>NC_091453.1:36822158-38231309 GCF_964237555.1 Oryctolagus cuniculus | reverse complement strand
GGCACACCGGGTTCTAGTCCCGGTCGGGGCACCGGATTCTGTCCCGGTTGCCCCTCTTCCAGGCCAGCTCTCTGCTGTGGCCAGGGAGTGCAGTGGAGGATGGCCCAAGTGCTTGGGCCCTGCACCCGCATGGGAGACCAGGAGAAGCACCTGGCTCCTGGCTTCGGATCAGCATGATGCACTGGCCGTGGCGGCCATTGGAGGGTGAACCAATGGCAAAGGAAGACCTTTCTCTCTCTCTCACTGTCCACTCTGCCTGTCAAAAAAAAATTGTTTATTTGAAAGGCAGAGTTACACAGAAAAAGGGGAAGAAAAGAGAGAAGATCTTCCATCAACTGGTTCACTCTCCGATGGCCGCAACAGCCACATCCCTGCTGATGTGCCTGGAACTCCACCTGGGTCTCCCATGGAGGTGGCAGGGGCGCAAAAGTAGCAGGATTCGTGTATGGAGACAAGACACCAAGGCCTTTTAATAGGAAGTAGTCTTTTATTATGTCAGCATAAGGCTCAGATGGAATGTCTTATCCAAAATCCTGAGCCCCTCCCCCCAAGAAAGAAAGGTTTTTCCTTATAAGTGGTTTTAGTTTCTTTGTCTCCCTTATATGGTTACATGTATACATTTGATTGGATATTCTCATGTTACATGGTGCCCACAGGATTGATAGAATTTTTACACACATACTGAGCTGTCTGCTGTCTGGCAAGGATTAGAGAAAGCAGAACCTGAATTTGCTACATCTAAGCAGATAGTAACTACAGTGGAAGCAGTCATAGGCAAGCACATAACAACCACATTTCATTCCCAGGACAGGTGCCTCCTTTTTTCTTTTTCTGACCTTGAGAAGGCTTTTACCACAGCTTTAATCATGTCAGTTAGAAACAAGTTTAATTAAAAGATAGAGACCTCTGCCACACAGGTACTTGGGTCATCCTCCACTGCTTTTCCAAGCACATCATCAAGGATTGCAGGATCAGAAGTGGAACAGCTAGGACTCGAACCAGCACTCATTTGGGGTGCAGGCATCGCAGGCAGCAGCTGATCCTGCAGCACCACAATGCCAGCCCACAGCTTCTATTTCATAGCACCGACCTAAGGACTCTGCTCATTCTCCCTGGCGTTTTACATTTCTCTCTAATGGGAAACTGACTGCTGATGGCTTCCCACCTTTCTACTTAACGAAGAGTCTCTGGTTCAGACATCCCATAGGAAATAATAGGCAGAGTTCAAGGTTGGGAAGCTTTTTTTTTGCTGACCTGTCCTGGGAATGTTCCACTTGTGTTTTCTTTACAGATCAATTGAATGCATTTACAGGAGACATCATCACAGTTGGCGAGGGAGGGACTGGAGAACAGGAGAACTTAGAGGCATATACACAGAATCCCATCCAAGTTGTGGGGAGCAACCCGGACTAGACTAAGTTACTGGAATTAAGACTTATTCTATGCATCTGCTCTCCCACAATATGGCGCTGAGAAGGGAGAAACAGCTTCTACACAGCTGCCTCCAGTTCAACCAATAAACTGTAGGACCTACTCCTGATTGGAGGAGAGCAGCGTACTCGGCGTGTGGGTAGCAGAGTTGGGATTGGTGGAAGAGGACTATAAAGGAGGAGAGAGACAACATGCACCAGGAACATCTAAGGGGAACATCTATCTGAAGGAACACCTGTGCAGCCCCCGAGAGAGCCGGCCGGCGGTGTGCTGCTCCCCCGCAGAAGTGGGGAAAGTGGCTAGGGGGAACCGCCCTTCCACGGAGGTGGAGGGACGGTAGCCAACCCGAGAAGAACCAGCAGCAAACCCGGGGAGGGCCGAGCAGACGAAAGAACAGCGCAGGGTCCTGTGTCGTTCCTCCACGAAGACGGGGAGCGACACAAGTTGCCTGGATTCCGGTTTCCTAATCAGAGAAACCTTTAAAGTGATACGGAGAGTTCTGCAGTCAGTGAGCAAGGTCCCTGTCTCTCTGGCCCCCAGCAATTGTAGATCGCTTGATACAAGCAGAACGGCTGCTCTGTTTTGAGTCCTAAGAGCAATAAGTGACTGCTTCGTGGCCAAATAATCCAGAACGCCAACCTCCTTCCCATCAGCTAGTTCGGGAGATCTCCCACCTCTGTTAGCTCCACATTTTCAGGTCTGTAATTGGCCTCCTCCCATTTTCAGTAGCAGTTCTAGAATTAATTGACGTTCTTTTACATAAGTCACTTCTAACCCAACTCTCTATTAAAAACACTTTAATAAGGACAAAAATCAAGGACGAAAATGCCTCAACAATGATCTGAGTTGGCATTTGGCACAGTGGTTAGGGTGCTGTTTGAGCTACCTACATATCACACTGGAGTCTTTCCCAGCTTTGCCCCTGATTCCAGCTTCCTGCTAATGTGCATGCTGGGGCGAGGGGCAGGTGAGTGGCTGAGTCCCTGCTATTCATGTGGAAGATCCAACTTGAGTTTCTGGATCCTGGCTTAGGTCTGGCCCACCTCTGGCTGTTGCAGGTATTTGGGGACTCAACCAACAGATTGGAGACCCATCTCTCTGCCTTTCAAATACATAAACATTTTAATAATAATGATCTGGGAAGCAGCATTTGAATATAGAGGTTAAGACACCACTTGGGATGTCTGCATCCAGTATTGGAGTGCCTGGGTTGGAGTTCTGGATCTGCTCCCAGTTCCAGCTTCTGGCTAATGTGCACCCACCCTTGGAGGCAGCAGGCGACAGCTCAAGCAGTTGGGTTCCTGCCACTGGTATGGGGGCCTGGATTGAGTTCCTGGCTCCCCAGCTTCAGCTTGGCCCAGCCCCAGCTGTTGCAGCCATTTGGGGAGTGAAGCAGTGGATGGCAGCTCTCTGTCTCTGTTTCTCTCTGCTTCTCAAATAAATGGGGAAAAGGAGACTGTTCTGGAACCTGGGACTTGAACACAGGTCCCAACAACAGAGACGTCCTACCTCTCATCTCTGCTCTTCTCTGAGGGTCTGCATTTTACTTCTCTTTCTACTGACCAGCATCTTTCTAAAAAAGAATTTATTTATTTTAAAGGCTGGTTCACTCCGCACATGGCTGCAACAGCAAGAGGTGGGCCAGGTTGGAGCTGGGAGCCCAGAGCTACAGCACAGGGGCCCAAGCACGTGGGCCTTCTTCAGCGGCCCTTCCAGGTGCATCAGCAGGGAGCTGGCTTGGAAGTGGAGCAGCCAGGACATGAACTAGCATATGGGAGGCTGGCGTCTCAAGCGGCTTAAGCTGCTGTGCCACAATGCTGACAAATGTCTTTTAGTCTTATCCCTCTTAGCGGGAAAACTGCTGACAGCTTCCAAGATTTCTACTTAGAAAAAAAGCTGTTATCTCTAATTCTAAATTTTTACGAATGGAGATTTTGATCAATGCAGGTCAGATTAGATGTCTACTTCTGACCCACTTCGTGGTTATAGAAACAGTTTTTGCTGTAACCCTCTAAGTGGGGGAGGGTAGGATCAATTCTTGGAGAAGTAGGACTAGGAGAGCCCCCAGTAGGTCTCCGTTTTACTAGCAATCTGCTATTCCTCCCAGCCTTCATCCCTTCAGGCCCTGCCCTCTCCCTTTGCTGCATGTTTCTAAGTTTGCTATGTCACTCACTCCACCATCTACTTATTCTTTGTCACTCTGATTTGTTCTCTCTCCACTACTCTTGATAAAAAAAAAATCCTCTTACGGCACTTAGATTTTTTTGTTTGTTTCTGCATCTGAATAGTATGTTCTCAGGCCTCACTCATTTTTTTTTTAAAGATTCATTTATTTGTTTGAAAGGCAGAACTAGAAAAAGAGAGAGTGTGTGTGTGTGTGAGAGAGAGAGAATCATCCAACTGCTGGTTCACTCCCCAAATGGCCACAAAGGCCAGAGCTGGGCTGATCTGAAGCCAATTGCTTCATCCAGATCTCCCTCTGCTGCTTTCCCAGGCACATTAACAGGGAGCTGGATTGGAAGTGGAGCATCCAGGACTCAAACCAGTGCCCATGGGGCCGGCGCTGTGGTAAAGTGGGTTAAAGCCCTGGCCTGAAGCACCGGCATCCCATATGGGCACCAGTTCTAGTCCAAGCTGCTCCACTTCCGATCCAGCTCTCTGCTGTGGCTTGGGAAAGCAGTGGAGGATGGCCCAAGTGCTTGGGCCACCTGCAACCGCATGGGAGACCCAGAGGAAGTTCCTGGCTCCTGGCTTCGGATCGGCACAGCTCCAGCCATTACAGCCACCTGGGGAGTGAAGACCTCTCTCTTTCTCTCTACCTCTCTCTGTAACTCTGTCTTTCAAATAAATAAAACAAATCTTTAAAAAAAAAGTACCCATATGGGATGCTGACATTACAGGCTGCAGTTTTATCTGCTACACCACAGCACTGATCCTCCATCTTTTTTTTTTTTTTTTTTTTGACAGGCAGAGTGGACAGTGAGAGAGAGAGAGACAGAGAGAAAGGTCTTCCTTTTTGCCGTTGGTTCACCCTCCAATGGCCGCCGCAGCTGGCGCATGGCGCTGATCCGATGGCAGGAGCCAGGTACTTATCCTGGTCTCCCATGGGGTGCAGGGACCAAGTACTTGGGCCATCCTCCACTGCACTCCCAGGCCATAGCAGAGAGCTGGCCTGGAAGAGGGGCAACTGGGACAGAATCTGGGGCCCCGACTGGGACTAGAACCCGGTGTGCCAGCGCCGCAAGGCGGAGGATTAGCCTAGTGAGCCGCGGCGCCAGCCCCTCCATCTTTTTTTTAAAAAGATGTGTTTATTGATTTGAAAGGCACAGTTACTGAGAGGGAGAGATAGAGATCTCCCATCCAGTGGGTTGACCCGCCAAATGGCCACGAAGTCTGGGGCTGGGCCAGACTGAAGCCAGGAGCCTAGAATTCTATCTGGGTCTGCCCCATGGGAAGCAGGGGCCCAAGTTTCTGGGGGCATCTTCAGGTACCTTCCCAGATGCATTAGCAGGGAGTTGGATGGGAAGTAGAGCAGCCAGGACTCAAACTGTTGCTCATATGGGAAGCCGGTGTCACAGGCAATGGCTTATCCTGCTGCGCCACAATGCTGACCCCCTCACCCATCATGATACTGTTGGGTTCTGGATTTTTTAAGGGCAGAGAGATCCATGCTCCAGATGGTAATCTGCTGGCTCACCTCCCAAATGCTCAGGGGCTGTTGGCAAGAGCCCAGAATTTAATGGAGGTCTCCCACATAGGTAGTAGAAACCTAATCAGTTGAGCCATCACTAACTGCCTCCCAGGGTCTGGGAGTAGCAAGTAGGAAGCTGGAGTCAGGGTTATAGCCAGGTAGCAAACCCAGGTACTCCGATAGGGGAGTCCTACATGTAACTCTGCCTGCCATTATCTCAACTTCTAGTAAGTTCCAAGTCCTATCTGACTAGTCTCTTCACAGCTTGTTTTCTGCTCTATTCCTGCTGAAAGAGTGGACCCTAAAAGCCAGACAGAAGGCAGCTGTTACATTGTTTCCATGTGAGGAGCATGCTGCAAATAGATTTTTGAAATGATCATGTCTCTGTATGTCTGAAATTAGAGCCCTTGCAGGTATTTTGAAAATCTCTCAGACAGACTAATTGCCAATGAGGGTTGGAAATCAAGGCCTTCACATTGGACACAGTAGCTCAATGGTACCAAAAAAGATACAACTTGCAGTGTAATTTGTGTTGGTGCTTATCTCCTAGACCAGTGAGTTCCCTAGGGCAAGGGATATTTAGTTTTCCTTTGTCTCTGCATTGCCTTGGGCAAATAAACACTGTCTCAGCATTCCCAGCTGAGGCCAACAACTTTTCCAAGAATTACAGTAGCTACAAAGTGGAATTCTACAGAAATGGTAGCAGTTATGTTTGTATCTCATGTATGTTCTTTCTCATTCATTAAAAGCTATGCTAAATTCTCCTTCTTGGGGAATTTTAGCTCACTTCAGCTGAATTCAATCCATCTATTCTACTTCCTTTCCCATGATGCATCACTCTGTCCCCACCAAACTCCTTTTCCTGGGATAGGCAGTAAATACCCTGAAGCAATTCGGTGGGATGCATGCAGTTGGAGTGCAAATGCTAAACACAGATCATCAAGCCCCGCCTCTCGTGACCCTGTGAACGCAAGGCCTGACAGGAGTGGTAGTCCTGTTCCTCGACTGCATCCCGACGCCATAGGGAAGATTACTACAACTCCCAGGATGCCTCGCCGCTCCGCCCCGCCGCCCCTCCTCTCGCTAGAAAGCGTGTACCATAGAGAAGACGAGGCAACATGGCTCCCGAAGGTGGAAGGAAGAGGCTTCACCCCCTTTGCAGCGGTTAACAGCAGCCGGAGAGCAGGAAAAAAAAAGAGACGTGACTAGAGCCCATCATCGCTTTTTTCCTCGCAGCCTCTTCTGAGTCCGGTCTGCCTTACCTTTCCTCTGCACCCAAATCCAATCTGTGGTCTCCTCCCCTCCCCGCCCTCATTCCCTCGCTCCCTCACCCCTCCCCTCGGGAATCCTTTTCCCGCCCCCCTCGCCCCCCGCGGAGTGCGCACGCGCCCGCCCCCAGCTTCGCGCCCAGATCGCCGCCTAGCCTGCTCGCGCAGCCGCCGTCTCGTCTGCCCACCGACGAAGCATGGGCGTCCAGGGCTTCCAAGAGTTCCTGGAGAAGCGCTGTCCTGGGGCCGTGGTGCCCGTGGACCTCCTTAAGCTCGCACGCACGGTTTCTCGCCAGCAGCAGCAGCACCTGCACCGCCAGCTGCCACCGACGGCAGCCCTAGCGCCTGGAGCTCCACGCGTCGCCAGGGGCTCCACGCCTCTGCAACCGCCGCTCCCGCCCGCTGCCTTGGGTGCCTATTCCGGGGGCGCAGGGCCGACCCGGCACCATCACCCCGCTCACCACTTCCACCACCACGGCCAGGCGCCGCCCGGGCTGCACCCACCGCTGCCACCGCCGCCCCCACCGCTGCCTGGTGCCAGGGTGCTGGTAGACGCGGGCTCGGCGCTGCCGCGGCTTTATGGCGGCTACCAAACGGATTGGGTGTGTGGCGGCCAATGGAACGCCATGCTGGGCTACTTGTCAGCGCTGTGCCAGGCTTGTGCCTATCCCGGCGGCGACGGCCTGGAGCTGGTGGTCATGTTCCCCGGGGGCCTGGGCAAGGACCGGCTGGCTGAGTGGGGCCGTCGGTGCCAGGCCGAGCGGCAGACAGCGCAACTGATCGTGGGACACGTGGGCAACAAGGGCACCCCTCCACCGCGGGCCTGGTTCCTGCCACCGGCCTGCCTGAGCCACTGCGTGAGGCTAGCACTCATCCGCTTCCGGGTCAAGGTGAGGGAGGGGCCGGATCTTAAATAACACGCCCCACACCTGTTCCCTCTGAACTAAACACCTAACCACCTATCCACTTACCTGCCTCCCATCTATCCACTTACCCGCCCAATCAGCTAACCTATTTCCCTAACTACCCTCTCCCATCTTACGTCTCCTACCCCCCTTTCATACCACCCCCTATCACCTCTCTACCCATGTCATCCTGGTAGCTCCCTTTCCCGTCACTTATCCTATTGCCCAGTATTTAGGTTTTAGCAGAATTCAGTTGTTTTGTTGTCTCGCCTTTCTTCTGCCGTCATCTTCCTCAAACCGATGTGACTTTTCCCTGCCTTTTGCAGTTGGCATCTCTTTCTTACACTTTTCTCTAATCTCACAGCAGATCAACTAAACGGATGTTCATTGAACACCTTTCCTTTACTTTGTTTTTCCATTTTGACTGTCCTTTTTTGTCCATCTGCTCATTCAACCTTTTTCATGCTTCTACTTCCTCCTTACCTTAGCCTAATGAAACAAAGAAAAAAATACACCCCACTGATTGGAGTCACTGTTCAACAAGTATTAACCCACTGAGTGTAATGTAATGGGTTTGAAAGACATGTGAGAACAGCTCCTGCCCTTGGGGGATGAAATATGTACACACAGAACATTTATTTAATCATATAAATGTATGTGACTGTTTCTCTGCTACAGACAGTAAGTACAGTACCTGTGGTTGGGGTGGGGGTGGGGACTGATATCTGTGCACTGAAATGGTTCCGGGGAGGCTTCCCTGGAGAAGTTGGAACTCTCCTAGGTCTTCACGGATGGGTTGGATTTGAATGGGCCGCAGCTTTGGGAGGAGGTTGCTTTAAGTGGGAAGGAGCGTGAGCAAAAGCAGAAAGGGAATATCAAGTGTATGAGGCCCCGTGGGCTGTTAAATCCAGTCCGCATGTAGTTGGGGCACTGCATATGGGGCCTGGGGAACAGCTTTGGCAGCATCCCTGGTTCTTGGCACCACTGCTTTTGCTCTGTTGCTTTCCCATACTCTAAGGTTTCAAGTTCCTACGTGTAAGGAATAGCAAGGCTTGAGAAGTAAAGAGGTGGGCAGGAAGAAGACAAAAGTAGCACAGGGTTGGGTAGGACAAAACCACAAACCCATTCCCCAGCTGAGGTTCTTGGGGACATCGCCGCAGTGAGGGGGATGACGGGCATCACGATCTTAAGAAGTAGCGCAGGGTGGAGTCATGAGGAGGAAAGAAATGTCAGCTGAGAGATTGAAAGACCCACAGAGAGGAGCTTGTAGTGTTTATAGCTTGTGGCTGGAGTCCAGCCGTGCTGGAGGCCACGTGCCCAGCATCAAATCTGTGCGTAGGCTGGGTAGATGATAGTCATTTTTGGTAATGAAGGATCCAGTCATAAGCTATCTCAAGCCTGCAAAGTAGAAAAAAAAAAAAAAAAAAAAAAAAAAAAACAGAAAATGTACCTATTTGCTTGTCCTCCTGACCGAACATGTTGAAGTAGATTTCTTCATTCACAGCCATTCTTTCCACTTCCCTTTCGCTGCTACCACCTAGACTTTAGAAACTTTTTACCTCACTGTCATAAATTAACCTGGTTGCTGGTAATAGCAACTACATTGATAGAATGCTTACTGTGCGCCAGGTGATAAGGTGCTTTAAAAAAAATTGTTAGCTCACTGAATCTTCAACAGTTACCTGTGATAACAGTCCTGTTTTCCAAATGGGGGAACTGAGGCACAGGTGGTTTAGAGACTTGCCCAAAGTCACCTAGCAGTATGTCACAGAGCTGGGGTTCTGGGATGCATGCCCACGCAGTCTGTCTCCAAAGCTCATGTGCTTAAGAATGGAGCTCTAAGTTGAATTTTTGCAAAGTGCCAACTGTGAACTGTGATTTTTATCATTTCCATTTACAACTAAGCTCTGTCCTGGCTCCAGGCTAAAGACAGGTTCAGGTCATTCTTTTTTCTTTTTCCCTTTTTGATGCTTGCTGTAGCCTAAGCATTGTGTGCTGGTTCCTCTGGATTCCGAGGTAAATGAAGTGATTGTTGCCATCAAGGAGGTCAGGGTTTCCTGAGAGACAGACTGAAAGCAGAATTGCAGATACAGTACCCCATTTAGAAATGACGTAAAATGTAGCCCCTTTGTGCAGGTGGTTAATTCTGGATGAGGAAGTGAAAGTTGTCAGAGGCTTCACAGCTTGCGTGGAGCCGAGAAGAGGGCTAAGGATAGTCCAGATAGTGGGCAAGGTATGGAGACCTCAGATGGCCAATTGTGAGCTCTCAATAGGTTTTTATCGCAGGTTGGCAGGAGAGGTGAAGGTTGACTATGGGTTCGTGGCTTCCAAGCTTTTTTGTTTATAAACATATCGCATCAGTCAAAATTTTTGAGAAGCAACCAACCCTAAGTGTATTTTGTCATACTTACCATAATAGCTCATTTTAAAAAAACTCCAGAAGTTTATAAAAAATCAGATGGATAAGTGATAAATCAAGAATTGATGGTAGAATCTTAGTGGTATTTGGATGTTTGCTGTAGAATTATTTCAGCTGTGGCTTGAAGTTTTTCGTAATCAAATATTGGGGAGAATATTTCCAGCAGTCTTCCTAAGTCGGCAGAAGCACCATAGGGGGACTGTTCTAAACCAACTCTTTGACGATTTCACATTCTCCATATCTTCTCTACTTTGGGTGCAGGATACCTGATTGTTCCCTAAATGAGTAGGACAAAGATCGTAAGAGAATAGATTGTAGAAGGGACCCTTGACATGTGGAATGTGTTTCCAAAATAGCATGTGTAAAGTATCTGTGTTGTCAGTGAGTGACATTCTGCTTCTGGAGTGATGAAGACTTGGGATAACTGATAGTAGAATTTTGCCTTTTCAGAAGAGTGTCGTACTGTATTGAAGTTGGTAATTTTGCCTGGCTGATCTGTACCTCCCATTTCTTTTGACTGAATGTTAGTGTTTCAGAACAAAACCTGCTAGTGCATCACTCCCCTCCTTGGTTGTGTTCTTCAGTCTATATCACAATAGGCCTTTATTCCTAGTCTCCTTTACATTTGGGATAGAGAAAGTAGAGGTGGCTTGATTAAATAATAGAGAAATCGGTTGGGTGTCTGTTTGCCATTAGACAGTTTAGGGCTTCTGACAGAAAGATTCAGTGCATATTGTTGGGATGGATTTAGTCATTTGGTTGGTTTCATTTATATGCTCTGAAGACCTGTGTACATGGTCATTGTCAGTGGCAGGAAAGTTTAGTGAATCTACAGATGGCTTGCCTGATCTCTTCCTAAGCGTCTCAGAAGGAGACTAGTTCAGGAGATGACGTAGGGTGATTACGGGAATGAACACTTTATTTTAAGGGTCATATATATTAGAAAACAACATAATCAACACATCAGGCTCACCATTTCATAGCTGTAACTTTTTTAGAATGGGGCTAATTACAGAAAGAACGAATTGAGTTAAAGAAAAATATTAAGTTGCAGTACTTGGATGTTGTGGAAATCATGTTAGTTCATGAAGAACCAGACTTTGAAAAGCCTGACCAAGAGCCAATGTCATTTTGTGCTTCAGTTCTCCAGAATACAATAAAATGATGACTGCTGTGCTTCTTGACTGTTGACCTATCTTCAGTGCTAGAAAAATCTGTGACTCTTCTAGGTGCTTCAATGGTGGGGAAAATAATTACAGTGGTAACCATTATCATATCTTGAGTAACAGTTGAATATAAAGTGCTTTTTTAAAAAAAAGATTTATTTATTTATTTGAAAGAGTTACACAGAGAGAGGGAGAGAGATTTTTCCATCCACTGGTTCACTTCCCAGATGACCACAATGGCCAGAACTGCCCAGGCCAGAGCTGGAAGCTTCTTCCAGGTCTCCCATGTGGGTGGTAGGGGCCCAAGCACGTGGGCCATCTTCGGCTGCTTTTCACAGGCCATTGGTGGGGAGCTGGATGGAAAGTGGAGTGGCTGAGACATGAACTGGAACCCATATGGGATGCTGGCATCGTAGGTAGTGGCTTTACCCACTATGCTACAACGCGGGCCCCATGAAATACTAAGTAGCTCATTTAACCCTCACAAGCTTGCAAGCTACATGGTATTCTTGCCATATACAATTGAATAACTGAGGTGCAAAGAGATAAGATGATTTTCCTTTGGTCTGGGCACCAGGAAGTAGTAGATGAAAATCCTTGCTCTAGATTTGTATTACTCAGAATTTCTTTCCACACTGTTTCCTTCTTTGGGTACATTCTTGTGTAATATTATACATTTTTATTGGCTAGATAATATGTGTAGGTACATGAACAAAAACACTAATAAGTAGATTTATGGCACACTTAGTTTGTGCCAACATTGCTAGATGTACAATGGTGCCAATACAAGGCAATTGTGGAAGCTAGCTGCCAAGGGAGTGAGTCATACAGTGCTGTTATAGGAATTCAAAAGTAGCAGTCCCTTTCTTTTCTGCATTTTCACTCTTCCACCCCTCTCTGATTTCTTTCACTTAGGCATGACAAATAATATTTTAAAAAGCAAAAACTTTACTTTGTAATTCCCCTAAGCCCCTAGCCTTACCCCTTTCTTCCCTTTTCACCATTTTTGAAAAAGAACGAAGTGCCTATTGCTGCTTTATATCTGATGTCACACTCCGAAACTGCCACATCCATTCCCATGGCTTTCTTGCCATCCTATCTTTGAACTGCTGTCCTTGGATCTTACAGTCCTATTTGCTTCTGATTCTCTTTGTAAATCTCTAGTGCTTTCTGCTTTCTGTATTATTCCTCCTCTGCCTGCTGCCTTAAATGTTGGCATCCTCAAGGCTTCTATCCTAGTCATACTCCTTTCTACATTTGTTTTATGAACAGTCACATCCGTTATTATGACTTTTAAGAATTAACCAAGGTTTGATGACTCCTATAGCTCTGTCCCTACCTCTACCCGGCACATATTTTTGGTTCTCTGATATCCAAGGTGGAACTCATTCGTGCTCCAAAAATTGTTCCACGTCCAGTATTCTCTTTATCTATGAATGGCATTTTTCATCCATTTCAATCCAGAAATCAAGAAGTCCTCACCTCTTCACTCTCCCGTTAGTTCCTACATTTATTTTATCATCATACCTTTGCAATTCCACCTCAAAAATATCTCCTCAATCCAGCCCCTTATATCTGTTCACATTTACATTGCCATAGTTCAGGCCACCATAATTTCTGTCTGAACTATGAAAACAGTTCAACTGATTCCTTTCCTGTAACTTTCTCTGGACTCCATCCACCACATTACTGTCAGAGGGGCCTTCACAAAGTTCAGGAACCATGTATATTGTGAAAGAAACTGTGCATGAGTTTGAACTTTTTTGCACCTAAATGAACTTATTTTTAAATTCCATTTTCCATTAACTTTTCCAGGTCCCCTCATAGAATCCTAAAAGACAAAGCTGACTCAGTTGTATGGCCAGAGAGACCCACTGGCTTACTTTGCCTACCTTAGCAAGTCCAGACTTTCAACGTGGCAAACAGTGCCTTTCATAGTCCAATCCCAAACTCTCCAGCCCATTTCTGCCCACACCTGTCCCAACTGTTCGGAACGCTATATTTTTAGACGCACCATGCCCTCTCATATAGTGCTTTTCTTACGGCAAACTTGCCTTTGCATAGCAAATTGCTGCACACTCCTGTTCACAAGTTAGCAACTATAAATCCATCCCGGCCAGCCGCTGCCAGCTTCCTTCCCTTGTGCTACCAAGTACTCTGTTCTTAACCTCTCTTACATTTTTTTTCCTCTCATGTTACAATGTTTTAAATGAGTTTGGACAGGACAAAGCATTTGCTGTAGGACTTGACATATACAAAAATGGTTGTTGAAACAGAGATTGATTGATTGTTGAGGGTTTTAAAGGTCAGGTAGGGAAGAACTTGAATCTATTATTTTATATGGTAATTCCACGTAAATCAACTCAGATTGCAAATTGTTATGCGGAAGTTTTTAGAGCTCCTTAGCAATACTTTATAGAGTGTATACCCCTTTGGTGGTGGTAATAATTGCTAACCTGTGAGCAGGCTTGTGGCAGAGCGGGTTAAGCCACCACCTGCAATGCCCAGCATCCCGTATGAGCGCCTGTTTGAATACCTGCTCCACTTCCATTCCAGCTCCTTGCTAATGGCCTCTGCGCCCATGTGGGAGACCCACATGGAGTTCCAGGCATCTGGCTCTGGCCTGGCCAATCTGGCTGTTGTGCCTATTTGGGGAGTGACCAACAGATGAAAGATATCTCTCTCTAACACTGCCTTCCAAAAAAATAAAACTTAAAAATAGTTACCCTGTGGGCTAGGTACCTTCCATAGATTTGTTAAGTCATTTAATCCTCATAACCACCCTCAGGATAGGTATTTCTTTATAGTGAAAAAAAAATTTAAATCTGTTAGTTCTGCCACTTGCTGGTTTGTTCCCCACATTCTTGGAATGGTCGTGGCTGAACTGTGGTCCAAACTGGGAGCTGGAAACTCAATCCAGATCACCCATGCAGGTGACAGGAACCTAATTATATCAGCCATCACTGTTGCCTCCCAGGGTCTGCATTAGCAAGAAGCTGAAGTTTAGAGCCAGAGCTGGAAATGAAACTCAGGTACTCTGATGTGGAATGCAGTTGTCTTTAATTGCTAAGCTAAATGCCCACTCCTATAGTTAAAATATTAACAGTCTAGTCACCAACCCAAGGTTGCAATACAAGAACATGGTTGGATTGAGATTCGAACCTCAAATATATTTGACACCCAAATCCTTTACTTCAAAACAGTATGGTTGCATTTTTCCCCAAATACTTAACTACTTATATGAGAGTCAGAATTACAGAGAGACAGAAGAGAGCTCTTCAATCCACTGGTTCACTCCCCTAATGACTGCAATAGCCAAGGCTGGGCCAGGCCACAACCAGGAGCCTAGAGCTTCCTCTGAGTCTCCCACATCAACGGCAGGGGCCCAAACATTTGGGCCATGTTCTGCTGCTTTTCCAAGGCCTTAGTAGGGAGCTGGATTGGAAGTGGAGCATCCAAGACACAAACTGGCACCCATGTGGGATGCCACATTGCAGTTGGTGGCTTTACCTCCTATGCCACAACACCAACCCAGTTGCATTTTCTTTTTTTTTTTAAGGTTTATTTTTTATTTATTTGAAAGGCAGAGTTACAGAGAGAGGTAGAAACAGAGAGAGAGGTCTTCCTCTACTGGTTCACTCCCCAGGTGACTGCAATGGACCTGAGCTGAGCTGATCCAAAGCCAGGAGCCAGGAGCTTCCTCCAGGTCTCTCACGTGGGTTCAGGGGTCCAAGGGCTTGGGCCATCTTCTGCTTTCCCAGGCTGTAGCAGAGAGCTGGATTGGAAGAGGAGCAGCTGGGACTAGAACTGGCGCCCATATAGGATGCCGGCGCTTCAGGCCAGGGCTTTAACCCACTGCACCACAGCGCTGGCCCTACCCAGTTGCATTTTCTACGGTTGCTTTTACTTTTTCCAGACCATTTTTTTTTCAGGTTTATTTATTTGAGAGACAGAGTGATCATCCATCCACTTGTTAACTCCCCAAATGGCCATAATAGCCAGGGCAGTGCCAGGCCAAGACAGGATCCCAGAATCCCATTCGGGTCTCCCACATGGGAGGCAGGAGCTCAAATACTTGGACTGTCTTCTGCTGCTTTCCCAGGACCACTAGCAGGTAGCTGGATTGGAAACATAGCAACTGGGACTTGGAACTGTTACTCCGATACAGGATGCAGGAATTGCAAGCTGTGGCTTAACCTGCTATGCCATGATGCCAACCTCCAGAGTATTTTTCTTATATTTAGTTTGTGTAGCCTGGTTTTATAGCCCTGTTCTTCCTCCTCCTAGTTTTATAACCCTAGGCAAGTTAACTTCTCTGAGTCATGGTTCCCTCATTTGGAAAATGAAGATGGTAGCAATACCTACATTAGAGACTATTGGGAACATTAAGTGACTTAACATAAGTAAAGTGCTAGGACATTACGGCACATAGTGAATGACACAAATGCCAGCTATGATTATTTAGACCAAAATGTCTTGTATGTCAAGTAGATTAGAATTGATCATCTTACTCTTGGGCTTTAAGTTTAGCATGGTATGATATACAGGGTCCTTCACGATCCGTCTACCATTATCTAGACTCATTTCCCCTCTATTGATTTATTTGATAGAGAGTTTGCATCTGCTGGTTTCAATCCCCAAATGCTCACAATGGCGAGGGCTGGACTGGAACTGAAGCTAGTGACTGGGAACTCAGTATTGGTGTTCCATGTGGGTGGCAGGAATGCAGTTTTCAGTCGTAGTCATTGCCTCTCAGGGTCTGCATTAGCAGGAAGCTGAAGTCATTGAGCTGGAGCTGGGGGTCAAACCCAGGTACACTGATGTGGGACACAGACATCCTAATTCCCAGGCCAGTTACACTGAACAATGCGACTTGTCCATTCAATCAGTGTTTATTTGACTTTGTACCATGCAGAGCTCAAGAATGTGAAGATAACAGCAGTGAATAAAACAGACTTCTGACCTCATGAAGCATATTGTCTGTTGAGAAGAACAGGCAATAAAGATAAAAGAGAATATGCAGTGTTTTAGATAACTGCTATAGCTAAAAATGCAGGAGAGTGAGATAAGGGTGTTGAGGTCAGGGGTACCCCTCCAGGAGCTTGTAGTCTAATAGGGGAAACAATCAAGAAAATATAGTATGAACTTTGAGGATTATTTCTCTGGCTCTTGTCATAGGCCTGGGTCATAACCAGCAGAAGTAGCAGAACCAAAAATTGCATACCAGATGCCAAAACCTTGCCCTTGTCTATACTATGCAGGAAATTATAAAGGTGGCAAAGATGGCAAACCAGCAACTCATGGCTGCATGTAACCCATGCCCATATTTTTGCATTAGTCCACACGAAACTTTTTTCTGAAAAGCCTTTGTTTATTTGTATATTTTTGTATATTTTTATTGTCATGAATGTTTATTTACCAGAATCTGTAATGAAATAATACCTTTGGATTGATTACTAAGTTGTCTAGTTAGTTGAATAATTTTCATCTCCTGCTGTCATTTCTCTTGCATTAAATGAACAAATTTTTAACAAATTGGAATTTTTGGCCAACTTTTAAAAATTGTGAAATGTGGGGCTGGTGCTGTCATGCAGTAGGTTAAGCCATGGCCTGCAACACCAGCATCCCATATGCGTGCCTGTTCTAGACCCAGCTGCTCCACTTCCGATCCAGCTCCCTGCTTATGGGAAAGCAGCAGGAGATGGCTCAAGTGCTGGGGCCCCTGTACTCACATGGGAGACCCGGAGGAAGCTCCTGGCTCCTGGCTTTGGCCTGGCCCAGCCCCAGTCATTGCAGCTATTTGGAGAGTGAACCAGTAGAGGGAAGATTCATTCTCATTCTCTCTCTCTCTTCTTTCTGTCTATCTGTCCGTCTCTCTCTCTGGGGTGTGTGTGTGTGTGTGTGTGTGTGACTCTGCCTTTCAAATGAATGAATAAATCCTTTTTAAAAATAGTGAAATGTTGCAAAAAGTCTGACTTTTCAACTACTCTTAAAATATTAGGTCCTGATATACTGGTTGCTTGTTTTTGGCAAACCACCTCATCTTCATTTCTTAATGTCTCCACTTCATGGTATCTCCCTGTCACAGTGACCAAGTGCAACTTGTCATTCATGAGAGACATGTTCTACGATGTCTCCAGATTATTCCCACTCTTGTGCAATCTCCTGACTGCCGTGTGTGCTGGACGTAGTGACTGACTTCTAATGAGCAGACTACAACAAAAGCAAAAGCAATGGGATGTCACGTTCAAGATTATTTAAAAAAAAAAAAAAAAAACCTTGCAACTTCCATCTTGTTTGCACTCTCTTTCTCTTTCTCTCTGGCTCTTCTTGCTTGATCTCTTTGATGAAGCAAGCTGCCATGTTGTGAGCTGCCCTATGGAAAGGTCCACATGGCAAGAAACTGAGGGCAGCCTCCAGCCAGCAACTCGCAAGGAATTGAATCCTGCCAACAGCCACGTGAGTGAGCTTGGAAGTGGATCCTTCCCCAGTCAAGCCCTGAGAGGACTGCACCCCAGCTGACACCTTGATTGCAGCCTGTGAGAGAACCCTGAGCCCGAGGGCCCACAATGCTGTGCCCTCAGATACTATGAGATAATAAATGTTGTTTTAAGCCACGGAATTTGTGGGTTAATTTGTCACACAGAATTAGATAACGTGAATGCAATCAGTTATTGTGCTTATACTTTTGTCTAGTAGCTTTGATGAACATGAATTATTTCTTGTACCCACATCCATACCAAAAAAAAAGATTGTGTACGAAAGTCACACATTTAAATGAAAACAGTAGGGAACCTATTTCCTTGTGGAACTGACGCATTTTCCTGTATATCTACATAAAGTGTGTCTGTTGAAAGACATTCAATTTAAGATACCATTTAAAAATAAATCTTGGTAAGAAGTATGACCAGTATCCAAAAATGAGTGCTGAAATGAGAATAACTTTAAAAAAGATTTGGAATTTCAACAGGCTGTGTGTTTGAATACAGTAGCAATGCTGCCATGAAATACAAGTGTGTACTAAATGAAAAAATTGCCCAGACTTGAAAGGCTTTTTGTAGGTATCAGAAATTACCTCATAGAGATGTGTTTTCAAAGGTTGGGTTTACTCTTACTGAGGATGTTAAAATTCGGCAACTAGATACTTTTAGGACAAACTAACTCAAGAAATTAAATTATCTGTGAATGTTTTACACCTGGATACAACAAATATAAACACCATCCATTTAGCTTAATGCTTCTCAAAGTATGCTCTCTGACCAACTCGTTAGAAACACAAATTCTCACGACCTATCCCAGACTACCTGAATCAGAAGCTCATCCATCTGTTTTAACAAGCCTTCCAGCAGATTCTGATTCATGCTAAAGTTTAAAAACTGCACACAAATATAATAACATGTTAAGAATTTTGATGTAATCCAAATCTTTTGGACTAGTAGCCTGTCACTGATACATCTGGAAATAATCTAGTTTTTGCGTGTTTTGAAAAATCTTTAAAAGTTTCATACTAATTGGTCAGTGTACTTGTGCAATAGTGTTACTGTTGGACTCTGGAAATCTCGATTTGAAGCAGAAACCGTTTGCAGGAACCTAAAGTTAAAGCTGTATCACTTACTCAGGATTCATTTTGTGCTAAACAGTTCAGAGTTAATCAGGGCAGGAACTAGTAACTAACATTGTGATTTGCATCGGACACTGTTCAATACTTTGATTAGTGAATGACTAGGTGCACTTAGGGAAATTGCCCTGTTACATAACATGGTGGGTGGTTGGCTTAGTTGAGGCACTGTACTGAAGACACTGAAAAATATGACTTGTTGGGCAGCACACCTGCAAAGATTAAAATATTTTACTTATTTGGTTGACTTTAACAACTGTCTAGACACTTTGAGTACAAGCAAGGTTATTCACAAATACCTCCATACATGTACAGTTGTATTTGCTCATTCCTAGCAAAATTATGCCTTTGGGAAACTCATTTGGCAAAAGAGAAACTGGCTGACTTTCCTTTGCCGAAATTGGTTTCCGAGAAATGAAAGTGATGGCCTGAATTACATTCCCACAATTGTGGAGTTGTCTACTGAGTTCCAGAAAACCTTCTCTGACGTTTTATGAAAATGAATGAGTGTTGTTCAGTTGGCCTTTCTAAATTAATATTCATCATGTGAAAGAAGAGTTACAATGGAGATATGGAATTACCACGCTGTAGTACTGAAAATGAAGCATGATGTTATTGATCAGAATTCTGCAGCTGTCTTGCGGCTGGTTACCCTAAATATAAAATACACTGTGCAAAGTGTTTGGGGCTGGCATTGTGGAGTACTGCTTAAAGCTGCTGCCTGCGATGCTGGCATCCTATATGGGCAGCACTTTGAGTCCTGACTACTATGGTTCTGATCCAGCTTGCTGCTAATGTGCCTGGGAAAGCAGCAGAAGATGGCTCAAGTGTTTGGGCCCCTTCACCCATGTGGGAGCCCCAGATGATGCTAGCTTTGGCCTGGCCCAGTGCAGGCCATTGCAGCTATCTGGGGAGTGAACCAGTGAATGGTTGTGTGTGTGTATGTATGTAAAATTCTTTCAAAGCAAGTCTTTTTAGAAATGTTTGGAAATGCTTATATTTTCTTTTTTAAAAAAAAATTTTACGGCCGGCGCAGTGGCTCACTAGGTTAATCCTCAGCCTTGTGGCACTGGCACACCGGGTTCTAGTCCCGATCGGGGCGCCGGATTCTGTCCCGGTTGCCCCTCTTCCAGTCCAGCTCTCTGCTGTGGCCAGGGAGTGCAGTGGAGGATGGCCCAAGTGCTTGGGCCCTGCACCCCATGGGAGACCATGAGAAGCACCTGGCTCCTGGCTTTGGATCAGCGTGATGCACCGGTTGCAGCGCTCCACCTGCGGCGGCCATTGGAGGGTGAACCAACGGCAAAAGGAGGACCTTTCTCTCTGTCTCTCTCTCTCTCTCACTGTCCACTCTGCCTGTCAAAAAAATTTTTTTTACTTATTTTATCAGAAAGGAAGAGCTACAGAGCTTCCATCCACTGGTTCACTCCTCACATGGCTGCAACGACTGGGGCTGTGCCAGGCCAAAGCCAGGAGCATAGAGCTTCATCTGGGTCTCAACCATGTCAGTGGCAGGGGCCCAACTACTTGGGCCATCTCCTGCTTTCCCAGGCACATTAGCAGGGAGCTAAATTAGAAGTGGAGCAACATAGTGTCAAACTGGCACCTATATAAGCTGTTGGTGTCACAGGTGGAAGCTTTACCCGCTACACCACAATACTGGCCTGCAAATGGCTATATTTCTAACCAACTGTGTCCTGTTAGGAAACAGGATGAAATATAATCACTAAGGGTGAAAGGATCCAAGACTAAGTTCTGTACTGCATATTGTGACAAAAATATAAGACCAACATTGACCAACCTCTTGACACATAAAGTCATTAGGCTTTTGGTTCTAAGTCAAAGGATACCAAACTATGAAAAAAAAATGTAATAAAACTTTTGTGTTTTTTAACTTGTTTTTAGTTTAAAATGTAAACACCAGTATCCTGCATGCGTATATTGTTAACACCATATCATAGTTTACCAAAAATAAAATTGCATTTCTGGAAGTTGATCTTTCTTAACTCAGCTCCCTTCATTCACTCATGTTAGCTGCCAGCCCCGTAAGTATTTGCAGCCTGTGGTTCAAGGACTGTTAGAAATTTCTTGCCATGTTGTCTTTTCTGCAGTTTCTGTCTGTCTTGGGGAGGTAACTCAGAAGCTCCCTTGGAATTTTGTTCTCATCTTTTTGCTAAGGATGGCTTTCATCAGGCCATCTGACTTTTCAATCCTGAAGATTTGCTTTGGGCAGAAAATAGCGCCTATTCTGCTATGTGCTGTTCTCAAATGATTTCTGAGAACCTCCACACAGTAGCACAGTCCATAGATTTTATCTCTTCTGAGCAGATAGATTTACTTTGTAACTACCTTTCTCAGAGCTTGTGTGCCAGGTGTTACATACACGTCTTAAAATCAGGAATTAGCTACATCTACATTTTACAGATGAAACTAAGTAACTTACCCCCACAACTTCAATTTGAGCCATAAGTCTACCAGATGACTCAAGTTTCTGCTGTACTTACTGATTATAAGTTAGTCGTTTTTTGTTTTTGTTTTTGTTTTTTTTTTGACAGGCAGAGTGGACAGAGAGAGAGAGACAGAGAGAAAGGTCTTCCTTTTGCCGTTGGTTCACCCTCCAATGGCCGCCGCGGCCAGCGTGCTGCGGCCGGCGCACCGCGCTGATCAGGAGCCAGGTACTTCTCCTGGTCTCCCATGGGGTGCAGGGCCCAAGCACTTGGGCCATCCTCCACTGCACTCCCGGGCCACAGCAGAGAGCTGGCCTGGAAGAGGAGCAACCGGGACAGAATCCGGCGCCCCGACCAAGACTAGAACCTGGTGTGCCGGCGCCGCAAGGCGGAGGATTAGCCTATTGAGCCGCGGCGCTGGCCATAAGTTAGTCTTTTTTTTTTTTTTTTTTTTTTTGACAGGCAGAGTGGACAATGAGAGAGACAGAGAGAAAGGTCTTCCCTTTTGCCGTTGGTTCACCCTCCAATGGCCGTTGCGGCTGGCACACCGCGCTGATCTGAAGCCAGGAGCCAGGTGCTTATCCTGGTCTCCCATGGGGTGCAGGGCCCAAGCACTTGGGCCATCCTCCACTGCACTCCCTGGCCGCAGCAGAGAGCTGGCCTGGAAGAGGGGCAACCGGGACTAGAACCCGGTGTGCCGGCGCCGCAAGGCGGAGGATTAGCCTAGTGAGCCATGGCACCGGCTCATAAGTTAGTCTTAAAGTACAGTCTCCAGCTCACAAATGAACCACAACAGATTAGAAAAAAAAATCTGTTTATTTGATTCTGATACATGACAAAATGTTGCACCTTTGGAAATGGGCCAGCTCCTGGCAGCCTAAGAGTAAATAAAGGTACTAAAGTTGGATACTCACGGATGAAAATAAGCATCTTAATAGTATGTGCTGAACTTTGGGTCCATATTCTAAAACCTCTGCTTTACTGCCGTATCTCATGGCAAAGACTCTATCCTGTATGTGTATGCATATAGATAATTAAAATGCCTACAGTTGGAAGGGAATGACAGTTTATCAATGTTGCATTGAATTGGCTATGTTTTCATTGCTTCTATTCTACATTCTTTTCTAGCTGATTATCAATTTAGTTTTCTTAATGATTGCTGAACTCCATTGTGTGTGATAATGCATTATTTTCTTCAACAGTAGTTTCAGTCTAATTTGGTAGATTTCAAGGCATAGAGGCTTTCAGTTGAGATATCAGTCAATCCTATTTCCATTGCTAAGCAGACTATATATATATATATATAGACAGCTCCCATCCCAAATCTTTTTTTTTCTTTTTTTATTTAGTAAATATAAATTTCCAAAGTACAGTTTATGGATTACAATGGCTTTCCCCCCCACCAAATCTTTTTTTAAGATGATATTTCTTGGTCACCTCTGTTCTTTTTGTCTTTAATTGAGACCAGATAAGGATGGTAGCCCACTTGAGTGGGATATCAATTTGGTCTGTTTAACATGATGGACGGGAGTGAGTCTAATATCCCAATAGAATATGGAACAAACTGAAGGAAGTTGTGTTACAGAGCTCAGAAGGCAATTTTGCCTTTGGTTTAAAGTTAACTATTTTTTTAAAAGATTTATTTGAAAGGCAGAATTACACACAGAGAGGGCTTCACTGCCCAAATGGTCAATGACTGGGGCTAGGCCAGGAGCCAGGAGCTTCTTCTGGGTCTCCCATGTGGGTGCAGGGCCCCAAGCACACAGGCCATCATCCGCTGCTTTCCCAGTTGCAACACCAGGGAGCAGGATTGGAAGTGGAGCAGCTGACACTCAAACCAACACCCATATGGGATGCCTGCGCTGCAGGTGGTGGTTTTACTTGCCACACCACAATGCCAACCCCTAAAGTTAATTTAAATAGCAAGCATTAATTAAACTCTCTTTATGGTCCGGGCAGGGTATTAGAGACAGAAGGCTGCAACATAATTCTGCCACAAATGGGTTTACCATCTAGTTAACTGCCTATGCTCCTGTGTTTATTGTATTGTGAATTGATCTGAGATTAGTATATGCTCACTTTTCCAGGTAGTTTTCTTTGAGATACAGTATTATTGATAGCAAGAACATTATTTTGAAATCTGGCCCAACTGGATTCATATCCAAGTTCTGCCATAGTGTTAGTATGTTGTGGGGCAAGTTATTTAAAATTTCCAGGTTTCAGTTTTCTCTTTAAAAAGGTAGGGAGAGGGCAATTAATGATGTGATACCCATTTCACAGGTCTAGAAGAACAAATTATATATATGAAGTACACATGTACTTTATTTTAATTAACTTTTTTAAAGATTTATTTATTTATTTGAAATGCAGAGTTACAGAGGGGCAGAGGCGGGGGGGGGGGGTCTTCCATCCACTGGTAATGGCCAGAGCTGGGCCAATCCGAAGCCAGGAGCCAGGAGCTTCTTCTGAGTCTCCCACGTGGGTGCAGGGGCCCAAGGACTTAAGCCATCGTCTACTGTTTTCCCAGGCCATAGCAGAGAGCTGGATTGGAAGAAGAGCAACCAGGACTAGAACTGGCACCCATATGGGATGCCAGCACCACAGGTGGAGGATCAACCTACTACACCACAGCACTGGCCCCATTGCTGCTCCACTTCCAATACAGCTCCCTGCTAATGTGCCTGAAAAGCAGCGGAGGATGGCCCATGTAATTGGGCCCCTGCACCCATATGGGAGACCCAGATGAAGCTCCAGTATTCTGGCTTCAACCTGGCCCCACGCTGGTCATGGTGGCCATTTGGGAAGTGATCCAGTAGATGGAACATCTCTCTCCTTTCTGTCTCTCCTTTGCTCACTGTAACTCTGACTTTCAAATAAACAAATCTTTTAAAAAGCTTTAAAAACAATCCCTTATGGGCACCACTTCAAGTGCTGGCTACTCCACTTCTGATCCAGCTGTATGCTAATGGCCTAGGAAAAGCAGCAGAAGATGATCCAGGTACATGGGCCCCTGCCACCCACGTGGGAGACCCAGATGAAGCTCCTGGCTCCTGCCTGGCCCAGCACTGGACATTGGTGGCCATCTGGGGAGTGAACCAACAGATAAAGATCTCTCTCCTCCCATCTATAACTCTGACATTCAAATAAATATTGTTTTAAAAAACACAAGGGTGATTATATTTTTAAATGGAAAATTTGGAGAGGATGTAAAGGATTTGGAATCTTCATATATTACTGGTGGAAATGAAAAATAGCCACTTTGGAAAACAATCTGGAAGGTCTTCAGATGGTTAAGCCCAGAGTTATATGATCCAGCAATTCCACTCCTAGGTATATACTCAAGAGAGTTGAAAAGAAAAGCTATATTCACACAAAACTTATTCACAGGCTGGATATTTGGCCTAGTAGATGTTGCTTAGGATATAGGCATCCCACATGGAAGTACCTGGCTTCTTTTTTGTTTTTAAAGGGTTATTTTATTTGAAAGAGTTACATAGAGAAGGAGAGGCAGAGAGAGCGCAAGCGAGAGCAAGAGCAAGCTCTTCCATTTGCTGGTTCACTCCCTGGTTAGCCGCAAAGGCCGGAGCTGTGCCAGAGCCAGGAGCTTCTTCCGGGTCTTCCCCGCGGGTGCAGGGGCCCAAGGACTTGGGCCATCTTCTGCTTTCCCAGGCCACAGCAGAGAGCTGGGTCGGAAGTGGAGCAGCTGGGACTAGAAGCGGTGCCGATATGGGTTGCCGTTACTGTAGGCGGCGGCTTTACCTGCTATGCCACAGCACCGGCCCCAGTACCTGGTTTCAAGTTCTAGCTCCAGCTGATTCCAGCTTCTTATTAATAGGGACCATGGAAGGGAACAGTCACAGCTCAAGCAGTTTGGTTCCTGCCATTCATGTGGGAGGCCTGGATTGAATTCCCAGCTCTCAGGTGTACCTACTTCCCCACTGCCCACCTCTTGAAAGCATTTGGGTAGTGAACCAGCACATGGGAGTGTACTCTGGTTCTGCCTCTAAAATAATTTAAAAATCTTGCTGGGACAGGTGTTTGGCACAATGGTTAAAAGACTGCTGGATTGGGAGAGCAATGCTGTGGCATAACAACTTAAAGCCCTGGCCTGCAGTGCCAGCATCCCATATGGGCACCGGTTTGAGTCCCAGCTGCTACACTTCCAATCCAGCTCCCTGCTAATGCACTTGGAAAAGTAGTGGAGGATGGCCAAAGTAGTTGGGCCCCAGCACCCATATGGGGGACCCAGAAGAGGCTTCTGGCTCCTGGCTCCTGGCTGTTGAGGCCATCTGGGGAGTGAAACAGCAGATGGAAGACCTCACTCTGTTTGTCTCTACCTCTCTCTGTAATTCTACCTTTCAAATAAATAAAATAAATCTTTAAATAAAATTTAAATAAAAGAGTGCTTGTGAGGGGCCGATGCTGTGGTGCAGCGGGTTAACACCCTGGCCTGAAGCACAGGCATCCCATATGGGTGCTGGTTCTAGTCCCAGCTGCTCCTCTTCCGATCCAGCTCTCTGCTGTGCTCAGGAAAAGCAGTAGAAGATGGCCTAAGTCCTTGGGGCCCTGCACCCACAAGAGGGACCTGGAAGAGTCTCCTGGCTCCTGGCTTCGGATAGGTACAGCTCCACTCATTGTGGCCAATTGGGGAGTGAACCATTGGATGGAAAACCTCTGTCTCTGTCTTTCAAATAAATAAAATAAATCTTTTTTTTTTTTAAAGAGTGCTTAGGAAACCGGCATTCCACATTGGAGTGCCTGGGTTCAAGTCCTAACTCTGCTTCTGATTCTAGCTTCTGTTAATGTGTAGCCTGGGAGGTAGTGGTGATGGCTTAAGTACTTTGGTTTCTACCACTCGTGAGAAACTTAGATTGAGTCTCAGGCCCCTGGCTTCAGCCCAACAGAGCCCTGGCTGTTGTGGGCATTTGGAGAGTAGCCAGCAAATGGAGGATATCTCTCTCTCTGGCTCTTTCTCTGGTCTTTCAAATACATTTTTATTTTTAAAAAAGATTTATGTATTTATTCTGAAGGAGTTAGAGTGTCAGCAAGTGCATGTGTGTGCGCTTCCATCCACTGGTCCACTCCCCAAATGGCCACAATGGCCAGGGCTGGGCCAGGCCAAAGGCAGGAGCCAGGAGCTTCCTCTGGTTCTCCCACATGCGTGACAGGAATCCAAACACCTGGACCATTTGCTTTTCCCATGCCATTAACAGGGAGCTGGATCAGAAGTAGAGCAGCCGGGTCTGGAAACTGGCATCCATATGGGATGCTGACATTGCAAGCTGCAGTTTAACCCAACGATGCTGGCCCCCAAATTAATGTATTAAATTGCACGTTCTTCTGTGTGGTGTGTCCAGCACATCCATGTTGTACACAGCACTCATCATGTTAGCCACGTAGTAATTGTCATGGTTATCACATCTACTGTCATGGCATTTCAGTGCTTGTGTTTCAGTAACCCTGATTTTATTTAGTAATAGCCCCAAAGTACAAGAGCAGTGATGCTGGCTGGTAATTTGAATATACCAAAGAGAAGCTGGAAAGTGTTCCTTTTAAGTGAAGAGCTAAAAATTCTCTATATAATAAAAATAAAAAAGATCATATTCTGAGGTTGCCAAGACCTACTGTGAGAAGAAGTCTGTCCTTGAAATTGAGGAAGGAAAAATAAATTTCACTTAGTTTTGCTGTTGCACCTCAAACTTCAAAAGTTACAACTATGGTGTGTGATAGATGCTTAGTTAGCATAGAACAGGTATTGAATTTATGTATGTATAGAAAAAGCAGTTTATATAGTATTTGGTACTATCCACAGTTTCAGGCATCCACAAGGGTTCTTGGAATGTATCCCCTGCAGATAAGGCCAGGGTGGCTACTGCACTAATGTCTCATGATGTTGCTGCAAGGTTGGTGGACATTAGATGGGTTTAAAACAGTTCCTGGTACATAGGTGCTCGACTGATACCTAATACTGCTTTGCTTCTTGAGCTGTAGGCAGGCTGTAATCTGGGTAGATGTTTCTAGTAATTTTCAATCTGTGTGCTACAGAAGTCATATGCAGGCAGGATGCTCCCCTCTCATTTGCCAGGGCTGCTTTTCTTTTTCACAACATCAACAGACGTGTCCTTGCTAGTTGGAAGGACATTGTTAGGATCGCAGGAGGTGCACATAGGAGTAAGTTGGAACCTGTGGTCTTGGACATTAATGGCAGTGTCCCTTTAGTTCTGTGACTGTGTCATGTGTCTCAAGTCCTATAAGAGTGAAGAGGAGAGTAATTGTCAAACAATTTATCTAAGAGGGGATAGACTTATGGGAATATTTGGAACATTGGGAAAGAAAGGCCTAAGACATAGTAAGACATTCTGGGTAGAGAAACCAAAAGACGGGGCAGCAGGAGCAATCTCAGAAATGGGTATTTAGCAAACTAGCCTGGTAGGAATGGGGTGTTGGGGAACTATGAGATTCTTATTCTGTTGTTTTCCATTACCTACTATTCCTGCAGCTGGAAACATGAGGTTTTCTTTTTTCTATTCTTGGTTCTCCTGCAAATCAGGTAAAAATGTCAAGTCATTGGTCCTCTCAAGGCCTCAGTTGCCTAAGCAATAAAATGAGTAATCAGATGACTTCAGTGGTTCTCAACTGGGGATGTGTATTAGAATGTACTAAGCTGTTTTTAAATATAGGTGTTTGGATCACACTGAGAGCATTGTTTCAGTAGGTCTGAGGTGAAGTCCACATTTCTATATTTCGTTTGTGTTTTTTAAAAATTTTTTATTAACGTAAAGACAATAGATTTCCTGTAGTTCCTAGATACAGTTCTGAGAATATAATGATACTTCCCTCTCTCTGTATTTTGAAAAATCCCTGGAGGTAATTGTGATGTTCATTCGCAGTATTTTAAGAGCCATCTGATTAGATAAAAATCACTAGTCCCACTTTCTGGAGCTCAGATCGCTTGGGTGGTAGCATAAACTGCTTCAAACCAGCTGCAGGTTGACTGTGGACAAGCATGGATTGTGGTCCATTTGATCCAGGTGGCTGTTCCCAAGATCTCTGACTCTGAGCAGGGCACCTCACTTTTCTGAGCCTCATTTTCCTCATCTGTTAAATAGGCCCACATGGTCAGGTTGTGGTGACGAGAGAGAATGTAACACATGTAGTCTGTGCCTGGTACAAGGCATGCTCAACCAAGGCCCGCCTAGAACTACTATTGCATCTGCAGTTAGCTGTAACTCTAGATACAAATATGTTGCAATGCTTTCTGGTCCTTCTCCCTGGATATCAAATACAGAACTTTCTTCATTCTCTGCAAACCGGCATCCTTCCTTCTGTGTGACCTGATGTGTGACATGACTATCAACTGTGACTAGACTCTTTTCATAACCCAGCAAAAGTTTAATGCACTGGGATTCCTGTTAGACTCCAGAAAACTATGAAAAGTAGGTCAGTTGAATTCAACAAAATTATCTAGGTCTATGGACTTTAGAGCCCAAATCTGGGCTTTGCTCCTTCTAACCATATGACTGTGTCCTCAGAAGGTTATAGTATCAAGCTAGTTAATGCATATAAAGTACTTGGAGCATGGCTTTGCATATAGTAGATATTCAGTGTCTCTTAGTCATTACTGTTAATATTACTATGCATCAGGTCTTACGAGGGAGCTTGGAATACAGAAAGTCTCTGTAGTCAAGAAACTTAGTGCAGTGAGCCAATATGCAGATAATTTTAGTAAACTTCCGGTGCAGCTGGAGAGTCATGGACAAGAAGGGTACTTAACAGTCTGCTGGGGCTGCCGCTGTACCACAGCAGGTTAAGCCACTGCCTGCAATGCTGGCTCCTCTGTGAGAGCCAGATGGAGTCCTGGCTGCTCCATAGGAGACCTGTATGGAGTTCCAGGCGCCTGGCTTCAGCCTGGCCCAATTCCTGCCATTGCAGCCATTTAGGGAGTGAACCAGCAGAGGGAAGATCTCTTTCTGTCTCTGTGTCTCTCTTTATTTGCGTAACTCTTCCCTTCAAATAAATAAAATAAATCTTTTAAAAAAAAACCAATCTGCCTCTATTACATAAAAGCACTCTGCTGGAAGATGCCTGGTACAATGGCAGGTATCCATTCATTCAGGTGAGTCTGAGTTTGATCCCTGTCTACCACTGACTCTTGCAACTTTGGGGACAGCCAGTCTCCCCATTTCTAAAATGAAGTTTCTCATTTTGTTGGAAATGCCTTGTTTAGGTATCCTGTAAGTTTTTTCATCCATTTGTATCTTGCCGTAGTTGTTCTGATCATAAGACAATATATATAAAATGCTCATTTGTGTATTGCATAGTTGATGCTGAGTGAGAAATAATAGCTTTGTTATTTTTCTAGCAAAAGCCTCTTCTGTTATTTTTTGAAGTAAAAACTTCAGAAACATAGGGGGCAGGCATTTGGCCTCATGGTTAAGACACCAATTATGATACTTGTGTCCCTTCTTGGAGTACCAGCTTCAACATTTGGCTCTAGCTCTTGATTCTAGCTTACTGCTAATGCAGCATGCTAAGTAACTAGATTCCTGCCACCCACTTGGGAGACCTAGATTGAGTTCCCAGCCACCATCATTGGCCTTGGCCATTATGGGCATTTGGGGAGTATGAACCAGTGGATGAAAGCTCCCTCTGTGTTTGTCTGTATGTGTCTCAATTAAATAAATAATTTAGAAAACTTAAATAATACATACCTTGTGTATTTCAGTATTCTGATTCTGAAGCACTTCAGGCCAAGTTTCATTAAAGAAGTTGGGAAAGACTAGGTCTTTGAATGAACACATGTATAATACTGTTTGTTTACAGGAGTAATAAAATTCTAGGTTGGGAGAGATTTTTTTTCTTATTTTTAAAAATAGAATCTTATTTTCATTTTTTTATTTGAAAGGCAGAGAGACAGAGATGTAGACAGAAAGATCTTCCATATGCTGGTTCTCTCTCCAAATACCTCTAACAGCTGGGCTGGGCCAAGCTGAAGCAGGGAGCCAGAAACACTAGTACTTGAGCAGGGACCCAAATACTTGAGCCATCACCTCATGCTCCCCCTCCCTGCAGGATGTGTATTACCTCAGAAGCAGAACCAGAACTCAGATCCAGGAGCTCAAATGTGGGATTTGGGCATCTTTTTTTTTTTAAGGTTTATTTATTTGAAAGTCAGAGTTACACACCCAGAGAGAGAGAGAGAGAGAGAGAGAGAGAAAACGAGTACTCTTCCATCTGCTAGTTCACTGCCCAATTGGCCACAATGGCCAGAGCTGCATTGATCCGAAGCCCGGAGCTAGGAGCCTCCTCTGGGTCTCCCACGTGGGTGCAGGGGCCAAGGACTTGGGCCATCTTCTACTGCTTTCCCAGGTCACAGTAGAGACCTGGATCGGAAGAGGAGCAGCCAGGACTTGAACGGCACCCATATGGGATGCCGGCACTGTAGGCAGCAGCTTTACCTGCTATGACGTAACACTGGCCCCTGATTTGGGCATCTTTTTTTTTTTTTTTAAGATTTATTTAGTTTATTTGAAAGAGTTACAGAGAGAGGTAGAGACTGAGAGAAAGGTCTTCTGTCCGCTGGTTCACTCCCCAGATGGCCACAACAGCCAGTGCTATGCCGATCCGAAGCCAGGAATTTCTTCCGGGTCTCCCAAGTGGGTGCAGGGGCCCAAGGACTTGGGCCATCCTCTGCTGCTATCCCAGGACATAGCAGGGAGCTAGATCAGAAGTGGAGCAGCTGCGACTAGAACCGGCGCCCATATGGATACTGGTGCTTCAGGCCAGGGCTTTAACCTGCTGCACCACAGTGCTGGCCCCTGATTTAGGCTTCTTGAGCAGCATTTTAACTGCCCTGCCAAATACCATTTGCGTTGATTATGTGTTTCTTAAAGTGTTCTGTTCAAACAGATAGAACCTTAAATATCACCAAGCTGTAACATTGTTACTAAGATTCCTGACTTGAAAGAAAATACAGATGAGTTTCTGTGGCATGATGCGGTTCTCCTCTGCTCCCTGCCAGGTCTTTCAGAGCCTTGAAGATCACCATCTGGAAGTGGTAGCTTTTTTCCGGGAAAATGGCTTCCACGGCCTTCTTGCCCATGACTCCGAGTACGCACTCTACAATATCCCCTCTTACTACAGTTCCCATGCTCTGAAGCTGAGCTGGAATGGGAAGAACCTCACTACGAACCAGTTCCTGATGCAGGAGGTGGCCAAACAGCTGGGCCTGAAGCGGATGAATTTTCCTATATTTGCTGCACTGCTAGGTAGGTAGCCCAAACAGTAGGCTCCAGTGAGCCATAAGGTCTCCTTTTCCAGTGTTACATGATGGAGACTAAACTGAATTAGACTGTCATGATTGGGTTTGCTTTTCAAAGTCCACAGGGTAAACACTGTGTTTGGGAGAACCCAGGGGATTATTATGCTTCTTAGGAGACCATACTAAAGCTCAGAATGTTTGCGTGATGGATTGCTACAGAATATTCTAGACCTTTATTCTGATTCTTGTCAAGCTTTTCTCTTGTGTTAACATTGCATAGCTGTTTTATTTATTTACTGTTTCAGACCAAAAGCTTTGTTAGTCCTATACAACTTTGGTTCCCTACTCACGACATTGGCATTTATAAAAAAGTACTGAATTTAGATCAGGAACAAAAATGGTTGCTTATGTTTTCCTCTTCGTTTCTTTTGTACTAATGTTTTATTTTGAAAATTTCCAAAAATACAATAAGATTTTAAAAAGTTTGAAGTGAAAACCCTATATTCACCACTTGTATCCCACCATTAGCATTTTATTATACTTGGATACGTGTTTATCTGTCCAGCAATCTGTCTTTTTAAAAAAATTTTATTTATTTATTTGAGAGGTAAAGTTACAGACAAAGAGAAGGAAAGACAGAGAAAGGTCTTCCATCTGCTGGTTCACTCCCCAAATGGCTGCAATGGCCAGAGCTGAGCCGATCCCAAGCCAGGAGCCAGGAGCTTCTTCTGGGTCTCCCACGTGGGTGCAGGGGCCCAAGGACTTGGGCCATCTTCTGCTGCTTTCCCAGGCCATAGCAGAGAACTGGATCAGAAGGGGAGCAGCCGGGACTAGAACCGAGCCCACATGGGATGCTGGCGCCATAGGCAGAGGATTAACCTACTGCACCACAGTGCCAGCCCCGCAATCTGTCATTTTAAAGATATATTCCAAAGTACAGTGCATTGCAGAGAGGTGATTATGTTTTGAGTTGGTTTGCTAAGTACTGGCAACATGAAGATTAGTATCTTGTCTTAGGTCTGTCCTCTCCTCTGTAATCCCAAAGAACATGAGTTTGGAAAGTCTAATGGATTCACCATAAGTTTTGAAATTTAGCCTTGTGAGAATCACTGAAGTCACATCTCCCTGGTTTGTTTCTTCCTCTGTGAAATAAAAATAATAACAAGAATATTTCATGATGGTGTCAGAGGGGTTAAATGAAATGAAATACAAGAATACTTAAAAGTTTATGCAAAAATAGAATTAAAAGACAAGTTTATTTTGGTATAAAACATTTCTGAAATCCACAAGTAGTTTGTCCATAATATACAGTTTCCACAAACCTTTTGAAGACCTCTCTATGTATGGATTTCAAATTTTTTTGCACCACAAAACTTATCTTTTAATTCCAGTCTCCACAAATGTTTTGAAGTTCCTTTGTATATACAATGCCCAGCACTTATTAGAAAGTCAGTAATTGTGCCTGCTGTTAGAGCAGGCAGCGTGACTAAGTGATGAGTAATAGCTTTAGTGTGTGATAGTCTTACCTTCTTTTTAAAATTTTTTATTGGAGCTAGCGCTATGGGGCAGCGGGTTGAGCGTCCATCCCATATGGGTGCTGGTTCTAGTCCCTGCTGCTCCGCTTCCAATCCAGCTCCCTGCTAATGTACCTGAAAAAAGCAGCAGATGATGTCTCAAGTCCCTGGGCCCCTGTACCCATGTGGGAGACCCAGATGAAGCTCCTGGCTTCAGCCTGGCACATCCCTGTCCATTGTGGCCATTTAGGGAGTGAACCAGCAGATGCAAGGTTTATCTCTCTCTCTCTCTCTCTCTCTCTCTCTCTCTCTATATATATATATATATATATATATCCTTCTCTCTCTGTACTTCTACCTTTCAAATAAATAAATCTTTAATTTTTTTAAATTTTCATTTAATCTGAAAGGTGGGGGGGATGGGGTTCAAAAGATCTTGCATCTGCTGGCTCACTCCCCAAATGCCCTCCAACAGCCAGGGCTGGGCCAGGCTGAAGCCAGGAAACTGGAGGTCAACCCAGGTCTCCCACATTGGTGATAGAGACCCAAGTTCTTGAGCAATTGTCTACTGCCCCCCAGGGTATGTATTAGCAGGAAGCTGGACCGGAAGCAGAGAAGGTGGGGTGTAAATCAGGCTAACAGGGGATGCCTGTATCCCAAGCAGCATCTTAACCACTTTGTGTGTAACGCCTACTCTGAGACAGTTCTAGCTTTTTATATTAGTATGGGCACTTACTGGCTAGCTGCCTTGGGTCAAGTCACCAAACTTGTCCAAACCTCAGTTTCCTTTTCTATAAAATGGGGATAATAATACTGTTATGCAAGTCATTATTAAGATGATTCACTTAATGCACTTGATACAAAGTAGCTAATCAAGCACATAGCTGTTGTAATTATTGCATCAAGAATATCGTCCTTTGTGAATGATGGAATTATTTTCTGCCCCCCAAGACTCCTTTCGTGGCCTGGAGGTTCTAAGAAAACTTGGTATAATCAATAAATGACCAATGTACTTTATAGGTAACCACATTCTCCCAGATGAGGACCTGGCTGCTTTTCACTGGAGCCTCTTGGGACCAGAACATCCTCTTGCATCACTTAAGGTAATGTGCCCCATTTCCTGCCTATAGAGGTTAGCGGACATCAGACTTTAACTGGAGTTTAATGGAATAATTATCTGTCATTAAATTGCAAGTCTCTGCCGGCGCCGCGGCTCACTAGGCTAATCCTCCGCCTAGCGGCGCCGGCACACCGGGTTCTAGTCCCGGTCGGGGCGCCGGATTCTGTCCCGGTTGCCCCTCTTCTAGGCCAGCTCTCTGCTGTGGCCAGGGAGTGCAGTGGAGGATGGCCCAGGTGCTTGGGCCCTGCACCCCATGGGAGACCAGGAAAAGCACCTGGCTCCTGGCTCCTGCCATCGGATCAGCGCGGTGCGCCAGCCGCAGCACGCCGGCCGCGGTGGCCATTGGAGGGTGAACCAACGGCAAAAGGAAGACCTTTCTCTCTGTCTCTCTCTCTCACTGTCCACTCTGCCTGTCAAAAAAAAAATAAATAAATAAAAATAAATAAAAATTTAAAAAAATTGCAAGTCTTTCACATATTTATACAGATAAAAATAGTTATGGTCAATACCCTTAATATCTTAAGAACTCAAAGAAATATATGAAGAAAAATACCTCTGTCTCAGTTATAAAATAATCAGAAAAGGACAGAAGCAGAAAATTAGCTGCAAAGGAAATGCAGTGGCCAATAACATTACTTTTAGCTGTTTGCTCTCAGTAGTGATCAGGCATAGGAACTCATTGAGCAGTGTGAGAACAGTTTAGCAAGTATTGCGGCATTTATCTACCCACTTCTATGAGGGCTCTAGCTGGTACACTTCTCATACACTTCTGGTAGAGGTGTAAGTGGTAACTGTGTTATTTTTCACCAGTTGCTTCACTCTCCTAGACAACTGTTTCATCCTTTCTCCCCTGCTCCCCAAGCCTATATCATACTAGTACTTTCTCCTCATTGGCTCACTCTCCCATCCAAGTACTAACCAGGCCCGACCATGCTTAGCTTCCAAGATCAGACGAGACTAGGTGCATTCAGGGTGGTATGGCCATAGACCTTGGCTCACTCTCAATTCATGAGCTCACCTGCTATTTCACTGAGAAAATGAAAGCAACATGAACTTCTACGAGCTCCCAAACCCTCTTCATCTGACCTACACGTACTGGTGTGCATGTACACTCTGCTTGCCTCCGATTAACTGTGGATGACCTGCTGATGCTCCTGTCTAAAACCACTCCACTTAGACTAGATCCCATCCTGTCTTGCCACCTGAAGAATATCAGTACAGCAATTCTCCCACTCTTCTTCCTGCATCATCCTTTTTCCTCTTTTCATTGGCTCTTTCCCATCAGATATATAAGCATACAGCCAATCTTGACCTCATTCTCCCCACCAAAGCGCCTGCTCCATTTTTCTTCTTACAACAAATTCCTCTAAGGAGTTGTCTATACTTGAGCTGCTCACTCTCCTCTTCCCCTGTTCTCACTTCCATCTGATTTGCTGAAATTGCCCTGACAAGGTCATAAATTACCCCCACGTTAATAAGCCCAATGGCCAGCTCTCTGTTTTTATCTCACTTGACCATCAACAGAATCGGACAGGGGCTGGCGCTGTGGCATTGTGAATAAAGCCGCCACGTATAGTGCTGGCATCCCATATGGACACTGGTTCAAGTCCTGGCTGCTCCACTTCTGATCCAGCTCTCTGCTATGGCCTGGGAAAGCAGTAGAAGATGGCCCAAGTGCTTGGGCCCCTGCACCCACATGGGAGACCTGGAAGAAGCTCCTGGCTCCCGGCTTTGGATTGGTCTAGTTCTGGCTATTGCAGCCATTTGTGGAGTGAACCAGTGGATGGAAGATCTCTCTCTCTCTCTCTCTTTCTGCCTCTCTGTAACTCTACCTTTCCAATAAAATACATCTTTAAAAATACAGCATTGGAAGATTATGGCCGGCGCCGCGGCTCAATAGGCTAATCCTCCGCCTGCGACGCTGGCACACCCGGTTCTAGTCCTGGTCGGGGTGTCAGATTCTGTCCCGGTTGCCCCTCTTCCAGTCCAGCTCTCTGCTGTGGCCCAGGAGTGTAGTGGAGGATGGCCCAAGTGCTTGGGCCCTGCACCCCATGGGAGACCAGGAGGAAAGCACCTGGCTCCTGGCTTCTCATTGGCGCGGTGCGTCAGCCGCAGCAGCCATTGGGGGGTGAACCAATGGAAAAAAGGAAGACTTTTCTCTCTGTCTCTCTCTCTCTCACTGTCCACTCTGCCTGTAAAAAAAAATACAGCATTGGACAGAGTTGCTGATTCTTCACTTGGCTTTAAGGACATTACTGTCTTCTTGCTTCCTTCTTGCTTACTGCTACTACTATCTCCTGTGCTTCTTCTGTGTCTTCTTCTCTAATTCTTTTCAATTAACTTGTTTCCATTTTATTTGAAAGGCAGAGAGAGAGAGAGAGAGAGAGAGAGAGAGAGAGAGATTTCTTCCATCTCCTAGTTTACTCCTCAAATAGCTGCCATAGCCAGGGCTGGGCCAGGCTGAAGCCAGGAGCCTGGAACTTAGTTGGGCCTCCTACAGGGGTGGCAGGGAGCCTAGTACTTGAGCCATCATCTGCTGCCTCCCAGGCATGCATAAGCTGGAAGCTGGGTTGGACGCAGAGTAGCTGGCACTTGAATCAGGTACTCTGGTGTGAGATGCAGGTATCCCATGTGATGACTTAACCTCTGAGCCAAATGCCTGCTCCTCTTCTAATTTTTTTTTAAAGATTTAGTTGTTTGAAATTCAGAGTTACACAAAGAGAGAAGGAGAGGCAGAGAGAGAGAGAGAGAGAGAGAGAGAGAGAGAGGTCTTCCATCCACTGGTTCACTCCCCAATTGGCCGCAATGGCCAGAGCTGTGCCAATCCAAAGCCAGGAGCCAGGAGCTTCTTCCGGGTCTCCCATGTGGGTACAGGGGCCCAAGGACTTGGGCCATCTTCTACTGTTTCCCAAGCCAATAGCAGAGAGCTGGATCAGAAATGGAGCAGCCGGGACTTGAAGCGGCACCCATATGGGATGCCAGCACTACAGGTGGCAGTTTTACCCACTATACCACAGCACTGTCTCCTCCTCTAATTCTTAACCGTGGAGTATCCCAGAGTTCCACCCTGATTCCCTTCTCTTTTCTGTTTACACACATGATTTATCTCATCAAGTCTCTTGACTGAATAACATCTGCCCATTGAGGATTCCTAAGTTTGTGTCTCTGACCTCTCCCTTGAACTCTGGATTCTAGTATCTAACTGCCTGCTGAACATCTTCTTTTTCATGTCATAGGCATCTTGAAGTCATATGTCCCAATGGCAATTCTTGATCTTTCCCCTAAGCCTCCTCCTTTCTCAGACCTCCTCACATTCATTAATGACAACTTCAGTCTTCAAGTTTTTTAGACTAAAATCCTTGGGATCATCCCACCTCCTCTCTTCCTCACCCCCTATATGTCATCTGTTGGCAAATACCATCAGAGCTTCCTTCTATTTATTTCAAGTTTTAAACATTTTTTAAAAATGTTGACAGATACAAGGATTGTGCATATTTTGTGGTATTATGTGATATTTTGGTACATGTTACACATGTATAATAGTGTAATATCCAATCAGGGATTGTGTAATATCCAATCAGGCATTTAACATTTGTTAATAGTGAAAGCATTTGAAATATTATCTTCTAGTTTTTTAAAATAGAGAAATATACCGTACATTAAGATTATGTATTGTCACTCTACTGTGCCATAGAACTCCTCAACTTCTTACTCCTATCTAGCGCTAACCTACTACCCATCGATGACCATCGTTCCATCCTTCCCGTCCCACTTCCCTCCCCAGCCTGGGGTAATGACTATTATATTTTTAACTTCTATGAAATCACCTATTGTTTAGACTCCACATAGGGTAGGAGTGAGATCATGTGATGTTTGTCTTTCTGTGTCTGGATCATTTCACTTAACATTATGACCTCCAATTCCATTCATGTTGCTGTAAATGACAAGATTTCATCCATTTTTATGATTCAGTAACATTTCATTGTGTATATGTACCACATTTTCTTTATCCATTTATTGGTGGACAGACACTTAGGCTGTTTCCATTTCTTCACTATTATGAATAGTGCTGCAAAAAATGTGGGGATGCAGATGGTTCTTTGACAGATGGATTTCATTTCCTTTGGCTATATACCCAGGAGTGGGATTGCTGGATCATATGGTAGTTCTATTTTTAATATTTTGGGGAACCTCCATAGTGTTTTGGGGAACCTCCATGGTGTTTTCCACAATGTCTGTACTAATTTACATTCCCACCAACAATGTGAAAGGTTCGTTTTTCTCCACATCCTCCTAAGCACTTACTGTCCTTTGTCTTTTTAATAAAAGCCAACCTTACTAGAGTGAGGATCTCTCCTTGTGCTTTTCATTTGCATTTCCCTGGTCATCAGTGATGTTGAGCATGTTTACTTGTACCTGTTGGCCATTTGTATGTCTTCCTTGAGAAATGTTTATTTAGATCTGCTCATTTTTAAATTGAATCATTTGGGTTTCTTTTTTGCTTTTGAATTAAGTTCCTTTTATGTTCTGAATATTAATCATTTTATGTTCTGAATATTAATCACTTGCTATAGCTTGTAAATTTTTTTTTTTTTTTTGCCATTTGAAAGTTGTCTTCTCTTTGTTTGTTTCCTTTGGTGTGTAAAAGTTTTCTAGGTTGATGTAATCTCATTTTTCTATTTTATCTTTTGTTTCCTGTGCTTTTGGTGTCTGATTTAGAAACTCCTTGCCCATTCTGATGTCCTATTGTGTTTTCCCTCTTTAAAAATATATTTATTTATTTGAAAGGTAGAAAAACAGAGAAAGACACACACACACAAGCACACACACACAGACACACACAGAGACATCTTCTGTCTGCTGGTGCACTCTCCAAATGCCTGCAATAGCCAAGGGCCCAAGTACTTAGGTCATTTTCTGCTGTCTTTCCAGGCACATTAACAGGGAGCTGAATCAGCAGCTGAAAAGCTGGGACTTGAACCTGTACTCCAATATGGGATACATTGTTACAAGCAGCCACTTAATGTGCTGTACCACAGTGCCAGCTGCTTGCCTGTGTTTTCCTTTAGATTCTGAATTTCAGGTCTCATATTTAGGTCTTTAAGCTGATTTCAGTTGATTTTTTTAAAAAAGATGTATTTACTTTATTTGAAAGGCAGAGTTACAGAGAGGGAGAGAGAGAGAGATCTTCCATCTGCTGGTTCACTCCTCAAATACCTGCAACATTTAGGGCTGGGCTAGGCTGAAGCCAGGAGCCAGAAGCTTCTTCTGGGTGTCCCACGTGGGTATAGGTGCCCAAAGACTTGGACCATCATCTGCTACTTTCTGCTGCTTTCCCAGGTGCACTAGCAAGAAGCTGAATTGGAAGTGGAGCTGCTGGGACTTGAACTGGCATAAGGGATGCCGGCACTGAAGACAGTGGCTTAACTCGCTGTGCCACAATGCTGACCCCTTGGGTTGATTTTTGTACATAGTGAGAGATAGGAGTCTAGTTTCATTCTTCCGCAATCAGATATCCAATTTTCTCAGCATCGTTCATTAAAAATACTACCTTTTTTGGGTTGCATATTTTTATAGCATCTTTGTCAAAGATCGGTTGGCTGTGGATGTAAGGGTTTACTTCCAGGGTCTCCATTCTGTTCCACTGATCAATGGATCTCTTTTATGCCAGCATCATTCTGTTTTAATCACTGAGCCTGTTGCTTTGTTCTTTTTGCTCACAATTGCCTTGGCTCTTCAGGGTCTTTTATGGTTCATTGTAAATTGTTCTAGTGTTTTTTTCTAGTTATATGAAAAATGTCATTGGAATTTCATAGGGATTGCATTGAATCTGTAAATCACTTTGGATAGTGTGTTCATTTTAATGCTACTGAATCTTTCAGTCCATGAATACAATTTGTGTTTCCAATTCTTCGTGTTCTCTTCAATTCTTTCATCAATGATTTATAATTTTCATTGCAGAGATCTTTCATCTCTTTGGTTAAATTTATTCCCAGGTATGTTTTTGTAGGTATTAGAAATGGGATAACTTTCTTGATTTCTTTTTCAGCTGATTCATAACAATGCTACTGATTTTTGTACTTTACTTTTGTTTTCTGCAACTGTGTTGATTTTTTTTTACTAGTTGTAATAGCTTTTTGGTGGAATCTTGGGAGTTTTCTATAAATAAGATCATGTCATCTGCAAATAAAGACAATTTGATTTCTTCCTTTCCAGTTTAGATGCCCTTACTTTCTTTCTTTTGTCTAATTGCTCTACTTAGGACTTCAGTACTATGCTGAATAAAAGTGGTGAAAGTGGGCTTCCTTATCTTGTTTCAGATCCCAGAAATCCTTTAGCTTTCCCTGATTCAGTATGATGTAAGCTGTTGGCTTGTTATATACAGCTGTTATTATGTGGAGATATGTTTCTCTACCTAATTTGGTCAAAGTTTTTATCATTAAGGGATATGGGATTTTTTCAACGTTTTTTTCTGCTGTTATTGAGATGATTATATAACTTTATTCCTCATTCTGTTAATATGGTATATCACATTTTTCAATTTGCATATGTTGCATACTCATTACGCCTCTACAATGAATCCCACATGATTCGTGTTAAACTTTCTAATATCCTATTAGATTTGATTTACTAGTATTTTTGCATTGATGTTCACTAAGGATCTTGGCCTGTAGCTTTCCTTTTTGTTGTATCCTTGTCTGGTGTTCTTTTCTTAAAGACTTTTATTTATTTGAGAGGTAGATTTACAGACAGTGAGAGGGAGAGACAGAGAGAGAGGTCTTCCTTCCAGTGGTTCACTCCCCAAATGGCTGCAACGGCCAGAGCCGAGCCGATCTGAAGCCAGGAGATTCTTCTGGGTCTCCCTCAAGGGTGCAGGGGCCCAAGCACTTGGGCCATCTTCTACTGATATCCCAGGCCATAGCAGAGAGCTGGATCAGAAGTGGAGCAGCCGGGACTCAAACTAGCTCCCGTATGGCATGCTGACACAGCAAGCGGTGGATTAACTTACTGCACCACAGCGCTGGCCTCCCTTGTCTAGTTTTGATATCCAGGTAATATTGATATCTTAGAATGAATTTAGAAGAATTAACTCCTGTTGAATTTTAAAATAATATAAGCACAATTCATGTTAATTCTTTAAATGTTTAGTAGCATTCAGCTGTGAGTCCATCTGGTCCTGGGGTCCTCTTCAATGGGGAGATTTTTTTTTTTTACAGGCAGAGTTAGACAGTAAGAGAGAGAGAAAGGTCTTCCTTCCATTGGTTCACCCCCCAAATGGCCGCTATGGCTGGCGTGCTGCGGCCGGCGTGCCGCACTGATCCGAAGCCAGGAGCCAGGTGCTTCCTCCTGGTCTCCCATGTGGGTGTAGGGACCAAGCATTTGGGCCATCCTCCACTGCACTCCCGGGCCACAGCAGAGAGCTGGCCTGGAAGAGGGGCAACCAGGACAGAATCCGGCGCCCCAACCAGGACTAGAACCCGGGGTGCCAGCACTGCAGGTGGAGGATTAGCCTAGTGAACTGCGGCGCTGGCCAGGGGAGATGTTTTTAATTACTGATTCCATCTCACTTCTCATTACTGATCTGATTAGTTGTTCTATTTCCTCAAGATTCAATCTTGGTAAGGTGTATGTGTACAAGAATTTGTCACTTTCTTCTAGCTGATTGAATTTGTTGCCATATAATTGTTCATAGTAACCTCTTAATCCTTTGTATTTCTGTGGTGTCAGTCAGAATGTCTCCATTTTCATCTCTGATTCTATGCATTTGAGTCTTCTCTTTTTTCTTGGTTAATCTAGCTAAGAGTTTATCAATTTTCTTTATCTTTTCAAGGAACAAGCTTTTTATTTCATTTTTTATACCATTGTTATTTTAAGTCTTGTGTCATTTATTTGTGCTCTGAGTTTTTTTTTTGTTTTTTTTTTTTTTTTTTTCTTGACAGGCAGAGTTAGACAGTGAGCGGGAGAAACAGAGAGAAAGGTCTTCCTTCCATTGGTTCACCCCCCAAATGGCCGCTGTGGCCGGCATGCTGCGCCGATCTGAAGCCAGGAGCCAGGTGCCTCCTCCTGGTCTCCCATGTGGGTGCAGGGCCCAAGTACCTGGTCCATCCTCCACTGCACTCCCGGGCCACAGCAGAGAGCTGGACTGGAAGAGGAGTAACCAGGACAGAACCAGCACCCCAACTGGGACTAGAACCCAGGGTGCCGGTGCCGCAGGCGGAGGATTAGCCTAGTGAGCTGCAGCGCCGGCCTGAGTTTTTTTTAAAGATTATTTATTTGAAAGTCACAATTACAGAGAGAAGGGGAGGCCAACAGAGAGAGAGAGAGGTCTTGCATCCACTGGTTCATTCCCCAATTGGCTGCAACAGCCAGAGCTGTGCCAATCTGAAGCCAGGAGCCAGGAGCTTCTTCTGGGTCTCCCATGTGGGTGCAGGTGCCCAAGGACTTGGGCCATCTTCTACTGCTTTTCCAGGCCATAGCAGAGAGCTTAGTGGGAAGCAAAGCAGCTGGGACTAGAACCGGCACCCATGTGGGATGCCGGCACTGCAGCTGGCGGCTTCATCCATTACACCACAGCGCTGGCCCCATGCTCTGAGTTTCATTATTTCTTTCCTTCCACCAATTTTGGGTTTGATCTGTTCTTGTTTTTCTAGTTCCTTGAGATACATGCAATAAGTTGTTTGAAATGCAAGCACTGATTGCCATAAACTTCCCTCTTCGTACTGCTTTTGCTATACACATAAGTTTTGGTAGGTTGTATTTCCATTTTCATTCATTTAAAAATGTTTTGATTTCCTCCTTGATTCACTGATTGTTCAGAATTGAGTTGTTTAATTTCCATGTATTTGTGTAGTTCCCAAAGTTTTTATTGTTACTGAATATAGTTTTAGGGCATTGTGATCATAAAAGATACTCTATATGATTTCTATTCTTTTAAATTCATTGAGACATGCTTTGTTACTTTTCATATGATCTATCCTTTAAAATGGCCCATGTGCTGCTGAGAAGAATGCGTATTCTGCTGAGGTTGGATGGAAAGTTCTGTAGATGTTTGGTGGTTCCATTGATCAAGGTTATAGTTTACCTCTACTACTTTGATGATTTTTCTATCTAGATGATCTGTCCACTTCTAAAAGTAGGATGTTAAAGTCCTCTACCATTATTGTATTATAGTCTGTCTCTTCCTTTTTTTTAATAGTTGGCTTTTTAGAAAGTTAATTTATTTATTTGAAAGGCAGAGTTAGAGAGAGGCAGAGGCAGAGGCAGAGAGAGAGAGATCTTCATTCACTGGTTCACTCCCTAGATGGCTGCTACAGCTGGAGCTGCCGTGATCTGAAGCCAGGAGCCCGGATGCCCAAGCACTTGAGCCATCTGCTACTGCTTTCCCAGGCCATAGCGGAGAGCTGGATTGGAAGTAGAGCAGCCAGGACTTGAACTGGTGCCCATATGGGATGCCGGCACTGCAGGCGGCAGCTTTACCTGCTACATCACAGTGCTGGCCCCTCTCTCTCTTCCTTTAGGTATACTAATATTTACTTTATGGGAGCAAATGAGGTAAGCCACTGCCTGTACCACCAGCATCCCATACTGGGTTCTGGTTTTTAGTCCAGGCTGCTCCATGTCTCTCTCTTTCTCTCCCTCTTTCTGTAATTATGCTTTTCAAATAAATAAATGTTTGCTTTATGTATTTGGGTGCTCTAACATTGGGTGCATATAATATATAAGTGTTACTTCCTCTTGCTAATTGAGTTCTTTATTATAGTTATATAAAGACCCTCCAGTTCTCTTGTTACTGCTTTTGATTTAAAATCTACTTTATCTGATAGAAGTATGGCTACTCCTGCTTTCTTTTGAGTTCCATTCTTTTTAAACATTTTTAAAATTTATTTGAAAAAGGTAGAGAGGTAGAGAGAGAGCAAGAGCTAGAGTGTAAGAGAGAGAGAGGGAGAGGGGTTTGCCATCCTCTGGTTCATTCCTCAAATGCCCTCAATGGCCAGAACTGAGCTGATCCAAAGCCAGGAGCCAGGAGTTTCTTCTGCATCTCCCACATGGGTGCCGGGGCCCAAGAACTTGGGCCACCCTCTGCTGTTTTACCAGGCACATTAGCAGGGAGATGGATTGAAAGTGGAGCAGCTAGGACTTGAACCAGCACCCATATGGGATGCTGGCACTGCAGGCCAGGGCTTTAACCCACCACACCACAGCACCGGCCTCTTGAGTTCCATTTTCATGGAATATCCTGTTCTATCCTTTCACTTTTGTTCTGTATAGCTAAAGTGAGTTTCTTGTAAGCAGTATATAGTTGGGTACTGTTTTTTAAATTCGTTCAGTCATTCTTTTAATTGGCAAATTTAGACTGTTGACATATAAGGTAATTATTATTACATATGATCTTACTACTACCATATTGATACTTGCTTTATATTTTTATTGTTGTTCCTTTCTTTGTCCTTCTCTTATCATCTTCATTTGTGATTAAGTGGTTTTCTCTAGTGGTATACTTTGATTCTTTATATATTTTTTGATAAGTCTGTTATAAGTTTTTGCTTTATGTTACCAGAGAAATACAAAAAATTTCTTTAAGCTATAACAAAGGGCTGGCATTGTGGCAAGGCAGGTAAAGCTGCTGCCTGCAGTGCTGGTATGTCATATGGACACCAGTTTGAGTCCTGGCCACTTCTGATCCAGTCCTCTGCTATGACCTGGGAAAGCAGTAGAAGATGGCCCAAGTCCTTGGGTCCCTGCACCCACGTGGGCGACTGGGAAGAAGCTCCTGGCTCCTGGCTACAGATCAGCACAGCTCCAGCTGTTGCAGCCAACTGGGGATTGAACCAGTGGATGGAAGATCTCTCTCTCTCTCTCTCTCTCTCTCTCTCTCTCTCTCTTTCTGCCTCTCTGTAACTCTGCCTTTCAAATATTTATTTATTTCCACCCACTGGTTTACTCCCCAATTGGCAGCAACAGCTGAAGCTGTGCCGACCTGAAGCCAGGAGTCAGAAGCTTCTTCCGGGTCTCCCACGCAGGTGCAGGAGCCCAAAGACTTAGACCATCTTCTACTGCTTTCCCAGGCCATAGCAGAGAGCTGGATCGGAAGTGGAGCAGGCGGATCTTGAGCCAGCACCCATATGGGATGCCAGTACTGCACACGGTGGCTTTACCTGCTACGCTACAGCGCCGGCCCCCTATAGTATTTTTGATTGGTAATTTTTTCCTTAGTATAGTATCATATTTTTCATTTTACTTTTTTTTTTTTTGACAGGTAGAGTGGACAGTGAGAGAGAGAGACAGAGAGAAAGGTCTTCCTTTTGCCGTTGGTTCACCCTCCAATGGCCGCCTTGGCCGGCGCGCTGCGGCCGGCGCACCGCGCTGATCCGATGGCAGGAGCCAGGAGCCAGGTGCTTTTCCTGGTCTCCCATGGGGTGCAGGGCCCAAGCACCTGGGCCATCCTCCACTGCACTCCCTGGCCACAGCAGAGGGCTGGCCTGGAAGAGGGGCAACCGGGACAGTATCCGGCGCCCCGACCGGGACTAGAACCCGGTGTGCCGGCGCTGCTAGGCGGAGGATTAGCCTAGTGAGCCGCGGCACCGGCCTCATTTTACTTTTCAATTGAAGGATTCCTATTTTATTTTGTTCAATTTCATTTTTACTGAATCTATTAGAATATTGAATCGTTTCTCTATATTCTCATTTATTTTGTTGAGTTTCCTTAAAACAGCTAGTTTGAGATCTTCAAGCATTTGGAATTTTCAGTTCCTAGGTGACTGGTTGTCTTGCTGTTTCGGTGAGATCATGGTTCCCCAGAAGTTCCTGATGCTTATTGGGGTGTGACATCCTCCGCACATTGAAGGATTAGCTTTTAGTAATCTGGCATTGTCTGGGGCCACCCTTCTAGAAATTCTAAGCAGTCGGATCATTTTCTCTGAGTCCATGGATACTTCTGCTATTTCTACACTAGCTAGCACCCTACATCATGGTTTGCCTCAGGTCCACTGTTGATATGTTCTTGCTGAGTCATTTCCACAGTGCTCTTCAGACTCAGTTTACCTGCAACCTGCAGTTGATGTGTTGTTCAATAGGACTGAGGAAGTACCTGAAAATGAGTAGCGTGTCCCTACACGCCTCTTCCTGGGCCTGTGGTGGTCTCAGATTCCTTGTCCTCTGTCCACGAACGCCATGATTCTGTACTACATCTGGAACCCTCAGCCCACCAAGAGCAGTGCAGCCTGGAGGTAGGAACAAAGCTCACACTGCGGTGAGCTGTTGGCTGCTGAGACGTGCTCAGCGCCCGATGTGACACCCACCAGCTACCACTGATGCTGGCTGGGATATGCGCTGGGCCCCGAAGCATGTGCAGAGGCTCTGCCTGCCAGCACTGTCCTGGAGACAGGACTGTTAGGATCTGTTCCATGCTGGATTTTACCAGCCTGCCACTGCGTCTCCAAACAGTCCTATGATTCCTTGCTGCATGCCCAAGATTGTAGGGGGTGTGATGGGGCAGCCCCTCAGCTACTCAGGCAGGCCCTAGATGGATCATACCTGAATCTCACAGTTACCCGGCCCTGTGCAATCTCAGGGGTGCACAGCAGGGCTGCGAGAAGCTGATGGTGCTACACTCCGTAACTAGTGTGTCTCACCAGGGCGCAAGGCACTGCCTGCTACAGGGCTAAGTCCAGAGACTGTGCACAGGGACCTGCTGTGGGAGACACTGTCAGGATCACACTTCCCTGGCCCCTTGCTGCCCAAGGTTGCAGGAGAGTAATGAAAGTAGACCATGGCCCCAGGCTCCCACAGTCACAGGTCCCTATAAAGTCCTCAGGGTTTCCATCAAGCCCTCTAGAGGCTGGCAGTCATATCCGCCAAAATGAGCCCGACCTCCTGAAGCATAGGTCTCCACGTGATGCCTTGCTAGGGAATACTGGCTGAGAGCTAGAGGCTTGATCAAGTGCAGGTCTCTGTGCAGCAGGCCTGGCTCTGAGCTGCCAGGAGCGATCCTGAGCTCCCTCTTCTGGCCTCTCGGCATTGCTGCAGTTTGGCTTTCTGTAGGCTGTTGGAGGAGGGGCGGAACCGCCAAATACTCACTCCTGGGTTTCTGGGCCTTAGGGGCAGCACAGGGGAGCTCGGTCCGATGGAATTTTTGCACAGTGGGCCTGACACTGGGCTTCAATCCACTGTCCCTTTCCCAAGCAGGAGTGTCTCTCCATGCCGTGGTCTTTGGATCTGGGGCAAGGTTAGCACAGTCAACTCTTTTCTTGCTGCTTTCTTCAGTGGGACAATGCTTATGATTCTAACAAGGCAAGGCACTGTGCTCTCTCACCTGGCTTCAGGAGTGCTTGTGAAGGTGACTTGATGTGTTGTCCAGCTGTTCACATTGCTTTCTCTGTGTGGAGGTAGTCACCATTTTGGTTCCACCTCTCTTCAAATTGACTGGCTGCTCACCATTTCCCCACTGCTACCCTGGCCAAGCCACCATTACTTGTTTATTGTTGTTATTTTAAAGATATATGTATTTATTTATTTGAAAGAGAGAAAGAGAGAGAGAGCGAGAGAGAGAGAGAGCTGTTCCATTGGTTCACTTCCCAAATGGCCACAACGACCAGCAACTCCATCTGGGTCTCCCACATGGGTGGCAGGGGTCCAAGTACTTGGGCTGTCATCTGCTACCTTTCTGGCCATATTGGAAGCCAAGCAACCTGAGCTCGAACCAGCACTCCCCTAGGGGATGCCAGGATCACAGGCTTAGTCTGCTGCCCGCAATCCCAACCCCATTTGCTGGGATTTTGATAATAGCTTGTTAACTGTTGGTTTTCTGCTTCCTCTCTCCCTACTTTCATATATTCTCAACATATCAGCAGAGTGCATCTTTAAAAAAAAATGACTGACTCATATCCCGTCACTTCTCTATTTCAGATCTTCCAGTGCCTCTTCATGTCACCCACCAAATCCTTACCCTGGTTACAAAGCCCTGTATTGTCTGGGCCCCTGTGCTATGTCCAATCTCATCTCCTCTTTCGCTCTGAGGATCTTTGCACTTAGCAGTCCCTCTACTTAGAATGCTTCTTCTTCCCACATAACTAATTTCCCACTCCTAGATGTTTTAACAAACATCATTTGCCCAGTGAGGACTTCCTGTTCACACTCTTTAAAATTATGGGCACACATGCACATGTGTACACACACACACACACTCACATTCCCTAGCCATTTCTCTATTTTATATTTTCTTTAAAGCACTTATCTCCCTTTATCACACTGTGTAGTTTTCATCTTTATTTTCCTTTTTTAAACTCCCTTCATCCCATCCCAGCTCAGCTACAAATAGAATTTAAACTCCTGCAAGGGAAGGAGTTTTTGTCTTGTCTTGTTCACTGCTATATCTCTGGTCCTAGGACAGTGCACGCAGTACATAGCACGCAGTAAATATTTTTTTAAAGGAATGAATGATAGTCACCTTTTAGCAAAACAGTTTGTATTGAAATTGTTGAAGGGGTTTATGCCCTGACTCAGCAATGACAGTTTGAGGGAGCTTGTAATTAAATGATTGGAAAATGGACAGCAAGGTATACCCACATTTCATCATAGCCGTACCATTTATATCTCTCTAACAATTTCAAGTATCATGAAAGAAGGGAAAGGGGTATAATGGTACAGTGAATCACCCTTGTAACGTCTTCCAGATTCAACAGTTAACAAGATTTTGCTGTACCTTCTGGTTTTATTGTTGTTGCTAGTGTAATTCAAAGCATACAGCAGATTTCAAGTCATGTCACTTAGGCATTCTTACATATACATCACTGAAACACTTGGACACTTTCTTACATAAGCACCATGCCATTATTATCCCTAGAAAATGAGTGCTAGGTCCTGATACTATCTTAATATCCATTCAATTTTCATATTTCTTGATTGAATCTTAAAAAAAATCTTTATGAGGTTGCTTCAGATGGGATCTAAACATGGTCCACACATTACAACTTCCTTTTATTCATCTATTTTTGAAATATTGATTTATTTCTTGAAAGGCAGAGTTATACAGAGAGAGAAGGATAGACAGACAGATCTTCCATCCACTGGTTCACTTCCCAAATGGCCGCAATGACTGGGGCTGGGCCAGGCTGAAGCCAGGAGCCAGGAGCTTCCTCCGAGTCTTCCATGTGAGTGCAGGGACCTAAGGACTTGGGCCATGCTCTGCTGCTTTCCGCAGGTGCATTATCAACGAGCTGAATCAGAAGTGGAGCAGCCAGGACTCAAACCGGTGCCCATATGTGATGCTGGCATTGCAGGCGGTGGCTTTACCCGCTATGCCACAATGCCAGCCCCACGACATTATTTTTAAAGGCGAATAATTGGAAGCAGCCAAAATGTCTCCCAAAAGAAACCTGATAAATTATGGCATGACATAAAATAGTAGTTTTCTGTGTAGAAGGGTTATTAGTATCTTTGCAACTGTTTGGTCTTTTCCAAGTGCACTGTACTGGGATAGGTTTGTGTCTGGAGTTTCTTACCCCACCTCACCGTTTTCCTTAGTTGTCCATCCTTAATATCAATGCCCCTTCCTTATCTTGCCTTTCCTAGGTTCGAGCTCATCAGCTGGTTCTTCCTCCCTGTGATGTGGTGATCAAGGCTGTCTCCGAGTATGTAAGTTCCATTAAGGACCCCTCAAACCTGGATGTGGTTGGGAAGGATGTTTTCAAACAGTCTCAGGTGAGCTGGCCTTCTCCTTCCTTTCATGCCCTCCTCAGCAGCTCTCCCGATATTTACTGTGATGCCCAATTGCTCTCCTCTGAGCTGCTTGTCTTTAACATGCTTACAGACTACACCCTCAACATTTCCTAGTTTGTTTGTTTGTTTGTTTGTTTACCAAAAAACATTACTAGGCCTTGGTGGAAAGTGCACTTCACCTTTTTTGTATGGATAATTGGAGTAATGCAAGTCCATTCTGGAAAATTTAGAACATGAAGAAAAGAAGCCGTTTAAAATCTCATTAACCAGGAACAGCTTGCGGCTGTTAACACTCTGACATGTCTCCAAGTTTTCTTTGTTTGTTTTGATGTATATGATAACATAAAATAAGCCTCTGTGGTGGATGATAATGGGTAATGAAAAAGACCACTCAAAGTGAGTCTGCATAAAACAAGAATCAGGGGTGGGCATTTGGCCTGACAGCCACATCGTATCTGGGGACAGAGCCCACCTTTGCTTCCAATCCAGCTTCCTGCTACTGTGCATACTGGGAGGCAGCAGGTGATGGGTCAAGTAGTTGAGTCTCTGCCACCCACGTGGAAATCCTGAATTGAGTTCCAGTCTCCTGGTTTCAGCCTGGTCCAGCCTTAGCTATGGAGGGCATTTGGGCAGTGAACCAGGGGATGGGAGATCTCTGTCTCTCTCACTTTCTGCCTTTAAAACTAGCCAGAATCAAAATTTCATGTTAATTAAGGAGAAAGAACTCAACTGATATCCTCCAGAATGAAACTAAAAATTAAGCAAATAAGTTACTTTTATTTCTGACAAATCGCATTATACTTACAACTGGATTTTTACTTTTTAAGGTAACATACAAACTGACTTTTGTGTGTATGTGTATACAGTTCTATGGATTTTTAGCATATTCACAGGTTTACATAACCACCATGGCAATCAGGATACAGAACAATTTTACTATCCCAAAAATCTCTCATGCTATCCCGTGGTAATAATAATCCCCATCCTTAATTCCTGGCAACCACTTGTCTGTTCTCTGTTGTAGTAGTTATGTCTTCTAGAGAATAGTCATGTGAATGTAATCATATAGTATAGAATCTTTTGAGAATGGCTTTTTCCATTCACATAATGCCTTGAGATTCTAAGTTGTAGAAGATTAACACATCAGTAACTCATTCCTTTTTATTACTGAATAATATTCATTGAATGGATATAGCAACAGTTTGTTTATCCATTCCCCCTTCAATGACAGTTCGATTGATTACTGTTTTTGGTGGCTGTGAATAGAACTGCTATAAATATTTATGTACAAGTTTTTGTACAAGCATCACTATTCAGTTCCCAAGTGTAATTACCTAGGAGAGGAATTTCTGGCCACATGGTAGGTAAGTGCACATCCAATTTTATAAGAACTTTGCCAAGCCATTTCCCAGAGTAATTGCTCCATGCCTAACTGGCGCTTGATAGTCACAGTATTTTTTGATTTATCAAATACGATTTCTATATATTTATGTATACAACACATCAATTTGACATATGTGTACATCTTGGAATGGCTAAGTTGAGCTAATTAACATGCATTGCTTCACATATTTTTCCTATATGTGGTAAGGGAACTTAGAACCTACTCTCACTAATTTTCAAGAATAAAATGTTATTAACCATATCATCATGTTATACAATAGATTGTCAGTTTTTTATAGTGATTCTAAAGGTGCAATGGTGGCACCTTATCCTCCTTGTAATTTGCATTTTCCAAGTGACTAATAATTGTTCTTCTTTCCTCTATGATGAATGGTCTTTTCATGAGCAATCTTTTTCCTGTTTTGTTTAATAGGTTTGTTTACTTAATGTTGAGTTTTGAGAATTCTTTATATGTTCTGTATACAAGTCTTTTGTCAGGTATCTGGTTTGAAAATATTTTCTCCTACTCTATTAATTTTTTAATATTTATGTTATTTATTTGAAAATCAGAGTTATAAAGAAAGAGGGAGAGACAGAAAAAGATCTTCAATCCACTCCTCGAATGATTGTGATGGTTGGGGCTGGGCCAGGCCAAAGCCAGGAGCCCAGAACTCCATCTGGGTGTCCCATATGGATGGGCAGGGGCCAGAGTATTTGGGACATCTTCCTCTGCTTTGCCAGGTGCATTGACAAGGAGTTGAGTTGGAATCGGAGCAGCTGAGACTCAGACCAGTGCTCTGATATGATATGCTTGTGTTGTAGGTGGAGGTTTAACCTGCTGCACCACAGGGCTGGCCCTCTATTAATTCTTTTAACAATATCTATTACAGAATAAAGTTTTTAATTTTCATCAATTTTTATCTTTTATAGATCATGCTTTTGATCTCATATATAAGAATACTTTGGCCGGCGCCGCGGCTCACTAGGCTAATCCTCCGCCTTGTGGCGCCGGCACACCGGGTTCTAGTCCCGGTCGGGGCGCCGGATTCTGTCCCGGTTGCCCCTCTTCCAGGCCAGCCCTCTGCTGTGGCCAGGGAGTGCAGTGGAGGATGGCCCAGGTGCTTGGGCCCTGCACCCCATGGGAGACCAGGAAAAGCACCTGGCTCCTGGCTCCTGCCATCGGATCAGCGCGGTGCGCCGGCCGCAGCGCGCCGGCCGCGGCGGCCATTGGAGGGTGAACCAACGGCAAAAGGAAGACCTTTCTCTCTGTCTCTCTCTCTCACTGTCCACTCTGCCTGTCAAAAAAAAAAATAAATAAATAAAAAAAAAAAAGAATACTTTGCCTAACTATGGGAATGAGAATTTTTTCATGCTTTGTTTTAAAAGTTATATAGTTCTTCACTTCACATTTAGGGCAGATCATCCTTTTTTAGTTCATTTCTGTGTACAATGTAGTAGTTTTAAATTTTTTTTGTATATGGATGCTCAATTGTTTCAACAGTTTATGGAGAAAACTATCTTACCCATTCAGTTGCCTTTTCACTTTTGTCAGTAATCAACTGGTCATACTTGTGTGAGGCTATTTCTGGACTGTCTTTTGTTCAGTTGATTCATCTCTATCCTTCCACCACTAGCACACATTCTTGAATAGTATAGATTTATAGTAAGTCTTTAAACTGGCTAGTGATCCTCCAATTTTATTCATTTTCAGTATTATATTATTTTTTAAGTTTGTTTGCCTTTCTTTGTAAATTTTAGAATAGCTTTATATTTACCAAAGAAAAATCTTGGGCTCTTGATTAGAATTATGCTAAATATATAGATGAATATCATGAGTCATTGAATCCATGAATTTAGTTTGCCTCTCTATCGAGGTCTTCTTTGATTACTTTCTTTTTTTAAAGATTTAATTATTTATTTGAAAGGCAGAGTTACACACACTCACAGCAGAGAGAGAGGAAGAATCAGAGAGAGAGGTCTTCCTCCCACTGGTTCATTCTCCCAGTGGCCCCAGTGGCCAGAACTGGGCCGGTATGAAGCCAGGATCCAGGAGCTTCTTCTGGGTCTTCCCAAGCACTTGGGCCATCTTCTACTGCTTCCCCAAGCACATTAACAGGAAGCTGGATTAGGAGTGGAGCAACCAGGACAGGAATTGGCACCCATATGAGATGTGGACATAGCAGGCTGCAACTTAACCCACTACACCACACTGCCAGTCCCTTGATTTCTTTTGTGTAAAACTCTCATAATTTTAAACATATAAGCCCTGTATATATTTTTCTATTTAAGTATTTCATGTGTAAGTATCTAATATAAAGGATATTGTGTTTATTTCCATTTCTGATGGTTCATTGCTTATATATAGGAATATGATTTTCCGTTGACCTTATACTCTGTGATCATTCCAAACTCATTACTTCTAAGAGTTTTTTGGTAGATTTCATATTGTCTGTGTATGGGGACAGCTTTATTTCTTTGTTTACCATCTGTATGCCTTTTTTTCTTGATTTACTGTGCTGTTTAGGGTTTCCAAGTAATGTTGGATAGCAACGCTGAGAGTAGATATCCTTGTCTTGTTCCTGATCTTTAGAGAGAGTATTCAGTCATCATTAAGTATGATATTAGCTATTTATTTTGTACATGTATGTTATCAGACTGAAAAAATTCTATTTTACAGTTTGGATTTATTTTATTTGAGTGGTAGAGGAAGGGAGGGAGGGAGAGAACAAACATGTAGTGTTCTGCTGGTTTGTTCCTCAAATGCCAACAACAGTTGTGCTGGGTTGGGGCCAAAGCCAGGAAGTCATTCCAGATCTCCCACATATGTTGCAAGAGCCCAGCAACTTGAGCCAGGTCTGCATTGGCAGGAAGCTGGAAAAAGGGGCTAGAGCTGAGAACCTGCCTCAGGTACTCCAGTGTGAGACCCTGGTGTCCTAATCAGCATCTTAACTGCTATGCCAAATACTGGCCCCAAGTGAGAAAATGCTCTTCCATTCCTTGTGTGCTGTGTGGTATATTTTGTCAAGTACATTTTCTACATCTATTGATAGAATCATATTGTTTTTCATCTTTGGTCCTTTAGTCCATTAATATTTTGGATTGATTTTTGAATATTGAACCATGCTGCATTCCCAGGACATGGTTCTAATGAATTATTCCTTTTTTGTATTAGTGAATCTGAATTGCTGGTATTTCATTGAACATTTTTATGTTTAATTTCATGAGGGATATTGGTCTATACTTTTGTATACTGTGTTGATCTGTTTATTTTTTTAAGATTTGTTTATTTACTTGAAAGAGTTACAGAGAGAAAGAGAAGGAGAGACCAATGCAGATCTTCCATGGGGCCAGTGCTGTGGCATAGTAGGTTAAGCCTCTGACTCCACCTCTGGCATCCCATATGGGCGCCGTTTCCTGTCCCAGCTGCTCCTCTTCCAATCCAGCTCTCTGTTTATGGCTTGGGAAAGCAGTAGAAGATGGCCCAAGTGCTTGGGCCTGTGTACCCTCGAGGGAGATCCAGAAGAAGTTCCTGGATCCTGGCTTCAGATGGGCCTAGCTCTGGCCCTTGTGACCATTTGGGGAGTGAACCATTGGATGGAAGACCACTCTCTATGTCTCTGTCTCTGTCTGTCTGTTTCTCTCTCTGTAACCCTGCCTCTCAAATAGTAAACTTAAAAAAAAAAAAAGAGAAATCTTCCTCCTATTGGTTTACTCTCCAAATGGCTGCAAAAGCAGGGGCCGGGCCAGGCTGAAGCCAGGAGGAGCCAGGAACTTCTTCCAGGTCTCCCACGTGCGTATAGATGCCCAAGGACTTGGGCCATTTTTCACTGTTTTCCCAGGTACATTAGTAGGGAGCTAGATCAGAACTGGAACAGCCAGAACTTGAACCATCGCCCATGTGGGATGCCAGCACTGCATATGGCGGCTTAACGCATTGCACCACAGCGATTTTACTTTTAAGTCAGGGTGTTGCCACACTCAAAATGAAAAGGCAGCTGCTCCTCTCTCTTCTGTGGGGACTGCTGATAGTTTTGGTTTAGCAGACAACCCACTTAGGTTCAGATCACTGGATCTCAGCATCCTTCTGTGGGCTGTGCTTTAATGGAAGTGCTTTTTATAAGGCCTTTGCAGATATAGGTGTGTTAACTCCATATACAAAAGGTCTTCAGAAGGTTCATGGAAATTGTGTGTTGTGGAAAACTGCACGAATTTCAAAGTTTTTGTCACCAAAAGTGTCTTTTTAATTCTGCTTTTCTATAAACTTTTTGAAGTGCCCGTGCATGTACTAGTTAGTGCCTGGTCTGGGTCTATGGTCTATCTCTGCCTCTCCTTATTTTTTTAAGAGATAGATTTATTTATTTATTTATTTGAAAGGCAGAATGACAGAGGGAGGGAGGAATAGAGAGAAAGAGATTTTCCATCTGCTGGTTCACTCCCCACATGGCTGCAACAGGCAGGTCTTGGCAGCCTGAAGCCACGAGCCAGGAACTCCATCTTATATGGGTGGCAGGGGCTCAATTACTTCAGCCATCAGCTGATGCCTTCCCAGGTGTATTAGGAGGAATTTGGATCAGAAGCAGAGCAGCAGCTCCTTGAACTGGCACTCCATTATGGAAGTTGCAGTTTACCCTGCGAGGCCAAGATGCCTACTCCCCTGGTTTCTCAAAATCCGTGTTCTGCTGTTGATTGTAAGATTGATAGCTCAGGGGGTGAGTGTAAGAGTTCATAACCAAGCTTGTTTAGTTGATTTTTGAGCTGTTCCATCTCTGTGATCTCTTCAGTACTTCCTGATCATTGAGCCACTCCCTTTTCAGTCCTCTTGCCATAAAGTCAGGAATTTAATTATTCAACTCTGCCATATAATTTTTGTGACTGCATTTGTAGATGTCTCTCTCTTATTTGAAATGCAGTTACACAGAGAGAGAGACAGAGAGAAAGAGATTTTTCATTTTCTGGTTCACTCCCCAAATGGCTATAACAGCCAGAACTGGGTCGGGCTTAAGTCAGGAGCCTGGAACTCCATCCAGCTCTCCCTCATGGGTAGCAGGGGCTTAAGGACTTGGGCCATCTTCCGCTACTTTCCCAGGGCACATTAGCAGGGAGCTGGATTGGAAGTGGAGCAGCGGGGACTCAAACCGTTGCTTATATGGAATGATATGCTGGTATCACAGGCACTGGTTTAACCTGCTGTGCCACAATGCTACGCCTGCCCCAGCAGCATCCTAACCACTACATGAAATGCCTACTCCTAAGCTTACCTTTTTATTCCATTTCCACCAACTTTCTAAAGCCCTTTCATATTATTTAATGGAAAAAGAAAGATGATGATGTGATGAAATGTGATGATTTCACTTATGTGGAAAAAAGTAAAACCCACGTTGGCATCTATATAAACATGAGCACTTCAAAAATTTCATGGAATAACGAAAATAAAAGGTATCTGTGCAGTTTCACAAACTTTTTGAGGTACCCTATATACGTTATATGTACAAGCACATAGCAAAACTTAGGAAAGAACATCTACGTAAACTGTTACCATTGCTCACATCTGGGGAAGGGAGTGGGTACAGAGAGAGATATTAAGGAAGACTCTGTATGATTTGGGTTGTTTTAGATAGTTTTCAATTGTAGATGTTACTAAGTATAATGAGATAATAAATAAATAAATAGGTAAGGGAACATTGTTACGATAGAGTGTTGTTCAATCACATAAGTATCATTCCCTAAGTTTGTCATTTGCAAATGTTCTTTAGATTTGGAGCCCTTTTTTTTCAAACAATTCTGTCAAGTCTAGTTGTTTGAGAAGGTGGACAGATTTTTGTTTCTGAGTAAGGCTGGAGGGCTAGGAGATCTTTATTCCTCTGGACATGCACGCATACATGCAAATAAAGAAGGCTGGCACGATATATAGCTGTGGGTACTAGCAATCACAGTCTCTGAGAGATGACACTGTAAGTTTCCCCAAAATTTGTATTACGTGTTTTAAGTTTTCTGCAAGAAGCAAACACTATTTGTTATAGTCAATTATTTTTTTCTAAAACTGTTCAAACTTTGGGCTGTATCATGAACTGAACATTCTCATATGTTGATGATAGCAATAGAACTTGAGGTGTCTGTTCTGCAAAGAGATTTAGTACCATGTGTCAAGAGTCTAAAAATGATCATACCCTTTGATCTAGTAATTATACGTCTAGGAATTTTCCATTTGAAATAACCCAAGAGATTTATATACACATATGCTTATGAGAGCATGATTTATCATGAAAAATGACATAGGATAGCATAGTCTTACATTCCATTTGATAAAATAGAAAGATTTCTAAATAGTCGTGGAAAAAGCATGACAAGTGAAAAAGGCCCCTTCTCAGCCCTTCCTCCCCCTCTACAAGAGATAAACAGTAATTTTTACCTGTGTTGCCATAGATTAGATAGCTAAGCTTTATATGTCCTCATTTGTATCTCTCTTCTTTTACCCAATATGATAGTATTGATGAGATTTATACATATTATTGTGTGTATCAGTGCTTTGTTCTTTTGATTGCTGTATGGTATCCCACTGTATGATTTTACCATAATTTGTTCTCTTGTTGATATACATTTGAGTTGTTTCCAGTTTGGGACTTTTTTAAATGAAGGGATTGTTAATATTCTTTCATGTTTCTTGGTAGATATATGTGCTCATTTCTTCTGGGTAGATACACAGGAGTAGGGTTGTTGTGCCAAAAGGAAAGGACATGTTTAATTTTGTAAGAAACTGCCAGACTGTTTTCCAAACTGTACCAGTGTATACTCCCACCAGCAGTATGCTGGAGTTCCAGTTAGTCCATGTCCCTGAAGGTGCCTCATACTGATAGCCTTCCATTGTAACCATTCTGGTAGATGTGTAAAGGTGTCACATTGTGGTTTTATATATGTTTCAGTACTTTGGGTTTAGCTCATACCTTTTGAACTAATATAATTTCCTTTTTAAGTTTTCTTCCTAAGGATATTGCCTGAAATACACAAATAACTTGAATGGACAGTGTATACCCTTTGCTGCATAACATATTTTTAAAATATGTATCTATTTTCAATTTATTTGAAAGGCAGAGATCTCCCGTCTGCTGTTGCACTTCCTAAATACCCACAATTGTTGGGCCTGGGCCAGGCCAAAGCCAGGAGCCCGGAACTCCATCCAGATCACCCATGTGGGTGGCAGGGACCCAAGTACTTGAGCCATCACATGCTCCCTCCCAGGATTCACACTAGAAGGAACTGGTTCAAAAACAGAGTAGCCAGGACTTGAACCAGGCACTCTGGTATGGGATGCAGCTGTCTCCAGTGACAAGCACTGCACCAAATGCCCAGCCTCTGCATGACTTATGATAGCCAAATGTGAGAATTAGTTACATGTTAAATATTAGGAAAGTAGTTACATAATTTATGATGCATTCATGATGGTGAAATATGCAACCATTTAAAGTTATTTAGGCGGGGGGATGGTGCTGTGGCACAGCAGGTTAACACCTTGGCCTGAAGCGCCGGCATCCCATATGGGCGCTGGTTCGAGACCAGGCTGCTCCACTTCCAATCCAGCTCTCTGCTATGGCCTGGGAAAGCAGTAGAAGATGGTTCAAGTCCTTGGGCCCCTGAACCCATGTGGGAGACCCAGAAGAAGCTCCTGGCTCCTGGCTCGGGTTGGCACAGCTCTGACCATTGTGGCCAATTGGGGAGTGAACCATCGGATGGAAGACCTCTCTCTCTCTGCCTCTCCTCTCTCTGTAACTCTGACTTTCAAATAAATACATAAATCTTTAAAAACAAACAAAAAACCCCAAAACCACAAAATTACTTAGATAGGTTAGTTTAATATGATAAAATCAAGACACAAAATTAGACATAGGTGTAATAAAATAGAACGGCTATACTTCAACAACAAAAAGTTCATTTAAAAGAATACTGTAAGGGGCCAGTGCTGTGGCATAGTGGGTAAAGCCACTGCCTGCAGTGCTGGCATCCCATATAGGCGCTGGTTTGAGTCCCAGCTGCTCCACTTCTGATCCAGCTCTCTGATATGACCTGGGAAAGCAGTAGAAGATGGCCCAAGTCCTTGTGGCCCTGCACCCATGTGGGAGACCTAGAAGAAGCTCGTGGCTCCTGGCTTCGGATTGGCTCAGCTCCAACTGTTGCAGCCATTTGGGGAGTGAACCAGAGAATGGAAGACCTTTCTCTCTCTCTGCCTCTGCCTTTCAAATAAATAAATAAATCTTTAAAAAAAATACTGTAAGGAAGCACAACAAAATATCTTTGGATAGTGGTACAATATAATTTTTCCTGCTAATCCCTAGGGTTTTTTTTTAATGATCATGTGATCATTATAGATAGCAGAAAATGTAAGTAAACTTCATTTTATCTAAGAAATTTATTATTGGGGCTGAAATTGTGGTGTAATGGGTTAATCCACAGCCTGCAATGCTGGCATCTCATGTGGGTGCCTGCTTGAGTCCCAGATGCTCCACTTCTGATCCAGGTCCTTGCTGGTGCACCTGGGAGGGCAGCAGAAGATGGCCTGAATGCTTGGACCCTTGCATCCACATGGGAGACCCGGATGAGGCTCTGGGCTCCTGGCTTTGGCCTTTGCCCAGCCCTGTCTGTTGTGGCCATTTAAAGAGTGAGCCAGTGGATGGAAGATCTCAATCTCTCTCTGTCTCTCTCTTTCTCTCTCTCTTTAAAAAAGAGAAATTTATTATTATTTATTTCAGAGGCAGAGAGAGAAGGAAAGAAAGAGAACTGCTTCACTCCTCAATTGCCTATAGTGGCTGGGACTGGGCTGGGGCTGGAGCCAGGAGCTAGGAACTCAATCAGGTGTTCCACATAGGTGATAGGAACCTAAGTACTTGAGCTGTCATCATTGCCTCCCAGGATTTGCATTGGCAGGAAGCTGGAGTCAAGAACCAGAGCCAGGAATTGAACCCCGGACACTCCACTATAGGACACAGAGATCTGAACTGCTAGGCTCAATGCCAACTGGCTTTCATTTTATGTCCTATAATACTGTCTCCTATCTGTTTTTTCTGCAAAGTGGAAATTCATTCTCTTGTGTTTTTAAAACTATTTGATTTCTGCTACTGTTTTGACTCCCAGATTATAAGTTATATGAAACAGACACTCTCATATTGTTTCTGCTTCTGAAAGTCTGATGTTCTATCATGCAGTCCAGGACAGAAGATAAAATAGAACGATTCAAGAAAGCAGTTGAGTACTATTCAGTCACAACCAAACTCTCTTCGCTGCCAGTGGCTCCCTCATTTCTAGGTAAGGCTTCCATTTGACCCAAAACTATTTTGTTTACAGGGGAAACTGAGTTGGTCTCTCAGGAACTCTGGGGCCAGAATGGAATCATTTGTTTGTATTGTGCCCTCCTGTTTGACAGGCATTCTTCTTTTGATTTCCATGTCATAAGAGTTACAACATAAGAAATGTTAGTGAAATGAGCCGGTCCCCAAAAGGCAAATACCATATGTTCTCCCTGCTCTGTGGTAACTAATGGAGTACCTAAAATATAATGTATAGGTATGAAATTGACACTTTGAGATGCCATGATTTTTAACAGCCCTTGTCTTGTCTGTTGAGGAACAGTATTTATTTTCTCTTTATACTATTTGTTGAACTCTTTACTTACTGCAGGGTTAATCTCATGAGTATAAAGTTAACTGACAATAGATTTTTGTAAAACATAAGAATGGGAATAGGAGAGGGAGGAGGAAGAAGGGTGGGATCATGTGTGGGCAGGAAGGGAGGGTGGGAAGTATCACTATGTTCCTAAATCTGTGTATATGAAACGCATGAAATCTGTATACCTTAAATTAAAAAAAGAAAAGGAAAGGTTCGTGATTTCTCAAATTTATAGATGGGATATAGTTGCTATTTCCTTAGCTTGTCCTCCTGCTCGTGCTAACCCCCCATTCTTGCCTGACATATGTAAAATAGCTCTGTCTTTGGGAACTGAGTTAGAATTCTACCTTGGCTGCTTGCCAGCTGTGTCACCTTGGCAACTCACACTTGTATAAAATGTGGCTCATGACACTTACTTTATAGGGTTGTTATCAGCTGAAATAATTTACATTAAGTTCTCGGCATGGCACATAGTAGCTATTCAATGAATCATAAATTTATATATGAATAACTGTTCATGTGATAGTGGGTTAGCAGAATGTAGCATGCTAAAATTATTAGGATTGAATGAAGTATAGGTCTTTTCTCTTACCTTCAGGCTTTCGGAATAATCGACTTGGAAATCCTCCCCTTCCACGAAATCAAATGGGCACCATTTCTGCGGGAAAGCCAATGGTAAGTATCCTCTAGAAGGTCTGAGAGCATTCGTTCACATTACTCAGATTGCTTCCCAATTTTTATAATCTTGAGTTAAGGAGTGAGGTTGATTCAGTGTTGTCGGACCTCCAAGGCTGCATAAGCCTATGTCACATTCTTAACTTGAGGCTGGCAGACTGTGTAAAGATAGCATCCAAACCAGTAACCACTAGGACATTGTAGAGACAGATGAACTAATGTCAGAAAATGGTTCTAGGACACCTGGGCAGGTTCATTATCCAGCTTCTGGTAGAATCTGCTCATACATCTCTATTGAAATTATTCCTCACTCCTCTCAGGAGGCACTTTGTATCTCAACAATCCCTGCTACTGGCATCATCTACTATGTCGCAAACTCTGAGGGACGCATCTTGGAGCCTAGTAAAATGTTAAATAGTTTTTGTGTCTGTTTTGTCCTTTAGTTTTCTCACCAAGTGCCCCAGAAAATGAAATATCCACCACCATTCCCAATGGGACCCAACTCATCTCTTCTCTTGTCTCCCCATGCTTTGGGGGACTCACGTGCTTTCTCTGAGGATCCCGTGCTGCAGGACAGCCCCTTTGCCAATTGGGCTGTCTCTTATGACTCCTCTGCATCTCAGTTTCCCAATTACCTGACTTCCAAAGCTTCACCTCCTTTGGGACCAGACTCTTCCCACTCCTCTTCCTCTGATGGTGATGAGCCAAATGGAGGCAGCTCTGAGTAAGTATGAGTATAGACTCCATGGGAAAAGACTTTTGAGGCATCTGTGTTATTTGTTGCAAACTTGGCCAGAGATGTGGGAGAGTGTGCATTGTTGTATTTCCACTTAAGAAAGCAAAATGGAAAACCTTCCTTTTGGCTTACTCACTTCATGCTCATCGGAGCCGGTGTGTGTAGTAATTTTCAGACATCCGGGCCACTGAGGCAAGAGGCAGCAAAATGGGTAGTTAGGGAAGCCCTGCTAATGGACAAACTGGATATCGTGGCTGTCACTTCTTAATTTGTGGCAGAGGTAGATTAGGTAGATTGAATATTTTAAAAAAGAGTTTATAGAGTTGAGTAGTTAATTTTGTTGTTTAATAAGTAAGACTGCATTCTGAGGATTGAAATAGTAGTATTTTGTACTAGTGTGTTTCTTCTTAGATTACTAGTGCTCTAAGCATATTTTGCCTGGGACACACAATTGCCTTGAGGTTGCAATTGTAACTATTTTTCTTAGAACATTAGCAGCCTCTAAGCCTGGCCTCTTAGAAGGTGGAAAGGACTCAGTGTGATGTGCGTGAAGCCCTGAGGGCAGTAAGAGGGAAGATTTCAGGTGGAGTGCTTAACTCAGCGTCCTGACCTGCAGAGCCATTGTGTGATTCCTTGGGATTAGAATGGGCATCTTGAGTTTAAATCTGTCAACCTCCCTTTTATCTCTGTACTGTCTTTCTGCGTTTTTATAGTCACATCACAGAAGCACTTCAGCTTCAGCAGCAGCCTGGATGGACAGATCCCAATGGTGACAGAGAGTCTTGGGTACAGCCCGTTGATGCTGGAGTTTCAGAAGGCAGCCTAGGTGATGGTGAACCCCACATCCCATCTCTGCTGTCTATGTCCACGAGGAACCACATGGACATCACCATTCCACCCTTACCTCCAGTAGCACCAGAAGTCTTGCGGGTTGCTGAACACAGACATCGCAGGGGTCTTATGTACCCCTATATCTACCACATCCTCACTAAGGTGAGACCACACAGCAGCATCCACCTCCTGCATCTTAATGCTGTACTTCATGCTTTCTAGGACCATAGGTAACCAGAGAAAATGCACATCGTTGGTATCTGAAGGGAGATAAACAAAGACCAAGTGTGCTGGTTGATGTGAAACCACCAGGAGATGGGACTGTACAGTAAATTAGGCCCCTACAAGACAAGAACCATGCATAGTTTTTAAAATGTTATTTTTATCTACTTGAAAGATAGAGATTTTTCACCCACTGGTTCATTCCCCAGATGCTAGCAACAGCCATGGCTGGGCCAAGACTGAAACCAGGAGGCTGGACCTACATCTGGGTCTCCCCTGTGCGTGGCAAGGGCGCAAACACTTGGACCTTCTTCCTCTGCTTCCCCAGGCTCATTAGCAGGGAGCTGGATTGCAAGTGGAATAGCTGGGACTCAAACTGTCACTCTGATATGGGATGCATGTGTCCCAAGTGGCTCCTGGCTTTGGCTTGGCCCAGCCCCAACTGTTGCAGCCATTTGGTTAGTAAACCAGCATATGGAAGATATCTCTTTTTGTTTCCCCCTCTCTCTGTAATCCTGCCTTTAAAATAAATAAGTAAATTTTTAAAAAATGAAATATAGCTTTTTGTTAAAAAATATTTATTTTTTATTTATTTGAGAGGTAGAGTTATAGACAGAGAGAGGGAGAGACAGAGAGAAAGGTCCTCCATCCACTGGTTCTCTCCCCCAAATGGCCATAATGGCTGGAGGGGAGCCAATCTGAAGCTAGGAGCCAGGAGCTTCTTCCAGGTCTCCCACATGGGTGCAGGGGCCCAAACACTTGGGCCATCTTCCACTGCCACCCTAAGCACATTAGCAGGGAGCTGGATCAAAAGAGGAGCAGCTGGGACACAAACTGGCGCTCACATGGGATGCCGGCACTGTAGCCGGAGGCTTAGTTTACTATGCTACAATGCCTACCCCAGAATATAGCTTAAAGTTGGCTGTGGTGAGCTGGGTTTCTTACAGCTTCTTTTCATTTGAAATTCTGTCTGAATACAAACAGAAAATGTAGACAGGTTGCAGAGCCTGCAATTCATTGCTTGTTTTTCTCAGCTCAATTCTAAATCTTGATGTGGCTGATTTTCTTCTTTTCCCTTTACTATTCTCTCATTAGGGTGAGATTAAGATCCCTGTATGTATTGAGGATGAGTGTAACATGGAGTTACCTCCAGCTGCTCTCCTGTTCCGATCAGCTCGTCAGTATGTGTATGGAGTCCTTTTTAGTCTGGCGGAGACACAGCGGAAAATGGAACGCCTGGCCATACGGCGGCGACTGCCTGTGGAAAGTAAGTATAGTTCTTGCTTTGACAGTTCTCTCCTTGCTTGACTCGGAGTAGAAATGTTCTGTGCAGATGCATCATCCCTTTGGTTGTAGAGCAATCTTTAAGAAAATGCGTCATTACCAGAATACATATTGGTATGAGCAATGCATGAAGTGCAGCCCAACTCTGCAGTTATCAAGCATTCTGAGTGATTTCTACTTAAAAGAATCACACTGGGCTTGGAGAAGGTAGAGGCATATCTGACACAGTTTCTCCTCTGTGAGTTCTTTGTTTTGGGATTTGATCCTGCAAGTAGTTTTAAGCTGCAGAGTGACAAAGTAAAATTAGTTTATTCAAAAGAACACTCTAGATTTCTGCTTCCAGGAAGATGGAGTATATCAGATGTAATTCTACCTATTCTTTCTGCTAAGTAGAACTAAAAGTCCAGGACATTATATATAAAATGAGCACAAGACATTCTGGGAGGTAAAAGAAAAGGCAGACCGGCTGAAGATTTGGGGACCCTAGGTGTGACATGGTAGTACCGGGATGAGTTTCCTGGGTTTTCTTTTTGATTCACATATCCTAGACTGGGTATATGATGAGCTGGCATCCCAGAAATTTCAACAGCTTCCGACAAGAAAAGTCCTCCAAAAAGCCTGCTTTCTCTGGGTGAAGGACCTAAAAGAGTAACCTGACAATACAGAAAAATTTTAGATAATAACCACTGTACTCCAGCCAAATATCATAGAAAAACCTGTGAGCCACTCCCACTCCCACCAGAAATGCCAGAGGAAGAACTTGGACTTCTACCCTTACCAGTCTATGATGAGGTCCCTCAACTTCTCCTCCTGGGGAGGTATCGACAAGTCAGGAGCCAAGACTTGTGCTCACAACTGCCAGTAATTAGACAGTGTTCCACTTCACCTACCAGAATGGTGTCAGAAAAAACCTGCTAAAACATAAGACTTTCTAAAAAAAAGATTTATGTATTTATTTATTTGAAAGTCAGAGTTACAAAGAGAGAGGGAGAGACAGAGAAAGAGATCTTCAATCCACTGATTCACTCCCCAGATGGTCAAAAGGAGCCAGGAGCTTCATCCAGGACTCCCATGTAGATGACAGGAAGTCAAGTCCCTAGGCCCCCCCCCAGGTACATTAGTAGGAATTTAGATCAGAAGCAGAGGAGTCAGAGCTCATACCAGCACTCCAGTATTATATGCAGACATCTCAAGAGGTGACTTAACCCACTATACCACAAGACCTACCGTGTATATATAATTTAATACCTAAAAAATGTACTGAAGAGGATATACAAAGAGATACTCTCAAAAACTGTGTGGATAAATCAAAATGGAATTATAAAATTAGTTCATGGGGCTGGCGCTGTGGCGCAGTAGGTTAACGCCCTGGCCTGAAGCACCGGCATCCCATATGGGCACCAGTTCTAGTCCCAGCTGCTCCTCTTCTGATCTAGCTCTCTGATGTGGCCTGGGATAGCAGTAGAAGATGGCCCAAGTCCTTGGGCCCCTGCACCTGCATGGGAAGACCCGGAGGAAGCTCCTGGCTCCTGGCTTCAGATCGGCGCAGTTCTGGCTGTTGCAGCCAATTGGGGAGTGAACCATTGGATGGAAGACTTCTCTCCCTCTCTCTGCCTCTCCTCTCTCTGTGTAACTCTGACTTTCAAAGTAAAATAAATAAAAATCTTTTTAAAAAATTAGTTCAAGTTTTTCATAGGAAGGGATGAACAAGAAAGCAGGTAAATAAAAAATAGAAAAATTACAATGACAGATTTAAGCCTAATATATCAATGATTCATTAAATGTAAGTAGTATATGCCAATTAAAATGTAGAGATTGGGGTCTGTGTTGTGGCACAGCAGGTTAAACTGTTGCCTGCAATGACAGCATCCCATATGTGCAGGTTCGAGACCAGGCTGCTCCACTTCTGATCCAACTCCCTGCTAATGTGCCTGGGAAAGCAGTAAATGATGGCCCAAGTACTTGGGCCCCTGCCACACACTTGAGAGACTTGGATTAAGTTCCTAGCTTCCACCTTTCCCCTAGCCCAGCCCAAACCATTGCAGGCTTATGGGGAGTAAACCAAGAGTTGAGAGCTCTCACTCTCCCCTCTATGCAAACAATAATTTCAGACATCATATAGAGTATATTCTTAAACCACTGGAATCAAACTAGAAATTAATAGCAGAAAGGTAACAAGAAAATCTGTTAATACTTGGAAAAATAACAAATCATATGTATATAATTTATGAGTCAGTGAGGGAATCTCAAGAGAAAGAAATAAACACATTATTCTGAATGAAAATAAAAATATAGATACTTCTTGACTTAGGATAGTGTTATGTCTCAATACATCCATTGTAAATTTAAAATAACATGAATTGAAATGTATTTAATGCACTTACTGAACATCATAGCTTAGCAACACAGTACACTGTAGAATATTTGATGTTTATCTTCATGATCACATGACTGGGAGCTGTGAATCACTGTTGCTGCCCAGAATGAGAAGATAATACTGTATTTTTTTTTAATTTTTGGGTTATAGCCATTCTGTTTGGGGTGAGGTGATACCCCATTTGTGTTTTTATTTGCATTTACCTAGCGGCTAGTGATCCTGAGCATTTTTTCATGTGTGTGTTGGCCATTTGTATTTCATCATTTGAAAATTGCCTATTCATGTCCTTTGCCCATCTCTTAACTGGATTGTTTGTTTTGTTGTTGTTGAGTTCCTTGAGCTCTTTATAGATCCTGAATATTAATCCTTTATCACTTGTATAGTTTGCAAATATTTTCTCCCATTCTGTTAGTTGCCTCTTCACTTTCCCGAGTGTTTCTTTAGCAGTGCAAAAGCTTCTTAGCTTGATGTAATCCCAGTTGTCTATTTTTGTCTTTATTGCTTGGGCTTCTGGGGTCTTTAACAAGAAGTATTTGCCTATGCCAATGTCTTTCAGAGTTTCCCTGATGTTTTCCTCTTGTAATTTGATGGTATCAGGTCATAAATTTAGATCTTGATCCATTTTGAGTTGATTTTTGTATAAGGTGTGAGGTAGTGGTCTTGTTGCCTTCTTCTATGTGTGTAGATCCAATTTTCCCAGCACCATTTCTTGAAAAGATTTCCTTTCTTCAGGGATTGATTTCAACTCATTTGTCAAAAATCAGTTAGTTGTAGATGTGTGGATTAATTTCTGGGAATTCTTTTTTCTTCCATTGGGTTACATGTTTATTTTGTTGCCAGTACCAGGCTGTTTTATTTATAACTGCCCTGTAATATGTCTTGAAGTCTGATATTATAATGCTTCCAGCTTTGTTCTTATTTAAGATTGCTTTAGCTATTCATGATCTCTTGTTTACGTATGAATTTTAGCATCACTTTTTCTAGATCTGAGAAGAATGTTGTTGGTATTTTGATTGGGATCACATTGATTCTGTAAATTACCTAGGGTAGTATGGAAATTTTGATTATGTTAAATTTTTAAATTTACAAGCATGGAAATTTTTTCCTATTTTTATGTGTCTTCCATTTCTTTCTTTAATGTATTATAATTTTCCTTGTAGAGATGTTTCTCATCCTTGCTTAAATTTATTTCAAGATAGTTAAGGGTTTTTTTTAGCTATTATGAATGATACTGATCTTACAAGTTGTTTCTCAGTGCTGTCATTGTTTGTGTATACATAAGGTGTTGATTTTTGCATGTTGATTTTATATCCTGCAACTTTACCAAACTCTTGCGAGTTCCAGTAGTCTCTTCGTGGGGTCTTTTGGATTCCTTTTTCAAAAAGATATATTTATTTATTTAAAAGGCAGAGTTACAGAGAGTTAGAGACAGAGAGAGAGGGGTCTTGCATCCTCTGGTGCACTCCCCAGATTGCCATACTGGCCGGAGCTACGCTGATCTGAAGCCAGGAGCCAGGAGCTTCCTCCAGGTCTCCTACACGAGTGCAGAGGCCCAAGGACTTGAGCCATATTCTGCTGCTTTCCCAGGCTGTAGCAGAGAGCTGGATTTGAAGAGAAGCAGCTGGGACTCGAACCAGAAACCATATGGGATACTGGCACTGCAGGCAATATCTTTACCTGCTACACCATGATGCCAGCCCCTTGGACTCCTTATATATAAGATCATGTCATCTGCAAACAGGGATAATTTGACTTCCTTCTATCCCTTTGTTGTTGTTGTTGTTGTTGTTTTGTCTAATGGCTCTGGCTAAAATTTTGAGATTGATAACTATATTGAATGGCAATGGTGAAAGTGGGCATCCTTATCTGGTTCTGAACCTTAATGGACATATTTCCATTTTTCCCCATTTAATAAGATGCTACCCATGGGTTTGTTATATATTGCCTTAATTGTGTTGAAGAATGTTTCTTCCATACCCAATTTGCTTAAGGTTTTTATCATGAAAGGCTATTGTATTTTATCGAATGCTTTCTCTGCATCTATTAAGATAATCATATGGTTTTATTCTTCAATTTGTTTATGTGATGTATCACATTTATTGATTTGCATATGTGGAACCATCCCTGCATTCAGGGAAAATCCCACTTGGTCCAAGTGAATGATCTTTCTGATGTTGGATTTGATTAGCTAGTATTTTGTTGAGGACTTTTGCATCTATGCTCATCAGGGATGTTGGTCTATAGTTCTCTTTCTTTTTTTGTATCTTTTCTGGGATTAAGAATTAAGGTGATTCTGGCCTCATAGAAGGAGTTTGGCAGGATTCCCTCCCTTTCAGTTGTTTTGAGTAGTTTGAGAAGAATTGTAATTAATTCTTCTTTAAAAATGTGGTAGAATTGAGCAGTGAAGCCATCTGGTCCTGGGCTTTTCTTTGTTGGGAGGGTCTTTATTACTGATTCAGTTTCCATCTTGGTTATTGTTCTGTTTAGGTTTTCTGTGCCTTCATGGCTCAATTTTGGTAGATTGTATGTGTCCAGAAATCTATCCATTTTTTTCTAGATTTTCCAATTTGTTGACATTATAGCTGTTTATAGTGATTCCTGATGATTCTTTTTATTTCTATGGTATCTGTTGTTACATCACCTTTTTCATCTTTCACTTTATTAATTTGAGTCTTCTTGATGGTTTAACCCACTGTGCCACAACACCAGGCCCATTGCCAACTGATTTTTGACAAAGCTATAAAGGTACTTCTTTGGAGGAAGGAGAATTTTTGTTAAATGGTGGTAAATCAACTGGACATCCATAAATAAACAAGAATCATATATCTAGACTAGAATATAAAGTATATAAAGAACTCTCAAAAGCAAACATTTTAAAAAAATGTTTGTAATGTATTTTTGAAAGAGTTACAGAGAGAGAGGGAGGGAGGGGGAGAGAGAGAGAGAGAGAGAGAGCGAGCATATGCGAGAGAGCGATCTTCCATCTGCTGGTTCACTCTCCAAATTGCCTCAGTGGCTGAGGTTAGGCCAAGTCAGAGTCAGGGGCCCCATCTGAGTTTCCCACATGGGTACAGGGGTTCAAGGACTTGGGCTATCTTCTGCTTTCCAAGGTACATGAACTGGGAGCTGGATAGGAAGTGGAACATCCGGGTCTCAAACTGGCACCCATATATTATACTGGCATCACAGGCAGTGGCTTAATGCATTATGCCACAACACTGACCCAGAAAAGTAAACATTTTTTTTAGAAAAATCAGTATAATTTAGATAATTGGCAAAAGACAATACAATAGATTTTTCACTGAAAAAGATGTGAAAAAAGGGATGGGTGTTTGGTGCTGCAGTAAGATGCTGCTTGGGATGCCTGCATCCCATATTTGAGTGCTTGGCTTCTAGTCCTGGCTCCTCTGTGGATTGCAGCTTCCTATTAATGCTCATCCCAGGAGACAGCAAGTAATGGCTCAAGTACTTGGGTTTCTGCCACTCTCATGGGAGAATTGAATTCTCAGCTTCTGTCTTTGGGCTGACCCAGCCTCTGTAATTGTGGACATTGGGGAGTGAATCTGCAGATGGAAGATCAAAATCAATTAATATCTATCTCTCTCTCTCTCTCTCTCTCTCTCTCTCTCTGTGCTTTTTCTAATAAATATAAATAAATACATTATAAAGAGATGTGAAAATATATTTAACACTATTATTCATCAGAGAAATACAAATTGAAACCACAATGGGGTGACTTTGGGTGTCTCAACAACCTTGGTACAGGGATTGCCCAAGCCCAGACCTAACAGATTTGTTTTCTCATTTCGGATTGGAGGCTTCTGCTCTGAACATTCTCCACCAGATCCTCAGTAAGGCCAAGAAGCATCGAAGCTTGATCCCCCTCATGGTATTTGTTGGAGCAAGAGGTACTAGAGCAGTATTATATTTCTAGAGAAATAGAAAGTTGTATGAGCAGTGTTGTATGTTATGCATCTGACACTGCAATCCAGATGTCATTGGGGATAGAAAGAACACCTTGTAGAACAAAGTGGGTCCCAGTGATCAATACAAGTTCTATTCAATAAATGTGGATTACAACAAACTGAAGAATGAAGGTCCAGATTTTTAAATTACATGTTTCACCATAAAATTGCTTAGAATGGAAGTACTCCAGGCGCCATCCATGCAACTTTCTACTTTACTAGGAAATATTTCCTCTCTAAATACTCGAAATCTTGGTGATTTTTTGAAGTCTCTTACACTGATTAATAAATATATGAAACTTAGAAAAAATGTAAAACGAAGTATCATTACATATCTTTCAGTATGGCTAAGATAATGATAAAATCACATGCCAAAGAAGATGTAGAAAACTGGATCACTCACAAAATTTGGTAGGAATACAAAATGATACCACTACCTGGGGAGATAATTCATCAGTCCCTTCCAGTAGTAAAAAATCAACTTATCATACAACCCAGCACTTAGCTGGGTGGGTATTTATTCCAGAGAAATTAAGACTTATTTTTCATGCAGGAGCTTGTTCACAAAGCACTTTTATTAATAGCCCAAGCTAGAAACAACACAGATATTCTTTAAAGGGTGAATGGTTAAACTGTGTTACGTTTTCATACCATGGAATACTAATCAGGAAAAAGGAATGAACTGTTGATTAAACAACAGGAATGACCCACGAGGGCATTATGCTGAGTGAAAATGTCAATCTGAAAAGGTCAAATATTGTATGATTCTGGTTGTGTAACATTCTCAAAATGGCAAATGGGAGAGATGGAGAACCGATTATTATTGCCATGAGTCAGAGATGGTGCTGGAAAGCACTGGGTGTGGCTGTAAAGGGGCAGCATAGTGTGGCTACGGAATAGTCCTGTAGCTTGATTACCGTGATGGTCACATGAATCTACAAATATAGAACCACACACACACACACACACATATTGTCCCAGTGTCAGTTTCTTGGCTTTGACATTATGATTATTGAAAGCCTAACCATTGGGGAAATTAGGTGAAGAGTACGTAAGACCTCAGTCTACTATTTTTGCAATGCCCTGTGAATCTGTATTTATTTCAAATTAAGACTTTTTTTCTAAAAGAGAACCCTAGTGATTGTGGAGCAATGGACATGAGGGGGACCAGACAGGCTGAAAGCAGGAACAATCAATCTGGAGACTCTTGTGAAGTAAAAGATGATACCCGAACCATTACAGTATTTGTTGTGATTAAGACAAGGGGACAGATAGAAGTAATAAGAGGCTAGAGTCAGCAGGACCTTGATAATAAACAGATGTGGAGGAGGTGGAGAAAGAAGACGCTAGGATGACTCCTGGGTCTCCAGCTTAGGAGCCTCATGCATCCTAGAAGCAGATAGAAGACACGTTTGCCTGGTCCTGATAAACCTTCGGAAATCTAAAAGATGTTGGAGTTTTGAGAATTTCGTGAAATTCCTTACATTCTTTTTACATCTTTCTTTGCCCAGCCTGGTGTATGTTGTTAAGAAATGAGTTTCTTTTAACATTTTATTTGTATATTTGAGAGGCATAGAGACAGAGAGTACCCACACCCTCCCACTTGATGCTCACTCTAGTAGTTCAGCATTGTGTGACATTGAGCCTTGATTTCTTCATCTGCAAAATGAACACCATGTTTTTGATAATGTTGTCATAATAATTCTCTCAGGATTTCGTGAGATAATATATGTAAAGTACTTAATGTGTATCAAGCAGGTAATGCTTGCTATGCATGCTGTTACTATTGCTAACAATAAAAATGATAGTGATACATTATATATGTGTATTGAAATGTCACACTAGAGCCCCAACATAGGAGTAATTATTGTTAATGAAGAATCAAAAATAGAACACAAAAAAAAAAAACTACTGAGAAAAAAATTAAGAAAGGTTGAAATGCGATAGATCTTCTGAATTGTGACCGACTGCAGAAATACTCAGAGGTTATCTTAGAGCCCATGTTTCCACCATTTCTTCTTTCCAGTTCCTTCTGTGATCCTCAAAGAGTGGTCTGCCTATAAAGGGAAGTCACCTCAAACCCCTGAGCTTGTGTCTGCACTGACATTTCGGGAATGGACTTGCCCAAACCTCAAGAAGCTCTGGCTAGGCAAAGCGGTTGAAGACAAGAACAGACGAATGCGGGCCTTCCTGGCCTGTATGAAGTCAGACACGCCCAGCATGCTCAATCCAGCTAATGTCCCCACCCATCTGCTGCTCATGTGCTGTGTGCTCAGGTAAGCCATGTGACATGGAGGTGGCCAGTTCCATGACCCTTGTTGTGTTTGATTTTCTTTAGTTTTTGTCCATTTCAGTCCTTATTCCTGATCCAGTTCCTTCCTCCTTATTACCCATAAGTCATCCATTCTTGAGTATTTGGTATGTGTCCTTCCAAGTGTATACTTAAACATGCGTGTTTGCACAGAACATACTATTGTTCATATGGTCATTTTTCCCCATTTTTGATATGAATGGTATTGTGCTTACACATCTCAATTTTTTTCTTACTTTTTTGACCTGATGTTTGTTTTTAAGACTGATCCGTTGATTTGAAAGGCAGAGCGGCAAAGAGAGTGGGCAGAGAGACTTTTTGTTGCCTGGTTCGCTCCCTAAATGACCACAACAGCCAGGTGTGGGCCAGGCCGAAGCCAGGAGCCAGGAACTCCATCCTGGTTTCCCACATGAGTGGCAGGGCCCCAAGCACTTGGGCCATCTTTTGTTGCCTTCCCATGCACGTTAGTGGGGAGCTAGATTGGAAGCAGTGCATCCGGAACTGAAACCTGCAATCTGATATAGGATGCTGATGTCACAAGCAGATGTTTATGCTGCAGTGTTACAATGCCAGCCCCTCAGTGTTATTTTTGAGATCTAGCCATATTCAGTCTTCTTGACTGCTGGATTATGTTCCATCAGATACTGATTTTTAAAAGTTTGAAATTGATATTCATTTTATTTGAAAGGCAGAGAGACAGAGACATCTTCCATCCTCTGGTTCACTCCTCAAATGCCCACAACAGCCAGGGCTGGGTCAGGCCAAAGCCAGGAGGTATGTGTTAGCAGGAATCTGTATTCAGAAGCACAGTCAGGGCTCACATCCAGACACTCGGATATGGAATGCAGACATTCCAAGCAGCTACACAAAACACCTGCCCCCACTGTATTTATTTCAATGATGAATGGATCATTGTTTCCAGTTCTTGGTATTACATAGAGTGCTGTAGGGAAATCTCACAGATGTATGTGTCTCTTTGTGCTCATGTACTAGTTTGTCTAAAGTATATACACAGGTATAGAATTTCTGTGTCCTATGAAATATGCATGTAGGTTTTTCACTGAAAATTGACAGATTAGGGGCCAGCACTATGGCTCACTTGGTTAATCCTGTGCCTGCGGTGCCGGCATCCCATATGGGCACCCAGTTCTAGTCCCGGTTGCTCCTCTTCCAGTCCAGCTCTCTGCTGTGGCCCGGGAGTGCAGTGGAGGATGGCCCAAGTCCTTGGGCCCCTGCACCCTCATGGGAGACCAGGAGGAAGCACCTGGCTCCTGGCTTCAGATCGGCATAGCTCCGGCTATAGTGGCCATTTGGGGAGTGAACCAGCGGAAGAAAGACCTTTCTCTCTGTCTCTCCCTCTCACTATCTAACTCTATCTGTCAAATAAAAAAAATTGCCAGATTGCTCTAGATAATAGCTATACTAATTTGTATTCCTATAAATAATACATAAAGATTCCTACTTCTTATTATTGCCAGTATTAATATCATATAACTTAATTTTTGTGAATCCTATTATCTTTGAATTTATATTCCTTTGATGAAGTTGATATTTTATTTTTATGCTTATTAGCCATTTGAGTTTTCATATTCTATAAAATGCTTATTTATCTGTCTTTCAAATTTTCTATTAGGTTACTACTTTTTCTGGTTGCTTACAGAAGTTCCTTGTCAGACTTGTGTATATATACACACATGTATATACATAGCAAATATCTGGTTTTTTTATTTAAAGATTTATTTATTTTGAAGTCAGAGTTACAGAGAGAGAGCTAGAGAGAAAGATCTTCCTTCCACTGGTTCACTCCCTAGACAACTGCAATGGCCAGGGCTGGGCCAGACCAAAACCAGAAATTAGGAGCCTCTTCCAGGTCTCCCATGTGCACACGGGGGCCAAGCACTTTAGCTGTCTTCAGCTGCTTTCCCAGGTGCAATATCAGGGAGCTGGATTGGAAGCAGAGCAGCCGGGTCTCAAACCAGCATCCATATAGGATGCTGGTGTCACAGGCTGGGGCTTTACCCATTACACCACAATGCCAGTCCCCAGCAGATATCTTTTCACTATGCGTGTACCTGCAAGTATGTGTCAAATATCTTTTCCAATTGGTCACAATTTGTTTAAACTTTATACACAGTATTTTTTTTAACAGAAGTTGAATTGGAAAAACAAACCTAGGCTTAGTTTGTCCTATTATACGCTTACAACACCAGTTACTTTTGTGACCTGGAAAATGTTAAGACTTGTCACCACCAGCAGGCAAGGCAAGCAGCCAGTTCTGCAGTGGATATCAGCTGGGTGGCCTCCACTTTAATTCACATCTAACACTGTCCTGGGGACAGCATCATATCCCGCAGGTTGAAGGCTCGGTTCCCAATACTGCCCCCTTCCACTTTATAAGCCAATCCCCAAAAGACAGATAACATGTGTTCTCCCTGATCTGTGGTAACTAATAGAGTACCTGAAAAGTACTCTATAGGAGTGAATTTGACACTTTATGATGTGATGACTTTGAACAGCCCTTGTCTTCACTGTTTAGAGACACTGTCGTTTGTTTTCTTTTTTCTTCATACTAGTTGAACTCTCTGCTTAGTGTAGAGAGTTATGAGTATAAAGTTAACTGCAAATAGACCTTTGGAAAAAATAAGAATGGGAATAGGAGAAAAAGAAGGAAGAAAGTTGGGAGTATGGGCGGGAGGGAGGTAGGGTGGGAAGAATCACTATGTTCCTAAATTTGTATATATGAAATGCATGAAGTTTGTATTTCTTCAATAAAATTTAAAAAAATAAATAGATGCCAGTGACAAGCCCTGTGTGGTTTTACCTGTGCTTACGACTGGTTATATAAACCAGTCTTCCCACAACCCCTTCCTTGGGTTCACTTCCTTGGAGTGACTCCAGAAAATTGCTGATTCATTATAAAGGATATTACAAAGGATGTGATATGGACGAAGAGATGCATAAAGCAAGGTATGCGGGCAGGGGCATCGAGCTTCCATGCCTTCTCCAGCTTCATCACCCTCCAGAAACCTGCACATGTCCGACTATGCAGAAGCTCTCCAAACCCTGTCCTTTGGGGCTTTTATGGAGACTTCATTGCACAGACATGTTTGAAGTGTGGACAGCTGGCTTGAAATGTGATTGGACAAAAAGGCTTTGGTAAGATCTAATTCTAATCAAGTGAGTAAGAAATCCCAGTGACGCCTGTCCAGATATGTCAGCCTTTCTTCCTCAAATATGGGGCAGGAACCCTTCCCAAATGGAAATCTTAGCTCTCTGCTGATGCTTTGGGAGGCAGCAGGTGATGGCTCAAGTGGTTGAGTCCTGCCACCCATGTGGGGGGCCTGGATGGAGTTGCCAGCTCCTGGGTAAGGCCTGGTCCAGTCCTGACTATTGCCAGCATTTCAAGAGTTAACCAGCAGATGGGAAACTTCTCTTTGCCTTTCACTCTTTTTTTTTTTTTTTGACAGGCAGAGTGGACAGTGAGAGAGACAGAGACAGAGAGAAATGTCTTCCTTTGCCATTGGTTCACCCTCCGATGGCCACCGTGGCCAGCACTCTGCGGCCGGCGCACCGCGCTGATCCGATGGCAGGAGCCAGGTACTTCTCCTGGTCTCCCATGGGGTGCAGGGCCCAAGCACTTGGGCCATCCTCCACTGTACTCCCTGGCCACAGCAGAGAGCTGGACTGGAAGAGGGGCAACCGGGACAGAATCTGGTGCCCCGACCGGGACTAGAACCCAGTGTGCCGGCGCCACAAGGTGGAGGATTAGCCTAATGAGCTGCAGCGCCGGCCCTTCTCTTTGCCTTTCAAACAAATAGAAATTTTTTTAAAGATTTATTTATTTATTTGAAAGTCAGAGCTACACAGAGAGAGAAGGAGAGGCAGAGAGAGAAGTCTTCCATCCGCTGATTCATTCCCCAATTGGCTGCAATGGCTGGAGCTGCGCTGAGCCCAAGCCAGGAGCCAGGACCTTCCTCCGGGTCTCCCACGCAGGAGCAGGGGCTCAAGGACTTGAGCCATCTTCTACTGCTTTCCTAGGCCATAGCAGAGAGCTGAATTGGAAGTGGAGCAGCCAGGCCTTAAACCAGCGCCCATATAGGATGCTGGCACCACATGCAGCGGCTTTACCCGCTACACCACAGCGCCGGCCCTACAAATAGAAATTTTTTAAAAAATAAAATGATTACCTTATTTTTTTTTTGACAGGCAGAGTGGACAGTGAGAGAGAGAGAGACAGAGAGAAAGGTCTTCCTTTGCCATTGGTTCACCCTCCAATGGCCGCCGCGGCCGGCGCGCTGCAGCCGGCGCACCACGCTGATCCGAAGGCAGGAGCCAGGTGCTTCTCCTGGTCTCCCATGCAGGTGCAGGGCCCAAGGACTCGGGCCATCCTCCACTGCACTCCCTGGCCACAGCAGAGAGCTGGCCTGGAAGAGGGGCAACCGGGACAGAATCTGGCGCCCCGACCGGGACTAGAACCCGGTGTGCCGGTGCCGCAAGGCGGAGGATTAGCCTAGTGAGCCGCAGCGCCGGCTAACCTTATATATTATGTGAGAAGGTAGGTGAAAATTTATTTGTGGTCAGCAGCTCTACAGCAGTGGTGTGACAGGGGGAAGATTAGAGTTTGTATGACCTATGTTGTGGAAGGAATTATAAACCAGGAACTGTTGACAAAAACCAAAATACATATCTATCATAGTATCACAGTAGTGTTTAATTTTTACTAAGCTTTTATTTTAATTTCATGTTTACAGAAAAAATTGGAATAACAGCACAATGAACATACATAACCACCACCTATATTCTATGGGAGTCTTCAAAAAGTTTATGGAAATGCATATTAATGGAAAAAAGTATACATGAATTTCAAAACTGTTTTGTTAATTCCATTTTCCATGAGCTTTTTGAAGTACCTTCATATAATTTTATTATACTTGCTTTATCACATATAACTATGCATGTATCAATGTCTAGTCATTCATTCATCCTTTTTTATTTGAAATAAATTACATCTATCAGTACATATTTCAAAATAAATTGTAGCTGTCAGCACACTTCTCCACTCGCCAAGAAGTTTTTGGTCTTGTCAGACCCATCAATTTATACCTTATGATATGTGCTTCGCAGTCTTATTTAATGAATTCTCCCTTACCAGGGCTAGTGCTGTGGGGTAGTGGGTAAAGCCACCGCCATCAGGGTCGGCATCCCATATAGCTGCTGGTTTGAGTCCCGGCTGCTCCCCTTCCTGTCCAGCTCTCTGCTATGGCCTGGGAAAACAGTAGAAGATGGCCCAAGTCCTTGGGCCCTTGTACCCACGTGGAAGACCCAGAAGAAGCTCCTGGCTCCTGGCTTCAGATTGGCCCAGCTCTGGCCATTGCGGACATTTGAGGAGTGAATCAGTGGGTAGAAGAGCTCTCTCCCAATCCCTGTAACTCTGCCTTTCAAATAAAGAACATAAATCTTTAAAAAATCCTCACCTACCCTTGGGTTGTAAAGATATTTTTCTACATTTTCTTATAGTTTTCTAATGTTTACTTCCAAGTCAAGTCTTTAATATAGTCATTTATTTTGTAAATTCTGTGAGAGCTAGCTTATTTTTTAAATGTAGTATAGCCATTCCCCAGTTCCATTTATTAAATATTCCTTTCTTCCTATATGCCAAGTTCCTATATATACATGGGTTCATTCCTGGATTCTGTTTTGTTCCATTGCCTGTTATATACCTCATCAGTACCACATTGTTTTAATTATTAAGGGTTTATATTTTCCTTATTATTAGGGCAGGGCAAATCTCTACTCTTTGCTTCTTTTGTTTCAGAATTATACTAGCTATTCATGTGCCTCATGAACCTTTATTCTCGCATATATAATTTAGAATCAGTCCAGTTTCCACAAAACCTTGTTGGATTTTTTTTTCTTTGTCATTGAGGCACTGATTTCTTTACAGTATAACATTTTCCCAGCCGAAGATCATAGTTTCCTTTTCCTGTTTATTCAGGTCTCTTTCTTTATGTCTTTTTTTTTAAGATTTATTTATTCATTTGAAAAGCAGAGTTACAGAGGCAGAGGCAGAGGTAGAGTGAGGTCTTCATCCACTGGTTCACTACACAGATGACCACCTTAGCTGGAGCTGTGACAGTCCAAAGGCAGGAGCTAGGAGCTTCTTCTGGGTCTCCCATGTGGGTGCAGGAGCCAAGCACTTGAGCCATCTTCTTCCACTGTTTTTCCAGGTGCATTAGCAGAGAGCTGGATCAGAAGTGGAGCAGCAGCCGGTGCCGCGGCTCAATAGGCTAATCCTCCGCCTAGCAGCGCCAGCACACCGGGTTCTAGTCCCAGTCGGGGCACCGGATTCTATCCCAGTTGCCCCTCTTCCAGGCCAGCTCTCTGCTGTGGCCAGGGAGTGCAGTGGAGGATGGCCCAAGTGCTTGGGCCCTGCACCTGCATGGGAGACCAGGAGAAGCACCTGGTTCCTGCCTTCGGATCAGCGCGGTGCGCCAGCCGCGGCGGCCATTGGAGGGTGAACCAACGGAAAAGGAAGACCTTTCTCTCTGTCTCTCTCTCTCACTGTCCACTCTGCCTGTCAAAAAAATAAATAAAACAAAAAGTGGAGCAGCTGGGTCTCAAACCAGTGCCCATATTGGATGCTGGTGCTACAGGCAGCGCTTTACCCACTGTGGCACAGCACAGGTCCCTTACTTTATGTCTTAGTAGAGTTAATTCTTTTCCAAGGAGGTCTCCTACATTTAAAATTATGTCATAGGTACTTTATATATATTTTGATTATGGTTGCTAGTCTATTTTCTATTATACTTCCTCATTTTAATTTGTTGCCAGAGAGGAAGTAAGTTCTTACATAAAGCAGATATCGGGCTCTACAAATCAACAGAGAGTTCTAGAAGCCTGAACTTTGATACTGGGCAAACCTAACTTTCAATTCCTGTTCTGGTGCTTTTCAGCTTGCATAAGTCACTGTAGCCTTTCTGGACATCTGTTTGTTCACAATATATGGGTATTATAATTCTGGGAGCTATTTCAGCAATGAGATCACATATACTGAGCTCCTACCATGTAATAGATATTCAATATATATTAAGTCCCTAACCAGCTTGACATTAAGAATGGTGACTTTTGAAGTTTTCACAGTAAGAATAAATGGGAAGGATTTATTACTACTACTTCCTAACATGTCCCTGAGCCATATCCCTGTGGCATCCCATATTAACTCTGGAATTGTATATTTTGCTTATCTTCTCTGTAAAACGTTTAAATGCTCATTTTCCCATTTATTTGGCCCTGTGGATAATATGTAAATGACTAAAAATGAGTTATGAACAGTTATAATAAACAGCAATAAGACTGTGTTCTAATAGTCTCTGTATTTCCTGTGAAAAGAATCTTCTTTATTCTATTTTTTTATAAGTTTAACTTATTTTCATTTTATTTAAAAGACTCAAAGAAATCTTGTGTCTGCTGGCTCACTCCCTCAAATGCCTGCAAAAGCCAGGGCTTGGCAAGCCAAAGCCGGGCGCCTGGAACCTAATCTGTGTCTCCCCATATGGATGATAGGGACCCAATTACTTGAGAAATCATCTGCTGCCTTCTAGGATGTGGGTTAGCAAGAGGCTGGATCAGAAGCCGAGAAGCTGGGACATGGAACTAAGCCCTTGATGTGGGATATAGGCATATCAGTCATCAACCTAACCGTGTGCCGAAGCCTTCCCCTGCACCTACTCTTCATTTAGACACATTTCTGATAGTTTTGCCCTATGATTTTCCAGTATGAAACAGACCAAAAGCAGCAAATTGTAAAGGAAGTGAGAGAGGGAATAGGTGCTACTCTTTCAACCAGTGTCTTTTAACCAGTTCTAGTGACAGTAATGATAAATGATAGCCTACTGCCTAAAAGCAGGGGGAAAAGACAACTAAAAAAAAGAAGAGGCAGCATCTGGAGTCATTTAGTGTAGGGTGAAATAGCCCTATATAAATCATTAACCCAGTGTTCAAAAAATCATAAAGAAGAAGTACTATATGGCCAGCGCTGCAGCTCACTAGACTAATCCTCCGCCTGCGGTGCCGGCACACCGGGTTCTAGTCCCGGTCAGGGCGCCAGATTCTGTCCCGGTTGCTCCTCTTCCAGGCCAGCCCTCTGCTGTGGCCAGGGAGTGCAGTGGAGGATGGCCCAGGTGCTTGGGCCCTGCACCCACATGGGAGACCAGGAAAAGCACCTGGCTCCTGCCTTCGGATCAGCGCAGTGCGCCGGCTGCAGCAGCCATTGGAGGGTGAACCAACGGAAAAGGAAGACCCTTCTCTCTGTCTCTCTCTCTCACTGTCCACTCTGCCTATCCAAAAAAAAAAAAAAAAAAAAAAAGGCCGGCGCCGCGGCTCACTAGGCTAATCCTCCGCCTAGCGGCGCCGGCACACCGGGTTCTAGTCCCGGTCGGGGCGCCGGATTCTGTCCCGGTTGCCCCTCTTCCAGGCCAGCCCTCTGCTGTGGCCAGGGAGTGCAGTGGAGGATGGCCCAGGTGCTTGGGCCCTGCACCCCATGGGAGACCAGGAAAAGCACCTGGATCCTGGCTCCTGCCATCGGATCAGCGCGGTGCGCCGGCCGCAGCGCGCCGACCGTGGCGGCCATTGGAGGGTGAACCAACGGCAAAGGAAGACCTTTCTCTCTGTCTCTCTCTCTCACTGTCCACTCTGCCTGTCAAAAAAAAAAAAAAAAAGAAGAAGAAGAAGAAGAAGTACTATAGTATTACCTATTATGTACCTGGCAATTTACTAAGTCAACCCTTTGGGTATGATAGTTCTAATCTTCATAATAGTGCTGAAAAGGAGGTGGTATTTACCTCCATGTGGGGGTGAGGAAATAGGCTCAGAGAGCCATAACTCATGAAGGTTACCTAGCTAGTGAGGGATAGTGAAGGAGGTTAACCCAAGTTTCTCCAACTTGCAATCCCTAAGTTATTTAAGAATATAAAATTTCAGGAAAATTCAGTTTAATAATTAGCGTAACATATGGTTGGAAATTTACAATTGAGCTTTAGATGAAGAAAGTAAGCACTGGGTAGGAACACTGAACTAGGACCTGATTAAGTACTAGGCATCTAAACTCAATTAGCTTTTCTAACTATAGGTGAAGAGTGCCTCCTGTGAAAATAAAGTAATACCTGAGAATTTATGGCTAAAACTTATCTTGGTGACGCTCTTGAACAGTCGGTCTATGGAAATGGAGTCTTCTAGCAAAGGTTGATACAGTTTGAGGAAGGCAGAAATAGTTGCTGCACAGAGTGAGAGATACTGAAAAACTCTTGCCAGGTTTCTGAGATGCAGCCCTGTTGAATATGGAAAGGCATGAAGCAAATCGCTTACTGTTTCTAGCCAAAGTTCACTCAAATTTCAACAGCTTCCAGAAATAGAGCATGATGTTGTGCAAGGTTTCTGGGTAAAGTTCAGGAGTCTCTCCTGAGAAATAAGTATATTAAGAAGCAGTGGTTCGGGGCTGGTGTTGTAGCACAGCAGGTTAAGCCACCACCTGTGACACTGGCACACTTTGAGTGCTGGTTCAAGTCCTGGCTGCTCTACTTCTGATCTGGTTCTCAGATAATACACCTGGAGAAACAGCAAGTGATAGCCCAAGTGCTTGGGCCCCAGCACCCATGTTAGAGATCTGGATGGAGCTCCAGGCTCCTGGAGCTCCCGGGGCAGCTCGGACTTGAACCTGCACCCACATGGGATGCCAGCACTGCACGCAGTGGCTTTACTTGCCATGCCACAGCACTGGCCCCAACTCTTTCCCTTCTTTACATGATATATAATACATTGTTATGAACTGTATTCCACCCACTTTCTGTGCTGTAGAACATTAGAACCTAATCTGCCTTCCAGGATGTGCATTAGCAGGAAGCTGGATCAGAAGCCGATAAGCTGGGACTTAGAGCCAGGCAGTTGATATGGGATGTAGGCATCCCAAGCCTCAGCCTAACCATGTGCCAAAGCCTTTCCCTCTACCTCTCTCTATCCTCCCTTCACCCCACTCTTCTCAGCCTCTACTAATCACTTTTCTAACTTTCCAATTTTTTCTAACCAATTACTTTTTCTATCATTTTTCACTTCTATATATGTGAAAGAACATATGGTATTTGTCTTTCTGTGTCTTATTACTTCTGGCTTATTTCACCTACTATAATGCTCTCCAGTTCTATGCATTTTGATGCAAATACCAAGATTTCATTCTTTTTTTATGGCTGAGCAATATTCCTTTGTGTGCCCATTTTAAAATTGGATTGTTTGTTTTTGCTATGGAATTGAGTTCCTTATAACTTTTAATATTTATTTTTGGAGTTATTGGAAATATAATTGCTTTTTCAATTTCTTGTTCAGATAATTTGCTATTGGTGTATAATATCACTACTGGTTTTGGTACATTGACACTCGTTGGATCTTATTATTAGTTCTAATCATTTCTTTGTGGACTTTGGGGTTTTTTATGTGGTAGATGATGTCATCTGCAAACTGACAGCTTGACTTCCTCCTTTCCAGTTTGAATGCCCTTCAGTTGTTTCTCTTGCCTAACTGCTGTAGCTAGGATTTCTTGAATTAAAGTGGTAAAAGTGGGCCTCCTCGTCATGTTGCAGATCTCAGAGAGAAAGCCTTCAAAACTTCCCTCATCCAGGATGATGTCAGTTGTTGGTTTACTATACTTGGCCTTTATTTTGTTGAGGCATGTTCCTTCTGTGCCGCATTTGTTAAAAGTTTGTAATCATGAAGGGATGTTGAATTTTATCAAGTGTCCTTTCTGCGTCTGTTGAGAGGACCCCATGATTTTTGGCCTTCATTCTGTTGATGCGGACTATCTCATTTATTGACTTGCAAATGTCGAACTATCCTTGTGTCCTTGGGATGAATAATCTTTTAAATGTGTCATTGGATTCAGTTTGCTAGTATTTTCTTGAGGATTTTTACATCTACATTCATCAAAAATATTGACCTTAGTGCTTTTGTGTGTGTGTGTATTGGGTCCTTTTCTGGTTTTGGTATCAAGGTAATGCTGATCTCATAGAAAAGTTTGGAAGAATTCCTCCTTTTCTGTTTTCTGGAATCATTTAAGCAAACTTTGTACTAACTCTTTTTTTAAGATTTATTTATTTATTTGAAAGTCAGAGTTACAGAGAGAGAGGAGAGGCAGAGAGACAGAGAGGAGAGGCAGAGAGAGAGAGAGAGAGAGAAGTCTTCCATCTGCTGGTTCACTCCCCAGATGGCTGCAATGGCTGGAGCTGCGCTGATCTGAAGCCAGGAGCCAGGAGCTTCTTCCAAGTCTCCCACATGGGTGCAGGGGCCCAAGGACTTGGGCCATCTTCTGCTGCTTTCCCAGGTCGTAGCAGAGAGCTGGATTGGAAGTGGAGTAGCCAGGTCTTATACCGGCACCCATATGGGATGCTGGCTCTTCAGGCCAGGGTTTTAACCTGCTGTGCCACAGCGCCGGCCCCTGTACTAACTCTTAATGTTTGCTTGACTTTAGCAGTGAAGCCATCTGATCTTGACCTTTTCTCTGATGTTAGGCTTTTTATTAATTGATTGAATCTTGCTACTCTATTGGTCTGTTCAGGTATTCTATTTCTTCATGATCCTTTGTGAGGTGTAGGTATTCAGGAATTCGTCCTCTTCTAGGTTATCAAATTTGTAGCTGTATTATTCTTCATAAAAATTCATAACAACCCTTTGAATATCTATGATCAGTTATAATGTTTCCCTTCATATATATATATATATATTTGAAAGGCAGAGCAACAGAGAAGGGGAGAGACAGAGAGAGATATCTTCCATCCCCAAATGGCTGCAACAGCCAGGGTTAGGCCAGGCCAAAACCAGGAGCCTGACCAAACTCCATCCAGGTCTTTCACGAGGGTGGCAGGAACCCAGGTATTTGGGACATAATTTGCTGCCTTCCCCAAGCACATTAGCGAGAATGCTGGATTGGAAGTTGAGTGGCCACATTGATATGGGTTGGCAGAGTCCTAAATAGTGACAACCTACTGCACCACAATGCCACCGCCCCATTGTCTCCCTTTTTATCTCTGATTTTTTTTTTAATTTTTTTTTTTTGACAGGCAGAGTGGACAGTGAGAGAGAGAGACAGAGAGAGAAAGGTCTTCCTTTTGCCGTTGGTTCACCCTCCAATGGCCGCCGCTGCAGCCGGCGCACCGCGCTGATCCGATGGCAGGAGCCAGGATCCAGGTGCTTTTCCTGGTCTCCCATGGGGTGCAGGGCCCAAGCACCTGGGCCATCCTCCACTGCACTCCCTGGCCATAGCAGAGAGCTGGCCTGGAAGAGGGGCAACCGGGACAGAATCCGGTGCCCCGACCGGGACTAGAACCCGGTGTGCCGGCGCCGCAAGGTGGAGGTGATTTTATTTTTTAAGTCTTATTTTTTTTCTTATTGAGTTTACATAAAAACTTTATCAGTTTTGTTTATTCTTTCACAGAACCAACTCTTTGTTTCATTGATACTTGTTTTTTTTTTTGTCCCTACTCTCTCTTTTTTTTAAAGATTTGTTTATTTATTTGAAAGACAGAACAGAGGGGGATGTATGTATGTATGTGTATATATATATAAAATAAAAAACTTTAATTTTTTAAAAATGTATTTGAAAGAGAGATAGTGAATCAGAAGTAAAGGAGGCAGCACATGAACCAGGCATTCCAATATGGTACGCAGGCACCCCAAGCGGCAACTTCACCCCCACTGTACCACAATGTCCTTCCCATGCCATTTTTTTTTCTGCTCTGAGTTTTGTTGTTTCCTGCTACTAATTTTGGGTTTGGTTTGTTCTCCTTTTTCTGGTTCTCTAGGGTGCAGCAGTAAGTTCCAATGCTGCTTCCTGCCAATGTACACCCTGAAAGGTAACTGCTGGATGGATAAAGTAGTTGAGTCTCTGCCATCCATGTGGAATATCTGGATTGAATTTCAGGTTCCTGAGTTAGGCCTGGTCCAGTCCCAGCCATTGCTGGCATTTGAGACATGAACAAACAGTTGGAGGACCTCTCTCTCTCTCTTTCTGTCTCTGGCTTTTTCAAGTAAAATTTTTAAAAAAATTAGAAAGTTTTTTTCATTATGGATTTTTAGTTTTATTGCATTGTGGCCAAGAAAGAGATTTCATAAAAATCTTTTTAAAAAAGATTTATTTATTTGAAAGACAGTGTGAGAGAGAGGTAGAGACAGAGGGTGATCTTTCATCCACTGGTCCACTCCCTAATTGCTTGCAACACCTCAGGCTGAGCAAGGCCAAAGCCAAGAGCTGAGAACCCCATCTATGTGGCAGGGGCCCAAGTACTTGGGCCATCATCTACTGCCTTCTGAGCTTCATTAGGACGAAGCTGAATCAGAAGCAGTATAGTTTGGACTTGAACCAGCACTCTGATATGGGAGGCTGATGTCCCAAGTGGCAGTTTAACTCACTGCACCACAATGACATCCCAAGATGTGTGCTTTTAAAAGTTTGTTGAGACTTGTTTTGTGACCTACCATATGATCTATCCTGGAGAATGTTGCATGTGCTGTTGAGAAGAGTTTGAATTCTGCAACTGCTACATGGATCATTCTATAGATGTTTGTTAAGTCCATTTGAGCTAGGGTGCAATTTGTTTGTTCTGTTTCTTTATTGATTTTTCTGTATGGATGATCTCTCCATTTCTGAAAGTGGAATATTAGTGTCCCTTTGTATTACTGTCCTGAGGTCTGCCTCTCCATTTAAGTAGATTGATATTTGCTTCTTGTTTTGGGTGCTCTGACATTGAATGCATGTCTACACACACACACACACACACACACAGACACACACTCACACATATATATATTTACAATTATTATTTCCTCTTATTGGATTGACCCCTTTGTCATTATATAAATGACCTTTGTTTGCTGAATTGGTCAATATAGTTACTCTTACCCATGAGTTTTCTGCCTTCCAGAGAACATATGACTAGTAAATCACAATTTCAGAGCTATAGGATACAGTAGAACCCTTACCCACGTCCCATGGGGCAAGTACAGTTACGCTGGGGTTTGTGTACTGGCAGATGTGGTCCTGGCTCTGTGGAATGCAGATTAGCCCTTCTTCTGATTCCATGAGGTGAGTTTGGGTGTCCTTGGGACTTACAGAACCAAATCACAGTCTCAGAACCGCAGAATGCAATGCAGTCTTTACCCAGGCCCCACACAGCAACCTTGGCTTATACTAGGGACTGTGCACTGACAGGTGCAGGCCTAGAGTACTGGAATGAAGGCAGGGCCTCCCTCAAGTCCCACAGGTTGAGCCCTTGAGTTCTCAAGGGCTTATAGAACCAGAAATCACAGTTCCAGAGCTGCAGGAAGAGATGAAAATCTTACCTGAGTCCCACTGGGGGACAATTCAGGTTATGCTGGGGATTGCACACTGGCAGCTGCAAGCCTGAGGTGGTAGAATTCAGTTAGGGCCTTCCTCAGATCCCTTAGGGCAAGTGTGGATATCCCCAGGGCTTATGGAACCAAGAGTCCCAGTCTCAGAGCTGTAGGAAACAGGGTACCTTGCCAACTGCAGAACTGCAGCTATATCATGCAAAGAGGACCTTCCTTTTTGACCATGGGGTAAGTGCGGGTGATTATTGTACTCCTGAGATGATTGGACCAACAGCCAGAATCCCAGAGGTGCAGGACCCAGAAGGAGCCTTCCCAAGGTCTCATGGCATAAGCAAGTTTACAATGGGGATTGTGTTCTGATGACCAAGTGCCCAGAATCAAAGGATACAGAGAGGGGCTTTCACAGGCCCTTCTAGGACTTGTATACTGGCTGCTGCCAGTGCTCAGCTTCAGGATGTGGAAGGCAACTTCTGGAGATCACACAAAGCAAGCAAGCATGACTACAGAGTTTGTGTCAGGCAATCCTGCAGCTGTGGGATGCAGAGGGGCCTTACATCTGCCCTGTGAACCACGCTGTTTCCAGGGGCTTCTGTTTGTAACTTCGGGCTGCCTACTGGCCCATACAGCAGAATGGAGTCTAATGGTGGCTGTGATACAGTACCTTGTTATCTAGGGCTTTGGGGAGGAGGCATTATGGGTTCCTTTTTCTGGAGCAAAGCAGTTTCTTGGACCCCAGTCAGCTTTCCATACTGGACTGAAAGCTTGGGAGGACTGTGGAACTCTCCTGTAGTTAAGGCTGCTGGTCTCTAGCAATGATGGCATTGGCTGAGCTTTTCTTCTTACCTTTTCCTGGCAATGTCAAGTTCTCTCCCAGCCTGGAAGCTAGGAAAAGAGTTGCAGTGGGCTTTGTTCCTTCTCTATATGTTGGCTCTCCGAGTCTCCATTGTTCAGTGTTCCTAATACTTTTTTGTGTCTTAAAAAGGGTTTATTTATTTACTTGAAAGGCAGAGTTACAAAGAGAGGTCTTCCATTCACTGATTCACTCCCCAAATGGCCACGATGGTCAGTGCTGGGTCACGCCAAAGCATGGAGCCTGGAACTCCATCCAGGTGTCCCACATGGGTAGCAAGGGCCCAACCACTTGGGCCATTTTCTGTTGCCTCCCCAGGTGCATTAGTGGGGAACTGGATGAGAAGTGGAGCAGCTGGGACTCTAATTGGTGCTCTGATGGGGTCACTATTGCAGGCAGTGGTCAACCTGCTGTGCCACAACACTGGCCCTCCCATCACTTCTGCAGTAAATCTGAAAATGCTGTCCTTCCTTTGTTGTCCTGGTTCTTCTCTGTGGCCAAGGCAAGCGCAAGGCACCAGCTTTCAGCCATCTTGGACCCTTTCTTTGGTATTTTCTTCTTATTCATATCTCTTTCTTTTTGTTAGAAGAACTCTTTTCTCCTTATAAGGAGTCTGGTGGAATAAGGTCTCCCTGCTTTGTTTCTCTTTGTCTGTCCCTCGTCTCTATAGGATACCTTTTCTGGGAACAGTGTTCTTGGCTGCTAATTTTTTTTTTTTTTGACAGGCAGGGTTAGACAGTGAGAGAGCGAGAGAGACAGAGAGAAAGGTCTTCCTTTTCCGTTGGTTCACCCCCCAAAATGGCCACTACAGCCGGCGCTCTGCGCCAATCCGAAGCCAGGAGTCAAGTGCTTCCTCCTGGTCTCCCATGGGGTGCAGGGCCCAAGCACTTGGGCCATCCTCCACTGCACTCCCGGGCCACAGCAGAGAGCTAGACAGGAAGAGGAGCAACCGGGACAGAATCCAGCGCCCCAACCAGGACTAGAACCTGGGGTACTGGTGCCACAGGCGGAGGATCAGCCAAGTGAGCCGCAGTGCTGGCCTGCTAATTTGTTTTCTATCCACACTGTGAACGTCTCATCTCACTTGCTTCAGGCCCAGAAGATCTCTTCTGCAAGTGCTGCTGTTAAGTACACTGGGATATCTTTATTTGTTGCTTCTTTCATCCTACAGACTTCAGGATCCTCTCTTGAGCTTGGAGAGCTTGATTATAGTATGTCTTGGGGTAGACTTGGTTAACTTGACTATAACTAATGATCTCTGACCTTATTTTCTGCTCCAATTATGTATCTTCAGAGAAGCAGTCTTTAAGCTCAGTGATTCTTTATTTAGTTTGTTCTATTCTGCTATTGATAGCTTCTGAATTGCTTTTTTTTGTTTCACTTATTGTACTTTTCAGAGAATTAGTTTGATTTCATCTCTCTGCAAAGTCTCTTGTTTAGAATATTAAATCATTTCTGTGTTCTATGAGTTCATGGCATTTGAAAATGTATGTTTCTTTTTTTAAAAGATTTATGTATTTACTTGAAAGAGTTACACAGAGAGAGAGAAAGAGACGCAGAGAGAGAGGTCCTCCATCTGTTGGTTCACTCCCCAATTGGCCACAATGGCCAGAGCCATGCCGATCTGAAGCCAGGAGCCAAGAGCTTCCTCTGGGTCTCCCATGCGGGTGCAAGGGGCCCAAGGATTTGGGCTGTCTTCTATGGATTTCCCAGGCCACAGCAGAGAGCTGGATCGGAAGTGGAGCAGCTGGGTCTCAAACAGGCACCTATATGGGATGCCAGCACTGCAGGCAGTGGCTTTACCCACTGTGCCACAGCACTGGCCCAAAAAATGTATGTTTCTAGCTGGTCAGTTTCTGGCATTTTATTTTGTTCATTAGGTGAAGTCATAGGTTGTTGAGAGTTATTGACACTTACTGGTGTTTATCATCATCTACACATTTTCAGGATTGGTTGTTGTAACTTTGCTTCGTGGCTGTCCTTTCAGAAATTCTAAGTAGTTGTTTATTTTATGTTTTTAAACTTATTTATTTATTTGAAAGGCAGAGTTAGAGAGAGAGAGAGAGAGAGAGAGAGAGAGAGAGAGAGAGGTCTTCTATCTTCTGGTTCACTCCCCAGATATCACAATGGCTGGAATTGCGCCGATCCGAAGCCAGGAGCTTTTTCCAGGTCTCCCACATGGGTGCAGGCGCCCAAGGACTTGAGCCCTCTTCTACTGCTTTCCCAGGCCTCAGCAGAGAGCTGGATCAGAAGTGAAGCAGCTGGGACACAAACTGGTACTCATATGGGATGCTGGCACCACAGGTGGAAGCTTAGCCCACTGTGCCACAGTGCTGGCAAATAGTTGTTTATTTTCTCCCAGCCTGAGGATACTTTTGCTATTTGAGCACTAAATGGTACCCTAAGTTGAGGTTTACTGGAGGCGCATTGTTGGTGTGTCTTCACTATTTCAGTCCTAGAAGATGCCCTGAGTTCAGTTTTGCCCCAAATCTGCTGTTGATGTGTTGTTCAGATTGAATTTGGGAGGTGTCTAAAAAGTGGTCATCCATCCCTGCAAATATAGTCCTATGGCCACCAATGCTGCAATATTGGTTCATATCCAGAGCCCATAACCTGCTGAGACCAGTTCAGCATGAGGGATAGGACCAAAAGCAAACTCTGATATGCTCTGTCAGCTGCTCGTGTGCACTCATAAACTGAGAGTGCTCCCACAAACCACAGGTTATGCTACCTAGAATATAGGATTAACCAACTGGGCTTGTGGGGCTCCAACTGGCATGGGGACAAATTGAGAGGCTTTGTTCTTAGGCACCGGCTTGGATACAGACACCATCTGAATCTGCCAAGCACTGGATTTTTTGAACATAGCACTGAGTTCCACAACACTATCCTGTGGTTCTTTGCTGCCTGCCCAAGGTTGGTGTTCGAGTCATAAAGGCCAACTGTTGAACTCCCGGATTGGCACTAAGCTGGGTCACGCCTGGGTTTCACAGTCACCACACCCTTCATAGTCTCCAGGGTGCCCATCAGGCCCATGTGAGGCTGGTGGTGCTACACAGTGAGATGAATCTGTTCCAGAGCCGGTGCTTTGGCATAGTGGGTAAAACTGCAGCCTGCAGTGATGGCATTCCATGTGGGCACTGGTTTGAGACCCGCTGCTCCACTTCTGATCCAGCTCTCTGCTATGGCCTGGGAAAGCAGTAGAAGACGGCCCAAGGCCTTGGGCCCCTGTAGCCACATGGGAGATCTGGAAGAAGCTCCTGGCTCCTGGCTTTGGATCAGTGCAGCTCCAGTCTTTGTGGACATCTGGGGAGTGAACTAGTGGATGGAGGATCTCTCTCTCTCTCTCTCTCTCTCTCTCTCTCTCTCTCCCCCTCTCTGCCTCTCTGCCTCTCTGCCTCTCTCTGTGTGTAACTCTTTCAAATAAATAAGTAAATCTTAAAAAAAAAATCTGTCCCACCAGGTGCAGGTCTCTTGCCTGATATCAGGGCAATTCTAGAGCTCCCTCTGCAACCCCTGACCTGGGGGTAGAGGCTTTTGGGTTCTATTAGGTACTGCATCTCATAGTGATGGGACCAACTCTGAGCTCGAAGGCAATGTCTCATGTTCCTCTTCCTGCCCTTCTCCTCAGCAGCTGGAGTCTTGCTCTGCTGTCTGCAGGAGGTTAGGGATATGGTGAGAGTGGCAGGGCCTTAGCCTCATTATTAAAGAAGTTCCAAACACTCCAAACACTCATTCTGCAGGTGTGGGCCTTGGGGCAGGAGCCATGGGCCCCATCTGGCTTTGGTTGTTATCGTGGCAGGACTAGTGCTGGGATTCAAGTTTAAGGACGGGGCTTAATTCACATTCCGTCTCCCAAGCAAGGGATGAGGTATCTCTCTCCATACTATGCTCCTTGGAGCTGGAGGAGAGGTGACATGGGCAACTTGTTATCTCTTGGTTTCTTTAATATTTATTTAGTTATTTGAAAGGCAGAGTTACAGAGAGGCAGAGGTACAGAAAGAGAGGTCTTCCATCCACTGGTTCACTCCCCAGATGGCTACAAAGACCAGAGCTGCACTGATCCAAAGCCAGGAGCCAGGAGCTTCTTCCAGGTCTCCCACACTGGTGCAGGGGCCCCAGCACTTGGGCCATCCTCCACTGCTTTCCCAGGCCATAGCAGAGAGCTGGATTGGAAATGGAGCAGCCGAGACTTGAACTAGTACCCTTATGGGATGCTGGCACTGCAAGCAGCAGCTTTACCCGCCATGCCACAGTGCCAGCCCCTCTTTAATGCATCTTTTCTTCTTGTTATACTAAAGTCAGACAATGTGGTCTCTCACTTTGCTTGTCTTGTGAAGGTGACCTCTGCTCATAAGAGGTGTGTTGGCCCTATTAAACACAAAAATGTATTATCAGATCCCATTATAAGACCCTGGAAATACTTGATGTTAAAATATTCCAAAGGAAGCATCACAAATCAGTGTTCAAGAGATGAATTTAAAAAACCATTATTTTATTTGTTTCAAAGGTAGAGTTAGAGAGGAAGAGACAGAAAGAGAGGTCTTCTGTCCACTGGTTCACTCTCCAAACAGCCGCAACAGTTGCGGCTAGGCCAAGCCAAAGCCAAGAGACAGGAGTTTCACCAGGTCTGCCATGTGGGTTTAGGGGCCCAAGCACTTGGGCCATCTTCCACTGCTTTCCCAGGCCATCAGCAGGGAGCTGGATTGGAAGTAGAGCAGCTGAAACTCAAACTGGCCTGCAGGCAGCAGCTCAACCCTCTATGCCACAACACCAGCCCCCTAGAGATGAATTTTTTAAATAGTTATGGCTTAGAGAATTGGATTCGTATTGGGGAGAAAACTTCCATTTAGAGCATTGTCTCATATACATCCCAGATGGATTGATTGTAGAGATAAGGGTTTTAGAAAAGGTAAAAGAATAAAAAACAGCCCAATGATTTAATTGACCTTGGGATAGGAATGGGATTTTTAAAATGAAAATAAGCCTCAAAGCTGGGCGTTGTCAGAAACTGTAGCAGTCTAGGGCAGTCAGGAAAGGCCAACACTTCAGTTGCTCGTGGCTGCAATACAGCAAGCTGAAAACTTGACGGGGAGAGCTGGGCAACAAAGTAGTCTTAAGGGGCCTTGATGCAGTCTCACATATTCCTGAGAATCTAGAAAACTGCATGCATCCTCAGGAGAAACCAGACAGTAGCCTGGATACACATTCATACCTTGCTGAACATGAGGCCTTGCACAAGGTAAAAGTAGAAACCAGGCACACTTGTAAACAGCCTGGATTTTTAATCCATGCCTCGATATATACATATATCCCCTTGAAGTCTTGATGCTCAAGGTGTTTGTGCACAACTTTGACCAATCATTGGCTAACTAAAAAGATATGCTATGTAAGGAAGATGCTTAAGAAACATGTACAGAGCAGTTAAAAATCTGAGCAGGCACGTTAGTGGCCACATAAATCAGGCAAGACAGACTTTTCTCCAATGTTAGTATGAATGAGTCACTAAACAAACAAAAGTGCATGAGACCTATAAATCTAACCGTATTAGTAATTACACCAACTATACATGAATTGAGCACTCTAAAACAAAAACAAAAAGAAGATATCATTGGGCTCGGCACTGTGGCATAGTGCCACCTCTTGCTGTGCTGGCATCCCATATAGGCGCTGGTTCGAGTCCTGGCTGCTCCACTTCTGATCCAGCTCTCTGCTAATGCACCTGGGAAAGCAGCTGAGGATGGCCCAAGTCCTTGGGACCCTGCACCCATGTTGGAGACCCAGAAGAAGCCCCTGCTGCTGGCTTCTGCTTTACCCAGCCCTAGCCATTGCGGTCATCTGGGGAGTGAGCCAGCAGATGGCTCTGTTTCTGCAACTTTGACTTTCAAATAAATAAGTAAATCCTTAAGAAAATTGTGATGATAGTTGCACAGCTCTATAAATTTACTAAAAATAATTAATTTGTGACTTAATAGATGAATTTTATGAACTATACCTTTAAAAAGCTTCTTTAAGGTAGGTTTCAGTGTATATTAAAATTATTCCTGGGGCCAGCACTGTGGCACATAGTAGGTTAAGCCTCCGCCTGCAGCAATGGTATCCCATATGGGTGATGGTTCGAGTCCCAGCTGCTTCTCTTCTGATCCAGCTCTCTGCTATGGCCTGGGAAAGCAATGGAGGATGGTCCATATGCTTGGGCTCCTGCACCCATGTGAGAGACCCAGAAGACGCACCGGCCATTGTGGCCATTTGGGGAGTGAACCAGTGGATGGAAGACCTCTCTCTGTCTATGGCCCTGCCTCTCAAATAAATAAATAAATCTTTAAAAAATTATTGCAATGGAGTGGGCATTGTATGTAGTGCAGTAGGTTAAGCTGGCACTTGAGATGCTCATACACCGTGTCAGAGTAACTCGTACCTCCTCTGCATCCAATACAGCTTCTTGCTAATGCACCTAGGTGGCAGCTGATGATGGCCCAAGTGTTTGAGTTCCTGCCACCTACATGAGAGACCCCAATGGAGTTCGTGGCTCCTGGATTTGACTTGGCCCGAGCCCTGATGATTGCGCCCATTTAGGGAATGAACCAGTGAATGGAAGATCCATCTCTTTCTCTAACTCTGCTCTTCAAATAAATAAATGAATCTTTAAAAACATAAATAAACAAACAAACAAACAAACAAATAAATAGTTGGGGCCGTGTTGTGGCAAAGCACTTTAAGCAGTAGCCTGCAATGCCAACATCCCACATGAGTGTTTGTTTGAGTCCTGGTCGTTCCATTTCAGATTCAGCTCCCTGCTACTGCACCTAAGAAAGTACTAGAAGATGCCCCAAGTGCTTGGGCCCCTGCCACCCATGTGGGGGACCTGGATGGAATTTGTGGCTCCTGGCTTTGGTCTGGCCCAGCCCTAGCTGTTGCAGCCATTTGGAGAGTGACCAGCAGATTGAAGATCATATTTTTTTTCTCTCTTTCTCACATACTCTCATTTTTCCTTTCAATTAAATATAATAAATCTTTAAAAATAAATATTTTAAACTCAATTGTGTTGATACTTGCACAGGTTTGTAAATTTACTAAAAATTATTAGGATTAATTTTATGAATTATACCTCAATAAAGCTTTTTTAAAAAAAGATTTATTTATTTGAAAGTTGTCATTAGATCTTCCATTTGCTGGTTTACTCCTCAAATGGCCATAACAGCTGGGGTTGGGCCACGCCAAATCCAGGAGACTAGAACTCCATTCAGATCTCCCACGGAGGTGTGGGGGCTGAAGCAATTAGGCCATCTTCCACTGCATTCCCAGACCATTAGCAGGGAGCTGGATAGGAACTGGAGTATCTGGGATATGAACCGGTGTCCATATGGGGTGTGGGCATTGCAATTGATGGCTTTACCTGCTGGCCCCTCAATAAAGCTTTCAGGTAGGTTTCAGTGTATGTTAATTATTCCAAAGGAGCCATCCTTGTGGGACACTCATATCAGAGGTGTCTGGAATCAAGTCTTACCTCTGCATCCAATCCAGCTTCCTACTATTGCACACCCTAGGAGGCAGCAGGTGATGGGTCAAGTGTTTGGTTCCCAGACTCTCACGTGGGAGATCCTGATGAAGCTCCAGGCCCCTGGCTTCAGCCTGGCCCAGCCCTCAATGTTGCAGGCATTTAGGGAGTGAACCAGCAGAGGATGACTCTGTGTGTGTGTGTGTTGCTCTGCCTTTCAACCTTTCAAATAAATAAAAATAAACTAAACAATTCTGAAATAAAGTTTTTTTCAAAGGTGAATTATGACAAAAAAAAAAAGACTGAGCTCTTTCCCCCTTGAAAAAGGGAATACTTAAAAAGGAGACCAAGAATTGTGACTGCATCTGTATGCCCAAATACCCAAAATGAAAATGACAAGTGACAAACTAGGGAAATATTCGCAACTATTAGGACAGTATGTTAATATTCTTGCTATACCAAGATTGTTTAAGAGATTTATTTATTTGAAAGGTAGAGTGACAGGGAGAGGAGAGAGGAGAGAGGAGAGAGGAGAGAGAGAGAGAGAGGTCATTCTCTGTTGCTTCACTTCCAAAATAGCCACAATAGCTGGGGCTGGGCCAAGCCAAAGTCAGGAGTCAAGAATTTAATCTGGGTCTCCCATGTGAGTGCAGGGGCCCAAGCACCCTGTCCATCTTCTGCTTTCCGAGGCACACTAGCAGATAGCGGGATCAGAAATGGAACAGCTAGGACTTGAACCGGCGCTCAGATGGGATTCTGGCATCACTGGCAGCGGCTTAACTTCCTGTGCCACAATGCCTGCCCCATAAAGACTTTTTTAGATAACAGAGTCCCACATGGGTAAATGACATTCTCTTCAAACTCATTTGTTTTACAAGAAACAAAAGCTGCTCTAATCATCTTATTGTGTTAACAGGTAATCTCATAGTCATCCCAGGACAAGAAAAGCGCTACATACCTGGAGTGCTCCTGGAAAGGCGGGACAGTGATTGTCACTCTCTTGGGGTTCTGTAGCTCCTTTCTGCATGTCTGTTTTGTTGCATCTGTTGGCTCAAAATTTCAAGACCCTAATTAGGAAGTCATGGATATATTAAATTTGGATCAGCTGTTCACCTTACTAAACTGTCAGTATGGAAGATTATTTTATTTGAAAGGCAGTTAGAGAGGGGAGAGGGAGAAGGAGAGACAGAGAGAGATCCTGTGGTGTACCCCCAAATGGCCGCAATAGCCGAAACTGGGCCAGACCAAAGCCAGGAGCCAGGAGCTTCATCCACGTCTCCCACACGGGTTCAGGGGCCCAAGCATTTGGGCCATCTCCCGCTGCTTTCCCAGACATATTAGCAGGGATCAAAAGTGGAGCAGCCACGAATCAAACCGGCGCTCATATGGTTTGCCGGTATCACTACGCCACAGTGCTGGCCCCTACTGTCAGTATTATAAAGATAGCACTTCAGATTGTCTGAAACGGAGGCGCAGACAGAACAGGAAAATGAACTGATATGTCTGTGATTGTCATAGATCTGCTACAGAACTACGTGTTTGGAAAAGATGTGTAACCTCGCCATTAACAATCAATGACAAATTTTAATACTGAGATGCCTATTTTTTTGCCCACTATATCCTTAAAGATCAGTAATAATCCTTGGTAACATACTGCTAGGAGATGGGGCATGGATTCTCCCAAGCTGGCCTGGAAAATAATTTTTCTGTATTTATTTAGGATCTTTAAAATGAGGGAAACCTTTGGCCTGATAATTCTACACTGGGAGTCTAGTCTGAGGGAATGAATAATCAGAAATGTAGACAAGATTTAATATGTGAATAAGTTTATAGTGTTAGTTATAAAATAAAATGTATAGACAGCTTAGAACTATTTAAGTAAATTGATATACTCAATGAACATGCAGTCATTAAAAACCGCATTTTAAAAAAGTACTTAATACAAAGTTCTCAGAGTATAATCTTGAGTGAAAAAAAGCCAGATGCAATGTTCTGTATATACAATGAAAGAGAAAGAAATTGAGGTGTGAGATACTAAAAAGAAGCAAACTCTAAGCAATCATAACTTTCGTTATAACTTGAATAATTTGATTATGTGTTATTTCATTTTTCAGTGTTTTCCTTTTTTCTGTTTTAAGATTTTCTGAATGAGAATGAATTTGAACTTTTGTTACCAGAATAAAATTGTAAATATTATTTAAAATTGAAAAAAATTGAGGACAGACATTGTGGCATAGCTGGTTAAGCTGCCACTTTTAATGCCTGCAACCCGTATTGGAGAGCTGCTCCACTTCTGATCCAGGTCTGTGCTAATCCAACTGGGAAGGCAGTAAATGATGGCCCAAGTGCCTTGCTGGGATCTTAAGCCTGAGACTAGCCCCTGACCAGCAGGGGGCAGTACAAGCACTCCCCGACAAGGCGAACGGGAGAGGTAAGGTCAACGGGTCAAGCACACCACAGCAAGAACCCGTGAGTTCTGTCGAAGCAGGAACCACTTTATTGAGGAAGTGTACAGGCTTATAAAGCTTATGAAGGACATGCACAGTAGAGGAGCCAATCAGTGAAAAGGTCACGCAGGCACCGGTGGACCACGCACAGGGGCACCTTAAGCGAGGTATAGGGATCACGCACTGTCCACGTGTCCGGAACTAAATCGGACCTATCCCTGCAGGTGGTCCAATCTCGCGCTGATTAACCGCAGTGGCCGCAGACATGCCCCCTGATCATCTGCCAGGCGCCATGTTGTTAGGGACTATTTTATGCAATGCCCAATAGTGCTTGGGCCCCTGCCACCCATGCGGGAAACCTGGATGGAGTTCTTGGCTCCTAGCTTTAGCCTGTTGCACCCTTAACTATTTTGGCCATTTGGGAGTAAACTAGCAGATGGAAGATTCTCTCTCTCTCTCTCTCTCTTTCTCTCTCTTTCTCTCTCTTTCTCTCTCTTTCTCTCTCTTTCCCTCCCTCCCTCCCTCCATCCCTCTGCCTTTCAATAAATATTTTTTAAAAATGAAGTTGAGGGGCCAGCATTGTGGCAAAGCCACTGCCTGTGATGCTGGCATTCCATATGGGTGCCAGTTGGCGTCCCACTGCTCCGCTTCTGATCCAGCTCCATTCTAGTGGTCTGGGGAAAGCAGTGGGAGATAGCCCAAGTGCTTGGGCCCCTGCCACCCACGTACAAGACCCAGATGAAGCTCTTGGCTTCCGTCTTCAGCTTGGGCCAGCTCCTGCCAATGAGGCCATCTTGGGGATGAACCAGCAGATGGAAAATCTCTGTCTCTCCATGTCTCTCTGTAATTCTTTCAAGTTTATAAATAAATCTTTTTTTAAAAAAAAGATGTTACATAAAAGGGGAAACTACTAAATATTAAAGCATATCTAAAACTTAAGTCAGTATAGGTCTGATGTGAGAAATAAGCATAAAGTGATTAGGATGGAAACAAATCTTTGTATATGTGAGAGTTTAATATATGATTGAAGGAGATCTTTACCAAATAGTAAAGGAAGGCTTTTAGCATAGTTGAAAGAGTTACAAATGGTGATCAAGAATGCCTGCTGAGCCCTTGCTTTTTCTCTTTTGCTTATAAACTTTGGAGATGTAGGTAGTATTATGCCATTCTAGAGATGAACAAACTAAATCCCCAGAGGTTAAAGCAATTGCCCAGAATCACAGAAAAGGAGTAGTGGCACCTGGGTTAGAACTAAGTTTGCCTCCAAGTTTGTATTCTTTTCCACTACATTCTGTGTATATGAAGTTCCTGGCAATGTGTCTAAAATATCAGAGGCATTTAGGAAATGTTATTCACATGAGTAACTTATAGTTTGCCAAATAGAATAGAATATACTTATATATGATGTTAAATAATATAACTATCAATAGTGATGATAAAGATGCTATCTTGGCCGGCACCGGCACACCGGGTTCTAGTCCCGGTCAGGGCGCCGGATTCTTTCCCGGTTGCCCCTCTTCCAGGCCAGCTCTCTGCTGTGGCCAGGGAGTGCAGTGGAGGATGGCCCAGGTGCTTGGGCCCTGCACCCCATGGGAGACCAGGAGAAGCACCTGGCTCCTGCCTTTGGATCAGTGCGGTGCACCGGCTGCAGCGTGCCAGCCGTGGTGGCCATTGGAGGGTGAACCAACGACAAAAGGAAGACCTTTCTCTCTGTCTCTCTCTCTCACTGTCCACTCTGCCTGTCAAAAAAAAAAAAATGCTCTCTTGTTGTTGAGATGAAGGAAGTTCTTTGGGAAATAAGCAATGATGTAATTTTCCCAGAGAAAATCCCTAATGAAATCATATACTTCGAAGCACCAATGATTACTGATTGATTCAATTGTTATTTAGTGCTGTCCCATTTCTGAGCCCTTCAGTCCTCTGAGTCATTGTACCGTATACTCTGTATCTCATGATTCCTTCATTCATGACTAGCTGAATAGCAGTATCAGCCCAAATATGAAGCTAACAATCCCGGGGAGTCTCTGGGCATGGACTGATTTGCTCAGCAAACGTTTGTTGAGCACCCACTCTGTACTTTCTAAGCCTGAGGGATATATAAAGTTGCAAGTTAACATGAAAGTATAAACCAAACCAAACAAAAAGCTCCAATTCTTAGTAAATTAAATGCCCCAGCCTCAGGCCGGCACTGTGGTGTAGTGGATAAAGCCACCATCTGCAGTGCTGGTATCCCATATGGGTACTGGTTCGAGACCTGGCTGCTCCACTTCTAATGCAGCTCTCTGCTATGGCCTGGGAAAGCAGTAGAAGATAGCCTAAGTTCTTGGGCCCCTGCTAGCCATGTGGGAGACCCAGAAGAAGCTCCTGGCTCCTGGCTTTGGATTGGCTCAGCTCCAGCCATTGCAGCCATTTGGGGAGTGAACCAACGGAAGGAAGACTTCTCTCTCTCTCTCTCTCTCTCTCTCCCCCTCCCCCTCCCTCCCTCCCTCCATCCATCTGCCTCTCTGTAACTCTGCCTTTCAAATAACATAAATAATTCTTTTTTTTAAATGTTCCTTCCTCTATGGCACTCTCTGATTCCTTCAGGCACATGACCCCTCTCTCCTTAGAGCACGCAGAACAATCTGTATAAACATACCCCTTGTGTTGTTTTAGTCTTTGTGTAAACTTGACTCCTTTAAGGAGCTCCTATAGGCCAATCTTTCTTGCACAGTAGGAAGGACGTGACTGATATGATTGTGCTTTGGAGGAGTTGTTGTTGAGGTTTGTTTTGTTTTTCTTCTGTTTGTTTTGACATGGCCTGACTGCTGCATTTAGTCACTCATCCAATAAACATTTACTGATAACTACTGAAATGTCATGTACTGTGCTAAGATAGTTCATGATAAGTAAGGAATTTCAAACAAGGACAAACAATTTCATACAAGTTTCCATACCTCACGGGAACTCACACTGGGACTTGAAAAGAATATGTTGGCTTTGTACGACTTCAGTCAAGCATTTAAACCTCTCTCTGTCTGTAACTCGACCTTTCAAATAAATAAAAATCTTTAAAAAGAATAAAGAAGCAGTGGGACTTGTTGGCATTTTCAGACTCATCCTAGAACTCAGAGAAATAATAATTGGTCTTGAAAGTTATGGTTATAAGACTACCCATGCTGTTGTGATCATTCCAAGGGAGAAAATGGGAGCTCAGAGAAGTTTCTAGGTCACACAGCTAGTGAACGGCAAGTTATTGATTCTAAACCAGGCTGTCTGGCAGCAGAATCCAAGCCCTCTCTAGGGTACCACACTACCTATTTGTAGTAGTAACTGGACTGGAGTCCCCAGGAACCCATCTCATGTGCCACTCAGAAGATACGATCACTTGCTTCAAATGCCAGTGTCTGAAATCATTCATAGCTCCAATAATTATATATGATCATTATGTTGTGGGCCATCAGTTAGCTAAGGATACAGACTTCGTATTTCTCATTCTCTCTCCCTCTCTTACTCCCTCCCTCTCTTTTGTCCCCTCCTCCCTTCTCTCCTGCCCTCCCTTCTTCTCCCTGTCTTTTCCTTTCTTCTGATTTCTGTATTCTTAGTTTCTAGAACAGTATGGCATATTTAGTTTCTGAACATGCAAGTACTCACCAGTGAATACCTATTTATTTACTTAGTGGATTTTCTGTCTTAGAGAATGGCCCCATCCTACCCAACCACGTGCCCAAGCCTCAATTCCAGGAGACTTTGCTCTTCCCTTCTCATCACTCCCTTCTCATAAAAGTCTTGTGAATTTATCTCCTTTATAGGTCTTATCCTTGTCCCTGGTCCTGCTCATCCCCTTAGCCAGTATGTTTGTTCAGTCCCTCTTTGACCTCAATTTGCTGCTGTTGCCTCCCAACTGGTATGCATGCCTCCTGTCTCTTCTCCTCTGAGCCAGGAAGTATCAAACCAGTCTATATCACTCTTCTCCTGAGAATCTTTAAATATTTCCCTACAACTTCGGGATTCAGGTGGAAATTTCATAATCCTGTTTTGACATCCTTCATGAACTAGCCAATTTCTAATCTCACCTCTTGTCACACCAAACATGTTTAGTTCCAGTAATATGGGACCTGGTGCATTGTGCTGAGCCAAAGTTCCATGCCTTCACACATATTCTCCCTTAACCTAGAACATTCCTTCCCCACCTTTTTTTCTTACTAAATCCTATAGACCTTTTCAAACTCAGATCCTGCTGACTTTGGTCAGTATGCCTCCCCTTGCACTTAAAAGTCATGGCCCTCTTATGTGCTCTCATAGACTCCTCTGCCTTATCCCATCTTGGTATTTAGCATGAAGTCCAGGTACTGATGTATGTGCCTATCTCATTTACCACCATGACTGCATATAACCACAGGTAATAATTCTTTTACTTCACTCAGTTGAAATTGTCAAAACCTAGCCTAAAATCTGACCTGCTATAGGTTCTTAGCTCAGTATTTATGACATGAATAAGTGAGCTTTTGTGGCCTAATGATGATGCTTTTCTTTTCTAGGTACATGATTCAGTGGCCTGGTGGCCGAATCCTGCATCGCCATGAGCTCGACACCTTCCTTGCCCAGGCAGTGTCAACCCAGCTTTACGAACCAGATCAACTCCAAGAACTCAAGGTAAGTCGATCAACCCTCATTTATATTCTTTATTTTGTGAGCTCATGGGTCTACTTTAGGAGTTTTTTTTTTCTGGAGCTGAGGAGAAGAGTAAGTTCTACAGCTAAATGTATGATTTACTTTAGCTAAATATGTATGTCTGTTAATGAAACCAAGAGGCACCTGATAGATTGTCCCATAATCATGGGTGGAAATGGACAGAAAAAGTGGATATCATGCAAGACAAATAAATCATGGCCCATAGACTTCAGTAAGGTTTCTGTTCTTACAAGATATCCTACAGGGTCCTTGTCCTAATGTCTCCTGCTTGTCTCTAAGTAAATGATCACAGTGCCTCCTTTTAATAATCCATGTTGGGTATTAAGAGAAAATATAAAAAAGCATAAGGAAGAAAATAAATCTGCCATGTAGTGGAAGGCAGTAGAACACAGTGATAAACACATTTGCATAGATTTTAAATTTTTGCACCAAAATAAACTTTTCATTTTTTTCTACAAATACTTTGAAGTACCCTTGCAGAATTTGAATCCTGGCTTCATAACCTCCTAGTTATGTGACCTTGGGCGGGTTACTTAACTGCTCTAGCTTCATTGTCCTTACTTGTAGGATTGAGAGTAGTAAGTAAAATAATCCATTCCTTGCATATTTTACGTACTTAGTACTCAATAAATATTAGCTATTAATGCAGGACACTCCTCCCCTAACTTTAGCTAGTAGCCAAGTTGCTTTGAGGCCCTAATAAGACTTGCAAAATTTTAATTTATGTGAAGTCAACTAAGGGAAAGATAAAATAGTACTAGACAAATAATGAATGGTTCCTTTCTGCAGTAAATGTAATAGAGCAGCTATTGATTCCAGACCACACCAAGTAGGGGCCCTATAAATACTTTCTTATTGAAGCATCAATACCTGCTGCAGGACCAATTTCAGATAACCGCCATGGAGGAAACATCAGTGTTTTCTTCCAGACTCTTGCCATGTATTTCTTACATAGTTGAAATATTGTTTGTGTAATTGTGTACACCCAGCCCTCTGTACCTGTGAGTTCCACATCCACAAATTCATCCAACCCTGGATCAGAATTACTCAGGGAAAAAAACTACATCTTGGGTTGGGTGTTGTGGCATAGCAGGTTAAACTATCGCTTGGAATGCCTGCATCCTATTATCAAAGTGCCTGATTTGAGTCCCAGCTTGGCTTCTGATCCAGCTTCCTGCTATTCCACATCCTGGGAGGCAGCAGATGATGGATCAAGTACTTGAGTTCTTGCCATCCACGTGCGAGACCTAGATGGAGTTTCAGGCTCCTGGTCCAGCCATGGCTGTTGCAGGCATTTAGGAGATGGACCAGCAAAGGAAGATCTTGTGTGTGTGTGTGTGTGTGTGTGTGTGTGTATGCCTCTCTCTCTCACTGTCTTACTCACTACGCCTTTCAAATACATTATTTTTAACGATGGTGTCTGTACTGAACATATACAGACTTCTTTTATCATTATTCCCTAAACAATACAATAAAATGACTACTAACATAGCATTTACGTTGTGTTAGAAATAATACAGTAATTTGGAGATGATCTAAAGGGTATGGGAGAGGGCCAGCGCCGTGGCTCACTTGGTTAATCCTCCGCCTGTGGTGCCGGCATCCCATATGGGCACCCGGTTCTAGTCCCGGTTGCTCCTCTTCCAGTCCAGCTCTCTGCTGTGGCCCGGGAGTGCAGTGGAGGATGGCCCAAGTGCTTGGGCCCTGCACCCGCATGGGAGACCAGGAGGAAGCACCTGGCTCCTGGCTTCGGATCGGCGCAGCGTCGGCCATGGCAGCCATTTGGGGAGTGAACCAACGGAAGGAAGACCTTTCTTTCTGTCTCTTTCTCTCTCACTGTCTATAACTCTACCTGTCAAATAAATAAATAAATAAAGGGTATGGGAGGATGTGCAGAGGCTATATGCAAATACTATACCATGCTTTATAAGGGACTTGAGCATCAGTGGATTTTGATATCTAAAGAGGGGGTCTTGGAACCAAATCTTCCATGGGTACTAAAGGAAGACTGTATAACAGGTTTTTTTCACTTAACATCACCTGTATTTCCTATGTCTCAAAAAATTTAGTAAAATCCTATCATATGGGTATATCATTTAGTTATTTAGATTGTTTCCTCTTTTCCCATGTAATATTATAATTAGCATCTTTATGCATAAAGCTTTATTTACATTTCTGTTTCTTTAGAATAAATATTTTTCTACTTAAAATATTTTTATTTATTTTATTTATTTGAGAGGCAGAGAGAGAGAGAGAGAGAGAGAGCGAGCGAGCTCCCATCTGCTGGTTTACTCCCCAAATGCCTAAAACAGCCAGGTCTGGGCTGAGGCCAAAGATTAGAGCCAAGAACTCAATCCAAGTCTCCCACACAGGTGGCAAGACCCCAACTACGTGGCCATTACTGCTGTCACTGAGATTGTGCATTAGCAGAATCTCCAGAGAGCAGAGCTGGGCATCGAACCCAGGCACTCAGACAGGGGACACAGGGCTCCCAAGTGGCATCTTAACTGCTAGACCAAGCATCTGCTCTAGAATAGACTTTTTTAAAGATGTATTTATTTATTTGAAAGTCAGAGTTACACAGAGAGAGAAGGAGAGGCAGAGAGAGAGACAGACAGACAGACAGACAGAGAGGTCTTCCATCCACTGGTTCACTCCCCAGTTGGCTGCAACGGCCGGAGCTGCGCCATTCTGAAGCCAGGAGCCAGGAGCTTCTTCTGGTCTCCCACGCAGGTGCAGGGGCCCAAGGACTTGGGCCATCTTCTACTGCCTTCCCAGGCCATAGCAGAGAGCTGGATCAGAAGTGGAGCAGCTGGGACTCAAACCGGTGTCCATATAGGATTCCGGCACTGCAGGTGGCAGCTTTACCCCTCTACACCACAGCGCTGGCCCCTAGAATAGACTTTTAAAAGTAGAATTTCTGAGTCAAGTATGAACATTTTCAAGATTCTTGATATGTGTTGCTTAATTGTAATGTATGTTCCTTGTCAGCTTTATGAGTGCCCATTTACTTTACTGCATACTCATCAATATTGAGTGTTGTTTCAATCTTTGGTTTTTTAATTTTTCCTAATTTGACAGGCAGGAGAAAGGTATCTTCAGTTCTTCTCTTTTTTTTTTTTTCATCTCAGTATGATTTTTATTAATGAAGTTTCAGTTTCCGTTCATATCTTTAGGTGCGTCCTTATTTTACACAAATGAATATAGCGTTTATGTGCCTAATATAATTAACATGCAGAAAAATATCTGTGTTTTGCTGTCAGTTTGTGGTTTGAAAGTGCTGATGAGCACAGCGTTACCAATTTTGCAGAGACAGAGAACTTGAAACAGAATGAATCTGTTAAGATGGAGTTCCCCGAAAGGGACAGTTTAACTGATGGCCTAGGGAGTGTCTTTTTTTTTTTTTTTTTTTTTTTTTTTTTTTTTTTTTTTTGACAGGCAGAGTGGACAGTGAGAGAGAGAGACAGAGAGAAAGGTCTTCCTTTGCTGTTGGTTCACCCTCCAATGGCTGCCACGGCCGGCGCGCTGTAGCCGGTGCACCGCGCAGATCTGAAGGCAGGAGCCAGGTACTTCTCCTGGTCTCCCATGGGGTACAGGGCCCAAGCACTTGTGCCATCTTCCACTGCACTCCCGGGCCATAGCAGAGAGCTGGCCTGGAAGAGGGGCAACCGGGATAGAATCCGGCGCCCCAATCGGGACTAGAACCCGGTGTGCCGGCGCCACAGGCGGAGGATTAGCCTAGTGAGCCATGGCGCCAGCGGGAGTGTCTTTCAAATCATCTCAGACGGTATGGGGGGGGGGGAAGCCATTGTAACCCATGAGTCGTACTTTGGAAATTTATATTCATTAAATAAAAGATAAAAAAAAATCATCTCAGAGAAAAGCATGGATAGAAGCTGTGTGTGCACTCCCATGGCTATATTAAAGGGCAACATATTCAGAGTTAACTGGGAGAATCAGCATGGAGGAAGAAGAGTAAATGTAGTCAATCATTGTACAGATTGAGTATCCCTTTTCTGTAAAAGCTTGGGACCAGAAATGTTTTGGATTTCAATTTTTTGGGGGGATTTTAGAATATTTCCATATATTTTATAATTTGATATCCTGGGGTTGGAACCTAAGTCTAAACACAGAATTCATTTATGTTTCATATATACTTTGTGTACCTACCCTGACAATGATTGTATGTAATGATTTTAATGTGCCTGCATTTTGTTTACAATCTTCCACTCTGGTGTCACGTGAGTGCCCAAAAAGTTCCAGATTTTGAAGCATTTCAGCATTTCAGATGCTCAACTTGCAGCTTGTTACTAGTAATTTTTCCTCTGTGGTTGTTTCAGATTGAGAAACTGGATGCCCGAGGGATTCAACTTGCTGCTCTGTTCATGAGTGGAGTCGACACAGCTCTGTTTGCTAATGATGCCTGTGGCCAACCAGTCCCTTGGGAGCACTGCTGCCCCTGGATTTACTTCGATGGCAAGTTGTTCCAGAGCAAGCTCATTAAAGCAGGCCGAGATCGCGTATCCCTGGTCGAGCTCTGTGATGGCCAGGTACCAGCCTGTCGGGCAGCAGCTAAGGCCTATCTGGGATCTACTGTGGGGATAAATGGGCCGGGATGGGAAGGGAGCAGAGACCTCAGGGAAAGAGGGAGCAGAAGTGGGAGAATGTGTCTGCCCCTCCCCTAAGCTAGCCAGTGCGGTCCCAACAGCCTGAAGTCTGAATTATACATGTTATAACAGTGTATGTTGGAAAAAGTTGTGAGGAGATGAAAGTGTTCATATCCCCCTCTCTTTTGGGGCTATACTTGTTCCCCATGCAATACTCAGTTATACTTTATGCCTTTCCTCCAACTCTTGGGATTTCATTTCCCTTATTTTCAAAAACTGTTAAGTCACTTTTGCAATGATGCTTGTTTTATTGAACTGTGTTTAGAAATGGAAGAGGATAGTCAAGTGGATGACAGGGTAGAAGCAGGTTCTTTTGCAATGAAACCTTGGGCAAGGTGAAGGCAGGCAAGGAGAAGGGAACCTTCCTTATTCCTTTATCTATCTGGGGGGGGGGGGGGTGGGCTGAGGGACTAGGGCAGGGGTCGGCAAACTACCCAGCCTGTCCCCTGTGTTTTTATTTTTTAAATACCACTCATCCCAATTTTGTTAAAAAAAAACTTTATTGGAACACAAGTATATTCATTCACTTACACTGCTTTCATGCTATAATGGCAGACAATATGGCCCATTAAGCCTAAAATATTTACTATTTCACCCTTTTCAGAAGAAGTTTGCTGACCTCTGGACTAGAGGTATGGACTTACCCTGGACAAGAACTCAGGGTCTTCAATCCTGGGTATGGGGAAAACGGTTAAAAGGCTTTGTGTATATCAGGTTTTCTCTCTCTCTCTCCCAATTCTTTTACCTCTCTCATAAAAAAAAATTCCTTCATCTGTTGCTGACTGTGTACTATAGATCCTCAGGAAATCCATATTGTTATGTTTGCCTTCCTTGGCCTAGTCAATGTGCCTCGCAAGGCCACGGTCACAACTGATATGACTGTTGCGCGGTCTCATGCGACGACTGGGGGATTTAGTGCCAAACAGACTTCCTGAGTGTGCAGCCTGACCCATTTACCTCCAGGCTTCAAATTCCCTTAATACAATTGTGAATTGTAATTCAATTGTAATACAATTGGAAATACAATTGTGAGACTGTACCTAGAATGCTCCGTACTGTGCCTTGAAACATGGGAGAGGTTCAAAAAAGTGGTAGTCGCTATGATTATTCTGTTCCTCTTTTGAAGGCTGACCTGGCAACCAAAGTGGAAAAGATGAGACAGAGTATCCTTGAAGGAATCAACATGAATCATCCGCCACCTTCTGCTCTACTTCCATCACCTACTTTTGTGCCTCCCATGGTGCCCCCTCTCTACCCTGTTTCACTTTATTCCCGAGCCATGGGCTCAATGCCACCTCACCCTCAAGGAAGGAGCCGGGGGTTTGCAGGTCAGTACCTAAGAACAAGATATTTGCCATCCTCCATTTATTTGATAAGAACCCACGGAGTCATTATTACCAGTTACGGAATCAATAGATTCACGTGTGTCTCATCTCATTTTACTTTCCGTGCCATGTTGTGATAGGCTGACAATAGCTGACTGAGATGGAGGGTGATAGCCTGCAGAAAAAAGAAGTCCATTGGATCCCCAGTCCACTGTCCGTAGAGATTTTTTTGGTTCCCAGGAATTTGCTTCTCACCAACGAAACTCATGCAGTGACTGATATGGAAACCAGGAATGACTTTATTAAGATCTATCACTAATATGACTCATATCTTCTTGGTTACTGTTAATTTATTCATTCTCTATAGGCAGATGCACACAGGAGCTTGCAAGCGGAGCAACGGGAGTAGATGGCCCAGCATTGATAACTCCCCGGTCCCAGGTCTACTCTGGGAGTAGATCTGACCTGTTTCTCTTTCTTAAGCTCCAGAAGCATGGAGAGAAAGAATTCACCATGCATGCCCCTCAAAGGGTTGCAGTGCAGTGGGGGAAACACATGCATGCACATAAAGACATGTACATGTATAAGGGGTCTTCAAAAATTTCATGGAAAATGCATGTTTTGAAAAAAAAAATCTATGTGTGGATTTCCAAAAGATTTTGCACCACAATAAGCTTACCTTTTAATTCCATTTTTGTACAAACTTGCTGAAGTACCCCTGTACATGCATATACCTACATACATGTATAAATTGTGGTGACACCTGAGCTGCCCCTTACAGGTGACTAGACAGTAATGCTTAGGTAACTCAGATACTGAACCTGAAAATCTAACCAACCTGTCCCTGATAAAACAGTGTATTTCGGTGGGGAATTTTAACATGAAATAGCAGGTTTCTGTATTATTGCTGTGAATGAAGGTGTTTCTTGTCTGCTGTTCCTTGCTTCAACGATAGTAAAGCTGGAATTTGAAGGTAATCTTTTAGGGTCACAAAAATTCAATATGGCTGTTTAGCTCCAGGCTGGGCTTAGATGAGCAATGTGAAAGTCAGCTCTGGTAATGCCCTCATCAGCCAGGTAATGATGAAGTCTTATAAACCCGGGAGCCACCCATTCCATCTCTTTGGAGTAACTTTGCAGATGCCTCAGTCTTGGTGTGTTGTCTTTAGTGTTTGCATCCCAGAAAACAGCCTTAAGGTCAGATTCGCAGGGAGCCCTCACACTCTCCCCAGCTACCAGCGATGCTTAGTCTCCAGTTACTGGTGGTTCGTGGGGAGCTTCTTGCCTGCCTCCTGAAAAGCTGCAATAGGATCCCAAATACAAGTCTCTCTTGTCCCTCTTAGAAATACTTCCTTGTTTCCTGGACCCTGAGTTTTACATAAATGAAAGGCTCTTTACGAAGAACTTGCTAAAATGGCTTAAGGGTCATTAACATTTGATTTCTTCCTGTAAACTCAAAGGCCTACGAGAACTCCATATTCTGTGCAAGCTTACTTCTGTGCCAAATATCAAAACTCAACTGTTCTTTGGAGTTCACACATGTAGAATTGGAGTTTCCTCTGTTTTAAGGATTGTGCTGTCTTGTCTCAAATTCATTCTGGTTTTCAATTGCTGGTATTCCCATTTTTTTTTTATCATAAAGCACTATTTAGTTTCATTATTTTCAGTTTAATTTGCTGTTTGGCTCCTTCTACAGTGTATAGTGATGTGTATTTGTACCAAATTGCTTTTGGCCTATAAATTTCCAATAACAAGATTTTAAGACAATTTGTTCTGTGAATGAATATTGAATTCCCATTATATGCCAGGCCCTGCAGCTGAGAAATGAATCACTCACACCCCACTTGCTAAAAGTGAATGTGCACTTATCTTCAGTCCCCTCCCCCCGACATTTGCTTTCATCATCACCCCTCACTGCTTATCAGAGAGACATGGAAATATAAAGAGTAAGTGGGCTATAGGGTCCTTTGTTCCCCCTCTTGTCCTACATTACACTTAGCATTCATTACTGCCATTCTTCCTTGCTTGCCAGGTCTCCATCCCATTCCAACCCAAGGAGGAAAACTAGAGATTGCCGGGATGGTGGTGGGCCAGTGGGCTGGCAGCAGATCCTCCAGGGGCCGAGGATCCTTTGGCATGCAAGTGGTGTCTGTCGGCGGGCCAGGAAGGGGGTATGTATTCAAGTGGAGTGCTCTGAGCTAGTGTCAATCAAGGAGTCCTTGGGGGATGCTCAGCTGTTGAACCCTTTTATTAAGGTAAGAGGTGTTCACTAACTCCCAGTTTGAAAGCTAGTTTTACATTTAGTTTAGCAAACATACAATCAGTGCCCTCCCTGGGATGCTGAGCAATTCAGTGTAATATAAAAATGACTGAGATAGGGGTTTGCAGTGATAACACAGAGGAGGAGCATCTAACTTAAGGAGGTCAAACTTCTTAGAGGAGGTGAATAGTTGATGAAGTAAAAATGGGGATGTCATTTTTACATGTTTCTCATGATGACTTTTTCTCCCACTTGTTAAAGGCATGGAAAAGAACAGACTGGTAGAGGAATCAAAGGACACAAAAAAGGAAATAAACAAGTAAGCATCCTTTTTTTGACATTATCTAGCTTCTGTTTGATACTCCTTGCATTTTCAGCTAAATTACAGGAGATCAGATCCGACATGGAAGCCCGAGCTGCTGCTCTGCGGAGCTTTCATACCTTCTCCAGGTATTCGCCTTCATTCCCCTGTTCTTCGGTCATCTAGCAAGGGTTTGCCTGCCCAGAACTCTTCCCACAGAGCTGCAAAGTGCCATCCTTTCCCTGCATGGGGTCATAAGTAGAAACAAGGTATCGGGTCCTGAAGACCTGTGTCTAACATGGTGTGTGTTACCTGCAGCCAGAGGAAGGCCAGCGTGAAGCCCGAGGGGCCACCAAGGATGCTTAAGGCAGTTGGTCCTTTATCTTTGCTGAGTATGGAGAGGGAGAGCATTGCTGTTCTGCTCCTGTGTTTTTTTTTAAAGATTTGTTTATTTATTATTTGTTTGAGAGGTGGAGTTACAGACAGTGAGAGGGAGAGACAGAGAGAAAGGTCTTCTGTCCACTGGTTCACTTCCCAAATGGCTGCAACGACCAGAGCTGAGCCAATCTGAAGCCAGGAGCCAGAAACTTCTTCCAGGTCTCCCACGTGGGTGCAGGGCCCAAGGACTTGGGCCATCTTCCACTGCTTTCCCAGGCCACAGCAGAGAATGGGATCAGAAGAGGAGCAGCCAGGACTAGAACCGGCGTCCATATGGGATGCCAGCACTGCAGGTGGTGGAGGATTAACCTACTGCGCCACAGCGCCGGCCCCTGCTGCTGCTTTTTTAAAAATTATTTTTTGTTTTTAAAAATGTATCGCTTTATTTATTTCATTTGTGAGGCAGACAGAAAAATAGAAAGAGCTCCCATCCTCTGATTCATTCCCCCAAATGCTGGAGAGGTCGAAACTCAATCCAGGTCTCCAGCATGGGTGGCAGTGACCCACTGCTTGAGCCAACACCTGCTATCTCCCAGGGTGCACATTAGCAGGAAGCTGGAATCAGAAGCAGAGCTGGGACTCAAACTCTGATATGGAATGCCAGCACATCCTATGTGGCATATTGACTGCTATACCAAACACCTGCTTATTTTTTTTTTTAAGTTTTTTTATTTGTTTGAGAGACAGAGACAGAGAGAGAGAAGTCTTTCCTCTGCTGGTTCACTCCCCAAATGGCTGCAACAGCTGGGGCTAGGCCAATCCTAAGCCGGGAGCCAGGAGCTTCTTCCAGGTCTCCCACATGGGTACGGAGTTCCAATGACCTGGACCATCTTCCACTGCTTTCCCGGGCACATTAACAGGGAGCTGGATCAGAAGTGGAGCAGCTGGGACTCGAACCAGCACCCATATGGGATGCCAGTACTGCAGGCCACAGCTTTAACCGCTACACCACAGCACTGGCCCCCTGCTTATTCTTAAAGACTCAGAAAGGTCTTAAACTTTATTCATGGTCTTGATTAAATAGCCAGCCCCATCCCAAATTCTTGTAGTGAGCCACAATCTGGTATTGGACTAAAATTGCTGGGTTCCTCATACTGTAACAGCTCCCATTTACTTGAGTGTGTACTTTCTACTAAGCCCCCTCAACTAGATGTTTTACATGTACACTCTATTCCTAGGCAATTTTGTCAGCAGTTTCAAATCCTAAATATGTTCTCTGGCATACAGTCAGCCCTTATTGCATCCATGTTAACCACTGTTGGTTAATGTTTTCTCAAAGAATAAAAATTAGCTTTAAAGTTATTTTGAGCCAAAAATGGAACTAGAATAGTAGCATTTTACCATGTGCTCAAAAACTAGAAAGCAGTGACTTTCGGATTTTTCCAAAGCTTCTCAGCTCTTTCCAGAAGCTTCTCAGTAAGGCAGAAACAAGTGTACCTAGAATGAAAACTATCCCCTACATAGGCTCCCCTAAGAATGGTGCAGCCTGGGTGAGTGCAAGATGTGAGCATCAGGCTTACAATCTGAAAAGCCTGATCCTTTTGGCATACTTAACAGTAGATCCACCTCTCGGTGGTTGATTCACACTAACCAAGACCACAGAGATGGCTTTGTGAATAGGGCTGGGGCTAGGAAGAAAACAGAAAAAGATCAAGTTCCAATTTATAAGAAGAAGAAATAATCATCGCAATATATTGCATGCTTTCTCTTTTCCAGTCACTCTTAACAAAAACATGGGCTCATTGACACCAAATAAATACCCTGTGAGGTATTTATTACTCTCCATTTTCAGTAGGAGGAAACTGAGGGTCAGAAGAGTGAGGTATCTTGCCCCCAACTGTCTATCAAGTCAGTATCAGAATTGACATTCCAGCCCAAGTTAACTAATTCCAAAGCCCGGTTGTGGGCTGATTGCAATACAGTGTAAAAACTCTAATCGCTGGAGACAAGAGTAAGATTCAGGTCTGGCTGCTTCTAATGCACATGCTTTTAAGCATGACTGTGAGAGCTTTCTTTCTCTAATGGCAAGTTGCAAGGGAGGCCATTGCATCAGAAGCTTGCTTGGGAACATGGAGTCAGAGCAATGATATCACCTAGCGTTTATTAGTCCGTACGGTGTGCTGGAAACACACAGTGTATTTCTAAGTGCTTTGCATGCAGTGTCTCATTGAATCCTTACCAGAACCCATGGAGTAGATACTATTATTCTCTCTATTTTACAGAGGAAAAAGCAAGAGAAAACAGGGGATGGCAGGTGATCTTAAGTTTCTGGCACTATTATCTATTCTGGAGGTAACCTAGCCAAGGGAATCCCCACATTAACTTCGTAGCAAGGCGTCTAGAAAGCTGCTGCTGCTGGTCAGAGCTGCTGCTGCCTACCTTGCTGACTTTTTCTGTCCACTCACCCTTTCTCCAGAGTATGAGATAATTAGTTGTTTCACCTTGTTAAATCTTCTGACACTGTAAGTCCTGTCTCCTTAAGATTATTCCTACACCACTGAGTTTTCCATGTTCTCAAATTCTTTTTTTTAAAGAGTTTTATTTATTTATTTGACAGGTAGAGTTACAGACAGTGAGAGGGAGAGACAGAGAGAAAAGTCTTCCTTCCTTTGGTTCACTCTCCAAATGGCCGCAATGGCCGGAGCTGTGCTGATCCGAAGCCAGGAGCCAGTTGCTTCTTCCAGGTCTCCCATGCAGGTGCAGGGTCCAATCACTTGGGCCATCCTCCACTGCCTTCCCAGGCCACAGCAGAGAGCTGGACTGGAAGAGGAGCAGCCAGGACTAGAACCAGCGCCCATATGGGATGCTGGCGCTGCAGGCAGAGGATTAACCTAGCGCGCCACGGCACTGGCCCCTCTCAAATTCTTAAGTCATTTATCTACAGTGTTTCGATTTCTTTATTGACTCCCTTAGGAATCAGGTAGCTAATTCCATCCCTTGTGTGACTTTTTGCTACTTGCATCCAATTCTCATGTTCTTGGGCAGCATTTCAAAGTGACCTCCATGTGTTTTGCAGACTTTGGAGCCAAATGATTTAGCTATGACTCTCATTTTGCCAAAAATTTAACAGGTATTAGATTTCTAATATGAATTGTATCTTAGTGAACATGATAAGGCCTTGGAAGTCAAGCAGGCTAGGATACAGTCTAGCCATGCCATTGACCTTAAGCAAGCCATCTTAAGAGACAAAGTGAGAGAAGGTGAGCACTCAGATCTACTGGTTCACTCCTCAAATGCCTGAAACAGCCAGGACTGGACTGAGCATCAAAGCCGGGAGCCAAGAACTCAACCCCAGGTCTCCCACATGAGCAGCAGGAATTCAGTCACTTGAGCCATGACCACTGCTTCCCAGTATCTGCATTAGCAAGAAGCTGGGAGTGAGCAGTAGAACTGCTATAGAATTCAAGTACCCCAATACTGGACATGGGCATCTTAACCAGTGTCCAAACCAGTAACCCAAACACTCACCCCATTTTACTTTTTTGAGTGATCCTCCGTTGTCTTATCTGTAAAATGACCAACAGAATATGTGGCCATTATTAGTAGTAATAAGAAGTTGTTTTCATTCACCATTAACATTCATTGAGCGCCAACATCATGCTGCAAGGTAATACAGTTCATGTGATTGTTGTTAGTTATAAAAGATCCTGTAGAATATTACACACACACAGATCCTCTGTGGGTTTTTTTGTTTGTTTCTGTTTTTGTTTTTGTTTTTTGGCCTTTCATTTAATTGTCAGCATGGGAGAGTGTTAAAAGGCAGTTTGGTTACTACAATGAAATATCTGATACAAGCTACTCATGATGGAAAGAGAGGTTCTGGAGGTTCATGTCCACATTTGGGCAGCCCCATTGGTTGGGTGTCTGCTGAGGGTGGCAAGTGGCAGGGCAGCACGAGGGCAGAGGAAGGATCACCTGGCATGCCATGAAGCAGTGACAGCAACTGGGCCTCGCTCGGGCTTTGATAAGCAACCCTCTTGTGAGAACTGCCTTCCGAGGACACGCTCATTGAGCTGAGACCTTCCACCAGGCCCGCTTGTCAAACACCATAACTGGATTAAGTTCCTACCTTCCATTAATTTCTGACTTTGGGGTTTAATGTCCTGCCTGAATTCTGGAATCAAGTCGTGTTCCAACCATAGCAGCAAAGAGAATAGACTTTGGAAGCTGAGCAAGCCAGGGTAGAATCTTGATCCTGCCACTTCCTATCTGGGTGTCCTTGAGCAAGTCACTTTAACCTTCCCAAGCCTCAGCATCCTCATTGGTAGCTACCGTTTAGGATCCCTATGAGTAGTAGAAAAATATTAGAAAATATATTGTAAGGCTTTGGGTTTTTTTGTAAAGATTTATTTATTTATTTATTTATTTATTTATTTATTTATTTGAAAGTCAGAGTTACACAGAGAGAGGAGAGGCAGAGAGGGAGAGAGGTCTTCCATCCAATGGTTCACTCCCCAGATGGCTGCAATGGCCGCAGCTGAGCCGATCCGAAGCCAGGAGCCAGGAGCTTCTTCCAGGTCTCCCATGCGGGTGCAGGGGCCCAAGGTGTTGGGCCATCTTCTACTGTTCTCCCAGGCCACAGCAGAGAGCTGGATTGGAAGTGGAGCAGCCGGGACTAGAACCGGCGACCATATGGGATGCTGGCACCTCAGGCCAGGGCGTTAACCTGCTGCACCACAGCACTGGCCCCATAAGGCTTTGTTAAGTGGTAGCTGTGTCCTTTTTGTGTTGTTGTCACCACTGAATTTCAGTCAGATCCACCTGCTGTCACCCTTAGTTCTCAGGATGGAGTCAGAATAGATGAGGTAGCCACAAGCTTTAGCCTCTCTGGTGTTTTTGAAGAACTGAAGCCGCTTCCTTAACTAGCTTGCAGACACGCTTGGGAGGGTTGCCAGTTGGGAAATGTGATTTTCACAGAGTATCTCTGTTTTTGACAGGGTTCTTCAGATGGAATTGCTAAATCCCTGGAGCTTCATCACGGTCGATCTCGCTTACAGGTAAATGGAAACAATGGCACATTGATCAAGGAAGAGAAGAGTGATCATCGTCTTCCAGCTCCATCACAGTGTGCCTTACCCAGAGACAGCAACATGTGTAACAATGGGAACCGCTGCCTCCCCGTGAAGAATGGGGAGAAGAACCGCTTACAAGAGCAAAAGCTAGAAACTATGGCACAACGGAAAGAGGAATGACACACTGAAGATGGCTTCACCAGATTAGCAAGAGGGGAAAACCTGTACTTTTCTGATTCTAGGCCCAAGCTAGAGGAGGATATAAATGCTTACCCTAGATTTACCCAGCATTTTGATGAACTTTCCTGTTGTAACCATCTTTTCTCCCTCCCTGTCTTTTTCTGGGCTTCCCGACTTAGAACGTGGGGAAGTTCTAGTTAAAGATAATTAGCTCCTAATTCTCAAATTGAATATGTAGCACCAGCATTTTCTTTATCTCCCCTGGGAGCCTATTAAGGCAATAACTGTCAGAAATTGGATATCATTGTGCAAGCTACTGTAGGAAAATCCCAGCTTTGGTTTTCTGATTATTTACCAGGATACTCATTTAAAGACTTCTGTGATCATCTGCTGATGAGGTTTGGGGGACAGCTGTCTATGGCTTCCTGACACCTAATCCGTAGTACCCACCTCCTCCTCTCTCTCCCAACTCACTCACCCAAGAATTTTGTACCACGACCTCTAGCTCTGACCTAAAAATCAGAAAGGTAGATGTTTTCGAAGAAGGGACGTAGTACTGGTTATTTTTATTTTATTTTATTTTTTGTTTTATACATTTAAAAAATAACTACCAATGGCCTTTGTACTGGGAGATTCAAGTGAGTCGGAAAAGTACTGGGCAGATTTTTCCTGCCTCTCAACCAGTGCATTGTTTGTAAAATAGAAGACGTGGTGCAGTTTACCCACTCCTTGCTGCCCACACCCTGAAAGGGTGGGAATCGATGTAATGAAATTGAGTATGAAAGGGACTCAAAAGACTGTGTGTGTGTGTGTGTGTGTGTATGGGTGGGTGGTTGTGTGGGTGGGTGTACATATGAATGTGTGTATCTATAAGCATACACATACCCTTTATATAAAGAAACAGATCTATTTATCTATACATATTTTATATATATATAAGTGTGTGTGTGTGTATATACATATACATGTGTATATGTATACACATACAAACATACATACATGGTGATGTCCCAGAGGAATTACTGAATTTCCAAGAAATGCTTCCACTGCTATGGACTGGTGGGTTTCAAAAGACCACACTTTAAATCTGAAATCCTTACTAAGTCACAGCCCATCACAATTAATGAAAACGTGGGCTATTCTAAATCAGACAAAAAGTACTTTCCTGAGATTGCCTGTTCGGAACAACATATACCTGGGTTGTCACAACCTTAAGCTTGAACAGAGCCCTCACATCCCATATGGTGAAAACAGGAGGTTGGAATGGGATTGGGAAGAGTTGTGCAATTCCTTCTGAAGGTTTGGAGAGAAAAAGGGGTGGGAGGCATTTGAAAGGGCTGTCAGCCAATTCGGAGAAAATCCTTTCTGGAACTCCAGAGTCAAATTTCCTGGGATTGGTTGACATGAATCCCTGAAGGAGAGGTCTAGCATTGGAAAGATACGGGGTAGGGAAGTGTGAGGAAACTGACAATTTGCTTTTACATGCCTAGAATGTTTCATTTGTTCATTGACATTTTGACTACCGGATCTTTTCATTTGCTTTGCAAGGAAGACTTCAGAGGACTCTGGCCTGGGCCTTGAGAAGTATTCTGTGAGAGATTCTCAGCCCCCTTTGTGACCAGGATCTGCCCAGGACTAAGAGGCTGTTCCTCCTTGCTGGAGATAACCTTGAGACAACCTTGCATTTCCAGTTTCCCTCCTTGAGCAGCCAGAATATGAGGGATGAAAACATGGCTAGCAACAAATTAGCATTATGTCTACATTCAGGAATTGAGGCTTCCAGCCCCACACACCTCCTTTGGGGCTTTATGATATTCCTGCCCATGAAGTACTGTTTCTACAGGAATACAACTGACTAGAATTGTAGCTGATTCTCTCTTTTTGAAAAACTCCATGCACCTTAACCCTTAGCAGGTCCTTGGTGATTTTTTTCCACAGACAACCAGAAGGCTGTTTGCTCACTGCCCACTTATAATGACCATATCATGAGAACTTGAAAAGTCTCAGACTGTTCAATCCCAGTCTGGTGCATTTAAGAGAACCCATAGTTTGCAGGGGCAGGGAATCCTGGAATGCCTTGCCTCCTGCCCAGACCATTCTTCCATAACCCTCGGATGACAAGAGTGTCTACCTAGCCAGATATTAGCAGGAACAGAGTGTACAAAAGCAGCCTCTTTGGAATCATCTCCGCTGATTTGGTTCCCCTTCTTCTCTTGGACCTGCTCAACCTTTCACGTCGTCTTGAAAGCTAGGACTTCTCTATCCAGCAAGGGAGGGAATTTGTAGTTAATTTAGATGGCTTGAACTTTTCTTTCTAGAGCACAGAGGGATGAATCCTTTGGAGTTCTAAAAATAACCAGAATCACTGAGCTCTGATATATATATATATATATATATATATATACACACACATATATATATATATAAAAAATCAGGTATATATCTATATGTAGATATATATCTATATATAGATATATATGTAGATATATATATATATCTCCAATTTCTAATAGGAAGTAGGTGGAGTTCAGTGGTAAGATTTTTTTTTTTGGTTGCTGTTTCTATGCATCTTGAATCTACCTGATACACTCAGATGACAGTATTGTTAACTCTCACGGCAGTAAGATGTTTTGTAGGCATTCACTGTGAGAGGTAAAATTGCTGCTTTGACAGAGATGATTCCAGTTTGCCAAAAGGCTTGCTTTTCTCCTTTCTGTACAAACTCTACCTTCCTGTAACCTGGCCCATGGTGAAACAAGTGGCCCACCTCCAACCTTGATTTCTATTTGGAGTCGATATTTTGGGCTTGAAAGGTTACAAGAGAGAACCATAAAGGGCCATATTCCTAGATTTTCATTTATCTGCCAAAACACACAATTTAAAATCCAGAAAACTAAGGTTCATCACTGGGAGGTGAACTTTTTCTAATTGGAGACCCAACTGGGGGAGGTGGAGCCTGATCTTTGCTGTACCACTTGAAGCGACCGTCATCCTTCACTTGAGGTTCCATTTCTGACTGTGAAATGGCCTCTCTTGAACAAAGTCATGTGGGAACCCATAGAAATGACCCCTTTACCTTGGAGGGTCACAAGCAAAAACACCCTGGTTGTGCATAGCCACTGATCCCCGAGGACTTGCCATTCTTGATTTCTGTTGGTGTATCTTGGGGTCAGCCTATAATTCCTACCCTTATTCAGTGGCCAGTCCTGTCAGGACCAGGCCTGACAAACTTCTGCTCACTTGCATTATGTTTATTCTGAGCCAGTAGGACTCTGGGTAGACTTTAAAGCCCAAGGAATGGTACTTGCTTTGGCTTAGGGACATTTGATTTTTGTCTCCATCCTGATTTTCTGACATTGTTGGCCAAGTCACACTAACTTTTTTTGATCACTGAGAAACACAGCCGGACAAGGCATTAGGGAGGGTGGTTGAAGTCGGGGGGGGGGTGGGGGGGGCAAGAATGCTTATATAGGGTAGAAAGAAGGTGGGCGTAGCAGTTTGGTTATGCTGGTTCAGTCCTTTGGAGCCCAAGGAGGCCCCTGTGGGTGTGTCAGTGCTACCGTTTCAGCCTCTAAACCCCCCACCCCAACTCCTTTGAAATGACAATACAAGTAGACCACAGTTTCAAGTAGTTAGTATAATTTTACTAAGGTTTAATCATTATACTTGTTCACTTCCTGGTGCATATTTCCTAAATATTCCTAGGGTTCAGGGTTACGGGGTGGGGGGGTGAGTTTTCACTGTTCCGTTGTGTGTCACTCTCTATTTTTCTCCCTCCTGTGACTTTGGCATCTTCTCATTTGATTTTCTATTTTCTTTTCCCTTGGCTTATTGCAGTAGTCCGCTGGTGCAGGTAGGGAGCTCAGTGCACCCATTCTCCTATTACTGCTAATTACCTTCAGTATTGTCAGAGGTTATTTTGATGTTCTAGGAAAATAACGTCATTTTTCTACAAAATCATCTGTTCCAAGTTAAAAGCAAAATAAAACATCCCCTGTGCTAGGGTGCCCATTTCAGCTTTTGACGTTGCCCTTGTACTTTTATAGATGCTCTTTTTGTCCGTGTTGGTAGTAACTAATGACTAGTGAATTTTCATGTAAATGAAGCAAATTAAGTATTTCAGGTTTTATTAATCTCTCATAACCCTGCCAAATCTGATGACTTTATACTACTTCCCAGAAGGCACTTCCCCCTCCTACCTTTCATTTTATTCTATTCTATTTTTAGACTAACACACTAGGTAAAGAACTTTAACTACAAAGAGTCAGTGATTTTTTTTAGTGCTCCCTGATAATGATGTTATTGACAAAAGTAAGAGATTCTTTCATTGTTTTTTTCCTGTGTTACTATCTCCTCTCCTGTGCTCTTGACAGTGTGTTTAGTGGATGGATAATATGTATTTCTCTTTCCCACTCCCAGATTCCAAATTCCCTGCCTTTTTGGCCCACCTCACTACAAAAGCTCCATAGTTTATTAATGTAAGTTTGAATGGATGCTTCTTTGGGGAAACTACAGGAGTTAATGGAAATGTTTCAGAAAGGAAAGAGAATGTCTCAGGAGTTGTTCTGTGATGGAATCTGGTCTGTTGTTCTGTTAATGCTGATGGAAAGAAACTTACAGCGCTTAATAAAAGTTTATTCTTTTAGTAAAAAAAAATTGTGAAATAATTTTAGGCGTGTGAAGTGTGATTTCTTCTCCCATCTCTGGAACTCTTTGTGCAAATGGGGGATATACTTCTGTTGGTTCCAGAAGTATTGTACAGAGATTTAGGGGTCTATCTGTAGAATATCAGGGCAAGAGACTCAGTACAAGAATCATCAAAAGCAAGAGCATATTTTACATCCTGATTGACTTCTTCTAAAGGTACCTTTGACTCCACATCTCCCAAATGGAACTTATCTTTCCGAAGTCTGCTCCTTTTCATGAGTGGCACAGCCTTCTACTTGCTGACCTGGGTGTCAGTTATCTTGCCTCATCCCTTTCCTTCATGCCTCAAATCTAGCTGCTATCAACAAAACTGTCTTTCCATTTCTCACATCTCTCCTCTTTTCTGTCCTTGCTCCTGTACCTTCCGTGGTTCAGGCTTCCGCATGTCTCACCTGGACTGTTGTAGTTGCTTTCCTGTCTTACTCCCAGTCAGATGATTGTAAGCAACATTTTGCATCGAAGACAATGTGACATACCCCCCCTTTTAGATTTATTTATGTATTTGAAAGGCAGAATTACAGAGAGAGAAACAAAGATCTTCCATCTGCTGGTTTATTCCCCAATTGGCCGCAATGGCCGGAGCTGGGCTGATCTGGAATCAGGAGCCAGGAGCCTCCTCTGGCTCATCCACATGGGTGCAGGAGACCAAGAACTTGGGCCATCCTCTGCTGCTTTTCCAGGAGCATTAAGAGGGAGCTGAAGCAAAAGAAGAGCAGCCAGGACTTGAAATGGCACCTATGTGGGATGCCGGTGCTGCAGTTGACAGCTTTACCCACTACACCACAGTGCCAGCCCCAACAGTGTACCTTTCTATGACAAAAGAGCCCATACCTTTTTCTAGGTTCTTGAAGGAGTCTATGACACAAGAACCATTTGTTTAACACATCATGTTGGCCGGCGCCGCAGCTCTCTAGGCTAATCCTCTGCCTTGCGGCGCCAGCACACCGGGTTCTAGTCCCGGTTGGGGCGCCGGATTCTGTCCCGGTTGCCCCTCTTCCAGGCCAGCTCTCTGCTGTGGCCAGGGAGTGCAGTGGAGGATGGCCCAAGTGCTTGGGCCCTGCATCCCATGGGAGACCAGGATAAGTACTTGGCTCCTGCCATCGGATCAGCGCAGTGCGCCGGCCACAGCGCGCCGGCCGCGGCGGCCATTGGAGGGTGAACCAACGGCAAAAGGAATACCTTTCTCTCTGTCTCTCTCTCTCACTGACCACTCTGCCTATCAAAAAAAAAATCAAGTTTATCAGCTTCCTGAGTAATCTGTACACTGCTTCTCAGCTTCCATGGCTCCCTTATGATCTGGCCCCTGGCCACTTTTGTAGCCTCATTTCCTACCCCCCTCGCCCATTCCAGTGGTAGTAAAGTACATCTCATGCACATTAAGTTGTCCATACTCATTTCTTCTCATTTGCTTGTACTGTTATTGAGAATGCATCTCTCCCTTTGCCTCTGGTACAGTCTCAACTTTTTCCTCCAACATTCAGCTCATGTCTTTATGATTATTTTCATGATTCACAACTAGGTAGGAATCCCCATACAGACTCATCACAGCCAGCTCCCATAGCACTTTGTTGTGTCTCTGACCCTGAATTAAATTTGAGAGCAATGTGCTTGACCATCTGTGTATTCTTGGCACTTTACAGCATGTACTTAGTAAATTCAGTTTGATGAATAAATCAAGAACACCTTTGAAAATGTTCTTTGATAAAAGCAGATTGTAAGGGCTGGCGCTGTGGTGCAGTGTGTTAAAGCCCCAGCCTGCAGCACCGGCATCCTGTATGGGCGTCGGTTTGAGTCCTGGCTGCTCCTCTTCTGATCCAGCTCTCTGCTATGGCCTGGGAAAGCAGTGGAGGATGGCCCAAGTGCTTGGGCCCCTGCACCCATGTGGGAGACCTGGAAGAAGCTCCTGGCTTCGGATCAGCTCAGCTCTGGCCGTTGCAGTCATTTGGGGAGTGAACCAGCGGAATGGAAGACCTCTCTTTCTGGCTCTACCTCTCTCTGTAACTCTGTCTTTCAAATAAATAAAATAATTTTTAAAAAAAGCAGATTGTAGACTTTCAAAAAGGATATGCTGGTGCCAAAAGAGTATGAGGGGTCAAGCCTGGATGATACTCATTTAGATGTGGGTTTTTTTTAAAAGAATTATTTTATTTATTCGAAAGAGTTACAGAGACAAGTAGAGCCAGAGAGAGAGAGAGAAATGTCGCTCCCCCACTCGCGGAGGAGCGGCACCGTATGCTGTTTTCTTTCCCGGTCCTTCCCGGATTTGCTGCCGCTCCCCTGCCTCCGCGGAGGAGCGGCACCATCGAGCTCTTCAACCGACTCTCTCAGGGGCCTCGCATGTTGTCTCTCTCCCCCTTTTATAGTCCTCTCCCACCAATCCGTGCTCCGCTGCCCGTGTGCTGAGCACGCCGCTTTCCTCCAATCAGAGGCTGGATCGGGAATCAGCTAATTAACGAAGCAGCTGTGTAAGATTTGTTTACTCCCTCTCAGCGCCATGTTGTGGGAGATCAGATGCAGAGAGTTAGTTTCAGTCCACAGTCTCAGTACTTATTTGTCTCCCGGGCGCCCCACCATGTTGCGGGAGACGGACCCTGCTCCCCACAGAGAAAGGTCTTCCATTCCACTGGTTCACTCCTCAAATGACACAACGGCCAGAGCTGAGTTGATCTGAAGCCAGGAGCCAGAGGCTTCTTTCAGGTCTCCCACATGGGTGCAGGGGCCCAAGGAGCTGGGCTATCTTCCACTGCTTTCCCAGACCATAGTAGAGAGCTGGATCAGAAGAGAAGCAGCCAAAACTTGAACCAGCACCCATATGGGATGCCAGCATGTTGGGGCTTTAACCCATTGTGACACAGTGCCAGCACCTAGATGTGTTTTTTTTTTTTTTTTGACGGGCAGAGTGGACAGTGAGAGAGAGAGAGAGACAGAGAGAAAGGTCGTCCTTTTTGCTGTTGGTTCACCCTCCAATGGCTGCCGTGGCCAGCACGCTGCGGCCGGCGCACCACACTGATCTGATGGCAGGAGCCAGGTGCTTCTCCTGGTCTCCCATGGGGTGCAGGGCCCAAGCACTTGGGCCATCCTCCACTGCACTCCCTGGCCACAGCAGAGAGCTGGCCTGGAAGAGGGGCAACCGGGACAGAATCCGGCGCCCCGACCAGGACTAGAACCCGGTGTGCCAGCACCGCTAGGTGGAGGATTAGCCTAGTGAGCCGTGGTGCCGGCCTAGATGTGTTTTAAAATTGGGCTTTGAGGGACTGGTATTGTGATGCAGCAAGTTAAGCCACCGCTTGCACTGCCAGCATCGCATATGAGCACTGGTTGGAGTCCTGGCTGCTCCACTTCAGATTCAGCTCCCTGCTAATGCACCTGGGAAAGCAGCAGATGATGGCCCAAGTAACACCAATCCACAATGACTACTTATCTCCTGCTGAGATCTACAGCATGCACATATTCACCTTTATAAGGCAGGGAAAAGTTATTTTTAAAAGTATTAGGAAGTAGGACTAATAAATAATGCCTACCTTATCCCCCTTACACATAGTTTTGAGAATAACAGTCTAATGCATGTAAACATTTAAAATACGCTAAATAAGACATGGTTGCACTGTTTTTTTTTATAATTAAAGAATTATTTATTTATTTGAAAGGCATAGTAACAGAGAAGCAGATGCAGAGAGAAAGAGAGAGGTCTTCCATCTGCTGGTTCACTCCCCATATGGCCGCATTTGAAGCCGATCTGAAGCCAGGAGCCAGGAGCTTCTTCATGGGTGGCACGGCCCAAAGATTTGGGCCATCTTCTGCTGCTTTCTCAGGCACATTGGCAGGGAGCAGGATTGGAAATGGAGTAACCAGCACTTGAACCAGCGCCCATGGGGGATGCGGGCACTGCAGGAAGTAGATTAACCTGCTGTGCCACGGAGCCAGCTCCTCTACTCACTCTCTGGAATCCCTGGAATTACCATATGAATCATCATGGGCTAGCCTTCTGGAGGCGAGAGACCTTGTCATTCAAGTACCCCAGCCAAGACCACCCTAGATTCGCCAGCCTCCAGCCAACCCAAGAGCATACTGCAGATATATTAGTGAGCCCATACCAGATTAGCCAAACCTACTACAAATCAGCAGAACTATGTAACTGACCCATGGACTCATGAACAATGATAAATGGTTGTGGTTTCAAGCCACTGAGTTTTGAGATGGTTTATTATATAGCAATTGCTAATACAGAACCAGTAATGCAATACAAATTATACTTTACTGCAAGATCTACTTGATCTGTACACAGAGGGCTCTTCACATTATCTTCTCTTCTATACTGCCTCCCTGACTACTTTGCTTCCTTAGTGTGTCTCTTAAGATTAGCATTTCCCAGATTTTCTATGCTCAGTTGTCTTCTCACTATACTCTCACTGGTCAGTTTCATCTTATTCTATGGGCTCAACATTTAACATATAGATAGATAGATGATTGATAGATAGATAGATAGATAGATGCCTCCTAAGTCTACTCAGCTCTGCTGAGCTCCAGATGAGGAACTCAAGTAGACTGCCAGACAAGCCCGCATAATACTCTTCCAGAAAAATCACAGATGTTCAAATGTGAAGTCTTGAACCTGCCCCTCCATTGATTCCTATATTTCATCATCTTTTTTCCTAAGATTTTATTTATTCATTTGAAAGAGTTACAGAGAACCAGAGCAGAGAGAGAGAAAGACTTCCATCTGCTAGTTCACTCCCCAAATGGCAACAATGGCCAGAACTGGGCCAATCCGAATCCAGGAGCGAAGAGCTCCTGGGGCCCAAGGATTTGGACCATCTTCTACTGATTTCCTAGGCCATAGCAGAGAGCTAGACAGGAATTGGAGCAGCCGGGACTTGAACCAGCACCCATATGGGATGCTGACACTGCAGGTGGTGGCTTTACCCACTATGCCACAGTGCCAGCCCTGTCCTCCTCATCTAACTTGATTGCCCCATATCTGATTAATGGCGCCACCACCACCTTCATATTCACTCAGGCCTGAAACTTCAGTCATCTCAGACTCTTCATGCTACATACCTAATCACTTCTTCTGCAGCCTCTCATATCTGTCTCTCTTCTTCATCTTTATATCCTGCCCCATTTTCCTTCTTTCTATTCCAGTGAGCAGTGGTTCAGCAACATTAGCATCACTTGGAAATCTGTTAGAAATGCAGACTATTGGGCCCCACCTCAGTTTTACTCAATGAGAATCTGCGTTTTAACAAGATCCCTTTGTAATTCAAATGCACATTAAATCAGCATTATAATGTAATCTAAATCTAGATAGATATAAGTCTTCACCAGTTGTAACCTAGGCTCCATGACAGTGGCACTCAAAGCTGACTATATATCAGCACATTTGTGAAGTCTTCATTTTCTGTGCATCTTTTCATGACTTATAATGTTTACTAGTCATCTTCTCACACAGAGATACAAAGAAAAAAATTAAAATTGAACTATGCCTTGCCCAGATAGCTCAAATGACATTTTCTTTTTTTTTTTTTTTTTTTTTTTTTTTTGGACAGGCAGAGTGGACAGTGAGAGAGAGAGACAGAGAGAGAAAGGTTTTCCTTTTGCCGTTGGATCACCCTCCAATGGCCGCCGCTGCAGCCGGCGCACCGCGCTGATCCGATGGCAGGAGCCAGGATCCAGGTGCTTTTTTTTTTTCCTGGTCTCCCATGGGGTGCAGGGCCCAAGCACCTGGGCCATCCTCCACTGCACTCCCTGGCCATAGCAGAGAGCTGGCCTGGAAGAGGGGCAACCGGGACAGAATCCGGCGCCCCGACCGGGACTAGAACCCGGTGTGCCGGCGCCGCAAGGTGGAGGATTAGCCTATTGAGCCACGGCGCCGGCTGACATTTTCTTTTTTTAAAAAAAATAGAATACCCAGGGGCCGGCACTGTGGTGTGGTAGGTTAAGCATCTGTATCCATATGGGCACCAGTTCACGTCCTGGCTGCTCTACTTCCAGTCCAGCTCTCTGCTATGGCCTGGGAAAGCAATGAAAGATGGCCCAGCTCCTTGGGCTCCTGCACCCACCTGAGAGACCCAGAGGAAGCTCCTGGCTCCTGGCTCCTGGCTTCGGATCAGCACAGCTCCAGCTGTTGTGACCATTTAGGGAGTGAACAAGCAGATGGAAGACCTCTCTGTGTCCATATCTCTGCCTCTAAAGTAAATCAATAAATCTTTAAAGAAAAAATAGAAAACCCAAGGGTGTGTCTGGCTCAGGGGTTATGCTGCTTGGAACACCCACATCCTATATTGCAGTGCCTGGGTTCAAGTCCATGCTTCTACTGATGTGCATGCTTGGAGGCAGCAGGCACTAATGTCCCTGCCATCCATCTGGGAGACCTGGACTGTGTTATTTGCTCCTGGCTTTTGCATGGTGCAGCCTCAGCTGTTAGTGGCATTTGGGGAGTGAACCAGTAGATGGAAGAGACTTGTGTGTGTATGTGTGCCTGTCTGTTTCTCTACCTTTCAAAGAGAATGAAAATAAAAACCAAAATAAATAAGTAAAAATTGAAAAACAGCTTAGACAATTCAAACAGAATAGAAATGCACAAAGAGAATACTGAAGAACCTGTAGTACCACCTTAATCCCAACCCCCTTCCCCAAATATAGCCATTCATAATCAGTATTTCCTTCTAGAAAATTGACATATACCTTTATATGTATATCTGTTTATTTTTTATTGTTGCTTAAAACTATAAAACATAATCATCATATTTTTATACTTAATATTTTTCAGAGCTATTTTTCTAAAAGCATGCATGAGTCCATTTGCTGTTATAACACAATACATTATTCTGGATGATGATTTTTACTTAAAGAATACAGGTTAGGCCGGTGCCGCGGCTCACTAGGCTAATCCTCCGCCTTGCGGCGCCGGCACACCGGGTTCTAGTCCCAGTTGGGGCGCCGGATTCTGTCCCGGTTGCCCCTCTTCCAGGCCAGCCCTCTGCTGTGGCCAGGGACTGCAGTGGAGGATGGCCCAGGTGCTTGGGCCCTGCACCCCATGGGAGACCAGGAAAAGCACCTGGCTCCTGGCTCTTGCCATCGGATCAGCGCGGTGCGCCGGCCGCAGTGCGCCTGCCGCGGCGGCCATTGGAGGGTGAACCAACGGCAAAGGAAGACCTTTCTCTCTGTCTCTCTCTCACTGTCCACTCTGCCTGTCAAGAAAAAAAAAGTCTTTAAAAAAAAATACAGGTTAATTCTTTATATCATTTCAACTCATGGCAGAAAACAGAAGGACAAGTGGGCACATGCAAAAGAGGCAAAATGCCACAGGCAAGCTTGCTTTATAAAAACCCCCTTCTGGTGGTGAATAATCCAGCCTTGCAGTATCACATTAATGAGAGAATTAACTCAGTCCTGAAAGAAAGGCAATCATCCGTGCCTCCATGACCCAAACACCACTCACTTGATCCTACCTTCCAACACTGCCACAATGAAGAATGTAGTTTCCAGCCATGGACATTGGGAATGGGGGGGGGTGACACTGAAACCATTGCACAACATATGCACTGTTTTTTTTTTTTTTAATAAAAGACGTATTTATTTCAAAGTCTGAGTGACAGAGAGGGAGATCTTCCATTTGTTATCCATTCCCTTAAATGGCCACAATGGCCAGAGCTTGTCCAGGCTGAAGCCAAGAGCCAGGAACTCCATCCGGGTCTCTCTGTGGGTGGCAGGGGCCCAATTAGTTGGGCCATCACTGCTGCTTCCCAGGTGCATTAGCAGGGAGTTTGATTGGAAGCAGAGCAGCTAGGATTCAAACCAGCACTCTGATGTGGGATGCCAGAATCACAAATGGTGTCTTAGCCTGCTGCATCACAGAGGCGGCCTCCCTATTTCATAATATTTAATCCCATGTCCTATTCATTAGATGGATAAATTCCTTATTGATAACTGTTGTGATCATTTCACATGCTGGGTGGTATTAACCTGTTGAACTAAAGCTACAGCGATTTCCTGTTTTAGGTGTATTGCAAGGATCATCCATGTACATATATATTGGTAAACTTGTACAAAGATATCCAGAGCATAAATTTTTAGTGTCAAGATTGTTGAGCCGGCGCCGTGGCTCAATAGGCTAATCCTCCACCTTGCGGCGCCGGCACACCGGGTTCTAGTCCCGGTTGGGGCACCGGATTCTGTCCCGGTTGCCCCTCTTCCAGGCCAGCTCTCTGCTATGGCCAGGGAGTGCAGTGGAGGATGGCCCAGGTGCTTGGGCCCTGCACCCCATGGGAGACCAGGAAAAGCACCTGGATCCTGGCTCCTGCCATCGGATCAGTGCGGTGCGCCGGCTGCAGCGGCGGCCATTGGAGGGTGAACCAACGGCAAAGGAAGACCTTTCTCTCTCTGTCTGTCTCTCTCACTGTCCACTCTGCCTGTCAAAAAAAAAAAAAAAAAAAAAGATTGTTGGATATGTTGCTTTTGATTGTTACTTAAACAAACCCCCGATTCTAGCAGGATTGCTAAATTGCTGAAGCTGTTCAGTTTTCTATTAGACTGTCTTCCGTGCTGGCCATACCTTATCCAAGTAGTTTTTTTTTTTTTTTTAATTTTTTAATTGTTGTCAGGCAGAGTGGACAGTGAGAGAGAGAGAGACAGAGAGAAAGGTCTTCCTTTGCCGTTGGTTCACCCTCCAGTGGCCGCCCCGGCCAGCACGCTGCGGCCGGCGCACCACGCTGATCTGAAGGCAGGAGCCAGGTGTTTCTCCTGGCCTCCCATGGGGTGCAGGGCCCAAGCACTTGGGCCATCCTCCACTGCACTCCCTGGCCACAGCAGAGAGCTGGCCTGGAAGAGGGGCAACCGGGACAGAATCCGGTGCCCCGACTGGGACTAGAACCCGGTGTGCCGGCGCCGCAAGGCAGAGGATTAGCCTAGTGAGCCGCGGCGCTGGCCTTCCAAGTAGTTTTCTCAGTGTAGAAACATCACTCTGCCTCCATCCCTGCATCAGCAGCAACACCATCATCTGGAACTTCTTAGAAAGCAAATTATCAGTCCCCACCTCAGATGTACAGAATCTGTAACTAGCATTCTATGCTTTAACAAGCTAGGTGACTCGAATGCATGCTAAAAGTTGAGGACTATTCATTGCTTTAGCCAAGGAAGCCAAAAGATGGTTGCCAGTGACAATGGAGGTTATGAGTCTCTTCCTTTAAGGCCAAGAGGAAAAAGAAAACTGCTCACCATTCCCAGCAGGATTCCCAAGGCTCACCCTAACTGGCTTGCTTAAGTCACAAGTGCTCTGCTGAATAATGTCGGTGATCAGAAGAACTTGGAGTAGGAGCAACGTATCCTAAAATACATGGGCTATGAGTGGGAAGAATGGATACACAAATAAAAATCTAGTGATTACTACAAAGGAAAAGGTGGGGATGCATGTTGAGAAGGCACTATCAAAGGCCACAGCATTCAATCAAGCATTAGACGCATGTTCTATTTTAATATATGTTGCCAGATTATACCCTCGAAAGATTGCACTAATTAATGATCTTCCCAGCAGTACACGAAAAATATGTTTCCTAATGTCATCACTAGCCCTGTGTGTAATCAGAAATCAAAATATTTCCCAATCTGGCATGTACATATGGTGTTTTATTGTTTTGATTTGTATTTCTTTAACTGTGGATGAGGTTAGACAGCATTTCGAATCTCTGTTATGTATTTACCTTCCTTTCTAAACTATTTGCTTATTCCTGAGCTCACTGACTATCGGATTTTGCCTTTTTCATACCGTTCTTCTTAGAGAATTACTTATTTGAAAGATAGAATGATAGAGAGGGAAATTATATATATATATATATATATATATAGAGAGAGAGAGAGAGAGAGAGATCTTTCATCCACTGGTTTACTCTCCAAATGGCCATAATGGCTGGACTGGGCCAGGCTGAAGCCATGAGCTCAGAGGTGCATCCAAATCTCCATGTGGGTGGCATGAGCCTGAGCACTTTCGGCTGTCTTCTGTTGACTTTTAGTAGCAAGCACTAGAACCTGTGCTCCGATATGGGATGCCAAATTCACATGCACCAACTTAGCTCACTGTGCCACAATACCTGCTCCCATATAGATTTTTCTGAAATCTTTGTAACTTTAAAAAAAGAAACAAACAAAAACTAGCCCTTTGGCATGTGTGAGGGTATTTCAAAAAGTTCATGAAAATGAAATTAAAATATAAGTTTATTTTGGTGCAAAAAAACTTGAAAGCCATGCATAGATTTTTCATAGAATATATCTTCCTTCCTTCCTTCCTTCCTTCCTTCCTTCCTTCCTTCCTTCCTTCCTTCCTTCCTTCCTTCCTTTCTTGGCAGAGTTAGTGAGAAAGAGAGAGAGACAGAGACAGAAATGTCTTCCTTCCGTTGGTTCACCCCCCAAATGGCCGCTATGGCTGGTGCCACGCAATCCGAAGCCAGGAGCCAGGTGCTTCCTCCTGGTCTCCCATGCAGGTGCAGGACCCAAGCACTTGGGCCATCCTCCACTGCCTTCCCGGGCCACAGCAGAGAGCTGGACTGGAAGAGGAGCAACCGGGACAGAATCCAGTGCCCCAACCGGGACTAGAACTCAGGGTGCCGGCACCACAGGTGGAGGATTAGCCAAGTAAGCCATGGCGCCGGCCCATAGAATATATTTTCTATGAATGTTTTATAGACCCCTTATATGTTGGAAATATGTTTTCTAAGTTTTGTCTTTTCTATTTTTAACTTTATTTAGAATTTTATTTCAGAATAGTTTTAAATTTACAAAACAAAAATTCTGGGGCAATAATACAACGAATTCACATATATTCTCACCCCATTTCTCCATTAATATCATATTAGTATCTGTCACAATTAATGAATGTTTATGATTTTTTTGCATCACAAAACTCTGACCTTTTAAGTAGTCAAATTCACTAATATTTTCCTTATGATACCTGAGTTTAAAATGGCCTTCACTGGGGCCAGCTTTGTGGCATAACAGGTTAAGCTGCCACCTGCGACACTGGCATGCCATATGAGCGCCAGTTTGAGTCCCAGCTGCTCCGCTTCTGATCCAGCTCCCTGCTTATGGCCTGGGAAAGCAGCGGAAGATGGCACAAGTCCTTGGGCCCCTGCACCCACATGGGAGACCTGGAGGAAGCTCCTGGCTCCTGGCTTTGGCCTGGCTCAGCCTTGGCCATTGCAGCCACTTGGGGAGTGAACCAGCAGATGGATGATCTTTCTGTCCCTCTATCCCTGTGATTCTGACTTTCAAATAAAAAAACTAAATTAAAAAAAACAGTTTGCAGTTATACTACATTTTGTGGCAATACTGATATTATCCTGCTGAAAGAAGCTGTGTTACTCATTTTCGATTTTGCCTAAAATGCAGGTAAAATCATGACAGACTGACATGAACAATTCTGAATAAAAAAGAAGTAAAAAAATCTTAAAAAATATAAAAGGGCCTTCCCCATTCCTAGAATACAAATAAGTACATTCATATTTTAATCTGGAATTGTGTTTTTACTTCTGGTCCATCTAGAACTATATTTTGGCCAAAAACAATGAGATAAGCATACTTCCACTTTATCATCTACTGTGGAAGAAGCCCTCTTACTCTCCACTGATTTCAGTTGCTATGTTTATCATAAATAAAATTATCTTACGCTGGGGCCGGCGCTGTGGAGCAGTAGGTTAATCCTCCACCTGCGGCACCGGCATCCCATATGGGCACCAGTTCAAGTCCCGGCTCCTCCTCTTCCAGTCCAGCTCTCTGCTATGGCCTGGGAAAGCCATAGCAGTCCTTGGGCCCCTGCAACCTCGTGGGAGACCTGGAAGAAGCTCCTGGCTTTGGATTGGTGCAGTTGCGGCCAATTGGGGAGTGAATCATCGGATAGAAGATCTCTCTCTCTGTTTCTCCCTCTCACTGTCTGTAGCTCTACCTCTCAAATAAATAAATAAAATCTTTAAAAAAAATTATCTTATGCTTTGTGAATCTACTTATGCAATCCATTTTTCCTCATTGGCCTAATTTTTCTTTACTAAACTGGATCATTTTATCTTTGTAGTATTTTAAATGTCTGACAGAAATTGTCTTCTATCATTTTAATTTTTACAAATGTTCTGGTTATTCTCTCATGGTTTACTTTTTCAAGTGAATATCATAATCATTTGCCAACTCAGAAAACCTTTCAAAGTTGGGGCTGCTAGAAGATGGGCATTTGGCCTAGTGGTTAAAATGCCTGTGTCCATATTGGAGCACCTGGGTTTGATGCCCAGCTCCAACTCCTGGCTCCAACTTTCTGCTAATGCAGACCCTGGCAGGCAGTGGTTCTGGCCCAAGTAATTGGAGAATGAACCAGTGGGAGAGAGAAATATCTCTTGCCCTTCTCTCGATAGATAAATGATAGATAGACAGATAGATAGATGATATAGAAACAGATATAAATATAGATGTCTCTGTGTATGTGTGTGTGTATCTGTCTCTTAAATTACAAGTAAAATTTGAAATTCTGAGCCTCCATTCCAGACATAGTGAAGTACATTTTTTCAACTTAATATTTTCTTTATTATTTCTTAAGATAAAATTTTTGATTTATAATATAACCAAAGGTTTAATGGCTCTGCTAAGTAGAGAGTTCAACAAACCAAAAATAAAAAGATCATATTCCAGCAGAAAAATAGGCAAGGGCTATAAACAATAATCAAATTAAAACATGTTCAACTTCACTCACAGAAAACAAATTTCAAAATATAGTGAAACATGTTTTAAAAATATAATATTCTTGGGGCTGGTACTGTGGCATAGTGAGTAAAGCCACTACCTGTGGCATCAGCATCCCATATGGGTGCTGGTTCAAGTCCTGGCTGCTCCATTTCTGGTCCAGCTCCCTGCTGGTACACCTGGCAAAGCAGCAGAAGATGGCCTAAGAACTTGGGCCCCTGCACCCGCGTGGGAGACCCAAAAGAACCTCCTGACTCCTGGCTTCAGATTAGCCCAGCTCTGACTATTGCGGCCATTTGGGGAGTGGACCAGCAGATAAAAGATTCTCTCTCTCTCTCTCTCTCTCTCTCTCTCTGTGTGTGTGTGTGTGTGTGTGTGTTTGTCTGTAACTCTGCCTTTCAAATAAAAATTAGATCTTTAAAAAGTATACAACATTCTGGAGTGGGCATTGTAGTACAACAGGTTGATCTGATGTTTTGGATGTCTGCATCTCATATCAAAGTGCAGGTTCAAGTCCCTGCTCCTCTGCATTTCCCCTGCTACTCTGCACTTCTTTTTTAATTAATTAATTTATTTGAAAGGCAGGGTTACAGAAAAGCAGAGGCAGAGACACAGAGAGAGAGAGAGTCTTCCATCTGCTGGTTCACTCCTCCAAATGGCCGCCACAGCCAGAGCTTCGCTGATCCGAAGCCAGGAGCCAGGAGCTTCTTCCGGGTCTCCCACACGGGTACAGGGGCCCGAGGACTTGGGCCATCTTCTACTGCTTTCCCAGGCCATAGCAGTAAGCTGGATGGGAAGTGGAGCAGCCAGGACTCAAACGGGCACCCATATGGGATGGTGGAACTGCAGGCAGCGGCTTTACCCACTACACCACAGCGCAACAGTGCTGGCCCCTACTCTGCACTTTTTTTTTTTTTTTACAAAACTTTTATTTAATAAAGATAAATTATGAAAGTACCAACTCCCTGCACTTTTGATTCAGCTTCCTGCTAATGTGTCTGGGAGGCAGTGGATGATGACTCAAATACTTGAATTCCTGCCACCGATGTGGAAGAGTAGGTGGAATTCTTGGCTCCTGACTGTAGCCTAGTCTAGCCCGGGCTGTTGTGGGTATTTGGGGAGTGAACCAGCAGTTGAAGATCTCTCTCTCTCTCTCTCTCTCTGCCTCTCAAATAAATATATTTATTTTTAAAAATTATGACATATAGTACATGAATTGTGTTACCCCAAGTTCATGTTCACCTGGAATCTGTGATCATGACCTTATTTGGAAATAGGGTCTTTGCAGATGTAGTCATATTAAAATGAGGTCAGGCTATATTAGGGTGGGCCCTAATCCAATGTTTGGGGCCCTAATAACAAAAGGAAAATTAAGACAGAAGGAGTACAACATGGGACAAGGGAGGCAGAATGACAGTTCTGTAAGCCAAGGAATGGCAAGGACTGTAAGTACCAGAAGTGAAGAAGGATGCTCTCTAGAGCCTTCAGAGAACATGCCTCTGCCAACACCTTGATTCCAGACTTCTAGGCTCCAGGACTATAAGACAATACATTTCTGTTGTTTTAGCTATTTTTTAGGCAGTGGCTTTTTTTTTTTAAAGATTTATTTATTTATTTGAAAGTCAGAGTTATACACAGGAGAGGCAGAGAGAGAGAGAAAGAGAGAGAGAGAGAGGTCTTCCATCTGCTGTTCACTTCCCAGTTGGCTGCAATACCCGGAGCTTCGCCGATCCATAGCCAGGAGCCAGGAGCTTCTTCTGGATCTCCCACACGGGTGCAGGGGCCCAGGACTTGGGCCATCTTCCACTGCTTTCCCAGGCCAAGCAGAGAGCTGGATCAGAAGAGGAGTAGCTGGGACTAGAACCGGCGCCCACATGGGATGCCGGCACTGCAGGCGGCAGTCTTACCCACTACACCACAGCGCCAGCCCCAATTTTGTTGTTTTAAACCATCCAGATTGTGGTAATCAATTGTGGCTGCCCTAGGAGGCTAATAAACATTCTGTATCTGAATTTTAAATAAATCTCCAAGTATGGTTCTTATACACAACCAGTGTTGAGAATCAGTGTACTAAATAATATTGTAACTATCTTTGACTCATTCAAAAGATATATGGCAAGAAAAAATAGGCGGGGCTGGTGCCGTGGCTCACTTGGTTAATCCTCCACCTGCGGCGCCAGCATCTCATATGGGCGCCAGGTTCTAGTCCTGGCTGCTCCTCTTCCAGTCTAGCTCTCTGCTGTGGCCCAAGTGGTTGGGCCCCTGCACCCGCATGGGAGACCAAGAAGAAGCGCCTGGCTCCTGGCTTCAGATTGGCGTAGCGCCGGCTGTAGTGGCCATTTGTGGGGGTGAACCAACAGAAGGAAGACCTTTCTCTCTGTCTCTCCCTCTCACTGTCTATAGCTCTACCTGTCAAATTAAAAATAGACAAAGTTTTTATTTTTAAAAAATATTTATTTATTTATTTATTTATTTATTTGAAAGGCAGAGTTACAGAGGGACAGAGGCAGACGCAGAGAGAGTCAAAGTCTTCTATCTGTTGGTTCACTCCCCAAATGGCCACAATGGCCAGAGCTGTTCTGATCCAAAGTCAGGAGCTAGGGGCTTCCTCTGGGTCTTCCCACATGGGTGCAGGGGCCCAAGGACCTGGGCCATCCTCTACTGTTTTCCCAGGCCATGGCAGAGAGCTAGATTGGAAATAGAGCAGCCGGGACACAAACCGGCACCCATATGGGATGCCAGTACTGAAGGTGGTGGCTTTGCCCACTATTACAGAGGCATGGTCCTGCAAAGGTTTTAAACAATTGACAGAGGATATCCATTAAACATCATATGAAAAGATGCTCAACATCACTAGTGATGAGGGAATGCAAATTAACAAACATAGGTTAACATTTTTCTTTTTAAAGATTTATTTATTTGAAAGGCAGAGAGGGGAAAAAGAATGAGAGGTCTTCCATCCACTGGTTCACTCCCCAAATGACCACAACAGCCAGGGCTGGGTCAGGCCAAAGCCAGGATCCAGGAACTCCATCTGGGTCTCCCACATGGGTGGCAGGGGCCCAAGCACTTGGGCCATCTTCTGCTGCCTCCCCAGGTGCATTAGCAGGGAGCTGGATCAGAGGTGGAGCAGGTGAAACTGGAACCAGTGCTTATATGGGATGCTGGTGTTGCAGGTGGTGGCTTAACCCACTGCAAACAACAGAACCCTGGCCCCGAGTTAACATTTTACATCCATTAGATTGGCAGTTTAAAGGTCAGAGTCTTAGTAAATGTCAAAACATACCACTGATGGGATTGGTAATTGGCATAATACTTTTGAAGGGGAAATGAGCAGTATTAGTAAAATTGAAGATATCTGTACTCCATGACCTGGAACCCACTTTTGAGTGTTCACCTGGAGAAACATGTCAGCACCAGGAAGCCCTACCAGAAGGTTCACTGCAGCTCTGCAACAGTGAAAAATTAGAACTACTTCAGCGGTGGTTTTTTTGTGCAGTGTTTAAGATATTGTTTGGAATACCTACATTCCATATGAAAAGTGTCTGAGTTCAAGTCCTCGCTCGTTTTTTGTTTTTAAAGATTTATTTTGTTTATTTGAAAGAGTTGCAGACAGAGGCAGAGAGAGAGAGAGAAAGAGGTCTTCCATCTGCTAGTTCACTCCGCAGATGGCTGCAACCGATCGGCTGTGCCAATCCGAAGACAGGAGCCGGGAGCTTCTTCTGGGTCTCCCACGTGGGTGCAGGGGCCCAAGGACTTGGGCCATCCTCTACTGCTTTCCCAGGCCACAGCAGAGAGCTGGATCAGAAGCAGAGCAACCAGGACTAGAACTGGCACTCAAATGGGATGCCAGCGCTTCATGCCAGGGATTTAACCTGCTGCGCCACAGCGCCAGCCCCCTCGCTCGCTTCTGATTCTGGCTAATACACACCCTGGGAGACAGGAGATGATGACTCAAGCAGTTGGGTCCCTGCCACCCTGGCTCCTGACTTTGGCCTGGCCCAGCTGTTACAGGCATTTGAGGAGTGAACCAGCAGATGGAAAATCACTGTCTCTTTGCCTTTCAAAAATTATATATATATATATTTATATATAATACTTTTTTAAAAAAGGAGAAACTATGCCTTCTAAAAAAATTCAAATACCCATCAGGGGAGTGGAGAAATAATAAAGTAATACACATCCATACAATGGAATTTCCTGCATCAGGTAAAAGGAAGAAGGTACATTTCCCTTTTTTGTAGAAAGATCTCCAAGACATATTGTCAAGTGAAGAAAGCAATTTGTTACATAATATGAATGAACAATATGATCCCATTCGTGTGAAACGATAAGGAGCCACACTGACTTCTGTATTTCTGTATTATTATCCTGCCTGTCTTCACGCCTACCCCTACTCCCAGTGGAGTTTGTTTAGAGCAGTGAGGCTGTTTATGTAGCTGCTATCCCAGTTCACCTCACAATCAGCACCAAGCAGGAGAGAGACCCTGTTACGTGTTTTGTGGGGCCTGGTGTAAAGTGAAAGTGGAGGGCCCCTTGTTCAACAAGCAGGGGAAAGGGGAGAAAGTGTAATTAAAAGTCCTAGCTGGTACATTTTTTTCTTTAGAGTTTTTTTTTTTAAATGTATTTATTGGGGCGGGCACCATGACATAGCAGGTAAAGCTGCTGCCTGCAGTGCCAACAACCCATATGGGCACCAGTTTGAGTCTCCGCGGCTCCACTTTTAATCCAGCTCTCTGCTATGGCCTGGGAAAGCAGAAGATGGTCCAAGTCCTTGGGTTCCTGCACCTGCATGGGAGACCCAGAAGAAGCCTCTGGCGCTTGGCTTTGGTTTAGCTCAGCCCTGGCCATTGTGCCCATCTGGGGAGTGAACCAGCGGAATGGAAGATCTCTCTCTCTCTCTCTGCCTCTTCCTCTCTGTAACTCTGCCTTTCAAATAAATAAATGCATCTTAAAAAAAAAAAAAAGATGGCTAAAACAGGGGCTGGGCCAGGCAGAAACCAGGATCCTGGAACTCCATCCAGGTTTCCCACGTGGGTTGCAGGGGCCATTATCTGCTGTTTTCCCAGGCACATTAGCAGGATACTGGATCAGAAGTGGAGCAGCCAAGACTTGAGCTGATGCTCTCATGGCAGTGGCTTAACACTGCACCAAAACACTGGCCCCTACAACAAATATTAATATATCTTCATCATAAGATTTTTCTGGCTTACTAGTCTGCAAATTCAATTACTTTGTCATCAAAATTTATATTTTATCATTTTTAAAGCAAATTTTATCAGTTTAAAATGAGAAGCAGGGAGACAGAACTTCCATCCTCTGGTTAACTCCCCAAAATGCCAACAAAGGGCAGAACTGGGCCTGGCTAAACCCGGAAATTGGGAACTCACTTCAGGCCTCCCACATGAGTGATAGGAACCCAGTTACCTGAGCCATCACCACTGCCTCCCAGGGTCTGCATTAACAGGAAGCTGGAATCAGAACGGAGCTGCAACTTGAATCCAGCCACTCCAATATGGGTTGTGAGCACCCCATCCAGCATCTTAACTGTGCCAAAATGCTTGGAAATAATGTCAGTCACAAGATTGCAATAAGATTTGATAGGTTTTTAATTCTGAGGATGATTTTCTGCTGATACCACTGTCATTGGCACTGTTAAGAGTATTTTGTAGGCAGGCAGTGACAATATCTGTGATGAATTATTTCAAAATTCAAATTTTAGTACATCTAGAGCTGATGATTCTTGCACAAACATTTTTCTAAAAATATTTAACTTCATACATTAGTTTCATGGAAGTCTGAATCTAATTTTAAATATAAATTTATACAATGGCATTTAATGTTTTCTCTAACTTTTTTGGATCTTTCTTTTTTTCTTTCTTTTATTTATTTATTTTGAAAATCAGAGTTATGGGGGTGTAGAGAATCTTCAGTCCTCTGGTTCACTCCCCACATGGCTGTAACAGCCAGGCCTAGGCCAGGCCAAAGCCAGGAACCAGGAGCTTCATCCATGTGGCAGGGGCCCAAGTAGTCAGGCCATCGTCTGCTGCTTTTCCCAGGCCATTAGCAGTGCGCTTAATCAGAAGAGGAGTAGCCAGGACTTGAACAGATGCCCATATGGGATGCTGGCATTGCAGGCGGCTATGAATGTCTGTATTCTACTGCTGTATCTCCAATTACAAGGAAAAACTTTTCCATTATCTTCCTCTTTAATGGTTGATTCATCCTAATTTTTTTTTTGTCTGATGTGTCTATTATGTTGACATTACATGTAATTTCTATCTCTATTTCTAAGCCTGAGGACATTTCTTTGCAAAGTTGTACTACTTTACTGAACCAGAGATTCTAAACTCTGACAAATTCTAAGAAGTCCTTCACATACATTTCTGCAATGTCCAAGGGTATGTTTTTATTTTGTAATCATTTCCTGGGAAAGTTTACTGCCTAAGCACCAGCAGTTCCTATCTCAGTGTGCAGGCTAAAGAGTTCATCTTTGTGCAGATACTGTAGGGACAAGTTCTGGTGACAGGACTAGCTTGCCTCTCATCAAGGGTCCCCTCACTGCCCCTATGCAGAGATCCTTCTCTCTTCCAGGGCTGTGGCTACTGCTGGCTCCACTGCTGCTTCTGCTACTGTTGCCCCTCTGGTTGCTGGCCTGATATCCCTCTCTGGGCCCTGTGGTGTCCTGGACTTCCCCCAATGTGCTTGTGCACACCAGGTGGCCTGGCCAATGGGTCAGCATGCTCACTCTCTGCACTGCCCAGAGACTGAGCACTGACACTCAGTGCATCTCCTCTGCTCTCATGCATGCTCCATTCGCATTTCAGATTACATTTTTTAAAAGATTTATTTATTTATTTGAAAGTCAGAGTTACACAGAGAGAGAGAGAGAGAGAGAGAGAGGTCTTCCATCTGCTGGTTCACTCCCCAATTGGCCACAAAGGCCGGAACTGCGCCGATCTGAAGCCAGGAGCCAGGAGCTTCTTTTGGGTCTCCCACGTGGCTGCAGGGGCCATCTTCTACTGCTTTCCCAGGCCACTGTAGAAAGCTGGATTGGAAGAGGAGCAGCCAGGTCTCAAACCGGCATCCATATGGGATGCTGGCGCCTCAGGCCAGGGCATTAACCTGCTGCACCAAAGCGACGGCTTCTCAGGTTACATTTACAAAACACAAGTTCGAACATAAACTGTTAAGGATTTCAAGACAGTAAGAGTATGCCTTAAACTGCATGGTGCACCTATTATCCTGAAGGGGAAAGTGGTGTTCCTCAACTTCGTTGTTTGGCACCTAGGACACCATTCTGCTCATTTTTATTCCAAGTGTGTGTAACAGCATGTTTTCCTTCTGATGTTCAAATCAAGCCAATAACTGTTGATTGATTACCTTCCTCCATGACATCTATACATTGGTTGTTAAATCCACACCAGTGATAGAATGGATTGGTGATGTGCCTGGATTCTGGACCTGCATCACCAGGAACCCCTGCTTGGACACATACTAGCTATGCAGCCCGAAACAAGTGAATTAAAGTCTCTATATACAGCTTCTTCATCTATAAAATGGGGATCATCCTAGCACCGCCCTCATGGGGTGGCTGGAAGGATTAAGTAAGCTAATGCATCTAAGGAACCATGCACCACCTGATAAAGTCTCAGATTTGTCATTTTGTCTTTTGTTTCAACTCTCCATGTACTTTCAAATCTGTTTTAGGGCAAGACTGTACTTTCTCACATGTGTTCTTTTTTCCCTGCTGTGACCCTCATCATGTCTCCTCTCAGCAGCTATAGTACTTAGAATTCTGCCGAGAAATGAGTTGGCAAAGAGCAGGGATTGAATGGTGGTCAGGGGTGAACTTCACCCTAGCTGTTTGAATACTCACAATGGGAATGCAATCTCTTATCTGTATAACTAAAAAGAAAAGCTTATAACTGTTAAGTGGAGGTGGGTATTGGAGGAAAGCTTCCAGAGCACCCTCATGCTATGGCAGTCAGTCCAGATCGTGCACTACATCCTCTAAGAGACAAGGCACCAGACCACACAGGGAAGCAACTAGCTGCTTCCCAAACTTGGCAATGGCTAGAGTTTTCTTTGCCAGCAAATCGTACTTCCTTGGGTTCAGCTCCCTGGCAGCTTTGCCTTTCTCAAAATTCGAAGCTCCCTCTGCTTACCTCTCCGGAATACTGGGGAGGAACTTTCAGGGCATAGGGTGAGTACCAGCATTACTCAGTTTTTCATCACTATAACTAAATATCTGAAACAAACTACTTACAAAGGAAGGAGTATATTTCAACTCACAGTTTTGAAAGGTCACAGTCTAAGATCAGCAGGCCCCATTTGGTTCAGTATCTGGTGATGGCATTCTTGCTGGAAGAGTTCTTTATAAAGCCACCAGGATTTAATCATGGGGCTCTCTAATGATGCAGTCCAATCTCATCACCTCCCAAAGGCCCTACCTCCAAACACCCTAATTGGATTAAGTTTCTACCTTCTTAGTACCGTTAACTTAAGACTTTGGGGAACCAAGCCTTTAAGACATGGGTATTTGGGGGGACATTTAATAGCGGAACAAATATCCAAATTGTAGACACTCCACTGTATGTGGTCAAATGCTACGTCCTGTCAAGCCTTTCCTGACACACTGACTGGACATGTTTGATTTATAACTCTTTGTTCACACACAAGTTGCTCATACTTCAGGTAGCACATAAAGTTTGATCTTTCTCAGCCTTTGTTCATTTTCCCTTGTCTCCCTCATTAGATTGTATACTCCTTAAGCATCTTTTGGGGCCACATTGTGGCACAGCGGGTTAGGCTGCCACCTGTGACACTAATATCCTATGAGTGCCTGTTCAAGTCCCAGCTGCTCCACTTCTGATCCAGTCCCCTGATAATGCACCTGGGAGAGCAGAAGATGGCCCAAGTCCTTGGGCCCTTGCTACCCATGTAAGAGATCTGGATGGAGTTCCTGGCTCCTGGATTTTAGCCATTTGGGAGGTAAACTAGCAGATGGAAGATCTCTTTTTCACTCTGTCTCTCCTTCTTTCTCTGTAACTCTGCCTTTCAAATAAATGAATAGATCTTGTGGCATAGTGTATAAAGCCACTGTCTCAACACTGGCATCCCATGTGTCCCAGCTACTCTGCTTCTGATCTAGCTCCCTGTTAATGTCCTGTGAAAAGCAGCTGAGAATGTCCTGACTATTCAGGCTCCTGCTACCCATGTGGGAGACCCAGATGAAGCTCCTGGTTTTGGCCTGGCCCAGCACTGTCCATTGCGGCTATCTGGGGAGTGAACCAGTGGATAGAAGAGTCTCTCTCTGTCACTCCCTCTCCGTAACTGGCTTTCAAAATAAATGAATAAATAGAGTCTCAGGGCTGGTGCTGTGGTGCTAGCTGCAATCCTATGGATGCCAGTTCAAGTCCTGGCTGTTCCACTTCTAATCCAGCTCCCTGCTAATGCACCTGGGAAAGCTGTGCAAGATGGCCCAAGTCCCTGGGCCCCCTGGTGTCCACATGGAAGACCCTGATGAAGCTCCTGGCTCCTTGCTTTCGCCTGGCCCAGCCCTAGCTAGCCCTAGCATTTGCAGCCATTTGGGGAGTGAACCAGTGGATGGAAGGTTCTCTCTCTCTCTCTCTCTTTCTCCATCTGTCTCTGTAATTCTGACTTTCAAATAAATAAATGAATCATAAAAAAGAGTCTCATTCATATCTGGAAACCCATATAGGATGGAGGCACTGCAGGTGGCAGCTTTACCTGCTACACCACAGCGCTGGCCCCTATAATGTTTCAAAATGTGTTTAAACTTCAATCGATTCAAACTGCCCTTTCCACTGAGAACCTGACCATACTTTCCCTTGCATTACATAGCATTATGACTTAAGTGAACATTGCTTTGGGGAATAGAGTTTGAGTTTTGTCAGACATTTATATGTGGTTTATATCACTTCTAGTCACACATATTACCCAGGTGTAGAAGTTGCTTCTAGAAATACTCTTCTTGCTCACCTTTGAATCTAATTTTGTATCCATAAGTCTATATTTCTTTTTTTAAAAAAAGAACTTCAAAAACATGCCACTTATTATCATTTTATTTGAAAGGCAGAGAGAAATATACAGAGACAGAGAAAGATCTGTCACTCATCAAATGTCCCCAACAGCAGGGGCTGGCTGAAGTCAGGAGCCCAGAACTCAATCCAGGTGTCTCATGTGGGTGGCAGGAGCTCAACTACTTGAGCCATCACCTGCTGCCTCCCAGGGTTTGCATCAGCAGGAAGCTAGAATCCAAAACAGAACCAGGACTCTAAAACAAGCACTATGAGGCCGGCGCCGTGGCTCAATAGGCTAATCCTCCACCTTGCGGCGCCGGCACACCGGGTTCTAGTCCCGGTCGGGGCGCCGGATTCTGTCCCGGTTGCCCCTCTTCCAGGCCAGCTCTCTGCTATGGCCAGGGAGTGCAGTGGAGGATGGCCCAGGTGCTTGGGCCCTGCACCCCATGGGAGACCAGGAAAAAGCACCTGGCTCCTGGCTCCTGCCATCGGATCAGCGCGGTGCGCCGGCTGCAGCGGCGGCCATTGGAGGGTGAACCAACGGCAAAAAGGAAGACCTTTCTCTCTCTGTCTCTCTCTCACTGTCCACTCTGCCTGTCAAAAATAAAAAAAAAAAAAAATAAAATAAAACAAGCACTATGATATGGGATTCCAGAGTCCCAAGTAGGGTGCTTTTTTTTTTTTTTAAAGATTATTGGTGCCGCTGCTGTGGCACAGTAGGATAATCTGCCTGTGGCGCTGGCATCCCATCCGGGTGCCAGTGCGAGTCCCAGCTGCTCCTCTTCCAATCCAACTGTCTGCTGTGGCCTGGAAAAGGAGTAGAAGATGGCCCAAGTCCTTGGGCCCCTGCACCCGCATGGCAGACCAAGAAGAAGCACTTGGCTCCTGGCTTCAGATCGGCACACCTCTGGCCGTTGCGGCCATTTGGGGAGTGAACCAACGGAAGGAGGACCTTTCTCTCTTTCTCTCCCTCTCACTGTCTGTAACTCCACCTCTCAAATAAATAATATTTTTTTTACTATTTTATTTATTTATTTGAGAGGTAGAGTTACAGAGAGAAGGAGAGACAGATCTAACTGCTGGTTCAGTCCCCAAATGGAGCAAAGGCCAGAGCTGGGCTAAGACAAAATTAGGAGCTTCTTCCAGGTCTCCCACATGGATGCAGGGGCCCAAGCACTTGGGCCATCTTTCACTGCTTTCCCAGGCCTTAAGCAGATAGGTGAATTGGAAGAGGAATAGCTGGGACACTGGCCGCCCACATGGGATTTTGGCTCCGTAGGCAGAGGCTTAACTTAGTACGCCGCAGGGTGGGCTCCCCAAGTAGGGTCTTGACTGCTGGGTCAAATGGGCCCACCTACTCCCTACACCTATTCTTTTCTTTAAGACATCCTCCCTCCCCCAAACTGTAAGCTTCAGATCCCACTAAAATTGGAATTTCCTCTGGCTAAGACACAAGTGTGACTTAGTTACTCCTGCTGAAAACCCTTCACTGGTTTCTTACTGCTTTCAGGATAAAATCTAAACTCTTGCATTTTTTGCAATCTTTCTTGCCCTCTTTACTTAGTTTGACTTCCTACCTATATTTTGTCCTTCCTCTTTGTTTCAACAATAGTCAATATCTTTAGGGAAATGTATGTGCCTCCATGCATTTGTACATGTTGATCCTTTTATGTACTTATTCTTGTTTATTTCTGTAGCCTCCGAATCTTCCTGACGTCTTCCTAGCCGCAGCAAACAGTTTCTGAGGCTCTTTCTTTTATCTTATTTGTTTATTTATTTGAAATGCCGAGTGACAGAGAGAGAGAAAAGAGCCATCTTTCATCTGTTGACTCACTTCCCCCAAATTCCTGCACGTAGTTTGCGGAAACCTAAGCACTTGGGTTATCACCTGTTGACTTCTAGGTGTACTAGGAGGGAGCTGGATTGGGAGTAGTCAGGACTTGAACTCAGGCACTCTCCTAGGGAATGTGGGTATAGGGGAGGCTGGTGTCCAAGGTGGCAGCTTAACCTGCTGAACCAGGAACCACCCCCTACACACACTGCCCCAGCTGTTTCGTAGCTTCACTTTGCTCTTTGCATGAGGTATTTGTGTGCTTACTGGGTCTTCCATTCCAATTGCATACTTGCAAACTTGTCTCCTGCCCTGGCTTGTTATTTCCCACTGCAGAGGGAAATCTTTTCATCATTGTACAAGTACTCCAGGACCTAACACACTGTCGTCACTATGAGTATCGTCAGAACATAACTCAAAGGGCACTGATTAGGAAATTGCTGTACGCCACTGTGCATATGCACACGCACACAATTTTCTGTTTTTTTAAAAGATTTACTTATCTGGGAGGTCGAGTTACAGAGAGAGGGAAAGACAGAAAGGTCTTCCATCCGCTGGTTCACTCCCCAAATGGTCTCAACAGCCAGAGCTGGGCCAGGCCGAAGCCAGAAGTTGCTTCTGGGTCTTCCACGTGGGTGCAGGGGCCCAAGCCCCTGGGCCATCTTCCACTGTTGTCCCAGGCCATAGCAGAGAGCAGGATCAGAAGTGGAACAGCCAGGGTGCTAACTGGTGCCCATACAGGTGCCCACACTACAGGCCGAGTCCTGCTACGCCAAGATGCTAACCCCACATTTTTTTTAAGTATTGGGGCCCTTTAAGAAGGAGGTCTATTAAGCGAACTAGATTAATTTCTAGAGTGCTTTTGAAAACCACGACCAGGTGTTTTGAGCTGGATTCACTCAACCTCTCTTGTAATCCCACCCCCTCAGGCTGCAGTCAGAAAATCTTGGAACAGGTGAAGCAAAATCCATGAACCCAATTTGAACTGAGTAACAGGGTCAATGCAAAAGAGTTCAGAGGGAGGAGCCAAGCAACACAGAGGGAGGGGATGAAGTTGAAACGCCGAGGTGGCAGAAGGCGAAAGGTTTAACTTCCCGCTTCTGAAGCAGGCTTCTCTTAAGCTGTATTTCGGGGTAACGACAGAGCTTCCCTCACAGGGTAAAGAACAAGCGACATGGAGACCGTGGGAAAGAGCTTATGGGGCCGCTGAAGGTGCGCAACGAACGGGAGCCTCTGGGACTACTCTGCCTGTACCCCGGCTGCAGCCCGCCCCCGTCGCCTATTAATTTTGTAGTTTGGAGTCGTGGAGTTCACCTCTTCTCATAGGAGGAGAAGGCTGAGGAGGAGGAGTGCGTGTGTGTGAGTGTGTGCGAGAGCGAGAGCGAGCGCGAGCGTGTGTGTGTGACAGAACTGCTTAACTCCCTGCGTGCCCAGAGGAGGAGGAAGGCTAGGAAATTTCTGGCCCCACTCAAAATGGAACCAAACGCCTGCCTCGCCTAAGATGGCGGCTTCTCCGCCTCTTGGCTCAAGGTCTTCGGCGGCTATTGGGCACCTTTAAGAGACGAGCGGGTCTAAAGGTAGCTGAACACCGCCCTCCTTTCTCAAGGTGCTGCTCCGCCCCCGATTACGTCACGCGGGAGTCGCCGGCGCGCTGCTCCCCGCCTCCACCGCGGTTACCTCGCATGCCCGGCCTTCATAAGATGGCGGCCGGCTCGCCTCTCGGCGGCCGTGCCGCCACTCTCAATATGGTAGCTGTTTACCTCATATTTCTCCTCCCCAACTTCCTCGTTGTTTTGAATAAACTTTATTGACTCCCCTGAATTGTCTACCACCACCACCGGGCTTCTGCCGGTGACTTTTTGGATCGTCTTTCTCAGACCTAGGGGCCGGTTCATTTCATTCCTCGCTGATTTGCTCGCTGCAATCTGCTGCCGGCTCAGCGACAACGCCACTAGCCCGTTGGCCGGGGTGGGGTGGGGTGGGGGTTGGGGGGGGAAGCGGCCGCTGGACTAGGCCTGAACCGTGGTTTCCAGTAGGCCCAAACGGGCCGGGCCGGGGGGTGGGGTGGGGGTGTGCTGTGGAGAAAGCTCTCCTGAATCCCTGCGGGCGGCAGCACCTCGCGACCCGGGGGGTGGCTTGAGGGGAAAAGCGAGCAAGGTTTGCTGCGTTACGGCGTCTCTCCCAGAATTCGGCGCGCGCCGCCGCTGGGGCCGGAACTGCCCGGCGAGCCTCCGCTGAGCGAGGCGCCGCGCCGCCGCGGAGCGAGCCCGGCCGCCGGCGTGTCGCTGGGACTGAGCTCCGCGGGCGTGAGGAGCCCTTGTACGGTTCAGGATTGAAGACGTTCTTGTCAGGTTTGGGGACGTGAGGAGGTTCCTGTCAGTTGGGGAGGCGTGAGGCGATCCTCGTAAGTTTCGGGGGCTGTGAGGAGATTCCTGTCAGTTTCAGATTCTAGGATGATGTAGATCCCTGTCAATTTGTGGCGGCGGGGGGGGGGGGGGGCGGAGGGACGCGGAAACGCTGATGAGTTTCAGGGGGCTGTGAGGAGATGCCTGCCAGTTTTGGAGCGACAAGAAACAATCCATGCTTAGTTTCGGGAGACTGAGGAGATTCTACCCAGCTTCGGGGTTTGGGGAAAGAGATGGTTTTTAGTTTGAGGGGTGCAACGAGAACCGTGCCATTTTTCAAGTAGGGGACGAGCTGATCAGTTTTGAAATTGGGATCCCTTTCCTTTTGGGGGGTGGGGAGGGTGACGAGACTCCTGACGGGTCGGGAGCGGACGGATAGACTGAGAGTGACGGAAGGGATCATTTAAACTCAGCAAACGCGACCCCAGAACTGTGATTGGAGTTGAGCGCCCAGTAGGCTCTGCCTTGTTCCCGAAGGCTTTGAGATAATTTCCGAGTAACCCGAGCAGACTTTTCAAGGCTGCCTCTATTTTGGGGGGTGTGTGAAAGAAGGGGCTTTCCGCGAGGCACACCCCCACCCCACCCCGAGCCTCATTCTTTAGGCTGGGGTTTTGTCTCCCCATAAAAGCGAGCCCCCCGAGGGGGGAAGGGGGAGGAAGGGTTTTCCGTGAGGGATTAAAAGCCTTCCTGAAAAGGCGTCAGGTATTATCCTGAAACCCGGAAAGAAGTTATCACGGACTTGGGGCCCGGGGAGGTGGGGTGTGGGGGGGGTGGGGGGCGGGGAGCCTGGACGGCCAAGCGCCCGACGCTCTTTCCGTGTGAAAGAAATTCTATAGGCCGGGCGGACTTGCTCCGGGGCCCCCTACAGCCGCGCCAGCTGGGTTGCATCCCGCCGCCGGACGCGCCCGCCGCTCGGGAACCCTGGCTGGAGGCGGGGGCGGGGGCGAGGGCGAGGGCGGGGACGGGGGCGGCGGGGGAGGGGGACACCTGATTCACTCTGTAAAAAGTGTTGTTTGTGCCTAGCCTTCGTCCAGAGAGGACGCGTGCCGCCGCCGCTGCCGCTGCCGCCTCCGGCCCCTCCTGCCATCACGAACCTGGCCCTCCACGGAACGCTCCCAGGCAGGGGGAAGATGGCCTCGGTGCCCGTGTATTGCCTCTGCCGGCTGCCTTACGATGTGACCCGCTTCATGATTGAGTGTGACATGTGCCAGGACTGGTTTCACGGCAGGTAAGGAGGGCAGGCCAGGCTGGACAAGGTGTAGTGGCTCACTTGCTCGCTCTCCTTTCTTCAGCTCTGTTTTAGGTTCCCGCTCAGGCTCAGAAACACCCCTCTAACCAACCACCACTACCAATAATTAATTACCATCCCAGTACCCTGCTTGCTAGCTCACTCACTCACTCACCCACTCACTCCCTCCCTCCCATCTTCCTCCCTTCCTCCCTCCTTGCAAACCAGGGCCTAGCCAGGTCCTTAATCTCTGGTTTCCCCTTTTTCTCTGTTTTCCCCAATGTATTTCTTTGCACCCTTCTTTTGAAATTTTTTTTAAAAAAACATATTTGAGTCTCTTTCTCTCCAGCCACAAAGAAAATGTCATTTTTGTATTCTGGTACTTGTATTTTGCCTTAGACACTGGCTTCAGGGGAGACAGTACTGCATTTTTGAGATATTTGAGTCCAACAAACATGGATTGGAGCCATGGCTTTGCACTTACTATCAGAGTGACCTTGGGCAAGTTGCTTTGCTTCTCTGAGCCTCATTGTCTCTTCCTATACCATGCATCAAATATATCCTCTGGACTATATAAAGCACTTTGCCCGAACTCAATAAATTTGGAAGCAGAAATGCCATAGTATTTACAGTACTTATCTGCAGAACCATCCAACTAAATTTAATTAAGCAAAAGAGACGTTGGGTAAAACAGCAGGAGTAAAATTGCTAATGAATTCCCTCAAGTTAACCATGTGTGCCCATAAGCACCTGTCACTGAGGATTCCAGAGCGGTTAGTGTGTGGAATAAAAGTGTAATATTATCCCATTATTGGGATTAAAATCCCAGCTATGGAAAGATAACCATGAGGGGAATTTTTACACTCTGTGGTGCCACCCTCCTGATGCATGTTAGTTGTCACTAGCTGTCATTAGCCCCTTGCAGAGGAGCTGTTCTGTTGTCATGTGCAAGACTAAACTAAAATTTGACCCTCAGCAGGGACTGACTGCCCACACTCAGTGCATCCCAATTCATATTTAACTGATCTTTATTGACTATTTACTGTGTGCCAGGTGCAGAGTTCTGTTTATTGCCCCTTGTTGTTTAAGAGGGAACAAACCTGGCAGGTGGGGTCTTTTCCCTTGCCCTGGAAGTAAGTTGGGGATGTCTTTCAGGATTCTAGCTATCTTTGCTAGTGCTGATCAAGTAATTCCTCAGGTAAACATTCTTCTGTCAGTGTTTCCCCTATAGGATGAAGTTTAGTAACTTTTGTGTGAAAAACAAGACCTTTTGTGATCTCATTGTTCTATCATTTCCTGCCACTCCTCCTCATTTGATTATGTCCCAGCAAGACTGAACTACCTGCAGGTCTGGGAAAATTCTGTACTCTCTTCTGCCTCTTTGTATATGCCATTCTCATTAATTTCCTTCTCTTTACAACTCATAGAACACCTCCCCTGTTAGAGAAATCTTTCTGGGTTTGACATTAAATTTTGTATGCATCTTGTTAAAAACAAATAATTTTAACATAGTTATAAATATGTCTGTCATTCATTAGGCTAGCTGGAGCTAGTTCAGTGCTAAATATGTAATGGATATTGGGTACAGTTTTGAATGAATGACTGTTCATGAGAAAAGCTATTGTGTGTTGCCCTTTGGATTGTATGGGACATGTGTAGTTCAGCCCTGGAGAATTTTTGCTTATAATATAAAGACCCTAACTCTACTCTGGGAACAGAGAATAAATGCTTCCTAAGTGCTTACTGTGTGCCAGACACTATGACAAGGATTTTGCATAAATTATTTAATCTACCCACAAACCTGAAAGGTATTTTTCTTTTTTTTTTGTTTGTTTGTTTGTTTTTGTTTTGGACAGGCAGAGTGGACAGTGAGAGAGAGAGAGAGAGAAAGAAAGAGAGAGAAAGGTCTTCCTTTTCTGTTGGTTCACCCCCCAATGGCTGCTGCAGCCAGCGCACCGCGCTGATCCGAAGCCAGGAGCCAGGTGCTTCTCCTGGTCTCCCATGCGGGTGCAGGGCCCAAGGACTTGGGCCATCCTCCACTGCACTCCCTGGCTACAGCAGGGAGCTGGATTCGAAGAGGAGCAACCAGGACAGAATCCAGTGCCCTGACTGGGACTAGAACCCAGTGTGCCAGCACCGCAGGTGGAGGATTAGCCTATTGAGCTGTGGCACCGGCCATGTATTTTTCTTTTGAATAATGTTTTTAATTTTTCCTGATTATATAGGTGAGATATGCTCATTATTAAAAAAGTATAGTAAAAGAATAAAGAAGGGAATGAATGTCATCTATGAGTATACAGTTTGACAATGCACTGCACATTTTTATTAACTCCCATATTTTGACTTGAAATATAAGCATATATTTTTATAGAGTAGAATCTGTATTAAAAATACCATTTTGCAACCTTTTATTCCTACCCAATGTTATGTGATTATTTGCCATGTGTTTAAATGCTTACTTAAACCTGGTTTCTGATGATATCCCACCACATATATTTGTTACCAGTTACTTGGTCATTTCCTTAATGGGTGTACACTTATATTATTTGTACTTTTTTAAAAAGGGTTTATTTTATTTATTAGAAAGGCAGAGTTACAGAGAAAGGTGGGGGGGTGTGAGAGAGAAGATTGATTGATCGATCATTCAATCTTCCATCCATTGGATCACTTCCCAAAATGACCACAACTACAGGGGCTGGGCCAGTCTGAAGTCAGGAACCTGGAAATCCATTTGGGTCTCCTATGTTGGTGCATTGGCCAAAAAACTTGAGCCATCTGCCACTGCTCTCCCAGGCACATGCGCAGGGAGCTGGATCAGGAATGGAGTAGTCAGGACTCAGAATGACGCCCATATAGGATGCCAACATTGCAGGCAGCAGCAGCCTAACTTGTGCCACAATGCAGGCCCCTATTTGCACTTTTTAATATTATAAATAATAGCATGAGGTGAGTAAACTTTGGGGACCTGGAAAGGTTTTGCATCTTTTTTTTTATTTGAAGCTTACAGAGGAGGACATGTGGGAAGGGAGGGAGAAAGAAAGAGAGCGAGAGGGAGCAAGCAAGTGAGCTTCCATCCACTAGTTCACTCCTCGGTTGGCCTCAATAGCCAGCACTGGGCCAGGCTGAAGCCCAGAGCCAGGATCTCCCTCCAGATCTTCCACATGGTAGCAGGGGCCAAAGCACCTGGGCCATCCTCCACTGCTTTTCCTAGACCATTGGCGGGGTAGCTGGATTGGAAGTGGAACATCCAGGATTTGAACTGGTGCAATATGGGATGCCAGTCTTGTGGGCAGCAGCTTTACCTGGTAACCACAACAATGGCCCAAAGTTTTGCTTCTTAATATTCATGCTAGTTAAAAAGAAAAAGCATTATTGTGGTAAACTTCCTTGACTAGCAGACACTTGACATTTATGAGGAGTACCACTGGGACATTTAGGAATTGTAGGTTTGAGACCAGCATTGTGGCATAGTGGGTTAAGCTGCCACACACCACAATGCCAGCATCTCATAGGCAAACTGGTTCAAGTTCCAGCTGTTCCACTTCTGATTCAGTTCTCTGCTAAAGCACCTGGGAAAACAGTAGAAGATGGCCTGAGTGCCTGGGCCCCCTGCCACCCACATGGGAGACCCAGGAAGAGTTCTTGGCTCCTGGCATAGCCCTGGCCTTTGTAGCCATTTGGGAAGTGAATCAGCAGATGGAAGATTCTCTCCCTCCTCTAACTCTACCTTTCAAATAAATAAATAAATAAATAAATCTTTTTAAAAAGCATTCAAGGTGTACAAGTATGAAAATCAGTTTATGGGCCAATCCCCTCTTTAATTACACTTCTATGGTGAGACCTGTGTTTCTGTTACCACCCTGACACAATTTTTGCTCCATGAAAGAAACCTTATTTTTTCTTTTGCCTCTTCTGCTTCTTTCGATGGGCTGCCAGAGAACAAGGAAGCTAGCTGAGAATCAGGTCCTTGGTGGGTGGCTGCTCTTGCTTACTCAGTGCATTGCTCACACACGCCAGACTCACAGTACTCCATTGAAGTTTATACTTCAGTATAGTTGAGAGTTGCTAAATACTGTGAACTTTTCATGGCTGGTTATAATAGTTAAGCCCACAAATTATATTTTTTCTCTTAATTTTTTTAAGATTTGTTTATTTATTTGAAAGAATTACAGAGAGGAAGAGGCAGAAGGTGGAGGGGTAGGTCCTCCATCCATTGGTTCACTCCCTAAAAGGCAGCAACAACCAGGGCTGGGCCAAGCTGAAGGCAGGAGCCCAGAGTGTCATTCAGGTCTCCAGTGTCTATGCAGGGGCACACAGACCTGCACCATCCTTTGCTGCTTTCCCAGGCACATTATCAGGAGGCTGGATTGGAAATGGAGAAGCTGAAACTTGAACTGGCATCCACGTGGGATGCTGGTTCCACAGGCCATGGCCCCTCTTTTTTATTTGAAGCTCACAAATTTTAAATCCACATACCTTTGATGACTTTTTTTTTTTGACAGGCAGAGTGGACAGTGAGAGAGAGAGACAGAGAGAAAGGTCTTCCTTTTGCCGTTGGTTCACCCTCCAATGGCCACCACGGCTGGCGCGCTGTGGCCGGCGCACCGTGCTGATCTGAAGGCAGGAGCCAGGTGCTTCTCCTGGTCTCCCATGTGGGTGCAGGGCCCAAGCACTTGGGCCATCCCCCACTGCCTTCCCGGGCCACAGCAGAGAGCTGGCCTGGAAGAGGGGCAACTGGGACAGAATCCAGCGCCTCGACCGGGACTAGAACCCCGTGTGCCGGCACCGCAAGGCGGAGGATTAGCCTAGTGAGCCGCGGCGCTGGCCCTGATGACTTCTATAAAATAGATTTCTTGGAGTGCGGTTAGGGATTATAGTATGTAATGCCAAAATACTTCTTGGAAAGATCATAGCAAGGGAGGCATCTATTCCATTTAGCTGATGAGAACCTGGAACTCTTGGAGGTTACGTGACTTTCTGAGTGTGGATTTGAACTTTGAATTACTTGGTTCCAGAGCTCAGGTTTTCAAAATTTGAGAAAATATGAAATAGCTTAATTCCTCCTGTAACTGGGTTTTGCAAAGACACATAGACTCGTTTAGCAGTAGCTCTCAAAATTTAGCATGCATCAGGATCACTTGGCAGACCTGTTAAAACATAGTAGGTAGGGGCCACTCATTGTGTTTCTGATTTGGTTGGTTAGTGGGGCCCACCCCAAAGAACTACTGATTAAAAGCATTATCCAGGCCGGCGCCGTGGCTCAATAGGCTAATCCTCTGCCTTGCGGCGCCGGCACACCGGGTTCTAGTCCCGGTTGGGGCGCCGGATTCTGTCCCGGTTGCCCCTCTTCCAGGTCAGCTCTCTGCTGTGGCCAGGGAGTGCAGTGGAGGATGGCCCAAGTGCTTGGGCCCTGCACCCCATGGGAGACCAGGAAAAGCACCTGGCTCCTGGCTCCTGCCTTCAGATCAGCGCGGTGCGCTGGCCACAGCGCGCCAGCTGCGGTGGACTTTGGAGGGTGAACCAACGGCAAAAGGAAGACCTTTCTCTCTGTCTCTCTCACTGTCCACTCTGCCTGTCAAAAAAAAAAAAAAAAGCATTATCCTGTTTTCGCCTTCTGTGGAGTGTGATAGCTTCTGATATTGCAGCGTGGATGGGCTAATATACCATTACTGTACTAGTTGTTCTTAAAGTAATGGTTCATCAACCAGGAATTTGTTAAAAATGCTAATTCTTAGACTGGGATTCAATCTATATTTTTAACAAACAGATGATTTGGATACCTCCTAACATTTGGCAATCATTGCTGTGCACTGGACTAAAACTGGTTGGCAAGTATTTATTGACATGTGGGATTTTGGCATAAACTTCTCTTCTTTACAGTTTTCCTTTTTATAAAGGAAGTATTTGACATATCCCTAAGAAGTTAGCTGTGGTATGAATTCTATACTCTACAGGAAGGGGTAGTGATTTCAGTTCTGTGTCCAAATTCTGGCTGTGAACTTATTAGCAAAGGATCTAATTTCTGTGAAACCTCAGTTTCGTTAAGAGAGGTTGTACTGATCTAAATGAAATGGTTGTAGTTATTATAAGCACTAGCTAACATGCTAGGCACTATGCTAAATGTGTTTGTTGCCTAATGACATAGTTTTTTTGAGAGTTTTAAAATTGTGAATTCTCTTTCATAGTTATAGAACATTTCAAATTATGTATTGAATGTCTTGTAGTAGTGTATACTTTTCAAGGAATTGATCCATTTCATCTGAGTTGTCAAATTTATGTTTATAGAATTGTCATAGTATTCCCTTATTATTCTTTTGGTATCTGCAACCTCTGGTGTTATCTTGTTTCATTTTTTATATTAAAAATTCATGTCTTTTTCTTTATCACATTTGTTAGAGGCTTGTCATTATTTTTCTTGTTCTCATTTTTGATAATATTTTCAAATAAGAGGCTTTTTGTTTCGTTGGCTTTTGTTTTTCTGTTTTCAATTTCATTGATTTATGGATTTTGTTACCTCTTCTGTTTGCTTTTGGTTTATTTTTCTTCTCTTTATCTAGTTTCTTGAGGTGAGAGCCTGGATTAAGATTTTCTGACTCTTCTAATGTAAGCATTTAGTGTTATAAATTTCTCTCTCAGCACCAATTTAGCTGTGTCCCACAAATTTTGATATGTTATGTTTTCCATTTCAAATAAATGCCTTTTAAAATTTTTTTGCGACTTACTGTTTGACCCATGAATTATTTCCAGGTATTCGTGGAAGTTCCTGTTAATCTGTTGTTGACTTCTAGTTTGATTTCCTAGTGGTTAGAGAATATAGTCTGTGTTACTTCAATTCCTTTAAATTTATTTATTTTTTTTTACATCTCAGTATATAACCTATCTTGGTAAATGTTGTAAGATTACTTGAAAAGAATGTGTATTCTGTTGTTGGGTGAAGTGTTCTGTAAATGTCACTTAACTGAATTCTCTCTATTTGCTGATTTTTCTATATAGTTGTTTAGTCAGTTGTTGAGAGGAAGATGTTGAAGTGACCAACTATAATCTGTTCCTCTTTTCAGTTGTATCATTTGTTGCTTCACATGTTTTGTAACTTCATTGTTTGACACATTTGTACTCCTGTCTTCTTGGTGGATTGAACCTTTTGTTATTTTATATTGTCCTTCTCTGTCTCTAAATTTTTTTGCATGAAAGTCTGCTTCACCTGATATTAATTATAGCAATTTTTGTTTTCTTTTGATTAAGGATAGTATGGCATATATTTTTCTACCCTTTTATTTTTAGCCTATTTGTATATTATATATAAAGTGAGTTTCTGGTCAATAGCATGTAGTTTGGAATCTTTTTATCCACTCTGCTAATCTTTCTTTTCTTTTTCTTTTTTTTTTTTTTTAAGATTTATTTATTTATTTGAAAGGAAGAATTAGAGATTTCTTCCATCCGTTAGTTCACTTCTCAAATTTTTGCAACAGCCAGGGCTGGGCCAAGCCAAAGCCAGGGGCCAGGAGCTTTTGGGTCTCCTACATGGTGTAGGGGCCCAAGTACTTGTGCCATCTTCTGCTGCTTTCCCAGGCACTTTAGCAGGGTGCTTTATTGGAACTGTGTGAGCAGCTGGACTTGAACCGGTACCCATTTGAGGTGCCAGTGTTGGTACTATAGGTGACAGCTTAACCTGCTAACCATAATCCTGGCCCCTAATCTTTCTTTTTAAAATAAGCACAATTAAGTTTACTTGTGTAAAACCATGTGTTCTAACCCCAGGTGGAGCCTATATCCTCTGCACAGACACTCTGGTGTGAGTCTTTTCTTTTTTTTTTCTGCTTTTTTTTTTTTAACTTTTATTTAATGAATATAAATTTCCAAAGTACGGTTTATGGATTACAATGGCTTCTCCCCCATAACGTCCCTCCCACCCGCAACCCTCCCCTTTCCCACTCCCTCTCCCCTTCCATTCACATCAAGATTCATTTTCGATTATCTTAATATACAGAAGATCAGCTTAGTATACATTAAGTAAAGATTTCAACAGTTTGCTCCCACACAGAAACATAAAGTGAAAAATAATAGATCATTTTTTAAATAATGATGAAATCAGATCAGACCTATTGTCATGTTTAATCCCAGTGAGAGTCAAGTTGGGAATTGATAATTTCTTTTTTTTTTTTTTTTACAGAAGATCAGTTTAGTATGCATTAAGTAAAGATTTCAACAGTTTGCACCCCCATAGAAACACAAAGTGAAATATACTGTTTGAGTACTCGTTATAGCATCAAATCTCAATGTACAGCACATTAAGGACAGAGATCCTACATGAGGAGTAAGTGCACAGTGACTCCTGTTGTTGACTTTACAAATTGTGGTGTGAGTCTTTTCAAGATGGTCGGTGAAGTCCTGATAGGGAGACTTGGTGAACACGGTCTCCTTCCAGAGTTCAGAGGTCAGATAACTGTAGGTCTTGGAGATGGTATCAAAAGTGGCCTTGGTAAAGTTGCCCAGGTTTGTGGTGCAGTTCCTGGCTGAGGTGTAGCAGTCATCAATGGCAGCCATCAGTAACAGCTCATTGGGGACAGGGGCCAACATGATGCCAGTGCCTCTGGGTCCAGGGATGAGGCACCAGCATAGAGCCACAGCATCATGCAGGCACGGTGTGAGGTTTACTAATCTTGTTCCCCCAGTAGCCTCTCTGCATGGGCACAACGGAGGGCTTGGCCAGAATGATGTCCCCTCAGATGGCAGTGGCTATCTGCTTGGAGCACTTCACACCCAGGCATGTGTAACCATTGTCATCCCTGATGACGACAAATGCCTTGAACCTGGTCTGCTGGCCAGCAGCCTCTGCTTTTGCACCAGCATAATCTTGAAAACCTCATCCTTGAGGGATGCCCCCAGGAAAAAGTCAATGATGGGCTGGAGAGAAGAGATAGATCTCCAGGGACCTGTTTTTCGTGTCCTTGACCAGGCTGCTCAGCTTGGGAGCCACTCCTTGTCCTCCACCTTGACTCCTAGAGCTCTACTGCCTTGTTCCCAGCCAGGACCCCTGTTGCAACTGTAGCCCCAGATGCCTCTGCTGCTGAAGCCTCTGCAGAAGCTGCCTTGGCCTCCCATTCCAGGGCCTCTGGAGCCTCCCCCCGCGCTGCACTGGCATCATCCACCATTTGGTGTTCTTTTGAAGAAGAAGCCTGTTATTCTTTCTAAATTGGCATATTTAGGCTATTTTAGTGTGGTTATTGATATATTAAAGCTTAATTTTGTCATTTTTGTTAATTATTTTAGATTTCAGATTCCATATGATTTGTACATAGAATTCTAAGAATGTAATATTCCATTCCTCCCTCCCTCCTCCTCCCCCGCCTCCCCTCCTTTCTCCTTCCCATCCTTCTTTCTTTTCTTTCTTCTCCCTTTTTCTTTTCTTTTCTTTTCTTTTTTTTTTTTTTTTTTAGTTTTTGGGAAGAAAGTCATGTGTTTCTTTCTGCCTCTGTTGTATTTTCTTCTGCTTTTCTCTGGGTTACTTAAACCTTTTTTACAATTCCATTTTGATTTATTTGTGGTGTGTTTGAGTGTATTTCACTGTAGAACTGTTTCAGTATTTGTTCTGTGTATTATATCATATATGCATATTTTAACCACAGCCAACAATGTACCAGTTTGAAGAGTAGAATCTTTTCTTTAAATTTCTTTATGCTAGCCGGCGCCGCGGCTCACTAGGCTAATCCTCCGCCTAGCGGCGACGGCACACCGGGTTCTAGTCCCGGTTGGGGCGCCGGATTCTGTCCCGGTTGCCCCTCTTCCAGGCCAGCTCTCTGCTGTGGCCCGGGAAGGCAGTGGGGGATGGCCCAGGTGCTTGGGCCCTGCACCCCATGGGAGACCAGGAAAAGCACCTGGCTCCTGGCTCCTGCCATTGGATCAGCTCGGTGCGCCGGCTGCAGTGCGCCGGCCGCGGCAGCCATTGGAGGGTGAACCAACGGCAAAGGAAGACCTTTTTCTCTGTCTCTCTCTCTCACTGTCCACTCTGCCTGTCAAAAAAAATTTTCTTTATGCTCCCTTGTTTATCATATCATTAATCTTAAGTATTTGCTATGCCATACATTGAGAATCATGTCAGACAGGGCTATAATTTTTTGCTTCAACCCTCAAACATGGGGTTAGAAAATTCATGAGGAGCTAGGAAGCATTATTCATACATATTTTTACTCCTGTTTTTCCTTACTTCCTGATGTTTCAGGATTCCTTTCATCATTTCCTTTCTGTTTAGAGAGGTTTTCTTTACACATTCTTTAGGGTAAGATCTGTTACCAACAAAAAATATAGTTTTCCTTCATCTGAGAATGTCCTGATTTCCCTTGAATTCCTGAAAGATCTTTTCACTTGATAATAGAATCTTGCAATTCCAGTTCTTTTCTTTCAGGACTTGAAAACTGTTGTGCTGTTTCCTTTTGTCCTTCATGGAAGTAGCTGTGTATGAAGTGAATTACTTGCCAACAGCATATAGTTTGGATCTGATGAAAGATCCATTGTCAGTCAAATTGGTGTTCTCCTTTAAGTAATATGTAGTTGCTCTACTTTCAAAATTTTTCCTTTGCCTTTTGTTTTTAGGGGTCTGATTAAGTCATGTCCCTAGATTTCTTTGGGTTTGTCTTTTGTTAGAGTCATATAGATTCCTGAATCTCTCTTCATTTTTTTCAATCTATTTTCTTTCTGTTTAAGTTCTGTTGTTTTGTTGTCAAGTTCACTGATTCTTTTTTCTGTTGACTCCATTCTGCTGTTCAGCTTATCCAATGAAATTTCTGTTTTTCAGATCTAGAAGTTCCATTTGGTTCTTTTCTTTCTTTCTTTCTTTTTTTGAAAGGCAGAGTGGACAGTGAGAGAGAGAGAAAGGTCTTCCTTTTGCCGTTGGTTCACCCTCCAATGGCCGCGCTGATCCGATGGCAGGAGTCAGATACTTCTCCTGGTCTCCCATGGGGTGCAGGGCCCAAGCACCTGGGCCATCCTCCACTGCACTCCCTGGCCACAGCAGAGAGCTGACCTGGAAGAGGGGCAACCGGGACAGAATCTGGTGCCCCAACCGGGACTAGAACCCGGTGCGCCGGCGCCGCAAGGCAGAGGATTAGCCTAGTGAGCCACAGCGCCGGCCGTGTTCTTTTCTTTTTTTAAAAAAAGATTTATTTATTTGAAAGAGTTACACAGAGAGAGGAGAGGCAGAGAGAGAGGGAGAAAGCACGCGCGCGCGAGGTCTTCCATCTGCTGCTTCACTCCTCAATTGGCCGCGATGGCCGGAACTGCGCTGATCCGAAGCCAGAAGCTTCTTTGAGGTCTCCCACGTGGGTGCAGGGGCCCAGGGACCTGAGCCATCTTCTACTGCTTTCCCAGGCCACAGCAGAGAGCTGGATCGGCAGTGAAGCGACTGGGTCTCAAATCGGCGCCCATATGGAATGCTGGCGCTTCAGGCCAGGGCATTAACCCGCTGCGCCACAGTGCTGGCCCCTCATTTGGTTCTTTTCTATATCTTCTGTTTCTTTGTAGAAATTTTTTATTTTTTGCTGACACTCTTATTTAACTGTTTCAGGAATGTTTATAATTGTTCATGGAAGCATTTGTATGATGGCTCCTTTAAAATCCTTGTCAGATAATTCCAGCATCTGTGTCATCTCAATGTTGACATCAGTTTATTTTCTTTTCTCATTCAAGTTGTGATTTTCTTTGTTCTCGCTATGATGAATGATTGTTTTAATTATATCCTGGACAGTCCAGGCATTGTTATGAGATTCTTATTTAAAACTTCCATTTTTACCAGCCTCTTCAGACATTGTGCTTTATTGGCAGGAATAGGGTACCATTTTGTTATTGCCATGTGGGTGTGAGAGTCCAGGTTCCCCACTTGGTCTCTACTAATACCCACCACCTGTCAGGAGAACAGGTCCTACTGTCCTTAGTTGTTTTGCCTTCTTTCTACTGTTCAGAGTCTCCTTGTTTGTTTTTTATGTAATGTCCAAAGATTTTAACTGTGCTTAGTGGGAGGAATAGGGAGAAGTACATTTACTTCATATTGTTCCAGAACACGATGTGACCAATAATCTTTAAAGTAGCTCTTTGGAGATAACTATTTTCCCTCATGAGGTTAAATAAATTGCCCCAAGCCACATAGCTGGTTGGCTACTGAACCACAAGTCAAACCTGGATTTCTCGGGCTCTTGCTATAGAATATATAGTATTATAGACAGTATAAATGACGGTTTAGGTGAAATTGTGGAAGGTAAGGGAAGATTGGAGCTTATAAAGTCACAAACCTTATTTTTGCTCCAAGTTCAAAACCATTTGTCTTCCATCCACTGGTTCACTCCCCAGATGGCTGCAGTGGCCAGAGCTGTGCTGATCTGAAGAAAGGAGCCAGGAGCTTCTTCCGGGTCTCCCATGTGGGTACAGGGGCCCAAGGACTTGGGTCATCCTCTGCTGCTTTGCCAGACGATAGCAGAGAGCTTAATTGGAGGAGGAGCAGCCAGGACTCGAATGGGTACCCATATGGGATGCAGGCACTGCAGGCCGGGGCTTTAACCCACTGCACCACAGCACTGCCCCCCAGCTTTAAAACATGGAGAATCCTTATTTCCTATACTTGTTGTGAGGCTTTAAAAATGTCAGTAAAGCATGTAGCACAGTCCTTGGTACAATAAATACTGGATTATGACTATCACCAATCATGCAGTAAATTGTTATTGTTTGCCAGTGAGTAACATAAGGAACTATATGCAAAGGGGCAAGTGCCATGGTGCGGTAGGTTAAGCCGCCATCTTAGACACCAGCATTCCACATGAGGGTCTGTTCAAGTCCCAGCCGCTCCACTTCTGATCCAGCTCCCTGCTAATGTGCCTAGGAAGGCAGCAGAAGATGGCCCAAGTACTTGGGCCCCTATCACCTATGTGGGAGATCCAGATGAAGTCACAGGCTCCTGAATTTGGGCTGTCCCAACTCTGGCTGTTGTGGCCATTTGGGGAGTGAACCAGTGGATGGAAAATCTTTCTCTCCCCCTACCCTGCCCTGCCCTCACCACTTGTCTCTCTCCATCCCTCTCTGTCTCTGTAACTCTTTCAAATTTAAAAGTAAAGATCCTTTGGCCCACAGAGCCACAGATATTTTTAAAAACTATATATAGAGATGGATAAGAGTTGTGACCTCTAGATAATCTCAAGATAGATTAGATAGGTTCATTAATTTAGTCATTCATTTATGCACTCTTTTTTTTAAAGATTTATTTATTTATTTGAATTCAGAGTTACACAGAGAGAGAAAGGAGAGGCAGAGAGAGAGAGAGAGAGAGAGAGAGAGAGAGAGAGGTCGGTCTTCCATCTGCTGGTTCACTCACCAGTTGGCTGCAAAGGCTGGAGCTGCACCGATCTGAAGCCAGGAACTTCTTCCACCTCTTGCAGGGACCCAAGGACTTGGGCCATCTTCTGCAGCTTTCCCAGGCCACAGCAGAGAGCGGGATTCGAAGTGAAGCAGCTGGGACTCAATCCAGCGCCCATATGGGATGGCAGCACTGCAGGCAGTGGCTTTACCCTCTACGCCACAGCGGCCCCTCATTTATGCACTCTTATTAACAGATATATGCTATGTGCCAGGCACTGCTCTAGACACTGGGGGTGGGGGGATACAGCAGTAAACTAACAGTTAAATGTATTGTGTACCAAGTGATAATAGATGATAAAAGTAAAGCAAGGTGGGCAGGAGAAGGAGTGCCATTCCAGGGGTGGAGCCATGATTATTTTATTTTATTTTCCAATGAAAATACAAATTTCAAAAGTACAACTTCAGGTATATAGTTACTCTTCCCATCATACCTGCCCACCATGATTATTTTATGTAGGGTGATTATGTATGGGTTACACATGAGCAAAAGCCTGAAGCAAAGTGAGAGGAAGGGAACCTCTGTCATCTCTTACACTAAGTCGGGGAAGTGCTAAAGTGGCAAAGAGTGTTCCAGGTAGAAAAAATAAAGGACCTGAGTGAGGAGCAGGACTAGCACATTGCCACTGGAGTTACAGCCAGGAGGCAACGTTATTGGAACAGAGGAGGATAGTAGTAGAAGTTGATGTTAAGGGTAGAGGCACAGATCATGGAGGGCAGTGATCCTTTGTGTGGGGTCCCCAGAGTAGCAGGATCAGCATTACCTGAGAACTGGCCTAGCCTTACTGAATCCGAAACTCTGGAGGCAGGGCCCAGGTGATTAACAGCCCTTCAGGTGATTGTGGTGCACACAGAAGTTTGAGAAACCTAGGTGTAGGGCCCTGTAGGCCATTGTAAAGACTCTGTTATGGGAGCCACAGAGGGGTTTTGAGCAATGGAGAGTTGCTATCTGAATTAGATTTTGGCTGTTGTGAGGATGAACTCAAGATGAAGAGCAAGGGTGGAAGCTGAAGAATCTGGGGGCTACTGTAGATTATTATTCCTTAAAGTGTAGTCTGGACCAGAAGCATCAACATCCCCTGGGAGCTCACTTGAAACACATGTTTATAAGCCCCACCTCAGACCTAATGAATCAGGATCTCTGAGGATAAGGCCTAGGAATCTTTGTTGTTTTTTAATAAAGATTTATTTATTTATTTATTGAAAGGCAGAGTGCCAGAGAGAGAGGGAGAGACGGAGAAAGAAAGAGGTCTTCCCAAATGGCCGCAATGGCTGCGGCTGGGCCAGTGCAAAGCCCGGAGCCTGGAACACCATTTGGGACTCTCACATGGGTGACAGGGACCCAAGTGCTGGGCCCTTAGCCACTGCTTTTCTAGGTGCATTAGCAGGGAGCTAGATAAGAACCAGAACAGTTGGGATTCCAACCAGCATTTTGATTTTGGATATCGATGTTGTGGGCTGTGTCTTAACCCACTGGACCAGGAGTCTGTTTTGACAAACCCTCTAGGTGATTCTGTCCCTAAAACTTGAGAACCATTGATCTGGTTACATATTGGTGACTTGTACCAGAGTCAGTGGTGATGAGAGTAGTTGGATTTTGAATATATATTGATACAGGAATTGCTGATAGATTGGATTTTGTGGAGTTTTAATGTAAAGGGGAACAGAGTAATGGATCAGTGAGAGAGTAAAGGAGAGGTTTTTAATTTCATATTTTTGGAGACAGAGGTAACCTGTTTTGTGTGCATGCCAGCACATATGCAGTTATTCTGTTGGTGCATACAGAATTTAATGAAGCCTGTTATATGGCAGACTCACATGCTGGGGACTAGGTAGACAAAGAAAAGATTTCCCAGGTCACTGGAACTTGCTCTGTGTCCTTTGCAGTCCTCCAAGTCCTTTGTGTCTGGAGGACTGGGAGCCATTGGTGGGAAAGGTAGATGCCTCAGCTTCTGGCTTTTTAATTTAAATTAATCAACATTTTTGAATTTGAGACGCAGAGAAGTTCTATCTACTGTTGACTCCCCAAATGCCTGGGAGACAGGAATTTTTAACCTCTGTACTTTAGTGTCTCAGAATACTGCACAGAATGCCCTGATTTGTTGTGGAGATTAAATACCATAATTTATAAGAAGTTTATAGCTCAGTTTTCTTCTCAGTTCCTTTGCTGCTAGCTTCACATTTACTCTGCCACTCACCATCCTATTACCTTGCCTTATTTATTTTTTAGCACTTTTGATATTTCTGGCTCCACTTGTCTGTATCTCTAGAATGTCTACTCCATGAAGACAGTGTCTGTGTTTAATCAATATTGGTTGAATTTATGCACTCATTTACTTAACAAATATTTGAGTGTCTGTGCTAGGTTTTGCAGTACATCTTGGGGATAATTCTTAATCTTGAGACCTGGTGCTGTCATAATTGTCTTCTTCCCTGAGGAAGCCACCCAGAGCAAAACAGCACTAATTACTCTTGGTTCCTGGTGATAATTATTGAGAAAGTGCAGCAATAGCCTGATTTTCATCTCTCTGTGCCCCTGAGCTGAGGAGTTATCTAGCCCAATGTATGTTTGTTGAATTGAATTGAAAAATAAATAAAGCAAGACTGGAAGATGGGGAAGATAAGGACTTTTAGTGAGCAAGATATGTTGTCTACCTAATGTAGTGAGGGCAGACAGCAAGTAAGGGAGTAGTTGCCAGTCAGCTTGGTGAGAGCTGAAATAGGGACTAGTGTGTGGGGCTGGCCAAGGCAGCAAGAAAGAGGATTGTTCATGGCAGAGAGCGCCATGTGCAGTCAAGTCCAGAGGCTAGAAAGAACATGGCACTGAGAGTGCAGCTGGTTTTTTTTTAGAACAGAGCTGGCTTCAGGGGTGTGTGACCACTGTAGTCACTTGGGGACCCATGCTTGAGGGTTAATACTCTGCAGTTGTCATCTTGAAATCCTAATAATTTTACTTTCGAAGTTATGTTTTGTATGTAATAGGACCATGGAGCCTGTGCTGGGCACTTAAGACTCCTGTCTCATGTGTGGTCCTACCTCCTGCTGCCTCCCCAAACAGGTTTTTGGCTAGCTACTTGGGGCACCAGGCTCAGATGCAGATATAGATTCAAGTCATGTACATATACCTTGTACACTGCGTCAAGGGGTGGGGTCCCAGGGAACATGTGAGGGACTGCACTTGCCCTTTGAATAGCCCTATATCCCAGGGAGCAGGACAGTAAATAGCAGATAGAAGCCCCATCCATGGTAAATTGAGAAACCATGGAAGAAAGAGCAAAAAAATCTTTTTTTTCTGTTTTTTTTTTTTTTTTTTGAAAAGGGAATCCCACTTTTTATTTTTACTAGACTCCACAAACTATAGCTGACACTGTATGTGAGGGGCAAAAGATGAGGCCAGAGAAGCAAGGCCTTTTAGGCCATTGTAAGTATATTGTTTACCATAAGAAAAATGATTACCCATAATCCTTCTTTCAGAACCACTGTTAAATATAAAATCTTCTTTTTAGAGTATTTTCATTTAATAAAGTATCTCAAAGTTTAAAATTTGGATTCTATGTCAAAATATGGTTGAATTATTTGGTTATACAGATTGAATATCACATATTCACAGTATTCAGGACCAAGGCAGGCATTTAGTACAGTGGTTAAAACACCACTTGGGGCACCCACATCCCATATTGCAGTGTCTGTGCTTAAATCCTGCTATTGCACACCCTGAGAGCCTTTGCCTGACCCTGGCTGTTGTGGATATTTGGGGAGTAAATGAGCAGATGGAAGACTATCTCTTCTCTCTTTGTCTGTCTGTCTGTCTAGAGAACTCGTCCATCTGCTGATTCACTCCCCAGATGGCCAAAACTGCCAGGGCTAGACCAAGCTTAAGCCAGTAGCCAGGAGCTTCTTCCAGGTCTCCCACATGGGTAGCAGGGGCCCAAGGACTTGGACCATCTTTTCGCTGCTTTCCCAGGCACATTAGCTGCAGGTGGATCAGAGGTGGAGCAGCTGGGACGTGAACCAGTTACCCATATGGAATGCTGGTGTCTCAGGTGGTAGTTTAACACACTGCAAGCCCTAGATTTTTTTTAATTAAATGTTTAGAACCAGAACTTTTTTAGATTTCAGGGATTTCAGAATATCTATTTATATGAGATATCTTAGGATTGGACATAGGTCTAAACATGAACTTCATTTATGTTTCACATATACATTATACATATAGCCTGGAAGCACTTACTACAATTTTTCTTTTTTTTTTTTTAATTTATTTTTTTTGACAGGCAGAGTGGACAGTGAGAGAGAGAGACAGAGAGAAAGGTCTTCCTTTGCCATTGGTTCACCCTCCAATGGCCGCCGCGGCCGGGGCGCTGTGGCTGGCGCACCGCGCTGATCTGATGGCAGGAGCCAGGTACTTATCCTGGTCTCCCATGGGGTGCAGGGCCCAAGCACTTGTGCCATCCCCCACCGCACTGCCTGGCCACAGCAGAGAACTGGCCTGGAAGAGGGGCAACCGGGACAGAATCCGGCGCCCTGACCGGGACTAGAACCCGGTGTGCTGGCGCCGCAAGGCAGAGGATTAGCCTAGTGAGCCGTGGTGCCGGCCAGTTACTACAATTTTTAAAGTGTGTCTGTTTTCACTGCAACCAGTCACATGCAGATGCATGTTTTTTTCAGTTTGTGGCATCATGTTGGTGCTCAAGTGTCAGATTCTTTTTTTGAAGATTTTATTTATTTGAGAGAGAGTTACAGAGAGAGGGAGAGACAGCGAGAAAGGTCTTCCATCCACTAGTTCACTCCCCAAATGGCTGCAATGGCCATAGCTGGGTCAATCCAAATCCAGGAGCCAGGAGCTTCTTCTAGGTCTCCTAAAGTGGGTGCAGGGGCTCAAGAACTTGGGCCGCCTTCTACTGCTTTCCCAGGCCATAGCAGAGAGCTGGATCAGAAGAGGAGCAGCCAGGACCTGAACCAATATCCACATGGGATGCCAGTGTCATAGGCAGAGTCCCCACTACCCCACAGCACCGGCCTCAGTTGTCAGATTTTGAAGCATTGTGGAGTAAGTGTGCCCAATGTGTTTTGGGTTAAATAAGATATTAATTTCATCTGTTTCTTTTTATGTTTTAAATGTGGATGTTAAAATATTTAAATTACATATTTGGGTGATGGGCATTTTATCTAGTAGTTAAAACTCCACTTCTCACATTGGAGCCCTGGGTTCAAAACTCCATCCCTGGCTCTTGATTCCAGCTTCCTGGTAATGCAGATTCTGTAAGCCAGAGATGATGGCTCAAGTAATTAGGTCCCTCCCACCTACTTGGGAAACCTGGATGGAGTTTTAGGTCTCTGGTTTCAGCCTGCCCTAGCTTCAGCTATTGTGGGCATTTGGGGAACAAACCAGTGGATGGAAGGTATTTTCTCCCTCTCCCTCCCTCCCTCTCTCTCTCCAGTGGATGGAAGATATTTTCCCTCCCTCCCGCCCTCCCTCCCTCTCTCTCCCTCCCTCTCTCTCTCTCCCTCTCTCTCTCTGCCTTTCAAATATATAAAAATATTTACATAAGAATTTTTTTCAATAAAATTTCTATAAACCTTGCCTGTTTTTCTCTTTTCCAGTTGTGTTGGTGTTGAAGAAGAGAAGGCTGCTGACATTGACCTCTACCACTGCCCAAACTGTGAGGTCTTACATGGACCTTCCATTAGTGAGTAGATCTTAGGGGTTTCCAACAGAAGGCTGTTCAGAGGAGAGACAAAGTGAAGTTTAAGAGGGCAGTTGCTTTTGGCTGCACACTGCAGATTTCCCTTAGGAAATAGTGAAGTTTATTAATTTATTTGAAATGTAGAGTGGGTTTGCCTGGAGGAGTTACCCATCTTCACTAGGAGCTTTACTGATTCCTTGAAGGCCTCCTTGATTCCAGATGTTCTAAGGGGGTGTTAGATTAGAAGAGAAAAAGGATCTACTTATGTCTTCGTTCTTGCTCAACTCATAGTCATCCTGTCTCATAATCTCTTGTCTTTTTCTCGCTTAGTGAAAAAACGTCGTGCATCTACCAAAGGGCATGATACACATAAGGGGAAGCCAGTGAAGACTGGAAGCCCTACATTCATTCGAGAGCTCCGGAGTAGGACTTTTGACAGGTGAGGACCTATGCTTCAGGGCTGGTGAGTGCCAGGACTTTGGGAGGCTGAGACTCCTCTCTTCCCAACTTTCCCATTGGTCATCCCATTAGATGCTCCTCGATTTGTGGGTGTCTATGTATTGGTCAGTTTCTGAGAAATAGTAGCCAGAGTAAATATGATATACAGAGTATATTAAGGTCCACTTATAAAAACTTTTGGTAGTTGGGAGTCAGAATTCACATAAATCAAGCGAGGATATTTACATGCACCCAAGGAATGCTACAACTAGAAGTCTTAAAGAGCATAAAGATTAATTCTCTTATTGTGGAGAAGAGGAAACACTTCTAAAAATAAAAATTTTTAGTGGTCATATTTCTTTTTGCAAACAGAATATTTTTATTAACCTTCACTTATTAAAAATAAATTACTTGAGTAAAAATAATGAGGTAAAAATCAATAAAGCATTTTTACTTTGTTTTTAATTCTCTAGACCATTTTCAGGTCTTTTCTTGAACTTAATGTTTTTTGTTTTGTTTATTTAAAGGTAGTGAGTCTCCTCTCTATCCCAGATCCCAAAATTGACCAATTTCTTGTGTATTCTCTCAAAAATAGTTTTTGCATAAACAAATATATATGTTTATTCCTCTTTTTCTCATTTTTTGACACTAGTGGAAACACTATATTCTGCATCTTCTTGTCTAATCTAAATTATATAACTTGGAGATTAATCCAGAACAGCATATATACGTATTTCTCATTTTTCCCCATTGTCATCTAATATTAAATTGTATGGATATACACTTTATTTAATCTATTGATGAATATTTGATTCCAGTATTTTGCTGTTTAAAAAATCCTGCAGTGAATATCAAGTACTTAAGTTTTTCCATATATGGTGAGTATATGTAGATTTCCTGTCTAAAAGCAAAATTGTTAGATCAAAAAGTAAGAGCTTTAAAAATATAAATATTGCCAATTGTTTCCAAAATGACTTGACCATTTCATACTCCCATAGACAGTGTGTTGGGGTGCTGATTTTCTTACGTCCTGGCCACCATTGTTTTATTTTTTTTGCCCTTTTAATAAGATAAAGAATGAAATCTAGTTTCTACTTAAATTTCTTTGATTATGAAAGAGGTTGATTTTTGTACATTATAAGCAATCTGTCTTTTTCTGTTTTTCTATTAACTGCCTACTTTTGTCGACATCTTATTGATATTTAATGGCTTTCCTTGCAGAAAATCTTATTTTTATATAGTTAAACTTGTTACTATTTTTAGTGAGTACTGGACCTTGTATTTTCTGTGTTTTTTTCTACTGTTCTTATGGCTTTATCTTTTGTAATTTAATCTTTGTGCCATCTAGCATTATATAGAGAATAAGATAGATACTGAGCTAAATATGTTTGACCAAATACAACTTGTCAAATAGTATGCCATTTTATCCAGCATGATTTTTTTAAAAAAGAATCTCAGTTTTTCTTTTTCTTTTTTTAAAAAGAGATTTATTTATTTATTATAAAGCCAGAATTACAGTGAGAGAGAAAGATATCTTCCATCTGCTGGTTCACTTCCCAAAGGGCGGCAACAGCTAGAGCTGGGCCAGGCCCAAGCCATGAACCTGAAACACCATCTGGGACTCCTAATTGGGTAGCAGGAGCCCCAGTACTTGGGCTATTTTCCATTGCTGTCCCAGGAGCATTAGTAGGAAGCTGGATCAGAAGTGGAGTAGCCTGGACCTAAGCCAACACTCACATGGGATGCTGGTGCCACAGGTGGCTGCTTGACCATGCACTGATCTGGCAACATGATTTTTAAAAAATTCCATATTTTCTAGTTAAGTATAAAATTTGTTTGTTTTTTTTTTTCTTTTAAGTTATTTCCTATTTTTTTTTTGTGCAATGTTTTAAATTGGATGCTATTGCTCTGGTTTAGAACAAATTAGCTAGATTTACCATATATGCTTTTTCTCCCTGGGTAGGCTATTGATTGATTTCTTCCTTTGTCAACCACAGAAGAACACCCTGTTGAATGGATTTTGCCCACCTTTTCTGGTCACCTGGCCTCTTGGACAGGTCATTATTCCCTGGCACATAAAGTTTATGCTATTAATTTCTAACTCACATTAGCTTCTCTCAGGAAGCCTCCATCCATTGAATGAGTGTGGTGAGTGTAGTAGCCCTTTGATAGGCAGGGCTCAGGCTTAGGCTTTCTCTCCTGTGGCCCACAGCTCAGATGAAGTGATCCTGAAGCCCACTGGAAGTCAGCTGACTGTGGAATTCCTGGAAGAGAATAGCTTCAGTGTGCCCATCCTGGTCTTGAAGAAGGATGGGTTGGGGATGACTCTGCCCTCGCCATCATTCACTGTGAGGGATGTGGAACACTATGTTGGTAAGAGGCCACAGACTCTCTCAGCAGTAACATTGTTCACTCCCTTCAAGACCCATGTCCCTTCCTCTTTAGTCTACTTTTTGCATTTCCTTTCTAGCCATCTTAGGAATCTGAGGTGATGTACCTTCCCTGAAGTCATTCTTTGGCAAAACTAGAGCCAAAATCTTACTCTTTTCTTCCTTTTCCTCTTAATAGACTACATAGCCCTATATGGAGCTGCATCTTTTTATCAGGGAAATTCTAGGGATCTTAGTCTCTCTGTCCTCTTGTCCTCTACTGAGATGATAATGCCTTTGACTTTTTTTTTAAAGATGTATTTATTTATTTGAAAGTCAGAATTACACAGAGAGAGATGGAGAGGCAGAGAAAGAGAAGTCTTCCATCCACTGGTTCACTCCCCAGTTGGCTACAATGGCCAGAACTGCACCAATCCAAAACCAGGAGCCAGGAGCTTCTTCTGGGTCTCCCATGAGGGTGCAGGAGCCCAGTGACTTGGGCCATCTTCTGCTGCTTTCCCAGGCCATAGCAAAGAGCTGATTGGAAGTGGAGCAGCCAGGACTCCAGCTGGTGCCCATATAGGATGCCAGCACTGCATGTGCCACAGCGCTAGCCCCAATGCCTTTGACTTTTACCCTTACATACCAGTTGAGTTTTGGGGGGAGAGGAGGAGAAAAATTGATTAACACGGCTGACCCTAGCAGGTGACTGTACTTTGTGTGAGGCTGTGAGTCAGGTAGTTCTGTAACTCTAGCAATACTGGACCTACCACAAAAGTATGATGGATTCTTGCTCCTGCTCCCCAAACCCACACAATACCTGTACATACAATGTCTGAGGAGAGAAGCCTTGAGCAAAAAGCCATTCTATGGACTGGTAAGGGACTGAGAGTTTTCTCAAGACCACCTGGAGCAGAACTTGTCTCTTTACTTCAGGTTCTGACAAAGAGATCGATGTGATTGATGTGACCCGCCAGGCTGACTGCAAGATGAAGCTTGGTGATTTTGTGAAGTACTATTACAGTGGGAAGAGGGAGAAAGTCCTCAATGTCATTAGTTTGGAATTCTCTGACACCAGGTAGGAGGGGCAGGGGTAACAAAAAAGCATGACGAATTGTCTAGAACTTATGATATACTGAGTATCTTTTCTGTGTTCTTCTCCCTTCCTCTTTGTGGTTTCTTCCTTTGAGATGGGGAGCCGAGTTACAGTTTCTAGGGTAGCAGCTTTCATTATAACAACCAAGTCATAATATTTCTTCTGTATAATTTCTAACATTGGATAAATTACACAGTAGCTATTTTAATTTATTTTTATCACCTTCAAGATCTAGGGCAGCTTTCTTTGACCTTTTTCTGTTATTTAGATTGTGGCATGGTCACTGTTTTGACTACCAGGATAAGTCCTTTGTCTAAATTTACTAAATTTACCAAGTAGGTTGTCTAAGGATAAGCATTTGGATTGAAAAAGAAAAGGAAAAGGCTGTATCATAACATTTAAATGATTCTGTCTAGACTTCCACACTCAATAGATAAATAGTCTTCTCAGTGCTCAGAACTGAGGGAAATACCAAGAAATCACATGTCTTTTTGCTCTTAGGAAGCTTGCTGTATGCTCATTTACATTTTTTGACTTTTAGTTTTGAAATAATTAGATATTCCCAGGAAGTTGGTCATGTGTCTTCTTCCAGTGTTCCACATAGTAACATCTTACATTATTATAGTACAATATTAAAACCCTTGCTTTTGTTTTTAAAATACTAGGCTAAACAACCTGAAGATGTTTAAAAACTGTTTCTTTATGCCTCACTTCTGAAAGATGATTTGAGGTAGCTTACAGAGAATGCAGTGAGGTAAAAAAAAGATAATTAGGACAAAAGAAATTTCAGGTATTGAAGTAGGATGCATCTGGTGGGTACTCTGCACATAAAATGTATATAATGAATGTTTTGATAATTGATAGAGATGTATTATAGAGTTTTCACTGAATTTCCTGAAGGTCAGAATAAAGGAGAATGCAACGTTTTTAAGATTTGTGGTTTTACATAGGATAAAAACAACCGGATGTTTCAGAAAAACACTTCTTTACCTGTAACTAAGCCCTGAGAGGTTTCCCTAATGGTTTCTCATAAAGAAGACACTATGAGGTGAGGACAGCACAATAACTTATAAATCAAGGGCCAAGTGAGTAGACTGGTATTGGAGGGTGAGTATGATGAGCATTTAGTAGAGAAAATGACCACCTTCCACTGGGGAAGGCTGTGCAGCTGGAACTTGGGACTTCTGGAGCTGAATGGAATGAGAATGCTGACCAGAATTACAGAAATAAGTATCCTATGTGCCTTTGGGGATTCTATGGAATGAACTTGTTTTCCGTCTTATTTGATCTGACTGAGATGCAGGGTATTTTATTCAGGCTCCAATCCCTGATCAGCTGACATCTACTTTCACTCTCTCTTACTTGCTAGGCTTTCTAACCTTGTGGAGACACCCAAGATTGTTCGAAAACTGTCATGGGTCGAGAACTTGTGGCCAGAGGACTGTGTCTTTGAGAGACCCAATGTGCAGAAGTATTGCCTCATGAGTGTGCGAGATAGTTATACAGACTTTCACATTGACTTTGGTGGCACCTCAGTCTGGTACCATGTGCTCAAGGTATGACTGGATATGGCTTCTAGAGGTAAACAGGCCTTGGGCCCCCTTCTTGTATCAGGTGTCAGCACAAAACAGGCTGCTATGGACCACATACTTACCACATTCTGTTTGGGTAACATTTCCATATAACTGCTTTGTCAGAATTTAGTATTTGGTAGATGTGCCATACACCCTGATGATTGTTTGTCTGTACAGTTTATCAAAATTGTTTTGAAAAGCATCAAATGTCTATGGTTTTTCCAACTGTTTCCTTCTTTAATTGAAGCGATTTATGCTCCTACCAACATGTGTGGTCCTTCAGACCACATATGTCCTTCAGAAATTCCTAGTAACATGAGAGTTCCTCCTCCCTCTCCCCTTCATAGAGTAATTATTTATTTATTTATTTTTAACAGAGTGGACAGTGAGAGAGAGAGAGAGAGAAAGGTCTTCCTTTTGCCGTTGGTTCACCCTCCAATGGCCGCTGCGGCCAGTGTGCTGCGGCCGGCGCACCGCGCCTATCCGAAGGCAGGAGCCAGGAGCCAGGTGCTTCTCCTGGTCTCCCATGGGGTGCAGGGCCCAAGCACTTGGGCCATCCTCCACTGTGCTCCCGGGCCACAGCAGAGAGCTGGCCTGGAAGAGGGGCAACCGGGACAGAATCCGGTGCCCCGACCGGGACTAGAACCTGGTGTGCTGGCGCTGCTAGGCAGAGGATTAGCCTATTGAGCCGCGGCGCCGGCCTAGAATAATAATTTTTTCTTTTTTTGACAGGCAGAGTGGACAGTGAGAGAGACAGAGAGAAAGGTCTTCCTTTTGCCGTTGGTTCACCCTCCAATGGCCGCCATGGCCGGCGCACCGCGCTGATCCGATGGCAGGAGCCAGGTACTTATCCTGGTCTCCCATGGGGTGCACGGCCCAAGGACTTGGGCCATCCTCCACTGTACTCCCGGGCCATAGCAGAGAGCTGGCCTCTGCAGAGAGCTGGCCATAGCAGAGAGCTGGAAGAGGGGCAACCAGGACAGAATTCGGTGCCCCGACCGGGACTAGAACCCGGTGTGCCGGCGCCGCAAGGCGGAGGATTAGTCTAGTGAGCTGTGGTGTCGGCCTCCAACATCTTTTTTAAAAAGATTTATTTATTTATTTGAAAGGCAGAGTGACAGAGAAAGAGGGAGAGACAGAGAGGGATCATCTGTCTGCTGATTCACTTCCCAAATGCTTGCAATAGCCAGGACTGGACCAGGCTGAAGCAAGGAGCCAGGAACTCCATCCAGGTCTTCTACACGGGTGGCTGTGACTAAAGTACTTAAGCAATCATCTGCTGGCTTCCAAATGCATGAGCTGGAAGCTGGATCAGAAGCGTAGTGCACAGCACTCTGATATGGGATGTAAGCTTCCTTGTAGTGGCTTAACTTGTTGTACCACAACGCCATCCCTATAAATGATTTCTGAGGGCTGGAGAGCAAATTACTTAAATACTTTTGATTGTTACTGTTTTCTACCCTTGTTCATATTATTTAGTTTTCTTACCAGAAATGCCAAGGAAAGAGCAGAAATCTTGGATTATAGGCTCTGTCCAAGTGATCACAAATTCTGAAGTAGCTGTTTTCTTTTTTTTCCTTTTTCAATTTCAATTTTAATTTTTTTTTAATTTGACAGAGTTAGACAGTGAGAGAGAGATACAGAGAGAAAGGTCTTCCTTCTGTTGGTTCACCCCCCAGATGGCTGCTACGGCTGGAGCTACACCTTCTGAAGCCAGGAGCCAGGTGCTTCCTCCTGGTCTCCCACATGGGTGCAGGTGCCCAAGCGCTTGGGCCATCCTCCACTGCCTTCCTGGCCACAGCAGAGAGCTGGACTGGAAGAGGAGCAGCCAGGACTAGAACCCGGTGCCCATATGGGATGCCAGCGGTGCAGGCAAAGGATTAGCCAAGTGAGCCACGGCGCTGGCTCCCTCAATTTTAATTTTTAAAAGCTATTTGAAAGAGAGAGATAGACTGACAGATTTTCCATCTGCTTTTTTTTTTTTTTTAAGGAAACTTTGTATGTTTGAAGGTGAAGGTTATAATTTTTTTATCAATTTCTTTTAAAGATTTTTTTATTTATTTACTTGAAAGTCAGAGTTATACAGAGAAGAAGCAGAGTGTGTGTGTGTGTGTGTGTGAGAGAGAGAGAGAGAGAGAGAAAGCGAGAAAGAGGGAGAGGTCTTCCATCTGATGGTTCACTCCCCAGTCGATCACAATGGCTGGAGCTGCGCTGATCCGAAGCAAGGAGCCAGGAGCTTCCTCCGGGTCTCCCCTGTGGGTGCAGAAGCCCAAGGACTTGGGCCATCTTGTACTGCTTTTCCAGGCCATAGCAGAGAGCTGGATCTGAAGTGCAACAGCCAGGTCTCAAACCGGCGCCCATATGGGATGCTGGCATGCAGACAGCGGCTTTATCTGCTATGCCACAGCACCGGTCCCTGCTCCACTTCTTATCTAGCTCTCTGCCAATGGCCTGGGAGAAGTAGCAAGATGACCCAAGTGCTTGAGCATCTACCAACCATGTGGAAGACCTGGAAGAAGCTCTTGGCTCCTGGCTTCAGCCAGACCCAGCCCTGACCATTGCGGCTATCTGGGGAATGAACCAGCAAATAGAAGATCTCTGTCTTTCTCTCTCCCCTCTCTCTGTAACTTTCATGACAGACAGTGAGAAGATGAGACACAGAGGAAGTTTTCCTTCTGTTGGTTCCCTCTCCAAATGGCCGCAACAGCTGGAGCTGCACCAATCCAAAGCCAGGAGCAGATGTTTCTTCCCAGTCTCCCACACGGGTGCAGGGGCCCAAGCATTTTGGCCATCTTCCACTGTTTTCCCAGGCCATAGCAGAGAGCTGGATTGGAAGAGGAGCAGCTGGGACTGGAACCGGCGCCCATATGGGATGCCGGTGCCAAAGGTTTAACCTGTACCACCATGCCGGCCCAAATAAATAAAATCTTTAAAAATGTTTTATTAGTCTGTAAACTGGATGTTTTGTTGGCTTACCATAAAGAAATTGAAATATGTAAATAAAAGTGTTTTTATGCAAATGTAAATTTTTTTTAAAGATTTATTTATTTGAAAGTCAGAGTTACACAGAGAGGAGAGGCGGTGGGGAGGGGGTCTTTCATCCAATGGTTCACTCCCCAAATGGCCGCAACAGCTGGAGCTGCACTGATCCGAAGCCAGGAGACAGGAGCTTCTTCTGGGTCTCTCACGCGGGTACAGGGGCCCAGGGACTTGGGCTATCTTATACTGGTTTCCCAGGCCATAGCAGACAGCTGGATTGGAAGTGGAGCAGCTGGGTCTCGAACGGCGCCCACATGGGATGCTGGCACTTCAGGCCAGGGCATTAATCCACTGTGCCATAGTGCTGGCCCCAAGATTTAACTTTTACTTAAAAATAAAAAGTAGTTTAATTTTTATAGAAGAGTTTCAAAAATAATGGAACGAATTCCTGTGTGCCCTTCACCCAGATTCCCAAATGTTATGATTTGTTACATTCTCTTTTTCTAAAGTAGACGTAACAAAGTGTTTTTTTCTGAGATATTTGAGAGTATAGATATAGTCCCTTTATCTCGAGTGTGCAGTCTTAAAAGTAAATCATGCTCTTATATAATATAATTATCTAGTTACCAAATTAGGAAATTAACATTGATGCAGTTCTACTAATTACAGATATGAGTTTGTCCAGTTATACAGATTTTTCTAGTGTTGGTTTTCTCTGTTCTGATTTACTATTGTGAAATTTTGATTAAACCAGTCAAGCTCTCAGGATGTCTTTGTGCTGGTGAGTTTTCGTTTCTTATCTAGTGATTATCAAAGAAAACACGATTAAGAAATAAAATGTTCTAACAGATAATCACCTAATGTAATCTTAGAAATCCTTGGGTGATTACTGAACTTTTAAACTTTTATTAACTTTGATTGCAGGTGTGAGAAGGAACATTCAGTAATGGCATTTAAAGACAACTTCAATTTTCTTTTCATCAGTAATGTGGCCTTAAATTCTCCTAGGGCTAGTGGTATTGATCTACTCATTTGTAGAGGCCATTTTTCATTTGGCATTGTGTCTAAAATAGGAATACTTGGTGTCCATTTATCCTAACTTGAACAATTTTGTTTGAAATGACCTTTCCAAATTGTTTTTGTCAAATTTATAGGAATTCGGCAGTGCAAAGTGCAAAAAGACCTTTTCAAGTTTTCCAATTCCACATAAAAATGATTGTTAGATGGGTTTTGAACTCTGGCAGATAGTCAGCAGTCTTTGAGCATGAGAGAATTTCCCTTTGCAGCACCCCTGATGGACTTTTCTGGAAACCAAATGTATTTTGGGGTACTTCAATCTCTATTTGTTTCAGGGTGAGAAGATCTTCTACCTGATCCGCCCAACAAATGCCAATCTGACTCTGTTTGAGTGCTGGAGCAGCTCCTCTAATCAGAACGAGATGTTCTTCGGGGACCAGGTGGAGAAGTGCTACAAGTGTTCAGTGAAGCAAGGACAGACGCTTTTCATTCCTACAGGTCTTCCTTGGGCCCCGGTGGGAGGGTTTGTGTAGGGATGGAAAGAATAAGGGAGCTTGTGGCACCACAAGTTGACCACTTCCCATAATGCATTAGTCTGTTTATATGGATATCTCTGTCGTATCAGTTGAGGCTCAGAACTGGACCTCAAGAAAACTCGTGTGGTGACCAGTGGGCAGCATGGTTCCTTGGGGAGGCTGCAAGTGAACAGTGAGGGGAGAGTTGTCCACGAGGAAGGTGATGGATTCTTTTCACTGGGTCAATGGTCAACTTGTCAGACAGATAGAAAATAGGATTTCATAGCCTCATGACTAAGTGACTGGAAAGCTGGCATTCTAGGCTATAAATCAATGACCTCAGGCAGGAGTGGGTTTTTTTTTCTCCCTTAAAAATATACATGCCTGTGCTTCACCCCTATAATTATGAATTCTTAAATCCAGGTAGAGTCTGCATATGTGGTTTTTTTAAACCTAGAAGCCTTTTATTTAAGGTATACAAACTTCATGCATTTCATAAATACAAATTTAGGAACATAATACAAATTTAGGAACCATACCCTCCCTCCCAACTAAATATGTGGATTTTTAAAAAGTCTGCACCTCATTGTTTCCATTTGGGAGAACTGATATCTTTAATTTGTTAGGTCTTTCATGAACACAGTATGTCTTTCCGTTTGTTTCGATTTCCCTTGGTTTCTTTTTTTTTTCTTTAAGATTTATTTTATTTATTGAAAGAGTTACAGAGAGAGGTAGAGACAGAGAGAGAGGTCTTCCATCTGCTGGTTCACTCCCCAGATGGCTGCAATGGCCGGAGCTGCACTGATCTGAAGCCAGGAGCTTCTTCCAGGTCTCCCATGTGGGTGCAGGGGCTCAAAGACTTGGGCCATCTTCTACTGCTATCCCAGGCCATAGCAGAGAACTGGATCGGAAGAGGAGCAAGCCGGTATTATAACCAGCACCCATATGGGATACCAGTGCTTCAGGCCAAGGCGTTAACCCACTGCGCCACAGTGCCGGCCCCTCCCTTTGTTTCATTAATCATAATTAATGTTAAGTTTTCTTGACATGTTTGATATAATTCTCTAGTGAAGTCATATAGACTTGGATATTTCTTTGGTGGGAAATTTTTAATTAAAATTTAATTTTCTTTTTAAAATTTAATAAGTGAATTAATTTACTTGAGCTATAGAAAATGGTGGGAGTGGTTAGGGGTAGGAGAAAACATGCGAGTGCTCCAACTGGGCTGGGAAACCAAGCCAGGTCTTGCACACAGGTGGCAAATATCTAGTTAAGCCATCACTGCTGCCTCCTAGGGTTCCCGTTAGCATGAAGCTAGTTAGGAGATAGAACTGATGATTGAACTCAGTCACTCTGATGTGGGGCACAGGTTTCTAACTGGTATCTTAATCACTAGGCCAAATGCTGCCCTATTCAATTGCCTTAATTTTTATGAGGCCATTCAAATTATCTATTTCACATTGGATGAATTGTGGGAGTCTGTTTTTTTCAAGGAATTGGTATATTTTATAAAATCTGAATTGTCAAATTTATGTGTGTAAAGTATTTATTATCTTTTTAAAAAATTTAAGTATTTAATTGAAAGGTAGAGACAGGGGGGAGACAGAGAAAGAGATCTTATCTGAGGGTTCACTCCCCAAATGCCTACAACAGCAAGGGCCAGTCCAGGCCAAAATTAGCAACCAGGAACTCAATCCAGATCTCTTATATGGATGACAGTGACCCAAGTACTTGAGCCATCACCTGCTGTCTCCCAGTATGTAAATCCCAGGAAGCTGGAAGCCCAGACACTCCAGTATGGGATGTGAGTGTCCTAAGTGGCATCTTAACCATTACACCATTATAATTTTGTTTTCTTCCAGAACACAAGTGGTATCCTGATTCATTCCTCTATTATGTGTGTCTTCTCTCTTATTCATGTTAGTCTTACCTAGAGGTTGGTCAACTTTATTATCTTTTCAAAGAACCACATTATGTTTCATTGTTTTCTCTGTTGTCTGTTTTCAATTGAATTGATTTCTGCTTTTATCTTTATTGTTCTTCTGCTTGCTGTGGGTTTATTTTGCTCTCCTTTTTCTACTCTTGAGATGGGAGCCTAAATTATGGATTTAAAACTTTCTTTCCTAATGTAAACATGTGCTGTAAATTTCCCTCTTAGTACTGATTTAACTATACCACATAAGTTTTGATATATTGTATTTTCATTTAGTTAAATGTGCTTTTGAAAAAAATTAAGGTATAATCCATATAACATAAAATGTAGTACTTTAAAGGACATAATTAATTTGTTTTTAGTATATTTATAAAGTTATACATGCATCACTGCTATCTAATACCAGAAAATGTTCATCACTTCCGAAAGAAACCCCATATCTCCTCTCCCTCAGTCCCTGGCAACTACTTTTGTACTTCCCCTGTATACAGATTTTGCTCTTCTGAATGTTTCATATAAATGTAATTAATATGTTTTCTTTTGTGTCTGGCTTCCTTTACTCAGCATGTTTTCAAGATTCATCATGTTACAGCATTTATCAGTAATTCATTTTTAAAAGCCTAATAATGCCATTGTGTAGATATGGCATATTTTATTTATCCATGTATCAGTTGATGAATTGTTTTTACTTTTGGCTCTTACAAGTAATGCTGCTATAAACATTCATTTATGTTATTTGTGTAAATATACATAAATTAGGCATCCCAAATCTAAAATCTGAAATGCTCCAAAATCTGAAGCTTTTAAGAAGCAGCCTGACACAGAGGAACATTTCACACCTGACTTTATTTGATAGGTCGTGGTCAAAACTCAGGCAGGATGGGCATTTAAACTTAGTGGTTAAGATGCCTGCATCCCATATTTGAGTGCTTAGATTCAATGCCTGGCTCTATTCTTGACTGTAGCTTCTTGCTAATGCAGACTGTGAGAGGCACTGGTGATGACTCAAATGCTTGGGTTCCTGCTACCCATGTGGGAGACCTGGATTGAGTTCTCAGCTCCCAGCTTTGGCTCTGCATCATGGGTATTTGGACAATTAACCAGCACTTTGGGTGGGAGACAGAAAGGTCTTCCTTTTGCCGTTAGTTCACCCTCCAATGGCCGCCATGGCCGGCGCACCACGCTGATCCGATGGCAGGAGCCAGGTACTTCTCCTGGTCTCCCATGGGGTGCAGGACCCAAGGACTTGGGCCATCCTCCACTGTACTCCTGGGCCATAGCAGAGAGCTGGCCTGGAAGAGGGGCAACCGGGACAGAATTCGGTGCCCCGACCGGGACTAGAACCCGGTGTGCCAGCGCCACAAGGCGGAGGATTAGCCTAGTGAGCCGTGGCGCCGGCCTCCCTGCCTTTCAGATAAGTTTAAAATTTTTTTAAAACTGCCAGTATACTAAAAATACTGCATCATATTTTCTTGATGCTAGGGTAGGTGTTTGCAGCAGTTAAGCTGCTACCTAGGATGCCTGAATCCCATATCAGAGTGCCTGGTTTGTGTCCCAGCTCCTCCACTTTAAATTCAGCTTCCTGCTAAGGCACATCCTGAGAGGCAACAGCAGATAGATGAAGTGCTTGTGTCTTTTTCACCCGTGTGGGAGGCCTGGATTGTGTTCTGGGCTTCTGGCTTCAGCCTTTCTGTTGCAGGCATCTGAGAGTAAATCTAGGGATAGAAGATCTCTGTCTCTCTGCCTTTCAAATAAAGTGACAATAAATAAATTTTTCAAAATTACCATAGGCTAAGCATATATATATATATATATATATGAAATACAAATGAATTTTTTATTTAGAATTGGGTTCCATCCCCAAGATATCTCATTTTGTATATATAAATCTTCCAAAATCCATAATCTAGGACTTCTGGTCTTAAGCATTTTTGATAGGGATACTCAACTTATATTTTCAATTTTCCTGCATGTAGACCTAGGAAGGAATTTAACTGTGTTTAAACTTTCAAAGAAATGCCAGACTGTTTTCCAAGGCAGCTGCATGTGCTATTTTATATTCTTGACAGCAGGAATGAGGGTTCCAATTTCTTCATATCCTCCCCAACATTTGTTATTGTCTGTCTGTATGATTACAGCCATCCTAGTGAGAGTAAAGTGGTGTACTATTGAGTTTTTGGTTTATATTTTCCTAATAACTATTGGTGTTGAACTTCTTTCCACATGGTGATTGGACATTTATGTATCTTTTCTTTTGGTTGGAGAAAGAAATACTCAGTCAAATTCTTGGCCCATTCATAAATTAGATTCTCTTTTTATTGTTGATTTGTAAGACTACTTTACATGTTTTGTATTCTAGACCTTTATCAGATATATGATTTGAAAATATTTTTTCTTAAGGCTTTTTCACTTTCTTGATAGTATCATACAAGGCACAAATTTATGAATTTTGATGTCCCATTTTTTTTTATTTGCTTATTCTTTTGATGTCTAAGAAACTGGTGCTTAATTCAGAACATAAATATTTACTTTAGTTTTTTTTTAAGGCAGAGTTACAGAGAGAGAGAGGGACAGACAGAGATCTTCCGTCTGCTGATGCACTCCCCAAATGGGTGCAAAAGCTGGAGCTAGCCGGTCTGAAGCCAGGAGCCAGGAGCTTCTTCTGGATCTCCCACATGGGTGCAGGGGTCCAAGCACTCAGGCTATCTTCTGCCGCTTTCCCAGGTGCATTGTCAGGAAGTTGGATGGGAAGCTGAGCAGCTGTGACTCACACTGATGCCCACATGGGATGTCAGTGCTGTAGGCAGCAGGTTTACCCACTATACACAACACCAGCCCCCTTTATTTAGGTTTAAAGATTTGTTTATTTGAAAGGCAAAATGATGTATGAGAGAGAGAGCAAGAGCTATCAATCTTCCATCTACTGGGTTATTCCACAAATGTCTGCAACAACCTGGTCTAGGCCAGGCCAAAGCTAGGAACCAGGAACCAGAAACTCCATCCGGATCTCCAACATGAGTGACAGCTACCCAAGCACTTGGGCCATCATCTGCTGCCTCCCAAAAGTATTAGCAGGAAGCTGGATCAAAGCATGGAATAGTTGAGTCTTGAACCAGGGACTCTGATATGGGATGCAGGTATCCCAAGCAGCAGCTTAACCCACAGTACCACAGTACCTGTTCCTCAGGATCGTAAAGATTTGTGCCTATGCCTCTAAGTATTTTATAGTTTTTAGTTCTTACATTTAAATCTTTAATCCATTTTAAGTTAATTTTTATGTGGCATGAGGCAAGGGTCCAATTTCATTCTTTGCACTGTAGCTATCCAGTTGTCCCAGAACCATGTGACAAGACCTATTCTGTTCATCAGTGAATTGTCTTGACACCTTAGTCAAAAGTCAGGACCATAGATGGATGGGTTTATTTTTTGGCCATAAATTCTATTCCATTGCTCTACATGTCTCTTATGTGTAGTATCATATTGTCTCAGTCACTGTGCATTTGAAACTGGTTGTTTCAGCCCTCCAACTTGATTTATTTTTTCAAAATTATTTTGGCTATTCTTGGTCCCGTGAATTTTCCCATGAATTTTTAGGTTCAGATTTTTAAACTGCTTTTACTGGTTATTCTAGTTACTTTTTATTTGCTCTTGATTTACTGTTCAGTGGTTGTACTAGTTGTTATATTTTACATAGCATATCTCAGTCTACTGGTATTTATGTTTAGCAGTTTGAGGGAAGGGTTGAAAACTTACAGAATTCTGTTTACATCCCACTTCCCATCCATTTTCTAATATTTTCCTATGTCTTAACTTTTTTCCATGAAGTTCTCATAAGTATTTTCTCTGCAGACCCTGAAAGCTACATCACACTGTGTTAATAACTTTTTCTTCAACTGCCAAACATAATTTAGAAAGCTCAAGAGAAGGAAATTCTGTTATGTCTTTTCTTTCATTCTGTCTTCCTTTATGGTGTTCGTTACGAGATTTCTTCTTTTGTAATTTTTTCTGTTTAGAGTTTCATGGTAGGTCTGATTGCAGCAAATTTTCTTAATTTTCCTTATCTGTAAGTATCGCGATTTCCCTTTTGCTCCTGAGATATATTTTTGCTGGATATAGAATTCTGGATTGATAGGTTCTTATCTTTCAGCCCTTGAAGAATGTTGTATTGCTTCCTTTGAGTTGTTTTTCCCCTATAGATAAATGAGTCATTCAATACTCCTTTCAGTAATTGTTTTTCTTTTTCTTTAGTTTTAAGCAGTTTGGGATGTGTTTTGGCATGTATTACTTTGGGTTTATAATGCTGTGTATGTTCACTTAGCTTCTTGAATGTGTAGGTGTATGTCTTTTGCCATAGTTGTGAACTTTTTAAATATTATTTCTTCAAATACTTTAACTTCTCTTTTTTAGAGTGATGGTTATATGAATGTTGTGTTTTGTTTTAGTCCTTCAATCCCCTAAGCATTTTTTTCTCTCTGTTAATGTTCAGATTGGGTAATTGCTATTGATTTATCTTTAAATTCTCAGTTTTCTTTCTACCATCTCTAACATTATGTTGTATAATTTTGGATTTTTTATTGCACAGATCTGTTTTTCTGTTCATGTATCAATAGCACTGATTTGATTTTATTAATTTTGTAGAATGTTTAATATGTGTTTAAGCCAGTCATCCTCTATGTAGAAAACTATTAAGTTTTCTATTCTAAGGCATTTATTTACCCATCTTTGAATCCTTTGACAGCTTTGGGTACTTGATAACTGCTTAGTGAATTGAAATTTGCCTACTATGTATTTGATTTAGATTAATTTATGTCTTGATAGAAATGTTCAGTCCATAAGCATTGAGTGTTGATTCTGTGTCTCAGCATTCGGCTAGGTGCTAGGGATAGATCGAAAGGACATTTCAGCATGATGTTCTTATAACCACGGTAACACCAATAGAGATATTCACCAGAAGTTTTGGAAGCACAAAGAACAGTACTTGGTTTCACAAGTGGTTTTTGGAAATCTTTTTTTTTAACTTTTATTTAATAAATATAAATTTCCAAATTACAGCTTTTGGATTATAGCGCCTTTTTTCCCCCATAACCTCCCTCCCACCTGCAACCATCCCATCTCCCACTCCCTCTCCCATCCCATTCACATCGATTCATTTTCAATTATCTTTATATACAGAAGATCAATTTAGTATATACTAAATAAAGATTTCAACAGTTTGCACCCACACAGAAACACAAAGTGTAAAGTACTGTTTGAGGACTAGTTATAGCATTAATTCACATAGTACAACACATTAAGGACAGAGATCCAACATGGGGAATAAGTGCACAGTGACTCCTGTTGTTGATTTAACAATTGACACTCTTATTTATAACGTCAGTAACCACCCGAGGCTCTTGTTATGAGCTGCTAAGGCTATGGAAGCCTCTTGAGTTCGCCAACTCTGATCTTATTTGGATAAGGACATAGTCAAAATAGAAGTTCTCTCCTCTCTTCAGAGAAAGGTACCTGCTTCTTTGATGGCCCGTTCTTTCCGCTGGGATCAGGAAATCTTATCAGAGTTATATTTGAAGGATGAGTATGGATTGACCTAGGAGAGGAAGGCAGGAAAGGTGGTTAAGATATAGGGAAAGACACAAGTGAACCAAGGCTGTGTGAGGCAGTTTATGACTACTAGAGCCTGAAGAGCCAAGGCTTGGAAGTGGATGAAGCTGAAAGCCATTAAAGGCCAATGGTTTGTTTATTTAATTTCTAATGGGTCAGCTGGTGCCGCGGCTCACTAGGCTAATCCTCTGCCTTGCGGCGCCGGCACACCGGGTTCTAGTCCCGGTCGGGGCGCCGGATTCTGTCCCGGTTGCCCCTCTTCCAGGCCAGCTCTCTGCTGTGGCCAGGGAGTGCAGTGGAGGATGGCCGAAGTCCTTGGGCCCTGCACCCCATGGGAGACCAGGATAATTACCTGGCTCCTGCCATCGGATCAGCGTGGTGCGCCGGCCATTGAAGGGTGAACCAATGGCAAAGGAAGACCTTTCTCTCTGTCTCTCTCTCTCACTGTCCACTCTGCCTGTCAAAAAAAAAAATAAAATAAAATAAAATTTCTAATGGGATATTTCAGATGTAGCAAAAAATATAATGAATAAAATTGTACTTATAATTAAACTAAAAATATAAAATATGCCATATATATTTGAATTTTCCAATAATACCACTCCTTTTTTTAAAAAGACTTATTTATTTGAAAGAGTTACACAAAGAAGGAGAGGCAATGAGAGAGAGAGAGAGAGGGAGAGAGAGAGGTCTTCCATCGCTGGTCCACTCTGCAATTGGCTGTAATGGCCGGAGCTGTGCTGATCTGAAGAAAGGAGCCAGGAGCTTCTTCTGGGTCTCCCATGTGGGTTCAGGGGTTGAAGGACTTTGGCCATCTTCCACTGCTTTCCCAGGCCATAGCAGAGAGCTGAATCGGAAATGGAGCAACCAGGACTTGAACCAGTGCCCATATGGGACACTGGCACTGCAGGCGGTGGCTTTACCGCAGGTGGCAGCTTTACCTGCTATGCCACAGCCACAATATCTCTTCTTAATTACATGGTCATTCTTCCCTCTCAGAGCTAACCATTGTCCTGAAGTTAGTGTTTCCGATTCTCATGCATTTTTATCCTTCTGTTTCATAGACATGCCTCACCAAACAGTTATTTTTTCACATGTTTTTAAATGTTATACAAATGGACACATTGATTACATTATTCTCAACTTTATTCTCTGAACATTGACTGTGAGGTACATGTTGATACATGTAGCTATAGTTCATGCATTTCACTTTTTTTATAGTTTTCCATTTTATAAGCTTATGAAAATGTATTCATTCTCCTGTGGGTGGACATTTCATTGGAGATTTTTAAGACAGGGAATGGATGACATGGGGAGATATGCATTATAGATAGATCATTTAGGATTGGATATGGATGACAGATTTTAGATTGGTATAGAGCAATGGTTTATAAACATTTTGTATTCCTTTATACTTTTTTTAAAGATTTATTTATTTGGAAGAGTTACAGAGAGGCAGAGAGAGAGAGAGAGAGAGAAAGAGAGAGAGAGAGAGAGAGGGAGAGGTGTCTTGTATCCGCCGGGTCACTCCTCAGTTGGCTACAACAGCTGGAGCTGGGCTGACCCGAAGGCAGGAGCCAGGAGCTTCTTCCAGGTCTTCTGCGCAGGTGCAGGGGTCCAAGGACTTGGGCCATCTTCCACTGCTTTTCCAGGCCATAGCAAAGAGCTGCATTGGAAGTGGAGCAGCTGGGACTCAAATCGGCGCCCATATGGGACACTGGCACTGCAGGCCGTGGCTTTGCCCACTATGCCACAGCCCCAATCCCCTCCTGTATACTTTTAAAAATCATTGCAAACCCAAAAGAACTTTTTCTTGTGTAGTATAGATTTATCAATCTATATATTAAAACAAGTTTTTTCATTTTTGAAGTGTTATTTATTTGAAAGGCAGAGTTGCAAGGAGTGAGGGAGACAGATTTTCCATCTGTTGGTTCACTCCCCAAATGACTGCAATGGCTCGGGCTGATCCAGGCTGAACCCAAGAGCTAGCTTCATCTGGGTCTCCCATGTGGGTACAGAGACCCAAGCACTTGGACTATCTTCTCATCTTCTGCTGTTTTCCTAGGCACATTAGCAGGGAGCTGGATCAGAATTGGAGCAGCTGGGATTTGAAGCCATGGTCATATGAGATGCTGGCATTGCAGGTGATGGCTTAACCAGCTGCGTCACAACATAGGCTCCAAAAACAAAATTTTTAAACATATATGTATTAATTCATGGAGAAATAATAAACCTATCAAATTTTAGTATTTTTGAAAAATAACTTTTAAGCAAAATCATTTAGTGAGAAGTGTTACATTGTTTTATATTTTTGCAAATCTTTAGTGTCGAGGATAATAGAAAATGACTGCATTCTCAAATCTGTTTCTGCCTTTAATATTATGTCATATCCTCTTCGGGAAACATGGTATACCTGCAAGAAGTTGACGGTAAAAAAGACAAAGAATACCTTTTTTTCCTAGAGTCAAATACAGAAATACTTCATCAGCAAGGACAGAATCACCTGATCTCAAGGATGTGTGTAGGATTCTAGAATAAATGATCTTGGGCAGCAAACATGAATACTAACAAGAGTAGGCATCCCAATGTGTCTGTCTCACAGCTGTCCAGTATAAGCAAGGAAAAACAAGAGCAATACTTGTACCACAAATTGACTGTGAAACACTTCATTACTTAGGAAAAAGGTAACACATGGTCACAACTCCTAACTAGAAAAAAGGAGCTTTTTGAATATTAATTGGGTCAAGCAGTCTTGTTAAATTGTATTTCTGCCTGATACTGATTTCCTCTCTATATGTGAGATCAATGTACATGTTAATAGGAATTATTAGTCTTTCTGATTGAGGCAGTTCAAACCCATTTCATCTCAGAACACTAGGTCTAAGATTCAACTTGTTGCAGCATTGATATATTTTCTATGATCTTGAGTGATGTTAAATCAGAATGTTAATATAATCTGAAAAACATTTATGGCATAAGGGAACCGTATGTAAGTATGTATACACACATACATATATGTACATGTATATACATTCACATATATATAAATAAAGTATCCTAAAATCACATTACAGAATTTATATTTAAAATTAAAATGATTTAAGCATTTAGTTTTCTTGTAGCCAGTCATGTATAATTTTTTTAAAGATTTATTTATTTATTTAAGAGGCAGAGTTATAGACAGGGAGAGACAGAGAGAGGTCTTCCATCCATTGGTTCACTCCCCAAATGGCTGCAACAGCAGGATCTGGGCCAATATGAAGCCAGAAGCCAGAAGCTTCTTCCAGGTCTCCCACATGGGTGCAGGGACCCAGGTATTTGGGCCATCTTTCATTGTTCTCCCAGGCCATAAGCAGAGAGCTGTATTGGAAGAGGAGCAGCTGGGACTTCAACCGGCGCCCATAGGGATGCCAGTGCTGCAAGTGGAGGCTTAGCCTACTATGCCACAGCGCCTGCCTGTAGCCAGTAATTTAATTAAGAAAGGACCATCAATGTTTTGATAAGATCCCCTTTGAACACAATATTTTTCATGATTTTTTAATGCTCAGAAAATTCTACTTTCAGTCTCCAAAGGGCTTCCTAAGATATAATTTAAAGTGGAACAAATGTTGTCTTTTTTTTTTTTAAAGATTTATGTATTTATTTGAAAGAGTTACACACAGAGAGAAGGAGAGGCAGGGAGGGAGGGAGGGAGGGAAGGAGGGAAGGAGGGAGAGGTCTTCCAACCATTGGTTCATTACCCAATTGGCTGCAATGGCCAGAACTCAGCCAATCAGGAGCCAGGAGCCAGGGGCTTCTTCCGGTTCTCCCACGTGGGTACAGGAGCCCAAGGACTTGGGCCATCTTCTACTGCTTTCCCAGGCCATAGCAGAGAGCTGGATTGGAAGTGGAGCAGCCAGGACTCGAATTGGTGCCCATTTGGGATGTCAGCACTGCAGGTGGTGGCTTTACCTGCTGTGCCACAGCACTGGCCCCACAAGTGTCTTCTGATTCTAGTTGAAACAGTGAAATAGTTTCTGTCTAAATTCTGGGAAATCTTAAATAATATGCCTTCTTTGTGAAGCTGAAGAAAGATCAAATCACACAAAGATAAAGGTTGCAATAGATACCAAGGTGGGTAAATGGCCAATTATTTTTGGTCATCATTTGTGCAAAGCCAGGTGGTAAAATTGGGCCAAATCTGATGGCTAGTGTGAGGATGGTGTTTTCCTATTTGATGCATAAGAAATTATTGTATGAAAATATGAGGATAGAAGAGGGAGCAGCTTTGTGCTTCCTGCTGTGTTATCTTTTTTTTTTTTTGACAGGCAGAGTGGACAGTGAGAGAGAGACAGAGAGAAAGGTCTTCCTTTGCCGTTGGTTCACCCTCCAATGGCCGCCGCGGCCGGCGCGCTGCGGCCAGCGCACCGCGCTGATCCGATGGCAGGAGCCAGGAGCCAGGTGCTTTTCCTGGTCTCCCATGGGGTGCAGGGCCCAAGCACCTGGGCCATCCTCCACTGCACTCCCTGGCCACAGCAGAGGGCTGGCCTGGAAGAGGGGCAACCGGGACAGAATCCGGCGCCCCGACCGGGACTAGAACCCGGTGTGCCGGCGCCGCAAGGCGGAGGATTAGCCTAGTGAGCCGCGGCGCCGGCCCCTGCTGTGTTATCTTTATTATGTTCCCAGTTTCACTTAGACTAAAACTAGATTGCCACAGAATTTTCCTTTTTTTTTTTTTTAAGATTTATTTATTTATTTGAAAGAGTTAGGAGAGGCAGAGAGAGAGCGAGGTCTTCTGTCCGATGGTTCAATCCTCAGATGGCCGCAATGGTCGGAGCTGCACTGACCTGAAGCCAGGAGCCAAGAGCTTCTTCCGGGTCTCCCACATGGGTACAGGGGCCCAAGGTCTTGCGCCCTCTTCTACTGCTATCCCAGGCCATAGCAGGGGGCTGGATTGGAAGAGGAGCAGCCAGGACTAGAACCGGCGCCCATATGGGATGCTGGCACTGCAGGCCAGGGCGTTAACCAACTGCACCACAGCGCCGGCCCCACCACAGAATTTTCTAATCACTAACCACCTTTTCCACATTACTGCTTTCTCTGTCGCTTTATATTTTTTGTTGCTGGAGTTCCTGCAGGTTTCTTGGTGTCTTGTGGGTATGATATTACTTATATCAGTAGAAGCTGTTGCTGTACTCCCATATCTTGGCAGTGTGGTTGAGCTGCTTCTTAAAAATATCATGAATATAGATTTGGCCTTTCATATTCTCTGAAAGTCTCAGGGAGCATGAGGTTTCTCTGAATCATACCTTGAGAACAACTGGCGTACAGAAGCCAGTTTAGAGGCTGTTACAGTAGCCTAGATGAGAGATAGTGAGGGATTTGAACCAAAGCATTAGTAGGATGGATAGATAGAGAAAGGGAGATGAATTTGAGAGATTTAAGAATAAAAATATTTTTAAAGGATTTATTTATTTGAAAGGCAGAATTACAGAGAAAAGGAGAGGCACAGAGAGATCTTCCATTTGCTGGTTCACTCCCCAGTGGCCACATTGGCTAGGGCTGGGCCAGGCTGAAGCCAGGAACCAGGAGCTTCTTCCAGGTCTCTCACGTGGGTGCAGGGGCCCAGGGAGTTGGGCCATCTTCTGTTGCTTTCCCAGGAGCATTAGCAGGGAGCTGGATCAGAAGTGAAGTAGCCAAGACTTGAACTGGCACCCTTATGGGATGCTGGTGTTGCAGGCTGTGGCTTTTACCTACTGTACCACAGTGCTGACCCCAAGAAGAAAAATCTTCAGGTCCCAGAAGGAGGTACTGTGTCAGGGGTAAAAGGAATAATTGAGTTCCAGTTGGGTGTGTGCTTCATAACCACACTGTGAGGTAGATAGTTACCTAGGAAATGGCAGAATTTGAACTCAGGTCTGACCAGCACAAAAGCTTTTTGTTTAGCCAGGTTAGAGGTAGAAGGAATAGTTATAGGAAGGAGTTGATGTCCTTAGAGACAAAAGATTGGATGGTAAGGCAACGGAAATATTTTGAAATGGAGAGGAGCGAGGTGGCAGAAGTGCATTAACCCCATATTTTGGTCCAATGCAGGATTATAAATGATGGCAGGCTGGGTGTTGAAAGAGTGTATTAACTAAGAAAGTTCTGAGTCATCTGCTCTTCAGGAGTTGGAGTTGACTTGAGTGGGCTATGGAGAGAGGAAGAAAGGCCCTGTATCAACTATAATTTTTGCTTTGTTACACTGCAGGATGGATCCATGCTGTGCTGACCCCTGTGGACTGCCTTGCCTTTGGAGGGAATTTCTTACATAGCCTTAACATTGAAATGCAGCTCAAGTGAGTCCTGAGGCTGTGGTGATCCTGAGTTGGCCCCTCCTGTCTGCTGGAGTTCTTGGACTCTTCCTTAGAGCAAGGAAGTGCAGCATAGAAGGAGGCATGATGATCAGATGGAAATGGATCCTGGTTCCTGATGCTGTTCAGTTTAAGGATTAACAACTTTTCCTCACATACTAGTTAAGTGACCTTGGGCAAGACATTGTAACCTTTGATTCCAAAGTCTCCTAAATATAAATCTTACAGGATCCTTTTTTAAGAAAATTATTTTAAAGGCAGTGACAGAGAGAGAGGCAGACACAGAGATCTTCCATCTGTTTGTTTAGTCCACAAATGGCCACAATGGCTGGGGATGGGGCAGGCCAAAGTGAGGAACTCCATCCTGGTTTTCCACATAGGTGGCAGGGGCCCACGTATTTGGGCCATCTTTTGTTGCTTTCCCAGGCACATTAGTAGGGAGCTGGATTAGAAGCAGAGCAGCCAAGACTCAAACCAGCACTCCAATGTAGGATGCCAGCTTTGCAGGCAATAGCTTAGCCAGCTGCATCATGCCAATAGCCCCTTTTATGGGGTCTTTTGAGTATTAGAGATAATATATACAAAGTACCCAGAATATGCCTGGTATGTAGTAATTGCTAAGTAAATAGATCCTTGTTATGCCTCTTTCTTCCAGAGCCTATGAGATTGAGAAGCGGCTGAGCACAGCAGACCTCTTTAAGTTCCCCAACTTTGAGACCATTTGTTGGTATGTGGGAAAGCACATCCTGGACATCTTTCGAGGTATGGGTCCGTTATGTCCTGCTCCCCTGACTGTGTGTGTGAGAGAGAGAGAATATGAATATGTATAACTATCAACTTGATCAAGATATAGTACTATTCATCACCACAAAGATCTCCTATGTATATGAAAACATTGTGTTGACACTTTCTTCTGGTGGTGGGCATATAGCTTACCCTGTTCTGGGGAAAATGGAGCTCAAGGCCATGAACCTGGCTGTCTTCCCTCATCTGACCATGGTGCTTTTGGCCACTCGCATGTTCTTCACTTGGTTCTTTGTTTTTAAAAAAAGATTTTATTTATTTATTTGAGAGGTAGAGTTACTGACAGTGAGAGGGAGAGACAGAGAGAGAGGTCTTCCATCCGCTAGTTCACTCCCCAAATGGCCACAACGGCCGGAGCTGCGCCAATCTGAAGCCAGGAGCCAGGAGCTTCTTCTGGTCTCCCACATGGGTGCAAGGGCCCAAGGACTTGGGCCATCTTCTATTGCTTTCCCAGGCCATAGCAGAGAGCTGGATTGAAAGAGGAGCAGCTGGGGCTAGAACTGGTGCCCATATGGATGCAGGTGCCACAGGTGGAAGATTAACCTACTGTGCCACAGCGCTGGCCCCACTTGGTTCTTTGTTTATGAGGTCATTCCTGCCATGTGCACTTGAGATATCTATGGAGAGTATCTTCTCCTTGGTGGCCTTGTTCTTTATGAACTGTGTCGCCTTCATCATCTTGTTCTGGGTTGGCATCTACATGTGAGCTCCAAAGGATGCCAACCAGGAGGTTTCATGGAATTCTTTTTTTAAAAAGATTTATTTTATTTATTTTGAAAGAGTTACAGAGAGAGAGAGAGAGGTCCCGCTGGTTCACTCCCCAGATGGCTGCAATGGCTGGAGCTGAGCCAATCTGAAGCCAGGAGCCAGGAGCTTCTTCTGGGTCTCCCACGTGGGTGCAGGGGCCCAAGGACTTGGGCCATCTTCTACTGCTTTCCCAGGCCATAGCAGAGAACTGGATTGGAAGAGGAGCAGCTGGTATTAGAACCAGTGCCCATATGGGATGCCGGCACCCCAGGCCAGGGCTTTAACCCGCTGCACCACAGCACCGGCCATGAGAATTCTTTATAAAGCCCAAATCTGGTTCTAATAGTCTTCCCCTGAAGTGAGACCAAGCACAGCTAATCCATCTTCTATGTTAATGGCCCTTCACATCCTAATGTAGCAACCATGGTCATCCTGAGTGTTCTCATTTTGAAACCCAGTTGGCAGAGTAGTTTAATGGAAGAAGCACACCCTCAGATTCAATTAGGATTTCACTCTTGGCTCTGGCCTTTACCAGGTGTGGCCACTTGGTCAAATCTGTTTTTTTCTCTGAAACCCAGTTTCCTGAACTGCAAAATGAAGATACTAATACCTGCCTAGTAGGGTGGTTATAAGGATTCACATGTAGTAGATACACAGTAAATGAACACCAATAAGAGAACTTCAAATCTAGAGTTGAACTCAGAACTCTGAGCATTTTCTCTAGTTGTATGATTTCCCTAGTTGTATTTACTTTCCTGCAGCGCTTCACTGATACTCTGCTTTCCTCTTTCCCTCTTTAGGTTTGCGACAGAACAGGAGACACCCTGCCTCCTACCTGGTACATGGTGGTAAAGCACTGAACTTGGCCTTTAGAGCCTGGACAAGAAAAGAAGTAAATATGTCTATTTCTTTATCTCCTTGGGAGTTCTGCCCCCTGTAGGGACTGTCTTTGGGCATGTGCTTTGAAGAAGCAGAAGAGTGGAGGACTGGGCTAGGATTCCTTGGATTACATTATTAAACCTTTCTTTTAGCTCATAAAAGTAATGCATACATACTTTAGACAAATAAAAAGAATATAAAATAAGAAAACATCATCTGTAATTTTAATACTTATAGGGAACTATTAATATTTGGACATGCTTGTATTTCTGATCTTCTTATGTGTTTTGTTTATTTTTAATTTTATTTATTTGAGAGACAGACGGAACTCCCATTTACTGGTTGACTTTCCAGATGTCCATGATGACTCAGGCTTGTGGCTGAAACCGGGGGTGGGAAACTCAATCAAGGCTTTCTACATGGGTAGCAGGGATTCAACTACTTGAACCATCACCTGTTGCCTCCCAGGGCACATATTACCAGGAAGCTAGACTTGGGAGCTGAGCTGAAGCTCCAAACAGAGGCACTCTGATAATGGGATGCAGGTGCCCTAACCCTTGGGTTACCTACTGGCCCAAATGTCTTCCTCTATATGAATTATTTTTAATGATTTATTTATTTGTTTGAAAGAGTTACAGAGAGAGTAGAACCACTGGTTTACTCCCCAGATGACCACAATGGCCGGACTGGGCCAGGCTGAAGCCAGGAGCTTCTTCCAGGTCTCCCACATAGGAGCACTGGGACCATCTTCTGCTGCTTTTCCTAGGCTATTAGCAGGGAGCTGGATTGGAAGTAGAGCAGCTAGGATGCAGGCATTGCAGGCAGTGGCTTTACCTGCTATGTCACGACACCAGCTCTCCTATATGAATTTTAAAAACATAATTGCAATCATGCTGTAATCTAATTCTATGTTTGAGTCTATTGGCTTATTGTAATTTTCATAAACATGAGCATTTAATAATTACATGATATACTTCAGTAGGACTGTATCATCCTTACCTAACTACTTGTTATTGTGTCCTTTTAATTATTTATTTGGAAGAGGTATAGAGAGTCTTACAATAATTATCTGTATGCATCAGTCTTTATCCCACATTGTTTGATTAAGAGCAGTTATTACATCAGAGTTTATGAAAAAAATGTAAGGCTCTTGATGCATACTGCCAAAATGGCTTTTTAGAAATGTACCAATAAACATCAATCCAACTGAATACTAAACAGCTGTGACAGACAATAAGAAAGCTTTCTATGTACTGATTTGGAAAGATCTCCAGAATTTGTCAACTAAAAGCATAGAACCATGTGTAAACTATACTACTTTATATGCAAAAAAGGAAAAAGCAAGAATTATATTTGCATATACTTGTATTTGCCTGAAGACACATCTTGAGGAATATAAAAACAAAGGAAGTATTATTTGTGGGTTAGTTTATGGAGGTGATGGTAGGGACAAGGTAGGATGAGACCTTTCACTAGTTATCTTTTACACACACACACACACACACACACATTTGAGAGGTAGGGATTCAGAGAGCATGAATGAGTGCAAAGCATTCTCATCTGCTGATTAACTCCCCAAATGCTTGCCATGGCCAGGATAAGGCCAGGCCAAAACTTGGAGCTAGGAACTCAATCCAGATCTCCCATGTGCTAGCAAGGATGCAACTACTTGAACTGTCATCTGCTGCCTTCCAGGATCTTCATTGGCAAGAAACTGGAATTAGGAGGCAGAGCTGGGGATTGAACCTAGGCACTCTGATATTTTTTCATATTATTTGCTTTTAAAAAAATATTTATTTATTTGAAAGAAAGAGTTACATAGAGGGAGAGACAGAAAGAGATTTTTCCATCCCTGGTTTGCTCCCTAAATGGCCATAATAGCCAGAGCTGTGTCAAGCCAAAACCAAAATGGAGCTGGTACTGTGGCGTAGTAGGTTAAACCTCCGCCTGTAGCACTGGCATTCCATATAGTGCTGGTTGGAGTCCTGACTGCTCCTCTTCTGATCTAGCTCCCTGCTCATGGCTTGAGAAAGCAGTATAAGCTGACCCACTGGCCGGCGCCACGGCTCACTAGGCTAATCCTCCACCTTGTGGCGCCGGCACACCGGGTTCTAGTCCCGGTCGGGGCACCGGATTCTGTCCCGGTTGCTCCTCTTCCAGGCCAGCTCTCTGCTGTGGCCAGGGAGTGCAGTGGAGGATGGCCCAAGTGCTTGGGCCCTGCACCCCATGGGAGACCAGGAGAAGTACCTGGCTCCTGCCATCGGATCAGCGCGGTGCGCTGGCCGCAGCGCGCCGGCCGTGGCGGCCATTGGAGGGTGAACCAATGGCAAAAGGAAGACCTTTCTCTCTGTCTCTCTCTCTCACTGTCCACTCTGCCTGTCAAAAAAAAAAAAAAAAAAAAGCTGACCCAGGGGCGTGGGCCCCTGCACTCACGTGGGAGACCTGGAAGAAGCTCCTGGCTCCTGGCTTCAGATTGGCCCAGCCCCGGCTATTATGGCCATTTGAAGAGTGAACCAACAGATGGAAGACCTCTTTCTCTGTCTCTCCCTCTCTCTGTTTGTAACTCTTCCTCTCAAATGAATTTAAAAAAAAAAATCTCCAAAAAAAAAAACCACACCAAGTTTGTGGAATGCAAGAAAATGGAAGATATATGAGTGTTTATGTTTAGGCTGCATGTACCCTATAGATTCCTCCCCCTGCATTCAGTGACCTAAAGAGACTTCTCAGCTATTGCAGGCTTAACCTACATATCTCCCATTTCTTTCTTTATTAAAGTGACATATTTGAGAGGGAGAGTGACAGGAAGGGAGGGGGGAAGAGAGAGAGAGAGAGAGAGAGAGAGAAAGAGAGAGAGATTAATTCTATCTACTGGTTCACTCCCCAAATGCCTGCAATAGCTAGGGTTGGGTCAGGTTGAAGCCAGAAACCAGGAACTCTGTCTGGGTCTCCCACATAGGTGGCAGGAATTCAAGTAATTGAGACACCATCTGCTGTTTTCCCAGGCCCATTCTCAGGTAGCTGGCTCAGAAGCAGAGGAGCCTAGACTTGAGCCTGCATTATGGAGTGCTGGTATATCCAGAGGTAGCTTAACCTGCTGTAACAGAGTGCCTACCCCAAAATGTTGAGTTCTTAAAAAGCAAGCAAGTGGGGCCCGGTGCTGTGGAGTAGTGGGTAAAGCCTCTGTCCACAGTGCCAGCATCCCATATGGGTGCTGCTTCGAGTCCCAGCTGTTCCACTTCTGATCCAGCTCTCTGCTGTGGCATGAGAAAGTGGTAGAAGATGGCCCAAGTCTTTGGGCTCCTGCACCCGTGTGGGAAACCCAGAAGAAGCTCCTGGCTCCCAGCTTCAGATCAGCTCAGCTCCGGCCATTGCAGCCATCTGGGCAGTGAACTAGTGGATGGAAGACCTCTCTCTCTCTCTCTCTCTCTCTCTGCCTCGTCTTCTCTCTCTGTGTAACTCTGACTTTCAAATAAATAAATAAATCTTTTTAAAAAAGCAAGCAAGTTTATGAAATCCAAGAAAGCAGAAGAAATATCAATATGTACACTTAGACTTCAGGTAGCTACTTCATTGTCCTAAGGAGACCTTTCAGCCATTGAGGCTTATCCCACACAGTCTCCCATTTCTTGTTACCAGACTTTCCCATAGATATTCTTGGCCTTCACACTTTAGGCCTTCCCTTGCTCCCTGCACTCACCTATACCTGGGCCTTAGTCTGTGACTCTGTTTCTGAACACCTTATAGGTGTGGTTTCCTTGAGTTTGAACACTGAGCCCATCCCATGAATGAAACTTCACCATGATTGGGTCCCCAGGAATACTAAAAAAAGAGTTGCATGGGTAGAAAGTACTCATGCTCTTGGTTAAGAACCAAGGGATGGCCCCAAGCAGTGTGATCAAATGGAACTGAAGGAGAGTAAGACATTTCTGAGGAGCCCATGCTCACGGAAGAAGTCTGTGAAGTATACTGTCTGTCTTGGGAAGCACTTGCTTCCTCACCTTTCCTGAGCCCAGGTCTTAGAGGGGAGGGAGGGAGCCATTAAAGTTATGCTGGGTCACATAGATTCTTGGCCCCTGATCCAACCACTAAAATAAATTCTAGATAGATTAAAGGAGTTAAATGAAAAGAAAAAAAAAAAAAGAATCCAACCTTGAGAAGCAAGGGAATGCTGAGGAAATTTTTTCCATCCTCTGGATGCAAAAGTAATGTAAAAAGTAGTAGAAGAAATGACAAAGAAAAAGTTTCAGATCTACATAAAATATAAATCTTCATATTAAAAAATATGGAAAATAAATTTGAAAGAGAGACAACTGACATGTTATCCCCCAGTTTATAGTTGAGCTAGGTATAGGCCTGTAGCTGCTGAGTACTGAGTTCTATCCTCTAAAGCGCAGAGGCCATTTTGTCCCCATTCATCTCCCTCAGGTCCTTGATTTTTTTAAAGATGTGTTTGTTTTTTTGAAAGGCAGAGTTACAAGGAGACAGGTCCTTAATTTTTTGAGCGGTGTAGCTCCAACCCACAATTGAGTTCCTTACACCTCTTGATACTGTCCTTTAGCAGATATATTTGGTAAATATTTTCTCTCAGTCTGTAACTTGTGTTTTTTTTTAAAGATTTATTTATTTATTTGAAAGGCAGGATTACAGAGAAGGAGAGACACACAGAGAGAGACAGATGAGTCTTCCTTCCGCTGGTTCACTCCCCAGATGGCCACAATGGCTGTAGCTGGGCTGTCCGAAGCCAGGGGCCAGGAGCTTCTTCTGGTTCTCCCATGTGGGTGCAGGAGCCCAGGGACATGGGCCATCTACCACTGCTTTGCCAGGCCATAGCAGAGAGCTGGACCAGAAGTGGAGCAGCCGGGGCTTGAACTGGCACCCATATGGGATGCCAGCACTGCAGGCTATGGCTTTAACCACTACACCACAGCACTGGCCCCTTTAGCTTGTCTTAAAAGTAGCATTGATGGTAAAGTAGTGGAGATTTTGCAGAGAGTTTTTTAATATGTCTAATTTATCACTTTTTTCTTTGCTTGTTCATGTTTTTTATATCCTATGAAATCTTTGCCTAACTGGAGGTTCCAAAGGTTTTCTACTCTCTTCTAAAAATAATGGGTTTATAATTTTTATTTTTAGATCCATGAGCCATTGTGTGTAAGATCTGGATCAACGTTCTTGTGTCTTTTTTTTTTTTTTTTTTTTGTACATAGATTTCTAATTGATCCAGTATCATTTGTTGATTGACACATTTATTGAAAATCAGTTGTTTATTTACTTGTGGGTCTCTTTCTCATGCCTCTTATTTGACAGGCTCTTCCAGACCACGAGGATGAGATCCCGGAGACAGTACGGACTGTACAACTCATTAAAGATCTGGCTAGGGAGATTCGCCTGGTTGAAGTAAGAAGCATGGGAAGAGGGAAAGGCATTTGGGCTCAAGGCTCAAATGGCAGATCAGGTTTCTGCAGTTGACATGAGCGCCCAGAGGAAGGATTGGGAAAATCCCATCAAGCAACCTATTTGTTCATTCAGATAATTATTATGTGCTTCAAATGTGTTCTACACATTGGGCTACCCTCTAAGAATACATAAATAATACAGTGCCTGCCCACAGTAAACTTATAGTCTGTTTGAGGAGCCTTAGCAAAGTTAACCTCTCTTGAGCCTCAGTTTCTTCATCTCTTAAATGGGGATAATTGTATCTACTCAAGGATTGTTAAGAGAATTACATAAGGTAATGTGGGTTGAGTGTCAAATATAGTGTTTGGCACACAATAGATCCTTAATAAATTATGATGGGTTGTGGTGGTAGTGGTGGGTGGTGGTGGCGGCAGCGGTGGTACTAGTAGTAGCTGTTGTTGTTAATATTTTGATTCAGTCTCTGCATTCTACAAAATGACAGTTCTCTCGGGTTGCAGATGATTACAAAGCCATGTTTCAGCAGGTGGCATATACCACGAGGCAGTAAGGTATAGTGGTAAGAGACTCAGAGAAACCTGGATTCTGGTTCCTACTCTATCACTTGCAAGTCTTTCAGAGTCTCAGTTTCCTCATCTGTAAAGTAGGAACCAACTTTACTAACGTTTCAAAGTTTTGTTGGGATTAACAGCTAATATATGTAGAGCCTCTCATACAGTGCCTGGCAGAGTAAGTACTCAATAAATGTGAGCTGTTGTTATTAATAGACTTTGTAGCAAAGAGAGAACTCAGTGTGGGATGGTGAAGTAGCAGAGGCACCAGAGGAGAATTGGACTTAGTATGTTTCAACTTTCGTTTAGCTCAGGAACTGTCAAGTTCCATTTACTACCTAGGATGTAATCCTTGCTGAATGATAGATACAGTGAGCTACTGGGGAGTTAAGCTTCTAGCCTCACTGCTTGAAGAGTGTTTCACTGCCTATAACTGTAGCTTACAGTGTCCACTCCCCCCTACCTTATTTTCCTCCATTTCCAGCTGTCAAAATCCTTCAGGAAAGGTTTACCTTTTCTCCAGCTCTTTCTACTTAAATCAGTCTTATAAACAGAACTTTGGGCTGGTTGGAAGAGGACTTAGATATAGACCATATCTGATCCATTGGTTTTAAAATTTTTTACAGCACTGGACTCCTCTTTTACAAATGAGATTTCACATGGAAACCCAATATATATATGACAAATCAGAATAGCTGCTTTGAATACAGTGATGATGGGAGGCCTTGTTCCTTTTATATACTTTCTATCTGCTTGGAGTCTCCAGGGTTTCTTTCAAGAAGCTAGGTTAGGAGCCATAGAACATCTTTGGAAATCACCTTTAGAATCTAGTCCTTTAATTTTACAGCTGAGCAAACAGCCATAAAGGGGTCAGATAACTTTCCTGAGGTCATAGATTTAGATAGCTAGTAGCAAAATTAGGACTAGATCATCTCTCCTTCTCTCAAATCTTGTAGTTCTTAGAGTTTGAACCACAGTTTTGTACTTGATTATTTTCTGTTTCATGTCAGCTACTCTTGGAGTCTTTTCTCTCCAATTTTGACAGCATTGCTGGACTTTTTCTTTGCTCGTCTTCACACTTGTCAATGGCTGGGTTAAGAAATGCCACCCAATAAATTCTTGATGAGTCATTGTACAAAAACTAGGGTGTGCATTTGTAGAGTATCTATAAGCCACTTCAGACCTCTGCTCTTAATATAGAGAGAATCTTTGAGTAAGCGCTAACCCCCTCATGTACTAATACTCTTGTAGGACATCTTCCAACAGAACGTTGGGAAGACGAGCAATATCTTTGGGCTGCAGAGGATCTTCCCAGCCGGCTCCATTCCCTTAAACAGGCCAGCCCATTCCACTTCAGTATCCATTTCCAGGCTGTCACTGCCCTCCAAAAGTGGTTCAAAGAAGAAAGGCCTGAAGCCCAAGGAACTCTTCAAGAAGGAAGAGCAAAAGGGCAAGGAGAGTTCACCCTTGGGGCCTGCTGGCCAATTGAGCTATAATCTCATGGATACATACAATCATCAGGCACTGAAGACAGGCTCTTTCCAGAAAGCAAAGGTGGGTGCGGACCCATGGGTTCAGCCCAACCCTTTTGGGTCCCTTGGAAGAGCAGGGTTTCAAAAAGACAGGCTTTCCTGTATTGCTCCCACCTCCCGTAGGGCCCCTGGTGTTTGGCTACCAGTCCCACTCATTTAACAGGCATTTATTGAGACCTTTTCTGTGCTGGGCACTGTGATAGGTGCTGTGGGCATAACTCTCAAGAGTCTCATATGATAGGCCAGTGAGAAAGATAGGCATCAAAACAAATGAGTGCAACAAAGTGCTATATAGATGCCACAATCAAGGTATCTGTGAGACTCTGTGACACATACAGAGGGGTTTGAGGTATAGAAAATGGTCAGGGGCTCTTCAGAAAACAAGACACCTGAGTTGAATCTTGAAATTCCCAGAGGGAATGGGATTTGAGAACATTGCATATGACTATCAGGTTAGAATTTTAAATAAGTCCTTTAGAAAAGTTTTCCCTCAGGGTTCTACCTTGCCTCAATATTTTGGTGCCCTCTATAGGCATCTGAAGCTGCCCCCCACCCTTTTAGAGAACGTGTTTCACAAGATTGACAGGTTTCCCCGGAGCCACTCACTCATTCTCAGCCTCGTGCTTCTGTGATGTTTGGAGGGTGGGAAAGGGAGGGAAACAGAGCAGAAGGCCTTGGTTCAGATGGTTTTGACAGTGAACTCAACCAGTGAAACCAGAGGGAACTGACCATCGTGATTGAGATGGGAGTCTCAGACTGCTGACAACTGAGCCTCCTCCTTCTGCAGTTCAATATTGCTGGTACCCGCTTGAATGACTCGGAGGATGACTCGCCAGACCTGGACCTTGATGGGAATGAGAGCCCATTGGCTGTTTTGATGTCTAATGGCAGGTGAGGTGGTAAGAAGGAGTACAGAAATAATGGGACTGACAAAATTGGAACCTTGGTGTTAAGACATGGGTGGTGGAGGGGTTAGGGTAGGGGCATTGTAATCTAATTGCAGTATAATTGGAAGTCTTGAGAAGAATACTAGTTCTAGAAGTTTCATCAAGATAGTAATAACCACTGGGAGAAATAAGAGGTGGTATGGCATGCTTGTTAAAAGCATTAATTTCTTATATACCTTTTGATTTGCAGTTTGAGTGTTAGGAATTTAGTTTGTAGAAATGTTTGTACAAGAGTGTAATGAGAAGTGTTCACTGCATCAGTTTTCATAATGGTAAATAATTGTAAGCATCCAAATGTTTATCAATAAGGGTTGAATAAATCAATTTTTATACATCTGTAGAAAGAATTACCATGTAGTCGTTTAAAAAGAATGAGACAGTTTACTATCTGTTGACACAGAAACATGTCTAAGGTATATTCCTAAGTGAAAGAGATAATATATAGGAATAGTTCCATTTTTATTTTTTAAAGGCATCTTTGCACAAAAATATGTTTAGTCATGTGTAGAAAAGCAACAGACTTTTCACTTTATTTTTTAAAAAAGTTTTATTTATTTAATTTCAAAGAGTTAGAGAGAGGCAGAGGCAGACAGAGATAGAAGTCTTCCATCTGCTTGTTCACTCCCCAAATGGTTGCGACGTCCAGGGTTGGAAGAGTCTGAAGTCAGGAGCCAGGACCTTCATGTGGGTCTCCCATGTGGGTACAGGGGCCCAAGGACTTGGGCCATTTTCTACTGCTTTCTTAGGTACATTAGCAAGGAGCTGGATCAGAAGTGGAGTGGCTAGGACTTGAACCAGCACCCATATGGGATGCCAGCATTGTAAGCAGTGGCTTTACCCACTATGCCACAATGCCAGCCCCTCCCTTTAGTTTAAATTTTTTGAAGTTTAAAATTCAAAAACTATGAGAAAGGTGCCTCATAAAAAACCAATTTCAGTGGTTTCCTTCCAGAGATATTTATATGCATTCTAGCAAATAATTGTGTTTGTAACATATTTTATAGTTGTTATACCATGTATTCAAAAGTGTTTTATGTTTGGAGAGTAGTACAGGGGTGGTGGGAGAGGAAATTTTCACTTCAGTAGCACTGAAATTTGTATGAGTATAATGAGCATGTATTAGTCTTCTGAAAATAATTGTAGGCAACATTTTCTAAAAGAATAAAAACAACAAAATCAGGGACTTGGGAATTCCTACTTTAAATCACAGCTGTGACATGTGTTCATGTGTGACTTTGGCACATGAGCCTATCTGAACTTCAGTGTCTTCATCTTATCTGTTCTGTAGATAAAATTTGCCGTATGTAGTAGAGGATGGCCCAAGTGCTTGGGCCCTGCATCCGCATGGGAGACCAGGAGGAAGCACCTGGCTCCTGGCTTTAGATCGGCACAGTGCTGGCTGCAGCGGCCATTTGGGGAGTGAACCAACAGAAGCAAGACCTTTCTCTCTTTCTCTCTGTGTCTATAACTCTACCAGTCAAATAAAAAAAAAAAGATTTATAAAAAAAAATTTGCCTTATGGTTGTTGGAGGGTTAAATGAGAGAATGCATGCAAAGTGCTTATCAAAGGATCTGTTGTATAACAAATAGTATCTCAAATATGAAGATGTAACGATGTAGGTGTGGCCAGAAGTGGAGAAGGTCATCAGAAACCCTGAAATACATATGGAGCTGGAGGCAGAGACAGGAGAAGGTAGTAAGTATTATCATCTGGGTTCTTTTTTGTTTTTTAATTTGACAGATAGAGTTATGGACAGTGAGAGAGACAGACAGAAAGGTCTTCCCTCCATTGGTTCACTCCCCAAATGGCCATTATGGCCGGTGCTGCGCCGATCCGAAGCCAGGAGTCAGGTGCTTCCTCCTGGTCTCCCATGTGGGTGCAGGAGCCCAAACACTTGGGCCATCCTCCACTGCCCTCCCAGGCCACAGCAGAGAGCTGGACTGGAAGAGGAGCAACCAGGACTAGAACCTGCTGCCCACATGGGATGCCGGTGCCGCAGGCAGAGGATTAACCAAGTGAGCCACGGTGTCAGCCCTATCATCTGGGTTCTTAAAGCACTAGACAGCAGCATTCAAGAGCCAAGTACAGAATTGGAGCACAAACAACAGGGGTACCTTAATAGCCTCTTTGTAGGAAAAGATTATCTTTAGACCCCAACGGAGCGTTGTGGTAGGTCCATCTGTCTGGAAAGTAAGGGAAAGGGAGTGAGAGTAGGGCATATTCTGAAAGCAGCATAGCTATTCTTGGGGTTTGACAACTCCATTTGTAAAAGTAATATTAGAGAGATTGTTGGGTGTTGTCTTTATTCAGAATTTCTGGTAGGTCGCCTGAAGAGGAAACAACTGAGTCCAAAGAATCCAGTATGTATTATCTACTAAGGATATAATGAAACATTTTTTCTTTCCCCATCGGTCTTTCTTATTCTGCTTCTGTTGCCTGCTGTAGCTGCCAGAAGCTGCTGTTAATTGAATCTAGATAGTCAAGGTGTAGAAATATATACAGATGATAGGGTATTATGTCTGGACTTTTCTCCAAATTTAGTCCTTTGTAAGGAGAGAAGGATAAATAAAACAAGATTAGATGTGTGTTGATAATTGCAGAGACTTAGCTGGGTGATAGATGGGACTTCATTAAACGTTTGTGTTTTTATATGTTTGAAATTTCTCACAATCAGAAGTTAATAAAAGGTCAGGTTACAAATAGCTATTATTTATTGGGCATCTGCTCTGTGTCAAACTTGTTTAAATATGTTTTTTAGTCCCCACAACCTTGAAAAAGTACAGAGCCAGTGTTGTGTCCAGCTCCCTATTAATGGCCTGGAAAAAGCAACACAAGATGGCCCAAGTACTTGGGCCCCCGCCACCCATGTGGGAGACTGGGATGTAGTTCCTTGCTCTTGACTTTGGCCTGGCCCAGCTTTGTCAATTGTGGTCATCTGGGAGTAAACCAGTAGATGGAAGGGATACATTATGTGTGTGTGTGTGTGTCTTCTTCTCTTTTTTTTTTTTTTTAAAGAATTATTTTATTTATTTGAAAAGAGTTACAGAGAGAGGCAGAGCCAGAGAGAGAGAGGTCTTCCATTCTACTGGTTCACTCCCCAAATGACCGCAATGGCCAGAGCTGAGCTGATCCGAAGCCAGGAGCCAGGAGCTTCTTCCAGGTTTCCCACGCAGTGTTTAAGATGCTGTTTGGAACACCTACATTCCATATGAAAAGTGTCTGAGTTCAAGTCCTCGCTCGCTTTTTTTTAAAAGATTTATTTTATTTATTTGAAAGAGTTACAGAGAGAGGTAGAAGCAGAGAGAGAAGTCTTCTATCTGCTGGTTCACTCCCCAGATGGCTGCAATGGCTGGAGCTGTGCTGATCTGAAGCCAGGAGTCAGGAGCTTCTTCCGAGTCTCCCACATGGGTGCAGGGGCCCAAGGACTTGGGCCATCTTCTACTGCTTTCCCAGGCCATAGCAGAGAGCTGGATCAGAAGAGGAGCAACTGGGACATGAATTAACACCCATACAGGATGCTGGCACTGCGGGCTGAGGCTTTAACCCACTGTGCCACAGCACCGGCCCCAACTCTGACTTTCAAATAAATAAATAAATAAATTTTAAAAATAAGTGCAGGCCGGCGCCACGGCTCACAAGGCTAATCCTCTGCCTTTCGGTGCTGGCACACCGGGTTCTAGTCCCGGTTGGGGCGCCGGATTCTGTCCCGGTTACCCCTCTTCCAGGCCAGCTCTCTGCTGTGGCCAGGGAGTGCAGTGGAGGATGGCCCAGGTGCTTGGGCCCTGCACCCCATGGGAGACCAGGAGAAGTACCTGGCTCCTGCCATCGGATCAGCGCAGTGCGCCAGCCGCAGCGTGCTGGCCGTGGCGGCCATTGGAGGGTGAACCAACGGCAAAGGAAGACCTTTCTCTCTGTCTCTCTCTCTCTCACTGTCCACTCTGCCTGTCAAAAAAAAAAAAAAAAAAATTGCAAGGGATCTTCAAAAAGTTCATGGAAAGTGTGTATTTGAAAGAACTGTGTATGAATTTCAATATTTTTGCACCAAAATGAACTTGTTTTAATTCTATTTTCTTTTTAAAGATATATATATATATTCATATATGTGTGTGTGTGTGTGTGTGTGTGTACACATACATATCTATGTATTTGGAAGGCCAAAGAGTTAGAGAGCGAGTTTTCATCCACTGATTCATGCCCCAAATGTCTGCAACAGCCAGATGCTGGGGCAGGCCAAAATCAGGACTCCCACATGGACAGCAGGAATCATTTCCCCCTGCCTTCCCACATGGATTAGCAGGGAGCTATATCAGAAGCTGAGTATCTGGGACTCAAACTGGTGCCACGGCATCTTAACCTGCTGCACCACAGTACTGGCCCCTTAATTCCATTTTCCAAAAACTTTTTAGGTACTCTCATATTGTTACCCCATTTTACTCATGTGAAAATTGGGACCCAGAGAACTTAATTATAATATTAGCTACAATTTGGCACTTGCCGCTTGTCAGGCTCATTAGCTCATTTAGTATTCCCCAACAGCCTTATGAGGTAGAAAGCAGGCCAATTTAATGACAACCAATTCACTGAAGGACTGTGGTTTATGAGGTTTCATTGATCAGTTTGTACTGATTAATATTGTTCACTATGTGTAACAGAATTATCCAAGCCATTTTGAGTTTTTCCTTTTCCTTTACATATTTTTAACAGCATTCTTGACACATGATTCATATACCATAAAATTTGCCTTTTCTAGGTTAAATTAACCTGTGGTTAAATGAATTTTAGTAACTCTACAGAATTGTACAACCATTACAATCCAGTACAAGAACATTTCTGTAAGAACAAAAGGATCCCTCTTGCCTATTTGCAGGCAGTCCTCATTCTCATCTCTAGGCCCAAGCAACTACTAATCTACTTTCTATAGATTTGCTTTTTCTGGATCTTTTGTAGAAATGGAATCATGCAATACGTGGTCCTCCATATCTGGCTTCTTTCACTTAGAGCATAATGTTGGGGGGTGGGTAGATCATTCATGATGTAGCATGTATCATTAGTTGATTCGTTTTTACCACTGAACAACATTTCATTGTATGGATATATCACATTATATTTATCTAAACATTTACTAGTTAATGGTCATTTGCATTACTTCTGCTTTTTGGCTACTACGAATAATACTGCTTTGAACATTGATGTATAAGTTTTTGTGTAGACATAGGTTTTCATTTCTCACCTATGAGTAAAATTACCCAGTCACATGGTAACACTATATTTAGCTTTTTAAGAAACTGCCAAAGATTATTCCAAAATGTGTGTACCATTTTGCAGTCCCACCAGGAACCATGAGTTTCTTCACGTATTGACCAACAATTGTTTTTTTTTTAATTATAGCCATTCTGAGAGATGCAAAGTGGTATCTCATTTTTTGATAAAAATTATATACATACACACACACACATATATATATAAGTTTTGATACACATCTAAATTGTGAAATGATTGCTGTAGTCAGGCTAATTAACAAAGTCATCCCCTTACACACTTACCATTTTGTGTGTTTGTGTTTTTATCTACTCTTGGGAAATTTCAGGTATATGTCTGTAGTCATCTTGCTGTGCATGAGATTTCTAGAACTTTTTCATCCCACATAACTGAAACTCTGGTTAGCATGTTCCCTTACCCCACAGCCTTTCAAAACCACAGTTATACATTTTGTTTCTATAAATTTTATGTCTGTAGGTTCCGTATATAAGTGAAGTCACTGCGTATTTCTTTTTTAAAGATTTGTTTTTTATTTGAAAGGCAGAGTTACAGAGAGATGGAGAGACAGAGAATCTTCCATCTGCTGGTTGACTCCCCAAATGGCTGCAATAGCCAGGAAGGGCTGTGCCAGGCCAAAGCCAGGAGCCAGGAGTACTTTCCAGTCTCCCATGTGGGTGCAGGCGCCCAACCAAGTACTTGAGCCATCTTTGCTGTTTTCCTAGGTGCATTAGCAGGGAGTTGGATCAGAAGTGAGCAGCAGGGTCTCAAACCAATGGGATTCCAGTGCTACAGGTGGTGGCTTAACATGCTGTGCCACAATGCCAGCCCCATGGAGTATTCTTCATTGCGTGTCTGACTTGTTTCACTTAGGTTAATGTCCCCTAAGAATATATTGTCACAAATGGCAGGATTGTTTGGATAAGCATTATCTTCTTAATGGTCAGTTTTTAATTTACCTATTGTCAGGTCAAAAGATATTTTCCTGTGATTTCTTCTAGAGAGTTTATAGTTTTAGCTTTCACATTTAAGTTTATGATGTATTTTTAGTTAATTTTTGTGTATGATGTGAGATAAGGGTCCATATTCATTTCTTTGCATATGGCTATTCAGTTTTATCAGCACCATCTCTTTCTTTTTGAACAAGATTTGTTTATTTTATTTGAGTCACACAGAGGAAGAGAGAGAGAGAGAGAGAATGTTCCATCCACTGGTTCACTTCTCAAATAGCCACATTGGCTGGGGCTGGGCCAAGCCAAAGCAAAGAATTAGGAGACTCTTCAGGATCTCCCACGTGGATGCAGGGGCCCAAGCACTTGGGCCATCCCCCCACCCCACCCGGCTGCGTTCCCAAGCACATTAGCAGGCAGCTGGATAGGAAATGGAACAGCTAGGACTTGAACCAACACCCATACGGGATGCCAGTATCACAGATGGCAGCTTTACCTGCTACCTCATAACACCAACCCTGTCTCAGTACCATTTCTTGAAATCTTTTCCCTACTGAATTACCTTGACACCTTTGTCAAAAATCAGTTGATCATAAATTTAGGAGATTATTCTGGACTCACAGTTCTGTTCCACTGATCTGTATGTCTATCCTTAAGCCAATATTGCATTGTTTTGATTACTATAGCTTTATTATAAGCTTTGTAATTGAGTAATATGTCTTCCAACTTTTTTCTTTTTTGAAATAGTGTTGGCTATTTAAAACTTTTTGCATGACTATGTACAATTTACTATCAGTTTGTCAGTATACAAAAAAAGCTGGCTGGATTTTGATAGAGGTTGCAATGAATCTTGCCAAGATCAATTATGGGAGAATTACCATCTTAACAATATTGCGTATGATTGTTTGCTTTTTTTGTTCTCCTTCCCTTTATCTTCAGTACCAAGAGGATGAAGAGCTTACCCAAATCCCGGCGAGCCAAGATTGCAAAGAAGTCCGAAAAGGCTAGGGCGGTGACAGAACAGATGATGGAGGATGAATTTGACTTGGATTCAGATGATGAGCTCCAGATAGACGAGAGACTGGGAAAGGAAAAGGCGACCTTGATAATAAGACCAAGTGTGTCTCTAATTTTCTCTTCCCTGGCCTGCCCATTTCATATATATTTTTGGCCCCTTTGGTAGTCTCAAAACATTAGGCCTGAATTTGTTGAGATTCTGATTTACCAGACTTTGTAGGCCCCCCCATTGTTTCCTTTTCTCTAGAGATTTATCAGTTAATGTTTCATCTCTCTAAATTAGTGGGCTGTGATCATTACTTCCAGGAAAATTACTGTGTTATTTTCTTCCCTCTGGGTATTTGGCTCAGATGCTAATCTTGGCTTCAAAATAAGTGCGTTCTGGTTGTTTTGTTTTTGTTTTGTTTAAGAATTTCCCCGGAAGTTGCCCCGTGCAAAGCCTTGCTCTGACCCTAACCGAGTTCGTGAACCAGGAGAAGTTGAGTTTGACATTGAGGTAGGAACCCATCCTATATCTAGTCTTCTGCTCATTCTGGTCATGGAGATAGACGACAGATTGTCATTCTCATTGGGAGGGAGTCGAAATGTCCTGTGCATTCAGTTCCTGAAGTGTCCATTAAGTAAAAGATCATTTGCTAAGGACTGCTTCGCATTAAAATGGGAAATTACAGGTTAGTTGAAATATTTTTAAAATCTTTTAATACAGAATAGAATAAAGACAGTGTGATGTAGCAGAAAGCATATCTGATTTGGAGTATCTGATGTGACCTTACTCAAAGTATTTAGCTTTACTGAGCCTTAGTTTCCTTATCTTTAAAATATGGATGTTAGAATTCTTAACTCGCAAAGGTGCTGCAGAGATTAAGATGAAAGTGTGAATATTCTGCATAGTACTTGGTGCTCAGAAGATACTATCAGAAGTCAGACTGTCAACTCTGTATTCAAACCTTATGAGAGTAGAATAGCAGATGTCCTAAACAGCACTCTGGCCTCAGAATCAGCCCTTGAGGCATTTGGATCTGGCTGAAGAGCCCATGAGAGTATTTTAGGCATGGAAAGCCAAGACACTCTGTTAAAAAAAAAAAAAAAGAAAAACCTAAATGAAAGATCTCAGTGAGATCCCAGTAGAAAGAACGGACCATCAAAGAAGGAGGTACCTTTCTCTGAAGGGAGGAGAGAACTTCCACTTTGACTATGACCTTGTCTAAATATGATCAGAGTCGGTGAACTCAAAAAGGCTTCCATAGCCTTGGCAACTCATGACAAGAGCCTAGGGAGATTACAGACACCATAAACAAGAGTGTCAATTTGTTAAGTCAACAACAGGAGTCACTGTGCACTTACTCCTCATGTAAGATCTCTGTCCTTAATGTGTTGTTCAATGTGAATTAATGCTATAACTAGTACTCAAACAGTACTTTAAACTCTGTTTCTGTGTGGGTGCAAACTGATGAAATCTTTACTTAATATATGCTAACTTGATCTTCTGTATATAAAGATAATTGAAAATGAATCTTGATGTGAATGGAATGGGAGAGGGAGCGGGAGATGGGAGGGTTGTGGGTGGGAGGGAAGTTATGGGGGGAAAAAGCCATTATAATCCATAACCTGTACTTTGGAGATTTATATTTAGTAAATAAAATTAAAAAAAAAAACCTTGTGAGAGGAACTCTGGGCAACTGACATTACATGTTCTCTCCCTAACAGGAGGACTACACAACAGATGAAGACATGATGGAAGGGGTTGAAAGCAAGCTTGGGAATGGAAGTGGAGCTGGTGGAATTCTTGATCTGCTCAAGGCCAGCAGGCAGGTGGGGGGACCTGACTATGCTGCTCTCACGTGAGTATTGGCTTTGGTCTTCCCTTTCCATGCTATCAGACAGCATTCTTCCCTCCCACCCAAGGGGCTAGGTCAGCCAATCAGTAGATATGTTTTGAGCCATTTAAAGGAACAAAGAATTATTGAGGGCATTTGGGGTGAAAGAATAAAGTAGATAAGAAACCTGTCCTGAGGAGCATAAGATCTGACAGTGATAGGATATACAGATTTCAAGGGAAATAAATTTGGGGAACTTTGGAGATTGGGAGAGTTTAGAAGAATCATGGAAGGAGTACAGTTAAAAATAAAAGGAGAGAATGCAGCATGGGTGAACTGGGTGGGAGGTATGCTCCTTAGTTTTTGCCATCTTGCCTACTGTCTATGGAGGCACTTGAGACAAGAGGGACTGGCTTTTCATAAAAACGATCTTTAATACTGTCTTGATCCTTTAGCTTGATTTCTAGTTTATCACCTTGAGTGGTCCCCCCCTTCTTCTTCCCTCCTTGATCCCCACAGCTGTTGTCCCTCCACCCTGATTATTCTGATGACTGGCTTCCTCTGACAACTAGAGAAATTCCCTCAGCATTTCTCCTCTGTCCCTTGCAGCGAGGCCCCAGCCTCTCCCAGCACTCAGGAGGCTATCCAGGGCATGCTGTGCATGGCCAACCTGCAGTCCTCATCGTCCTCACCGGCTACCTCCAGCCTGCAGGCCTGGTGGACCGGGGGGCAGGACCGAAGCAGTGGGAGCTCCAGCAGTGGGCTGGGCACAGTGTCTAACAGTCCTGCTTCCCAGCGCACCCCAGGGAAGCGGCCCATCAAGCGGCCAGCATACTGGAGAACCGAGAGCGAGGAGGAGGAGGAGAACGCCAGTCTGGATGAACAGGACAGCTTGGGAGCATGCTTCAAGGACGCAGAGTATAGTAAGGGCAGCTAAGCACGTGGGTCCAGGCCAGAAGGGCTCCCCTCAGCCCCAGTCTCAAACCCAGCCCCAACAGAGGACAGGCTGTAGTTCACAAAAGGCCTGGCTTTAAGCCTGTTAGTTTCTCTGAGCCATGTTTACTTAATGTGTAAAATGGGGGCGTTTCTCAGGTTGTGTAAGAATTAAAGACTATGCTTGTACAGAGCACTTGGCACAGTGTCTTGTTTATGGGAAGTCCTCAAGAAATGGTAGCTGTTATAATTAGCTATCATCAATTTTTAGTACTGTCCAATTTTCATTGCTTGTAACTCTTGGTTTTTTCCTGGCCTATTTTATTTCCACAACTTGTATTTATGTTATCTGGCAGTTCATGCCTTGCAAAGGTATATATAGTCTGCCCTCTGTATCCACAGTTTCTGCATCTGCAGATTCAACCAAGTGTTGGGGAAAAAATTGCATCTGTACTGGACTTGTGCAGACCTTCCTTATCATTATTCCCTAAACAATACAGTTTGACAACCATTTGCATAGCATTTACAGTGTATTAGATTTTATAAGTAGAGATGATTTTTAAGTATGTAGGAGGATATGTATAGCTTATGTGCAAAGACTAGACCATTTTATATAAGGAATTTGAGCAGCCACAGATTTTTGTGTCCACAGGACCTCTGCAAACCAATCCCTGTGGATTCTGAGGGATGACTGTAATGACCTTTCCATGGGCATTTTACGTTTAGGAACTGAGCCCTTATTTTTAAGCTAAGATTTAGTGAAACTGCAATGTGTAAAGAATTTTTTGTATAATACAGGTGATGAGAGGTTTTTAATTTGGTAGTATTATCAAAAGTTATTTATTTGGTCAAGGTTATTGGTCAAAATTAGAACATGATAAAAAAAATTCTTGTGACTAACACTCTAACCTGGGTCCAAAGGCATCCTTTGTTAGTAATTTGATGTATAACTTTCCTTTTATTGTGTTTATTCCCTTATATAGACATGCGTAGATAATGGTACTCAAACCAGCATTCTGATATGGGATGCCGGTGTTGTAGATGGAGCTTATCTCATTGTGCCACAATGCCAGCCCCAAACTTTTAGTTCTTTATCGGGAATTAAGTTTTTTGAATTATGGGAGGTAAGAATCTAACCTTATTTTTTTCCACACAGATAGTCGTTTACCTCAATACCATTTATTGATAGTTCACCATTGTCTCCCTGATTTGAAGTCCTGCCTTTGTCATAAAATAAATTCCCATATTTGTTTATATGTGGATTTGTTTTTTTACTGTAGTCCTCAGTTCTGTGTTTTAATGGGTACATGACCTTGGCCAAGCTAGTTAATCTCTCTATGCCTCTTTTTGATAATAGTACCTACCTCATAGGTTATTATGAGGATTACATATACAAAAAGCATTTAAAGCATTTCCCAGCATATAGTAAGCACTGTGTGTTAGATATTATTAATATTATTCTGTTCCATAAAATTAATTTGTTTATTCCTATGGCAGTACGAGGTAGGTTAGTTACCACAGGCCTTGTGTCTGGTACAGCTAATCCCTTGTGCTGAATGTACTTTGGATTTGAGCACAATGCTCAACAAACCCATCATCTCTGTACTAACCTGTGATTGGGCTTAGGGGCATTCTTCTGGCCACCTACTCTTCCTTCAGCAGCCAATCACATTAAGCTGCAACCAAGACATCTGGACCTGGTTTAGCCAATCCTCTTAGAAAAAACAGCTTACTCAGCCTCTGCTTCCTCCTTCTCCTTCCTGCTTTGCCCAGCAACACTGCAAAGGCAGTTTAACAAGGAGAGAGCTCCCTACTTGTCTTTATTTTTTCAAATTTTCTAGGCTAGTATTAAGCCTTTTCTATTCCAGGTGAATTTTAGAATTAGCGAATAATTTAATTGAGATTTCAAGATTTAAGAGTATATAATATTTATAGATTAATTTATGGAGAATGACATCTTTTATTGGAGGCCCCTCTGCTATAATGGGGTATATACATTCCTGAAAAATCACATATCTTGAAAATTTGTGTGGTAAAAGTAATAGGGTTTACAAGAAAAAGAGATTAGGGGCGTATCTTTCAAAATGTATATGCCTTTGAAGCCAAAACGCTGACCCAAATAATGAATAGTCCTAACTTGTCCAATTAAAGGCCATTGGCATTTACTCTGATCACAATCACTGGAGTCTTAAACCCTGGACTCAGGCTTTTTCCTTCCAGAAGTGGAGTCTTAAAAGCATTTGCCTAAAATGCATATCAACTTCATCAAATAAAAATTGAATTAAAATCTGACCCAGTGTCTAGTCTTCATCAATTTTTTAAACACGGGGGGAAATGTCTTTGCAGTTTTTTCATCTCCTCTTTTAACCAGTCTCCTATCCCATCAGAACTTAATTTTGTAGAAAACAGAGCCAGTAGTTGCTCTTTCACTGATAGGTGGCACAATTGCAGGATCTTTGTACATCTTCATATATTATTAAGGCTTTCTTTGTAGTTTTGAGAAAGTCCACCATGGATTGGTTAGAAACAGTATGCCAGAGAAAATTGCTTTTGAAATAGTACAATTTCTGGACAGCATTGACGTCGTTCCCCTATTTACCTTTTGGGTTTAAGCAGACACAAAATAGGTCATCTTGTCTTTCTGTCTTCACAAATGAGCTATCTCTCAATTTATTCAGGTCTTCTTGTACAAGGGCATTTGAAAAGGTTCATGGAAGTTGGAATTAAAAATTGTTTATTTTGATGCAAAAAAAATTTTAAATCCCTGAACAGCTTTTTTATAATATACATTTTCTATAAACTTTTTGAAGACCCCCTCATATATCTCTTCCTTGGTTTATTTCTTCTTCAGTTTATTCTTAGGTATTTTATTTTGGTTGCTATTAAAAGTGACATCTTTTTATGTGTTACATTTTCTATTTGGCTTTCCTAAGTATGTAGGCAAATTATTTTCTTTCCATATTGATCCTGTATTGGACTGCCTTACTATATACTTACTAGTTTTATTAAGTTTTTTCGTAATTGTCTTGAGTTCTTGAGCTAGTTGATGTATTTGTTCTGTTTTAGTTTGATAGTGCTGCCATAACAAAATACCGTAGACTGTGCAGTTTAAACAAGAGAAGTTTATAACCTTACAGTTCTGGAAGTTGGAAGTCCAAGATCAAGGTATCAGCAGAGTTGGTTTCCAGTGAAGCCTCTCTCCTTATCTTACAAATAACATCCCTCTTGCTGCCTTTTCATGTGATCATCCATCTGTGCATGTGTCCCTATTGTATCTCTGTGCATCCTAATGTCTTCTTGTAAGGACAGAAGTCAGATTGGATTAGTGCCGCCACCACCACACCCAGCCTTATTTTAACTTAATTACTTCTTTAAAGGCTTTATCCCCAAATGCAGTCACACTCTTGGGTTTTGCGGGATTAGGCCTTTAGCATACAGATTTTTATAGGACACAGGTCAGGCCCTAATATCCCCTTTCTTTCTATATTCATACTTAATGATTTTTCTAGTTTTATTACAGTGCTGTCATAGTGGAGATAGGGGGCATCCTTGTGCTGTTTCTGACTTTAAAGTAGTACTGCTTATGTTTCTCTACTCAGTATGTAAGTCTCTCTAGGTCTCTGGTAGACTACTTTCATAAAGTTCAGGAGAGTCTCTATCTCTAGTTTGGAAGGCTTTTGTTTGTTTCAAAATCAAGTCACATGAGGTTTTAACAAATGGTTTTATGGTATCTTTTTAAAAATATTTATTTAGTTTAAAGGCAGAGAGAGAGATCAATCTTGGATCTACTGATTCACTCCCCAAAAAATGTCCACAACAGCTGGGGCTGGGCCAGGCTGAGACCAGGAGCCTGGAATTCAGTTTGGGTCACCCATGTGGTAGGCAAATACCCAAGAATTTGAGCCATCTTCTGCTGCCTCCCAGGGTGTATAATAGCAGAAGCTGGAATCGGAAGTGGAGCCAGGACTTGGAACCCACATACTCTAATATGGAACATGGTTTTCCCAAGTGATAGTATCTTAACTGCTGCACCGAACACCCGCCCCTATTTTTGTTGTTTCTGATTTTATTTTATTCTCTCTTTTAATGTTCTTCATCTGACATCCTGAGTTGAAAGTTCTGTTCATTTGCTTTCATTGTGTCTATAAAATTGTATTTTTTTAAGTTGGTCTGAAGCAAAATTGGCTTTTTTCTGTATCCATGTTTACATTCTAGCAGCTACCACAATCAGGACACAGAACACTTTGTCTTCTTACTCCTGCCCCTCTTTGTCACCTTACTCTCTCCTTACTCCTAACCCTGGAAACCATTGATCTACTCTCCATCACTGCACTTTTGCCTTTGCCAGAATGCCATATAAATGGAATTATTTAGTATGTAATATTTTGAGATTGAAATCTTTCACTCAGCACAGTACCTTTAAGATTCATACATGTTGTGTATGAATAGCTTATTTCTTTTTATTGTTGAGCAGTATTCCATTGTGTGGATGTACATGTTAAAGGACATTTCAGTTGTTTCCAATTTGAGATGATTATAAATAGTGATACTGTGAACAGACTTTTGTTTGAACATGAGATTTCATCTCTCTATTTACTAAAATACCTAGAAATGGGATTCCTAGACAATATGGATTGTGAATGTTTTAACTTTAGAAAATTACTACTAAACTTTCCCAGAGTAGTTATGGCATTTTACATTCCCATTACAAGTATATGAGCTTCAAGTTGCTGTACCTACTGGTCAGTATATATATTTTAGCCATCCTAATAAGTGTAGTGATATCTCATTTAATGGCTTGTTTAATGGTTAATGATCTTGAATGAGCATCTTTTTCTGTGTTTGCCATTTATATATCCATTCTTTTTGAAGTGTCTTTAAACAGCACTTTAAATGACTTTTGCCTGTTTTTCTTTGGGGCTCTTTCTTTCCTTAACTGTTGAGCTTTGAATATGCTTCATATAGTCTGTGTAGTCCCTTATTGAATATGTGATTGGCAGATATTTTCTCCCAGAGTGTAGCTTGTTTTTCTTTTTCTTTTTAGTTTTCTAAAAATTTTTATTTTCATTTCATTTGAAAGGTAGACATATACATACATATACATACACAGAAATCTTCTGCTGGTTCATTCCCCAAATGCAGGAGCTATGAATGCCTACCCCCATTCTCCATTTTCTTTTAAAAATATTCCAGATAAAGAGGTTCTACTCACTGATTCACTCCTCAGATGTCTGAAACAGCTGGGTCTGGGCCAAGCCAAAACCAAGAGCTAGAAACTCAATTCTGGACTCCTATGTGGGTAGCAGAAACCCCATCACTTGAGTCATCACTGCTATTCCCCAGAGTCTGTATTAGAAGGAAGCTGGAGTCTGGAGCTAGAGCCCAATATTGAACCCAGGCACTCTAATGTGGGACACAGCATCTTAATTGCTAGGCTAAATGCCTGCTCCATCTTTCATAAGAAAATACTTTTAATTTGGGGATGAGGGAGGTGGAGGTGAGGGCAGGCATTTGGCACAGTGGTTAAGATACCGCTTGGGATGCCCACATCTCATACTGGAGTGTCTAGTTTCACATCCTAGCTTTTCTCGTGATTCCAACTTTTTGCTAATGTGCATCCTGGGAGGCAGTAGGTGATAGCTGAAATAGTTGGTCCCTGCCTTCCATGTGGGCATCCCAAATTGGATATTGGAGCATAAGGAGAATGAACCAATAAATAGAAGATCTGTCTTTCTGTGTTTGTCTCTCTGCCTTTCAAATAAAATGAAAACTTTAAAAAAAGAAAAGCAAAGAAAGAAAATAGTAAACATCAAATATTAGAACCAAATGATAAGACACAAAAAAATCCCTACTTTTTGAAAATACTGGTAATAAAATAAACTAGACACACTATTGTTGAACACTATGACCAAGTACAGCTAACTGCAAGAAGAAAATTTGGGTATAAAGTCAGTAGTAATCCTATTAATGTTCATCACCACATTAACAAATAAATCGAGAAAAACTATTTGTCAAAAGATACCAGAAAACCATTTAAAAAATCTCATATTACTAGATTTTAAAACAAAAGCCTTTCAAACTATATAGATAATTTGGGGAGGATTAACATCTTTATTTTTATTTTTTATTTACACAGCTTTTTTTATCCACATTCCCATATTTCCATTTAAGTGATACATGCGGGACTGAGAATATCAGATTTATTATTGTTTCATACAACCATTTAAAAATGCATAGTTCAGTGGCATTAGTGCATTTACAGTGCTATAAAATGGTCACTTCCATTTTTGAAGATATTGCCCTCACTAGAAAATACTTCATGTTCAATAAATAATTAATCTCCATATCCTCATCTCTTTATCCTCTGGTATCCCGCAATCTGCTTTCTGTTTCAGAAAATTTGTGGAGAAATCAGATTCAAAGATGAGGATTTTTTTCATGTGAAAAACTTTGAGATCTTTGTGTAGTTTTTCCATAATACACATTTTACTTGAACTTTTTTTTTTTCATAGGCAGAGTGAACAGTGAGAGAGAGAGACAGAGAGAAAGGTCTTCCTTTGCCGTTGGTTCACCCTCCAATGGCCGCCGCGGCCGGCGCGCTGTGGCCGGCGCACTGCGCTGATCCGATGGCAGGAGCCAGGTACTTATCCTGGTCTCCCATGGGATGCAGGGCCCAAGCACTTGGGCCATCCTCCACTGCACTCCCTGGCCACAGCAGAGAGCTGGCCTGGAAGAGGGGCAACCGGGACAGAATCCGGCGCCCCGACCGGGACTAGAACCTGGTGTGCCGGCGCTGCAAGGCGGAGGATTAGCCTAGTGAGCCGCGGCGCCGGCCTACTTGAACTTTTTAAAGCCCCCATTTATTACCACAATTTTTTTATCCATTCATGTGCTAAACAAATTTTTTGTTTCCACCTTTTGGCTGTTAGGAATAATGCTGCTATAGACATCCTTATGCATGTTTCTGTGCAGATACATGTTTTCATTTCTCTTGGTCATATATCTAGGAGTAGGATTACTGAGTCATAGTAATTCTATTTTTAACTCTTTGAGAAACCACCAAAATGTTTTCCCACAGAGTACAAGAGAATTTGCATCAGGAGCAGAGTCAGAACTTAAACCCAGGCGCTCTAATATGGGATGTTGTTGTCCCAAGTGGAGTCATAATTGCTAGGCTAAATGCCCACTCCCCCATTTTTCTTCTTTAGTCTGTTAATATGGTATATTACATTGATTTTTGAATATTGAGCCAACCTTATATTCACAGGATAAATTCCATCTGATCATGATGTATAATTATTATTCTTACATATTGCCAGAATTAATTTAGTATTTCACCAGAGATTTTGTGTGTGTGTGTGTGTATATATACACATATTCTCCATGTGTACATGGAGAATAGTGATCTGTAATTTTCTTTTCCTGTATTCTTTTACTCTAGTTTTGGTATCAGATTAATGCTGGCCTCAAAAAATGAGTTGGGAAATGTTCCTTCTTCTTAAAGAAAATATTTTCTGGAAGGCGTTATGCAGAATTGGTGTCTTGTCTTCTTTAAAGATTTGATAGAATTTACAATGTGACCACCTGGGTTCCAAGATTTCTTTTTCAGAATTTAACTGTGGGATTAATTTTTAAAGAAGCTGTAGGATTTTCAGGTTATTTATTTCACCTTGAATGATTTTTTGGTAGTTTGTGTCTTTCAAATAATTGATCCATTTCATCTAAGTTGTTCAGTTTCTGGGCATAGAGTTTATAGAGTTCTCCCATTATCCTTTAATTTTCTTTGGGACATTTAGTGGTAACCCTTTTTTCATTTTTGATATTAGTAACTTGTGGCTTCTTTTTTGTCATTCTTGTTGGCATTTTGTCAATTTAATTGATCTTTTCAAAGCTTTCAATTCCATTTTCTGTATCAATTTCATTAATTTTTGCTTTTCAAAAAATTTAGTTTATCATTAGTTTTCAATGTGATTTGTAGATACAATTCTTGGAACATAGTATTCCCTTCCTCTCTTCTTCCCCTGATTTCTGCTCTTGAGATTATTGTTCTGCTTGCTATGGATTTATTTTATTCTTTTTCTAATGTCAAAAGTAGAAATAGAGATTATTGATTTGAGGCCTTTTTTACATTTCTAATGTAAACTTTTTTTGAAGGTTTTATTTATTATTTGAGAGTAGAGTTACAGACAGAGAGAGGGAGAGACAGAAAGGTCTTCCATCTGCTGGTTCACTCCCCAAATGCCCTCAACAGCCAGAGATGAGCCAATCCAAAGCCAGGAGCCATGAGCTTCCTCCAGGTCTCCCACATGGGTGCAGGAACCCAAAGACTTGGGCCATCTTCCACTTTTTTCCAGGTTATCAGCAGGGAGCTAGATTGGAAATGGAGCAGCTGGGACACAAACAGACGCCCTTATGGGGTGCTGGTGCCACAGGCCAAGGCTTAGCCTATGTGCCATAGCACTGGCCCATTTAATGTAAACATTTAATGCTTAAATTTCTTATTTATTTATTTGAGAGGTAGAGTTATATATAGAGAGAGACAGTTGGGGGGGGGGGGTCTTCTATCCGTTGGTTCACTCCCCAAATGGCTGTAATGGCTGGAGCTAAGCCAATCTGAAGTCAGGAGCCAGGAGCTTCTTCTGGGTCTCCCACACAGGTGCAGGGGCCCAAGCACTTGGGCCATCTACTACTGCTTTCTCAGGCCATAGCAGAGAGCTGAATTGGAAGTGGAGCAGCCGCAACACGAGCAGACACCCTTATGGGATGGTGGCCACAGGCTGATGCTTAGCCTACTGTGTCACATGGCCAGCCCCCTTAAATTTCTTTCTAAGCAGCACTTCATCTATGTCTCACCAATTTTCTGTGTCACATTAAACTATTTTCTATCTTTGAACTCTTTTCTTTGACCCGTGGATCAAAAGGATGTTTTAATTTCTTTTTTTTTTTTTTGAGATTTATTTATTTTATTTGAAAGAGTTACACAGAGAGAGGAGAGGCAAAGAGAGAGAGGTCTTCCATCTGCTGGTTCACTCCCCATTTGGCTGCAATGGCTGGAGCTGCGCAGATCTAAAGCGAGGAGCCAGGAGCTTCTTTTGGGTCTCCTAAGAGGGTGCAGGGGCCCAAGGACTTGGACCATCTTCCACTGTTTTCCCAGGCCATAGCAGAGAGCTGGAAGGGAAGTGGAGCAGCCAGGACTCGAAGCAGTGCCATATGGGATGCCGGCACTGCAGGTGGTGGCTTTCCCCGCTATGCCACAGCACTGGCCCTAAGGATGTTTTAATTTGAAGTGTTGGAGATATTCTAGTTATCTTTCCATACTGATTCATGGTCTAGTTTGACTGTGGTCAGAGAACATACTTTGTATGATTTCTTTTGGGCTGCTCCACTTCCAGTCCAACTCGCTGCTGGTGTGCCTGGGATAGCAGCAGAGGATGGTACAAGTGCTTTGGTGTCCTGTTACCCATGTGTGAGACCCGGAGGAGGCTCCCTGGCTCCTGGCTTCAGACTGGACCAGCTCCACAATGTTGCAGCCATTTGAGGAATGGACCAGTGGATAGAGGATCTTTGTCTCTGTCTCTCTCTTTCTCTCTCTCAATTCTGCCTTTTCAAATAAATAAATAAATCTTTAAAAAAGAGAAATGTATTTTATTACCAAGGATTTAGTCTATTTTGGTGAAATTTCTTTATGAACTTGAGAATTCTGTTCTATTGTTACTGAGTTAAGTGGCCTATAAATTTTGATTAGATCAAGTTGGTTGATGACACTTTTCTGTGTCCTTGCAGATCTCTCTACTTGGTTCATTGATTACTGAGAAAGATGTGTTGAAGTCTCCAAGAGTATTTGAGGATTTTTCTGTTTGCCCTTTCCGCCCTAACAGTGTTTGTTTCATATATGTGGAACCTTTGCTGCTAGGTGCATCCACGTTTAAGATTACTATTTCTATGAATTCATTGCTTGTAATAATGGTATATCCCTTTTTATCCTTGGTAATTTTCTTTGGTTTGTAGTTACTTTGATAATATAACTGATTTAGAGTTCTTTAATTAGTGTTAATATATTACATCTTATTCTATCCTTTTATTTTTAGCTTACCTTTATGATTACAGTTAAGTAGTTTTCTTATAGACAGCGTTAATGATCTTTTAGTTGGTGTTTTTAAACTAATGTAATTGAAGTTATATAAAGATAAAGGTTTAGTATTATTTATTTCTCTTTGTTACATCTACTTTTTGTTCCTTTTTCTCATTTCCTTCTTTTGGATTTGAATAAATTTTTTGCATTCAGTTTTTTTTTTTTAATTTTTTTTTTTTTACAGACAGAGTGGACAGTGAGAGAGAGAGAGACAGAGAGAAAGGTCGTCCTTTTTGCCGTTGGTTCACCCTCCAGTGGCCGCCGCGGCTGGTGCGCTGCGGCCTGCGCACCACGCTGATCCGATGGCAGGAGCCAGGTGCTTCTCCTGGTCTCCCATGGGGTACAGGGCCCAAGCACTTGAGCCATCCTCCACTGCACTCCCTGGCCACAGCAGAGAGCTGGCCTGGAAGAGGGGCAACCGGGACTAGAACCCGGTGTGCCGGCATCGCTAGGTGGAGGATTAGCCTAGTGAGCTGCGGCGCCGGCCTGCATTCAGCTTTAAATTATCAATTGATATTTTTATTCTTTCTTTGTATAACATCAATTATTGAAGAGGTAATTCCTTCAATTGAATGGTCTTGGCACCCCTAATATCAATTAACTATAGGTATATGAAATTCTTTCTATACTCTCAGTTCTATTCCATTAATGTACATGTCTGTTCTCATACTGAGACTATAATGTTTTGATTACTGTAGTTTCGTAGAAAGTTTTTTTTTTTTTTTTTTTTTTGACAGGCAAAGTGGACAGTGAGAGAGACAAACAGAGAGAAAGGTCTTCTTTTTGCTGTTGGTTCACCCTCCAATGGCCGCTGTGGCCGGCACGCCGTGCTGATCCGAAGCCAGGAGCCAGGTGCTTCTCCTGGTCTCCTGTGTAGGTGCAGGGCCCAAGGACTTGGGCCATCCTCCACTGCACTCCCGGGCCACAGCAGAGAGCTGGACTGGAAGAGGAGCAACCGGGACAGAATCCGGCGCCCCGACCAGGACTAGAACCTGGTGTGCCAGTGCCGCAGGCGGAGGATTAGCCTAGTGAGCTGCAGCGCCGGCCATCGTAGAAAGTTTTAAAACTAGGAAATATGAATTGTCCAATTTGTTCTTTTTCAACATTGTTGGTATGGGCTGCATGTTTGTGTTCTTCCAAATTCCTTTGTTGAAACCTATCCCCAGTGTAATAGTGCTTGCTGAGCAGGCATTTTGGGAATGATAGGCAGAATTCTCATGAATGAGATTGCTGCCTTTATGGAAGACACCCTTAAGAGATCCCTTGCTCTTTCTGCCAATGTGAGGATACAGTAAGATGACAGCCGGCTAGTTGTGACCAGGAAGCAGGCCCTCATCAGACACTAAATCTGCTGGTGCCTTGATCTTGGACTTCACAACTTCTAGAACTATTGAAAATAAGGTTCTGTCATTTATGAGCTACTCAAATTATGGTGTTTTTGTTACAGAAACACAAATGGATGAGAACAATTCTTTGGGCTATTCAGGGTCCCCTGCAATTCCATTTAAATTTTAAGAGCTCCATTTCTGCAAAAAATAAAAATAAAAATAAAAAATAAAAAGCATTGTTATTTTGATAGTGATTGCATTTAATCTATAGATTGCTTTATAGCTACCTTAACAATATTAAGACATCTAGTCCGTAAGCATTGGATGTCTTTCTGGTTATTTTGGTTTTTAATTTCTTTCAGCAATACTTTATAGTTTTCAGCATGCAAATCTTGTACTTCCATTGTTAAATTTATCCATACCTATATTATTCTTGTTGATATTATAAATGGAATATTTTTCTTAATTTATTTTCTAGATTTTTTATTACTAACACAGAGAAAGACAACTAATTTTTGTTTGTTGACCATGTATCTTGGAACTTTGCTGAATTCTATTACTAGCTCTAAATTGTTCTCTGTGTATATATGAATTCTTCAGAATTTTTTTATGTAAGTTTATTTGTAAATAGAGATTGTTTTACTTCTTCCTTTTTAATTTGATTGTCTTTTATTTCTCTTTTGTTTCTTTGCCTAATTGCTATGGCTAGAATTAACAGTACTAGTAAATAATTTATAGTGTTGACTAGTAATGATGTGGGCAGTCTTGTATTATTCTTGATCTTAAAGGAAAACTTCAGTCTTTTACTATTGTGATATTAGCTATTTTTCATGTTGAGGAAGTGCATATTTTTAATATGCATATTGAAACATATTTTCTTTCAGTGTACAGAGTTAATTATTATCTACATCTTATCCCCTCTTGAATAAGACCTGAACTTTAGAATGGAATTACTTTTGTAAGTTACTTTGCAGATAGAATCTCTTAATTCTCAACAACTTTGCAAGGCAGGTGGTATCTATTATTTCAGGCTTATTGAAGAAGATAATAAGACTTAGAGAAGCTCTCCCAGGTCACTAGTAGGTCAGTCCAAGATTTCAAAATAATTGTGACCCTGAGGCTCAGGGTGTTTCTTTCATATCTCACTTCTCTTGAGTTGGAAAATCTTTCAGATGCAGTGAAATAACACTAACTACTCTGTGTTACCAGGTGTCATTTCCTTCTAGGGACAATTACTCCTCTTTCTTAAAAGAAAATCATTATACAGGAGTTCTTAATTCTTTGCTCAAGGAGGAAGGCCTGAAAAGTAGACTTATTTTTCTGCAAAGTGGCCCTTCTAGGAAGAAGTAGGCAGCTAGGTTCCTCTGATGAAGTAGGATTTTCTATAGAATTTTGACACTGATTATTAGAAATAGTGGCGTTACAATAATTTAGGAGGACATTTTAACTCTTTGACATTATTTCTCTTCTAGGTTTAGCAGCAGTTTCAGAGGTTTTTTTTTTTTTAAGATTTATTCATTTATTTGAAAGACAGGGTGACAGAGAAGAACAGATGGAGAAGGGATCTTCCATTTACTGGTTTACTCCCTGAATGCCTGCCACATCCAGGGCTGGGCCAGTCCAAAGCCTGGAGCCAGAAACTCCATACAGGTCTCCCCCATGAGAGACCCAAATACTTGGGCCACCTTCCACTGCCTTTCCATGCACATTAGCAGGAAGCTGGATCAGAAGCAGAGCAGCTGGGACTTGAACTGGCACTCACATGAGATGTCGGTATTGCAGTCAGCAGCTTAACCTGCCATACAGCAACGTCAGCCCCTATTATCAGAGTATGGACCTCATCAATAGGACCTTTCTAGATCATCTTCCCTTTAAATCCTGTGTGTGTAGCTTGTGAATTACGAGGACAATGTGATAAAGCCATGTGTTTGTGTTTGTGTTAGATGAGATAACTTCTGTATGTGTGTTTTGTCATTTAGATCATGCAGTTCCAGTAATCTTGTTCCTAATTCACCCAAGTGCTCTTTCTGTTCCCTTTGTGAATTAATTATATATCACTTATTTTTCCATTCAGTCAGCAAACACTGGGCACACCTACTCTTCATTGTGTTAGTCTCTCTTAATATGAAATAATACGTGTCCCTGCCCTCATGGTAAATTGGAGGCAACAGATTTACTAATCACTTTAATACTATATAACAAATAACTCCAATAGAAGTATGCATAGGATATAATGGTGAGCTGACAAGCAGGCAGAATCAGATTAGGAGAGTGAAGAAAGGCTGCTTGTGCGGAGATGAATCTAGAGCTAAATTTTGAAGAGTAAAGTGAAACCCATGAAGTTAGGCACTGAGTGGACATTGGATGAATGAGTCAGAATTACATGAACCTTGGAAATGGACATTTGCAGCAAAGGTAGAAAGAAAGGCATGAAATATGTGTGGCATATTCAGGGGTTCTTGGAGTTGAGAATGGATTAAGGAAAGGGTACACTTGTAGGGGAGTGGGAGGAGTTAAATAGATATCTATCATTCTGTCTTCACCCTTTTGGATGAGATCTCAGTTTGTCCTGTTTTCCCCTTTCCCTGCAGTCTACCCTTCACTGGAGTCTGATGAGGACGACCCTGCTTTGAAATCTCGACCCAAGAAAAAGAAGAATTCAGATGATGCTCCCTGGAGTCCTAAAGGTGATCCAGTCTCTTAAACTTTGTAGGGGGTGGTCTGGAGAAAATATAGGCTGGGGCAGGAGGGATATTTAATCTAAGAATACCTAATTCAGTCACTCATTTGTTTATTCTGCAAGCATTTGTGGTATTCAGGTACCATGTTAGGTGCCGGAGCTAAAATCCTCAGTAAAACATGGAGTTTGTATGATCAGTGCAGCAAAACCAGAAGTAATGGAGCATTGCTTTTGATATTACATGGTTTGAGATGAAAGGAAGAAAGAACTCAGATTTCACAGAGCAGTCTAAGGCTTCTGCAAACATTGTGATGTCATCATCCCAGCCCTTTAGTTATTTTATTGTCCAAGAGGGAAATTTTGCTGACTCTGCAAAGCCCAAAGCTGTCTCCTATATTGAGAAACCATCCCTTAGGGAGGAAGGAAGAATGATAATTGAGTTGGACATAGGAATTAGAGTGATCACAGAATTTTCTTTATCTTGTGGACTAAGTTTCACATTGGAGGGTCTATCAGCAAGCTTTTGCTGCTCAATAAATGTAGTAACTTAAAGTACCCCAATGTAGTAGCTTAAATGTACCCCAAATGTAGTAGCTTAAAGTAGCAATAGTTGGTCATGTCTCATGATTTTATAGGTTGGCTGAGTTCTTCCAGTTTGGGCCAGCTAGAGTAGGAGCTGGATATTCTAAAAGTATCTTCCTTGGGGTCCTAACTTAGATGGCCAGGGCCTGTTTCCACATAGTCTTTCAAAAAATGTCCAATCTTTTTCACAAAGTAGGAGCAAGGTTTCCAGCAGCAAGAGAGGAAAAACCTAAATGTGCAAATCCTTTTCAAGCCTCTACTTATGTCTGCTACCGTTCCGTTGGCCAAAAGCAAATTACACAGCCAAGCTTTGGTTCCAAGGGTGGGAAGTAGATTGCACCTCTTGAGAGGACAGCTGCAAAGTCACATTGCAAAGGAGGAATGCACACAATGAAATATCTGCTATAGAGGGTGCTGGGATCTGTGAATGCCTGTTGTTCCCTCTCAGCCATATTTGGCCTTTCTGGTGTTTGCCGAGGGTTGATGGAGTGGGGCAGCAGGATATTCCTGGGAAGGGCTCTCTTAGTGAGTCAATCAGCAAATGTTTCTTTCTTTTTTTTTTAATTTTAGACCCATTTTCTGACTTTTTTTCTCCTGTAAGTTTTACCTGTATTTTCTCCTCTATCAAAGTAAATTTTTCTCATTAGTATAATGGAAAATAAGGAAAGGGCCGGCGCCGCAGCTCACTAGGCTAATCCTCCGCCTAGCGGCGCCGGCACACCGGGTTCTAGTCCCGGTCGGGGCACCGGATTCTGTCCCGGTTGCCCCTCTTCCAGGCCAGCCCTCTGCTGTGGCCAGGGAGTGCAGTGGAGGATGGCCCAGGTGCTTGGGCCCTGCACCCCATGGGAGACCAGGAAAAGCACCTGGCTCCTGGCTCCTGCCATCGGATCAGCGCGGTGCGCCGGCCGCAGCGCGCCGGCCGCGGCGGCCATTGGAGGGTGAACCAACGGCAAAGGAAGACCTTTCTCTCTGTCTCTCTCTCTCTCACTGTCCACTCTGCCTGTCAAAAAAAAAAAAAAAAAAAGGAAAAATACTGAAAATAGAGGAAGTTATAAAGAAGATACTGCCCATGATTCTGCTATCTAGAATTAACCACTGTTAAAATTTTGACATATTTTCTTTTAGTATTTGTTTTCTCTGCATTTTTCCTTTTTGGTGTTTGAAATCACACTGTGTATACAGTTGTGTATCCTACTTTTTCATTTTGTTTTCTGCCTTTTAATCAAAGTAGAATGTATAGCATATCAAATAGTACAAAAAAGAGTTTAAGATTAAATGCAAAGTTCTTCTGCACCTGCTTTTCCTACCTTCAATCCTGTGTCTAAACAGCAACCTCATAGTGTTCATTTTCCTAGTAAATGCCTTCAGAATTAAAGGTGATAAAGTAGTTTATATCCTCATTTCCCTATTTATCAACTCTATTTCTTCTTTCACTAATTTCTGTCAGTCTCTCTTGATTACCTACTTTGTAAGATACGCATATCACTGCCCCTGTTCTTACCCTCCTCCAATCTTCTGTGATCCACACTTTATGTTTAAACCATCCAAGTTGTTACTGTATACATTGTCTTGTGATTAACATTCCACATCTACTAGAAATTGACTTTAAAAATTGAACACTAATAAATATACCTGGTCTTTTAATATTATATTGTAAGCATGTTCATAAAGATTTATTCATTTTGAAAGAGTTATTGAGAGAGGGAGAGACAGAGAGAGAGAGCTCCCATCCACTGGTTCACTCCCCAGATGTCCACAACGGCTGACACTGGGTCAGGCCAAAGCTGGGAGCTTTTATCTTCCACTGCTTTTCCCAAGCCATTAGCAGGGAGCTGGGTCTGAAGTGGAGCAGCCGGGACACAAACCTGCACCCATATGGTATGTGGGCATTGCAGGCAGTGTCTTTACTTGGTATACTATAGTGCTGGCCCCATAAACATGTTCTTAAGCCATGGGTTATAAATAAAATATTTGAATAGAAATAAAATAGCTATTCCATGGATAGTCCCAATTTACTTAGCTTCTCCTTTAATGCTATAGTCAAGTTTTCATAGTTAGTGATAACATTTGGAATGGACATCTTTGTACATAAATGTATCTCTGTGATTATTTACTTCAGATAAATCCCCATGGAACCTTAGAAGGACCAAAGTATATGAGGATAAAACTGTGCAGAGTCTCCTTCACAACCCTGTTCCATAGCTTTCCAGTTCCTTACTTGGAGTCAACTGCTGTTACAGTTTCTTATTTATCTTGTCAGAGATCATTTATGTATAAATAAGCAAATATGTGTATATGTTTTCTTTATTTTTTTACTCAAATGGAAACATACTTTATACACTGTTACATGCTTTGCTTTACTCAATAATAGATCTTAGAGATGTGTTTACACTGCTACAAGCAATGCATGAGAGTGCTTGTTTCCCTACACGCTTGCCAACACAGTTTGTTAATATGAATGTTTTTAAAGCTCTTGATACTAATTGCCAAATTGCTTTTCAGAAAAGTTGTACCAATTTACACTCCCACCAGCCATGTGTGAGAATGCTTCTTTATGAAATCCTTGTAGGCCTTGAGGAATAGTGTTTGCCTATGAATAGCAGGAACCTCTCAAGCATCCTTAGTGAGTGCTTATTCCCTCAGGATCACAAGATAATTACTTTACCTCCAGCACTGAATCTGGGTTGCAGTCAGGAGAAAAGGGAAAAGCAAAAGGAAAAAGGAAATGGCCTGCTAAGCCTCACCTCCTCCAAGGAGTTTTAAGGTCTAATTTTTAAAAATTTGTTTGAAAGACAGTTCCCATCTACTGGTTCACCTTTCAAATGCCTGCATTAGTCATCCCTGGGACCAAAACTTGGAGTTGAGAATTTAATTCAGGTCTCCCATGAGTAGCAGGAACGCAGCTACTTGAGCCATCATTGCTCCTCCTAGAATCTGCATTACCAGAAAGCTGGAATCACGAGCCAGAGCCAGGTGTTAAACCCAAGCATTCCAGTGTGGATAGTTGGACTTCCTATCATATTCTATGGTAAATACCTGTTCCCCTCTACTTTTGAACATCTCTTTGGCTGAAGTTATGTCAAGGCCAAGACTACATGTCACAGGAGCCAGGAAGTGTAGTTTTTTATCTAGGCATATTGCTGTCCCACAAAATCAGAGTTTTTATTACTAAGCAGAAAAGGGAGAAAGATACTTGGTTGCAAATGTGGAATGTCTACCTTGATCTTTGGTAATTCATAAGCAAACAAGTCTCATTGGTTTAATTTACATTTTTGATTAATCATTGCCTATGTTTTTGTACATTACAATTTCTTATTTTGGAAATTTTGATTCTATCCTTTGCCCATTTATCCCTGTGGGTCTTCAAGCATTTTAAATTGCCCTTTCTATTTAGATAGTAAAGAAATAGCTAATAGCTATCCTTTGCCTTACACACACACACACACACACACACACATACACATACACAGTTATGCCTCAAAATTTCAACTTGATTAACACAAAGTGTAAAATATTATATTGGAAAATACATTTTAATGCACCCAATTTATCAAATATCATAGCTTAACAACACTATAGAATATCATGATCCTGTGGCCAATTGGAAGCTGTGGCTCCCTGCTGATGACTAACATTATAAGAGAGTGTTACATGGTAGGGTGTAAGCCCTAGCCCAGGGAAAAGATCAAAAATCAGAATTCAAAGTACTGTTTCTACTGAATGTATCATTCTCATACCATTGTAAAGTATACAGTGTTTAACCGTTATAAATCAGGGACTGTATATACACACACACAAATACACATACTTTTTAAAGATATAGTTTGCTGGGGCTGGCATTGTGGTGTTGTGGGTAAAGCATGGGGAAAAGCAGTGGAAGATAGCTCAAGTGCTTGGGAGACCGAGGCAAAGCCCTTGCTATTGCAGCCATCTGAGAAGTGAAACAGCAGATGGAAAATATTTGTCTGTCTCTGTCTTTCCCTCTCAGTAACTGTGACTTTCAAATAAATAAATAAATCTTTTTTAAAAAAAATACAATTTGCTTATAGTAATTTCCCTCATGAATGAAAAACCTGGATATTTCTATATCAAATGTTGTTTTTTTCCATTGTTTCCCTGGTCAGAGAACAGATAATTAGCACTCATGCATTTAAAAAACAAAAAAAATAATTATTTATTTGAAAGGTAGAGTTACAAGAAAGGGATAGTTAGGGAGAAAAAGGGCTCTTCCATCTGCCAGTTCACTCCCCAATTGGCCAAAATAGCCGGGGTTGGGCCAGGTGCAAGCCAGGAGCCCAGAACTCTGTCTGACTCTCCCACATGGGTGGCAGTGACCCAAGTACTGGGGCCATCTTCCTCTGTTTTTACAGGTGTATTAGCAGGGAGCTGGATTAAAAGTGGAGCAACTGGGACTTGAACCAGTACTTATATGGGATGCCATCATCATAGGCAGTAGTTTAACCTGATGCACTCACAATGCACGCTCCCACCCCTGTATTTTTTAAGCATGATTTTTAAACATCTAATGTTTTAATCTAACTAGAATTATTTAGAATATAATGTTGAACTGAGTCTTAATTGGTTCCCTCCCCACAATTAGGTAACTATTAGTACTAGAACCATATTCTCACTAAGCTGAAATGCTTTCTTTTTAAAAATTTTAAAAGGATTTATTTATTTGAAAGGCAGAGTTAGAGAGAGAGAGACAGAGGCAGAGATCTTCCATCCACTGATTCACTCCCCAAATGGCTGCAATGGCTGGGGCTGGACCAGGCTGAAGCCAGGAGCCAGGAGCTTCTTCCAGGTCTCCCACATGGGTGTAGGGGCCTAAGGACTTGAGCCATCCACAGCTGCTTTCCCAGGCGCATTAGCAGGGAGCTGGATCAGTAGTGGAGCAGCTGGGACTTGAACCAGCACTCATTTGGGATGTCGGCACTGCAGGACATGGCTTTATCTCACTATGCCACAATGCCAGCCCATGAAATGCTTTCTTTACATTATCTACTAACTCATATATATCATGGACTGCTTGGGGAGCATCTACTTTGTGCCATCAATCTTTTTGTCTATTCTTGTGTGCTATCTCTCTTACGCTATGCCTATTTGTGACTTTTTAAAAAACCCTACAAAACAATAAAAGCAACCCAAAGTTGAGATGCATTTGACCTAGTAGTTAAGACACCACTTGAAATGCCTGTATTCCATATCAAACTGTCCTGGCTCTGCTCCCAACCCCAGCTTCTTGCTAATGTGTACTCTGGGAGGCAGCAGGTAATGGCTCAGTTCTTTGGATTCCTGCCACACACACGGAGACCTGGACTAAGTTCTCAGCTCTCAGCTTTGGCTAAGCACAGCCCCCACAGTTAGGGGCATTTGGGGAGTGAACAAGCTGTCAGGGGAGTAACCCCCTCCCCCCCTCCCCTCTCTGCCTCTGAAATAATTAAATTTAAAAAAAAATCTCAAAAATAGTGACTTTTAGTTATCCAGAAATAAAAGGTTGCTTCCTTAATATGAAGAAGAATGTCTATCTTAAGATCAACAGGATGAAACTATAGAGAACTGTTTTAGTTTGTGTTCATGGACTTTTGGATCTTTGAATTATCTAAAACTTTATATAAATGTATGTGTATATAAATGTATTTTCCTTGCTAGTAACATTTATCATGTTTTCTTTTTTTAAGAAAGATTTATCATCTTCTGGTTCACTCCCCAAGTGGCCTCAACAGCTGGGTCCGTGCCAGGCTGAGGCTAAAAGCCTAGAGCTCCATTTGGGTCTCTCATGTGGATGGCAGAGACTCAAGTACTTGGGCCATCTGCTGCTGCTTTCCCAGGCACATTAGCAGGGAGCTGGATTGGAAGTGGAGGAGCATAGACTCAAACTGGCACTCATATGGGGTGCTGGATTTGCAGGTGGCTGCTTAACTCTCTGTGCTACAGTACTGGCCCCAATTTACCACATTTTCAAAGTGAGTTCTTAACTCTGAAAAGGTTGACACAGTCTACTGAAGCTATTCTCATTAAAATCAAGAATAAGACAAATGTGCCCACTGCTTTTTATTTAGCATTGTTCTAAGGAAGTTCTAAACAGTTATATTAGAAATGAAGCACTAATAAGAACAATACCTTTTGGCCGGCGCCGCGGCTCACTAGGCTAATCCTCCGCCTTGCGGCGCCGGCACACCAGGTTCTAGTCCTGGTCAGGGCGCCGGATTCTGTCCCAGTTGCCCCTCTTCCAGGCCAGCTCTCTGCTGTGGCCCGGGAGTGCAGTGGAGGATGGCCCAAGTCCTTGGGCCCTGCACCCCATGGGAGACCAGGATAATTACCTGGCTCCTGCCATCGGATCAGCGCGGTGCGCCAGCCGCAGCGCACCGGCCGTGGGCGGCCATTGGAGGGTGAACCAATGGCAAAGGAAGACCTTTCTCTCTGTCTCTCTCTCTCACTGTCCACTCTGCCTGTCAAAAAAAAAAAAAAAAAAAAAAAAAAAAAAAAAAAAAAAAAAAGAACAATACCTTTTAAAAATTAAGAGACCAGCTGGCACCGTGGCTCACTAGGCTAATCCTCCGCCTATGGCGCCGGCACCCCGGGTTCTAGTCCCAGTTGGGGCGCCGGATTCTGTCCCAGTTGCTCCTCTTCCAGTCTAGCTCTCTGCTGTGGCCCGGGAGTGCAGTGGAGGATGGCCCAGGTCCTTGGGCCCTGCACCTGCATGGGAGACCAGGAGGAAGCACCTGGTTCCTGGCTTCGGATTGGTGCAGTGTGCCGGCCGTAGCAGCCACTTGGCGGGTGAACCAACGGAAAAAGGAAGACCTTTCTCTCTGTCTCTCTCACTGTCTAATTCTGCCTGTCAAAAAAAAAAATTAGGGGACCAAATTATCATGATTTGAGGATTCCTCAGGGTGATAATCCTTGTCATTTTTGTGCATCATTGAATCTGTAGCACCATACATAGTACCTAGTACTTGGGAGATGTTTAATAAGTACTTGACAAGTGAAAGTAATTATATAATTGTGTAATATATATAGAAAATAGAGAAGCTGGTGCTGTGGTATAGTAGGCTAAGCCTCTGCCTGCGGTGTTGACATTCCATATGGATGCCGGTTCGTGTCCCAGCTGCTCTTCCTATCCAGCTCTCTGCTTCAGTTCTGGGGAAGCAGTGGAAGATGGAACCAGTGCTTGGGCCCCTGCACCTGAATGGGAGACCAGGAAGAAGTTCCTGGCTCCTGGCTTTGTTTTGGCCCAGCTCCAACCATTGCAGCCATTTGGGGAGTGAACCAGCACATAGAAGACATTTCTCTCTGTCTCTCCCTCTCTGTCTGTAACTCTACCTCTCAATAAATAAAATCTAAAAAAAAAAAAAAAGAAAATAGATATATATGACTAAAACATGTTAGAAAATACAAAGGAATGAATTAAAAACTGTTAAAAGTAATAGAATTCAATAAATTGGGTAATCATTGGATATAAACCAGATATTCAAAACTTAAGAATTATATTAGTAATAACCATAATATACTTAGAAAAAGATCCTATTGACAATAGCAATAATTTTTTAAAAATTTTATTAATAATTATATTTTTATAAGCTATATTATGACATTTCAATACATGTATACTAATCAAATCAGGGTAATCAACATTTTTCTTTCACATTACTTTATGATTGGAGGCTTTTTTCTGTTTGCTCATAAAAGTGTATACTATGTTATTATGAATTACTATCTCCTACTATATTTTGTTTATTTTTTTTAAGATTTATTCATTTATTTGAAAGAGTTACACAGAGAGAGGAGGGGCAGAGAGAGAGAGAGACGTCTTCCATCTGATGGTTCACTCCCCAGATGGCCACAAAGGCCGGAACTGTGCCGATCCAAAGCCAGAGACAGGAGCTTCTTCTGGGTCTCCCACGCAGGTGCAAGGGCCCAAGGGCTTGGGCCATCCTCTACTGCTTTCCCAGTCCATAGCAGAGAGCTGGATAGGAAGTGGAGCAGCCGGGTCTCGAACCAGCGCCCATATGGGATGCCAACACTTCAGACCAGGGCATTAACCCACTGTGCCACAGTTCCGGCCCGTCCTACTGTGCTTTGTAACACTAAGAATTTATTCCTTCAGTTTAACTCTGATTTGATACCCATTATCCTAACTCCTTCTATCCCTACCTACCCCTCCAAGCTTCTAGTAATCAGCAGATTGAGGGGTTTTTTCAGCTTCCACATATGAGGGAGATCATGTGGCATTTGTCTTTCTGTGTCTGATTTATTTCATTTAACATGATAGCCTCGAGTTCCATCCATTTTGCTATAACTGACAGGATTCCATTATTTGTAAGATTATGTAAAATCCTCCCAAATAATAATTTAAAAACATTTTTATGAGACAGAGAACATTCCCATCTACTGGTTCACTCCCTAAATGCCTGCAACAGCTGGGTCTGGGCACGGACTGGGCTGGGGCTGAAGCTGGGAGCCAGGAATGCAATCCAGGTCTGCAACATAGGTGGTAGAAACCCAATTACTTGAACCATCATTGGTATCTCCTAGGGTCTTTGTTGATAGCATGTTGGAATTAGGAGGTACAGCCAGGAATTGAACCCACAGACATTGATATAGAATGCAGGTGTCTTTTTTATTTCCCCCAAAGAAACCTTTTATTTAATGAGTACAAATTTCATAAGTACAACTTTAGGAAAATAGTGATTCTTCCCACCCTCCCATCCCTCCACCTCTTCCCTCTCCCATTCCCATTCTCCATTAAGATTCATTTTCAATTAACTTTATACAGAGAAGACCACTATACTATACTAAGTAAAGATTTCAACAATTTGCATGCACACACACACAAAACTGTTTGAGAACAAGTTTTACAGTTAACTCTCATAATACAGCTCATTGAGGATAGAGGTCCTGCATGGAACGTTAGTGCATTTTGACTCCTATTGTTAATTTAACAGTTAACACTCTAGAGTATGATGTCAGTGAACACCCAAGGCTCTTGACATGCGCTGCCTAGGCTTTGGAAGCTTTTTGAATCCACAAACTCTATCAGTATTTAGACAAGGCCATAAGCAAAGTGCAAGTTCTTGCCTCCCTTCAGAGAAAAGTACATCCTTCTGTGGCCACTTATTTCTGCTGGGGTCTCACTCACAAAGATCCTTCATGTAGGTGAGCAGTCATCAAGATTTTGCCATATTTATCTCTTTCTTCTTTTTTTTAAAATTGTCTTTGCTTTAAAAAGCAAATACCAGATACGATTTCATTTCCACCATGTATTTCAGTATGAATGTATTTTTTTAAAGATTTATTTATTTATTTTATTTGAAAGGCAGAGTTGCAGAGAGAAGAGAGGCATAGAAAGAGAGCGAGTGAGCTTTCATCCGCTGGTCACTCCCAAATGTCCATAATGGCTGGGGCTGGGCCTGGGCCAGGCCAAAGAAAGGAGCCTGGAGCTTCATCCGAGTCTTGTCCGTGCAAGGACCCAAGTACTTTGGGGCATCTCTTGCTTTCCCAGGTGCATTAGCAAGGAGCTGGATCAGAAGGTGGAGCAGCTGGGTCTCGAATCAGCACCTATATGGGATTTTGGCATCACAGGCAGAAGCTTAACCCAATATGCCACAATGCCAGCTTCTTCAGTATGCATTTCTCTTTTTTTAAGATTTATATATTTATTTGAAAGCCAGAGTTACACAGAGAGAGAAGGAGAGGCAGAGAGAGAGAGACGTCTTCCATCTGTTGGTTCACTCCCCACGGGCCCTCAACAGCCAGAGTTGCACAGATCCAAAGCCAGGAGACAAGAGCTCCTTCCGGGTCTCCCTCGTGGGTGCAAAGTCCCAAGGACTTGAGTCATCTTTTACTGTTTTTCCACCATCCTCTACTGCTTTCCCAGGCCATGGTAGTGAGCTTGATTGGAAGTGGAGCAGCCGGAACTTGAACCAGCACCCATCTGGGACGCTGGCACTGCAGGCTGCAGCTTTACCCGCTGTGCCACAGTGCTGACCCCCAGTATGCATTTCTAAAAAATATGGACATTTTTTCACAAAACTATAAGCCTGTTATCATACATGATAAAATCAATGATTATTTGATAATTATTTGATATTTAATCCCAAGCCCATAACCAGACTTCCTACTTTGTCTGAAATGGTTATTTTTACAATGGATTTGCTTAAGTCAGCATCTAATTCAGCAGGGTCTATGTGGCATTTAACAGTCATGCCTTTTAAGTCTTTATCTAGGTTACTCCCTCCCCTTTATTGTTTCATGCTATTTATTTGTTGTAGAAACTGATACAGTTACCCTTTAGCATGTCATACCTTCTGCAATTGTCTGTTTGCTTCCATGTGATAAGGTGTTTTTTCAAGAGACTAGATCAGTTATCTTAGAAGTTTTGCTTGTTTTCTCATGGAATCATTTAATTTGTTTTTTATTCATAAACACTGGAAGCAATAAGAATGACTTGCTTGATTTTTAACTCTGACATAACTACTTCCCCAGGTGATGCTGTGAATTTCCTAATGTGTTACATCAGGAAGTTCAAAATGTCTTGCTGTCTATTACTGACACCAAAGTTAATGTTTTGTTTAGGTGGTGATTTCCTGATCTTACCATTGTAAAATTAGGTATTTCTTCTTCTTTTTTAAAAGATTTATTTACTGGGGCCAGCACTGTGGCGTAGTAGATTAAGCCACCTCCTTCGGCGCCAGCATCCCATATGGACGCTGATTTGAGACCCAGCTCCTCCACTTCTGATCTTGCTCCCTGCTAGTGGCCTGGGAAAGCAGTGGAACATGGCCCAAGTGCTTGAGCCTCTGCACCCAAATGGGAGATCCGGATGAAGCTCTTGGCTTCAGATCGGCCGACCTCCAGCTGTTGTGGCCATTTGAGGAGTGAACCAATGGATAGAAGACTTACTTTCTCTCTCCCTCCCTTCCTTTCCCCCTCCCTTCTCTCTCTTTTTAGAAAAAGATTTATTTATTTATTTCGGAGGCAGAGTTATGTAGAGAGAGAAGGCAAGTGAAGGGGAGAGAGAGAAAGATATCTCTTCCACCCGCTGGTTTAATCCCCCAATGGCCACAATGGCTGGAGCTGGGCCAGGCCAAAGTCAGGAATCAAAAACTTCTGGATCTCCCATGTAGGTGCAGGGCCTCAAGAACTTGGGCCATCTTCTGTTGCTTTCCCAGGCTCATTAGCAGGGAGTTGGAAAGGAAGTGGAACAGCTGGGTCTTGAAGTAGCACCTGTGTGGGATGCTGGCATCACAGGCAGCTAGCTGCTTTACTGGACATGCCATAGCACCAGCCCCAGAATTTTCTTCTTGAGAATGGCAAGTAATTTGGTGCTGTGTGACTATCCACTTGTCTAGAATCAGTTGTTTCATTAGAACTTGAAATTTGTGATTTTCTAATTCTGCCATTCCTTCTACATTTATTAGCTGTTTTCTTCGGTACTAAAGAGCTGCTCCTCGTCATCTGGGGCTATTTGGTTATCTTGAAATGTAGTTTCTATTGAAAAGGTGGGATGAGTAACTATTTTTGGATTCAAGGTTGTTAAGGCCCCATAAAAGAGTTATCCAAGAAGTCAGTCTTCATGAATTCAGCCTGGTTTGTAGACAAAAAAGCATACATCAACATCGATGAGACAAGGTTATATGTGCTGTGCTTGAAGTGGCTTATATAGATCATAAGTTCAGAGGAAGGAAAAGTCACTGAGACTGTAGAAGTCCTGGCGATTTCCCATAAGAGACTGATTCCAGCTTGTCTTTGAAGGAAGAGCAAGTTATGAATAGACAGGCAAAAGGGAAGGAGGTACTCCTGTCAGAGTAGATGGTTTAAATGAAGGCACAGGGAGTGAGAATGAGCTATACATATTCAGGAATTGTAATAAGAAAGCCATCTATCTGGAGAATCTTAGAGTGTGGGTGTCTCTGTCTGTTTTCTGCGGCTATAACAGAATACTACAGACTGAGTAAAAGTTTATTTGGTTCACAGTTCTGGAGGCTGGGAAGTCCATGAGCTTTGTGCTGGCTGGCATCTGGCATCATGTAGACTTTGTGCTACATCATCCCATGATGGAAGGTGCCGCATGGTGAGATCGTACAGGGGAGAGAGAAGAAAGGTCCAAACTCCCCCATTTTATAACCATCCCATTTCCACAGTGATGATCTTAATCCATTCATGACGGTTGATGACAGAATCACCTCTTAAAGGTCCCACCTCTTAATACTATCACAGGGGCAATTCAATTTCAACTTCTGGGCTGGCGCCGTGGCTCACTTGGCTAATCCTCCGCCTGCGGCGCCGGCACCCCAGGTTCTAGTCCTGGTTGGGGCGCCGGATTCTGTCCCGGTTGTTCCTCTTCCAGTCCAGCTCTCTGCTGTGGCCCGGGAGTACAGCGGAGGATGGCCCAAGTGCTTGGGCCCTGACCCCTCATGGGAGACCAGGAGGAAGCACCTGGCTCCTGGCTTGGAATTGGCACAGCGTCGGCTGCAGTGGCCATTGGGAGGCGTGAACCAACGGCAAAGGAAGACCTTTCTGTCTCTCTCTCTCACTGTCTAACTCTGCCTGTCAAAAGATAAAAAAAAAAAATTTCAACTTGTGTTTTGGAGGAGACATTCAGACCATAACAGTGGGTTGGGTATATGAACAAAGTTGGGAAGATAATAGCCCAGGAGCAGAATTTGGACAACTTTAAATGCCAATTCAGGGAGGTTAACTTTGTTTATTTGTTTTTAAGGTTTATTTATTTATGTGAAAGGCAGAGTTAGAGAGAGGCAGGGGCAGAGAGAGAGAGAGAGAGATGGAGATCTTTCATCTGCTGGTTCACATCCCACATGGCTGCAAGAGCCAGCGCTGGGCATCAGGAGCCAGGAGCTTCTTCCAATTCTCCCATGTGGGTACAGGGGTCCAAGCACTTGGGCTGTCTTCATCTGCTTTCCCAGGGGCCATAGCAGAGAGCTGGATTGGAATTGGAGCACCGGGGTTTTGAATCAGCACCCATATGGGATGCTGGCACTGCAGGTGGCAGCTTTACCCGCTGCACCATAGTGGCAACCCCAACTTTTATTCTTTTTGTTTGTTTTCTTCTTTTTTTAACTTTTATTTAATAAATATAAATTTCCAAAGTACAGTTTTTGGATTACAGTGGCTTTTTCCCCCCATAACTTCCCTCCCACCCGTAACCCTCCCATTTCCCACTCCCTCTCCCATTCCATTCACATCAAGATTCATTTTCAATTATCTTTATATACAGAAGATCAATTCAGTATATACTAAGTAAAGATTGCAACAGTTTGCACCCACACAGAAACACAAAGTGTAAAGTACTGTTTGAGTACTAGTTATAGCATTAATTCACATTGAACAACACATTAAGGACAGAGATGGGGAGTAAGTGCACAGTGACACCTGTTGTTGATTTAACAGTTGACACTCTTGTTTATGGCGTCAGTAATCACCCTAGGCTCTTGTCATGAGTTACCAAGACTATGGAAGCCTCTTGAGTTCGCCAACTCTGATCTTATTTAGACAAGGCCATAGTCAAAGTGGAAGTTCTCTCCTCCCTTCAGAGAAAGGTACCTCCTTCTTTGATGGCCCATTCTTTCTACTGGGATCTCACTCACAGAGATCTTTCATTTAGGTTTTTTGTTTGTTTTTGCCAGAGTGTCTTGGCTTTCCATGCCTAAAATACTCTCATGGGCTCTTCAGCCAGATCCAAATGCCTCAAGGGCTGATTCTGAGGCTAGAGTGCTCTTTAGGACATCTGCCATTCTCTGAGTTTGCTGTGTATCCCGCTTCCCATGTTGGATTGTTCTCTCCTTTTTAATTCTATCAGTTAGTATTAGTAGACACTAGCCTTTTTTATGTGATCCCTTTGACTCTTAGTCCTATCATTATGATCAATTGTGAACCGAAACTGATCACTTTGGCTAGCAAGATGGCATTGGTACATGCCACCTTGATGGGCTTGAATTGGAATCCCCTGCCACGTTTCTAACTGTACCGTTTGGGGCAAGTCCGATTGAGCATGTCCCAAATTGTACATCTCCTTCCCTCTCTTATTCCCACTCTTATATTTAGCAGGGATAACTTTTCAGTTAAATTTAAACACCTAAGAATAATTGTGTGTTAATTAAAGAGTTCAACCAATAGTATTAAGTAGAACAAAAAAGTATACTAAAAGGGATAAAGTATTAAGTTGTTCATCGACAGGACAAGGGCTGATCGAGTCACTGTTTCTCATAGTGTCCATTTCATTTCAACAGGTTTCCTTTTTGGTGCTCAGTTAGTTGTCACTGACCAGGGAGAACATACGATATTTGTCTCTTTGGGACTGGCTTATTTCACTCAGCATGATGTTTTCCAGATTCCTCCATTTTGTTGCAAATGACTGGATTTCATTTTTTTTTACTGCTGTATAGTATTCTATAGAGTACATATCCCAAAATTTCTTTATCCAGTCTACTGTTGATGGGCATTTAGGTTGATTCCAGGTCTTAGCTATTGTGAATTGAGCTGCAGTAAACATTAAGGTGCAGACAGATTTTTTGTTTGCCAATTTAATTTCCTTTGGGTAAAAATTCCAAGGAGTGGGATGGCTGGGTTGTATGGTAGGGTTATATTCAGGTTTCTGAGGAATCTCCAGACTGACGTCCATAGCGGCTTTACCAGTTTGCATTCCCACCAACAGTGGGTTAGTGTCCCTTTTTCCCTACATCCTCGCCAGCATCTGTTGTTGGTAGATTTCTGTATGTGAGCCATTCTAACGGGTGAGGTGAAACCTCATTGTGGTTTTTGATTTGCATTTCCCTGATGGCTAGTGATCCTGAACATTTTTTCATGTGTCTGTTGGCCATTTGGATTTTCTTTTTTGAAAAATGTCTGTCGAGGTCCTTGGCCCATCTCTTAAGTGGGTTGTTTGTTTTGTTGTTGTGGAGTTTCTTAATCTCTTTGTAGATTCTGGTTATTAATCCTTTATCTGTTGCATAGTTTGCAAATATTTTTTCCCATTCTGTCGGTTGCCTCTTCACTTTCCTGACTGTTTCTTTTGCAGTACAGAAACTTCTCAATTTGATGCAATCCCAATAGTTAATTTTGGCTTTGACTGCCTATGTCTCCGGGGTCTTTTCCTAGAAGTCTTTGCCTGTGCCTATATCTTACAGAGTTTCTCCGATGTTCTCTAATAATTTGATGGTGTCGGGTCGTAGATTTAGATCTTTAATCCATGTTGAGTGGATTTTTGTATAAGGTAGGGCTCTTGCTTCATGCTTCTGCACATGGAAATCCAGTTTTCCCAGCACCATTTGTTGAATAGACTGTCCTTGCTCCAGGAGTTGGTTTTAGATCCTTGATCAAATATAAGTTGGCTGTAGATGTTTGGGTTGATTTCTGGTGTTTCAATTCTGTTCCATTGGTCTATCCATCTGTTTCTGTACCAGTACCATGCTGTTTTGATTACAACTGCCCTGTAGTATGTCCTGACATCTGGTATTGTGATGGCTCCAGCTTTCTTTTTGTTGTACAAGATTGCTTTAGCTATTCGAGGTCTCCTGTGCCTCCATATGAATTTCAGCATCATTTTTTCCAGATCTGAGAAGAATGTCTTTGGTATTTTGATTGGTATTGCATTGAATCTATAAATTCCTTTTGGGAGAATGGACTTTTTGATGATATTGATTCTTCCAATCCATGAGCATGGAAGATTTTCCATTTTTTTGTATCCTCTTCTGTTTCTTTCTTTAAGATTTTGTGATTCTCATCATAGAGATCTTTAACGTCCTTGGTTAAGTTTATTCCAAGATATTTGATTGTTTTTGTAGCTATTGCGAATGGGATTGATCTTAGAAGTTCTTTCTCAGCTGTGGCATTGCCTGTGTATACAAAGGCTGTTGATTTTTGTGCATTGATTTTATATCCGGCCACTTTGCCAAACTCTTCTATGAGTTCCAATAGTCTCTTGGTAGAGTTCTTTGGATCGCCTAAATAAAGAATCGTATCGTCTGCAAAGAGGGATAGTTTGACTTCTTCCTTCCCAAGTCGTATCCCTTTAATTTCTTTTTCTTGTCTGATGGCTCTGGCTCAAACTTCGAGAACTATATTGACTAGCAATGGTGAGAATGGGCATCCCTGTCTGGTACCAGATCTCAGTGGAAATGCTTCCAACTTTTCCCCATTCAATAGGATGCTGGCCGTGGGTTTTTCATAAATTGCTTTGATTGTATTGAGGAATGTTCCTTCTGTACCCAGTTTGCTTAGAGTTTTCATCATGAAAGGGTGTTGTATTTTATCAAATGCTTTCTCTGCGTCTATTGAGATAATCATATGGTTTTTCTTCTGCAGTCTGTTAATGTGGTGTATCACATTGATTTGTGAACATTGAACCATCCCTGCATACCAGGGTTAAATCCCACTTGGTCTGGGTGGATGATCTTTCTGATGTGTTGTTGCATTCTATTAGGCAGAATTTTATTGAGGATTTTTGCATCTATGTTCATCAGGGATATTGGTCTGTAATTTTCTGTCAGTGCTGCATCTTTTTCAGGCTTAGGGATTAAGGTGATGCTGGCTTCATGGAACGAATTTGGGTGGATTCCCTCTTTTTTTGATTGTTCTGAATAGTTTGAGAAGAATTGGAGTTAGTTCTTCTTTAAATGTCTGGTAGAATTCAGCAATGAATCTGTCTGGTCCTGGGCTTTTCTTTGATGGGAGGGACTTTATTACTGATTCCATTTCTGTCTCTGTTATGGGTCTGTTTAGGTTTTCTATGTCTTCATGGTTCAATTTAGGTAGGTTGCATGTGTCCAGGAATCTATCCATTTCTGATAGCTTTCCCTGTTTGCTGGCATACAACTCTTTGTAGTAATTTCTGATGATTCTTTTTATTTCTATGGTGTCTGTTGTTACAGTCCATTTTTCATCTCTGATTTTATTGATTTGGGCCTTTCCTTTTTTTAGTTAGTTGGGCCAGTGGTGTGTTCTTTGAGTATAGGTGAGCTAGCTTTTTACCTAAATGAAAGCAAAATCTGGCTTTGAAAAAGCCAGAAGCAGTAAGGCCAATGAGATTACATTTGGGGAGCTTGGAGGTGGGGAATATATAGTTGGCATTCTAATAACTGTCTTAGAGAGTGACACCTTCTCTCATCCTGTCTCCCTGTAGCCCGTGTGACCCCAACTCTACCAAAGCAGGATCGTCCTGTTCGTGAAGGGACACGGGTAGCCTCCATCGAGACAGGCTTGGCTGCAGCAGCAGCAAAACTGGCTCAACAGGTAAGTGCTGACATCTCAGACACTAACCCTGCTACTGATTCCTATTTGACTTAGAATCTAAAACTCGGATTTTCAGGCTGATAGGATCCCACTAGTGTCTCAGTGGAGAGTGGGTAACCTTTGATCTTTATCCTTGGCAGTATCCTTGTCCCCTCCTAGATCCTTCATGTCCCAACTCATTGACAAGCTACTTCCACAAGTTACATAATTGACATGATTTAGGATGAAAGAAAATACAGGGCTGGAGAAAAACGCTTGCTGATATCACTTGCCTTTCAGATTGTATAAAAAGTCTCTCAGATGAGAAGGACCTGATCTCCCCTTTGCCCCCAGATAAAACACAAAGAGATCACTCAAATGAGTACACTCAAGTTCTTAGCCACTCAGTATTGGAATTTGGTCTGTTAGGGAGTATTCCTATCCCCTTTATTAAATATACTATTACTTTGATCTTAACCACCTGCCTCTCAAGAAAACTTTTACACACCACTTTGTCTTAAAGTGGCATTATCACTAGAATCAAATTCACCTCTTAGCATTATAGATTACAAAGTTCTTCAACATGTAGTGTGGTTCGCAAACTCTAGGAACGTTTGGAGGTGAATCTTTTGGTTCTTTCCTTGTCAACATCTTCTTAGTTCTTCATGCCGTATCCTAGCTTAGCATATTATTGAGCATCTGTGTGTCAGGTGTTTCCATGTATAATGTCTCATGTCATATGTCCAGTAGCCCTGTTCAATGGGTGGTATTTTCATCATTTTACAGGTGAAGAAAATGAGGCTCTCTTTGAATAGTCCAGGATAATGCATCCAGTAAATGGAGGAAACAAGATTCAAACTCATATCTTCTAACTTCAGATTTTATGTTTCTTGCTATTTAAATAAATAGTTAAATGTTTATATAATTTATTAATTATATCCTATTTAAATAAAATTTAATAGCATGATGTTTTCATAGTATGTTTTATGGAGCTCTTGAGTTGCTTAGAAATGTCTCAGAGGCTATTACTGGAGCCAGTAGTTACCAAGCAGGCCAGGTGGCCCTACTTTGACCAGAACATCTATCTAGTAGGTATACCCCAGTGCTATGCAAGACATACTTTGAGGAAAAGGGATTCTACTCTTTAAATATATAGTAATTAATTAAGAGTATGAACTAGTGCCTTTTAAGGAGCATACTTCTGTTTGGGTTGACCAGGGATTATCTCAAAGAAGTTTTGAAATCGGGGAGGGGTTTTACAGGATAAGCTTTTTGTAGGCAACAGAGAGGCAGTCCAGGAGAAGGGAACACCTTGGTACAACATACAAGGCCCTCTTGATTTGTCTGTAATCACCTCTCCTCCCAGCCCTTCATGCACACATCCTTTATGCCAGCCACACTGCACTATAGTACTCATAATTTACTCCGTGTTTCTAGTTGTCTCATGCATTGCACCTTTGCACAAGCTGCTCCTTCTTCCCTCTTCGATGCCTTACCTAACAACCCTCCACACCTCCTACCACCAGTTTATTTTAGTGACTTTCTTCCATGCTTCTGTAGCATTATCTCATAGTGCTTAAGATCCTAAGTGTACATCTATGTCCCTTTCTAAACTGCAGGTGCTTTAAAAGTGGGGATATATTTAATTTAACTTGGTGTCCTCACTATGGTAAGCAGATGTGTTTAGTCAGTGTTGGGTTAGTGAATGAGTGACTTTTCTAGATTGGAGACTTCATGGTACAGAATGGGATAAAATAAGAAATGTTAAAAGAACAAATTTTGGGGCCAGCCTTCCTGTGTTTGAATCCCAGCTCTACCACTTGAGCAGGTTACTTAATTTGTTCTTGCCTCAGTTTCCTCATAGATTTTATCTTAGGATTAAATGAAGTTATATATGTACAAACTCTTAGAACAGCACTTGGTACAAAGTAAGTGCTATAGGCATGTCAGCTTTCATCATTGTCATTATGGGTTGGCTAGCTGTAAGCAGCCACACTGTGAAGATCATGAATGTCAGACAAGGGAGTTGGAAGTTGGTTGAGGACCTGCTAACAGCTTTTTCAGCAAGAGAATGAATTGGCAAGTAGTCTTTACTGTAAGGTATTCTAGTCATTTAAAGGGATATATGGATAAAAAGTATGCCTAAGATACTGGCAGCAAAGGTAGAAAAATCTAGGCTAAGTGATCTAGATATGAAGGGACAGTTTTAGAGCAAGATGAAAGAAAGGGGAAGAGAAATGTTCTTTCTGCTATGGGTAGAATAGCAGTGTGGCTGAGAGAAGAGATTCTAAAGCCACATGGCTTCAGTCTAAATCACAGTCTGGCCACTGGGGGAACTGACTTACCCTTTCTGTGCCGCAGTTCCTTCGTTCTTAAAATGTGATTATAATTCTTACTTCTTGTATTTTTATGTTTATTAATTAAATAAAGAACAGTACCTGCATGTATTACTAATATTATTATTCTTGTCCTCCAGAAATTTCTATGGTAGCCATGGACTATCAGATCTTCTGAAGGCAGGAATAGGCTCGTGTTGCCAAGGGAAGGCAAAGAAATGTAATCACTGAGGTGGTCTGTGTGGCTGTGTAGCATTTCAGAAGGTGAAGTTGTTCACATGCTCTCAGCACTACCTTTCCAGGTTCTCAGGGCTACAGATGCCCATTATGCAGGTATTCTATTCATTATACAGTGAATAGCAGCCCATGGAGCAATAGATGGATGAAATCCAAGGTATTGGGAGAAGTGACACAATTCCTTATTACTCCCTCCCATATAAAATTGAGGTTTTTAGACCCAGTGACCTGGAGGATTGTCAAGTTTTTTTTTTTGTGAAAAGGAAAGGACCAGTGAAAGAGGGTAGATGTTGTGGTGCACTAGGTTAAACTACCAATTGGGATGCCTACATTCTATATGGGAATGCTGGTTAAGGTCCCAGCTACTCCACTTCCAATCCAGCTCCCTGCTAATGTGCCTAGGAAGCAGAGGATGATGGCTCAAGTGCTTGAATCCTTGCTCTCCATGTAGGAGACCCAGATGGAGTTCCTGGCTCCTAGGTTTGGCCTGGCCCAGCCCCAGCAGCACGGCAGCTGATGGAACCAGTGGATAGATCTCTCTCTTCTCTTCTCTTTCTTTCCTTCTTTTTTTCCCTCTCCCTCTGTCCCCTCCCCCCTTCTCTCTGTCACTCTGTATTTCAAATAAATAAATCTTTTTATGTAAAGCACCAGTAAAATGAAGATAATACATTATAAGAGGTAAAGATAGACTGGTTTACCACTTGAATGCCACTGCATGCTATGTATTTTTTAAAAATTTATTTTTTAATTTGAAAGGCAGAGTTAGAGAGAGGAGAGATAGAGATCTTTCATCTGCTGGTTCACTCCCCAAATGGCCACAACAACCAGGACTGAGCCAGGCCAAATCTAGGAGCCAGGAGCTTTTTCTGGGTCTCCCACATGTGTGCAGGGGCCTAATCACTTGGGCCATCCTCCATTATTTCCAAGGCACATTAGCAGGGAGCTGGATCAGAAGTGAAGCAGCCAGGACACAAACTGTTGCCCATATGGGATGCCAGTGCTGCAGGCTGGGGCTTTAACCCACCGAGCCACAGTGCTAGCCCCCATGCTATGTATTTTTATATTGTTAATTTATTTAATCTTTCCCACAACTTTGAAAAGCAGATATTATTTTAGCCATTTTATAGGTGAAGCAGCTGAGATTCAGAAAAATTAGTAACTTTGACAAAGATCCAATTTATGGAGTGTAAGCCTTGATTATCCCAAAACTAATAGTTCTACTCCCCAGATATTTGATTTTGAGAAGTTCACAGGGTGTATCTTTAGATAGACCTGGTTAAATACTGACACTAACTACTTCAACTGTGAGGCTTTTGGCTCAAATTACTTAATATCCCTGCACCTCAGTTATCTCATCTGTAAAGTGAGGGTTCTTCATTCTTAGGGCTGTTCTGAGTATTTAAATAAGATAAAATGTCTACTGTGCCTTAGCTCCTAGTGTAAATTTGGTTGTTGTTAGAAATGTTCACCATCAACTCACTAGTGACAAAGCTAGGACGAAAGTCCAAGTCTCCAAATTCATCTACAGTTCTCTTGCCAGTGTACTGATCAGTGGTAGTGATGACTTAAGGATGGATGGTACCAAAGAGATCACTTCAGGTACTGGAAGGATTTGTGTTGTGGTGTATATGCTGGCTAGACTTGGTGGGGATGGGAGGTGGGTGATGGGTTGCAGAACCATATCATTCTCTAGTTCTTTTCCTGGGAAATTTTCTTCTTTGCTCCAGTCCTAAATCTCTGCTCTCACTTGGTTTGTGTTTCAGGAGTTACAGAAGGCCCAAAAGAAGAAATACATCAAGAAGAAACCTTTGCTAAAGGAGGTAGAACAACCTCGACCTCAAGACTCCAATATCAGTGTGACAGTACCAGCCCCAACTCTGGCTGCTGTTCCCCAGCTTCCCACCTCTTCTTCACCCCTGCCTCCTCCTGAACCCAAACAAGAGGCTCTGTCAGGAAGTCTTGCTGACCATGAGTATACTGCTCGTCCCAATGCTTTTGGCATGGCCCAGGCAAACCGCAGCACCACACCCATGGCCCCCGGCGTCTTCTTGACCCAGCGGCGCCCTTCAGTTGGCTCCCAGAGCAATCAGACAGGACAAGGTACAACTACCATATTGTTGAAGAACTGAGAGGGATCTCAGGGCCACCTGCTCTAAACCCTAGGTGTTCTAGTAGATGAGAACATCAGGGAGGGATGCTGAAGGCCAATCTAAGGTGCTTGTACTAATCTTAATCTCATGGGCCATGGAGAGACGTTGACTGATTTTAAGCAGAGACAAGATCAAGTTTGGCTTTAGAAACATCCTTCTAGTAGGCAGATTAGAGGGTAGATGGGAGGTGGGAATTCTAGGAAGGAGACACATAGGAGGGTATTCAAAATGTTCATGGAAAATGTGTATTATGATATACATAATACACATGGGGTCTCTGCCTATATGACCTCAGCAATAGCTACTCAGTATTTCTCAAGGTAGCACATTCCATCCTTACCATCAAATTAGTTAGCCTTGATCTTTATGCACCAATATAAACTATATTTTAATTCCATATTCCATAAAGTTTTTGAACTGCCCTTGTATCCAGGTTCAGGCAGAAGTGAAGAAAAGCTGGGACTAAATGGAGAGGGAGGGGATAAACTGATGGAGAGGGTCAGATGGAACCAGGGAGGAGATTTGATGTGGGGGGGAGAGAAACAGGCAAGAAACAGGGTTCAAGCCCTCTCTTCCCTCACATTGATCCTCAAAGCTGGGTCCCTAGAGTGTGCAGATCAAGGATTCTGAAATTGGTGTAATGTTGGGTGGTAAGAATATGGGTGAGCTATAATCATTAAGCAGACACTTGTCTAATCCTGGTGGGCAAAATGAGATGACATGGAAGCACATTTACTTCCTTGCAGAATTTTAAAAGGAAAACAGGAAAACAAAACATACAGACTATAAGCAGGGTGTCTGTGTCTGTATCTGCATCAGGAGGTCAAAGGAGGAAGAACCAGGGCATGTGGTCTTGGATGGAAATGATTAAAGAGGGCTTCTTGCCCATTATGGTTGAAGGATGAGGAGGCTTGGTGAGCAAAGAGAGGAGGGGAGGTGACCTGAGGATAGTTGGTGCTAGAGTTGCTGCTGACACCCTCCCTTGCCATATCCCTTGCTTACTTTTCCCTTCCCCCACAGGAAAGCGTCCCAAAAAGGGCCTGGCCACAGCAAAACAGAGACTCGGCCGTATCCTGAAAATCCACAGAAATGGCAAACTACTTCTGTGAGCTTCCTTGTGTTCCAGCTCTCACCCCTACACCCCCATTGCCTTCTCTGTTGTCAACTGTCGGGGCACTCCTGGATCTTATCTGCCCTGGACAAGGTGCTGAGGTGCACTGTCCTGCTTTCTTTGGACTGACCAAAGGCACGGACTCCCCCCACAGACCCCGTCCTCCAGCTGCTCCCAACTCCTTCTCCATTTCCACTGGATCATCCTGCCGCCTTCTCTCCATACCCTGAGTAGCAGGAAAATGGGAAAGGTCTCCAGCTGACCAGAACCACTTTTCTCCTTTTCCAGCCCAGGTCCCTTTTACCTGCCTTGTCTGTCCTTTACTCTTGGCCCCCATCCCCACCCTGCCCCAGAGTTGGATGGTAGGAGGCAGAGAGGCATGAAGAAAGAGAACCTGGGCCCTCCCTATTTCTCTGGCCATGAAGTGGGAGGTCCCAGTACTCAATACTTTGTGCAACTCAAGCCCTTTATCCAGAAGCCTGTCCATTCTGCCTTCGTCTTCCTCCCAATCCAGTGGATGTGCCCCACCTCCAAACTTGTTCCTGAGAGAAGGCTATGGTGTCTGCCCCCTCTTGCCAAAACTTTGTGGAAATAAAGAGGAGGGCCTAGTGTCTTTCGTACTGCCCCACTGTGGGCCATTTCCAGAGGTAGCCTAGAAAGGCTGACTTCACTTATCCTTGGGAGGAAAAGAGATTCCTGTCACTTTTAAGTTGGGAGAGAACAGACACCCAAGCTGTTGACCATTGACTTTGTGGCCCATTGGAAGAAGCTACTTTTGGCTGGCTACATTTGAAGCCCCTCGTGCCAGGTAAGCTCCAGGGATTTGCCTGGACTTTGAGATCCTGCAGAACATTATCCACGTGGCTGTGGTCGGGCCCCAGCAGATGAAAACCATCTCCCAGAAACCTGAAAGCACCTGCCACTGAAGCACATAACCTTGGCCCTCCAACCTGTTTCTTCCACCTATACCACCGAGCCCAGCCTGGACCTTCCAGACAGGGTGCGGCAGGACAACCCATCCCTGGGAACCTCTATGCTTCTTTCCTCACCTGAGGTCTCAGTCTGAAGAAAACTTCAGGTTTCACATTTTCAATCCTGGGCTTTTGCACTTCCAGGCCACAGGTCAACTCGACGTTCAAGCAAAGTACAGATGGGCCACTGCTGACCCTAGGCCCAGAAGAGACATTCAGATGTGAAGAAGCAGACCATCTGATGATGATCCTCCCTTCCCCCTTCTTTCCTGCGTGGATTGTCTGCATTGTCCAGACAGTGCCCCCACCTCCCTCCTGTCTTGTCTCATTGGCAATCTGGACTTGATGGAGAATCCCCTGCCCCTCCATTTTGGCACTTCCCAAATGGAGTGTATCCTTGATCTTTACCCTTCACTCCAACCTCACCCCAGCTTGCTCAGTGCTTCTGGGGAATTGAACAGCTACCATGCAGGCCACAGGGAATTTGTGAGGCTTCCTTTGTGTTCTTTGTGTCTCCAGTTTGTCTTTCTTTTCTCCATAGCCCCTCCTCTACTCTCCTTCCTTGGAATCAGGGGTCCCTTAGTCCATTTGCTTTTTCTACCTTGGGGACCCCAGGGGCCAAGCAGTCCTCCATCTAGTCACACCAAAGGCAAAAAGCCTGGCTACCTCCCCCTTAGCACTTGAGGTCCTATTTCCCTCCCCTCTGTTTCTACCCAGCTTTGCTTGTCTTGGGGATTTCAAGGGAGCAGAGAATAGTGAGGGGAGGGCAGGAGAAACCTCTGTCCCTGTGTAGGCGACTGCCTGACTAGGCGCTGGCTGCTGTAACCAATACCAGGTCCCCAGCCCTTTGCCCGTTAACACCTACTCTTGATCTTTCAAAGGCAGCTAATTGCTAGCAAATTCCCCTGATTCCAGGCCTCTTTCCCTTTGTTTCTTTGTTAGTTTCTGTGGAGCTGAAACCCAGCCTCCATTTGACTGGGTTTTATTTAGTTTAGTTGGATTCTCATAGCCTCCTGTTTGTTGTTTTGTGTTGTTTCCAATGAAAAGCAAGTTTACCCTCAGAGTTACGCTTTTCCAAAGAGGCTGGTGTTTTTTGTTTTTGTTTTTAATGTTTCAGGTTCTAAGTGAAGTGAGTTGAGGAGGAGGTTGGGAGTTGGTAGTAACCAAGGTTTAGAACATGGTGAGATAGTTACCTCTGATCTCCAATCCCCAGCAGAGAGCTGAGGGTTAGATAGGGGGCAGGGAGAGAGGATTTCTATTCACCTTTAATATATTTTTACAGACAAAGCAAACAATTTAAAAACAAGCCCACCGCTTCTGTACATGTCTAAATATATTTTTAGAAGTGGGTAGGATTGTGAATTTCTGATGCAGGGCCTTTTTATAAATAGGTTAGAGTAGTATCATCCAGACTTCTCGTTTTTTTTTTCCCCTGTTTTTTTCTTATGTTGTGTTACTAATGTAATTTATATTTTTTTTAGATTCTCCCTTTCCTATAGAGATAAAAGTGATTTATCTTGGCAATTGCTTTGCTTGGCATTCTTTTCTTTTCTTTTCTTTTTTTGTTTTGATTTGTTTTTGTTGGTGGTAATGTGGTGTGGGGTCCAGGAGTTCCGCCTTCTACCTTCTCGTTGTATTCTTTTTGTCTTTCAGCAAATTGTCACTAGGCACTTCTGGTGCCCAGCCTTGTGCCTGGTGTGGGAAGGGGACAGGATCCCTGCCCTTAGGAGGGACACAGTTCACACACTCGAAACAGATAACCAGAAGTATAGTGGGCAGAAAAGAAAGGGTGCAACAATTCAGAGGGACTTAAAAGTTCAGTGGAGAGACTTTCCATAGCTTCCATGAAGAAGCTGTTTATACTGACTGTGCTTGTGTCTTCTTTTTGTGAATGTGGGATAACATACATACATATATATATATATATATATATATATATATATATATATGTATATGTATGTGTATATATATATATGGACTCATTTCATCCTCACCAACATCCTCATCCTGCCAGTGAGGGAACAGGCAAAGCAACCTTCCAGCATCGCATATATAAGAAGTTCTGGGGCCAGCCTGGATCTAGAATGTTTGTTTTTTTCATAGAATGCAAATTCTTTTTATTCTTAAGATTTTATTTATTTATTTATTTGAAAGGCAGAGTTATGGGGGGGCTGCTGGGGGGATATCTTCCATCCACTGGTTTACTCCCGAAATGGCCACAGCAGTCAAGGCTAGGCCAATCCAAAGCCAGGATTCAGAAACACCATTTGGGTCTCCCATGTGGGTGGCAGTGGCCCAAGCACTTGGGCCATCTTCTGCTTTTTCTGACATATTCACAGGGAGCTGGATCAGAAGTGGAACAGCAGAACCTGAGCTGGCAGCCACATGGGGTGCCAGCATTATAGGCAGCAGTTTAACCTGCTGTGCCACAATGCTGGCCCCAGAGTCTGTGTTCTTATTACTGTATTCCACCACATCTCACTGATAACTGCTATCATTTATCAAGTGCCTTTAGGGTGCCAGTTTAGGGCTAGTTTAATCCTCACTGACAACCTCATGAAATAATTAGCCTTGTTTTACAGTTAAGGAGACAAACTTGCCAGCATCTTCCTGGTTCCAAAGCTCATGTTTGTTGTTTTTTCCCCTTTACCATGCCCAAAAACCTTTTGAAGCTCAAGCACCCCTGGATGTCTATTCAGCACCTGTTGCATGCAAGGTACAGAATTAAGAGTTGTGTCCAGAGGACTATCCTGAGAATACAGTTTGGAACCTAATTTCAAATTCACCACCACTTTGACACTATGTGACCCTGAGTACCTGTTAAAGAAACCCTATCTAAGATGTCTTGAAAATTCTACTTCGGGGGTCTGGAGTGAAGCAGTCTGAGTCTGGCACCTACTGGTTAAATCATCTCCAGTTCTCAATCTGAGTCTCAGTATTAGCCAGGATTTGGGTAGAGAAGATTCATGTCTGGGGCACAAGGAACTACATCTCTTGATAGAAAGGCAACAGGAAAGCAGAGGGATTTCATAGCCTTTCCAGAAATGATAGGCTAGGTTTTTTATGTCACCAACTCCCAGCCTATTCTGTGAAGGGACAAAGCACCAGCCTCAGGTTAGAGGATAACCTAGAGTCTTAGTCACCTTACTTCTCAGTCCAGGCAGGAGATGCCAGCAGATCAGAGGCTGCTTTCTAACTCTGGGAGGGGAGCAAGGCACCCAGCGCCATTATTCCCTTTTTCCAGTATGGAGTGAAAAAGTATATAGAAAAAAATTACACAAGAGCTTTCCATCTCAATGAGTAATTTGGGAGCATGTTTTGTGTAGCTAAAATAGAATGCCATAGACTGGGTAAGTCATAAAGAAAAGAGGTTTCTTTTGGCTCGTGAGCATGGAGGCTAGGAAGTACAAGGTCAGGTGACCTCATCTGGCAAGTGCCACATGCTGCTTCACCTCATGATGGAAAAGTAGGAGAGGAATATGTGCAAGAGGGGCACGTGTGACAGGAGATGCCAGCTTTATAATAACCCACTGTTGCTAGAACTAATCCAGTCTCAAGAACTAACCCATTATCTAGAGAAAGAATCATTTCTTGAGGATTGTGTTCCCATGACCCATTCACCACCCAAAGGCCCACATTCCAACGCCACTGCATTGACAACCAAATTTCAACATGAGTTTTGAGAGAGACAAACCACATCCAAACCAGAGCAGAGAGAGGGCTCTCTGGGTCTACATTTGCCAACTTTAATTATCTCAGCTAAGAAGCCCTCTAGAGGCTTGATTTTCCCTGAACTTTCTGAATGCTATAAATTCCCAAACTGAATCCTCTAGCCCTGACTTGCCCTGGGTACAGATCTCCATTTTTGCTTGCTCACATAGTGTACCCTGCCTAAACTAAACAGCCCCTCCATTAGGACCCTGTTCACACCAAGTTGACTGAAAAGATACTTGCGCTCCAATAAGTTGTGTAGAGAAGAGCACCAGATGGTAGAGCATAGTGGTAGAGATGAAAATGGCATATTGGACAGGGAATCCATCTTAAGGAAGCAGGTAATTTAGGGAAGGCTTCCTGTCAGATGATGCCTGAACTGAAAAATGAAAAGTAATTAGGAGAGGCAGTGGGAAGAATGTTCCATACCAAGGCCATAGCATGAATAAAAATAGGTGGAGAAAGAGATGAAGAGAAGGACAAGCAATTTGGTGTAAGTGCAGCCTTGACTCACTGAGAAGGAGGGGGTGGGGCTTATGTAGAATCTCCAGGAGGAAAGGTGTATTTTGAGAAGGTATGTGATTATAATTAATTAGGTCTTTAATATTTATTTCAAAACCCCAGATAATGGAGGACTGGAGTCCTATTTAATGGCAGAGAGCAGTAAAGAGTTTTAAACAGAAAACTTATTTTAAAAAATTAGTTATTTGAAAGAGGAAGAGAGAGCACTTCCATTCACTGGTTCGTTCACTCCCCAAATGACCACAACAGCCAGGGCTGGGCCAGGCTGAATCCAGGAGCTTTATCCGGGTCACCCATATGGATGCAGGGGCCCAAGAACTTGGGCAAACTGCTGCTGCTGTTCCAGGCACATTAGCAGGGAGCTGGATCAGAAGTGGATCAGCTGGGACTCCAACTGCCACCCATGTAAGTTTCTGGCATCACAGGCAGTGATTTTACCCACTATGCCACAGCACCAGCTCCAACTTACTTTTAAAAAGGATCTCTTTGGGGGAGAGATTGAAGCCAGGGAGGCTAGTGTGGAAGTTACAGAAAGATGGGGAGGGCACCATCTTATAATTGCTCCCATCGAAAGCCACTTCACTAGGAACCCTTTACCCAGCTGTCTCGTCAAATGGTGACTTTGTCCTATTTCTACATCTCATAAGGGGTGGAAATCCAAGCCATTTCCAGAAGGTAAAACAATGGAGTCAGCCACTCAGAACCCAAAGTAAAGAAGATGGACTCCTGTATCCCCCTTTCAGTTTTTAAACTCAAAGCAGTTCATTTTACCGTAGAACCAACCATAATGCCACCTCTCATCACTGGATGTGGTAGGAGAGATAAAATAATCATTTTATATTCTCAGAGGCCAGCGCCTTTCCCTACATTCTATTTCCATTCTGTCATATACAACCTATCAGGAGTACCTCCCTACAGTTCTATTTTCTTCTCCTGCTTTTTTAAAGAACATTCCATGGCCTTCCTTTGCTTTTTACAACCCAAGATTTCAAGGTTTTCCAAAACCTGACCCAACATAGACAGTGGACTCTTGTGGAAAGTGGATGTGTTTGGGAGTTGAAAACATCAGTGATTCAATTTCGGTTCTGCCACTTATGCTATCTTGAGCTGGTTGCTTCATATCTCCTTGCCTCAATTTTGCCATCTGTAAAATTAAGACATAATCCCTACATCATAAGGTTGTCAGCTACATGAGGAAGGTGCTGTTTAAAGAACAAAGGGAGGTGGCTGAATCTATTGGTGTGGTGGTCCTTAAATTCCTGTAGTGAAAATACAAATTTGTGACAGAGTTGTTGAAAGATGCCAGTTCAGTATCAGTGGCTCAGTTCTACAGTGACTTATCACAGACTCTCATGTCAGGCCCCGTGCATACCATTGATCTTCAGGAAGCATGTGCTTTAGTATGCAGCGATAAAAACCCAAGTACAGCATATTGGGATTAATACTGTGTCGCTAATGAGTACAAGGTGCCACGGGAGAATGAAGTAGGGAGACCCAACCCATTCTGCAAAGTAGGAAAGTATTCTGGAAAGATTTTAACACCTGAGTTGAGTTTCAAAGCATTTACCAGAGAAGGGAAGTTGGAAAAATTCCAAGCAGGAGGGACAGCAAAAGTCAGATGTCCTGAAGCATCCTCATATGTGAATCAAACTACAAGCCCTTGAGTTGAGCTAGATCTCAGTCTGAAGTAGCGAGGCATATCGGGATGAAGCTGAAGAGGCCAACAGGGCCTGGAACATGGAGGTCAGATTTATCTTTCAGAATGTTCTCTTTGGGGATCCTTGGGGTTATAAAGACCAAAGTGGGTTAGAAACCAGCGTGAAGGCTGGTTGTGAGTTTCTGATTAATATGTAACGGAGGTCTAACGAGTGTGAAGATACCAGAAATGTTAATCCACATCCTTTAATTTTGTCTTTAACATTTTACTATGAACATTTTCAAACATTCAGAAAGTCAAAGTAACTCTACCATGAACACCCATATATCCACCACCCAGATTCCATAACTACCATTTTACTACAATGGATTTTATCAGATATGTTTATGCATCGACCCATCTTTATTTTATGCACTTCATAATTATATGTGGGTATACATTCCTTTGAAGACTTCAGAATCCATGCCATTTACTAGAGTTCAATGTGATTCTTTTTTAAGGTAAAATATTCATACAATGTAATAAATGTGCACATCTTAAGAGTATAATTTCATGTGTTTAAACAAATGTATACACCTCTAGCTCATGCCCGTGTCAAGATATGAACATAACCATCCACTCAGTTCCCATTAGTCCCTTCCCAGTCCCTCACAGCCTTCCTCCCTCCTAGAGCAAGACTTGAGTTTGAAGGGGTAGAATTTAGAACGCATGAAAATAGAAAGATGCTCCAGGTGGAACTTGGCTGGCTCCATCTCCAGCAAAGGCATGGAGGCAGATGACTAGGAGGAGGGATACACAAGCAGTAATAAACAAGCATGGATGCCCTTGAACCTCTTTCTCTTGCTACTGAGCCTCATCTTTATGGCTTAATGCAAGAAATAGTGGAGCAGGGAGGAGCCAAGTGGAAGGATTGTCAGACCCTCAAGAACTGATGGTCTTGTAGAGGAAACAGAGTCACAATTTTAACAAATGTTGAGTATCACATTGTACCAGGATCAGTGATACAACTGAGGAAGGGATGAAATGTGAGGCAAAGCAACATGAAGATGCCATAAGGGTTTGGGGCGTGTGTGTGTGTGTGTGCATGCGCGCACATGTCAGAAAGAGGGTGGGAGAGCCGTGATAAGGTGAGTGGCTCAGACTCTGAACTGGAAGAGCTCAGAGGAAAAAGGAACATTTAACAGACATGAAAAATTTCCTGAAGGTGAAACAAGTCTTAAAGGATGTTGACTTGTAGTAAGTGTGGTAGACATGAGGATGTTTTCAATTGGAAATGACAAAAAACACAAATCAAGCATGGGACATTGGCTTATGTCATTTGAAAATGTAGAGGTATGTGGGTTTTAGGCACAGTGTATTCAGAGATTTGATTCACTTCAGTGCTACCCTCTTTGATATGTGTTAATTTTATCTTCTGGATACTTCATGGTCACAGGATGGCTGCCTGCAACAAATGAGGATGTGATCATTTCCCACAAATATTTTTCAAAACAGGTCTGAGTTTTGTACCAGTTTAATTATCCCTGACTTGATCCCCGTAGTCTAGGAATGCCATCTACTTGCCGATTTAGGCCTGGATTATAGGCTGTAGTCGTTGTGGCAAAAAAGGACCCTCTGGAGTTGTGAGTGTGGTCATCCCACATAAACCACATCACTTCCACCACAATGCTTCCATACTTGTGCTTATGTGCCATTTATACATCTGTGGTGAAGTGTCTGTTCAAGTCTTTTGATATTTTTAATTGGATGGTTTGCTTATGGTTGAGTTTGGGGAGCTTTTTATATATTTAGGATACAAATCCTTTGTTAGATATGTGACTTGCTAATATCTCTCCAGTCTGTAGCCTGTCTTTTTATCCTTTTATCAGTGTCTTAATTTGGATAAATTCTAATTTATCAATTTTATTTATTTTCTGGATTATCCTGTTTAAAAATTCTTTGCCTAACTCTAGGTCATGAAAAATTTCTATGTTAACTCTTAAAATTGTACATAGTTTTATGTTTAGATCTATGATTCCTTTTGAGATACTTTTAGTATATAATAAGAGGTTTAAGTCAAAGTTCTTTTTTACTTATGAAATGTACAATTGTACAAACATAATTTATTGAAAAATACCATCCTTACTCTATTGAGTTAGTTGCCTTTGCCAAAAATCAGGTGGCCACACTTGTATGGGTCTCTTTCTGGAATCTGTATTCTGTTCCATAAATCCTCCACCAAAATCACAGTTTTAATTAATGTACCTATATAGCAATCCTTACTATTGGGCAGAATGGTTCCTTCCATTTTATAGGGCCTGTGACTTTTCATATAGATACATATTTTTAAATTTTTATTTGAAAGGCAGAGAGAGAAACAGATGGAGAGAGCCCTTCCATTCACTGGTTGACTCCTCAAATGCCTGCAAAAGCCAGGACTGGGCTAGGCCAAAACCAAGAGCCCAGAACTCCATATGGGTCTCCCGCATGGGTAGCAGGGACCTCAGTACTTTAGCCATCACCTGCTGTCTTCCAGGGTATGCATAAGCAGGAAACTATATTTGAAATGAATTATCTGAGATTCAAACTAGGTGCTCTGATATGGTATGTGGATGTCTCAAGTGCAACATACCCACTGTTCCAAATGCTCACCCATACATATATATTTTAGAACAAACTTTTCTCTCGCTGACATTTTGAAAGGAATTGCCTGTAATCTATATATCAATTTGGGTAGAATTGGCCCATTAATGGTTTAAAAACATGTTTTGCTTTTCATATCCTTTTTTTTTTCTTGACAGGCAGAATTAGTGAGAGAGAGACAGACAGAAACCTTCCGTTGGTTCACCCCCTAAATGGCCGCCATTGGCTGGCGTGCTGCGCCAATCCGAAGCCAGGAGCCAGGTGCTTCCTCCTGCTCTCCCATGTGGGTGCAGGGCCCAAGCACTTGGGCCATCCTCCACTGCCTTCCCAGGCCACAGCAGAGAGCTGGACTGGAAGAGGAGCAACCGGGACCAAATCCCGGTGCCCCGACCGGGACTAGAACCCAGAGTGCCGGCGCCGCAGGTGGAGGATTAGCCTAGTGAGCCACGGCACCGGCCTATTTTTCATATACTTTTTAATTAAAATATAATCTACATGTAGAGAAGGGTACAAATTTTAAAGGTAAATATTGATAAATCATCACCCAAATTAAGAAATATTAGAACAAAGTGGGATTATTCTTTTTTTAATATTTATGTATTTATTTGAAAGAGTTACAGAGAGGCAGAAGCAGAGAGAGATTTCATCTGCTGGTTCACCCCCCAAACAGCCACAATGGCTAGAGCTGGGCTGATACGAAGACAGGAGCCAGGGGCTTCTTCCAGGTCTCCCACATGGGTGCAGGGGCCCAAACACTTGGGCCATCTTCTGCTATCCCAGGCCACAGCAGAAAGCTGGATCGGAAGTGGAGCAGCCGGGCCCGTGTGGTGTCCATATGGATGACAGCAATGGAGGCGGCAGCTTTATCTGCTTGGTCACAGTGCCGCCGGCCCCCGGGAATTTGTCTTAATTTGAAAGGGAAAGAGAGTGCTTTTGGACATCCTTATGATGAGGTTGCCTTCAAAGAACTATACCCTCAGGGAAAGGGACTAGGAAATAACCTTCCCATTGGCATAGGGACACAAGGTAGGTGGTTTGTCTGATTTTGGCCTGGACCTAGGATGGAGGAAGTTTTGTTTTCCTTCTCTATGAATGCTTAACCCCATTTACGGTTCAAATCTGAACTACCTGATTGGTCACAGAACCTACAACTTCTGAGATTAACACATAAATTGGTCTTTCTCAGATATCTGGAAAAAAACAAAAACCAAACCTCTCAGTGTAAGTATGCCTTCTAGTCAGGATGAACAGGATTGTCATCAATGAATCCTAGCTGAACATGAGTAAAAAAATCCACAATAAGCAAGAGTCAGCAAACACAATAGACAGTAGGATTAAACTTCTATGAACTTCAGATAACAAGAAAGCTCACAGAGATAATAAATGTTAAAATGATTAAGGCTATAATTTAAAATAAATAAATTTTACAAAATGATGGAGGACATACAAGAAGAAATAAAAAGAACAAGATGTTACTGAAAAGGACAGCTATATTTGAAAAAAAAAAAAAAACAGAGCAGCCTTCTAGAAATCAAAAATACAATACAATTGACTGTGTGAATTCTGCAACCAAGGATTCAATCAACTGTGGAAATAACTTTTTTTATTTTCTGTTTTGAACATACATCATTTCCTAAAAAATACAATTTAGCAACTATTTACACAGCATTTAGATTGCATGATGTATTATAAATAATTTTAAAGTAGAAGAATATGTGTAGGTTATATGCAGATACTGTATCATTTTTCTATAAGGGACTTGAGTATCCACAGATTTTGGTATGCACGGAGGGAGGGTCCTGAAACCAATCCCATGTAGATACTAAGAGGTAAAAGTGAAAATTTAAAAGTCAATGGGGCCCAGTGCTGTGGCTCAGCAGGTTAACGCCCTGGCCTGAAGCGCTGGCATCCCACGTGGGCGCCGGTCCCAGCTGCTCCACTTCCTATCCAGCTCTCTATAGCTGGATATTGGGGAGTGAACCAGTGGATGAAAGATTCTCTCTCTCTCTCTCTTTTCTCTCTCTCTCTGCCTCTCCTCTCTGTGTAACTCTGACTTTCAAGTAAATAAATAAATCTTTAAAAAAAAGTCAATGAATGAGTTAAGCAGAGATGAGTTACTTGTGGAGAGATAATGTAATTGGAAAATGGATCTTAAGAACTTATTCAGCAAATAACAGAAGAGAGAGAGAGAGAGAGAGAGAGAGCAAGAGGCCAGCATATGTGGAACATAAAATGAGGTCTCACAAATAGCTAAAAGGAATAAATAAATTAAAAGGAATAAATAAAGAGAAGAGGGATAGGCCAGCGCCGCGGCTCACTAGGCTAATCCTCCGCCTTGCGGCGCCGGCACACCGGGTTCTAGTCCCGGTCGGGGCGCCGGATTCTGTCCCGGTTGCCACTCTTCCAGGCCAGCTTTCTGCTATGGCCCGGGAGTGCAGTGGAGGATGGCCCAAGTCCTTGGGCCCTGCACCCCATGGGAGACCAGGATAAGTACCTGGCTCCTGCCATCGGATCAGCGCGGTGCGCTGGCCGTAGCGTGCCGGCCACAGCGGCCATTGGAAGGTGAACCAACGGCAAAGGAAGACCTTTCTCTCTGTCTCTCTCTCTCACTGTCCACTCTGCCTGTCAAAGAAAAAAAAAAAGAGAAGGGGGAGAGAAGTAGTGCACAACTGTCTTCTCAACATTTTCACCCGAAAAATATATCCAAACTTAAACTCCTAATCTGTTCTCTCCAACCTTGCTTCTCTCCCTTCCCCATTAGTAATTAGCACAATCATTTTTCCAGTTGCTCAAACCAAAAACCTTGGATAATCCTTGATTCCTCTGTTTCCCAGCCCCCATATCCAAGCCATAAGCAAATTTTTTTTGGATTTCCTTAAAAATATTCGTAGAATCTGACCACTCCTCACCATTTTCACTGCTACCACTTTGACCACACCATTGTCACCTATCATCTAGAAAATTACAATAACCTCCTACCCTATATTGCTGTCTCCTCCATGGTTTTCCTCCAGTCTAATTGCAACTCAGCATCAAGAGATATTTTCTTTTTAAATTTATTTTTGTTATGTTTGGAGAAAGGGAGAGAGAGAGAGAGAGACAGACAGACAGACAGACAGGCCTTCCATCTGCTGGTCCACTCCATAAATATTCGTAACAGCCAGAGCTTGACCAAGCTGAAGCCAGGAGTCCAGAACTTCATCCAGGTCCCCTGTGTGGATGTAAGGCACCCAAATACTCAAGTGATCCTGTGTTGCTTTCTACTGTACACATTGGCAGGCAGCTGGATTGGAGGTGGAATAGCTGGAACTCCAGGCATTTTGATATGGGAATGCAGGTGTTCCAAGTAGTGACTTAAGCTGCTGCACCAAATGCCCACCCCAAAAGATGTTTTTTTTGAAACTTCCACTTCAGAGAAGATGGAGTAGATATATTTTCCCCTATTCTGCCCACCAAATGCAACTAAAAACCCTGGATATTAAGTACAAAGCAAACATAAGACTTTGAGAGGTAATGAGAAAGCAGATCAGCCAGGGACACTGAGATCTAAAGGAAGATACTGTGCTGAGTTCCTTGGTTTTCTTTCTTGCCGCACACGTCCTAGACTAGACACTGGGTCCTAGACTAGACACTGGAGAAGCCAGCAACCCACAGAGGCAGAAAAAAGAACACCAAGGAAAGTCCGATTTTTCCAGCTGAAGGCCCATGAAAGGGGTGGTCTGGCAATACAGAAAACAGACAATGACAATTGTACTCCAGTCAAACACTGGAGAAAAACTGACTCCACCATTACCCTCACCATCAGACTGATTGAAAAGCATAGACATTTCCCAGGCTCCAATATCCCCCCATTCCCCACCAAGAGACAAAGCTAAGTGGAGAGCTTGGTCTTTTACCATATTTGGCATTAATGAGGCAGCATCACATCCTTCCCCTACCAGAACCTTCTCATAAGAGACCAACACAGAAGATTTAACTGAGTGCCAGAGTCTCATAATAACACCCAAAATAGTAAGGATTTAAAAAAAAAATCATACCAAGAACCAGAAAGATTTCCAACTGAGAGCCAAAGGATAGAAATGATGAAAAGTAAAAATCAATGACCTTGAAAACAAAAATAATAGGGAAAATCAGTAAGACAAATAGCATATTCTTTGACAAAATCAATACAATTGACACATATCTAGCAAGACTGATGTAAAAGAAGACACAAATTATTAATATCAGAAATGAAATGGAATAATTCTACAAGCCTTGCAGACATCAAAAATAAAATAAAAGATGCTACAAACAATTTTACATGCATTTCATTAAATCAATAGCATAGAATAATGGACCAATTCCTTGAAAAGTACAAACTTACACCACTTACCCAACACAAAATAGCCCAACACAAAATAGATATTTAAATAGCTCTGGGGCCAGCACTATGACATAGTGGGTAAAGCCGCCCCCTGCAGTGCTAGCATTCCCATATGTCCTGGCTGCTCCATTTCTGATCCAGCTCTCTGCTATGGCCTGTGAAAGCAGTAGAAGATGGCCCAAGTCCTTGGTCCCCTGCACTCACGTGGGAGACCTGGAAGAAGCTCCTGGCTCCTGGCTTCGGAAAGGTGCAGCTCCAGCCCTCTGGGGAGTGAGCCAGTGGATGGAAGACTCTCTCTCTCTCTCTCTCTTTTTTTTTTTTTTTTTTTTTTGACAGGCAGAGTGGACAGTGAGAGAGAGACAGAGAGAAAGGTCTTCCTTTGCCATTGGTTCACCCTCCAATGGCCGCTGCGGCCGGCGCACCCTGCTGATCCGATGGCAGGAGCCAGGTGCTTTTCCTGGTCTCCCATGGGGTGCAGGACCCAAGGACTTGGGCCATCCTCCACTGCACTCCCTGGCCGTAGCAGAGAGCTGGCCTGGAAGAGGGGCAACTGGGACAGAATCTGGCGCCCCGACCGGGACTAGAACCCGGTGTGCCGGTGCCGCAAGGTGGAGGATTAGCCTAGTGAGCCATGGCGCCGGCCAAAGACTCTCTCTCTCCCTCCCTCCCTCCCTCTCCTTCTTTGTCCGTGTAACACTGACTTTCAAGTAAATAAATAAGTCTTTAAAAAATAAATAAATAGCTCTATAACTGTTAAGGAAATTGAGTACTAATTTAAATCACTCCTCCCCCAATATTCAGGCTCAGATGGTTTCACTAGGTAATTCCAAATAATGTTTCAAGAACTAACAATTCTACACAATCACCTCCAGAAAAATAGAAGAGGAAACACTTCCCAGTGCATTCTGTCTGGCTGGTGTTACACTGAAACCAAAATCATCCAGTACAAGAAAACTAGTTAAAAGAATCGTAACATTTTAGTGCTTAATTTTATAGTGTGTGAATTACGGCTCATGAATATAGATGCAAAAATCCTTAGCAAATTGTTTGCAAAATTAGCATAAAATACTATTTGACCAAGTGGGGTTATTCTAAGCCTGCAAAGTTGATCCATTATTTAAAAATTAATAAATGTAATAATATTAAACAGGTTAAAGTGAAAAAGTCATATCATATAAATCAATGGAGAAAAAAACATTTGACAAAATTCAATACCCATTCATGATTTTAAAAACTCTCAAAAAGAACATCTGTTTTAGTTAGCTCATGCTTCTATAACAACATATCATAGATTGGGTGGTTTAAGCAATAGACGTTTATTTTGCACAGTTCTGGAGGCTGGGAAGCCTGAGACCAGGGTGCCAGCATGATAGGGCTCTGGTGGGGACATACAGCTTCTTTTTCACTGTATTCTCACATCATGGTGGATGGGGAGAGGTTTCTTTGGCCTCACCCTGATGATCTCATCTAAACCTAATTGCCTTCCAAAGGCTTCATCTCCTCATACCATCACATTGGGAGTTAAGGCTTCAGCATAGGAATTCCCGGAAGGTGGGCTAAACATTCAGTTCATAACAACTTCCTAAGCTTGGTAAGAGACGTCACAATGGTGTAACTAGTATATTTTAATAGTCTGAAGGTCAGGAGCAAGTAAGGATATCTGATATAGCTGTTATTCAATTTCGTATAGAAGCCCTATCCAGATCAAATAGTGAAGAAAACAAAAGGCATGCATATCAAAAAGGAAGAAAAACTGTTCTTATGTGCAGATGTAATGATATAGAAAAATTCCAAGAATCTACAAAAAGAAATTCCTAGAACTGATAAGTGACTTCAGCTAGCCCATAGGATGGGTATGAGGTCAACAATGTACAAAAAGTGAATTGTATTTCTATACAAAGCAGCAAGCAACACTTGGAAGATGGAATTGAAATTACATAAAATATATAAATTTAAAATTGCTATTGTTCAAAAATGCAATGCTTAAGTGTATAACAAAATATAAGAAAAATACACTGAAAACTACAAAATGCTAATGAAAGAAATCAATGAAGTTCTTTTGTTTTTTTTTTGTTTGTTTGTTTTTGTTCTTTTGACAGGCAGAGTGGACAGTGAGAGAGAGAGAAAGAGAGAAAGGTCTTCCTTTGCCGTTGGTTCACCCTCCAATGGCCACCACAGCTGGCGCACTGCGGCCGGCACACCGTGCCTATCCGAAGGCAGGAGCCAGGTGCTTCTCCTGGTCTCCCATGGAGTGCAGGGCCCAAGTACTTGGGCCATCCTGCACTGCACTCCCTGGCCACAGCAGAGAGCTGGCCTGGAAGAGGGGCAACCGGGACAGAATCTAGCGCCCCGACCGGGACTAGAACCCGGTGTGCCGGCGCCGCAAGGTGGAGGATTAGCCTACTGAGCCACGGCACTGGCCAAAAATCAATGAAGTTCTCAGCAGACATTTAGTGCTCATTGATTTCAAGACTCAACATAGTCCTCCTGAATTGATATACAGAGTTAATGCAATCTTGTCTAAACTATCAACATTTTTTTAGGATACAAAGATTATTCTGAAGAACAAAGTACAAAGAACGAAGTAGCTGTAGTGTGATGGATGTTGGTTCATGAAAAGACATATGCATATCCAAACTCCGGAAATTTGTGAATGTGTATTCACTCAGTAAAATGACCTTTGCAAATGATCTTGAGATCATTCTGGATTATCTGGGTGAACCCTAAATCCAATGACAACTGTACTTAGAGAGAAGCTGGGAACACACAGACACAAAGAAGTCTATGTGACAGTGGACACAGTGAATGGAGTTACACAACCATAGTGATCAACATTGTGTGCTATTAATGAGGAGATAGACACATGGATCAATGGAACAGAGAACCCAGAAACTGCCAACCTGTTTTTGACAAAGGCAAAAAAGCAATTAGGTGGAGGAAGGATAGTCTTTTTAACAAAAAGGTATTGTAGCCATTGGAGATATATATATATATATATACACACACACACACACATATATACATTTTTTGTTTAAGTAATAGTATTCTTGGGGGGCATTTGGCATAGTGGTTAAGATGCTGCTTGGGATACTCTATCCCATAGTGAAGTGCCATGATAAAAGTCTGATTCCAGCTTCTGGCTAATGGGCACATTGAGAGGCAGCCAGCGATGGACTCATACTTTCTTATTTTTTATTATTATTTTTATTTATTTATTTCAGAGGTAGAGTTACAGACAGTGAGAGAGAGAGACAGAGAGAAATGTCTTCCGTCCACTGGTTCACTCCCCAGTTGGCTGCAATGACTGGAGCTGCGCTGATCCTAAGCCAGGAACCAGGAGCTTCTTCCGGATCTCCCATGTGGGTGCAGGGGCCCAAGGACTTAGGCCATCTTCTACTGCTTTCCCAGGCCGCAGCAGAGAGATGAATTGTAAGTGGAGCAGCTGGGACTAGAACCAGTACCCATATGGGATGCCATTGCTATAGGCAGAGGATTAACCTACTGCACCACAGTGCCGGCCCCATATTTTCTTATTTTAAAACATGATTCAGGAGTGGGCATTTGGCATAGTGGTTAAGACACTGCTTGTAATGTCTGCATTCCATATATATAGTAGTGCCTTGGTTCAAGTTCTGACTGCACTCCCAAGTCCAGCTTCCTGATAATGCACACTCTGGAAAGCAGCATGTGATGGCTCGAATAGTTGGGTCCCCACCATCCACATGGCATACCTAGATTGAATTCCTGACTCATGGCTATGCTATGGCACAGTCTCAGCCATTGTGGGCACTTGGGGAATGATTCAGTGGATTGGAGTCCTCTATTTGCCTCTCTGTCTCTCAAATAAACAAAATTTTAAAAAAATTCAAAGGTACAATAGTCAAAATATTGTGGTAACAGTATTGACATGTAGACCAATGAAATAAGTTTGAGAGTTCAGAAAAGAACCTATGCATCTATGGTCAATTGATTTTCAACAAAGGTGCTGGGACAATTGAGTTGTACAAGAACTCTTTCTACAACAAATAGTGCTTGGACAGCTAGATATGTGTATGCAAAAAGATGAAGTTGGAACTTACCTCACACCTTCTACAAAAATTAGCTTAAAATAAACCCTGTAACTAAATATAAAAGCTAAAAGTATAAAACTCTAATGGTTAGGAATACAACATAGGAATAGATCTTTATGGCCTTGTATTGGGCAATATATTCTTTTTTTAATTATATATATATATTTATTTTTTGACAGGCAGAGTGGACAGTGAGAGAGAGAGACAGAGAGAAAGGTCTTCCTTTGCCATTGGTTCACCCTCCAATGGCTGCCGCAGCCAGCGCACTGCGCTGATCTGAAGCCAGGAGCCAGGTGCTTCTCCTGGTCTCCCATGGGGTGCAGGGCCCAAGCACTTGGGCCATCCCCCACTGCACTCCCAGGCCACAGAGAGCTGGCCTGGAAGAGGGGCAACCGGGACAGAATCCAGCGCCCCGACTGGGACTAGAACCCGGTGTGCCGGCGCCCCAAGGCGGAGGATTAGCCTAGTGAGCCGCGGCGTCGGCCTTGGGCAATATATTCTTAGAAATGACAACAAAAGTACTAGCATCAATGGATAAAAATAGATAAATTGAGCTTCATCAAAGTTTAAACCTTCTGTGCATCAAAGCACACTATGAAAAAAATAAAGACAACTCTCAGGAAAATATTTTCAAATTATGTATGTGAAAAGGGTCTAATATCCAGTATATAAAAAGAACATTGAGGGGCCGGGTTGTGGTGCAGCAGGTCAAGCTGCTGCCTGTGACGCCAGCATCCTACATGGGTACCATTTCAAGTCCCAGCTGCTCCACTTCTAATCCAGCTCCCTGCTAATGTGCCTGGGAAAGCAGCAGAAGGTGGCCCAAGTGTTTGGGCCCCTTTCACCCACATGGTAGACTGCAGTCATGTGGGGAGTGATCTAGTGAAGGGACCATTTCTCTCTCTCTCTCTCTTTCTCTCTTTTCCTCTTACTGTAACTCTGCTTTTCAAATAAGTTTTTTATAAAGAACATTTGTTACTTGAAAAAAAAAAAAGATGAACAACCCAATTAATAGTGCACAAATGAATAGACATTTCACCAGAGAAGATCAACATATGGCCAAAAAGCATGTGAAAAGATGCCAACATCATTAGTTAAAAGGAAAATTGAAACCACAACGATATGCCACTTTACACTCACTAGGATGGCTACATTACAAAAATAACAAAGCTATTGTTGGCAAGGATGTGGAGAATTTACACCATTGTATATTGCTGGTGGCAAAGTAAAATAGTGCTTCCACTGTGGAAAAGAGTTTGGTAATTTTTTTAAAAAGTTAAACATAGAATTACTATGTGGGGCCGGTGCTGTGGCCCAGCGGGTTAACGCCCTGGCCTGAAGCACCGGCATCCCATATGGGTACGGGTTTGAGTCCCAGCTGCTCCACTTCTGACCCAGCTCTCTGCTATGGCCTGGGAAACCAGTAGAAGATGGCCCAAGTCCTTGGGCCCCTGCACCCACGTGGGAAACCCGGAAGAAGCTCCTGGCTTCGGATAGGTGAAGCTCCAGCAGTTGTGGCCAATTGGGGAGTGAACCACTGGATGGCAGACCTATCTCTCTCTCTCTCTCTCTCTCTGCCTCTCGTCTCTCTCTGTAACTCTGACTTTCAAATAAATAAATAAATCTTTAAAAAAAAGAATGACCATGTGATCAGTCAATTACACTACAATATACCCCTACTAATGAAACAGATATTCAAACACTGATATAATAATGTAGATAGCAGCACTAGTCACGACTGGAAAATATCGACTAACAGATGAATAAATTCTAAACCGTGCTATATCAATACATGAATTTTTTTAAAGATTTATTTATTTTACTTGAAAATCAGTTACACAGAGAGAGGAGAGGCAGAGAGAGAGAGAGAAGTTTCCATCTGCTAGTTCACTCCCCAATTGTCTGCAATGGCCGGAGCTGGGCCAATCCGAACCCAGGAGCCAGGCGCTTCTTCGGGCCTCCCAATGAGGGTGCAGGGGTCCAAGCACTTGGGCCATCCTCTACTGCTTTCCCAGGCCAATGCAGCCAGCGGCTTTACCTGCTACGCCACAGTGCTGGCCCCAGTACATGAAATATTTAATCACCACAAGGCATGCAGTATTGATACAAGAGGTTAGATGAACTTCAATCACTGAATCTATGAGCCTATTGCCGGTTGCACGGAGCCTCCTCCCTTCCCGCTTGTCTACCACTCACCCAGCACCTGTACTTTGTCCCTCCTGTGTCTGGAAGTGTTTGTTGATCATCCCCTCACCCTCCTTTCTTTTCACTTCTTTCCCCCTCCGTGAGCTCCATTTCCCGAGTGTTAACCTGCACTCACGTGTATTGAAAGACTAGGACAGGTGGTGCTGGACGCCTTCCCTCTTAGTCGTACACTGCTCAGCCGCCCTCACTGTGGTTTGAGCATCCAGTAGTGCTAAAGGTGCTTTGCTAAGGTCACCGGACACCAACGGGCTGCTAAGTCCAGCGGCCGCTTCCTAGGCCTCACCCCATCGAGCCCTCATCTGCACCTGACACGCAGGGATCGGTCCCAGCTGGAGCTGTCTTGAAAACACATCCCTACCATTTGGCCAGAAACGTTTGCTCTAGCCAAGTACTGACGGTGACGATGCTTCAGGGTTCTCCTAAGTCACTTCTTTTTCCCCTGTTCTGGCTTCCCAAGCTATCTCACACACACCTGTGGATCTAAGGGACGCCTGTGTGCAGATGAAGACTGCCCACCGTAGGAAATTCAGATAATGCAGAGCAGCACAAAGAAGACAGGAAGACAGTTACCTAAGCTGCCACACTCCACGGCGGGCGTCATTAACATCAGCTGAACACCTCAGACGTCTCCCAGTGCATAAGAAATCGTGGTTATTAAGTTCTTCTCTGTGACGCCGCGCTAGTGGGCAATTTTCTTCTGTCCCCTGGGTTGTGTTTGCCTTCAAATTTGGTTTTCAGCCCGTCTGCATACGATGCTCTTGTTTTCTTCTTGGCTTTGTTGTGTCTGCATAACAGCCTGCTCTTTTCAACTTGCTCACACTTCCGTGGAAAGCTGGGTGGAGTGTGCTCCCGTCTCGGGTGCAGGCTGCACGGATCCCCCCACACCACACGCACCTGAACCGAGACCTCCTGCCCCCTTCTCCGGGCTGAGCTGTAGCACGCGTGTGTAGCTGTCCACGTCACGGCAGCTTTGGCATCACGGAGCTGCGGTAGGTTGTGCTGGTGATGCGGAATCTTGACTTGGAGGGTCTGGGCACTACCACTTTTCAAACTTGTGGCCTGAGGGGTTCCTGCCTTGTTTTTTTTTTTAAGATTCATTCATTTATTTGAAAGGCGGAGTTACAGAGAGGCAGAGGCAGAAGCAAAGAGAGAGAGGGGGGCCTTCTATCCACTGGTTTACTCCCCAAATGGCTATACGAGGCAGAGCTGGGCAGATCCAAAGCAAGGAGCCAGGAGCCAGGAGCCTCCTCTGGGTCTCCCACATGGGTGTAAGGGCCCAAGGGCTTGGGCCATCTTCTACTGCTTTCCCAGGCCATAGCAGAGAGCTGCATCAGAAGAGGAGCAGTCGGGCCTCGAACCAGCACCCATATGGGATGCCGGCACTGCGGGCGGTGTCTTTACTGAGCACAATGTCAGCCTCCTGCCTTGTTTTGTTGTGACTTGCTGTGCTGTGTGCTGGCCTGCCCCACTTCTTTTATTTTTTTAAAGATTTATTCATTTATTTGATAGGCAGTGTTAGAGAGACAGAAGCTGAGAGGGAGAAAGGGAGAGAGGTCTTCCATCGCTGATTCACTCTCCAAATGGTCGCAATGTCCGGAGCTGCCGATCTGAAGCCAGGAGCTGTAAGCCTGGGAACTAGGAAGGCTGATAGCATAGCTCCCAGTCTGAGGCAAAAGGCCTGAAAGTCCCCCGAGGGCTACTGGTGCAAGTCCTAGAATCCAAAGGCTGAAGTGCCTGGATTCTGAGGTTTAATTGCAGCATCAGTGGAAAACATGCACCCTGCTTAGTGAGGAAGAACCAGAGAATGAGTTTGCCTTTTTCCTCCTTCCTGTCCTTTCGGAGCCCCCAGCCAATTGGATGTTGACAGCTGACACTTAGGACAGCTTTCCCCCAGTCAGTTCAAGTCACACACAACGATCTCTGAAAGCACCTTCACCGACACACTAGAAGTATGCTTTAGCACTTCTCTAAGTGTCCCCTAATCCAGCCAAATTGGCAATCCAAATTAGCCATCACAGGAGGCAAATGCGATGGAAGAGTAACGCTACAGGAGAGAAGCTGCCCTCCCTGCGTTCATGATGGTTGATTTTATGTGTAAATTCGACGTGGGCATCAGATGCCCAGATATTTGATGAAACATTGTGGTTTTTTTTATATCTGTGTGGCTGTTCCCCAAAGAGATTAACATTTGAGGTGGGGTACTAAGTACAGTGGGAGCCACTCCCATGCAGATAGGCATCTTCCAATACACTGAGGGCCTGAATAAAACAAAAATTCTTAGCCCTAGTTATATTGTCCCCTCCACTCCCAGTTGTATCAGCCTTTCCACCCCTGTCTGAGGAGATTAAGCCTACGTTTCCCGAGGAAATTATAATGGCCTTCTTGGAAGCAGTTAGCATGCAAGGCAATGCTGACTCCTCAGTACCCACCTCCACCACCTTTCTTTGCTTCTAGATTTATAACTAAACACAGGTGCCAGCAGGCACCTAACAGTGAGGTACAAAGTCTGACTCATAAGGAGGTGTGCTACTCTTCAAAAGAACTACTTCAGTTTTCTAATTCTTACAAATAAAATCTAGGGAATACGTGGGAATAGATTTTGAGGATGTGGGGTAATTGTAAGGAATGTAAAGTTGAATCAGGCCAATTTATTGACAGGGGCCCAGTAAGCAGAGGTTCTTCACTTAGTGGTGCTGCTCAGAGAGGTAGAAAGGGCTCTGGTTGACTCAAACATGAACAAAAGAATGGCCCAGAGTGAGTACATGGCAAATGTCTGATGCGCCTTGATTTGATGTAGAGGAAGGGATTCACGGGCTTAGAGAGAGAGTGGGACATTGTAGTGAATTTGTCATTTAATACATATGCATCCACAATGGGAGTATCCAATAGACCTACATTTCACCAATGCTGTGAGGAATAAATTTGTAAGGGGATTTCCGGCATCCTTGAAGGACTCTGTGATTATTCTTGTAATAAGGCCAGACCTTACAATGGGAGCCACAACCATTCAGTTGGGAAAATGGAATGCAGTGGGAATAACAGGATCCTAAAGTGATAGGGCCCATGTGTATGTAGCACTCAACCACCATTGGCATGATGGACGTTTTTGCCATAGCAGATAGTGGAGTCAAAGAAGCAGAGTAGTCACACTTGCACAGACCTAGGGCATTGGCTAGTTCATCGTCACATTCCTAGAAATGTAGTAGATGGGAAGCCTACTAAATTCTTACTTGATCTATGTAAGTAGAAAAGTTCTAGGCAAAGTGATGGACGTCTAATCTGACTAATAAGAACAGAGTCATGGTCCCTCAGTCAATTTCTGGATTCGGGATAGCTTATAGAGCCAGAATTCCTTGAATGAAGGGGAGGCTGGGTCCTCTTGAAGAAGGACGCTAGTTTACTACCAAACATTAACACTGTAATCCTCTCCAAGCCTTTTCCAAAAACGTTGACAGCTTTTTCCAAGCGTAACTGTGCATTGAGGGAAAGGAGAAAAATCAGACATATCAGGGACTAATAAACTCTGTATCTGGACTGACACTAATTCTAGAAGGCCCCAAACTTCACTGTGGCCCTCCAGTCAATATACGGGCTTATGGAGGTCAGGTGATTGATGGAGGTTTAGCTCAGACTCAACTCATAGTTGGCCTAGTAGGTAAATGGACTCTTCTGGAGTGTATAATGGGGCTAGACATTCTCTGAAGCTGTCACAATCCCCACATATGTTCTTTGACCTATGGAGTAAGAGCTATTATGGAGGGAAATGTAAGGTGGAAGCCACTAGAACTGCTTCCACCTGGGAAAACAGTGAACTCCATTTCCCTTCTTAAACAAAATTATAAAGTGTCAAGAGGAGAAAACTATTCTCTTTTCCCATCTTCCTACTTGGAATTTGATGTATTTAATAGCATTTTGTGATCATGAGAAGGTCAAGAAAATTATAGAAATGTCGGGCATGACATTTTAAAGTCACTGAACCAACTACAACAGCCATCTTCTTCTAGACTTGTGAAAATTTCTGCACTATGTTTTGTGGAATTCAATGGTGAAGCCATCAGGTTCTGGACTTTTCCTTGATGAAAGACTTTTAATTACTACTTCAATCTCATTGTTTGTTATGGGTCTGTTTAGATTGTCTATATCTTTTTGATCTGATCCTGGTAGGTTATATGTATCCAGGAATTTATCCATTTCTTTGAGGTCTTCCAGTTTAGAAGCATACAGTTTTTCATAGTAGTTTCTTATGATCCTTTGTATTTCCACAGTGGCAGTGGTAATGTCTCCCTTTTCATTCTAAATTTATTTATTTGAGGATGTACTAAGAGAGCAGATATAATCAGTATCCAATCAACAAGATGACAGATGTTATTTTTTATTGACCAATACTAACCTTGAATGAAAGTGGATTAAATTATCCAGCCAAAAGACTTAGATTGGCTGAATGGATTAAAAAAAAAAAAAAACCACAACAGCCCAGGATTCTGCTATATGCTGCCTATAAGAAACTCACTTCACAAATAAAGAAACACATAGACTGAAAAGGAAGGGCTGGAAAAAGTTATACCAGGCAAATAGAAACCAAAAACAAGTTGGAGTAGCTATCTTTGTATCAGATAAAAAGAAAAAGACAAAGACGGACACTATATTTTGATAAAAGCTTTGATTTGGCAAAAAGATGTAATTTATGTGTATATATATTTCCAACACCAGACCACCCAGATATATCTATTAGACCTAATGGGAGAGATGGATCCGAATTTAATAATAGCGGATGACTTAAACATCTCACTCTCATCAATGGACAGATGATCCATACGGAAAATCAATGAAGATACATGGGAGTTGGAACGTACTGTTGAGCAAATGGAGCTAACAGACATTTACAGGACATTTCATCCAGCAGCTGTAGAATACACATTCGTTTCATACGACCATTTGACATTTTCTAAGATAGACCATAGATTAGGTCACAAATTAAGTCTTAGCAAGTCCAAAAATATTGAAATCCTATCATGTATCTTCTCAGTTTACAAAGGAATGAAACTATAAGTCAACAAGAACAATAGAATATTCATAAATACGTGACATTCAACAACATGTTCCTGAATGATCAATAGATCACTGAAGAAATGTAAAAGGAAATAAAAAAGCTTCTTTTTTTAACTTTTATTTAATGAATATAAATTTCCAAAATACGGCTTATGGATTACAATGGCTTCCCACCCCCCCATAACTTCCCTCCCACCCGCAACCCTCCCCTTTCCCACTCCCTCTCCCCTTCCATTCACATCAAGATTCATTTTCAGTTCTCTTTATATACAGAAGATCAGTTTAGCATATATTAAGTAAAGATTTCAACAGTTTGCACCCACATAGAAACACAAAGTGAAAAATACTGTTTGAGTACTAGTTATAGCATTAAATCACAATGTACAGCACATTAAGGACAGAGATCTTACATGAGGAGTAAGTGCACAGTGACTCCTGTTGAAAAAGTTTCTTGAAATAAATGAAAATGAAAACACAACATACCAAAACCTGTGGGATACAGTGAAAAGCAGTATTAAGAGTGAAGTTTACAGCATTAAGTGCTTACATTAAAGAAAGAGAAATGTCTCAAGTAAATGATCTAATGATGCATCTCAAAGACTTAGAGAAAAGGAGCAAACCAAACCCCAAATCAGCAGAAGGTGAGAGGTAATAAGGATCAGAGTAGAAATAAGTGAAATGGAAACTAAAATAAATTTAAAAATCAACAAAAAGGCTGTTTTTTTCAAGAAGATAAAATAGGTATAACTTCAGCCAGGCTAACAAAAAAAAAAATAAAAAAGAGAAAAACTATTTAATTTGATACAAAATTCTCACGTTTCCACAGTCAAAAATTTCAACCTCATGGGCTGGCATTATGGTGCAGTGGGTTAAGCCATCACCTGCAATGCCAACATCCATATAAGCATCAGTTCCATTTCTGATCCAGCTGCCTGCTAATGCACCTGGGAATGCTTTGGTTTTCGAACCAGCACCGGTATGGGATGTCAGCATTGCAGGTGGCATCTTAACCCACCGTGCCACAATGCTGGCCCCAAATAAATAAATCAAAAAAAAAATTCAGTCTGTTAATCTTGAGCCCAATTTTTTTTTTCTGTTACAAGGGAGAAATGTTTCTCCTTTTATGCCTTCAGTTGTACTTCGGATTCCATCTTGCCTCATCTTCTCACGTATGTTGAGCCTTTGACTCTCTGCCTCCAAATACACAATTTTCAGAATCATTAATCAATCCATCTCATTATCACTAACATAAACATTTAAACATATGTCGGTAGATCCCTTTTTTTAAAAGATTTATTTATTTACTTGAAAGAGTTACACAGAGAGAGAAGGAGAAGCAGAGAGAGAGAGAGGTCTCCTATCCACTGGTTCTCTCCCCAGATGGCCACTGCAGCTGGAGCTGTGCCAATCCGAAGCCTGGAGTCAGGAGTTTCTTCCAGTTCTCCCACGCGGGTGCAGAGACCCAAGGACTTGGGCCATCTTCTACTGGTTTCCCAGGCCATAGCAGAGAGCTGGATAGAAAGTGCAGCAGCCGGGACTCGAACCGGAGCCCATATGGGATGCCGGCACTGCAGGTGGCGGCTTTATCAGCTACACCACAGCGCCGGCCGCTGAGCAAAATATTGATGAATACATCTTTTTTTTTTTTTTTTTTTTGACAGGCAGAGTGGACAGTGAGAGAGAGACAGAGAGAAAGGTCTTCCTTTGCCGTTGGTTCACCCTCCAATGGCCGCTGCAGCCGGTGCACTGCGCTGATTCGAAGGCAGGAGCCAGGTGCTTCTCCTGGTCTCCCATGCGGGTGCAGGGCCCAAGGACCTGGGCCATCCTCCACTGCCTTCCCGGGCCACAGCAGAGAGCTGGCCTGGAAGAGGAGCAACTGCCCGGGAGTGCAGTGGAGGATGGCCCAAGTGCTTGGGCCCTGCACCCCATGGGAGACCAGGAGAAGCACTTGGCTCCTGCCTTCAGATAGGCGCGGTGCGCCGGCCACAGTGCAGCGGCCATTGGAGGGTGAACCAACGGCAAAGGAAGACCTTTCTCTCTCTCTCACTGCCCACTCTGCCTGAAAAAAAAAAAAAACAAAAAACAACTACTAGTATAGTCACTGGAGACATGAAAACATTTTTGGCACATGATTTTCCTCATTCTTTTCCACCACCAATATTTTGAAATAGTTGAGTTATATTTACATTATCAGAGCACATAGCTTATATAATATAAGCTCTGCCTCTTAATCTATGTTGATTTTTCATTCTAGGGTAATTATACATTTAATGCTCACAACCAGAACTTACATCTGGTTATAGGCATTTATTTGGTTATTCCAAGCTGGTTATATGGGGTTAGTTCTCTGGTAGGTACTTTAGGAGGGGCTCATAGGAACGATATTCTGAGTTCTTTTTTTTTTTTTAAATCAGGTTTATTAGTAATTTTTTTTGACAGGCAGAGTTAGACAGTGAGAGAAAGAGAGACAGAGAGAAAGGTCTTCCTTTTTCCATTGGTTCGCCCCCCAAATGGCTGCTACAGCTGGCGCTGTGCCGATCCAAAGCCAGGAGCCAGGTGCTTATCCTGGTCTCCCATGGGGTGCAGGGCCCAGGGCCCAAGTTCTTGGGCCATCCTCCACTGCACTCCCTGGCCACAGCAGAGAGCTGGCCTGGAAGAGGGGCAACCGGGACAGAATCCGGCGCCCTAACCGGGACTAGAACCCGGGGTGCCAGCGCCACAGGCGGAGGATTAGCCTAGTGAGCCGCGGCACCGGCCGATGAATATATCTTACTATCCATTTTCCCAAGAAGCACAAGAGGCCCGAAGGCAAGATCTACACTGATTTACGGACCGTAATTAATGACTGGGCTAGAAGATCAGGGAATTCAAAGGAACAGGATTGGCAGATTGGTGACAAGCTTTGAGGAGGAGGTATGTGCACGACCCTCTTCTGATGGACCCAGACTCTGAGAATATTTGTGTACCATGTGAAAAATTGATCTCTTTTTTTAGATTTATTTATTTATTTATTTGAAAGTCAGAGTTGCAGGGAGAGATGGAGAGACAGAGAAATCCCCATCTACTGGTTCTCTCCCCAAATGGCTGCAATGGCCAAGACTAGGACAGATCAAAGCCAGGAGCTAAGAACTTCATCCGGGACTCCCATGTGGGTTCAGGGCCCAACGACTTGGGCCATCTTCTGCAGCTGTCCCAGGCATGTTATCAGGGAGGTGGGTCAGAAGTGGAGCAACTGGGACTTGAACCAGCACCACAGACAGCAGCTTAACCTGCTGCACCACAGCAGCAGCCCGGAAAACATTGATTTTCAGTATCCAGATTGATCCACCAAATATTGTGCTTCGTTAGTGATAGAGGACGAAAACTGAAATGATTTGGCCTGCGCGTTGGAGGGAGCATTTTGAGTTGCCTCATGCCCCTTGACCCCTGCCAATTTCACAGAGGTGCAAACTTTTGTAAGTTCGAAGGATTGAACTGAAAGTCAGTCTCTTGAACTTCAGGAGTCTTTCCAAGATAGTTAAGGTACCTGCTGTTTCCTATTTTCTCTGTCCTATCAGCATGTTGTCATGAAAGAGCAGGCTAATTTTCACTGGACAGTGGAGCTCAGCCTAGGAAATATGACAGTAAGAAAATAGGAGTATCTATGCTGAGGAAAGCAAAATGCTTTTCGTATTCTGCTTGCTCCAGTAAGAAGGTCACTTCTGGGACAGCAAGTTCTGTGGGCGTCACCATCTGATTGAATTTATGACAATTCACATCCATGCTGCAAGTTCTGTCTACCTCTTGCACTAGTGAAGATAGGAATGGGAATGAGATAAGAATCTCTACCTCTAAATCTTTTTTTTTTTACCAAGAAAGATTTTTATTGATGTATAATAACTGCACATATTTTTGGAGTCCAGTGTGATAATACATATAGACAATGTGTAATGATCAAATCTGGGTGAATAGAATTTCTGTCTCTTTAAACATCATTTCTTTCTGTTGGGAACCTTCAAACTCCTCTCCTAGTTTTTGTTTTGTTTTGTTTTGTTTTGTTTTGTTTTGTTTTGTTTTTTAATAAAATGTCTAGGGCTGGTGCTGTGGCACAGTGGATTAAAGCCCTGGCCTGCAACTCTGTCATTTCACATGGATGCCGGTTCAAGTCCCGGCTGCTCCACTTCCAATCCAGCTCCCCGCTAATGTGCCTGGGAGAGCAATGGAGAATAGCCAAAATGCTTGTGTCCCTGCACCCGCGTGGGAGACCTGGAGGAAGCTCCTGTCTCCTGGCTTCAGATCAGCGCAGCTCAGGCTCTTGAGGGCATTTGGGAAGTGACCCAGAAGATGGAAGAGCGCTCTCTCTCTCTCTTTCTCTGTAACTCTGTCTTTCAAATAAAAATAATTCTTTGTGTACCATGTATATTTCATGTATTTCAAATAAAAAATCTTTGTGTACTTTCTGGTGATAACTATTGTAAAATTGTGAGATGATAACTATTATAAAATTGTGTATAATAGATAACTATTATAAAATGTGAACTCATTGTGGTTTTAACATGCGTTTCCCTGATGATTAGATATCTGCTGGTCAGTTGTGTGTCTGTTGAGAATTGTCTAGTCAGGTTCTCTTCTCATTTTTTAAGAAATTGGGTTTTTTGTTTTATTGCATTGAGTTTCTTGTATATTTTGGGTATTAATTGTTTATCAAATATATGGTGTGCAAATATTCTCTCTCAGTCCATAGGTTGGCTCCTCACTCTGCTAATTATTTCTCTTGTTGTGTAGGAGCTTTTAGTTTGATGCAATCCTACATGTCTGTGTTTGCTTTTGTCACCTGTTCTTTCAAGGTCACATCCAAAAACTCATTGCTGAAAGCAACATCATGGAGATTCTCTGTTATGTTTTCTCTCAGTAATTGTATTATTTCAGGTCTTACATTTAAATGCTTAGTCCCCTTTGAGTTGGTATTTGTATACGATGTGAGATAAGGATCCGATTTTGTCTTTCTGCATGTGGACATCCAGCACCATTTATTGAAAGGAATATCCTTTTCACTTTGTATGCTTTTGGCACCTTGAGGAAAAGTCAGTTGTCCCAACATGATGTTCATTTCTGGGATATCCTCTGTTCTATTCCAGTTTTTATGCTAGATTTTCTGTTCTATTTTTTACGCTAGTACCATGCTGTTTTGACTAGCATAGAATTGTAGTGTATTTTGAAAGCAGGTAGTATAATGCTTCCAGCATTGTTTGTTTTGCTTTCAATTCAGCCAATTTCCTTTTCACATAACAAGAATGACCCTTCCTCCAATCTCCAATAAAAAGTTCCTCATTCCTGTCTGGGACTTCACCAGATTGGCTTTTACTACCCCCATTTCGACCAGTATTCTGTTCATGACCTCACCAGAATCTCTTAATGGCCCACTCATGGTCATTAAGGATTTCGCTAGTATGTACCACGAAACTCTTCCAACCTGTCCCCATTACCTAGTTCCAATGCTGCTTGTACATTTTTAGGTATTTGTTACAGCGACATTTCCCCCCACCCCCACACCCAGTACCAATGACCTATCTTAGTATGCTGGAGCCGTAATATATAACAAAGTGCTATAAACTGGGTATCTTATAAAGAAGAAAAAATTATTTCTCACTGTCTGGAAGCTAGGAAGTCTAAGCTCAGGACATCAGAGAATTAGGTATCTGGTGAGAGCCTATCTTCTGGTTCACAGATGCACATTCTAGCTGTGTCTTTTAAAAAAAAAACTTATTTATTTATTTGAAAGTCAGAGTTACACAGTGAGAGGAGAGGGAGAGAGAGGTCTTCCATCCGCTGGTTCACTCCCCAGATGGCTGCAACGGCCGGAGCTGTGCCGATCTGAAGCCAGGAGCCAGGAGCTTCTTCCAGGTCTCCCATGAGGGTGCAGGGACCCAAGGACTTGGGCCATCTTCCACTGCTTTCCCTGGCTGTAGCAGAGAGCTGGATAGGAAGTGGAGCAGCTGGGACTAGAACCTGTGCTCATATTGGATGCCGGCACTTTAGGCCATGGCGTTAACCCACTGCGCCACAGCACCAGTCCCTATAATAAACTTTTGAAAAGGAAAATTTAAAAAAGAAAAATTACTCTGATAGCTGAAAACTATCAAATACGTTTATACAGGTGAATTAATAATGAATGTTTATGTTTTTTAAGATTTATTTGATTTATTTGAAAGAGTTACAGAGAGACATAGAGAGAGAGAGAGAGAGAAGGGAGAGAGTGAGAGAGAGTGAGGTCTTCCATCCACTGGTTCACTCTCCAAATGGCCACAACGACCAGAGCTGAGCTAATCCGAAGTCAGGAGCCAGGAGCTTTTCTGAATCTGAAGCCAGGAGACAGGAGCTTCTTCCGGGTCTCCCATGTGGGTGCAGGGGCCCAAACATTTGGGCCATCTTCTACTGCTTTCCCAGGCCATAGCAGAGAGCTGGATTGGAAGTGGAGCAGCCAGGACTTGAACAGGTGGCCATATAGGATGCCGGTACTGCAGACCAGGGCTTTAACCTGCTGCACCAAAGTGCCAGCCCCTGTCAGTCTTCTTTTATCTTTTTCTATCCTATTTGGTTGCCCTCTCCCACACACCCCAATTGTAAAGTTACCTTCTGTAGAAAAGTCCAAAGTATTAAATACACACACATACACACATAGGGAGGAACAATCTCTTGTAGTCCCACCAGCCAGAGACAACTAATTACCATTCTAGACTATTTCTTCCCAGCATTATTTATAGACATCTATACATAGTTGAGATAAATTATATTCTTTTTTTTTCTTTGGACAGGCAGATTTAGACAGTGAGAGAGAGACAGAGAGAAAGATCTTCCTTTGCGTTGGTTCACCCCCAAGATGGCCACTACGGCTGGCGCTGCGCCGATCCAAAGCCAGGAGCCAGGTGCTTCCTCCTAGTCTCCCATGTGGGTGCAGGGCCCAAGCACTTGGGCCATCCTCCACTGCACTCCCGGGCCACAACAGAGAACTGGCCTGGAAGAGGAGCAACCGGGACAGAATCCGGAACCCTGACCGGGACTAGAACCTGGTGTGCTGGCGTCGCAGGTGGAGGATTAGCCAAGTGAGCCGAAGCACCAGCCAAGATAAATTATATTCTAATATTAAATTTTAACACTTTTCCACATCAGCAAACTTCTGTGATGAAAAGTATAACAGGCCAGCACCGGGGCTCACTAGGCTAATCCTCCGCCTGCGGCGCCGGTACCCCGGGTTCTAGTCCCAGTCGGGGCGCCGGATTCTGTCCCGGTTGCCCCTCTTCCAGGCCAGCTCTCTGCTGTGGCCAGGGAGTGCAGTGGAGGATGGCCCAAGTCCTTGGGCTCTGCACCCCATGGGAGACCAGGAGAAGCACCTGGCTCCTGCCTTCGGATCAGTGCAGTGCACCGGCCGCAGTGCGCCGGCCGCAGCGGCCATTGGAGGGTGAACCAATGGCAAAGGAAGACCTTTCTCTCTGTCTCTCTCTCTCACTGTCCACTCTGCCTGTCAAAAATAAATAAATAAATAAATAAATAAATAAAATTTAAAAAAAGAAAAGTATAACAACAGTTTTTTCAAAAACCCACATAAACAATACTGTGTATTTCCTATGAGTCCAAATATATGCATGTGAAACTATTTAAGTAAATACATAAAAGCTCACAAAATAGAAAATAAGCAGCATTATTCCTGGAAGAGAATAAATAGAATAGGATTGAGAGTGGTCAATGAGAATTTTTGGGGCCGGTGCTGTGGCGCAGCGGGTTAACACCCTGGTCTGAAGTGCCAGCATCCCATATGGGCTCCAGTTCTAATCCTGGCTGCTCCTCTTCCCATCCAGCTCTCTGCTATAGCCTGGGAAAGCAGTAGAAGATGGCCCAAATCCTCGGGCCCCTACACCTGCGTGGGAGACCCGGAGAAGGCTCCTGGCTCCTGGCTTCGGATCGGCGCAGCTCCGGCCATTGCAGCCATTTGGGGAGCGAACCAGCAGATGGAACACCTCTCTGTCTGTCTGTACCTCTCTTTGTAACTCTGTCTTTCAAATAAAATAAATCTTTAAAAAAATGAGAATCATGGTCTTATTTATAATGTTCTGAATTTATTTTAAATACAGAATGTTTTGTTTCCATTGTGTTATAAGTTACATAAAAGGGATATATATGTAATTTACTTTCAAATGATTCATAAAATATACATATTGAAAGAATGCAAATGCAAATTTGCAAAAAGGCAATGGTGGATGAATCTTGGTGAGTGATATATGATAGTTCAATATTATTTCCTAATAAAAGTTTTAAATTCATCCAAATATATCATTCTGGATCATTGCCGTGTCTATCCAGTCTTGCCACAGGGTTTTACTGCCCAATTTCAGTTTCTGTTTAAGAGTCCAACAACATCAAAGAAAATTGTTGGTGCAGGCGCTGTGGCATCACATATGGTTGCTGGTTTGAGTCCTGGCTACTCAACTTCCAATCTAGCTCCCTGCTAATGCACTTGGGAAAGCAACGGAAGATGGCCCAAATGCTTGGGCTCCTGTACCCATGTGGGAGACCTGGAGAAAGCTCTTGGTTTCTGGCTTAAGATCAATCTCAGTCCAACTCCAGCCATTACAGCCATTTGGGGAAGTGAACCAGCATATGGAAGATTCTCTTTCTCTCCTCTCTCTCTCTCTCTCTCTCTCTCTCTCTCTGTCTCTCATAAATAAGTCTTTTTTAAAAAAGAAGATTGTTTTGATAATCAGGGCTTTGGGGTGGGTGTTGTAGCACAGCAGGTTATGGGTTGCCTGTACCCCATATTGGGGTACCAGTTCAAGTCCTGGCTGTTAGGCTTCTGAGTCAGCTTCCTGCAACCGCACATGGGAAGGCAGCACGTAATGGCCCAAGTGCTTGGGTCTCTGTGATCCACATGGGAGACCTGGATGAAGTTTCAGGCTCAGGGCTTTGGCCTGGCTCAGCCCCAGCTGTTCCGGCTATTTGAGGAGTGAAGCAGCTATTTGAAGATCCCTCCCTGCCAGTCTACCTTTCAAATATTTAAAAAGAATCAAGTGTTAATGAAGCACACACTCACACATACAACATAGACAGACATAAAAGCCAAATGATATATTCAAACCGTATTATAGGTGTGCTATAATCACCACAATATAGTTTTTAGAAAATTTCCATCGAACAAGATCAGCTAGCAAAAATTAGTAACATTTCAATGAAGAAAGCAGTCCCATTAAAACAACAGCAGCAAAAACTGAAAAATAACTCGGACTAAATTGAAACAAAGGGGTAGAAGAGATCACTAAGACCTGGAAAGCCATCCCGTGGTCATGGGTTTGAAGAACTCATGTTTTTGAATGTCCATACGACTAAAATTAGTCTACAGAGTCAGTGCAGTCCCTGTCACAGTACCATGACATTCTTCACAGAAACAGAATGGGAGAGAATACTTCCAAGCTGTCCAGATGCTGAGATGAAAGAACTCAACCCAGCACCCCCCACCACCCAAATCCAATTTAAAAAGTGAGCGAATGATCTGAGTAGCCATGTCTGAAGAGAAAATACGCAAATGGGCAACAAGTATATGAACTCATCAGGGAAAGGGAAATCAAAGCCACAGTGATACTATCACACCTGTTCGGATGGCTAAAGAACAAAAAAGACTCAGATTCTGGCGAAGATGTAGAGAAAGGGGAGCTCTCCTACACCGTTGATGGGAATGGTAATCAGTGCAGCCCTGTGGGAGACTGGAGTTTCCTCAGAAATCTAGAACCAGAACTGCCTTACGGTCCAGCAGTCCCACTGTGAGTTTTTATATCCAAAGGAAAGGAAGCCAGATGCCCGTGTTTATTGTTGCCCTGCTCACACAGCCAGGGTGTGGAGTCGACCTGGGTGTTCTGTTGGTGGATGAGTGGATAAAGAGCACGTGGTTACCTCTACACAGTGGAATAGTACTCAGCCATAAAAAAGGATGCAGCAGAAATGAGGCAGGAGGACATTGTGTCAGCACAGAAAGAAAACTACTGCATGTTCTCACTTGAGTGTGAAAGCTTAGAAAGCTGATCTCAGAAGAACAGGGATCACCAGAGGCCGGGAGGAGGAGCATGGGCCGTGGGTGCCCGGCTGCAGCTGGGTGGGAGGGGTAACTTGGTAGGTCATTCACTGAACAGTGGTTGTGTGTCTCAGAGTAGCTAATGGGATTCTGCATGTTCCCAACACAAGTGATCAGCATTTGAGGTGACGGGTATGCTAATTAACCTGGTTATTACATGTTGTGTACATGTACTGGAATACCACACTGGACCCCATATGGATGTATGATTGTATGTGTCAATTATGAATAAATGCACATGTCACTGTCTTAAAAAAAAGAAAAGAAAAAGAAAATTTCCATCTATCCCCAAATACCCCTGGTTACCATTTACAGTCATTCCCCACTACCAGTCCCAGACCCAGACAACAACTATTCTGCTTTAATACATTTTGAAATCAGGAAGTATAATCCTCTAGCCTTGTTCCTCTTTTTACGATTGACTAGGTTATTCTGGATCTTTGCATTTACAAAGAAATTTTAGGATCACTTTGTCGATTCCTGTAAAAGTAGCCTGCAGGAATTTTGGTAGAGATTGCAATGAATCGATAAAACAATTTGACAGTAATTGCCATCCCAACACTGTTGAGTTTTTCAATCCATGAAAATGTAAACTCTAGGGTAGGCATTGTGATACCATGGGTTAAACCACAGGTTGCGATGCCTGCATTCCGTATTGGAGTGCCAATTCCAGTCCTGGCTGCTCTGTACTTCTGATCCAGGTTCCAACCAATACACCTGGAAGACAACAGATGGAAGCATTCTCTCGCTCCCACTCCCCGGCCATTTACTCTCTCTCCCTCCCTAATCTCTCCCTTTTAAATAAATAAAAAATAAATAAATCTTTTTTTTTAAAGTCAAAGAGAATCATTTTCGATTCCCATTCAGACTCCCCATGCCTGCAAAGCCAGGGCTGGGCCGGTCTGAAGCCAGGGGCCCAGAACTCTATCCAGGTCTCTTACATGTGTGGCAAGGACACAAACACTGCCGTCTCCCAGGATGCACATTAGCAGGAAACTGGATCAGAAGTGGAGTAGGGGCTGATGCTGTGCCCCAGCTGATTAAAGCCCTGGCTTGCAGCACTGGCATCCCATATGGGTACCGATTTGAGTCCTGGCTACTTCACTTCTGATCCAGCTCTCTGCTATGGCCTGGGAAAGCAGTAGAAGATGGCCCAAGTGCTTGGGCCCTTGCACCCTCATGGGAGACCCAGAGGAAGCTCCTGGCTCTTGGCTTCAGATGGGTGCAGCTCCAGCCGTTGTGGCCATTTGGGGAGTGAACCAGTGGATGGAAGACTTTCTCTCTCTGGTTCTACCTCTCTCTGTAACTCTTTCAAATAAATAAAATAAATCTTAAAAAAAAAAGAAAGAACTGGCATAGCCAAGGCTCAAACCAGGCATTCCCATATGGGCATCCCAAGTGGTGACTTAAGCCATTGTGCAAAATGTTCACCAGCATCTTAACCATTTTTAAAAGATGTATTTTTTATTTATTTCAATTTATGTATTTTTTAATGATCGCCCCTTGCCAGTGTATGCACTGTCTAGGTTGGCATTTTCTCTTTTCCAAAGCTCTCCCTGAGAACATGCTTGCTTTTGGAGAGCGGCAAGATATTCCATCTTTCAAGACTTTCAGTAGACACCCTCAAAGGCCTGGTTGCTTTAAGCAAAGAATAGTTCAGTAATTCAAATTTGTATCATGTAGTGTACCCTGTGTCTTCCAAGCAGTTGCTGGCAGGGTACCGTGAATGACTGCGATCCGGAATGCAGAGGCCTAAGAACTGCCAGCTCAAGTGACTTCTTCCAGCATACCTACACTGCCTCTCCTTTTTAGAGATCCTGATTTGGTATGCAAGATATCTCCATTCTGTGAGGGAGGAGGTATATCTTCCCACTAAGTTCAGTATTTTTTTCTATAAACTGTCACACCAAGCCTTGTGCTGAAATACTGTCCAGAGGGTTTTTTTTTTTTAAAGATTTATGTATCTATTTGAAAGTCAGAGTTACACAGAGAGAGAAGGAGAGGCAGAGAGAGAAGGAGAAGCAGAGAGAGAAATCTTCCATCCGCAGGTTCACTCCCCAGTTGGCCACAGTGGCCTGAGCTCCAATAATGCAAAGCCATGAACCAGGAGCTTCTTCTGGGTCTCCCACGTGGGTGCAGGGGCCCAAGGTCTTGGGCAAGATGGAGAATTATTATTTAATGGTGACTACTAGACAGAAGATCATTAAGGTTATGGAAGAACTCAAAAACATCCTCAATCAACATGATCTAATCAGAATCAATAGAACACTTCAACAGTATCAGCATATGCACCCGTTTGAAGTGTGCATGGAACACTCACCAGTATAGACCATACCCTGAGTCATAAAACAAATATCAAGTACTGTAGGGGCTGGTGCTGCAGCACAGTGGGTTAAAGCCCCAGTCTGCATTGTTGGCATCCTATATGGGCACCAGTTCGAGTCCTGGCTGTTCTGCTTCCAATCCAGCTCTCTGCTATGGCCTGGGAAAGCAGTAGAAGATGGCCTAAGTTGGGGCCAGTGCTGTGGCATATAGCGGGTAAGGCCGCCGCCTGTGGTGCCACTGCCTGTGGTGCCGTTATCCCATATGGGCACCGGTTTGAGACCCGGCTACTCCACTTCCAATCCAGCTCTCTGCTGTGGCCTGGGAAGGCAGTGGAAGATGGCCCAAGTCCTTGGATGCCTGCACCCATGTGGAAGGCCTGGAGGAAGCTCCTGGCTCCTGGCTTCGGATTGGTGCAGCTCTGGCCATTACAGCCATGTGGGGATTGAACCAGAGGATGGAAGACTTCTCTCTCTCTCTCTCTCTCTCTCTCTCTCTCTCTCTGTCTGCCTCTGCCTCTCTGTGACTCTGGCTTTCAAATCATAAATAAATAAATCTTTAACAAAAAAAAAAAAAAAAGGTCTAAGTCCTTGGGCCTCTGCACCCACATTGGAGACCCAGGAGAAGGTCCTGTCTCCTGGCTTCAGATAGCTCAACTCCAGCCATTGTGGCCATTTGGAGAGTGAACCAGCTGATAAAAGACCTCTCTCTCTCTCTCTCTCTCTCTCTCTGCCTCTGCATCTCTGTAATTCTGCCTTTCAAACAAATCCGGCGCCATGGCTCACTTGATTAATTCTCTGCCTGTGGCACCGGCATCCCATATAGGCACCAGGTTCTAGTCCCGTTTGCTCCTCTTCCAGTCCAGCTCTCTGCTGTGGCCAGGGAAGGCAGTGGAGGATGGCCCAAGTGCTTGGGCCCCTGAACCCCGCATGGGAGACCAGGAAGAGGCACCTGGCTCCTGGCTCCTGGCTTCGGATCGGCGCAACACAGGCCATAGTGGCCATTTGGGGGGTGAACCAACGGAAGGAAGACTTTTCTCCTCTGTCTCTCTCTCTGTCTATCTCTATCTGTAATAATAATAAAAAAGAATCCAAATCATATGGGCCTTAAAAAGGAAGGAAATTCTGTCACATGGTACAACATGCATAATAAACCTTGAGGACATTATGCTAACTTGAATATGCCAATCACAAACAGACAAATAGTGTATCATTTCACGTATATGAGCTATCTAGCACAGGTAGAGTCATGGAAACAGAAAGTGGAATGGTGGTTGCCAGAGACAGGGGAGCTAAAGGAAAGGGAATTAATGTATAATGTGTATAGAATTTCAGATTTGTACAACTAAAAGGCTCTGCAGATCTGTGTCACCATATTGTTCATATGCTTAACACTAAGGAACTGTACCCTTATATGGTTAATGTGGTCTTTAAAAATCACCTGGAGTATGTGCTCTGAGCATATAGGAATCAAACTGGAAGTCAGCAACAGATAACAACAGGAAACTCTCCAAATTTGGGGCAGTTAAGCAACACACTTCCAAATAATCCACAGATCAAAGACAAAGTATTAAGGAAAAAAATTTAAAAGCACTAAAACTTAATGAAAATGAAAACACAATGTATCAAAATCTCTGTGATACCAATAAAATAGTGTTGAAAGTGAAATTTATAGCTCTAAACATTTTCATTAGAAAAGAGAAAAGAATATCTAGAACTTAAAAATCTAAATTTCTCAAAGTAGTCTAATTCTTAGAAATAGAAAGTAGAATACAGGTTCCCAGATAGTTGGGGAAAAGGATGAACAGGGTTGGTGTTTAACAGGTGTAGAAGGATTTCAGTTTGAAAAGATAAGAAGTCTCTGGATGTTGGTTGTACAACACTATGAATGTACTTTAATACAACTGAACTGTACACTTAAACATATTTAAAATGGTGAATTTTATGTTATATACATTTTAAAGATTTTATTCATTTATTTGAGAAGTAGTGTTATAGAAAGTGAGAGGGAGAGACAGAGAGAGAGGTTTTCCATCTGCTGATTCACTCCCCAAATGGCCGCAATGGCCAGAAGTGAGCCGATCCAGAACCAGGAGCCAGGAGCTTCCTCCGGGTCTCCCATGCGAATGCAGGGGCCCAAGGACTTGGGTCATCTTCCACTGCTTTCCCAGGCCATACAGAGCACTAGATCGGAAGTAGAGCAACCGGGACACGAACCAGCACCCATATGAGATACTGGCACTGCAGCTGGAGACTTATCCTACTGCACCACAACACTGCCCCATGTTATGCATTTTTTTTGACAGGCAGAGTTAGACAGTGAGAGAGACAGAGAGAGAGAAAGATCTTCCTTTTTCCGTTGGTTCCACCCCCAAGTGGCCGCTACGGCTGGCACGTTGCAGCCGGCGCGCTGTGCCGATCCAAAGCCAGGAGCCAGGTGCTTCTCCTGGTCTCCCATGTGGGTGCAGGGCCCAAGCACTTGGGCCATCCTCCACTGCCTTCCCGGGCCACAGCAGAGAGCTGGACAGGAAGAAGGGGAACCGGGACAGAATCCAGCGCCCCAACCGGGACTAGAACCTGGGGTGCTGGTGCCACAGGTGGAGGATTAGCCTAGTGAGCCACGGTGCCAGCTCATGTTATGCATTTTAATACAATGCATTTTCATTTGAAAAAATAAGAAATACTAAAATAAAATGTATGCTCATTAGTTTGACAGCTGAGCAGAAATGGACCAATCCTCAAAACACACAAACTTCTAAAAGCAGCCAAGAAGAAAGAGACAATTTGAATACACATAAAACCATTAAATGAAATGAATATGTATTTAAATCTCCCAAAAAAAGAAAACTCTAGCACCAGATGGTGTTCACTGGAGAATTTTACCAAACATTCAAAGAAAATATCACCAATTTTACACAAATATGGAAGAGGGGACACGTCCCAATTCATTTTATGAACAAACTACCAAACAAGGCAAGGACTGTACACAGAAAATTACAGACCAGTATCCCTCTGCAATGTAGATGGAAGCCAGCAGCCTGAAACTCAATCCTGGTTTCCCAGGTGGGTGGCAGGGATCAAAACACTTGAACTATCAGCTGCTGCCTCTCAGGGTCCACATTAGCAAGAAGCTAGACTCAGAAGTGGAGCTGGGACTCGAACATAGGCAGTCCAATATAGGATGCAAATGTCCCAAGTAGATACAGGTGTTCCAATGGCATCCCAACTGCTGGACCAAATGCCCACTGCTGGGCCATTTTTTAAGGGAAAATCTTTTGAGCATTTAGGGGGAAAATCTGTGATTTATGACAGTAAGAAATTGAAATAAGCATCAGACTTTTCAACAGAAACACTTTGCATCTGAAGAAAATGCAGTCACACATTGAATGCAGTTAAGGGAAGAAAGTGTGAGCCAAGGATTTTACATCCAGCAAAACTGCCACTCAAGTGTAAAGGACAAACTATTATCAATCGGCAAGAACTCAGTGGGCCGGCGCCATGGCTCACTAGGCTAATCCTCCGCCTGCGGCGCTGGCACCCCGGGTTCTAGTCCTGGTCGGGGCGCCGGATTCTGTCCCGGTTGCCCCTCTTCCAGGCCAGCTCTCTGCTGTGGCCAGGGAGTGCAGTGGAGGATGGCCCAAGAACTTGGGCCCTGGGCCCTGCACCCCATGGGAGACCAGGATAAGCACCTGGCTCCTGGCTTTGGATCGGCACAGCGCCAGCTGTAGCAGCCATTTGGGGGGCGAACCAATGGAAAAAGGAAGACCTTTCTCTCTGTCTCTCTTTCTCTCACTGTCTAACTCTGCCTGTCAAAAAAAATTACTAATAAACCTGATTTAAAAAAAAAAAAAGAACTCAGAATATCGTTCCTATGAGCCCCTCCTAAAGTACCTACCAGAGAACTAACCCCATATAACCAGCTTGGAATAACCAAATAAATGCCTATAACCAGATGTAAGTTCTGGTTGTGAGCATTAAATGTATAATTACCCTAGAATGAAAAATCAACATAGATTAAGAGGCAGAGCTTATATTATATAAGCTATGTGCTCTGATAATGTAAATATAACTCAACTATTTCAAAATATTGGTGGTGGAAAAGAATGAGGAAAATCATGTGCCAAAAATGTTTTCATGTCTCCAGTGACTATACTAGTAGTTTTTTTTTTTTTTTTCAGGCAGAGTGGGCAGTGAGAGAGAGAGAAAGGTCTTCCTTTGCCGTTGGTTCACCCTCCAATGGCCGCCGCACTGTGGCCGGCGCACCGCGCCTATCTGAAGGCAGGAGCCAAGTGCTTCTCCTGGTCTCCCATGGGGTGCAGGGCCCAAGCACTTGGGCCATCCTCCACTGCACTCCCGGGCCACAGCAGAGAGCTGGCCTGGAAGAGGGGCAACTGGGACAGAATACGGCGCCCCGACCGGGACTAGAACCCGGGGTGCCAGCGCCGCAGGCGGAGGATTAGCCTAGTGAGCCGCGGCGCCAGCTAGTAGTAGTATTAGTATGAATACAAATAGTAGTGGCTGGCATTGTGGCATACTGGGTAAATCTGCCACCTGCAGTGCCAGCATCTCATATAGGTGCCAGTTGGAATGCTGACTGTTCCACTTCCAGTCCAGCTCCTTGCTAATGCACCTGGGTAATCAGCAGAAGATGGTCCGAGTCCTTGAACCCCTGCACCCATGCGGGAGACCCAGAAGAAGCTTCTGGCTCCTGGCTTCAGCCTGGCCCACACTGGCCATTTTGGCCATTTAGGGAGTGAACCAGTGGATGAAGATTCTCTCTCTCTCTCTCTCGTGTGTGTGTGTGTGTGTCTGTAACTCAGACTTTTGAAAAAATAAATAAATTTTTGAACAAATACAAATAGTAAGGAAGTAAGAAACATTAATGAGCTATAGATTTGTGGACAATATTCAATTATAGTATCCAGGAATTCACATTGGGGTAATTAAATTACAACTAATTACAAGGGATTCATTAGTATAAAAGTCAGAACAGTAGTTATCTACTGGGGCAGGAGGGTCTGTGGTTGTAGTGTGGCACATAGATGGGGCTTCCCGGGGAGTTGACAAAGTTCTAATTTATACCTCCGTGTTTTTTCACCTTTTAATAAATCAGTAAGCCATAGACTTGATCCATGTGGCTTTATCTGTGTTTTATTTACAGTGAAAAGATTGCTTTTTAAAAAGAATCTCAGGGGGCCTGTGTTGTGGCACAGTGAGTAAGCTACTGCCTGTGACTCTGGCATCCCATCTGGGTGCCAGTTCAAGTCTTGGCTGCTCCACTTCCCACCCAGCTCCCTGCTAATGCACCTGGGAAAGCAGTGGAAGATGACCCAAGTGCTTGAGTCCCTGCACCCATGTGAGAGATCTGGAAGAAGCTTCTGAGTCCTGGCTTCAGCCTTGCCCAGCCCTAGCCATTGCAGCCACTTAGGGAGTGAACCAGGCGATGGAACATTCTCTCCCTCTCCCCCTTCAACTCCAACTTTCAAATAAATAAATAAATAAATGAGAATCTTGGGACTAAAGGACACAGTTGTTTCCTTCCCTTTCTAAGTACAAATTTTCCATTCTTTATCCCAAATTATTTAAAAGGATCTAATTTGATAGTGTTAGATTGAAGACATTTACAGAAATATAACTTTTTCTCTATAAGAAACAGAAACTTCTGTGTACTAAATAGCTGGTGTCAATTGCTCTCTCTTTTTTTTTTCATATAATCTAGCCTTGGGGATATCATTTGTACGAGAGAATATTGTAAAGTTCCCAACATTTGAGAAAGTGTTGCCATAGCCTGTGAAAATAACCTTCAAAAAGAACTTGTAATTCTGATTGGTTGTCATGTTTGATAAATTTTTGTCCCAGTAATAAAATAGCAATTGACATCTCTGAGTTGCCAAAAGATTTAAACATTGACTTTCAAGTTGCTCTATCAATTCCGAAGTCCATCTTTGGAATCCTCTCATTTGCAACAGCATGGATGAACCCATTATGTTAGGTGAGATAAGCCAGGCACAGAAAGACAAACTTGGCATTATCTCACTCATTATGTGCAATCTACAAAAGTTGATCTCATAGAAATTGAAAGCAGGATAGTGATTACCAGCAGGTGGGGAGGGGAGGAGTAAGGGCGGAACAGAGAGATTTGGGTCAATGGATATGTTACAGCGAGATTGTAGGAACAGCTTCTGGTGGACTGTAGTGCGGCTCAAAAGAACTAGAAGGAGGAGTTTTAATACTCTCACCACGAAGAAATGACAAATTATTGAGGCAATGGATATGCTAATTATTCTAATTTGATCATCACACAATGCATACATATATGAAAATATCACACTGTATCACACAAATATGTATAATTATTGGTCAGTCAAAATGAAAATAATATTTTAAGGAACAAGTCCATCATTGACACCTACTTCCTCACCCATATGAAGGAGCTTTAAAATCCCTATTATTTTGGAAACTAAAGCACTTTATAAGGAGATGGAAAATTCTATCTATAACAAAGAGAATAAAAGGAGGCTGAATCTCACAAACATAAAATTCAGAAAGAGACAACATACATATAACATGCTAAAAATTTAGGGAACTGGCTAACATCTGGGGTGGGGGAGTTGGTGGCTATCAGGGAGCCTGAGAAGTGGCTTTAAAGGAGAGATAACTATGGAATATTTTGAAGTCTAACTAATACGCTGCCATAACTTCGTATTAACTAACATGCTGCCATTATCAGAAGGCATCTCAAGCTGCATCTTATTTTTCATTGTTCATGGCCCTCTGAATGTGTCATTGCATATAGCGTTTCCATATAAAGAATGGTGACAAAGATCAGGGGAAAGATTCCTGCATCCTTGGGTCTTCTGACAATTGTACCAATTTGCTGCCATAAGAATTATGCCCAAATAAACTCCAGTCCTGGCAGGGAAATTCAGAAGATTGACCCAATGAAATGGTGGAAGAAAAACAATGCAATCACGCCAAAAAAAGAAAAGAAAGACAAGACCTTTAGTTCAGCATCACCTGGTCAGTGATTATGCTGCATGCCACGGGGCACATCCTTGGAAGAGAAAAATGTCTCTTGTCAGCAAGCTGGCTTCTCTGGCTCCTACATTCTGATATATTTCCCTTGCCCTTGTCCTTCAGGGAAGCCCTGGGAAGAATACTGAAGACAACTGATCCTGAGGAGCTGTAAGCTTATAGTAGGTCAGCTCAGGATGGCACTACCATCTTTCTCCTGGAGACCAGGGTTTTCAGAAGAGTCAGGACTTCCGGTTATGCTGGGTCAGGCCATAGGCAGGCCCCCATTCTTGAGATTTGAGGTTTTTCCAGTAACACAACTCCTTATTGGAGGCCTGTCAATTTGGGTTTTGTTTTGAAGGACTTCTGTTGTCCATACATCAATGCCAGAAATTGCTCCAGTACCTTCTAAGGTTCTGATTTGGGGATGCAACCACGATACCTTTTTTTGTAGTTTCTGTCTGCAAAGTCAGTGCAACACGTCAGAACTACATTGATCTCGTTTTTAAAGCTTTTTCTTAAAATGGTTTGCATTTGAAATAATTGGTGACTCACAGGCACCAATCTGATTTTGAGTCTCAGTGCTACCACTTGCCAGCTGGGTCCCTGGCAAGTCTTTTCAATTCCATGAGCCTTAAAATGTTCCTCATCACATCTCCAGCACGTATCGGCACACTCAACACTCAGGACCGTGCTCTTGCCAAACGAGTCCCCCCCCCCCCCCCCCCAGCAGCACGGCCAGCAATTAGACCCTTGCACCACTGTGCAGCCAGCTCTCCACTACCCAGGCCTGTGACTCCTGAGCACTATGCGGCCCCACTGCATCTGCTCTTACAACACAAGGGCCTTTGAAGTCTCTCGGATTAAACGCATGTTCTGTATTGCTGCCTTTGGAGTCTTTCTACCAGCCTGCAACAGCATTATGAGAGTATTAGTGCCTGTTATCTTATGGCCAGGATATACGCGCTTGACAATCTGGTGACCCAACTGACTCCATCCTGCCTCCAAATGCTATTTTCCTTGGCCACTGCCCAGATCCATGCCTTTTATCATTTCCCCTTTCTCCCTAGAGCTCCAGCTTCCCCTCCCTTCATAAACAACCCTCCACTAAACCTTGTTCTTGCTGTCTCAGATCCTTACAGCACACTCCCTGGAATTCCTGCCCCGTGTTGCCCAAACCCTCCTACCTTTCCAACTTCTCTAGATATTCTTTCCTCTTCTTGCTTTAACTCAACCCTGGCTATCCCGAATCACCCTGCTTCGGCTGCAGCCCCCTTTGGTGAGGGTGCTTCTGTTCATACTTTTCTCACACGTCAGAGTGGAAGTATAAAGATGGTGTCACCATGACCCCCACTGTACTACTGCCAACCAATATTCCCTCTGTCATGAAAAGGGTCACGCTCCCTGTGTAGCTTCCATATTTGGCTTTACCACCCTTCATTGCTGTCAACTACAAACCTACGAGGCACACTGCTCCATACATTTGTAACCTTGGCACTTAAAGTAACAAGCCTCTTCATAGCAAGTCTTTCTCTCATCCTGGGTAAATCCAATGTCCATTCTATCCACCAAGTTGGACTTTTGCTTTGCATAAACTCGAATCCAATATCCTTTGTTCTGCTCAGTCCAGTCCCTTATGCCTAAACTCACATCCTGCATTTTATAAGAAAGTGAAACTTCTCTACTTTAAAAATTTCTTGCTCTGGGGTCAGCGCTATGGTGTAGCCAGTAAAGCTGCCACCTGCAGGACCCGCATCCCATATTGCCACTAGTTCGTGTTGCAGCTCTCTGCTATGGCCTGGGAAAGCAGTGGAAGATGGCCCAAGTCCTTGGGCTCCTGCACCCACATGGGAGACCCGGAAGAAGCTCCTGGCTCTTGGCTTCAGATGGGTCGAGATCTGGCCATTGTGGCCATCTGGGGAGTGAACCCTCATATGGAAGACTTTTTCTCTCTCTCTCTTTCTCTCTCTCTCTCTCTACCTCTACCTCTCTATTACTCTGCCTTTCAAATAAATAAATAAAAATATTTTAAAAAATGCTTCTTGCTCAAATATCCTACTGTGATCCTTGTGTCCTCTCCTTACACCACTGGGTTCTGCTCAACTCTTGCTAAACTTCCTAAGGATTGTTAGAAGAGCTGACTCATCTAACTTCCCCCTTGCTTTATCTTTCTGATGTCCTCGTTTTCTCTCATCCAACTGCAAATCCATGGTTCAAAGACCGTCTTGTTAATACCCCCGATTTCCATTCCTTGTTGCGTTTCCTTGCAACATTAGAATGAACACCAACCACAGATTACAGTGTCATCTGTATGCTTACATTTGGCAGCCAAGCAAAGCCAGACAAAGTCTCAGAATGTGGCAGACTGTTATCACTCTCGATAAATGGTGATGAATGCCAACGGGACAGGGATGTATCTTTTTGTGGTTTTTCTTTTATCATCTCTTCCTCTTCCATTATCATCAAGACTCTCCCTCTACATCCCTTCGCTGAACACTCAGCAAATAATTTTATCCTCCTTCACAAACAAACAGAAATTATCAGCTGGGAACGACCTCATCTTTCCACCACTGAATCTATGAGCCTATTGCCGGTTGCACGGAGCCTCCTCCCTTCCCGCTTGTCTACCACTCACCCAGCACCTGTACTTTGTCCCTCCTGTGTCTGGAAGTGTTTGTTGATCATCCCCTCACCCTCCTTTCTTTTCACTTCTTTCCCCCTCCGTGAGCTCCATTTCCCGAGTGTTAACCTGCACTCACGTGTATTGAAAGACTAGGACAGGTGGTGCTGGACGCCTTCCCTCTTAGTCGTACACTGCTCAGCCGCCCTCACTGTGGTTTGAGCATCCAGTAGTGCTAAAGGTGCTTTGCTAAGGTCACCGGACACCAACGGGCTGCTAAGTCCAGCGGCCGCTTCCTAGGCCTCACCCCATCGAGCCCTCATCTGCACCTGACACGCAGGGATCGGTCCCAGCTGGAGCTGTCTTGAAAACACATCCCTACCATTTGGCCAGAAACGTTTGCTCTAGCCAAGTACTGACGGTGACGATGCTTCAGGGTTCTCCTAAGTCACTTCTTTTTCCCCTGTTCTGGCTTCCCAAGCTATCTCACACACACCTGTGGATCTAAGGGACGCCTGTGTGCAGATGAAGACTGCCCACCGTAGGAAATTCAGATAATGCAGAGCAGCACAAAGAAGACAGGAAGACAGTTACCTAAGCTGCCACACTCCACGGCGGGCGTCATTAACATCAGCTGAACACCTCAGACGTCTCCCAGTGCATAAGAAATCGTGGTTATTAAGTTCTTCTCTGTGACGCCGCGCTAGTGGGCAATTTTCTTCTGTCCCCTGGGTTGTGTTTGCCTTCAAATTTGGTTTTCAGCCCGTCTGCATACGATGCTCTTGTTTTCTTCTTGGCTTTGTTGTGTCTGCATAACAGCCTGCTCTTTTCAACTTGCTCACACTTCAGTGGAAAGCTGGGTGGAGTGTGCTCCCGTCTCGGGTGCAGGCTGCACGGATCCCCCCACACCACACGCACCTGAACCGAGACCTCCTGCCCCCTTCTCCGGGCTGAGCTGTAGCACGCGTGTGTAGCTGTCCACGTCACGGCAGCTTTGGCATCATGGAGCTGCAGTAGGTCATGCTGGTGATGCGGAATCTTGACTTGGAGGGTCTGGGCACTACCACTTTTCAAACTTGTGGCCTGAGGGGTTCCTGCCTTGTTTTTTTTTAAGATTCATTTATTTATTTGAAAGGTGAAGTTACAGAGAGGCAGAGGCAGAGGCAAAGAGAGAGAGGGGGGCCTTCTATCCACTGGTTTACTCCCCAAATGGCTATAAGAGGCAGAGCTGGGCAGATCCAAAGCAAGGAGCCAGGAGCCAGGAGCCTCCTCTGGGTCTCCCACATGGGTGTAAGGGCCCAAGGGCTTGGGCCATCTTCTACTGCTTTCCCAGGCCATAGCAGAGAGCTGCATCAGAAGAGGAGCAGTCGGGCCTCGAACCAGCGCCCATATGGGATGCCGGCACTGCGGGCGGTGTCTTTACTGAGCACAATGCCGGCCCCCGCCTTGTTTTGTTGTGATTTGCTGTGCTGTGTGCTGGCCTGCCCCACTTTTCCTTTATGAGCCATTGGAGAAAGGGAATTTGCAGATTCCACCTTTTGCCGTCAGATTTTTCCTTGGCAGCTAAGAGAATAAAATCGATTTGCAGTCCAGACTTCTCTTCCATTCTCTAGAGCCACATAACCAACAGGGTCATTTACATCTCCTCCTCTTATCTGCTGGGCAGCCTCTGTGCTAAGCCTACTCAGCAAACATTCCCTGCCCTACCTTTCCTACTCAGATCATTTCACAGTTATCCCTTGGCTTCAAGGCCTGATCTAAATAAGTGATGGTAATTTCAATCATCTTACGTATTGATTGGCCTAAAGGTGGTGTATTGTTTGGGGTTCTCGAGAGAAGGAGAACCAGGAATGTTTTTATATTTATGTGTGTTGTCATGTATGTGTGTCTGTGTGTATCTACCTGTCTACTTATGCACACCATCAAGGGTACTTCAAAAACTTCTTGGAGGGGCAGGCATTGTTGTCAGCAGGTTTAGCTGCTGCTTTGGGTGCCCATATCCTCTACTGGAGTCCCAGTTTTTCCATGCTTTCAATCCAGCTCCTTATTAATGTACCTGGGAGGTAGCAAATAATGGTGCAAGTACTTGGGTTCCTGGATGGAGTTCATACTTCCTGGCTCCTGCCTGGCCTAGCCACAGCTGCCACAGGCATCTGAAGAGTGAACCAGTAAGTGCAACATTTCTCTCTCTCTCTCTCCAGCTCTCCAGCACTCGCTGTTGTTCTGCCTTTCATATGAAAATATTCTAAATGTTAATAGAAAGTGGATTTGAAAGTGGATTTGAGTTTGTCACAAAAAATTTGAAACCCATGCATACCATTTTTTGTAATATACATTTATTATGATCTTTTAAAAACAGATTTATTGATTTTTATTTACATGAAAGGCAGAGTTACAGAGAGAGGGGGAGAAAGAGAGAGAGAGATCATCCATCTGCTGATTCGCTTCCCAAATGTCTGTAACAGTCAAAGCTAGAAGCCTGGAAGTTCATCTGGGTCTCCCATGTGGATGGTAGGGTTCCAAGCATTCAAGCCCTCTTCCATTGCTTTCCCAGCCATATTAGCAGGAGCTGGATTGGCAGTGGAGCAGCTGGGACTTGAATTGGCACTCATAGGGGATGCCAACATCACAGGTGGCTTGGCTTGGTGTGCCACAACATCAACTGCATTTATCATACTCCTTTTAAAAATGTTTATTTATTGTTTTATTTACCTACTTGAAAGGCAAAGAGAGAGGTGGGGTGGGGGATTTCATCTACTGGTTCACTTCCCAAACGTTGAAAGGCAGAGAGAGAGGTGGGGTGGGGGATATCTTTCATTTACTGGTTCACTTCCCAAACGTCTATAACACCCAGGCATGGGCCAGAGCATGAAACCAGAAGCCCAGATATTGATCCAGGTCTCCCAGGTCAGAGACAGGGACCCAAGTACTGGAGCCGTCATCTGCTGCCTCCCAGGGTGCATTAGCAGGAAGCTGGATCATCAATGGTGTATCTGGGACTTGAGTCCACACTCTGATACAGGTGTGTCAAATGGAGGTGTCCCAAAAGGAAGCTTAACCTACACTGTGCCACAATGCCCCCACTCTGTATCATGACATTTCTAAAGACTGTGTGTGTGTGTGTGTGTGTGTGTGAATTTATTAGGAAATTGGCTCACACATTCACAGAAGTTGAAGAGCTCCACAATGGCCATCTGCACACTGGAGAGACAGAGACGCTGACAGCAATGATTCAGTGTAAAGAGGCCAGAAGCCTCTGGGAACCAGGGAGGCTGAATTTCAGCTGATGATCTGAGGCTGAAGGCCTGAGAGCCCCCGGACAGCCACTTGCTGAGTGTGGGAAACTTCAAAGGAGCTGATGCAACGGATATTAGATAAGCTGGACATGCTTCTGGATTAGCTAAGAATCTTGTGTTCTCTCCTCTTGTTTGCTGGCCTGCCAGAACTGGAGCTTCACCCTCACTAATGATTAGTCAGAATTATTTCGTTGCAAAGTGATAGAAACCAACCTTGAACTTCCTGAACCCAGAAGAAGAAGAAAAAAAAAAAGAAAGGAGAAAGAGAGAGAGGAAGGAAGGAAGGAAGGAGGGAAGGAAGGAAGGAAGGAAGGAAGGAAGGAAGGAAGGAAGGGAGGGAGGGAGGGAGGGAGGGAGGAAGGAAGGAAGGAAGGAAGGAAGGAAGGAAGGAAGGAAAAGAAAGAAAAAAGAAGACTTTGCTCATCAAATACATGAAACTGTCAAGTCCATGAGCAATCCAATTACAGGAAATGCTAAGATGTGGGGTCTCAAGAGAGACAGAAAGAAGGGATTATTAAAATGCTGTGATGATTCAAGGTTCTTGAGTTCAATCAACAAAACTTGTCCTTGGCTAATTCAAATACAAAAGGAACTTATTGCAAGAATGCTGTGGTTCACATATGTTCCCTCTAGCTATTCATAATGAAGAAATGATTGCAAAAGATTCCAGGTAATTTGCACCTCTAACCGGTTCTTGAATCAGAGGAGCTCAGAGGGCCACAGTGTGAAATCTCTTTACATCTCTCCCACTTTCACCTTTAAGTATGCTATACAGTTGTACCTTTTCCACCTCTTGGTGACTTCTCATGCTGATTCTACAGTTACTCATCGCCTTCATAAAAATAACAGCCTAATTTTCAGATATTTGAAAAAAACACACACTACTGAGAAATTTGTAAAAGCTAATCCATTCTAAGTAGACTCCGACTTCTCCTTGACTTAAAGTGTATTTTCTTTTCTGCTACCGAATGTAAGCCCCAGGACTTACAGAGGATGTACTCTGTCCTGAAATACCCAACTCTCTCCTCAGAAACCCCAATTTTGGAGCTGGCGCCTGTAGCATAGTAGGTTAAGCCTCCATCTGTGGCACTGGCATCCTACATGGCTACTGATTCATGTTCCGGCTGCTCCACTTCTGATCCAACTCTCTGCTCGTGTCTTGGGAAAGCAGTGGAAGATGGCTCCAGTACTTGCGGCCCTACCATCCACATGGGAGACCTGGAAGAAGTCCTGGCTCCTGGCTTCATATTGGCCCAGCTCCAGCTGTTGCAGCCATTTGGGGAGTGAACCAGTGGATGGCAGATCTCTCTCTCTCTCTCTCTCTCTCTCTCTCTCTCTCTCTCTTCTCCCCTACCGATAACTCTGCGTCTCAAAAAATAAATATTTATTAAAAAACAAAACCAGTCTCTCCTAGAGCTGGGGGCGAGAAGGATGTGCTTTGCAGATTTTGAACTTTGTTAGCTAGCTCTGGACGCTTAGTGCAGCTCTATGAATTTCCAGGGATGGTTAATATGAGCTAGATATGTTCCTGGTTTTCTCTAAAATACTTTGAAATACCATAAATTCCTTGGTATATTGTGGAGAAAGTAATTAAACTGAATTTAAAAAACTCTGGGGAAAGCTGGAAAGGAACTATCATGTGTGTCACCTCACGCCTTGACTACGCAATTCTAAGTTGAACCACAAACTCTCCCTGTACAATTTGGCCTCTATGTTGGAAAAGAAAATGCCAGAATATTTTAAAATGCTCTTCTCAATAGCTATGGAATGCTTATGAGAAACACTGCAGTTAAATTGGAATTGCTGGTCTTAGTGAGGGTATAGAGATCTCTGAGCAAGTAAGGCCAACCAATGGTTTTTGAGCAGCACAGGACATGTGTGTCTGGGATTATAAGGAGCAACATACAGTTGCTCCTTAGGTACAGTCTATAACAACCAATTCTACTGTAGAAAAGAATTTGAGGGGCTGGCGCTGTGGCACAGCAGGTTAAAGCCCCAGCCTGCAGTGCCAGTATCCCATATGGGCGCCAATTCGAGTCCTGGCTGCTCTGCTGCTCCACTTCTAATCCAGCTCCCTTCTAATGTGCCTTAGAAAGCAGCGGAAGATAGTTCAAGTGCTTGGGTCCCTGCACCCACGTGGGAGACCTGGAAGAAGCTCCTGGCTCCTGGCTTCAGCTTGACCCAGCCCCCCTGGTCGTTGTGGCCATTTGGGGAATGAACCAGCAAATGGAGGATCTGTCTCTGCCTCTGCCTCTTTCTCTCTCTCTGTAACTCTGCCTTTCAAATAAATAAAATAAGTCTTAAAAAAAGAAAAGAATTTGAGGGGAAGAGCATGAAATGAAAATATTTGAGGAGATGGAATTACTAATTACCTTGATTTGATCATTACACATCTCACACACGAAACGAGGTCAGGAATGGCCCAATGTTAGAGGTCACTGGCCGTGGTAAATTTATCATGGAGTCTGGATGAATGCAATGGATGTACGATCCACTAGAGGTTCCCACAGGGTTTGGACAATTGTTGGAGGGAATCCTATCCCCTATAAGCAGAACAAAGTTGATGTAGTGAGATGAAGTGAAGCAGAGAGCTTGGGGGTACAGATTCTGGGTCTATCCCTAAGTTCTTCTTTTTTTAAGATTTATTTTATTTATTTGAAAGACAGAGTTACAGAGAGAGGTACAGACAGACAGAGAGGTCTTCCATCCACTGGTTCACTCCCCAAGATGTCCGCAATGGCCGGAGCTGCACCTATCCAAAGCCAGGAGCCAGGAGACCCTCCAGGTCTCCCACATGGGTGCAGGGACCCAAGGACTTGGGCCATCTTCTACTGCTTTCCCAGGCCATAGCAAAGAGCTGGATGGGAAGTGGAGCAGCTGGGACTAGAACCGGTGCCCATATGGGATCCCGGGACTTCAGGCCAGGGCGTTAACCCACTGCTCCACAGTGCCGGCCCCTATCCCTAAGTTCTTAAAGCTGGGGTGGCTGAAGGAAAATTCATGTACTCAAAAATATTTATTAAGCAATAAGTAGGTGGTAGTTACTGGGGAGACACTGAGTAAAGAGTCACGAGCCAACATACAGGTTTCCCTAGGCTAGAAGGGAAGGTAGGCATGCCAAGAGGAAACTGTGATGCTGCCACTGTGGGAGAAGTAGAGGAGCTGTAGGAGCACACACATGACAACGATGGTCTCAAGGCCTTTCCTGGAGGAACTGACATCTGAAATAAGACCTGAAGTATGAGGAGGGCAAAGAGAAGAGAAAGGTTACACTCCCAGTTGGATAAATATTAGCTATGGGTGAAGAAAGATGAAGGGGTAAAAATTATGATCAAAGAACTTAAAGGACAACTGTGTCAGGACAGGCAGTGTGGTGTAGTGGGTTAGCCATCAGCTGGGATTAGTGCTGGTTTGAATCCAACCTTCTGCCAAAGAATCCTGGGAAGCAGCAGACGATGGTCCAAGTGCTTGGGCCCCTGCCACCCATGTGCGAGACCCAGATGGAGTTCCAGGCTCCTGGCTTTGACCTGACCCAGCCCTGGCTGTTGTGGCCATCTGGGGGAGTGACCCAGCAGATGAAAGATTCTCTCTCTCCCTCTCCCTCTCCCCCTCCTCCTCCCCTCCCCCTCCCCCTCCCTCTCCCTCCCCCCTCCCCCTCCCCCTCCCCCTCCCTCTCCCTCTCCCTCTCCCTCTTGTTCCCTCTCTTCTTTTCAAATAGTTGAAAATAAAAAAGGAAAAACAGGAATAACTGTGCTTACAAGTGTAGACGACTAGATCTCCTCATTATTCCATACTCTCCCTTCCCACGTGCTATCAAATTTGTAGACCTATTAAATGATCAAAAAAGTAGAACAAGATTTCTTTTAAACGTGTAGTTGAAGTAAAAAAAAAAGTTAAAGGAAGTCACAAAGGCCAAGAGTGAGGAGGAAATCGGAACACAATGCTACAGCACAGAATCAGACACCTTGGCCTCTCTGAAGTAACTTACTGGTTTTGCTAACAGTATTTGAGTTTCAATGACCAGCGAGGATGAGAAAGAGTGTTGGTAAGGAGTTGGCAACTCCCATGATGATTTTTGGTCGGGATTTACTCCAAATTCATCGTCTAGGATCCTTCAGTCTGGTATATTAACATTAAATACGCTCCCAGACTGGTGAGATTCGAGGCTGTAGCTGCCTGGAAGAATCAAAACCAGAACTTTTCTGAAGGCACATTCTCCACAGGACTCCCACAAGGCCCTATCAAATAGGAGCTCAAATTCCATTCTCATAAAACACAGGAAGAAACAATCTCCCATGAACAAGAAACAGCAGAAAGGAAAAAAAAAAACAGCATAATTAGATCCCTAGGAATTTCGGCTAACAGAATTATCATATAGACATTAAGAAACAGTAAGTTAAACTAAGAGACATAAAAGAAGATGTGCAAAGTTAAGAAAAACAGAAATTTGGTATTTTTTTAAATGGCTGTAAAAAGAGAAAACTTATAGAATTGAATAATATAGCCATTGATAACAAATAGCTACTATACAAGTTAAACAGAAAATTAAGCTGAAGGGAGGGGCCGGCGCTGTGGCATAGCGGGTAAAGCCAGCACTGCAGGCGGTGGCTTTACCCACCATACTACAGTGCCCTCCCTGATAGAATACTTTAAAATGTAATGGTTGAGAATATTTTAGAATTGCTGAAATATATGAATACTCAGATTCTGGAAGCCAATAGCATCTGAAAAAATGCTCAACATTACTAATCTTCAGTAAAACTACAAAGAAATGTCACCTCACCCTAAATTTCCTATCATCAAAAAGTCAAACAAATGCTGGCAAGGATGAGGAGAAAGAGGGACTTTCATATACTGCTGGTGAGAGTGTAAATTAGTACAACCGTTATGGAAAACAGTATAGAGTTTCCTCAAAAAACTTAAATTAGAACTACCATAGGATCCATCTATCCCACTATTGGGTAGACCATCCAAAGGAAATGAAATCAGTATATCAAAGAGATAACTACACAGTTGTGTTTATCACAACACTATTTACAATAGCCAAGACATGAGATCAACCAGTGGATGGATAAAGTAAATGTGAGATATGTGGCCCTCCCATAATTTGCAGTAACATGGATGGAACTGGAGGATGTCATGTTAAGTAAAATCAGCCAGACAAGGAAAGATAAATAGAGTAGATTCTCACTCAGTTTGGGGGGTTAAAAATTTAAGCATACAAAGAGAGTAGACTAGAAGTCAGTGGAGGCTAGAAAGAGGAGTAAGAAGGGTGAATAGTGAAAGGATAGATAATGGGTGGCAAAGCAAAGTTGAGGGGGTAGAGTTCCAATGTTATGTAGAATAGGGCAACTAGAGTCGACAACAACTAACTCTACCTTAGAAAAGAATTTGAGGGGAAGAATTTGAAATGAGATTATCTGAGGAGATGGAAATGCTACTTACCTTGATTTGATCATTATACATCGCACACATGCATCACATTACAATACTGTACTACATAAATAAGTTCAACAATTATATGTTGACTGTAAAAAGATATGGAATCAACTGAGGGGTCCATATATACACAATGGAATGTTATCCAACTGTAAAAATGAATAGAATCGTGTCATTGAAGCAACATGGATGGGATTGGAAGACACTGCTAAGCGAAATAAGCCATGCACAGAAAGACAAATACTGCATGGTCTCTCTCATATGTGGAAGCTAAAAGTTTATTTAATAAAAGTAGACAGAATAGTGGTCATTAGAAGTTGGAAAGGGGGGCCGGAGCCGTGGCTCACTAGGCTAATCCTCTGCCTTGCGGCGCCGGCACATCGGGTTCTAGTCCCGGTCAGGGCGCCGGATTCTGTCCCGGTTGCCCCTCTTCCAGGCCAGCTCTCTGCTGTGGCCAGGGAGTGCAGTGGAGGATGGCCGAAGTCCTTGGGCCCTGCACCCCATGGGAGACCAGGATAAGTACATGGCTCCTGCCATCGGATCAGCGCGGTGCGCTGGCGGCCATTGGAGGGTGAACCAACGGCAAAGGAAGACCTTTCTCTCTGTCTCTCTCTCTCACTGTCCACTCTGCCTGTCAAAAAAAAAAAAAACAACTTGGAAAGGGGATGGCACAAGCAAGATAGAGGGAAGTTGAATAACAGGTAGAAAAATATAGTTACCTAGGGGAATACGTTCTAATGCTTTACAGCACAGCAAGGAGACTATAGCTCACAACAGTTCATTAGACATTTTAGTTTATAAAGGTTTATTTTAGGGGCTGGTGCTGTGGCATAGCGGGTAAAGCCGTCTCCTGTAGTGCTGGCATCTCATATGGGTGCCACTTTGAGTCCCAGCTGCTCCACTTCCTATCCAGCTCTCTGCTATGGCCTGGGGAAGCAGTAGAAGATGGCCCAAGCCCTTGGACTCCTGCACCCGCATGGAAGACCCAAAAGAAGCTCCTGGCTCCTGGGGTTGGATCAGCTCAGTTCTGGACATTGTGGCCATTTGGGGAGTGAACCAGCAGATGGAAGACCTCTCTCTCTCTCTGCCTCTCCTCTCACTGTGTAACTCTAACTTTCAAATAAATAAATATTAAAAAATGAGTTTTTGATGTGACCTTGAAAGAACAGGTGGCAAAAGCAAACACAGACATGTAGGATTGCATCAAACTAAAAAGCTCCTACACAACAAGAGAAATAATTAGCAGAGTGAGGAGCCAACCTATGGACTGAGAGAGAATATTTGCACACCATATATTTGATAAACAATACCCAAAATACACAAGGAACTCAACTCAATGCAATAAAACAAAAAACCCAATTTCTAAAAAAATGGGAAGAGAATCTGACTAGACAATTCTCAACAGACACACAACTGACCAGCAGATACCTAATCATCAGGGAAATGCATGTTAAAACCACAATGAGTTATCGTCTCACAATTCTTACAATAGTTATCACCAGAAAGACAAAACAACACATTTTGAGAAGGATGTGGAATAAAGGGAACACTTAAACACTTCTGGTGGGAATGTAACTTAGTACAGCTATTATGGAAGTCATGAGATTCCCCCCAAAATTGAAAATAGAAGTGCTATATGACCCAGCAATCCACCACTGTATGTTAAAGAGATTTAACTGTATGTTAAAGAGATATCTGATCTCCTGTGTTTATTGCAGCACTATTCATAATAGCCAAGATGGAATCAACTTACGTGTCCATCAATGGATGAATGGATGAAGGTAATGTGGTGTATTTACACAATGGAAACTATTCAGCCTTAAGACAGAAAGTCTATCATTTGCAATAACCCAGATAAACTTGGAAAGCAATATGCTAAGTGAAATAAGCCAGGCATAAGAAGTCAAATACTGCCTGATCTCATTTATATAAGGTATCTGAAAAAGTCAAACTTATAGAAGTAGAGAGCAGATGGGGCGGGGAGGGGGAGGGCGGCACTGTGGCGTAGTAGGCTAAGCCTCTGCTTGCACCGGTCTGTGTCCTGGCCGTTCCAGTTCTGATCCAGCTCTCTGCTATGGCCTGGGAAAGCAGTACAAGATGGCCCAAGTCCTCGGGCCCCTGCACCCTCATGGGAGACCCAGAGGAAGCTCCTGACTCCTGGCTTCAGATTGGCTCAGCTCCTGCTGTTGCAGCCATTTGAGGAGTGAACCAGCAGATGGAAGACATTTCTCTCTGTCTCTTCTTTTCTCATCTGTAACTCTACTTTTCAAATAAATAAATAAAATCTTAAAAGAAAGAAGTAGAGAGCAGAATAGTGGTTACTATTGAACAAAGAGGTGGTGAAGGGGAATGAAGAGATGTAGACCAAAGGACACAAAATTTTAGTTAGACAAGAGGAGTAAGTTTTGGAGATCTAGTTCACAACATGATTATCATAGTTAATAATAATGTTTCAAAATTGCTAAAAGAATAGATTATAAGTATGATAAACAAGGTAGGCATTTGGTCAAGCAGTTAAGACACCAATGTCCCCTATAGCAGAACTGGGTTTAATACCTGGCTCCAGCTCCTGATTGCAGCTTCGTGTTATTGCAGACCTGGGAGGCAATAGTGATGGCTAAGTAATTGAGTCCCTGCCAACCACGTGGGACACCCCCTAGATTGTGTTCCCAGCTCCTGGGCTCAGCCCCCAGCCCAAAGCTGTTAAGGGTAATTGGGTACTGAACCAGCAAATGGAAGCCCTCTGTCTGTTTCAAGTAAGTTAAACTTTAAAAATGATATGTGTGGCCAGCGCCGCGGCTCAATAGGCTAATCCTCTGCCTGCGGTGCTGGCACCCCAAGTTCTAGTCCCAGTCTCTCCCGGTTGCCCCTCTTCCAGTCCAGCTCTCTGCTGTGGCCCGGGAGGGCAGTGGAGGATGGCCTAAGTGCTTGGGCCCTGCACCCGCATGGGGGACCAGGAGAAGCACCTGGCTCCTGGCTTCGGATCAGCGTAGCACGCCGGCCGCAGAGGCCATTGAGGGGTGAACCAATGGAAAAGGAAGACCTGTCTCTCTCTCTCTCTCTCACTGTCCACTCTGCCTGTCAAAAAAAAGGGGGGGGGAGAAAAATGGTAAGTGTATGAATGATAGATATGTTAATTACCTTGATAGAATCATTTTAAAATGTTCATGTCTTAGAGTTTTGTGGAAGGTAGACCTTTTTAAGAAAAAAATTTTTTTGAAAAAAAAAATGTATCTGAAAGAGTTACAGGGAGAGAAATAGATCTCCCATCACTGATTCACTCCCCAGATGGCTGTAATGGCCAGGACTGGGCCAGGCTGAAGCCAGGAGCCTGCACCTCCATCTAGGTCTGCCATGTGGGTAACAATGACCCAAGCACTCAGGCCATCTTCTTCTGCTTCCTCAGGAACATTAGCAGGGAGCTGGAATGGAAGTGGAGTGGCCAGGACCTGAATCAATGCTCATATAGGATGCTGGCATCACAACCAGTGGCTTAACCACAATGCCGGCCCTGGAAGGCAGATCTTGTAAGCAATGAAAGTGGATATTTAGTGGAAGCTATATCTTCTTTTAATTGACAAAAATAGAAACATTTGTGGTGCAAATATGATTCTTTGAAATATGTATACACTGAAGCCTGGCATCCCATATGGTTGCCGGTTCAAGTCCCGGCCCAGCTGCTCCACTTCTGATCCAGCTCTCTGCTATGGCCTGGGAAAGCAGTAGAAGATGGCCCAAGTCCTTGGACCCCTGCATGCATGTGGGAGACCCAGAAGAAGCTCCTGGCTCCCAGCTTTAGATAGGCACAGCTCTGGTCGTTGCAGCCAGTTGGGGAGTGAACCATCGGATGGGAGACCTCTCTTTCTCGCTCTCTCTCTCTTTCTGACTCTTCTCTCTCTGTGTAACTCTGACTTTCAAATAAATAAATCTTTAAAAAAAGAAAAGAAATATGTATACATTGTAGAATGGTTAAATTGAGTTAATTACCATAGGTATTACTTCACATTTCTTTTTCAATGAGATCACGTAAAATCCATCTTTTAATAATTTGTGAGTATGCAACGTAAGTATAAACTTATTCCATCTGTCTAACTAAAATTTGATACCTTTTGCCCAACATTACCAATCACCTTTCTCCAGCTCCTGGTAACAACCATTCTATTTTCTATGAATAACTCAAGCTATTTCTCAGCAAATTGTTTAAAGAGCAGGCTGGTTCTTTTTGACTGGCTATAGTGAAACCGTAGAAGGAGAAAAATGATTTAAGAAAGAAATTGCTAATCAAAAGTAAAGCAAAACTTAAAAATTTGGAAAATTCTCAACCTATCCATATTGAAAAAAGAAAATGAGAAAGTCTAGACAGAACAAGAGTGTGGCCATTTGATAAAAGTATTAGCATGGATTGGCACTATCAAAAGGGAAACCAGGTCCAATTTCTCAAGATAATCGAAGAATGAGCTTGAAGACACTCCAGAGCTCCTTAGGACTGACCTTCCCCTCACACCCCTCCAAGGAAGGTGTTGTGGGAAACAGATATCTTTGCTGTCTCCATAGTTTTGCCATTTTCAGAATGTCATATGATGATTGGAGTCTTTGGGGGGTCATACTTTCCCCAGTTTGTTTATTTTGATCTCTTTCCTACATGTAGCAGATTTTCTTCAATTCCTGGTGATATCTTTCTTCTTTTTTATTATAGGTGATTATAGCTATAAGTTTTTCTCTCTAGTGCTTTTGCTGCATCCCAAAAGTTTTTGTATACTCTGTCTTCATTTGTCTCTACATATTTTCTAATTTCCTTGTGATTCCTTCTTTGATCCACTTGTTGCTTATGAGTGAGTTGCTTAATTCCCACATATTTGTGAATTTTCCTTCTGCTAATGATTTCTAGTTTTATTCTATTGTGGTCAGAAATGATACTTAATATGATTTCAATATTTTTATATTTATTAACTCTTGTTTTATGACTTACCATATGGTCTATCCTGGAAAATGTTCTATGAGCAAATGCGAAAAATGTGAATTCTGTTATTGTTGACCAAGTGTTCCTCATTTGTCTGTTAGGTCCAATTTGCCTACAGTATGTTTAAGTCCTCTGTTTTTTTAGTGATCTGAATGATTATTTTATCCATATTGAAAGTGTGATATTGAAGTCTCCCACTATTATTGCTGATCTATTTCTCCCTTCAATTCTATAGATATCTATTTTATGTATTTAAGAGATTTGATGTTTGGTAAATATATATTTATAATTGTTCTACTTCTTAGTGAAATGACTTTTTCGTTATTATATAATATTCCTCTTTGCTGCTTATAGCAGTTTTTGACTTAATGTCTATTTTATTTTATATTAGCATAGTCACTACTGCTCCCTTTTGTTTACTCTTTACATTGAATATCTTTTTAAAAATAATTTTTAATGTATATAAGCTGAAAAAATTTCACATATTTCATATATACAGATTTAGGAGCAGAGTGATAAATCCCACCCTATTCTACCTTTTTTCAGTTTATTTTATAATCCTAAACTGAACACTCCACTAAGTAAAGAATTCAACAAATAGGAAAAAAACACTGTTCCTCAATAGTAGGGACTAGGGCTATAAGCAATAGTCAAATCTCAATATGTCAATTTTGCTCATATACATTACAATTTTTAGGTATCACAGATCAAGAAAAACATATGATATTTGTTTTTTTGAGACTGCCTTATTTCACTAATATAGTAATTTCCAGTTGTATCCATTTTGTGGCAAAAAGACAGGATTTCATTCTTTTTTATGGTCGAGTAGTATTCCATAGTGTACATATACCACATTTTCCTTATCCAGTCATCAATTGATGGACATCTTGTTTGACTCTACATCTTAGCTATTGTGAATTGAGCTGCAATAAACATGGAGGGTATAGATAAATCTTTCATATGCTGATTTCATTTCATCCCAATAAATTCCAGGAGTGGGATGGCTGGATCATATGTTAGGTCTATATTCAGATTTTTTAGGTATCTCCAAACTGTCTTTCATAGTTGCTTTACCAGTTTACATCCCCAGCAACAGTGGGTTAGGGTATACTTTCCCCCACATCTTCACCAGCATTTGTTTGTTGATTTCTGTGTGAAAGCCATTCTAACTGGGGTGAGGTGAAACATAATTGTAGTTTTATTTGCATTTCCCTGATGGCTAGTGATCCTGAGCATTTTTCATGTTTCTGTTGACTATTTGAATTTCATCTTTTGAAAAATGCCTATTCAAGTCCTTTTCCCATTTCTTAGCTGGATTGTTTGTGTTGTTGTTGAGTTTCTTGAGCTCTTTATAGATTCTAGATATTAATCTCTTATCAATTGCATAGTTTCCAAATATTTTCTCCCATTCTGTCAGTTGCCTCTACACTTTGTTGAGTGTTTCCTTTGCCATGTAGAAACTTCTTAACTTGATATAATTCCATTTGTCTATTTTTTCTTTGATTGCCAGTGCTTCTGGGGTCTTCTCCAAGAAATTTTTGCCTATGCCAATATTGTGCAGTTTCCCCAATGTTCTCTTCTAGTAATTTGATGGTATCAGGGCATAGATTTAGATCCTTGATCCATTTTGAGTTGATTTTTGTATAAGGTGTAAGGGAGGGGATCTTTTGCCATAGTTCTGCATGTGAAGATCCAATTTTCCCAGGACCATTTGTTGGTGAGACTGTCCTTCCTCCAGGGATTGATTTTAGCTCATTTGTCAAAGATTAGTTGGTTGTAGATGTGTGTATTGATTTCTGAGGTTTCTATTCTGTTCCATTGGTCTATATGGCATATTTTTTTTAGTGGGAGGTAAAATATCAAGGTTTATTAGGGAAGGGACATCCATAAGGATGGATGGGCACCTCTCCAGACAGAGCCTGAGATGTTATCAGGCAGGAGGAAGGGTGGGCAGGACCCCCTAGAGAATTGGGATCCGGAGCAGGATCTTTGAAATGGGTTGCACCTGGGAGATTGTGGAAGACTGTCAGGCAGAAGGGGTGGGGACCTCCACCTGGCAGGTTATCAGGTAGAAGGGGGCAGGGCAGGAAATACCGGGCTGCCCCTGAAACATTGTCAGGATGACTTTGAGATGCAGATGCATATGCTGGACATAGACGTCTTCTCTTTAGGTCTTTATGTCACACACACATAAGCTCATAACTGACTTTCCTACCTAACATTCCCCTCTCAAGAGGCAATACCCGAAATTCTTCTTTGGGATTATGGATGGAGTTCTGTTTTCTGTAACTTCTTCAAAGCTGGCATATGGGCGTCGAGGGGGATTTGGGTATTTCCTCTTGCTATCTGTCTTGTGGTGTGCAACAGTGGCCTTGGAAAGACTGTGCTGCTCAGTCCAGAGGGATGCTCAGGTCGTCCAATGGAATGTGCTGGAAGCCTTGTCTGACAGCCATTTAGAGTTCGACAGCTTTTAGTCTGTTAGAGACAAAACGAACAAGGGCATTAAAAACACATGGTCCAAAGAGAAGCATCCAGATTACAGAAGTTATTGGGCCAAGGAGAGGAAATAGCCAGGATTTCCATGACCAGATGTCAGGCCAGAAATCCCAGCCCTGCTTGGCCTGGTCCTGGAGCTGTTTGGCTTTGTCCAGGAAAAGTACAAATTTGGATCTGTACCTGTCCAGTCTGATTGACCCAGAGACAACATTCTTCCTGGAACATGGCACAGATATCTCCTGGAGCAGCAGTTAACATGTCCAATATTTCTTTCTTTCATAACCTTTTGCGACTTCTGCACACATTCTTCAACTTACTTGAAACATTCCATCATTTCCATTCCAGTCTAGAGTAAACTAGCCATCAGGGTAAAGTCATTCTTACAAACCTTACAAACCATGTCCTTTCCTTATTTAAAAAGCTCTTTCCTTTTTAGCCCTTCTTACCAAGAACACTCTTTCCTTCTAAACCTTTATTACCAAGCACACATTTCTATCCTTGTGATGTTTTCCATAGAGCCTGGTTGGCTCTTTCTACCTTACTGGAAGACTGAGGTCTACATGCAGAGTGAAGGTGTATATGGCATATTTTTTAAAAGTTTTTATTTGTTTATTTATTTGAAAGTCAGAGTTACACAGAGATAGAAGGAGAGGCAGAGAGAGAGAATGAGAGAGAGAGAGGTCTTCCATCCGCTGGTTCACTCCCCAGTTGACCACAACGGCTGGAGCTGTGCCGATCAGAAGCCAGGAGCCAGGAGCTTCTTCCAGATCGCCCATGTGTGTGCAGGGGCCAAGGACTTGGGCCATCTTTTGCCGATTTCCCAGGCTGTAGCACAGAGCTGGATCAGAAGTGGAGCAGCTGGGACTCGAAATGGCGCCCATTTGGGATGATGGCACTGCAGGCAGCAGCTTTACCTGCTACACCACAGTGCTGGCCCCTATGGCATATATTTTTTAAAATAGTTTTAACCCTTTTATGAACCTTTATGAGATCTACTCTCTTAAGAAATATGTATGTGTATAATAAGTTTTAAGTAAAGCATATGTCTAAAGTTACTCATCCTGCATAATTGACACTTGAAACCTACTGAATAGCCACACTCCATTTTTACTTTCCCCCAGTGATGGAATAAGGACACAAGCCTCAGCCATTCTCCCTCATTGCCCAAAAGAGATAAACTTTGGAATGTATTCCTTGCCCTTGAAACTCAATTGGGTCTCACACCCTATTGCCTTCATACCCCACCCCCCACAGCCGCCTGAAAGACCACTTGCTCTGAACACCTGAAAGACCAGTTCCAGGAATTCCCCTCTGCCTGCTGCCCCCTACCCCACCCTCATCCCCAGCCCTCCTAAAATATAAAAATACCCGGCCCCTGGGGGTCGAGTCCTTCTGCCACGTGTTCCATCAGTGTGCACGCGGGCAGTTGGTCACCCACCTCCACAGATTTATTTTCTCTGAATAAATTCGGTCTGGCTGTAAATTCTTACACTCCCTCCTCTCTATCCTGCGCCTCTTTTCCTAACATTTTGGTGACCTGTGTGAGGAGGCACCAATCTGCAACTCTTTTCCTAACACCCAGTCCCCGGTAACCACCATTATTTAACTGCTCCTCTGAATTTGTTGAGTTTTAAAACCTTATATATGTGACTCAGGCAATATTTGTCCCTCAGTGACTGGCTTATTTAACTTAGCATAATGTCTTCAAGTTTCATCCATGATGTCACATGTGGCAAGATTTCCTTCTTTTTAAAGAATGAGTAATATTCCATCCAATGTCTATAGCACCCTTTATTTATTCATTCATCCATTGACGAACATTAGGTGGTTTCCATATCTATATTATGAATAATGTTGCAATGATCATAGGAGTTTAAATTCCTTGGATAAGTACTCAGAAATGGAATTACTGGACTGTGTGGTAGTTATGCTTTTCACAGTATGTTTATTGTGGGCTTTTCATTATGACCTTTGTTATGTTGAGGTAATTTCCTTCTATTCATAGTTTCCTGGGAGATTTTATCATGAAGATGTGTTGAATTTTCTTAAGCACCTTTTGTGCAACTATTGAGATGATCTGTGATTGCTTTTATCTTTTCTTCTGTTAATCACATTACTTAATTTGCGTATGTTGAACCATACTTTCATCACAGAGATAAATCCCAACTTGTCATGGTGCATAATCTTTTCATTTGTTGGGAGGTCTTTGATTACTGATTCAATGTTTTTATTAGTTATAAATCTGCTCAGATTTTCTACTTATTCATGATTTAGGTTTGGTAGTTTATATGTTTCAAGGAATTTATCCTTTTGTTCCAGGTTATCCAGTTCCCTGGTATTTAATTGATCATAAGATCCTTTTTATTTCTGCTTCTGTTGAAACTGTTGTAATGTCTCTTTTTTTCATTTTTCATTTTATTTATTTGAATATTCCATAATTTTTTCTTAATGTTGTTGACTTTTAAAAAAAATGAACTCTTAGCTTTGACTTATTTTTAATTTTTCTATTTTGTTTATTTCTTTTTTTTTTTTTTTTTGACAGGCAGAGTGGACAGTGAGAGAGAGAGAGACAGAGAGAAAGGTCTTCCTTTTGCCGTTGGTTCACCCTCCAATGGCCGCCGCTGCAGCCGGCGCACCGCGCTGATCCGATGGCAGGAGCCAGGAGCCAGGTGCTTTTCCTGGTCTCCCATGGGGTGCAGGGCCCAAGCACCTGGGCCATCCTCCACTGCACTCCCAGGCCACAGCAGAGGGCTGGCCTGGAAGAGGGGCAACCGGGACAGAATCCGGTGCCCCGACTGGGACTAGAACCCGGTGTGCCGGCGCCGCTAGGCGGAGGATTAGCCTAGTGAGCCGCGGTGCCGGCTTATTTTGTTTATTTCTGCTCTAATCATTGTTATAGCCTTTATTCTGCAAACTTTGGGCTTAGTTTGTTCTTTTTCTCGTTCTGTGAGTTGTAAAGTTAGGTGGTTTATTTGAGTACTTTCATTTAATTAATGTAGGCATTTCTCTCTCTCTCTCTCTTTTTTTTTTTTTTTGACAGGCAGAGTGGACAGTGAGAGAGAGACAGAGAGAAAGGTCTTCCTTTTGCCATTGGTTCACCCTCCAATGGCCGCCACGGCTGCCGATGGATGGCAGGAGCCAGGTACTTATCCTGGTCTCCCATGGGGTGCAGGGCCCAAGCACTTGGGCCATCCTCCACTGCACTCCCGGGCCACAGCAGAGAGCTGGCCTGGAAGAGGGGCAACCGGGACAGAATCCGGTGCCCCGACCGGGACTAGAACCCGGTGTGCCAGCACCACAAGGCAGAGGATTAGCCTAGTGAGCCACGGCGCCGGCCAGGCATTTCTCTTTTTTAAAGATTTTATTTATTTATTTGAGAGGTAGAGTTACTCTAATGAGAGGAAGAGACAGAGAAAAATGAATTCCTTCCGTTAGTTCACTCTCCAATTGGCTACAATGGCCAGGGCTACCAGATCCGAAGCCAGGAGCCAGGAGCTTCTTCTGGGTCTCCCACGCGGGTGCGGGGGCCCAAGGACTTGGGCCATCTTCTACTGCTTTCCCAAGCCATAGCAGAGAGCTGGATCAGAAGAGGAGCATCCAGGTCTTGAACCGGCACCCATATGGGATGCCGGCACCGCAGGCGGAGGATTAACCTATTGCACCACAGTGCCGGCACCATAAGGTAGGCATTTCTTCCTGTAAATTTGCCTCATAGTACTCCTTTTATTGTATTCTATAGGATTTGATGCTTTTTAAAAATTTTTGTCTTGTGGTATTTTCTTGCTTCCGTTTTGATTTCTCCTTTGAGCCAATGGTTGTTACAGGAGTGTGTTGTTTAATTTCCACATACTCACTAGTTTTTAGTCTTCCTTCTGGTATTGATTTCTTGTTTCATCCCATTGTCACCATAAAAATTACCTGCTATCATTTCAGTATGCTTAAATTTGCTAAGAAATATTTTTTTTCACCTAATATATGTTCTTTCTTGGAGAATCTTCCATGAACATGTGAGAAAATATGTATTCTGTTATTGTTGGGTAAAATATTCTGCATATGTCTGTCCAGTCTATTTGGTCTTTCGTGTTGTTCAAGTCCTCTGCTTCTTTTATTGATTTTCTGTCTGGATGTTCTATCAGTTCATGAAAATGGAATATTGGAAGTTTCCTACCGTTTTTATATTATTGCCCATTTCTCTCCTCAGTTTCTTCAATGTTTGCTCTATTTTTGGTGACCTGGTATTTAGTGCATAGAAATTTGTAACTATTCTATCTTCCAGGTAGATTAACCTTTTAATCATTATATAACATCTTTTGTCACTTGTGACTGTTTTTTATTTAAAGTCTATTATGTCATATATATATATATACATATATATATGCTGTCACTCCTATATTCTTTTGATTATCATTTGTCTAGAGTATGTTTTTCCATGCCTTCACTTATGGCACATGTGTTTTCTTTTTTAAAAATATTTATTTATTTATTTGAAAGAATTACACAGAGAGAGAGATGGAGAGGCAGAGAGAGAAAGAGAGAGAGAGAGAGAAAGGGGTGTCTTCCATCTGCTGGTCCACTACCTAGATGGCCACAACGGCCAGAGCTGGGCCGATCCGAAGCCAGGAGCCAGGAGCTTCTTCCGGGTCTTCCACACACATGCAGGGGCCCAAGGACTTGGGCCATCTTCCACTGCTTTCCCAGGCCATAGCAGAGAGCTGGATCAGAAGAGGAACAGCCGGGACTATAACCAGCTGCACATGTGTGTTCTTAAATCTAAAGTGAATTTCTCGTAGGCAGTATATAGTTGAGTATTTTTTTACCCTTTCAATCATTGACTCCATTTCCTTCAAAATAATGATTGATAGGGCGGGATTTCCCATTGCCATTTTCTTTATTGTTTTCTGTTAGTTTTGTAGTTCCTTTCTCTGTCTTTTCCTCTTGCTATGCTCCTTTACATATTGTTAATTTTTTTGTGTTTGTATGCTTTGCATCCTTTCTCTTATTCTTTTGCATATCTTCTATAGGTATTCTTCTTGTTGTTACCCTGGGAAATATATAAAAGTTCTTATAGATCCAATAGGCTATTTTAAGCTGATAACAAGTTCAATCATATAAAAATATGACACATGATCATTTCTCCACTTCCCACTCACTTTGTTATTATTGTCAAATTTCCATGTACTCCTAATGTGTATCTTTTAACATATTTTTAATTATAGTTATTTTTAAGATATTTAGCCTTTAAAGCCTTACATAAGAATTGTAATATAGTATTCTGTATTTTTGATATATTTGCGTTTATCAGTGAATTTTATATTTTCATATGCTGTCATGTTTATGTTTGCCATCCTTTCATTCAACTTGGAGAACTCTGTTTATCATCTCTCATAGGGTAGGTCTAATACTGATGAACTTCCCCAGAGTTTTCACATACGTGAAAGTCTTTAGCTGTCCTGTATTTTTTTTAAAGATTTATTTATTTTTTGAGAGTCAGAGTTACACAGAGAGAGGAGAGGCAGAGAAAGAGAGAGGTCTTCCATCCGATGGTCCACTCCCCATTGGCCACAATGGCAGGAACTTCACTGGTCTGAAGCCAGGAGCCAGGAGCCTCTTCCAGGTCTCCCACACGGATGGAGGGGCTCAAGGACTTGGGGCATCCTCTACTGCTTTCCCAGGCCATAGCAGAGAGCTGGATTGGAAGAGGAGCAGCTGGGACCAGAACGGGCACCCACATGAGATGCCGGCACTCCAGGCCAGGGCGTTAACTTGTTGCACCACAGCGCCTGCCCTGTCCTGTATTTTTGAAGGAGTATGTTGCTAGATAAGTATTCTAGGTTGACAAATATATTTCTTTCAGCACTTTAAAGATATCATCCCCACTCCCTTCTGGCCTGCAAGGTTTCTCATATTATTTTAAAATATATTTTACTGTTAATTTAAATATTATAGGGGCAGGGCTGTGGTGTAGCGGGTGAAGCCGTCACCTGCAGTGCTGGCATCCTATATGGGCACCGCTTTGAGTCCCAGCTGCTCCACTTCCAATCCAGCTCTCTGCTATGGCCTGGGAAAGCAGTGGAAGATGGCCCAAGTCCTCGGGCCCCTGCACCCACATAGGAGACCTGGAAGAAGCTCCTGGCTCCTGGCTTTGGATTGGTGCAGCTCTGTTATTGCCGCCAATTGTGGAGTGAACCAGTGGATGGAAGACCTCTCTCTCTCTCTCTCTCTCTGCCTCTCCTTCTCTCTGTGTGTAACTCTGACTTTAAGGTAAAATAAATAGATTATTTTATTTTATTTTTATTTTTTGACAGGCAGAGTGGACAGTGAGAGAGAGAGACAGAGAGAAAGGTCTTCCTTTGCCGTTGGTTCACCCTCCAATGGCCGCCGCAGCCAGCGTGCTGCGGCCGGCGCACCGCGCTGATCCCATGGCAGGAGCCAGGTGCTTCTCCTGGTCTCCCATGGGCTGCAGGGCCCAAGGACTTGGGCCATCCTCCACTGCACTCCCAGGCCACAGCAGAGAGCTGGCCTGGAAGAGGGGCAACCGGGACAGAATCTGGCGCCCCAACCGGGACTAGAACCCGGTGTGCCGGCGCCGCAAGGCAAAGATTTAGCCTAGTGAGCCGCGGCGCCGGCTAAATCTTTTTAAAATATAAAATAAAATAAATTATAATTGTGTATATTTATGGGGCACAATGTGATGTTGAAATGTAAGAATATAAAGTGAGATAATTAAATTAAGCTATTAACATAGCCTTTACCTACTTATCATTTTTTGTGATGATAAAATTCAAAATTTTCTTTCTTAGTAAGCTTGAGATTTACATTATTGTTAACTATAGGCATTACGCTAATACATCATATAAAACTTATTTTTCCTGCCCAACTGAAATTTTGTACCCTTTGGTCAACATCTCCCCATTCCTTAACCCCATCCCTTCACGTCCTGGTAACCACTATTGTACTCTCTTCTTCTGTAAGTTTGATTTTTTAAAAAAGATTTATTTATTTATTTATTTGAAAGTCAGAGTTACAGAGAGAAGGAGAGGCAGATAGAGAGAGAAGTCTTCAATTTGCTGGTTCACGCCACAATTGGCGGCAACAGCCAGAATTGTTCTGATCTGAAGCCAGGAGCCAGGAGCTTCTTCTAGGTCTCCCCCAGGCCATGGCAAAGAGCTGAATCAGAAGTGGAGCAGCCAGGACTCAAACCGGCACCTATATGGGATGCCGGCACCGCAGGTGGCGGCTTTACCCTCTATGCCACAGTGCCAGCCCCTCTGCCATTCTTTTTTTTTTTTTTTTTTTTGACAGGCAGAGTTAGACAGTGAGAGAGAGAGAGACAGAGAGAGAGAGTTATAGACATTGAGAGAGACAGAGAGAAAGGTCTTCCTTCCATTGGTTCACTCCCCTAATGGCCACTGCACTGATCCAAAGCCAGGAGCCGGGTACTTCCTCCTGGTCTTTCTTTCTTTTCTTTCTTTCTTTCTTTCTTTCTTTCTTTCTTTCTTTCTTTCTTTCTTTCTTTCTTTCTTTCTTTCTTTCTTTCTTTCTTTCTTTCTTTCTTTCTTTCTTTCGACAGGCAGAGTGGATAGTGAGAGAGAGAGAGACAGAGAGAAAGGTCTTCCTTTGCCGTTGGTTCACCCTCCAATGGCCGCCGCGGCCGGAGTGCTGCGGCTGGCGCACCGCACCGATCCAATGGCAGGAGCCAGGTGCTTCTCCTGGTCTCCCATGGGGTGCAGGGCCCAAGCACTTGGGCCATCCTCCACTGCACTCCCGGGCCACAGCAGAGAGCTGGCCTGGAAGAGGGACAACCCTGGAAAGAATCCGGCGCCCCGACCGGGACTAGAACCCGGTGTGCCAGCGCCGCAAGGTGGAGGATTAGCCTATTGAGCCGCGTCGCCGGCTGTTTTCTTTTTTTTTTTTTTTAAGATTTATTTATCTAGTTGAAAGGCAGAGTTACAGAGAGGCAGAGGCAGAGAGAAGTGAGAGAGCGAGAGAGCAAGAGTGTGTGTGAGAGAGAGGTTTTCCATCCACTGGTTCACTCCCCAGATGGCTGCAACAGTTGGAACTGGGTTGATCAGAACCCAGGAACCAGGAACTCCATCCAGGTCTCCCACATGGGTGCAGGGGCCTAAGCACTTGGGCCATCTTCCACTGCTTTCCCAGGCCATAGCAGAGAACTTGATCAGAAGTAGAGTAGCCGGGACTTGAACTCGCACCCATATGGAATGCTGGCACTGCAGGCGGCAGTTTTACCCACTATGCCACAGCACCAGCCCCAATCTCAGAAACATTTGGCATGCTTACATGTAAACCAAACACTTTTATCTCCCTAAGGGAAGCTGGGAGCTTGAGAGTCTCTTCCTGGTTGTATGGCATTGTGCCAGGGGTAGGAATTCTGGCATCAACATGTCCCAGATCTCCCCACTGACTTGATGATTCTGGCTTCACATTCATCCTGCATGCAGGAGCCTTAAATTAGTTTCTGTATTTCCCACAGAGGGAACTTGTCCATGAATTGTTGCTCAGTTGGTGTATTTATGGGCGCAAGGAGAGTCTAAAGCTTCCTACTCTGTCATTCGATTGATGCCCCTCTAGCCTAAAGGTGACTTTCTAATAGCATCCTTTTCTTCTTTTCTAGATGCAATTTCATCTCCGTGTAGGTGTAGGTGCTCAATAAAATGTTATCAGAGTCCCAGAGATAATAAAAGATCATTTCCAGCCCAGGAAGGAAAATTTTCCATGGATACCAGGTGTTACCACTCCTAGAGAATGTCACTCATAAGTCTCTGACGTGAAGTGAGCTGCCTACTTGATGTTTCCATAGCCCCCTATTCTGATACCATGTGTGGGCAAGATCATATACTATGAACTATATGGTTGTGGTCATGTGCGCCCTACCTGCAGTCCAGCTCTGTAGCTCTCACCTTGGCATCAGAGAGAGGAGGTCATCATTCTATTTTCTTCTCATAGGTGATATATATTTCCTGCTACAGCATAACACCCAACAAGATGTGTTTTCTTTCTGGGACATTCTAACATCTGCTCACACTGGTGACCTAATCCCCATGGACCACATGAGACCATCATAATAGTCAGCAACACATTCAACAGTATGGATTGTTTTTAAAGTTAACAATATTTATGATAGAACCAATAATTCAGTCTTAGTCCTTTTACCATGTTTCCTCCAGTAGGAGTCAACCACAGTTCAAATCTGCAGGTCTCCTGATGTGTTCCCAACTGAGTATCTTTTGTGAGCAAAGGCCTGGGGAAAAATATGCACATATTTCTTAAGAATAAATAATCATGTTCAGCGACAATTCAGTGTAAACCCATGTTTAGGATAAAGATAGCGAGCTCAGTGGAAAAATAATATTGTTAAAGTACACCCAGCTTATGTCAATATACACAACATTTAACATTTTAATCATTGTAGATAATATTTGCGTACTATGTATCAGGCATTTGCGTTACATTCATTTTTATAAAGAAAGAGGGTGAGGTTCCCAGGTGACATTTGCCCACGGCCAAAGAACTCATAAATGGCATACAGGAAATTGCCCCAGCACTGTCTAATTGCAGTCAACCCTTGTAACTACTACACCGAGCTGTCCTGGTTTCCATTAGCCATATTCATGTTAAAGGTGATAGCACGATTTTCTCTAAGAATAATGGAGGGATACCTAAGATGCCTTAAGTAAAAAGCCTCTTCTGGTGAGCTATTTCCCAAGGTGAATTGATGTCATTTAATCTGGAGACAAAAGATGGCTACCGGCTTTTGTTTAAAAATTTTTCTCATAAAGCCAAAATGCTTTTTTAATTTTAATTTTTTAATCAAAGTAATACATTCACAGAGTTAGAAGAAATAAAAGAGTTTTGGGGCTGGCGCTGTGGCACAGTAGGTTAATCCTCCGCGTGTGATGCTGGCATCCCATATGGGCACCACTTCTAGTCCCAGCTGCTCCTCTTCTAATCCAGCTCTCTGCTGTGGCCTGGGAAAGCAGTAGAAGACGGCCCAAATCCTTGGGCCCCTCCATCCATGTGGGAGACCCAGAAGTAACTCCTGGCTCCTGACTTCAGATCAGCGCAACTCTGGCCATTGTGGCCAACTGGGGGGTGAACCATTGGATGGAAGACCTCTCTCTCTGTCTCTCCCTCTCACTGTCTGTAATTCTACCTCTCAAATAAAACAAAATAAAATCTTAAAAAAAAAGAAATAAAAGAGTGCTAAAGGATACCTAATAAAACACAGCACTAACTATGGCACTTCTTTCCACTGCAAGTCCTGCTCCCTAGAGGCAGCTACTCCAAGTCTTTCAGCTGTTTTTGCTTGCATGTGCCATTCCCGAATTCCTTCCCACCCAGAGCCCGAGGAGCCAGCACTTTGCTTTCTCAGTCTCCCTCGCTGCCACAGGTAACTGTGCAACCCAGCTGTGGCCAAGAAAAGGTTTGCTGGGGGCTTTCTGGAAAACCTTGTGTTTTCTTGAGCACGGAGACTCACATAACGGGTGCTATTGCCTTCCTTCTTTCTGCCTTGAATATGGCCGTGCTGACCATGGGGGATGGAGCATGAGGATGAAGAGAGCATGTTAAGGAAGAAAAATATGCAAGGAGCCTCGTTCCTTGAGGGCATCATTGAGCTGCTGAATCCAGATCACACTTCCTTTTAACAGAAACAAATATACAGCCACGTGTGTTTAAGCCACTGTGTGCTGGGTTTTCTGTTACTTGTAACTGAAAGGGTTTTAAAACAATGGACAACCATAACTCTTCATAATATGCCAATACCACTATTTCTTAACCTGGGAATTTGAGACTTTATCTCTTTATATCTTACTATGATAGAAGAGGATTTCATCCCCCTGCACACACACCCGTACATTCTCTTCTTTCCTTCTTCCAATATGATTCCATTCCAACTCCTAGTAAATCAGTAGTCACTGCAGAGTCAAGAAGTGTACTATAATTTACTGTTTTTGTATTTGGGGGATATTCTTGGTTTTAACAATTGCTTGATATTTTTCTAATGGAAATATGGTTAGCCTTAGCTTTTCCTGGTTGCTTCATCTGTTTGCTCACGAGATCTATTTTCATATTTTTCATAAATTCCAAAACCTGTCAGCCAACTTATATAATAATGCCATAAAATTGACTTGGAGTTCTACGTAAAGGGCAAGAGTTTGTCAAATTCACGGTTAGGCTTCCCTGTAAGGTGACTGGGTGGGGTGCTGCACAGTCCGCCAGAGGACCTCTGTGTACAGAGTGGGAGCCTTTGCTCTGGGACTTTGATTTCTTTGAAGAGCCCTCTGCTACTCTGCTGAGTGTGGGCACTTGGCTCTCATGGTGTCTTCCCACAAGCACGGCGGACATGCAGGGCAGCTGGGAAGTCAACTGTCCCAAAACTTACTTTCAATGATTTTCTGTTTAGAGTTCTACATCTTACTCCTATCAGCAGGATACCTTCGCTTTTCCTTTCCAGAATGTTTCAGATAGATTATGTCTCACAGATCCATCCCTGCACCATGTATGAGCTATGCCTGTGCATTTTCCTGTTCTGTTTTCCCATTTGCCATCCCTCTAACATCTTTAGAGTTTGCCAGTAAGTTGTAGGAACCTCTCCACCATTGATGGGGACTCCTCCTACTCCTATATTTTTTATAATTGTATATTTGATTCCTTTGGTTTTGTTTTATTGACTCTCAGGAGTTAGAGGAGACAGATGCATTCTACCTTTCAAAATGAAAATCCAACTCTGCCGCAAATTATCTGGGTACACTGCCGTCTATGTAGAGCAACACTTGTGAATGTTAGCAATGGGAGAAACCTGGGTTTGGGATTCTTTTGGATTTGAGTTTGAATTCTGACTCCCTGCCCTCTTTAATCAATTCAAATCTCTGGGCTTCAACTTTCCCATTGATGAAATAATGTCCCAGGTAGAATAATAAGGTCTCCTTTATGGACTCCTGGGAAAATTTCCTTAGATGATGTATATCATGCGACTGACACAAGACGAATAGGACTGATCACTTTTTAATTAGAGGAAGTCGGAAATGCAATTGGAAAGATTGGAATCAGGTTCTTGGAGGGCCTGGAAAACAGGACTTATTCTCTTTTTTGTAAGAATTATTTTAATTTTTTTATTTATACATTTCATTTACTTGAAAGCCAGAGAGAAAGAGAGACAAAGAGCATTCATCTGCTGGTTCACTCCCCAAATGCATGCAACAATAGGGGCTGGGCCAATCTAAAGCTAGATCAGAACTCTGTCCAGGTTTCTTACATAGGACATAGGAACCCAAGTACTTGAGCCATCATCTGCTGCAGTGAACATTAGCAAGAAGGTGGACCAGAAGTAGAGGATTCAGGACACAATCAGGCATTCTGATATGTGCTTCACAAGCAATGACTTAACTGCTGTACCAAATGCCCATCACATGGTTTCTGAACAAAAGAGAGACTTGATTCCAAAGAATTTCCCGGATTGTTCCTTCAACCTGGTCTGAGGAAGGAGCAGGAAGCCCTTGGCCCAGCAGCTCTTGGGTTAAAATCCTTGTCTGCATCTGAGTTATTTGTAACCCGTTGCCATGGCAACAAGTTTGGCAAGCGAGCCAGTGCTGCAAGCTCCTGACAGTGGGGAGGGGAGGGCAGTGGGAGAAGATCTGGAAGGGGGTTCGTCTGTGACCAGTGCCTCACTTCCCTGATTTGCCTGAAACTTTCAGCTGGAGATGAGGGTGAGCATCCTCGGGGGAGAATCATTGGACGTTGGAGACTCTCCTCCCCAGTCTCCTGATATCTCGGATGGAAAAATAGGCCGAGAGAGGTCCAACCGCTGGCTCAAGGCCACACAGCAAAGTCAGGGACAGTGACAGGACTACCCAAAGGCCTCGGGGGCATAGAAATGAGGCACAACAAGGTGGAGGGGGCTTGGGCAGCATTTCAGCCGCCTCCCCACCAACACACGCACACCTTTCTGTTGTTCAGAGGGGACGGCTGGGCCCAGAGTGGTTTAGAACTGACTCAGTGTCACCCAGCAATTCCAGTGCGGACTCGCCATCAGAACCCCTCAGCCTCAGGCCTCGCATGTCTGGGCACTTCCCAGGGAAGTTGCAATGTGGGATTCCCAGTCCAGACTTGCCCCTCAGGGAAGGGTTGATGTGACTGCCTTGGCCTTTGGCTCCTCGGGCCTGTTTCCCCTCCCCCACAGTGCGCCATCCCCACGCACCTGCGCACGCCTGGGTGTCCTCCTGCCTGTGGCAATACTGTTGCACCCATGGGAGCCCAGTCCCACCCCACCCTGCCGCACACCTTCCCGGCCACCTCACCCACAGGGCTAGCCACTTCCCACACAGTCTCTTACGTAACTGATCCTCACCATTACCACTCTCTGTCTCCCAGTTTGGCAGATGGAAACCGCGAGGACCAGAGAAAGAGTGAATGACCCAAAGTCCCACCGCGCGTGCTGGCCTGAACCCCTTCTCCTCCGGAAAGGGGTTCTGCCCTTTCTACCCCACACTGAGTTCTCAGCCCTCGGCACCCCTCCAGCACTTCTCTTTGTCTTAATCACCCCCTTCAGCTTGTGCAAGGCACCTCCTCTGTCTTCTCTGGCGTATGTGCAGCCTAAACTCCTCCTTCGCCTCATAGCCAATCCTCGCCAGGTGCACTTGAGTCTCTCCTGTCTCTCAAGGCTCCCTTCTTTCCTCAGTCTCTGCCACTGCCCTGCTCTGGCCTCAATATCTCCCACATGATTGATACCATATCTGCTCTCTTTCCTCTGTGTCCAGACTGGCCATTCATTGCATGAATTCAGATACATGAATGATGAATGAAATTTGGTTTCGACTCTGTGATTGTACACTTTTGCCCAGGAGAACATGTGTGATGTCACTTGGTTCCCGGAAGTTTCCCCTCTGCCCTACGATGTGGATTCCCAGGGTGGGGTGGTGACTTGGGTCAGCTGACACAGGGTGAGGTGTACCAGCAGTCCAAACCAACCACATCTTGAGCGATAAGACATGGTAGAACGAAAGGGATGTGGGATAGAAATTGAGGCACTTTATGACATAGATAACATCCCCTCCCTTTACAGGTAACAAAACTGAGGCACAGAGAGATATAGATGACTTGGCAAAGCCACAAAGCTAAGGACATGTGTGATGAGTCTCCAACTCTGATCAACCAAGTTAGTTTCTACATTTTCCTGGCCTCTCATAACATTCCCTTTGGACAGGTAAAGTTGTGCCTCGAACCCTGGTCTCAAAGAAACTGCCAAGGTGGAAGACAGAGCAAAATCATATTCTGAAGACCAACCATGACCTTGGGCTGTGTGGTACCGAGATGAATGGGGGGAATGGGGGTGGAGCTTGAAGATTTTTTTTAAGCTTATATCACACACTTAGTTTACTCTATACATTATCTGCTAACACTCAAAGCAGACCCTTCATGTGGAAATTACTGTCCCATTTCAGCTCTGAAAAACCTGGGGCTCATAGAGAAGAAATGACTTACCTAACTTTTGGCTCTATAAGCAGCAAGAACAAGACTTACATAGGTATATAAGGCTCCATAATAGAAGATGAGAAAAAGTCTCAGAGGCAAATTAGAATATGGTTTTTGCAAGCAATTGGGACAAGTGTGTAGTCAAGAAGAGTCTGGCTCAAAGGAAGGATGGGTAGGGACTATGCTTGCAAAGGATCAGTGAGGTTTGTCAATGAGCAGCCTAGAGCTAGAATTCCAGACCCAGGCAACATACTTTCTATTAAAATAATAATAACAAATCTCTCTCTCTCTCTCTCTCTCTCTCTCTCCATATATACAGTCAAAAATGTTTATGCTGCGTGCAAAACTCACTAAGTCCGTTAAAAATTTTTCTCTGAGGGGGAAGGGGCATGGGATTGGGGTATGAGAATTCTGGTTAATAAATAAATACAATTAACAACCACAGAAATTAAGATAAGAATCTGGAAGACACTAATGATTATAATGTGCTTGATATGAGGAGTATGAGTAATTTCATCATCTACTTTGAAATTCCAAAACTACAAAGTAAACTCCCACTTGCCAAAATGTAATGCATGTTCGCAGATGAATATTTGGGAATGAAGAGTGATGTCAGCAAAATGGTGAAATAGGAGCTGTCTACCAAGATCTCTCTGCAGAAGCATTGATTTTGACATCAACTCATAGATGACAGTATGTCTGTGAGAGTCCAGAAGCCCAGTGATAAATCTCAGCATACTGATAGATCAAAAAATCTGGGTATAGGCCGGCGCCATGGCTCAATAGGCTAATCCTCCACCTTGCGGCGCCGGCACACCGGGTTCTAGTCCCGGTCGGGGCGCCGGATTCTGTCCTGGTTGCCCCTCTTCCAGGCCAGCTCTCTGCTATGGCCAGGGAGTGCAGTGGAGGATGGCCCAGGTGCTTGGGCCCTGCACCCCATGGGAGACCAGGAAAAGCACCTGGATCCTGGCTCCTGCCATTGGATCAGCGCGGTGCGCCGGCTGCAGCAGCGGCCATTGGAGGGTGAACCAACGGCAAAGGAAGACCTTTCTCTCTGTCTCTCTCTCTCACTGTCCACTCTGCCTGTCAAAAAAAAAAAATCTGGGTATACCTTCATTGAAGAGGATGAGAACATAATTTTATCCACCTCACCCCTTGTTACAGGTGGCAAAGTTCTGATGAGAGAAACCCTCCTGTTCTGCAGTTTCTAGGAGCACAATGAGTGGGATCATCTAACTCCCCCAGCTATGCAGGATGCTGCCTGAGAAGCCCATTTCTATCTCACTACACTCACATCAGTGAAGTGATCATACTTCTGAGTGGTTGGAAGAAGCAGGGAACAGTGAAAAGAGGCCAGATACCCTGCTAACAACTCCTTTGACTCCATAAGGAAGTCTGGAAGTCTCCTGGGACACCTCATCTATGGGTGCCTCCAACTGGCCTACAGGCATCCCCACCCCCAGTCATCTCCCAAAGCATTCCCCCACAAATGGCAAGTAAAAGTGTCTTACAGAAAAAGCCAGCTCAGTTGGGAGCCTGCAGGATTGGGAGAAGGCATTTTAGAGTACAGGTTGGAGAAAACAAACAAGAGGCTCAACATGCAACCAGGTGTTAGGAATCAACAGAAGATATACCTCCATGAGGGAATAAGAAGTGTGGAGCAGGTACATCCAAAGCAAAGGTCTAGAAAATCTTAAGAACTCCTAGTTTGGCTATTGAAAGTTTTTCACCCCAAAGCCAGTTAGTAAAGCCTAGAGAAGGTGATTGTCAAAGAAACATGACACCACTAAATGAACACAATAATCTTCTAGTAACCAAAACTAAAGAAATTGAAATTTATGAATTTCCTGACAAATTATTCAAAAAAGTGTTTTCAGAAAGCTCAGCAAAGCAATTCAACAACAGCAGAAAAGCAATGTCTAAAAAAAAATAAGTAGCTCAATTAAGATACAGAAATCACAAAAGAGATGAGCAAACAGAAATTCTGGAGCTGAAGAATACATGGATTAATTGAAAAATGCAATAGAGAGCATAAACATGAGACTTAATCAAGCGAAAGAATGAATCTATAAGCTAGAAGACAGGTCATTTGAATTTATACAAAGTAGAAAAGAAAAGCACATTGAAAAGAAATACAGGACACTTACAGGATTTGCAGGACACCAAAAAAGAAATCTAACATATATAATGGAGGTTCAAGAAGTAGAAGAGACAGAAAAGCCACAGAAGACTTATTAAAATATCTAACGGCGGGCTGGCACTGTGGCTTAGAGAGTGAGGCTGCTGCCTGCAGTGCTGGCAACCCATATGGGTGCTGGTTCAAGTCTCAGCTGTTCTGCTTCCTATTTGGCTCTCTGCTGTGGCCTGGGAAAGCAGTGGAAGATAGCCCAAGTCCTTGGGCCCCTGCACCAGAGTGGGAGACCTGGAAGAAGCTCCTGGCTCCTGGCTTTGGATCAGCTCAGCTCTGGCCATTGCAGCCATCTAGGGAGTGAACCAGCAGATGAAAGGCCTCTCTCTCTCTCTCTGTCTCTGCCTCTGCTTCTCTGTAACTCTGCCTTTCAAATAAAATAAATAAATCTTTTAAAATAAAAGAAGAAAAAGAAATAATGCTAAAAGAATTTCCCAAATTTGAAAAGAGATGGACATCCAGGTACATGGAAGTCAAACAACCTAAATAGAAATCATCCTGAAGAAGACTACCTCAAGACATATTATAACCAAATTGATAGAGATTAGAGACTTTTGAAAGCAAGCCAAGAAAAGAGCTCATCATATACATGAGAAACCTCCTCCATGTGTCAGTAGATTTCTCAGTAGAAACCTAACAATAAGAAGATGAAGTAATATATTCAAAATGATGAAGGAAAAGCTACCATCCAAGAATATTTTACCAAGCAAAGGTGTCATTCAGAAATTATTGAGAGATAGACTTTCTCAGACCAAAGCTGAGGGAGTTCATCACCACCAGTCTTGTCTTACAAGAAATGCTAAATAGGAGTATTCAGCAAAAACAAACAATGCTGAATGGTAATATTAACATGTGAATGTATAAAACACTGATAAAAGTAAATATGTAGTCAAATTTAGAATACTCAAATATTTTAATGGGTTTGTGAAAATCATTTATATCTTTACTATGAATGAAAAAAGACTATTAACAGTAACAGTAACCACAGATCAGTTTTTTATTTAGTTAGTTATTTGAAAGGCAGAGTTATAGACAGAGGCAGAGAGAAAGAGAGAGAGAAAGAGGTCTTCCAATCACTGGTTCACTCCTCAAATGGACACAAGGGCCAGTGTTTGGCCAGGCTGAAGCCAGGAGCCAAGAGCTTCTTCTGGATCTTCCATGTGGAGGCAGGGACCCAAGGACTTGGGCTGTCTTCCACCGCTTTCCCAGGCCATAGCAGAGAGCTGGATTGGAAATGCAGCAGCCAGGATTCAAACTGGCTCCCATATGGGATGCCAGCACTGCTGGCAGCGGCCTTATCCACTATGCCACAGAGATTAGTTTTTTTTTTTTTTTTTGACAAGCAGAGCTAGACAGTGAGAGAGAGAGAGAGAGAGACAGAGACAGAGAGACAGAGAGAAAGGTCTTCCTTTTCCATTGGTTCACCCCCCCAAATGGCTGCTACGGCTGGCATGCTGCGCCGATCCGAAGCCAGGAGCCAGGTGCTTCCTCCTGGTCTCCCATGCGGTGCAGGGCCCAAACACTTGGGCCATCCTCCACTGCACTCCCGGGCCACAGCAGAGAGCTGGACTGGAAAAGGAGCAACCGGGACAGAATCCGGCGCCCCAACCGGGACTAGAACACGGTATGCTGGCACTGCAGGCAGAGGATTAGCCAAGTGAGCCGCTGCACTGGCCCAGAGATTAGTTTGAAAATATACAATATAATATACATACATTGTGACACCAAAAACATAAAATGTAGAGGGCTGGAGTAAAAGAATAAATAGCTATTATGCATATAAAGTTATTATCAGCTTGAACTAGCTTATTGTAAGTATATATGTTTGATGTAAGTCTCATGCTAACCACAAAGAACAAAGATAAAAATATAAGTAATTTCAGCATACCATTACAAAAAATCATCGAATCACAACATAAGACAACAAAGAGAAAGAAGCAACCAGAAACAGCTAACAAAACATCAGGAAATTCTTCTCTATCAATAATTATGTTTGGGGTGGGTGTAATGGTTAAGTCAATGCTTGGGATGCCTATATCCTATATTGAGTCTTGACTCCTTCAGTTATGATCCAGCTGCCTGCTATTGTGCATTCTGGTGGTGACTGAAGTACCTGGGTCCCTGCCATCCACCCAGGAGACCCATATTGAGTTACAGGCCCCAGGCTTTGGCTTGGCCTAGTCCAGGCTGTTATGGAAACTTGGGGGAGTGACCTAGGGGATGGAAGGTCTCTCTGCCTTTCAGATAGATTGAAAAATTTTATTTTAGAAAATTATGCCGAATTAAATGGATTAAATTATCCATTCAAAAGACATACAGTGGTTGAATGAAGAAGGAAATAAGACCTAACAATATGCAGTTTATAAGTAACTCACTACAACTTTAGGGACAAACATGGATTGAACATGAAAAGATGGGGAAAGATATTGCATACAAATGGAAACCAAAAGAGAGCAGAAGTAGCTATCTTTATAGCAGACACATACAAATTTGGGGTGGGGGGGGCAGTAATTCTAATGTTCAGTAACACAGGAGGGTAATTATAGCATACAAAAATTAATTATAGGGGCTGGCACTGTGGTGTAGCAGGTAAAGCCGCCGCCTGCAGTGCAGGCATCCCATATGGGCACCAGTTCAAGTCCTGGCTGTGCCACTTCCAATCCAGCTCTCTGCTATGGCCTGGGAAAGCAGTGGAAGATGGCCCAAGACCTTGGGTCCCTCCTCCCACATGGGAGAACTGGCAGAAGCTCCTAGTTCCTGGCTTCAGATCAGCACAGCTCCAGCTGTTGCAGCCATCTGGGGAATGAACCAGCAGATGAAGTCCCCTCTCTCTCTCTCTCTCTCTGTGTGTGTGTGTGCGCGTGTATGTGTCTGTCACTCTGCATTTGTTTTTTTTTTTTTAATATATATTTTATTTGTTTGAAAGACAGAGTTGCAGAGAGGTAGAGACAGAGAGGTCTTTCAACCACTGGTTCACTCCCCAGATGGTCACAATGGCCAGAGCTGTGCCGATCCGAAGCCAGGAGCCAGGATCCTCTTCCGGGTCTCCCATGCGGGTGCAGGGGCCCAAGGACTTGGGCCACCCTCTACTGCTATCCCAGGCTATAGCAGAGAGCTGAATCGGAAGAGGAGCAGCCGGGATTAGAACTGGTGTCCATATGGGATACCGGAGCTTCAGGCCAGGGCTTTAACCCACTACGCCACAGCACCAGCCCCTCTGCCTTTCAAATAAATAAAAACACAAGTAAAAATCTTTTAAAAATTTTAAATACAACATACTGAAACTTATGAGAAGCAGTGATAGAAACATTAAGAGGGAAGTTGATAGCAATTAACATATACATGAAGTAAATAAAAAAAGCTCCAAAATAAATAGCTTAACCTTACACCACAACAAAGTAGAAGACAAAATAATTCCAAAGTTAGTGGAAGGTAGGAAATAACAAAGAGCAGAGCAGAAATAAAGATAATAGAGCCTAGGAAAGCAATACAAACAAGTTAGTGAAACTAAGACTTTATTTTGTGAAAACAAAATCAATAAGCTTTTAGTCAGACTAAGAATAAAGTGAGAAGACTCATATAAAACCAGAAATTAAAGGTGGCATTATAATAGATACCAAAGAAATGCTAATATAAATAAGATACTACTATTACAAGTCTAAGCCAATAAATTGGAGAACACAAAATAATTTGATTAAATACCAAAAAGCATTATCTGGGGACTTCAAAAATTTCATGGAAAATGCATAGTATGAAAAAAGCAATCCACAGATTTCAAAATATTTTTGCACCAAAAATACATTTATCTTTAGTTCAGTTTTCCACAAATGTTTTGAAGTAGTTATATTTCAAAACTGAATTGTCCTGAATCAGAAGATCTGAACAGACTAATAACGAGTAAGGAGACTAAATCAGTAATCAAAAAATCTCACAACACAGAAAAGGTCAGGACCTGAATGTTTCACTGGTGAATTCTAACATTCAAAGAATTAATATCAATCCTTTTCAAACTTTCCAATTAAAAAAAACCACAAGGAGGAGGGGGCACTTCACATTCACTTTATATGACAGCATGACCCTGATAATACAGTCAAGTAGTGATACTACAAGAGAAGAAAGCCACAGGCCAAAATCCTTGAGAACATCAACCCAACCATTCCTAAACAAAATTCTAGCAACAGCACATTCACAGGACTACACAAGGATCCAGACCAAGGATGATTTATTCCTGATGCACAAGCATGGATCAAGAGATGCAAATCAATAAATATGATGCAGCACATAAACAGAAAAAAAGGATAAAATCATATGATCACCTCAATTGTTCAGAAAAAATATTCAACAGGATTCAACTGCCATTCATGACAGTAACTCTCAACAAATTAGTTATACAAGAAATGTACCCTCCAAACAACAAAGGCCATATTTGATAAGCTCACAGCTAATATTACACTAAATAACGAAAAGTTCAAACTTTTCTTTTGAGATCAGGAATAAGATAACTTATGAGGAATAACTTGTGTGACCCTCACAACTCCTGGTCAACATAGGACTGGAAGTCCTCCCCAGAGTAATCAGACAAGAAAAAAAATGGGGGCCGGCACACTGGTGCATCAGAATAAAGCCTCGGCATAGCACCAGCATCCCATATGGGTGCCAGTTCGAGTCCCAGGTGTTCCACTTCTAATCCAGCTCCTTGCTAATGTGTATGGGAAAGCAGAAGATGGCCCAAGTGTTTGGGCCCCTGAACCCACATGGGAGACCCAGAGGAAGCTCCTGTACCCTCGCTTTGGCCTGGCCCAGCCAATAATGACCTTTTAGGGAGTGAACCAGCAAAGGGAAGATCTCTGTCTCTGTTGCTCCCCCTCTCATTGTAACTCTTCCTTTCAAATAAATAAATTTTTAAAAATGGAAAAGAAAGAAGTTAAATTGTCTGTAGATGACATGGCCTTACATATAGAGAACCCTAAAGACTTCAGTGAAACACTGCTAGAATGAAGAAATTAATTTAGTAAGTTTGTAGGATACAACATAAACATACTAAAATCAGCTGTGTTTCCAGACACTAACAACAAACTCTACAAGAGTAAACCAAGAAAATAAGCCTATTTATAATAGCTACAAAAAAAAACTCAATTAGGAATAAATCTAAGGTGAAAAATCTGTGTAACCAAAACCATGAAACATTGATGAAAGAAGTCGAAGAAGACATAAATAAAAGGAATGATATGTCATATTCACAGATGAGAATTAATAATGATAAAGTGTCCCTAACACTCAAAGTGTTCTATAGACTCAATACAATCCTTGTCAAAATCCCAATGACATTTTTCCCAGAAATAGAAAAATATCATTAAGTTTAATGTAGGGGATCCCACAAGATCCTAAATAGCCAAAGCAATCTTGGGCATAAACAACAAAGCTGGAAGCATCATACCACTGGATTTCAAAATCTGTAATAATCAAAGCAGTATGGATGCAGGCATAAAATATAGACAAAAAGGGGCCACTGCCTGTGTCACTGGCATTCCACATGAGCATAGGCTGCTCCACTTCTGATCCAGCTCCTTGCCAATGCGCCTGGGAAAGCACTAGAAGATAGTCCGAGTACTTGGGCTCCTGTCACCCATTGTCAGAGACCCGGATGGAGTTCCAGGCTCCTGGCTTTGGCCTGGCCCAGCCCCAGCCATTGCAGCCATTTGGGAAATGAACGAGTGGATGGAAGACCTTTCTCTCTGTCTATTCTTTTCTCTGCCTATAACTCTACTTCTCAAATAAATAAAAATGAGATCTTTTCATAAAATAAATTTTATCTTTATCTTATACCATGTACAAAATTCAACCCCAAAAGGATTAAAGATGTAAATGTAGGACCTGAAACCATCAAACTCTTACAAAAACACAGGAGGACATCTACATTGTCTTGTTCTTGTCAATCATTTTTTTTGGATCTGACACCAAAATCATAAGAAACAACACGAAAAATAAGTAGGACCACATCAAACTAAAAGTTTTCTTTACAAAAGGAAAATAATCAACGGAGTTAAAAGGCAACCTCAGAATGGGAGAAAACATCTGCAAGTCTTGTGTCTGACAAAAGGTCCATATCCAAACTATACGAGGAACTCCTACAATTCAGTAGCAAAAACAGAACCACCCCCTCTGATGGTACACCCCCAGGTGACCTAAGGACTTTCCACCAGACTCCAACTCCCAAGGGTTCCACCTTCCAATTGTGCCATCTTCCAATAGTGCTGCCCTGGGGATCAAGCCCTCAATCATGATAGACCCTTAGGGGACACAATTAAAACATGTACAACTTACAGCAACTATTTTCAGATGTCATCATCCCTTTGACATGGATTAGTTGGCCCACTGTGTAAAAGAGAGCTCTCTCATTTCCTACATTTATTTATTTCTGTCCTCAAGGACTCCCGATTGTCGCTTTCACACGATGGGTTACAAAGCATTAATAGCATTCTTTATTTAGATGTTAAAATGTTCCAGATTTGACAACTAGGAAGTCCTCCAAGCTGACTCTAGTGTTCTTTTGGCCTGTGTGTTTCCATCTTTCTTTAAGCACTGCCTTGTTTTCTTGGCACTACAGGAAGATCCAAGTCCATCTTGTACTTTCCCGGCCCCAGCTCTGGAATCACCCAGCCTTCTGAGGAACAGCCTTAGTTATTTTAAGTTTTTTCCTTTCCTCTCTCCCTGCCTTCCTCCCTTCCTCCCCCTCCCTCCCTCACTTCCTCCCTCCCTTCCTTCCTTCCTTCCTTCCTTTCTTTCCTCCTTTTCCAAAATCAGAGTTACATAGAGGGAAAGGTACAGAGAGAGAGAGAGAGAGAGAGATGCTTATGCTGCTATCTTCGAAGAGGAAGGAAGGGGCCACAAACCAAGGCGTACAAACAGCTAGAGAAACTGGAAATGACAAGGAGACAGATTCTCCTTGAAAGCCCCAGAAGGCATATAAGGTTTTATTTGAGTCGCACAAGACCCACTTCAGACTTCTGACTTCCAGAACTGAAAGACAATACATCAACATTGTTCTACATTCCTAAACTTGTAGTAATTTGTAACTGAAGCAATAGCAAAATAATCCATATGGTTCAAAAATCAAAAGTTTATATAAAAAACCAACACACTGAGAAGTGTTGCTCACACCCTGTCCTCATGCACCTGTTCCTCATGAACACTGTGTGTAGATGTTTTTATGAATTTCCTCTTAATATGGCCAATATTTCTTGATATAAGTATGAACGATCATGAATATTTATTCTTACATGGATTTTAATACACAGTACAAGCTATACTGCATCTCTCCTTTTTTAAAAGATTTATTTATTTATTTGAAAGTCAGCATTACACAGAGAGAAGAGAGGAAGAGAGAGAGGTCTTCCATCCGCTGGTTCACTCCCCAATTGGCCACAATGGCCAGAGCTGTGTAGATCGAAGCCAGGAGCCAGGAGCTTCTTCCAGGTCTCCCACGTGGGTGCAGGGGCCCAAGGACTTGGGCCATCTTCTACTGCTTTCCCAGGCCATAGCAGAGAGCTGGATTGGAAGAGGAGCAGCCGGGACTAGAACTGGCGCCCATATGGGTTGCCGGCGCCTCAGGCCAGGACGTTAACCTGCTGCGCCACAGCACCGGCCTTGAAATGAAATTATTAAAATTATAAGACATGACATAGTCATGTGTTGTTTTCAAATTTCTCATTGCTGTTTGATTAATTTTTATTTATTTGGTTTATCTGAGAGGAAAAGAGAGAAATTGCCTTTTTGTTTTTTAGATTTTTAAAATTTATTTGAAAGGCAGAGATAGAGGCGGGAGGGACTTCCATCTACTGGTTCACTCCCCAAATGGCTGCAATGGCTGGAGATGGGACAATCTGTAGCCAGGAGCCAGAAGCTTCTTCCAGGTCTCCGATGCAAGTGCATGGGCCCAAGGACTTGGGCCATCTTCTACTGCTATCCCATAGCAAGGAGCTGGATTGGAAGAGGAGCAGCCAGGACTCGAACCAGCACCTATGTGGAAAGCTGTCACTGCAGACCACGGTTACACCACATCACCAGCCCTGAAAGAGAAATCTTCTAATCACTGGTTTACTCCTCAAATGCCTGCAACAGCTGAGGCTAGCCCTAGCCAATGCTGGGAGCCAGAAACCCAATCCAGGTCTCCCATCAAGGAACTAACTACCTGCTGTCTCCCAAGGTGTACATTAGCATACAGCTGGAATCAGAAGCAGAGCCAGAACTCAGACTCATTCACTCAGATAATGGATTCTGGTGTGCTAAGCAGCATCTTAACTGCTCTGGAAACCACACCCCTCCCACCGCCCCCAGAGACCTCTTAGATGGGGCCATGTGACTAGTTCTGACCACAGTGGGCTGTGAATTTAAGAACTGGTCCTCAGTCCTCCCACGCTCTCTCCCTCTGTTTTGGCAGCCACGGGACCTCAGGTGCCAGATGTGACAGCCAGAAGATGGTGGAGCCTTCCATCAGCCTGGAGCCTTGAGCTACCAGTTGGCAGGGAGCTGTCCTGAAAAATCGCTAGACCTGCAGTAGATTTGTGCATATGCGAGAAATAAACTTGCATGTGTCAAGTCATTGAGAATTCTTCATCTTGTAGCATGTGCCGGCCTATCCTGACTAATAGAAAAAGATGCCGGGTCATTCATGAGACCCTGAGAGACCTGAAGAACCAGGTGGGGTCAGGAACCGAGGGAGCATTACAGGACACAGCTACGGGTTTACTGCAGAAGTGCTCTGATGGGATGGTGCCGTCAACTGAAAACTTGAACTACACACTGGGATTCTGCTGTCCCTTGGTGCTCTAATTGTCACATTCTTGACTCTACAGTAGCTGCTTCGAAAAGTCCCTAAATGACCCTGCACACTTTTGTCTCACTCCCTCAGCATTCAAAGTTCCAGGCAAAATCTTGTGGTCGGCCTCGCAGAGACCACATGGCCATGCTCGAGCTAACAGGTGATGGGGAGAGGACAGGTGCGGCCCCTCCTTGGTTCCGGTAATGTGTGGAGGTGCCTGCCTCTCCAGTGACTTGAGATGCCTCCTAAAGTAGGAAGTGAGTTTGAATTCTGAGCACCAGAAAACGCCAGTGTTGGCAGGGGCTGGCATTGTGGCACAGCAGTTTAAGCTGTTGCCTGTGACTCTGGCATCCCATATGGGCACCGGTTCAAGTCCCGACTTCTCCACTTCTGATTCAGCTCCCTGATAATGCACCTGGAGAAAGCAGCAAAAGATGGCCCATATGCTTGGACTCCTGCCACCCACGTGGGAGACCCAGATGGAGTTCCAGACTCCTGGTTTCAGCCTGGCCCAGCCCTGGCCATCACAGCCATTTGGGATATGAACCAGTAGATGGAAGATCTCTCGGTCTCTGTATCTGCCTCTCTGTCTGTGAGTCTGCCTTTCAAATAAACAAATCTTACAAAAAAGAAAGTGTCCACCCTGGCCTACAACTGCATCACTGACCAATCTTTCACCTTCCTGACATAACAGAAATTTGCCTCTCCCATGCATAGAAGAAATCCATCCAAGCTGCCGTTCTCCAGCCAGTGAAATCTCCAACTCATGTCCTCTGTGTCCTTCCATCACAGCCCTAACCCTAGATGAATACAACTCTGCAAATTCTTTGTGTCAATCCTGGACTCATACAGATACAAAGACCGGCACCACTAAAAATCCACATTCCCCAGTTTCATCTGAGTTCTGTAGCCCCATTCCCCTCAAACTCCTTGGAAAACTTGATGTGTTGACTTCCTCTCTTCCTCCCACTTATACATTCAGTTCTTCCCTATCTTTGACTTGCCTTTCAAACATGCTACATTTTCTTGAATCTTCAAAAATGCCTGTTTCTTAAAAAGTCAAAATTCAATTCACCATGTGTACTAGCAATTTCACTCCTAGGTAGATACCTAAGAGAAATGGATACACAGGTTCACACAAAGATTAATAGTCAGGTATTCATAGCAACATCATTCAGAATGGTCAAAAGTTGAAAAGAACCCACATGTGATTCCAGCAGAATATCTATTTCAGGAAATACTATTCAGCAATTAGCAACAAAAAAGAGCAGATTTATGACACATCATTACTAACCCTCAAGAATACGATGCTCGGTGAACGAAACCAGACATAGTAAAACACATATTGTATGATGCCACTTATATGAAATTTCCCCAACACAAAGACAAATGGATACACTCAGAAAGTGGATGCTTGGTAGGATGGGAAGTGACTGCAAATGGACACAAGAAATGTTTTTGTGGAGATGGAAATGTTCTAAAGCCGAGCGTGGGGATGAATGTACAAGTCTGTAGCTGTGCTGAAATTCATTGAACTGTACCTGGCAATGGGTGAATCTCATGCAATGTAATTGCATTGCAGTAGCGTGTTTTAATACAAAAGCATCGCCCCAGCACCTTGCTACTCTCTAGCTTCTGCCCTGGTTCTCCCCTCCCCGTCCTGGGAAAACAGCTGGAGAACGTGGCCTGCACTCCCAGCCACACTTCCTCACCTCTCAGTCACTTTCTCATCTGCTCCCCCGTCACCTCTCACCCCCTTGCGTTTTGCCTTCCATTCCCTCCTTCCTAACCGAGTGTCATTTGCCATCCACCCCACTACTCAGCGAACACTGCTCTTTGCAAGACTACCAGCGACCTTGTTGCTAAATGGGGAGGATGGTTTTCAGGCCCTGCTTCGTGTGAGGTTTGGCACTGCTGAGCACTCCCTTCATCTGGAACACGATTGGTCCTTGGTTTCTGTGACCCCACCCTCTCCCGGGGTTACTCCGCACTCCTTGGCCACCACTCGTCAGCCTTCTTGTGGGCCTCTCTTCCTCTGCCCTTTCCTGACATGCGGGTGTTCAATACGGCTATGTCTAAGCCTTTTTCTCCTTCTGGTGGAAATAAACAAAGATCAACCGAATAAGGAAAGCACAGGCTCTATGTTCAGAGCTTGCTATGGCAGAGACTCAAAGGCAGGCAGGGGAGGGCAAAGCTTTGTAGTAGAGAAGAGGAAGGCTTTGGGTGTGCCTCGGTTGGAGGCCGTCGGCCTGGGAAATTGCAGGCAGCTAACTAGGTAGGAGAAGGCGCCCTGTGTCATTGGTTAAGAGTGCATATTTGTCTTTCTCTTGGTTGGGCCTAGGTGGGGACAAACACTAGGGAAGCTGTCAGTTGTTCATCAAGTCCTGGCCATCTGGGGCTGATTGTTACTGAAGTTATTATTTAGCTTCCTGGATTGTCACTAGAGGTAGCAATCTGCAACTCTGACTTATCACAGGCTGGCTTCCCTGGCTGTTTATTGGAGTGGAGGGGTGAGTTTCCTGGGCCAGTTGCTGCAGGTTGTTGGTCAGACTTCTATTTTTATATATGGTCTGGCCATTGTCCACTTTTATATTCAGTGTCTCATTCTGTACATCTTGGTGTGTGATCTCACCCATCTCTGTGGCTTTAATAACCAACTACATGCTGTTGGCTCCCAGCACTACAGCTCCAGCCTACATTTCTTTCCTGAACTCCAGATCCGTATGTCCAACTGCCTCCTGGGTATCTCCCCTTGGAAGGTCCAAAATGTAATTCAGTACTCCCCACCCCCCCAAAAAAAAAGTCTGTTCCTCTTTGGGTGTTCTCTGTCTGTATAAATGGTTCCATCATCCACCCAGCCACCTCAGTCATAAACCCATGCTTCTTCTTTGACTCTCTCTGCTAACCACCCCCATACAGTCCATTCACTAATCATGTTGATTTCTTGTTTCCTAATCTGTAATTCAGAGAGTCTATGTGGGGTGCATGGACCCTGGAAGGGTCCTGTAGGCAGGATTTGTCTAATTATGTGTATGAGCATTTGTCCAGGGAGGGTGTGCAGGCCATAGCTTCCACTGCAGTATCTCCGGCCCATGGCTCCACAAAGAGGTAAGAGCCATTTCTCTAAATCTACCCATTTCTCTTCAAGCCACCTCCCACTCTGGCCAGATGTAGTCACTACAGTCTCTGGTCTCCTCAGCAGCACATCAGGAGGGTATCTTGCTGTGGCCATGGGCTGGGCTGGCAGTGCTGGGTGCACTCTGCCCAGGGGCCTCCCGTGTGCCATGGCCTGCTCTCCCAGCCCCCTCACGCCAGCAGATCACTTATTCCCTGCCCTTTTGCTCTCCTCCCCTCTTCTCTTTCATCTTCTCCTGTTCTCCTTCCGCTCCCCAGCTTCTGGCTCATGCTTCACTAGCACACTAATTACAGGGTAATCGGATCTTTGACACACAGAGCTTGAAGCCTCTTAAAACCAAGACTAGAGTCAGCATTCAGCCTGCTCACTGGTTTTTACTTGCAGAGTTCCCAACACCTCCACCACAGCAGAAGGGGGTGGGGCTGCCCTTGGAGGTGTGGGGTCAGTGAGTGGGGAAACTCGGCCCCAGCAAGAGCTGTAGCGGGTTAGGAGAGATACGTGGTGCAGGCCAAAGAATCCTGGACCTTAAAATCTCTGACTGAACCTGAATGTTTGGAAGAAATTATGTAACCTAATCCAATCAACTTTCTATCTCTTAGAAGTGTGCCTTTATTCCTTTCTTTTCTTCAACACATGAACAGATTCTGTTAGCTCTGCCTCAATATATATTCTATTATGTTTCATTAATCTATGTACCCGTTCTTTCTTCACTTGCCCTTTCTCTTGTTTACTATAGCTTTACATTTTTTAGCTGTCTTGAAATCAGATAGTGTAAATTCTCCAACTTTATTCTTTTTCATTGTTCTGGGTCCTCTGGTTTTCTATATATACTTTAGAACCATTTTGTCCATGTCTGGAGTAATGTTTGTTGGAATTTTGAATGAAATTATACTGAATCTAATATTACATTAAATTGGGAAGATTATTAATATTCATAATATCATCTCTTCTTATCCATGAATATGGAATATTTCTCCATTATTTATATCTTTGATTACTTTCCTCCATGTTTTCTAGTTCTCCGCCTTCAGATCCTACATAGTTTGTTAAATTTATACCTAAATGGCACAATGGTGTAGCAGGTAAAGCCACTGCCTTTGATGCTGGCATCCCATATGGCCACCGGTTCAAGTCCTGGCTGCTCCACTTCTGATCCAACTCCCTGCTAATGCACCTGGGTAAGCAGCAGAAAATGGGGCCTCTGCCACCCACATGGGAGGCCCAGAAGCAGCTCCTGGCTCCTGACTTCAATCTGGCCCAGCCCTGGCCATTGCAGCCATTTGGGGAGTGAACCTGTGAATGGAAGCTCTCTCTCACTCGCTTGTTCTCTCTCTCTCGCTCGCTTGCTCTCTCTCTCTCTCTCCCCCTCTCTCTGTAACTCTACATTTCAAATAAATAAAATAAATCTTAAAATTCATACCTAAGTTTTTCATTGCTTTACTAATATTTTAACTGTTTTTAATTTTAATTTTTCGTTGCTGGTATATAGGAAAGTAGTAAATTTGTGTATTTCAAACTTGTATCCTGCAACCTTACTATACTCACTTATTAATTCCAGGAGAGATTGTTGAGATTTTGTACAATCTCTCAAATTTTGATACATTGCATCTTCATTCAGTTCAAAATATTTTCAAATTTCCTTTAGATAACTTTTACCTATGTGTTATTAAGAAATGTGTTAGTTTCCAAATATTTGGTGGTTTTTCAGTGATGTTTCTGTTATTGATTCTTATTCCATTCCACTGTGGTCTTTTTATTTTTCTTTCTCAGATAAAACAGGAGAGGGGGCAGGAAGGGGGATGAGAATGGGTGGGAGGATGGGTATGGTGGGAAGAATTACTATGTACATAATGTTGTATTTATGACATACATACAAATTAAAAATGAAAAGAAATAACTGCCTTCTTCTTGTCATTCATGCCTGCCTAAACTCTCAACCCTGTGGGGAGTACTTCTTGACTAATGCATTTAATCTTCTTATTTTTATTTATTTTACAGATTTATTTATTTGAAAATCAGAGTTACATAGAGAGAGAAGAAGAGGCAGAGAGAGAGAAAGAGAGAGAAGAAGGAGGAGGAGGAGGAGGAAGAGGAAGAAAGAAAGGTCTTCCATCCACTGGTTCACTTCCCAAATGGCTGTAATGGCTGGAGCTGTGCCAACTCAAAGCCAGGAGCCAGGAGCTTCCTCCAGGTCTTCCAAGCAGATGCAGGGGCTCAAGGACTTGGGCCATCTTCTAGTGCTTTCCCAGGCCATAGCAGAGAGCTGTATTGGAAGTGGAGCAGCCAGGACTCAAACCGGCACCCATATGGGATGCCGGCACTGCAGGTGGCAGCCTTAACCGCTATGCCACAGCGCCAGCCCCTAATGCATTTAATCTTGTTCCCCATCTTCACCTGATATACTACCTCTACTATTTCTTATATGTTTTCATAACACTTTTGTCTTTTTAAAATGGTCTTATTCATGTATGTATACTTTATAATTTTATCTGCTATATGTGTGTTTGTCATCCTTTCTCTAAAAAGGCAACCATGAACCTTTACCTTTTTTAAAAATTATTTAATTACAATGCAGTGTTACAGAGAATGAGAAAGCAAGAGAGAGCAAGTGAGAGAAAGAGAGAGAGAGAGAGAGAGAGAGAGAGAGAGAGAAAATCTTCCATCTGCTGGTTCACTCTCCAAATGGCTGCAATGGCTGGGGCTGAGCCAGGTCAAAACCAGGGGCCTGAAACTCCATTCAGGTGGTGTGGCAGGGGCCCAAGCACTTGGGCCATCTTCTACTACCTTCCCGGGTGAATTAATAGGGAGCTGGATCAGAAGCAGAGCAGCCAGAACTCCCAACAGCACTCATATGGGATGCAGGCATTGTAGGCAGTGGCTTAACCCACTACGCCACAATGCAGGCCAACCAAGAACCTTTTTTTTTTTTTTTACTAAATAGCACCTAAAGCAGTGCCTAACACCCCACTCTTGAGGCCAAGATTGAAGGAAAGTGAGGTAGGTAGGAAGAGGGTAAGTCTGATCTCAGGCAAATATAAAGGGGCCAGGTCAGAGTGGCACAGGAAATGAGGACAGTTCGTGTTTTTGCCACAGTTATTGGCATATTATTATATATCATTAATGAAGTCCTAAATAATTCAGAATTGTAATATATATCTTCTCCTTGGCTAGGGGTGAGCAGATCCACTCAAATAGGTTTTCCATCTTTTTTATTATTGCCCCCTAAAAATGTAATACCACAGGTATACTATTATTTATTTAATAATTATACATATATTTGTGCTTTATACCTAGCAAGAGTGAGTACAAAGCTCATTCTTTTTCCTCAATACAAGGTTAAGAATGAGTAACCACAAACTTTTAATTAAAATTAATTTAAAATGTTTATTAAACATTGAACTTTATAAGTGTATCTGAACTTTATAAGCAACTTTTGAATGTGATTTATTCACTTATACAAACTGTAACATATTAAATTACAATGTTCAGATTTTTAATTCATGTAACTGCATAATAATAATAGCATTATGATCTAAATTTTTTTAAATGAGAGCAGATATTTAGCCTAAAGTCAAGATGCCCACATCCCACATTTGAGTGTCTGGATTTGAATCCCAACTCTAGCTCCTGATTCCAGCTTCCTACTAATGTAGACCCTCGGGAGTACCGATGATGGTTCAAGTCATTGGATTCTTGTCACCCATGTGGGCAACCTGAACTGTTTGAGTGTCTCCTGGATCCAGTCCAAGCCAAGCCCTGGCAGTTTCACACATCTCTTTTTCTATCATATCATCTCTAGCTCTAGCTCTAGCTCCCTATCTCTGTCATCTCTATCTCTTTTGCTCTGCCTTTCAAACTAAAAAAAAAGTATGCCAAAGTTTGTTTGTTCACTGAAAAAACTTACTAAGAAATTATTTTTAATAAATTTTAATCCTGATTGACATTAGAAAATAGCTTTTAACTTAATCGTGTCTGTGGCCATTCAGGTATTGTTGACATTCTTGTTCCGCACTTGACATGATTGATGATGAATCGCATAACTTTTGAAGAATTAAATTTAAACTATATACATATAGTTCTCAATGGTTGAGGAACATATGAAGTTAATGAGGATCAAGCATGAACCAGCTAATGGCAGACACAGGCCAACTCTTGAACCAAAGCTTTAATAATGAGCAACCAAAATAAAGTCTTTGAATCGCAGCCATCTATTTGTCATGGCCTTACAGCACTTGGTGTGTCTTCCATAAATCCAATGTCTATGCTGCTCATGTGATTCTCAAGAAAACTCAGTAACACAGATTAAATACTAAAGAATACAAATTTTCAGGTAAATTTTGGCCTTAGAAGGCCATAAACCACTGTGACAGCTAAACTTTGTTTTCTCATACAGAACAAATTTTCACCCCCTTGAGAGTAATGTCACCTCTTTTAGGAATGCATGCCCTATGCATGTGGTGCAACTGGTTAAAGCCACGGCCTGCAGGACCAGCATCCCATATGGGCGGCGGTTCGAGTCCCAGCTGCTCCATTTCTGAGCCTGCTCCCTGTTAATGCACCTGAGAAAGCAGAAGATGCTCCAAGTCCCTGGTCCCTGGACCCCTGCACCCACATGGGAGACCTGGAAGAAGTTCCTGGTTCCTGGCTTTGGCCTGGCCCAGCCTTGGTCATTGTGGCCATTTGGGGGAGTGAACCAGCTGATGGAAGATTCTCTCTCTCTCTCTCTCTCTCTCTCTCTCTGTGTGTGTGTGTGTGTGTGTCTGTGTGTGTGTGTATAATTGTGTCTTTCAAATAAATCAATCTTTAAAAAAAAACAACACATGCCCTAGGGTAACATTTTGATTTGACTACATGAAACAAGTAGAATAAATGCTGGATAGGCAGAAAAACAAAGGAAATAAAGTATTTACCAGAGAAAAATCCCCTTCTGAGGACAAAATAGCAAACATTTCTCCCAACTAACATTTTCAAAAACATCTTGACCCAACATAACACTACTAAAGCATGTGTAATAACTACTCGCCTCTTCTTGAAAATTATTTTATCTAAAATCTTAGCATACTATCCCCAGTTCAAAGTCCAGGAATTGCAGCTGATATTCTTTTCTCTGTAGGTAACTTGCAATCTCTTCCAGATATGTTGCAAGCTACGAGCTAACTTGTACATTGAATCACCTTATACACACTCTATATTCTACAATGGATGAATATGAAGAAAGAGAACGGAAATAAATAAATGTATATATAAATACTATATATATACATATATATATATATATAAATACACACACACCAAACAAGGAAGAAAATAATGAGAATGGTTATATACTTGATACTAAAACTAGTCCAGAGAACACAGCTGATAATTCTGACTTCCGTTTTTTTCTGTTGAATCCATTCGTGCCCCATTGCCTTTAGCAAACAAACAGCTTAGCAGGTCACGGATATTTGATTCGTAGGATGAGGCCTTTCATGTTCTTGCATGTTTAGGGCTATTGCATTCTTTGGCTAATCTTTATCACTGGACATGTTGTGGATGAAAACACCCAGGTGATTTCCTGGAACTCACACAAAAGATAGATTGGGCCCCACTCCAGCAACTCCGGTAATCCTGAGCATGCCTTGTCGGAGCAAGTTGTGTATTATGTTCCTATGCACTTTTTTTTTAAAGATTTATTCATGTATTCAAAAGCAGAGTTATAGAGAGGCATAGGCAGAGAGAGACATCCACAGGTTCACTCCACAGATGGCTGCAACGGTAAGAGCTAGGTCGATCTGAATCCAGGAGCCAGGAGCTCCTTCCTGGTCTCTCACACAGGTGCAGGGGCCCAAGGACTTGGGCCATCTTCCACTGCTTTCCCAGGCCATAGCAGAGAGCTGGATCAGAAGCAGAGCAGCCAGGATTCGAACCGGTGCCCATATGGGATGCCGGCACTGAAGGCAGCAGCTGTACCTGCTACGCCACAGCACCAGCCCCCCTAATGTACTTTAGAAATTGTGTGCCATCTGAGCTGTTGGAGGTCCTACCTTTATTGAGTTGTTATAATCTTCCATAAACTTTTGCTGCTGGACTAATACTAGGCTCATGCAGTGAATCTCCTAGGGCCCAACCATGCTCTTCCCTTCCCCCTTGCAGAGCAGACTCCTTGTTTCCCCTTGATGAGTAAGGTCACTCTTCCCAACCAACATTCTAAACCCCCATCCTGGTGATTGGCTCAATGGCATGGGGAGTTCCAAACAGCCAGACGGAAGTGAAGCATCACCTGCCTACAAATCAGAGTTCTTTTCAAGATATTTACTAAGTGAAGTGTTGAGAGGTGTTATTCCCATTTCCCCCCTTGGGTTCCTAGACCCATATATTCTACTTTTGGCAGAAAGAGGATTATATATTGGTTGGTAATGCAGAGAATATACAAAGTGCTATTTCCTAGCTGTCAACATAACTAAGTCTTCCATAGGCCATTCCACCTTTCCTTTTTCATTTATTTCAAAGGCGAAGTTCCAGAGAGAGAAGGAGAGACACACGGAGAGGGCTTTTCCATCCACCGCTTCACTACTTAAATGGTCTCCATGTTGAGGACTGGGCCAAGCCAAAGCCAGGAGCCAGGAACTCTATCCAGGTCTCCCACGTGGGTGCAGAGACCCATTCACTTGGACCATCTTCCACTGCTTTCCCAGGTGTGTTAGTACTAAGGGAGCTGGATCTGAAGTGCAGAAGCTGGGACTCCAACTGGCACTCATATGGGATGCCAGTGTCGCATGTGGCCACTCAACCCACCACACCACAATGCTGACCACAGTTCCACCTCTCTCTAAGGACAATTGTTTATGTGTGCATGTATATGTGGTCAGAACAGGGAACCTCGTGTTACTGAGATCATTATGCTATTCCTTTCACTGTGGAATGAGTTTCTTGATCAGAACAGTATATCATACAGTATATTGCCATGCTACATAATGTTTATAAATAGTTGGGAAAATCAAGGATGATGGTGCTGGTAGAAGCACTGCAGGCATGGAAGGCAAATCCGTTCCTGAACAGGTGATTGCTTCAGTGACGATCAATGGGTGACAACTCCATGGTGGAAGGGGTCCAATGTAATATCTCTATCCCCCAGGGATTTGTGGGTTCCCTCAGGGAACGGTGATGTATTGGGAGTTTTCCTATTCAGAGATTGAGCGCTAACTTGGCACCGAGTCAAGCTAAATGAAGGTGAATCCATAAAGAACCCACACAAAACACCCATCCCTTCTACTGGGGCCATTTTTTTTTTCATTGGCTCATTGAACAAGCAGTGGAGTGTCTAGATAAAACTCCAAAGGCTGGGTCACCATGTTCCTACAGGTGAGCATTCCTGACACAAATAGAGCTGTTCACCTACTCCTCACTTACATGCAGGCAAAGCAATTAGAACTGTGCTAAGTATTTCATTGCATTGTTGTTGCTATCTGTTCTCCAATCTTGTTCCTTTCTAGTCTAAAACCGTCTGGCCAGATTTAATCAGTGCCGCAGGCACATTGCTTTCTAGATAGAGATCACCCAGATGCATGGCCCCAGTAGGAGAATTTCCCCTGCTCAGTTCCCATCAGGGTCACCCCAGCATGCAGCTGCACCACACCTAGACTTCCGACTACTTCCTGTTACCACCTGCACACTGTGCTCCCAGGACTTTTTCTTCTTCGGGAGCCACCTGCAAGGCTCACGGCAGGAGCTGAGGCACAGCGAGAGATGTTGTGCAGAGGGGCGGCCTCTGCTAACCCATCTGGGCCTTCAGCCCTGTGCCCGCCTGATCTGGCACCGACCACTGCCTTTGGAGATGGGCTGTTGCCGTTGCTCACCCAACCTCAGGGTGAGCTCACAAGCGTGCTCACTTGGGGTCCCGTGTCTAGACGTTCAGGCTCGACCAGGACGCAGCCATCGAACTTCCTTGAGTTAGTCGTCACACGCCAGGGGCAGTTTCTCAGGAGGGGAAGAATGACTTGAGGAGAGCCCGGCCTTTTCCCCAAGGCAGCAGAAGCTGGGGACTGGGTTCTCCAGCTGGGGCTTGGCTGGGGCTCTGCAGCATCGAGCCCTTCAGGCACCCCCTCACTCAGACACTGAGCTGTTCACTAAGCCAACACGGGTTACTGACTCGGGTGCCCATGGCCCAGTGCTGGGAGCTGGGGGTCCCAGTTCTCAAGACACGGCCAGTCCCGTGCAGGAAACAAAGGCAGCATGGAGAGAGGCCCCCAAGGGCTGTGGCAGCCCAAGGGAGCAGGCGACCTGCCGTGCTGTGCACAGGTGTGACAGCCATCCCAGACGGAGTGCGCTGGGAACACCGGCACAGACGCACGCACCAGGCGCTCATTGAGAGCCACAGCCACACGCCTCTCCTGCACGCATCTCATCATGGACCTGAGTCAGTGTCCGTGCGCTCCGACAGAAGGGGCGCTTGACTGGGAGGTAGGAGACGTGGGTGAGGCCCCCACTCCCTCACACGGTCCCTGTGAGCTGAGGGCCGAGTCCCTGCCCTCCCAGGCCTCACGGCTTGCCTGAGAGATGCGAGCAGCTCGCGCTCACCTGTGGTCTCTGTGTTTGTCACTTCACCTGGGGAGTCAGCAGCACCCAGACTGCTCCCAGGTGCACAGTGGGTGCTGCACAGTGAGGGCTATGGTGATGGGGGTGACCACTGAGGGCACTGCCAGCTGCGCATGGAGCACTGTGCCCAGCACACGGAAGGCTGGGCCAGGTGTGTGCAGGTGCACGCACACGTTAGTGAGCAGGAAGCACATGTGGAGCTGGCCACTGTCCACCTGGGCTCTAAGCAGCATGAGAGGGCCATGGCCACCCGTCAGCAAGAGCGCCCAAGCTGCAGGTGGTGCCATGGGGCAGGGTCACACCTGCATGGCCTCTCACTCTGCCCTGAGGAGCCACAGATGAGCCACAGGCCAGCGTACACAGACTGCCAGCCGGGGAGTGACAGGGAGGGAGCCATGAGGACTGGGCTGTAAGTGACAGCGCCTTGTCTGGGACCCCTCCTGCCTCTCCAGCAGAGATACTGAGGTGCAAGGCAGGAAAGCCTGGCTTTCAGTCCTGGCTCTGTCTGGCCCAGGCTGTGTGACCTGCGGTCACTCTCTGCCCCTCTCTGGACCTCAGCTCCGTCCTCCATATCTGGGTGTGGGTATTGCCCACCCCACAAAGCTGTTGTGGATATCAAATGAGGCCACACGTCGGGAGCAGAAGGCACCGTGGCTGTGAGGAGGGGTCCCATACATGACAACATAGCTGCCCCCACTCCTCCTCTCCCCCTGTTCCCACCCCCACATGATCCTTCCAGCAAGAACAGCACCTGTGCCCACAAGGCCAGGGCCAGATGTGGGGGGGGGAGGGGACAGAGCCCTGTATGAGCCCCTCCCAGAATGTGCAGGGCACATGGCCCAGCCCAGGAGAGATGGAGACCGGGCTCGGCCACCTGACCGTGAGGGCTTCCTGAACCAACCACGGAGCAGGAGCTGGGCCTGGCATGGAGCTGGGAGGGCAGGCGAGACGCAGCCAGAAGTGGGTCAGCTGCTGACCGCGTGACCCCTGCGGTGGGGAGGGTGGCAGCAGCCCCAAGTCGCAGAGAAGGGATTCAGCGTGGGGCCCTCCAGGCAGCTGTCTGCCAGAGTGGTGACCAGCGACCAGAGGGGACCGCAGGCAGCAAGCGAAGGCACAGTGTGGTGAGAGGGATGAGGGGACCTGCCAGGCAGGGGTGAAGGGAGGTCGTGTGATGGAGCAGCCAGACTGGGGCGGGCCTGGAGGGCCGGGCTCCAGCTAGGAGACCCGCAGAAGCCGCTGGCACCTGGGAGCCACCAAGGATGCGTCCACACTGAGTGGCTGATGGGGAGGAAGGCAGGCGTGGGCAGAACCTGCTCCTGGCCCAGCTCTAGTGTGGGCCCCTCCTCAGGACCCAGGCAGCACCACCCTGCCTGTCCAGCTCCGCCCCAACCACACCTGGGCCAGCTCAGCCACGCGTGGGGGTGCACGGGGCTCTCCCTACCTGCTTGCCCCGAGCTGAGAGGCCAGAGTCTCCTCCGATGCGGCCCCTGAGGTTGAGCTCGCTCTCTCCATGCCGGCACAGGTAGATGGAGCGGGGTGTGACGTGGATGTTCATGAGGTAGTAGACTGTGCGGCTCTGGACGTGGTCCTGCACTCGGTTCACCATGTAGCGTGTGCCCACGTCGAAGGTCTTGATGTAGGACAGGTGGCTGGGCCAGACCCAAGCAGCAGCAAGGGCAGCTCAGGGCTGATGCTGGGGGCTCCAGGCTACTCCCCCACCCAGCTTCTCCCCCCCATCCATGCTCCACCCCTGCCGGTCCTTCTCTGCCCCACCCTGACCCCACTACCCACCCCTGCTGATTGCTCCACCTGGGCTCCTTGTTGGCCAATAAGACTCAGTGGCCCGAGGCCAACGGTGGTGGGAGCGAGAGTCTGGGGCATTTAATCCCGCGCTCTGTCCGCTGGGCTCTGCCTCGGCCTGGTGAAGTCCCCAACTGCAGCCATGTGCTCCTGGGGGCTGCTCCAATTCTGGGATGCGGCTCTCACTGCGGGGCCATAGCTCCACTTCTCCTTCACCCTGCAGTTCTGGGCCACCCAGGGCTTTTCCTGACGGTGCCACGCAGTCTGACCACGCCCCGTGGGACCCTCCATGCCTCCCAGCTCTGTTCCTTACGTCCTCAGAAGTTATCTTCGGTTGCCCCTTGGAGGGGATGTCTGCCTCTCAACAACACGCTGACTGCCAGAGAGAGGCAACGTGAGCGCGACACAGAGCGCGTGGACGTGTGACTGACAGGAGGGCCTGGTGGGGTGTCCTGAGTGGTTGGGGGGAGGAGAGTGACCGAGCAGAGGACACAGCCAGCTGGTGTGGGAAACGTCCCCCTCCCCCGGCCCCCCGGGACTGAGGAAGCCACATCGGCACATGGAGCCTGATGCTGGACTCGCCTCTGCTGAGCCCACAGACACCAAGGAAGTTCGGGCAGCCCGGGGCCCCTGCTTGGGGGTGCGGGGCACAGAGACGGCCAATGCCATCACATCTGGCACTTGCGAAGGCTGGGCTGGCGACACCGGCATCACTCCCTGAGCTGGGAGCGATGCAGATGGCTGAGCCCACCTTGGGGAGCCCGGTTGCTCAGCTTGCAGAGGGCCCAGGAATCAGCATCTGTGACCAGCTGGGGGAACTGTACCTGCAGCCAGGGTGTGGAATCAGGGAACTGGGCCCTGCACTCCCTCAGAGCAGTGATGGACAGGCACCGAGAAATCTCCAGGTCCCGAGGCCCTTGCAAAGCCTATAGCAATGGAGGCCTGTCTGGCAGATGCAGAGGGCAGCGGGGCGGACATACTGCAGACAGACACACACGGACTGCCTTCCCTTCCCAGCTGTAACTCCCGCTGATGAGCGAGACTCCATAGCTCTGCATCACTGTCCCCATCTAAGTGGGGTAGGGAGGGGGCACCCATCACTGGGGACCATGAGGGCATTTGAGAAAACCCACCCCACAGATGCCTGGGTGTCCTGTCAGGGAGACTGGAAGAAAGTGTGCTGGCCGGCATCGGGGAGCACTCACGGCGCCCCGGGTGGGGTCCCCCGTGCTAGACCTAAACGTCCTCCTGTCACCCCCACACGCACTGGGTGTCACCAGGAGCCACGGGCATCCGGGCTAGGGATGGAGAGACGGGGCTGAGAGGGAGGCAGTGACTGGGGCACGGCCCCTCAGCGGCCGTGGGGACCTGGGCCCACGGGCCGGGGCCATCGCAGGCCTCGCAGCCTGCACTCTGGAGCCCTAAGCTATAAACGGCAGTGCCCTCCCCCTTCTCCTTAAAGGTTACAGCAGAGGGTAGGACCAATCCTGTGGGGATAAGGCAGAACAAAGAGCTGGGAGAGGAAGGAAGCCCAGGGAACGTATGTGAGCAGGCGCCTCCGAGAGTATGGGGGCTCGGGTTGCCCCCCAGCTTCCTGACAGCTGGAGCAGGAAGGGGGGAGCAGAATTCCCAAGTTTCCCCTTTCTGGAAAAAAGGAGGCGCAGAGACAGTTGTAAATGGACATTTGTCTTGGACTCAAATTCCAGAGCAGTTGATCTTGTGGCCGGCTCAGCAAACATCCGGGACCAGGAATTCAGCAGTGATTTCATGGGATATTCAGAGATGTAGTTATTCACAGGATTTTTTAAAATTTTTATTTATTTATTTATTTATTTTGACAGGCAGAGTTAGAGACAGAGACAGAGAGAAAGGTCTTCCTTCCATTGGTTCACCCCCCAAATGGCTGCTACCGCCGGCTCACTGTGCCAATCCAAAGCCAGGAGCCAGGTGCTTCCTCCTGGTCTCTCATGCGGGTGCAGGGCCCAAGCACTTGGGCCATCCTCCACTGCACTCCCGGGCCACAGCAGAGAGCTGGACTGGAAGAGGAGCAACCGGGACAGAATCCGGCATCCCGACCAGGACTAGAACCCGGTGTGCCGGTGCCGCAGGCAGAGGATTAGCCTAGTGAGCCGCGGCCCCGGCCTCACAGGATTCTGACATTCCTCCTTGAAGGCAGAGGAAATGCAGAATTCGAGCACATGCCTCCATAGTAGTATCGCCAAATGCATGTTCTTCCCCACTTCTGCTTCCGCCTCACCTACTACAGCATTGAAAATAGAAGACAATGGACAATGGACAGCTCCTCGCCACAAACCGCCCACTACACGCGAGCATTCTTATATGTGCTGTACTCACTCCTTCCCTTCTGGCAGTGGAAGAGTTGTCCTTTTTCCTCGCACTAGAGTTCTCTGTCCCATTCCTGCTACTGCATCAAAAACCTGGATAAATCAGTTATACCGCTCACTCCTGTATCTTCAGTCGCTCCCCATCTCCTGACTCAGCCTTTATTTTTAAATTCTTTAAAAGGATTTTAGTTATTTATTTGAAAGTCCACATTAGAGAGAGAGAGAGAGAGAGGTCTCCCATCCCCTGGTGCACTTCCCCGATGGCTGCAATGGCTGGGGCTGGGCCAGGTTGAAGCCAGGAGCCATAAGCTTCATCTGGGTCTTACACATAGGTGGCATGGGCCCAAACACTTGGGCCATCTTCCACTGATTTTTCTCAGGTACATTAGCAGTCAGCTGGATTGGAGCAGCCCAGACACGAACCAGTACCCACATGAGATGTTTGGTGTCACAGGAAATGGCTTTACACACTCCACCACAGTGCTGGCCTCCAGACTCAGCCTTTAAATGTGTTCAAGTATCTTGTATCTTGTTTTATAAAATGTCATTGTCAAGGTAGAAAGTCTTCTAGGACACCACATATAGAGAGTGAGGAGCTCCATGGACCCACTCTATAAGCATACAAGCAAAACTAATGAAAAGAACAGCTAATTAAAATCTCTAGGAGTTGTCATAAGTGTATACAGTAAATGAAGAAGCATTTATTCAAGAAAACACACAAAAACTTCATAAGAAGAGTGAGTCTGTGTCTTTTGAGCAAAAAATCCACTTCCTCCTCCCCCCTTTCCACTCAGGTTAAAGGAAGCTCTGCTTCAGATGTGGCCAAGAAGATGGTCTCTCCCTTCTTCAGGACCCAATCCAAAATTACTGGATCCCACCTGGAAGGACCAGCCACCACCATTTCTCATCCATCACAACTCCGAGTGGAAGAGGCTAAACTCCTGGTGAGATGTAGCCAAGAAGCAGGAGTGTCCCTTCCTCTACCCAGAGAGTGTACTTTTAGAGCAGAGCCTAACAAAGAAGCGAACATGCAAGAAAACAAGTGGTTTAATCCATTCCACCCCAGCTCACCCATCGGGCAGAGGTTCCACACCAAGAGAGACTAGCTGGGAAAACAAGAGTATTCTGCCCTGTTCCCGGCAGAGTCGTGGCTCGGAGATTTTTTTTTTTTTTTTTTTACCAGAGGAGAGGAAATCCATGAATAAAGGAACTCCACAGCACTACCCAAAGAGCTGCTGATTTGAAACAGAATGTGGGAAAGTTCAAGATGCATGACACCTGAAAATCACAGTTCTTCTTAATTAAAAGTCATAAAAAAATTGTGGTCAGCTAAGTCATCAAACAAAACTAGGGAAATACACAACTAAAAGTGTTGCAGGAGTTTTGGTGTTGATGTTGTGGGAGTGGCCTGAAGCACCGGCATCGCATATGGGCGCCAGTTCTAGTCCCAGCTGTTCCACTTGCAGTCCAGCTCTCTGCTGTAGCCCAGGAGGGCAGTGGAGAATGGCCCAAGTGCTTGGGCCCTGCGCCCGCATGGGAGACCTGGAAGAAGCTCCTGGCTCCTGGCTTAGGATCAGCACAGCTCAGGCTGTTGCAACCATCTGGGGAGTGAACCAGTGGATCCTCTCTTGTCTCTACCTCTCTCTGTAACTCTGTCTTTCAAATAAATAAAATAAATCTTTAAAAAAAAAGAGAGCTCCATCAAAGAGACAATCAAAATGAGCTCTGTATAAAAAGCACTGCCATCCTGGTGCCTATGCATGGGCGGCCCAGATCTGAGAACCCTGAGGAACAACAAGAAGGGAAATAGCTTTCAATGAAATAAAGTAGCTGAGCCACTAAAAGCAGATACACAAGCAAGTACATAAACAACCACCGGAGAGAGGGAAACTGTCTTTGAGAGGGACCAGATGTTGGATATAACATATCAGTACTCCAAAATCAGCACAATAAGTATGCTTCAAGAACTAGAGGAAACCTTGCTTAAAAAGTGAAAAAAACACACATTCAAACGCAGTTGCACATCTGGGGGCCTTTAGAAAGCTGACACAGCTTCAGGCTGATGCAAGCTCAGGACTGACCTGGCAAAGCTGTCCCTAAGCTCAGAGCAAGCCCAACTAGTAAGGACTGCCCAAGCAGAGGGCCAGTGTGCAAAGATTGAGAGAAGTGCTCGATCTCTCTCTCTCTCTCTCTCTCTCTCTCTCTCTCCATGCTTTTTGTTTTTCTGCTTTCACTCCTGGAGTTCAAAGAAATCCATGCCAAAAAATTAGCTAAATACCAACTAAAGGAACAGCGACACTAAGGACCACACATGCCAAGGAATAGTGTTCAAAAAATAATTTGGCAAGATCTAAACACAAATGGACCACCATAGCCTTCAGTAATTTAAAAAAAAATAAAAGAAGAAAAGAAAAAACAGCATATCCCAAGGGAGGGGGAGAATCTGATTTTGAGTGTTATCCCACTATAATAATCAAATGCCTAATTTTCTTTTTTTTTTTTTTTCAGATTTCTTTGTTTATTTGAAATACAGAGTGACAAGAGAGAGGAACAGACAAGAGGGAGAGAGAGAGACATGCACGTGTGCATACACACACACAAGTATATTCCATCTGCTGCTTCACTCCCCAAATGGCTGCAATGGCCAGGGCTGGGCTAGGCCAAAACCAGGAACCTGGAACTCCATCCTGGTTTCCCACATGCATGGAAGGAGCCATCTTCTTATGCTTTTCCAGGAGCATTAGCAGGGAGCTGGATTGAAAGTGAGCAGCCGGAGTGGAGGATGGCCCAAGTCCTTGGGCTCTGCACCCTCATGGGAGACCAAGAGGAAGCACCTGGCTTCCTGGCTTCAGATCGGTGCAGCATGCAGGCCGTGGCGGCCATTTGGGGGGGGGTGAACCAACGGAAAAGGAAGACCTTTCTCTCTGTCTCTCTCTCTCACTGTCTAACTCTGCCTGTCAAATAAAAAAAAAAAAAAGTGAGCAGCCGGGACTCAAACTGGAGCCCATATGGAATCCTCATATGGCTCTTAAGAGACCCCAAATAACCAAAGCAATCTTGAAAAAGAGCAAAGGTGCAGGACTGATATTTCCAATTTCAAAACTTACCAGTAATCTATACGAATCAAAACAGCATGGTGTATAATTGTAAATTATTGTAATGTGTGCTAGTTCCTTGCCCCAAACTTCTCTCATTGATACAACACAGAATTCCTCTAATTATTTTTGTTTACAATTAGGCCGTTATAACAGATTAGCCTCTTTTTATAGTATGGTCCTCTATGGTTCCATGAGATATTTGCAAAGCTCTTTCAAAATGTCCAAGATACAGCATTGAGGAGGAAACTATGTCTCCTAAGAGTTCTTTTGGTTGTTAGAGATGAGAAAAATGTATACTGATCATTTTAGTTTGTGCGTAAAATATATTCTAGTAATCATTGATTTTATTTTATCTTTTTAAAGATTTATTTATTTATTTGAAAGTCAGGGTTACACACAGAGAGAGAGAGAGAGAGGGTTTCCATCCACTGGTTCACTCCCCAGTTGTCCCCAATGGCCAGAGCTGTGCCGATCTGAAGCCAGGAGCCAGGAACTTCTTCCAGGTCTCCCACATGGGTGTAAAGGCCCAAGGACTTGGGTCATCTTGTACTGCTTTCCCAGGCCATAGCAGAGAGCTGGATCAGAAGTGGAGCAGCCAGGACTTGAACCAATACTGCAGGCAGTGGCTTTACCCGCTATGCCACAGTGCCAATCCCAATCATTGATTTTAAATATGACAAATTCTTGTAGATAATCTTTCTTGTTTATCATATTTTCCTAGAGAAGCCTAGATAAAGATATATTCCAACTAATCTTGTGTGCTAACCCACCTCCCACCCACCCCCACTCCCCAAATTGAACTCTGGGCTTATTGACAAGCAAATTAGAAAACCTTTTTAAAATTGTTAGATTTGTTGAATTGGAATTTCCATTAAGATAAAAGGTTTTCACTCAAGTGAAAGGTTTTCACTGCAAGTGAGAAAGAAATTTGGTCTTTCATTTTTATCATTTTATAAACTTGTATTTCTCTGTATACTAGGGAAGTTCTAGACACAAAAAATATTCCAAAAAGTAAGGACATTAGAGCACTCAGGTGCTGTTGTGTTTCCTCAGTGCTGATGAATTAGACATCTAGGGAAATAATGCTTCAAGGCCTTCTTGCCAAGGCAGCTTCATGGATGGCTGGGTAATGTTTGTACTGAGGAAGAGATGGAGCAGCAGATTGGAGTGGGGATCTCCCCACTAGTCAAGCAGTGTAGTCAGCTCCCTCACAGGGGTAGTACTTCATTATACTTGTGACAGTGTTCTTGTGTCCACAATTGACCAAAAGGTCAAGATCCAGAAATAGAAGGTATTGGTCAGGTGATCACTAGTAGAACCTTGTGCTTTTTTTTTTAATTAGTTAATTAATTTTTTTAAGGAATACAAATTTCATAAGTACAATTTTAGGAATATAGTTATTCTTCCCACCATACCTGCCCTCCTACCCACATTCCCACCCCTCCACCTCCTCTCTCTCCCCTTCCCAGTCCCATTCTCCATTAAGATTCATTTTCAATTAACTTTGTACACAGAAGACCAACTCTATACTAAGTAAAAATTTCAACAATCTGCACACACATGCATACACACACACAAAAAAAACTATTTGGGAATGAATTTTACTGTTAACTCTCATAATACAACTCATTGAGGACAGAGGTCCTGCATGGGAAGTTAGTGCACAGTGGTTCTTGTTAACTTAACAATTAACACTTATGTATGATTTCAGTGACCCCCTGAGGCTCTTGACATGAGCTGCCAAGGCTATGGAAGCCTTTTGAATCCACAAACTCCGTCAGTATTTAGAGAAGGCCATAGACAAAGTGGAAGTTCTCGCCTTCCTTCAGAGAAAAGTACATCCTTCTTTGATGGCCATTTTTTCCACTGGGGTCTCACCCACAGAGACCCTTCATGTAGCACATTTTAGCCACAGTGTCTTGGCTTTCCATGCCTGAAATGCTCTCACCGGCTTTTCAGCCAGACCAGGAAGCCTTAAGGGCTGATTCTGAGGTCAGAGTTTTAGTAGAACCTTGTTGATTATGAAGTGGAGGAATAATGTCAAGGTAGGTTGGGGGGAAATAGCAACTAAGATTTTACTAGTGAATTTCCATGTTGATTATGTATATTAATATTCCTTAAAATTGCATGTTCACCTATGTAAAGTATTGTCTATGCTTTATGCTTTTAGTAAAAAGGAAAAAGAGAACTTGCATTAAGTTGCTTATTATTTCCTACTACATATGCATTTTCTTTTAGGAATGTTTAGTTATAATTACTGTTCACAAAAAAACAGCACAGTATTGCCATAAAAACAGACATGTACACTGATGGACTAGTATAGAGAGCCCAGACACTCAGATGATCAAATTATTTTTTGACAAGGACTTCAACATCATTCAGTGGAGAAAGACCACTCTTTTCAACAAATGGTGTTTGAAAAATGCGTATCAGCACACAAAAGAATGAAGTTGGACCCTTATCTTATACCACATAAAAAAGACAACTCAGGATGGCTCAAAGAGCTAAATGCCACAGCTAACAATACAAAACTCTTAGAAGAAAAGAGGGAGGAAGCCTCATGACATAGGATTTGGCAATGGTTCCTTGGATATGACACCAAAAGGACAGACAACCAAAGAAAAATAACTAAATTTGACTAACTCAAAATTACAACTTTCATACAATCAAGAGAGTGAAAAATCACTCCATAGAATGAGGAAAAACATCTGCAACTGGTAAGGAATTGCTATGGGCTGGATTTTATCTTCTGAAAGTTCATGTGTTGAAGTCCTAACCCCCAGTACCTCAGAATGTGGCAATATTTTGAGAAAGAGTCTGTAAAGAGGTAATTAAGGTTAAACGAGGTCATTAGGATGGGCTGTAACTCAATATGACTGATGCTCTGATAAAAAGAGGAAATTAGGACACAAACACAGAGGAATGTCGATGTAGAAACAAAGGGAGAAATCGCCTTCCCCAAGTCAAAGAAAGAAAAGTCTCAGAATGAAACCACCTTGCTGACACCTTGACTTTGAACTTCTAGACCCTAGAATCATGAAAAAATAAATTGCTGTTGTTTAAGCCACCAAGTCCTGGCAGCCTTAGCATAATATTACAGGCATTAATACCCAGAATATTTAAAGGAGTCTGATAGCTCAGTAACAGCAACACAAAAATAACCCAATTGAAACATGTGCAAAGACTTCAGGTAATCCCCCAAATAAAATGTCCTAATGGCCAGTAAACATACAAAAATGCAAACCAAACCAAACAAACATACAAAAAGACCCAGGAAATCACGAGTGTTGGTGAAGGTCTGGAATCCTTGAGCCTTGTGATAGGCATGTGAAATGATAGAGCCCCTGTGGAAAATAGAATGACAGGTCCTCAAATTTTAAACATAGAATTGCCATATGATCCAGCAATTCCACTTCTAGATATATACTCAAAATAATTAAAAACAGGGTCTCAAACAGATATTTGTAACTAATACTCATAGAAATACTGTTCAAAATAGCCAAAACACAGACACACACCGAATATCATTCAGCCTTAAAAAGGAATGAAATTCTGAAATATGCTACCATATGGATGGAGCTTGAAAACATTATGCTTAGTGAAATAAGCCAGTCACAAAAGGACAAATATTATATGATCCCACTTGTTAGGTGAGGTATCTACAATGCTCAAATTCATGGAAACAAGAAATAGAATGGTGTTTACCAGGAACTGGGACAGAGGTGTAAATAGGAATTTATTATTTAATGGGTGGAGAATTTCAGTTGGAGATAATGAAATAGCTCTGGAGTTGGATATTATGATGTTTTTTCAACAGTGTGAATGTCACTCATGTCATTGAATTGTTCATTTTAAAATGATAAAGTGGGGGCTGGGGGACGGCACTGTGGCATAGCGGGTAAAGCCACCACCTGCAGTGCTGGCATGCCATATGAGCGCCAGTTCGAGTAAAATTTCACAGGGAAAACAGAGGTTGAAGGGAAACCTACGGATTTAAAGGTGTATGAGAGAGAGAGAGAGAGAGAGAGAGATAGACTAATTATAATGTTCAGGCCTCATTTATATCCTAACCCAGGCAAATTAATCTGCCAGACAAAATATAACATCTATGAGACAGTTGGAAATTGAAACACTGATTGAATATTTGATGATATTAAACAATTAACTATTGGGTAATATTTTAAACTTACTGTTAATTTTTAAGGCATGAAATTGATATTGGATGACTTTTTAAACAAATGAGTCCCTTTTATAGAGATTGATACTGAAATATTTACAAATTATGGGAAGGAGGAGGTTGAAATAAATACATTTTCAGCTGAACAAAAATTAAATTTGCCCTTTTTATTATTTATTTATTTTAAATTTGTATGTATCTCATAAATGCAGCATCATATATATAGTAACCCTAACTTGTTCTCAAGAATCCCTTCCTTTTAGTATATTAAAAGGAGGGTATTATTAAGTTATAGTGATGTCAAAGAGCTCACAAAAGATGTGTCATCCTTGGGTTCTTCTTTAAAGACAATTAAGTTTCAAACCACTATAATCCAAAAGTTGTACTTTTGAATTTATATTGATTAAATAAAAGTTTTCAAAAAAAGACAATTAAGTTTCTAAAAGGAAAGAAAGGGGAGGAAGGAAGGAGAAAGAGGAAGGGAAAAAAAGTGAAATCACCTCTTAGAAGCAACAACATAGATGAGCCCTTGTAAATTTGCCTTTAAAAGATTCCAATAAAAACACATTATTTAAAGGTTGTGTTTTAGGCAGAAAGTAAGTGATCGAAGGACTGAAGATGAAGCAGGAATGATGAATGAGTGTAGTAGACATGAATGTCTTCAGGAGTTAAAAACAAAGAAGTAACTAAGTGCAGGAAAACCTGGCACTTTTAAGTGTAGAAGGAGGGGCCAGTGCTGCGGTGTAGCAGGTAAAGCCACCGCCTGCAGTGCCCGCATCCCAAAAGGGGGCCGGTTCCAGTCCTGGCTGCTCCACTTCCGATTCAGTTTCTGCTATGGCCTGGGATAGCAGTAGAAGATGGCCCAAGTCCTTGGGTCCCTGCACCCATATGGCAGACCCGGAAGAAGCTCCTGGTTCCTGGCTTCAGATCGGCCCAGCTCTGTCCATTGCAGACAATTGAGGAGGGAACTAGCAGATGGAAGACCTTTCTCTCTGTCTTTCCCTCTCACTGTCTGTAACTCTACCTCTCAAATAAATAAATAAAAAATCTTAAAAAAAATGTTTGTGGCCCATCTATTTGCTGCTTACAAGAAACACATCTTTCCAACAAACATGCATACAGACTGAAAGTGAAAGGTTGGGAAAAGATATTCCATGCCAACAGAAATGAAAAAAGACAATACATATCAGACAAAATAAACTTTAACACAAAAACTGTTAAGAGAGACAAAGAGGGGCACTATATAATGATTAAGGGTTCAATTCAACAGGAAGATGTAACTATTATAAATGTATATGCACCTAATTACAGGGCACTGGTTTATTTAAAAGATTTGTTAAGGACTTAAAGGGAGACTTAGACTCCAATACAGTAGTACTGGGGGACTTCAATACTCCACTCTCAGAAATAGACAGATCAACCGGACAGATCAACAAGGAGACAGTAGATTTAAACGACACTATTGCCCAAATGGATCTAACAGATATCTACAGAACTTTCAATCCTACACTTAAAGAATTTACATTCTTCTCAGCAGTGCATGGAACCTTCTCTAGGATTGACCACAGACTAGGCCATAAAGCAAGTCTCAGCAAATTCAAAAGAATTAGAATCATACGATGCAGCTTCTCAGACCACAGTGGAATGAAGTGGCAAAAAAAAAAAAAAACCCTAAATGAAAGATCTCTGTGAGTGAAATCCCAGTAGAAAGACTGGGCCATCAAGGAAGGAGGTACCTTTCTCTGAAGGGAAGAGAGAACTTCCACTTTGACTATGACCTTGTCTAAATAAGATTGGAGATGGCGAACTCAAAAGGCTTCCATAGCCTTGGCAACTCATGACAAGAGCCTAGGGTGATTACTGATGCCATAAACAAGAGTGTCAATTGTTAAGTCAACAACAGGAGTCACTGTGCACTTACACCCCATGTAGGATCTCTGTCCTTAATGTGTTGTACAATGTGAATTAATGCTATAACTAGTACTCAAACAGTACTTTAAACTCTGTTTCTGTGTGGGTGAAAACTGTTGAAATCTTTACTTAATATATACTAAATTGATCTTCAGTATATAAAGATAATTGAAAATGAATCTTGATGTGAATGGGATGGGAGAGGGAGCAGGAGATGGGAGGGTTGCAGGTGGGAGGGAAGTTATGGGGGCAGAGGGAGCCACCATAATCCAAAAGCTGTACTTTGGAAATTTATATTTATTAAATAAAAGTTAAAAATGTTTGTGGGAACATGGAATTAAAAGATAATTTTAATTGGGTACAAAAAACTTTTGAAATCCATACATAGTTTTCTCATACTATGTGTTTTCCATGAATTTGCTGAAAACCCTTCTGTAGGTGTTTATGCTTTCCCTCTTACCACTATTTCAGCTGAGCCCCATATATTTTGGTAGGTGATGTTTACATCACCTTAAGCTTAACATATTTTCTAGTTTCCTTTGGTATCATTTCTCAGTTACCTACAAGCACAATGTCTAATTCCTACATCTGTGTGAATTCCCCACATTTCCTTCTGATATTTGTTAATTGCCTGCCTTGTGATCGGAGAACGTACATTGTATTATTTCAATTCTTTCAGATTTATTGAGGCTTGTTTTATGGCCTTACGTATGTACCATCCTGGAGCATGTTCCATATGCATCTGAGAATAACGTATTTTACTGTTGTTCAGGGGAGTATTTGATGGACGTCTGTTAGCGTTAGTTAACTTACAGTGTTGTACAAGTACTCTATTTCCTTGTTGGCCTTCTGCCCAGTAATTCTAGCATCATTGAAAGCAACATGTTGAAGCCTCTAATAATTATTCTTCCACTGGCTCTTTCTCCCTTCAATCCTGTCATTTTCTGCATTATGCATTTTGGGACAGTTTTGTCAGATATTTATATGTTTATAATTATTATGTCTTTCTGTCAACCTTTTCATCATTATAAAATGTTCTTTCTTCATCTCTTAAACAATTTATATTGTGGCTGGCTCTCTGGTGTAGCAGGTAAAGCTGCTGCCTGCAGTGCCGGCATCCCATATGGGCGCCGGTTCTAGTCCCGGCTGCTGCACTTCCAATCCAGCTCTCTGCTATGGCCTGGGAAAGCAGTCGAGGATGGTCCAAGACCTTGGGCTCCTGCACCCACGTGGGAGACCCAGAGGAGGCTCCTGGCTCCTGGCTTCAGATTGGCTGCAGCTCCGGCTGTTGCAGAGTGAACCAGCAGATGGAAGACCTCTCTCTCTCTCTCTCTCTCTCTCTCTCTTTCTCTCTCTCTGTGCCTCTGCCTCTCTTGTAACTCTCCCTTTCAAACAGATAAATGAAACTTCAAAAATTTTGAAAAATAGAAAACCCAATTTATATCTTATAGCCTATTTTGGCTGGTGTTAGGATAGCAATTTTCACTAAGCATATTGTGGTAGGTATACTTGGTGATTTCCTACAGGCCCCTGAGGTTTTGTTAAATTTTCTCTATTCTTTTTTTCTTTCTGTTTCTTTCTGTTCCACAAAGTACATAATCTCATTTGATGTATCGTCAAGTTCACTGACTTCCTTCTTTAGAAAAAAAAGATTCTACTGAATTCTTCATTTTAGTCATTGTACCATTCAGTGCAATAATTTCTGTGATTTTTAATAACATCTTTTGAAATAATATCTTCTTTTAAAGATGTATTCACTTATTTGAAAGACAGAGTTACAGAGAGGCAGAGGCAGAGAGAGAGAGAGAGAGGGAAGTCTTCCATTCTTTGGTTGATTCCCCAGATGGCTGCAACAGCTGGAGCTGGGCTTATCTGAAGCCAGGAGCCAGGAACTTCTTCCGGGTCTCTCACATGGGTGCAGGGGCCCAAGCACGTGGGCCATCCTCCACTGCTTTCCCAGGCCATAGCAGAGAGCTGGGTCGGAAATGGAGCAGCCAGGACATGAACCAGCACCTATATGGGATACTGGCACCACAGGTGGTGGCTTTACCAGCTATGCCACAGTGCTGGCCCTGAAATAATCTTTTTAATAATATCTTTTTGCAGATATTTTCTAATCAATGATAGATTGTTCTCATATTTTCCCTTAATTTTTCTAAGCAATCTTTCCATTCATTCTTCAGTTTTTTCTAATTTAAATTTGTTTAAAAACTGTTTTTTATTTTGTGTGAAAGTCAATGAGACAGAGAGAAAGACAGAGTGAGCCAGAGAGGTAGACAAACATCTCCTGTCCACTGTTTCACTCCTCCAAATGCCTTCAGCACCCAGGGCTGGGCCCTCTTTTAGTTCTTTGAACACATTTAGAATAGCTGATTTAAACTTTTGTCTTAGGGTTGGCATTTGGTGCAGCAGTAAAGATGCCTCTCAAGACACTCACACCTCATATTGCAGTGTCAGGGTTCAAGTCCTGCCTCCATTTGTGACTCTAGCTTCCTACTAATGTGCATCCTGGGTGGCAACCTAAGGCAGCAGTGAATGGCTCAAGTAGTTGGGTCCCTGTGACCCGTGTGGGAGACCTGGATTGTGTTCCAGGCTCCTGGGCTTCTGGGAAATGAGCCAGCAGATGGAAACGCAATCGCTCGACTCTCTCTCTCTCTCTCTCTCTCTCTCTTTCTTAAAGATAAAATAAAAGCCCAACATCTGGGCTTCCTCAGGTTGATGGCTGCTTTCCCTTGTGTATAGATAACACTTTCCTGTTTCTTTGTGTGTCTCATACCTTTTCTTTTTAATTTAGCACTTCGAGTAATACAATGTAGCAATTCTGAAAATTAGACACCTCCCTCTGAGGTTTGTTATAGTTATTGCTGCTGTTACTGTTTGTTGCTTTTTGTTTATTTGTTTAGTGACTTTCCTGCACTAGTTCTGGAAAATCTGTTTTCTTTGTCAAGTGTGGCCATTTAAAGTTTGTTCTCATTTAGCTTAGTGATCATTTAACAATTGCAAAGAGATTTCCTTAAATGCATTGAGCATAATGAGTTCTATCATTTTCCAAAAGGATTTATATGTATTTGGGATTTGTCTTCAATACTACAGTAATTTAAAACTCTGCCATAGTCTTCACTTCTTGGTAGAAACTCAAGGCCCACTAGAAGTGATTGATAATAGTTTATCATGTATTTCCTGGGAATGCACATAACCCTGGGCATACATTGGGCCATCTAAGTTCCTAAGAATGTGCTGGAGAGGGTGGTGTTTTGGTGAAGTGAGTAAACCCCGCTGCCTGCGTTGCCAGCATCCTGTACACGTGCCGGTTGGAGTCCTGGCTGCTCCACTGCCTATCCAGCTCCCTGCTAATGGCCTGGGAAAGCAACGGAAGATGGTCCAAATGCTTGGGGCCCTGCACCCACCTGGGAGACCAGGAAATAGCTGGACCGTTGTGGCATTTGAGGAGTGAACCAGGGGATTGAAGAACTTTCTCTCTCTCTCTCTCTCTCTCTTTCTCTCCCTGCAACTCTACCTTTCAAATTAAAAAAAAAAAATTGTGTTGGAGCTCTGGACATAGTATTCACCAGAATTTTCTTTTAAGGTTTTTGGTCAGACTCCTGTTTGTTACAATTGGTGACATCCTCAGGCATTTGCAAAGTTAAGCAATTGCCACTAATTGTTTTCTAGCAAGGATCTATGGATAGAGTGGTCCTCACTGACTGAGAAAAGTCGAATAAAGACAAATCCTACAAATGGTGTTTTTCCAGCTGAAAGATCAAACAGTGACAGTTCTGGGGCATAAGGGAACCTATTGGGAGAATTAAAATAGTCTAAAACTAATTTATGGTGATGGTAGCACACTCAATAAAGTTACTAAAATCATTTTATTGCACACTTAGATGGACCTGAAGTATAAAAATAATGATGTTTAAAATGATCTAAGTCAGCTACTAAAAGAAAGTATGTAGTGTATAACTTTAAAACATTACAATTAAATGAAGTATGGAATGAAAGAAAAAACTTTATCCACAGCAAGGCTAAATGCAATAGAAAAAGAAACATTAAAAAGATGGCTTCCGGCCAGCGCCACGGCTCACTAGGCTAATCCTTCACCTGCGGCGCCAGCACACTGGGTTCTAGTCCCGGTCGGGGCGCTAGATTCTGTCCCGGTTGCCCCTCTTCCAGGCCAGCTCTCTGCTGTGGCCCAGGAGTGCAGTGGAGGATGGCCCAGGTGCTTGGGCCCTGCACCCCATGGGAGACCAGGAGAAGCACCTTGCTCCTGGCTTCGGATCGGTGCAGCGCACCGGCCCCAACGCGCCGGCCCCAACGCACCGGCCATTGCTGCCACTTGGGGGGTGAACCAACGGAAAAAGAAGACCTTGCTCTCTGTCTGTCTCTCTCTCACTGTCTAACACTGCCTGTTAAAAAAAGAAGAAGAAGAAGAAGCTCCTGGCTCCTGGCTTCAGAAAGGTGCAATTCTGGCTGTTGTGGTCAATTAGGGAGTGAACCAGCGGACAGAAGACCCCCCCCCATCTCTCTCTCTCTCTCTCTCTCTCTGTGTGTGTGTGTGTCTCTCCTTCTCTCTGTATTTTACCCTGACTTTCAAATAAATAAATAAATCTTTAAAAAAATGGCTTCAGGACGGGTATTGTGGTGCAGCAGGTTAAGCCACAGGTTGCAACTCCAGCATACCTTATTGGAGCCTGGGTTCGATTCCTGGCTACTCCAATTCTGATCCAGCTCTCCATTAATGTGCCTGGGAAGGCAACAGAAGATGACTCAAGTGCTTGAGTCCCTGCCAGCCTGGAAAGAGACTGGAATGGATTTCCTGGCCCCTAGCTTCATCCTAGCACAGCCTCAGTTTTTGTAGGCATTTGGGGAAGTGAACCAGCAGATGAAAGATCTCTCTGTCTCTCTCTCTCTCTGTCTCTCTCTCTGTCTCTCTCTCTCTCTATGCCTTTTAAATACATAGTTTTTAAAAATGGCTTTGGGGCTGGCACTGTGGCATAGTGGGCTCAGCCTCCACCTGCGGTGCCAGCATCCCCAATGGGCTTTGGTTCATGTCCCTGCTGCTCCGCTTCTGATCCAGCTCTCTGCTATGGCCTGGGAAAGCAGTAGAAGATGGCCCAAGTCCTTGGGCCCCTGCACCCATGTGGGAAGACCCAGAAAAAGCTTCTGGCTCCTGGTTTTGGATTGGCTCAGATCCAGCTGTTGAGACCATCTGGGGAGTGAGCTAGAGGATGGAAGATTTCCCTGCCTCTCCCTCTCTCTGTAACTCTACCTCTCAAATAAACAAACAAATAAATAAATCTTTTAAAAATGGCTTCAAAATGAGGGAGAAGACTACATACATTCAGATGTGAAAAAGTAAGGAGGTGCTCAAAAGATGTTAGAGGGATATATAAAAAAGACACAGGTGCCAACTTCAAAGAGTTCTCAATGCCCAAATCTGGGACAATTTGAGCAAACAGAGAGAATGAAACAAATATTCGTGTGTCCATACTGATATAAGCAATTTAATAGGCAAAAAAAAAAAAAAACTAAAGAAGGGAAAGCCCTTCCTTAAACTAACATTCCACTTAATAAAAACATACAGAATGATGAAAATGAAGGACCATCATTTAGCAAACACCACAGGAAATCTTATTTGAGGCAAGAATCCTCAGTGGATGCTAAAACTAGTGGGGATATGATGAGAAGCAAGATATTTATACAGTCTCAAAGTATTCCTCATGAGGTAGTTATTAAATGCAAGGGGAAGAGGCTTTCAGTAGAGAAACCCTACAGACACCAGCGGATAAGCGGCATGTGCAGAGCAGGTGACCGCTGCCAAAGATACACTGAGAAGGGCTTAGCATTACCTCTGCTGGTCTTTGTTCAAACATGCATAACCTGGATTTAATCATGACCTCAGATAAGCCCAAAATGAGGGAGAGTCCACAAAATGATCTTCAGAAATGTCAAGATCAGGGCACGTACTTGGCATAGTGATTAAGACACCATTTGCTGGGACCAGCATTGTGGAACAAAGAGCTAAGCTGTTGCTTGCAATGCCAGCATCCCACTTGTTTGGGTCTCAGCTGCTCCACTCCACATCCAGTTCTCTGCTAATGTGCTGGGGGGAGGCAGCCGATGATGGCCCAAGTCCTTGGGACCCTGTCATCCAAGTGGGAGACCCAGACGGAGTTCCTGGCTCCTGGCTTCAACCTAGTCCCATGCTTACCTGTTATGTCCATTTGGGGAGTGAACCAGTGGATGAAAGATATCTTTCTCCTCTCTCTCTCTTTCTCTCTCTCTCTCCCTCCTCTTCTAAATAAGTAAATAAATAAATGAATAATTAAATTTTTAAGTGTCAAGTTCATGAAATATAAACAGAGACTGAAGAACCATCAAAGATCAGAGATTTTTTTTAAGATTTATTTTATTTATTTGGAAGTCAGAGTTACACACACACACAGAGAGAGAGAGAGAGAGAGAGAGAGAGAGAGAGAAATCTTCCATCTGCTGATTCAACCCCCAAATGACCACAATGGCTAGGGCTGGGCAAGATGGAAGCCAGGAGCCAGGAGCTTCTTTCAGGTCTCCCACACTTGAGCCATCTTCCACTGCTTCCTCAGGTGCATTAGCAGGGTGCTAGATCAGAAGTGGAGCAGCCCAGATGTGAACTGGTGCCCATATGGCATGCCAGCATTGCAAGCGGAGGTTTTACCCGCTATGCCACGTTGCCAGCCCCAACCAGAGAGATTAAGGAGACATAAAAACTAAACATAAGCTGGTGCCGTGGCTTAATAGGCTAATCCTCCACCTAGCGGCGCCGGCACACTGGGTTCTAGTCCCGGTCCGGGCGCCGGATTCTGTCCCGGTTGCCCCCCTTCCAGGCCAGCTCTCTGCTATGGCCCGGGAGGGCAGTGGAAGATGGCCCAAATGCTTGGGCCCTGCACCCCATGGCAGACCAGGAGAAGCACCTGGCTCCTGCCTTCGGATCAGCGCGGTGCAGCAGCGCACCAGCCGCGGCGGCCATTGGAGGGTGAACCAACAGCAAAGGAAGACCTTCCTCTCTGTCTGCCCACTCTGCCTGTCAAAAAAAAAAAAAAAAAAACTAAACATAATACAGAATCCTGGACCTGGATCTTACATTAATAGGACAATTGACAAAATTTTAATAAGCTCTGTAGATTAATTCATATGCCAAATATTGTACCAATACTAATTTCCTGATGTCTAGAATTGCAATATGATCATGTAAGATGTTAGCATTTGGGAAAGGGTTTTTTTTTAAGATTTATTTGATTTATTTATTTGAAAGAGCTACAGAGAGAGAGAGAGAGAGAGAGAGATCTTCCATCCGCTGGTTCACTCCCCAAATGGCTGTAATGACCAGGGCTGAGCCAGGCTGAAGCTAGGACCCAGGAGCTTCTGGGTCTTCCACATGAATGCAGGGCCCCAAACACTTGGGACATCTTCTGCTGCTTTTCCCAGCTTGTTAGCAGGGTGCTGGATTGGAAGTGGGGCAGCCAGGACTCGAACCAGTGCCCATATGGGATGCCAGCACTGCAGACAGCAGCTTGACCCACTACACCACAGAACCAGCCCCATTTGGGAAAGTTGAGTGAAATACACTTGGAAATTTTTTTTAATTAAATTAAACAGTTTTTTAATTTTATTAACAGCATCAGAATTACATCCCCAGAACTAAATCTAAAGAAAGTTGTAAAAAATATTTTCTCTGAAAACTGCAAAACATTATTGAGAGAGATATTAAAGAAGACCTAAATAAATGCAATAATAAATGTTTTCCTAGGTAGGGAGACTCAATATTGTAAAATGTCAGTGCTCCCAAGTGGATTTACAAATTTCATGGCAACTCTGATAAAAATCTCGGTCTTTTCTGTGGACAATATCAAGCTAAATCCAAAATATAAATGGAAATGCAATAGAAGAAGAATAGCTAAGACCATCTTGAATAACAAAGTTGGAGGAATTACACAACTGACAATCAGAACATAACTTAATTAACGTTGAGGTACTACAGCCAGTAGATTATTGGGGAAGGACTAACAAAGAGACCTCAGGAATAGAATAAAGAATACAAAATAACCACATGGATATAGGGACTTGATGTGTGGCAAAGATAGCATCACAGGCTAGTAGGGAAAAGCAGTGTTTTAAAAAGTAGACGTAAATTGAAACTCCAGTACACGTGAGTGGGACATAAAAATCATTCACTATTCATAAGAATTAAAATTAAAAACTTCTGTTTGTTAAAGGATACCACGGAGAGAGTGAAAGAGCAAGCTACGAAATACAGGAAGAGATATTAAGTAGATAAACAAAGCATTCAATTCCAGAATATATAAGTAATCTCAATAAACTAATAAGAAAAACAGGGACAAACTTATATAAAATTGAACAATAAATATGAACTGCCTAGTCAGAAAATTAAATATCCAAATTGCCAATGAGGGACCCTTTTTTAGAGGTCAAAGGGGGAACCATTACATTTGGAAATTCTTTTTTTTTAAAGATTTATTTATTTATTTATTTGAAAGTCAGAGTTACACAGAGAGAGGAGAGGCAGAGAGAGAGAGAGAGAGAGAGAGAGAGAGAGGACTTCCATCCATTGGTTCACTTCCCAATTGGCCGCAACGGCCGGAGCTGTGCTGATCCGAAGCCAGGAGCCAGGAGCTTCTTCTGGGTACCCCATGATGGCCCTTGGGCCATCTTCCACTGCTTTCTCAGGACAGAGCAGAGAGCTGGATCGGAAGAGGAGCAGCCGGGTCTCAAACCAGCACCCATATGGGATGCTGGCGCTTCAGGCCAGGGCTTTAACCTGCTGCACCACAGTGCTGGCCCCTGGAAATTCTTTGTGCTATTTTTTTGTATTTTTTTTTCATAAATCTGAAATATTCAAAAATGAATGTCAAAAAATTTTTAAATTAAAAAGATGAATGAATGGGCCTGTAGCATACGTGTGCAGGAGCTCTGAGACACTCTCCTCAAAACTTGGCCCCAGATAGGACGCAACATGCCTCATAAAGGAGGAGAAGGTTTCCCAGGCATGCCTTATCCATCACCAACAGCGATGCGGACATGGCGTGAAGCCAGGAAAGCAGCAGTCTGAGTGGCAACAGTGTGTGAAATAGTGGGACTAGAGAGGAGTCATCTACTAGGAGCAGAAACCTCAGAGGCAGGGAGCCTGCACAGGACAAGGAGTACGACAGCTGTGGATCCAGAGTGGTAGGGACTGGAGAGACATTAAATAGCCATGCAGCCTGAGTCCTGTAGCAATAATTTGTATGGATATTGATGATTGGAGCAGCAAAGGGTTGAGAAAACTGACTCTGAAACTCGAGCTCTTAGCCAAAACGTTGAAGAGACAGGTTAAAGTGAGCCCAGGCAGGTAATACCACATCCTCGCCTGCAGAAAGTTTTCTCAAACAGGGTCCAGGAGACCCAGAGGATTTAATGCAGTGTGATCTCATGATGACTGCCCAACACCAAACTCCTTCTATTAGTAAGAATCGACAGAAACAGGGCAAAGGGAAAGGACGTGTCAGTTCTCAGAAAAATAGATGTTGGAACAATCCAGTACATAATAACTGCACACGAAATGTTTTCTAAGAAGGGATACATTTGCTAAGATAACCATACAATAAAAATCAATGACCAGGGGCCAGTGCTGGGGCATAACGGGTAAAGCCACCACCTGCAGTGCCCGCATCCCATATGGGCACTGGTTCAACTTCCGGCTGCTCCACTTCTGATCCAGCTCTCTGCTATGGCCTGGGAAAGCAGTGGAAGATGGTCCGAGTCCTTGGGCCCCTGCACCCATGTGGGAGGCCCAGAAGAAGCTCCTGGCCCCTGGCGTTGGATCAGCTCAGCTCTAGCGGTTGTGACCGTTTTGAGAGTGAACCAGCAGATGGAAGACCTCTCTCTCTCTCTCTCTCTCTCTCTCTCTCTCTCTCTTTCTTCATCTTTGTGACTCTGCCTTTCAAGTTAAAAAAAAAATCTTAAAAAAAGATTCAATGACCAATAAACAGGTTTGAAAAGTGTGACTTCAAACAATGTAAAAACATAATTTATACTAAATTATATATTAAATGTCTTATAATTCTCTATAAAGTCTGACTTTTGACATTAAAAACTCAGGGCATGGATGAAACATCAGATTAGAAGAAGTTGAAAGGATAGTGAATTAACAGAAGTACCTGAAAACTTTGTTCTAAAATTGACATAGAGGGTGTGCGTTGTGGCACAGGTTAAGCTGCTGCTTGGCACGCCTGCATCCCATAGTGGAGTGCCAGTTCTGATTCAGCTCCTCCACTGCTAATCCACCTTCCTGATAATGTATCTTAGGAAGACAGTGGATGATATGTGCAGTTCTTGGGCTCCCTGTATGGGAGAACCGAATGGAATTCCAGACTCCTGACTTCAGCCTGGCCGAGTCTTGCTGTGGTCATTTGAGGAGTAAATCTGTGGATGGAAGATTCTCTTTCTCTCTCTCTCTCTCTCTCTCTCTCTCTCTTTCTGACTCTCCTTTTCAAGTAGATGAAAATAAATAAAAAGTAAACATTTAAAAGAATAAGTTAAAAAGCAGAGAGACATAAGGAGGTGGAACATATTAAGCAGAGATTAAGAGACATAGAGAGGGGCCAGTGCTGTGGCATAGCGGGTAAAGCCGCCGCCTGCAGTGCCGGCATCCCATATGGGCACCGGTTCGAGTCCTGGCTGCTCAACTTCCGATCTAGCTCTCAGCTCTAGCCTGGGAAAGCAGTATAAGATGGCTCAAGTCCTTGGGCCCCAGTACCCACATGGGAGACCCGGAAGAAGTTCCTTACTCCTGGCTTTGGAACGGCCCAGCTCCGACCTTTGCAGCCATTTGGGGAGTAAAGCAGTGGATGGAAGACCTCTCTCTCTCCCTCTGCCTCTGTCTTTCTGTAATTCTGCCTTTCCAATAAATAAATAAATCTTTAAAAAAAAGAGAGACATGGAGAATGGAATAAGAGAATCTCACAAATGATAGGAGTCTTGGCAGGAGAAAATAGAGACTGAAGGAGAGGGAATATTTGAAGAAAAATGGCTAGGATTTCCTAGTAGTGATAGTCTATGGATCACCTTTCCTGCTGAAAACAAAGTAATAAGGTATAAGGTATACAACTCTCTAATTTATCATCTATCTATATGTACACTTGTCTGTATTATTTAAGGGGGCGTCAAAAAAGTTGGTCAAAATGCAGTTAAAGGTAAGTGTATTTTAGTGCTAAGATTTTTGAAATCCATGTGTGGTATTTTCATAATATGCATTTTCCACATTTTTAAAAAATGATTTATTTTTTGAAAGGCAGAGTTACAGATAGAGGAGAGACAGAGATATCGTCCACCTTCTGGTTTACCCCCTAAATGGTTGCCATTGCCAGGGTTGGGTCAGGCTAAAGCCAGGAGCCTGGGTCTCCTACTTGGGTGGCAGGGTCCTAAGCACTTGGGCCATGTTCTGCTGCCTTCCCAAATGCATTAGCAGGAAGCTGGATCAGAAGTGGAGCAGCTGGAATTTGGCGCTCATAAGGGATGCTGGCATCAAAGCATCAGCTTAACCAACAAGTTGCACCACAGTGTCAGCTCCTTCCATGACTTTTTGAAAACCACTTGTGCGCGCGCACGTGTGTGTGTGTGTGATTTGTGTGCATGTGCATATATGTGTGCATGTAAAATCTTCCAACATTGACAAGCTAAAAAGATAGAGAGTTAGGAAAGTGCCAATCTAGTGTTAGCGGATGGAAGGTGAAGCAAAGCCTACATAGAGAGAGACAAGGACCATATCAGAACATCAGAGTGACTTTTGCCCTGACGGCACTGGCCCTCAGTCACTCCCAGGCTGCAGTTCAGTGGTGAGGGGAATGGAAGTGAGAGCTCAGCTCTTCTGAGTTGGGGAGTCTAGAGGATACCCTCCCCCCATTAACAGAAGATGCCAGCAAAGGTAACCTCTCTCCTTAGACCCAAAGATGCAAGGAAGACCACACTGGTCCATGCCCCTCTAAGTAAATACACGGCTCCTCTCCCATCCAAAAACAAAGACATCTTCGTAGAAACAACAACTGAGAGAGTTCATCAGCACCAAACCCTCACACAAGAAGATGCTCCCAGTTTTACTTCTGGAAGGAGTAAAGTGACCTGAGATGAAAGATCAGAGGTAAGTATGGGCACAAATATAAGGAAACACTGATCACATTAGGTAGTGACAGGTCTAGTGAGATTAAGAGGCTGAAGTGCCTTCACTGTTTGATACAACCTTATCTGTCTACTTATTTTTGTTACTTTGGGGATCTTATCCCAGAAAGCCACTGCTGATATCACTGTCTTGAAGTGTTTCCCCTAAGTTTCCTACTCCTAGTAGTTCCATATTTTCCAGTCTTACATTTAGATCTTCCAACCATTTGGAGTTGATTTTTATGTCAGCTGAGAGATAAGGAGTTAAGGTTCAATTTTTATTTATTTGTTTTTTGCAAATGGACATTAGGTTTCCCAGCACCACTGGGAAAGGAGAAGAGATTCTCCTTTCTCCAGCATTATGTTTTAGTCAACTTTACTGAGAATCAGTTGGCTGTAGATGCATGCTTTCATTTCTGGGGTCTCTATTCTGTTCTATTGGTCTATGTGTGTTTTTATGCCAGTACCATACTGTTTTGATTATAATAGCTCTGCAGTAAGTCTTGAAATCAGGTGTTGTGATGATTCCAGCTGTGTTACTTTTGCTCAAAATTATTTTGCTATTTGACAACTTTTGGGCTCCTATGTGAACTTTAGATTTTTTTTAAGCATGGAAACTTTCAAAAGTCAATCTGAACTTAGAATAGCAATTACTAGAGTAGAAGAGTAAAGGGGGACAGAGGGAGGCTAGATAAAGGGCACCAAAACACAATGAGATGCTGGTGTCCACAGCAGAGTGGGGCGACACCATAATGTATTATGTAGCATATAAAGAACTGGGGACAGGTATTCTGGTTCAAACCCTGGATCCACTTGCAATCCCAGCTTTCTGCTAATACAAGGCCTGGGAGGCAGCAGGAGATGGCTCAACTATTTGGATCACTGCTGGCCGCATGGGAGACTCAGCCTGAATTCCAAGCTACTGACTTAGACCTGGTTCATCCCCAGCTGTTGCTGGCATTTGGGGAGTCAGTCAATGGATGATTCATTCTTTCTGCCTTGCAAATACAAAGGGAAAAAAAGAGTTAAAGGAGAGCTCATAGGTTCCAACCACGAAGGAAGGTAGGAATGCTTATTACTTGATTTGATCAGCTTGTGCTATACATGTGCAGTGAAATTTTGTACTGTGCCCCATAAGATGTACAAATATTACATCTTGATTAATATTTTAAAGTAAAAAAATTAAAATACCAAACAATTGTATGTAGATTAGGAGGGAATAAAGGGAGTTTTCTAAGATGGGGGTAAATGTTTGATTAACTTTAGCCTTTGATCAGATACAGGGTAAGCAGTAAAAGAATAAAAAATGGAAAGAATTTCCAAACTAATAGAAAGGAAAAATTAGGGAGCCAGCATTGTGGTTTAACTAGTAAAGCCACCACTTGTGACGCTGGCATCCCATATGAGCACCAGTTCAAGACCCAGCTGCTCCACTTCCAATCCAACTCTCTGCTATTATGCCTGGCATAGCCGTGGAGACTGGCCCAAGTGCTTGGGCCCCTGAACCCATATAGAAGATCTGGATGAAGCTCCTGACTCCTGTCTTGGGCCTGGCCAAGCCCCAGCCATTGCAGCCATTTGGAGAGTGAACCAGTGTGGGTAGAAGGTCTCTCTCTCTCTCTCTCTCTCTCTCTCTCTCTGTGTGTGTGTGTGTGTGTCTTCTTCCCTTTGTGTAATTCTGACTTTCAAATAAATAAATAAATAAATAAATATTTTATAAAGAAAGTAATAAAACCTTATTCTAAAGGAAATAAAAGGCAAGAAAGGCAAGAAAAAGAAACAGAATGGGATCTGGTGACATTACACAAAATAAAATGAAAGATTTAAATTCCAGCATATCAGCAGATACTGCTAAGCTAAATAGACTTAAATGTTCCAGTTAAGAGATAGACTTTATCACACTGAATAAAACAAACAAGAAAAAAAATGAAGTCCCTCTTCTGATAAAAGTATCTCCAAAAGCCTACAGCAAACATCATACTTAGTGGAATCCTTCCATTGAAGTCAAGGAAAAAAAAAAAGGATGCCTGTTCTATCTCAATATTGTACTAAGGAATCTGATCTATGCAAAAATGCTGAAAAAGAAAAAAAAGAGGGTGGAGAACCAGAAAATCAAGGCAAAGTTGCCATCATTATCATTCAATGAAAGTCCATGTTGTCGAACATTCAGGAGAATGTACAAGCAAGTTATTGAACATAATAAGAGAGTTCAGCAAGGTTGCTGGATAAAGATCATCATATAAAAATAGCACTCCTATAACCAGTAAGAAACAATCAAAGGGGAGATGGAAAAAAGGACCCCTTCGCAGTGACAAGAAACCAGGCCTATTCACAGTGATAAGGCAGAAAACGGATATCAGTTTTCAGTGCTGCACAATAACTGATCCCTCACTTAGAGGCTTAACACAACTCACAAATTCCACAATTTCCACGGGTCAGGAGGCTGTCATGGCTGAGCCGGTCCTCCGCTCAGGGTCTCGCAGGCTGCAGGGAAGATACTGGCAGGGCCTGTGTTCTCATCTCGGGCTCAGGGTCCTCTCACACGTTCACACGGCTGTTGGTAGAACCCAGTTTCTTGGTGTACGGCTGATGTCCTTGTTTCCTTGCCGATTGTCATCTGGGAGCTCACTGTCAGCCTCTAAAGATTGTCTTTAGGTTCTCGTTGTGTGGCCCTCACATTACATAGCCCCCAACTTCTTCAAAGCCAACAAGAGACTCTCACTCCGACGATGCAATCTCAAGTAATGTGTAGTAACCACAGGAGAGCCTGTCCTTCACTTTTGTCATAGAATCAAGGAAGTATGGGAGGTTGCCTTCACAAGGTCCATAGAAAATGCTTATTATGAAAAGCTATGCATAGTTTTCAAAATTCTTTTTACCAGAACAGCTTATCTTTTAATTTCATTTTTCTACGAGCCTTTTGAAATTCTCTCATATTCACATCAATACTCAAGGTGGGACCAGCGCTGTGGCATACTGGGTAAAGCTGCCGCCTGCAGTGCCGGCACCCCATATGGGCACTGGTTCGAGTCCTGGCTGTTCCACTTCCTGTCCAGCTCTGTGCTACAGCCTGGGAAATCAGCAGAAGATGGCCCAAGTCCTTGGCCCCTGCAGCCATGTGGGAGACCTGGAAGAAGCTCCAGACTCCTGGCTTCAGATCGGCCCAGCTCTTGCTGTTGCAGCCATCTGGGGAGTGAACCAGCAGAGGGAAAATCTCTCTCTCTCTCTCTCTCTCTCTCTCTCTCTCTCTCTCTCTCTCCCCCTTTTCCTTTGCCTCTGCCTCTCTGTAACTATGCCTTTCAAATAAATAAATAAATCTGTAAAAAAATAATTATGTTTATGTACTCCAAAATAAATAACAAATATTCACCAAACACTTTTGGGGAAATATGAACTATTAGTAAAGGACATCAATAAAACCCTACCTGAATGAATGAAGAGCTATAAGAAGTTACTGGAGAGTAAGTCTCAGTATCATACAGCTGTTAACTCTCCTCCAATGAGTCTCTAAAAGAAATTAGATTAATTAAATTTCAAATTCCACTGAAATTCTTCAAAGAAAAATTCTTTTTTTAAAAAGATTTATTTTGGCTGGCGCCACAGCTCACTAGGCTAATCCTCCGCCTGCAGCGCCGGCACCCTGGATTCTAGTCCCGGTTGGGGCGCCGGATTCTGTCCCGGTGGCTCCTCTTCCAGGCCAGCTCTCTGCTGTGGCCTGGAAGGGCACTGGAGGATGGCCCAAGTGCTTGAGCCCTGCACCAGCATGGGAGACCAGGAGAAGCACCTGGCTCCTGGCTTCAGATCGGCGCAGCACGCCGGCCGAAGCAGCCATTTTGGGGGGGGGGGTGAACCAACGGAAGGAAGACCTTTCCCTCTGCCTCTCTCTCTCTCTCTCTCTCTCTCACTGTCTAACTCTGCCTGTCAAAAAAATATTTATTTTATTTGAAAGACAGAGTTAAAGAGAGGTAGGACAGAGAGAGAGGTCTTCCATCTGCTGGTTCACTCCCCAGATGGCCACAACAGCCGGAGCTGAGCCAATCTGAAGCCAGGAGCCAGGAGCTTCTTCCGATCTCTCACACCCATGGAGGAGCCCAAGGATTTGGGCCATCTTTTACTGCTACCCCAGGTCACAGCAGAGAGCTAGATCAGAAGAGGAGCAGCCGGGACTAGAACCGGCACCCATATGGGATGCCAGCACTTCAGGCCAGAGCTTTAACCCGGTGCTCCACAGTGCCAGCCCCCAAAGAAAAATTCTAATGCTAAAACTAAAAATTCTAAAATTCATATGAAAGAGACTTGTTTGAAAATAGTTAATGCAATTTTAAACAGAAATGAGGAGGGAAGGGAATTTGTTTTATTAGAATTTTTTAAAAGATTTATTTATTGGGGGCCAGTGCCATGTTGTAGTGTGCTAAGCCTCCACCTGCAGTGCCAGAATCCTACACAGAACCGGTTCGAGTCCTGGCTGCTCATCGTCCTATTCAGCTCTCCACTATGGCCTAGGAAAACAGTAGAAGATGGCCCAAGTGCTTGGGCCCCAGACCCGGAAGAAGCTCCTTGCTCCTAGCTTCAGTTCACCCCGGCTCCGGCCATTGCAGTCATTTGGGGAGTGAACCAGAGGATGGAAGACCTTTCTCTATGTCTCTCCCTATCTCTGTAACTCTACCTCTTAAATAAGTAAATAAAAGCTTAAAAAATATTTCTTTCTTTCAAAGGGGGGAGAGAGAGCAAGAGAGAATGAGAGAGGGAGAGAGAGGGCTCCCATCCCCTGCTTTAGTCCCCAAATGGCTGTGATGACTGAGGCTAGGCAAGGGTAAAGCCAGGAGCCAAGAGGCAGGTCTCCCATGTGGGTGGCAAGTGCCCAAGTACTTGGATGATCATCTGTAACATTCTCAGGTGCATTAGCAGGCAGCTGGATCAGAAGCAGTGTAGCTGGAGCTGGAAATGACAATACAATATAGGATGCTGGTATTATAAGCAGCAGCTGCACCTGCCATGCCACAATGTTGGCCCCTGAAAATTTATTTTAAGCAATAATAATTAAAACGGTGTGTGTGTGTGTGGTACAGGAATAGAGAAATGGATTACTGGAAGAGAATAGAAAACACAGAAACAGGTCCGTGGCCTTGCAATTTTTAGAAGTGACATTTCAAACACTAGGGAGAGGAAAGGCTATTCAATAAATAAGCGCTGTTAGAAGAACATATCCTGGGCCAGCGCCGCGGCTCACTAGGCTAATCCTCCGCTTGCGGCGCCAGCACCCTGGGTTCTAGTCCCGGTTGGGGCGCCAGTTCTGTCCCGGTTGCTCCTCTTCCAGTCCAGCTCTCTGCTGTGGCCCGGGAAGGCAGTGGAGGATGGCCCAAGTGCTTGGACCCTGAACCCGCATGGGAGACCAGGAGGAAGCATCTGGCTCTTGGCTTCGGATCGGCACAGTGCGCCGGCCGTAGCGGTCATCTGGGAGATGAACCAATGGAAGCAAGACCTTTCTCTCTGTCTCCCTCTCTCTCTCTCTAACTCTGCCTGTCAAAAAAAAAAAAGAGAACAACATATCCTTACATAGAAAAAATAAAATTAGATTACTAACTTGTATCTTGCACACACACACAAAAATTCTAGATAGACTAACCCTCTAAATGTGAAAAGCAAATTTTTACATAAACTAGAAGAAAGTACATGAGAATATAATATGATCTTAGAATAGGAAAGATTTTCTTAACTAAATTATAAAAGGCCCAAACCATAAAGGAAAAGACTTAGTTTGGCTTTGTTAAAATTAAAACTGTTACAAAATACTAGCACCAGAAACAGGTTTAAAAGGCAGGTGACAGACTGGAGAGAGACATTTGCAACCCACATAACACACACACACATACACACAAACTAAAATCCAAAACCTAAAGAGAATTGTCACAACTCAATAAGAAAGAAAGCAAACAAAACTCAAGAGGAAGAAGCAGATGCAAAGATGACTCCGGAAAAGGAAAACTAAATGAACCTCACCGTTAGGAGCACATACATTAACACGATGAGCTATCATTTCACAACAAAATTTACATCTTCCGATACATGATATGTAAAATGACAGAAGCCTACACGTGCTGCTGGTGGAAGTGTAAATTGAGACAACCACTTTAGAGAACTACTTGGTACTATGTAATAATAGAAAAGGTATACTTAGCACATTACCCAGTAATTTTGCTCCCAGTTGTTTTCCTTGGAGAGGCTCTCCAAGACGTGCACAAGGAGAATGTTCTATGATGTTCATTGCAGCAATTATAATAGCGTAAAATTGTGTAATGTGGGGACTGGTGCTGTGGCATAGCGGATAAAGCCCCAGCCTGCAGTGCCGGCATCCCATATGGGTGCTGATTTGAGTCCCAGCTGCTCCACTTCCAATCCACTTCCCTGCTAACACACCTAGGAAAGCAGGATGACCCAAGTCCTTGGACCCCTACATTCACATGGAAAAGACCCAGAAGAAACTCCTGGCCTAGCCCCAGCCATTGCAGCCTTTTGGGGAGTGAGCCAGAGGATGAAAAATCTGTGTGTGTGTGTGTGTGTGTGTGTGTGTGAGAGAGAGAGAGAGAGAGAGAGAGACCTTGTCTGTAATTTTCAAATAATTAAAATAAATCTTTTTAAAAAATGTATAATGTCTCACATGGTAGACCTGGAATGATTTCTTGGCTCCCAGCTCCAGGCCCAGCCATTGAGGGCATTTGGAATTTATTTTTATTAAAGGAACAGAACAGCTCTTACAGCTCTTTTTAAAAAAAAAAAAAAAGATTTATTTTATTTATTTGAAAGACAGAGAAACAGAGAGAGGTAAAGACAGAGAGAGAAGCCTTCCATCGCTGGTTCACTCCCCAAATGGCCTCAACTGCCAGAGCTGCACCGATCAGAAGCCAAGAGCCAGGAGCTTCTTCTGGGTCTCCCATGTGGGTGCAGGGGCCTAAGGACTTGGGCCATCTTCTACTGCTTTCCCAGGCCGTAACAGAGAGCGGATTGCAAAAGAAGCAGCCGGGACTAGAACCGGCACCCATATGGGATGTTGGCGCTTCAGGCCAGGACTTTAACCTGGCCCTTGGAATTTATTTTTAACATAATAGCACAGGTGTGCAGAATTCTGTGAACAACAATGATCATTATATTGAAAAGTTAGAAATAAGCTACATGGGATCAGCACTGTTGTGCAGCTGGTTAAAGCCATGGCCTGCAGTGTCGGTAAACCATATGAGCACTGGTTTGAGTCCCGGCTGTTCCACTTCAGATCCAGCTCCCTGCTAATGCTCCTGGAAAAGCAGTGGAGGATGGCCCAAGTCCCTGGACCCCTGGACCCACATGGGAGACCCGGATGAAGCTCCTGGCTCCTGGCTTCAACCTGGCCCAGCCCTGACAGTTTCAGCCATTTGGGGAGTGAACCAGCAGATGCAAGATCTCTCTCTCTCTCCCTCTCTCTCTCTCTCTCTTTCTCTCTCTGTAGCTCTTGCTTTTCAAATAAATAAATATATCTTTTAAAAAATTGTGTAATGGTAGATGTCCTTCAATAAGTGAATAAATAAGTTGTGGGACTCCTCTGCTTCCGATCCAGGTTCTTGCTAATGAGCCTGGGAAGGCAGCAGATAGTGACCCAAAGTATTTGGAACCCCTGTCACCCGTGTAGGAGACCAAGATGGAATTCCTGGTTCCTTGCTTCATTCTGACCCAGCTATAGCAGTTGTGGCCATTTGGGAAGTGAACCAGAGGATGGAAGATCTCTGGCTCGCTCTCTCCTCTGTCACTCTGCCTTTCAAATGAATAAGCAATCCATGCATATGAAGAGGTCTTCAGAAAATTCATGGAGGGGGCCAGCGCTGTGGCACAGTGGATAAAGCCGCTGCCTGCAGTGCCGGCATCCCATATGGGCACCAATTCAAGTCCCCTCTGCTCTACTTCCAATCCAGCTCTCTGCTATGGCCTGGGAAAGCAGTAGAAGATGGCCCAAGTCCTTGGGCCCCTGCACCCACATGGGAGACCCAGAAGAAGCTCCTGGCTCCTGGCTCCTGGCTTTAGGTCTGCGAAGCTCTGGCCATTGCAGCCATTTGGGGAGTGAACCACCAGATAGAAGGCCTTTCTCTCTGCCTCTGCCTCTCTGTAATTCTGCCTTTCAAATTAAAAAAAAAAAAGAAGAAGAAGAAGAAGAAGACAGGGGCCGGCGTTGTGATGCAGTGGGTTAAAGCCTGAGCCTGCAGCACCAGCATCCCATATGGGCGCCGGTTCGAGTCCCAGCTGTTCCACTTCCCATCCAGCTCTCTGCTATGGCCTGGGAAGGCGATGGAAGATGGCCCAGGTCCTTGGGCCCAGAGGAGGCTCCTGGCTCCTGGCTTTGGATCAGCACAGCTCTGGCCGTTGCAGCCAACTGGGGAGTGAACCAACAAACGGAAGACCTCTTTCTCTCTCTGGCTCTACCTCTCTGTGTAACTCTGTCTTTCAAATAAATAAAATAAATCTTAAAAAAAAAAAAGAAAGTTAATGGAAAATATATATTACAATAAACTATGTGTAATTTTCAGAATTCTTTGCACCAAAATAAACTTTCTTTAAAAATATTTTATCTATTTATTTCAGAGGCAGAATTATATAGAGAGGAAGAGACAGAGAAAGTTCTTCCATCCACTGGCTCACTACCCAAATCGCCACAATGGCCAGAGCTGGGCCTGTCCAAAACTGGGAGCAAGGAGCTTCTTTTGGGTCTCCCATGTGGGTTCAGGGTCCCAAGCACTTGGGCCATCTTCTATTAGCTGGGAACTGGATCAGAAGTGGAGCAGCTGGGACTTGAACTGGCGCCCATATGAGATGTCCACACTGCAGGCAGAGGCTACTATGCCACAGTGCCGGGCCTCCAAAGCAAACTTATCTTTTAATTCCATTTTCTACAAACTTTTTGAAAAATTCTCATACATTATCACATATCATATGGTAGAACGTCAGACTGTTTCTGTAAAATTCAAAAAACACAATGTAATACTTTATTATTTATGGATACATAAAGCTCTGTAAAAAGTATTAAAACATGTACACCAAATTCATAATAGTGTTAGCCTTGGGATGACAAGAGAGGGAAAGGATTGAAGACAGGGGGTTGAAAGGTTTCTTCCAGTTCATTGCACACAGTTGTCCCCCCCCACCACTTTTGTAGGGCTATATCCCAAAATCCCTGTAGATGCCTGCAACTACAGAGCATGCCAAACCCTAAACCTACTCTATGTTTTCAGATGGGCCCTGAAGCTTTTGCCACCTAGTACCAGAGTCCATCTTGCCCTTCCACATTTTATGCCCTGGTGTGTCCTCTGCATTACTACTCTGGTGCTTTGGGGCATGAATAAGCAAAGCAAGGGTTCCTTCAGCTCAAGGACTGTGACATCAGGGACACTAGATCTGATAAGCAAAGGGACTATTAAGTGACTAATGGGAAGACAGTAGTTGGAGTGTGGATGCCGTGGACCAGGGGATGATTCACACCCCAAGGTGGGAGGGAGCAGAATGGTGAGAGATTTCATCATGCTGCTCAGAACTGCCTGCAATTGAAAACTTCGGAATTGTTCATTTCTGGAATTTTCCACGCATTATTTGGGGAGCAAGGTTGACCGCAGAAAATCACAATTGTGGATGGGGAGGCGGGGGATGATTATAACTACTTTCATTGCTTTTAAGCACACGGATTTGAAGCCGGTATGCTAAAAGGGTAATCATTAAGAACCCTGGGTGGCTTGTATGGGTGTTTGCTCTGTTATGCTTTGTACTTGTCTGTAATTTTTAAGTTCTAAAATAAAATACGCCATAGAAGGGAACAGGAGAGGCTCTTCCCCCATGATGCTGACAAAGAGGGTCACATTTTGGAACCAATTCCAGGATGTTTGTGCTGAGCAGCACCAGAAGTGTAAAGGGAACAAAAGAGCACAAGATGATATGCATAATCACCACACTGTTCCCATGGACACGCTCCTCAAGTCTTCTTGTCTATTTGCAAATCATATTAGTCCTCCCCAAGCTCAAAACTGTATGATGAAATGACTAATACACCATTAATATTCCTATGTGGTCTAGGAGGACAGAATTCTAAGGCTCTGGGCAGTAACTATATAAAATGTCAAATTTCATAAGAAGATAAAATATGTATATACAATCTTGTTGAAAGCCTGGCATATGAAAGCAAGATTGCCGAAGCAGCATTTGGTAGACCAGAAGTTCTCTTATCTGATGCAGTTAATGGGAAAAGTCCGTTAGCAAGAGGAATTGATGTGACACATCAATAAATTACATTTTTTTATTTTAATTAAAACATATGAATGTACATCACTCACCAATAGTCACTGCAGATCCAGGTCTTTTCTTTGTGTTTGCTTCCACTGATTGGCCCCTGGTCTCATTTTTCCTGTGTAAGCCATACCGATAGTGGATTAACTCTGAGTTACTAGTTTTGCTTTCTTCAAAGTGGAACAAAAACTAAAAGAGGATTCTGCAGCAATCGGAGAGCAGAGTCCTTTCAGAATTGTAAGTGCCCTGCCGTCTAATGATGCTGAGTATCTTGTCAGATGCTGCTGAAACATCTCTTCATATACGTCGCTTGTTTTCCAATTAGATTGTTGCTCACTGTTGAGTTCTGCAATTTCTTTATAGATTTTGCGTTGATCTCACATTTAATATGACCCCATTTATTTAAAAAAATGGATTTGCTTTTATCCGGTCTTTCCAAAGCACTCAACTAGTTTTTTTACTGAAACTACAGTAATCATGATTACTAATCAATAGTTACTTTGCATAAAAAGTAAATCATCCAAGCAAAAGAGAGTAGGCATGGGCTGTTGGCTTAGTGCTTAAGCTGCTACTTAGGATGTCTATGTCCCACTTGAAAGGATTCAATACCTGACTCCAGCTTCCTGCTAAGACAGGGCCTTGGAAGCAGCAAGATGGTTCAAGTAATTGTATTCCTGCCACCAGCATCAGCCTCTCCTTCCCCAAATGTTGCAGGCATTTAGGGAGGGAACTAGTGGATGACAGCTGTTTCTCTCTGTGTCTGTGTCTTTCTCTTTCAAATAAATTTTTAAAAATTTAAAGACATAGAGGGGCTGACTGGACAAATAATATCCAACTACATGCAAGATGGCAAGGGTGGCTATACTTATAACAGATAAAATAGACTTCAAGTCAAAAACCATAGCAACAGATAAGGAAAGTCATCATCTAATAACATGGAATGTAATTCATCAATAGGACCTAACAATTATGAATTGCACCCAACATTGGAACATATATATATATATAAAGAAACTATAAGTCAACATGAAGAGAGAAGTAGATAATGATATATTGATAGTAGGAGATTTCAAAACTGTACTTTCAATAATGGACAGATTAATCAGACAGAAAATTAATAAGGAAATACTGGAATTTAACTGTACTTTAGAAAAAAAATGGACCTAACAAATAGATACTGAATTATCCATCCAACAGAAACAGAATATACATTTTTCTCTAGGACACATGGAATGTTCTCCAGGATAAACCATATTGTAAGCCACACACACAACAATTTTTCAGACATTAAAAAAATTGAAATTATATCAAGTATGCATTGTCCACAATGACATGAAATTAGAAATCAATAACAAGAGAAACTTTGGAAAATATATAAATTTATGGAAATTACATAAGCAATGGGATGATAAAGAAATTATAAGGGAAACTAAAAATTTTATAAGGACAAATGAATATGGAAATCTTAAATAGGAAAATCAATGGGATACAGCAAAATCAGTATTTGGAAAGAAGTCTGATAGAAATAAATACCCACATTTTAAAAAGAATGACCTCAAATAAACAGTCTAATGTTGCACCTCGAGGAGCTAGAAAAGCAAGAAGAAATTCCACCCAAAATTAACAGAAGGAAAGAAATAATAAAGATCAGAGAAGAAATGAATAAAATAAAGACTAAAAAAAACACACAAGATCAGCAAAACCAAGAGAGGATTTCTGAATAAATAAGCCACATCTATAACCTTAAAACAGCCTAAGGAAAAAGGAAACTCAAATAAACAGAATCAGAGATGAAAAGGAAGACATTGCAACTCTTAAATCACAGAAATACAAAGGGTCAGAAGACACTATCATACACAATTATATGCCAATAAATTGGATGAGTTGGAAGCAATAGAGCAATAGATAAATCTTGAATACATATATCTACCAAGACTGAATTATGTAGAAATACAAAATCTGAAAAGTCTAATAATGAGTCAGGAAATTGAATCAGTAATAACGTCTCCTATCAAAGAAAATTCCAGGACCTGATGGCTTCACAGCAGAATTGTAGCACAAATATAAAGAACTAATATAAATTCTTCACAAAGTATTCCAAAAATTGAAGATGAGGAAATACTTCTAAAACCATTCTACAAGGCCAGCATCAATGAAAACCATAAAAGGACACAACAACAATGAAAAATGCAGACTAATGACCCTGATGAACACAGATGCAAAAATCCTTAACAAAATACTGGCAAACCGAATTCAATATAACACAATAAAAAGATCATTCACTATAATCAAGGGAGATTCATCCCAGGGATGTAAGAATGGCTCAGAACAAAGAAATCAATAAATGTGCTATATCACATCATCAGAATCAAAGTTAAAAACCACATGGCCACTTCTTTTTAAAAATATTTGTATTTATTTGAAATGCAGAATGATCAATAGCTGCAAAGATGGCAAGAACCCATGTACTTGGGCCCATCCTCCACTGCTTCCCAGTTACATTAGCAGGAAAACTGGATCCAAAACAGAGGAACCTGCATTTGAACTAGCACTCCAATATGGGATGCAGGCATTCCAAGCAGCAGATTAACCCACTGCACCACAACTTCTGCCCCAATATGATCATTTCAATACACACAAATAATTTGATAAAATCCAAAATCCCTTCATGATATATCTGATCATGATCATCTGATAGAAGTAGGGAGTAGAATAGTGGTTACCAGGGATTGAGGAGGGTAGAGGGGAGCAGCATTGAGGAGAGACTGAGCAATGGGCAGATAAGATTTAGTTCTGGTGTTCGGTTGCACATAGAGTGACTATCTTACCATTTTATATTACCATAACAAAATATTTGAGACTGGGTATTTAATAAAGAAAAGAGGTTTATTTAGCTCACAGTTTTGGAAGTTCAAGAGCATGGCACTAACATCTACTTGCAACTCATGAGGGCACCTTTGGCTGTGTCTGATAGCCAATGACATCATGGTGGGAGTGCACAGAGGACAGAGAGGTCACACAGTGGTACAGGAAGTCAGAGAACAGGGAAGGGTCCATCTTACTGTTTTGTAACAACCCACTCTCATGAGAACTGACTGAGGCCGCATGAGAACTACATTAATACCTTCTGAGGGCAGTATCCCCAGTTACCTAATTGCTTTCCACATGGCTCCAACTCTTTAAAGTTTGACCATCTCCTAATATTGCCACACCAGGAACCAAGCTCCCAGCACATGAACTCTTGGGAAACCAATCATATCTAAACCATAGCAGTGACTATAGTAAACAATAATGTGTTGCATGTCTTAAAACAACTAGGAGAGAGGACTTTGGATGTTCTCACCCCAAAGAAATAAAATATTTGATGTGATAGATATGCTAATTGCCATGATTTCATTACTATAAGATGCATACATGTACCAAAATGTTGCATTGTATACCACGAATATGTACAATTATTATGCCACTTAAAATAAAATTTAAAAATAAGACAGCTTCTATCGTAAATGACAAATGATGTATCATAAGCCAGAGGGAATGGGTTTTTCAATAAACAGTATTAAGAAATTTTCCTGAGCCGGCGCCGTGGCTCAATAGGCTAATCCTCCACCTTGCGGCGCCGGCACACCGGGTTCTAGTCCCAGTCGGGGCGCCGGATTCTGTCCCGGTTGCCCCTCTTCCAGGCCAGCTCTCTGCTATGGCCAGGGAGTGCAGTGGAGGATGGCCCAGGTGCTTGGGCCCTGCACCCCATGGGAGACCAGGAAAAGCACCTGGCTCCTGGCTCCTGCCATCGGATCAGCGCGGTGCGCCGGCTGCAGCGGCGGCCATTGGAGGGTGAACCAACGGCAAAGGAAGACCTTTCTCTCTGTCTCTCTCTCACTGTCCACTCTGCCTGTCAAAAAAAAAAAAAAGAAAGAAAAAAAAAGGAATTTTCCCGGCCGGTGCCGCGGCTCACTAGGCTAATCCTCTGCCTTGCGGCGCCGGCACACCGGGTTCTAGTCCCAGTCGGGGCACCGGATTCTGTCCCAGTTGCTCCTCTTCCAGGCCAGCTCTCTGCTGTGGCCAGGGAGTGCAGTGGAGGTTGGCCCAGGTCCTTGGGCCCTGCACCCTCATGGGAGACCAGGGGAAGCGCCTGGTTCCTGGCTTCGGATCGGTGCAATGCACCGGCCGTAGTGCGCCAGCCGTGGCGGCCATTGGAAGGTGAACCAACGGCAAAAGGAAGACCTTTCTCTCTGTCTCTCTCTCTCTCACTGTCCATTCTGCCTGTCAAAAAAAAAAAAAATTTTTCCTAAGTAGTTGAAGTAAAATAATGAAGATCACTTGTTTCCTCTCTGCCTGGAAAATATGAGCAAGGTACAGACAGATTTGAAAAGGAATCAAACAGATTTTCTAGAGATAGAAGACTCTAATAACTGAAATGAAAACACATTGGCTTAAAAATTAACCTGAATTGAATCATTAAACACGTATTAGCCCCAGATTGGGAGACATTGTAAAAATAAATGTACTTATACTCTTTAAAAGCGTCAGTGTTCCAAAGTATTGAACAGCATGTAACTCTGCCAAGTACTTTTTATGAGGCCAGCATCACTTTGATACCAAAACCAAAGACACGACACCAAAAGAAAACAACCAATCTATATCCTTAATGAACAGAGACACAAGGGCTCTCAACAAAATACCAGCAAATAGAATCCAAAGCCACATCAAGATCATACATCCTAATCAAGTGTAGTTTATCCCAGAAAGGCAAGGGTGGTTCAATATTCGCAAATCAATAAACGTCATAAATCATGTCGATAGAAGGGAGAACAAAAACCATATGGTCATCTCAGTAGTTGCAGAGAAAGCATTTCATAAGATTCAATACCCTGGGGCCAGCACTGTGGCACAACAGGTTAAAGCCCTGGCCTGAAGTGCCAGCATCCAATATGGGCGCTGGTTCGAGACCTGGCTGCTCCTCTTTCAATCCAGCTCTCTGCTGTGGCCTGGGAAAGCAGTAGAGGATGGCCCAAGTCCTTGGGCCCCTGAACCCACGTGGGAGACCCGGAAGAAGCTCCTGGCTCCTGGCTTCGGATTGGTGCAGCTCCGGCTATTGCAGCCAGTTGGGGAGTGAACCAGCGGATGGAAGACCTCTCTCTCTCTCTGCCTCTCCTTCTCTCTCTGTTCAACTGTGTAACTCTGACTTTCAAATAAATAAATAAATCTTTAAAAAATATATCTCAAAAACTAAAAAAGGAAGGAAGGAAGGAAGGAAGGAAGGAAGGAAGGAAGGAAGGAAGGAAGGGAAAGGGAAAAGGAAAAAGAATGAGGGGAAAGGAGGGCAGAAGCAAAATATTATGTTCTTGGAATTCTATCTACAAATCACATTGAGTCTGTTTAAAACTAATTAAAAATTAAAATAAAAAATAAACAAAATTGTTTTAAATAAAATAAAAGTGACAATGTTGGGGAAGTCATTTTGGCCTAGTGATTAAGACACTGGTTAGGAGGTCAACACTGTAGCATAGCAAGTGAAACCACCCCTGTAACACCAGCATTCCATATGGGTGCTGGCTCATATCCCAGCTGCTCCACTTCCAATCCACCTCCTCGTTCATATGCCTGGGAAATCAATGGAAGATGGTCTAAGTTCTTGTGCCCCTGCACCCACGTGGGAGACCTGGATAAAGCTCCTGGCTCCTGACTTCATCCTGGTCCAGACTCAGCCACTGTGGTCTTTTGGGAAGTGAACCAGTGGATGAATGATAACGCTCGCTCACTCTCTCTCTCTCTCTCTCCCTCTCTCCCTCTCTCCTTCTGCTTCTCCTTCTCTGTAACTCTGCCTTCCAAATAAATAAATATTAAAAAAAAAACTCTGGTTGGGATACGGAATCCCATATCAGAATATTAGTGTGTCTAGGTTTGAGCTGTGGCTCTGCTTCTGTTTCCACCTTCCTGCTAATGTGCGCCTTGGGAGACAGTAGGTGATGTTTCAAGTACTTGACCCTGCCAACCGCCTGGGAGATCTGGATTGAGTTCTGATCTCCCAATTTCAGTTTTTCCTAGCCTCATCCAGTGTGGGTGTTTGGGGAGTGAACTAGTGGATGACAGCTCTCCCCCCTACCCCGAAAATAAATAAATAAATAAATAAATAAATAAATAAAATTTAAAAATTAAAAGTCCCATGTTATAAAAGGCTAAGAAATGCTAAGAAACTGTTCTTGATTTTAAAAGACTAAGGAGACTTGGCCATTGAAAGCAATGCTTGATCCTGGATTTTCTTTTAAATGACTTTGCTGGGACAATTTGAGTAAGCTTTGTTGATTAGATAGTATTCTGTATAAGTGTCAATTTCTCAATGTTGATAGCTGCATTATTGCTATGTACAAAATACACACTGAAGTATTTAGGGATAAAGGATCACCAGGCTTGCAGTTTGCTCTCAAACATTCTACAAACCATATATAAGTGTGTAGATGGTAGATAGATTGATGAAAGAAAGAAAACAAAAGAAGGAAGGATGGAAAGAGGAACAGAAAAGAAGGAAGGAAGAGAAAATGTAGTAACATGTTAGCATTTGAGGATTTTAGAGAAACATATACAGGATTCTTTGTTAAGTTTTATTTATTCATTTGAAAATGAGAGAGAGAAGGAGGGAGAGAGAAAGACAAAAACAGAGACAGAGACAGAGACAGAGACAGAGATCTTCCATCCACTGGTTCACTCCCCGTATGGACACAACAGATTGGTCTGGGCCAGGCTGAGGCCAGGAGCCAGGAACCCTGTCTGAATCTTCCACTTGGGTGGCATGGGTCCAAATACTTGGGCCATCATCTGCTGCCTCCCAGACATATTAGCAGGGAGCTTGATCAGAAACAGAAGTGGGACTCAATCCAGACACTTTGAAATGGGATATGGGTATCCAAAGAAGCAGCTTTAAAAAAAATCATTTATTTATTTATTTATTTGAAAGGTGAAAGGCAAAGTTGCAGAGACAGGAAGAGACTGAGAGAGAGGTCTTCCATCTGCTAGTTCACTCCCCAAGCAGTCACAACAGCCAGAGCTGGGCCAATCAGAAGCCAGGAGCTTCTTCTGGGTCACCCACATGAGTGCAGGGGCCCAAGCACTTGGGTCATCTTCCACTGCTTTTCCAGGACATTAGCAGGGAACTGCATCAGAAGAGAAGTCGGAACATGAACCAGTGCCCATATGGGATTCTGGTGCTCAGACAGAGGCTTAACCTACTACGTCACAGGGCTGGCCCCAGAAGCAGCTTTAACTTGCTGTACCACAATGCTCACTCCTGTATGCTGAATTATTTATACTGTTTTGTACATCTTTGTAACTTTTCAGTAAGTCCTAAATTATGGCAGAATAAAAAGTTTAACTCCATGACATGACTGTATAGTATATTAACCACAGCAGAAAGATATTTCATGCATTGATAGTAAAAATACATATGCACATGTTATCCAGCATACGGTACACAGAGACAAGAAGATTGCAAATATTAAAGAGCAGGGGAGAGATTCGAAGGACAGGATCAGGGCTAACATATTTCTAATTGGAATTTCAGAGAAAGATACTAGAGAAACAAGGGAAGAGGCAATCAGTGGTCTGAAGAACATCCCAGCTGAGAATTTCCAGAACTGATGATCAACACCAATCCTCAGACCCAGGAAGCTGTATGCATTTCAGACAGGGCAAATAAAAAGAAATTCAAAGAAGAGAAGATCTTTAAAGAAACCAGGGAGAAAAGATAGACACCTATAAAGGAGCGGCAATTAGAGCTGCCTTTTTCAAAAACAGCAGTAGAAGCCACAGGAGAGTAAAATAATTTCTTTGGGCTGAGTAAAAATAATTGGCTACCAAGAATTCTATATTCAGCAAAACCATCATTCAAGAACAACAACAAAAAAAAGTGACATCATGATACTCTCAGACACAGCAAAACTGAGATGTTGATCACTAAGAGACTCTCACTAAAGGAAATTCAAAAGGATATAATTTAGGGGCTGGCCTAGTGGTTAAGACACCAGTTAAGACCCCAGGTCCTGTGTCAGAATGCTAGGATTCAAATCCTGACTCTACTCCATATTCCAGTTTCCTTCTTATGTGCATCCTGGAGAGTGTGGAGCAGCAGGTGCTTGGATCCCTGTCACCCACATGGGAGAGCTGGGTTCAGTTCCTGGCTCCAGGCTTCAGTCTGACCCGGCCCTGCCTTTTGAGGGCATTTGGAGAGTAAACCAGTGCGTAGGAATTTTCCCTCTCTCCCCTTCTCAAAAAAAAAAAAAAAAAGAAAATTATATATACTTCAAGTGTAAGGAAGATGATTCCAAATGAAGGGTCTGAGGTTAAAAAAAAAAAAGGATTGATGCATAAAGATAATAGTAACTGTGTGGATAAAGCTAAAACTAAATAAATATTGATTGTATAAGACAAAAATAATGCCTAATTTTTAAACAAAAACACAGCAAGCTAAAACTGAAACATCACAGAAAATACAGCACTTATGTTGCAGTATTCTAATATCTTGCACTGTTCAGCGAAAGGATTTGAATATTGATTAACTTCAGATTTTGTCAAAATTTGGATTTTAAAATACCTAGCATAACCATTAAAATATGGATTTTGAATATATAACTTCTAAACAAGTACAGGTAAAACGAATGACAAAAATAGTTGAAAAAATTAAATCCAAAAAGGCTAAAAAAATGAAGAAAAAGGATAAATGGGACAAATAGGAAAAAAAACTAAATTTATAACTAGAATGTAAATAAAAAAATCAGGTGAAAACCAAAAATTATCACACCCAATATTTAAACACACACACACACACACACACACACAGGTGCTAAGTAGAAGACATACACCTAAAACACAAGCTTGTGCAGTTATAAAATAGCCCCTTCCTTATCGTGATTTCATTTGGCATTTTTCAGTTACCCGTAGCCAACTGCAGCCTGAAAATAGTAAATGGAAAATTCCAGAAATAAACAGTTCAAAAGAATTAAACTGCACGCCATTCTGAGTAGCACATGATGAAATCTCATGCCGGCCTGCTGTATCCTCCCCCTGCCCGGATGTGACTCATCCCCATGTCCAGCATAGCTACATTGTATACCCTACTTGTATGTAACTCACTTTGTAGCTAGCTCAGTTATCAGATCAACTTTTATTACACTTAATTATCGCACTTTCATTGTTAATTACTGTTGTTAATCTCTTCCTGTGCCTAAATTATAAAGTAAACCATATCATAGGTATATGTATAGGAAATTAAGAAAACAAAGGTACAGTTGAGACAATCAACAAAGTCAAAAGACTATGGTTTGAAAGGATTAACAGACCACACAGACATCTCACACAATGGATCAAGAGAGGGGCTGGGCCGGCGCCGCGGCTCACTAGGCTAATCCTCCGCCTAGCGGCGCCGGCACACCGGGTTCTAGTCCCGGTCGGGGCGCTGGATTCTGTCCCGGTTGCCCCTCTTCCAGGCCAGCCCTCTGCTGTGGCCAGGGAGTGCAGTGGAGGATGGCCCAGGTGCTTGGGCCGTGCACCCCATGGGAGACCAGGAAAAGCACCTGGCTCCTGGCTCCTGCCATCGGATCAGCGCGGTGCGCCGGCCGCAGCGCGCCGGCCGCGGCGGCCATTGGAGGGTGAACCAACGGCAAAGGAAGACCTTTCTCTCTGTCTCTCTCTCTCACTGTCCACTCTGCCTGTCAAAAAAAAAAAAAAAAAAAAGAGAGAGAGAGAGGGGCTGGAATTTTAGCACAACAAATTAAGATGGTGCCTGTTTCATACCTGGCTGTTCCACTTCTTATCAAGCTCCCCGTTAATGCACTTGGGAAACAGCGGAGCATGGCCCAAGTGCTTGTGCACCCCTGTGGGAAACCCAGAAAAAGCTCCTGGCTCCTGGTTTCAGCCTGGCCCGGCCCCAACATTTGCTGCCATTTGGGGAGTGAATTGATGCCTAGAAGATCTTTCTTCCTCTCTCTCTCTCTCTTTAACTCTGCATTTCAAATAAATAAATATTTAAAGAAAAAGAAAGAAGACACAGACGATATTACAAATGGAAAAGGAAGACATAAATACGCAGGCCTCAAAAAGTAAATAGAAAATGATGATATTATGAATAACTGTTGGCCAATGAAAACTTAGGCAAAATGGAGAAGTTTATAGGAAAAACACTCTCACTAAAATTAATTCAAGACAAAATTTAAAAATACAAATAATACTAAAACATTAGAAATAAGAAACAGAATTGGTGTTGTGGTCCAGCGGTTTAAACCTCCATCTGTGATGCCAGCATCCCATATCTGAGTGCTGATTTAATTCCCAACTAGTCTGCTTCAAATCCAGATCCCTGCCTATGCACCGAAAAAGCAGCATACAGTGGCTCAAGTACTACCACCTGCCTAGGAGACCCTGATGCAGTTTCTAGCTCCTGGCTTCAACCTGCTGCAGACCCAGCTGTTGCAGCCATTTGGGGGAGTGAAGCAGCAAATGGAAGGCATTTCTATCCCCCCCCCCTCTGTTACTCTGCTTTTCAAATAAGTCTTTTTAAAAAACCATTGAAACAGCAGTTAACATTTTCACACAAAGAAAATATCATGCCACAACAGCTTTATGGGGATGTTCTAATAAACACTCAAGAGAAAAATCTTTCCAATTTTATCAAAAATCTTAAGAGAATTGAAGCATAGATCCACTCCCTCACTCTACTTGTGAGGCTAAAATAATCTTGATAACCACACCCAACAAAGATAATGCAAGGAATTTTGTGGGCCAATGTCACAGAGATGCAAAAATCCTAGATAAAACATTAGCTAATCAAATTTAACAATATATAAGAAATAATATCATAAATAAACAATATTAGAATGAATAAACGAGTTCATCAGGGTCACGAGATAGAAGATTCATACACAAAAATCAATTATATGGAATTGGAAAGTGTATATAAATACACTGGCCATAAACAATTCAAGAAATGAAATTAATAAATTAATTCCTTTTATGAAAGCATCAAAAAGAATAAAATACTTAGAAAACAAATTTAACAAAAGATGCAAGACTTATACCCTGAAATCTAGAGAATATCATTAAAAAAATTTTAAGAAGACTTTAATAAATGGAGACAATACTGTGAAAGATTCAACTCAATAAGGATGGCAAGTCTACTAAAACTGATATACAAGTTAAGTGAAAATCTTAATCAAATCTCAGCAGGATGTTCTGTAGATGTAGAAAAGATTATTCTAAAATTAATATAGAAAGGCAAAGGAACTGTAATAGCTAAAACAAGTGGAAAAAGAATGATAAATTAGGAAGACTCACTCTACCTGACTTTAAGACATATAGCTACAATAATCAAGACTGTGTTATTGGTAGAAACATAGACACATCCATCAATGGAGCAGATAGAGAATCCAAAAATAGACTCACACAAGTCACGCCAAATGATTTTTGACAAAGAGGCAAAATAATTCAATTGATCTGAATGATGCTCCAGCATTCTGATGGTGCTGGAACAGGTATACATAGGTAAATAAATGATCTTAAACATAAACCTCAAATCTTATGTAAAAATTTACTAAAAGTGGATCATAGAATTAAATATAAAATGTAAAAATAATCATCTTAGAAGAAAACAGGAACAAATTCTCAGAATCTAGGGCTTGATGAAGACTTGACACCAAAAGCATGATCCATGAAAAAATTAACAAATTGGACTTCATCAAAATTACAGATCTTTGCTCTGCCAAGCACCATAAGAGAATGAAAAGTCAAGGTATAGACTGGGAGAAAACATTTGCAAGCCACATATCTGCTAACGTATCTAAAATTTATAAAGAAATCTCCAAATTCAAGAATACAATACAGACAATGCAATTAGAAAATAAACAAAATATATTAAGAGGGGCAGGTATTTGGCCTATGGTTATGCCACCGGTTGGGATGCTTACATCCCATATCAGATTACCTGGGTTTGAGTCTTGACTCCAGCTCCTGATTCTGGCTTCCTACTAATGTAGAGACTGAGAGGCAGCAGGAAATGACTCAATTAGTTTTATTCCTGCCACCTACATGGTAGACCTGGATTGAGTTACTGGCTCCTGGTTTTGATCCAGCCCAACTCCAGCAGTTGTGGGCATTTGAGGAATGAACCAGTGGGTGGAAGTGTCTCTCTCCCTCTCTCTAACTATCTATATCAATATAGATAAAATTATATATGAGACATTTTACTGAATAGGCTATATGGATGTTGCCTAAGCATATGAAAATATATTCAACATCATTAACTCTTCAGACCATACCACTACACACTTTTAGAACAGCTAAAAGAAGAAATCATAACAAATCCATACTGGCAAGAATGTAGAGAAACTGTATCTCTCACTGGTTACTGGTGAGAATGTAAAATATAACAGCCACTCACAAAACTATCTTGGCAGCTGCTTATAAAACTGAACATGCAGGGCCAGCACTGTGGCGCAGTGGGTTAACGCCCTGGCCTGAAGCGTTGGCATCCCACATGGGTGCCAGTTCTAGTCCCGGCTGCTCCACTTCCAAACCAGCTCTCTGCTATGGCCTGGGAAAGCAGTAGAAGATGGTCCAAGTCCTTGGGCCCCTGCACCCACATGGGAGACCCAGAAGAAGCTCCTGGCTCCTGGCTCCTGGCTTTAGGTCTGCGAAGCTCTGGCCATTGCAGCCAATTGGGGAGTGAACCAGCAGATGGAAGACCTTTCTCTCTGTCTCTATCTCTCTCTGTAACTCTCTCAAAAAAAAAAAAAAAAAAAAAAAAAAAACAATGGGGCCGGCGCCGTGGTGCAATGGGTTAACACCCTGGCCTGAAGTGCCGGCATCCTATATGGGCACTGGTTCTAGTCTCAGCTGCTCCTCTTCCAGTCCAGCTCTCTGCTATGGCCTGGGAAAGCAGTAGAAAACTGCAGAAGTCCTTGGGCCCCTGCACCCATGTGGGAGACCCAGAAGAAGCTCTTGGCTCCTGGCTTCGGATTGGCGCAGCTCTGGCAGTTGCAGCCAACTGGGGAGTGAACTAGCGAATGGAAGACCTCTCACTCTGTCTCTACCTCTCTGTAACTCTGTCTTTCAAATAAATAAAATAAATCTTTAAAAAATAAAATAAAATAAAACTGAACATGCAATTGTCATATAACCCAGCAATTTTGTCCTTGAGCATTTATGTCCAATAAATAAAAACTTATGTTCACATAAAAAATGTACGAAAATATTTGTAACAACTTTTATTTCTGAAGCAAAAATATTGGAAGCAACCAATCATCTTTTGATGAATGAATGGCTGAACAAACTCTGGTACAGTCATACACTGAAATAATACTCAAGAGTATAAAGGGAGCTTTCAGAGGGTGATGAACAAGATGCCTTCCCAGGATTAGGAGTTGTCATATCCCTTCCTCTGTTCCATTCAAGTGATAGCCAAAAAAGGGCATTCATACTGAAAAAAAAAAAAAACCAGAATTTAAAGGCACACTCTATTGCTCCCTGCAATAATTTGAGTGGGTATCAAAGGCATCATGCTGAATGAAGAAAAGCCAACCCCAAAAGGTTGCACACTATAGTTACATTTATATAGCATTCTTGAAAAGACTAAAGTAGAGTAATATAGAACAGATTAGTGATTGCAGAGATTAAGGATTGCAGAGGATGGGGAAAGGCTAGAAAAGGTATAGCACCAGGAGATCATTGTCATTATGGAACAGTACTGAATGTTGATCACAACATGGTCACCCGTGTCTATACTCTTTGTACCAAGGTCAGTAGGGAGAGGGAATGGATAAAGGATACATGTGATCTCTTTTGTGTCATATTTTAGACTTCCTATGAACCTAAATTATTTTAAAATAAAGTTTCCTTTAAAAAAAGTGGGGAGGACATTTGGGCTAGCAGTTAAGTTGCCCACATCCATAATGGAGGCTCTGGGTTCAATGCCAGCTTTGAAATCTTGATTCCAGCTTTCTGATTATGGGGACCTTGGGTGGCAGCGGTGATGGTTCAAGTAATTGGGTTCCTGACACCTAAGTGGGAAATCTAGATTGAGTCCCAAGCTTGCTGTTCTGGCCACACCCATGGGCTGTTATAGGCATTTAGTGAGCAAGCCCACTGGATAAGAGTGCTCACTCTCTCTCTCTCTCTCTCAAATAAATAAAAAAAATCAAGATGAAACATTGTTTTCAAATCAAACTGATCTTCCTTATATCACTAAATGCACAAAGACAATAGGTCTATATCTATAGTTGTGAAAGGAAGTGACTGTGACCCAAGAATTTTATACTTAGCAAAATTGTCTTTCAAGTGTGAAAGAAACAGAAAGATGTCAGAAAGATGTGTTTAGTTTCACTCATTTTCTCGACAAGGTATTTTGAGCTCCTACTCTGTGTCAGACAATATGCTAGGTGTTTGGGATGAAACAGTGAGCAGTACTGTTGAGATGAACTTGGGAAGAAGATGTCTATCAAGTTTCCACACTATTATTCTCCCTTATCTGTGCCTCTGTGGCAGCTGGTATGATGGCAATTGGACAGGCCCAGTAGCTGAAGCATTTTCTGCTAGTCAGCAGGCCCAGAAGGCTGATACAAATTCTGTTAGTCAGCAGGCCCAGAAACTCATACAGTTCTCTGTAACTCCTTAGCTGCCTGTCTGTTGTCGGTAAAACATATATTAGAAACTGAGGACAGAGCGAAGTGTGAATCCTCTTCTCTGTAGCTAGTCAATTAACAGAAGCAAACTGATATGTTTCTTGTGTACTCTCACCCACCATTGTGATAATAAAGAGCTATGAATCCTCAAAATGCTCTGAAGTTAGCCTGCCCAAGCCACCACATGAGTTGTTCGGGTGCTGGCTGAGTAAACCATGTTCCATCTTCTTCCAGCTTCTGACCCTGCACACCCCTCCATCCCTGGTTGACCAAGCTGGGACCCAACAAGTACAGATATGTTTCCTGACCTCATGAAGCTCAGAAAAGTCATAAGGATTATATTTAGAATAAATAATTAAACAAACAAATTAATGAATGCTTTTTTTTAAAGAAATACTTTAAAATTGAATTCGATCCCACAAAGGAAACAAATAGAGACCCATGATTTGGAGCAACATGCGAGAGCATCATTTAGAAAGATGTGCTGATCACCATTAGTTTCCTGTCCCAATCACTCTCAGCTCTTTTCTTTGTTGATGTGTGAGGCAAACCTACAAGTCTTCTGTGATTAATGTCACAGATACTGAGCAAGGAAAACATTTCAAGAAGGTGGGAGTGATAAACCGTGTCAAATCCTGATGAAAGCATGAATTAAAAGTTAGTAAAATGATCATTTGACTTGCAACCTGGAGCCCACTGGTCATACTAACAAGAGTAGTTTCAGTTGGATTGTGAGGATAGAAGCCAAATTTGAATAGGATAAATAAAGGGAACTAAGAGTATATACACACACATATATGTATATACACATACACATACATATATATACACACACACATATATATGTATGTATGTATGGTTTACATCGGGTTTGACTCCCCAAACTCATGTAGGTATTTATACCCTGACATTTTATGTTAATGGTTAATGGGTTAAGGGTGGAGGCTTGATCCAATTATGGTGTCTGACGGTGTGGCCTTTGAGAATTGATTGGATTGGATTAGGCTGCTACAGTGAAACCCATGATGGAATCATGATGGTTTTATAAAGAAAGCCACATGGGTATGGAGGAACAGCATACTCCCTGTGTCTCTGCTTCCTGACTCACCATTTATCCTCCTTCCAAACATTTTCTACCCTCATCAGATACCAGACTAATGGGGCTGCCAGATCTTATACTGTGAACTTCCAAACCAGTGAGCCAAAATGATTCTTCCTTCCTAGGAAATTCTTCTCAGGTATTTAGCTATATAGTAACAAAAAGCTGAGTTATGCCAAAGAAAACAATTTTGAGAAGTGCAGATAATGAAGGAGAAATAGAGATATTCATTCATTCATTACACAAATAGTTATTAAATGACTGATATGCATTGTTTTAAGCACCAGGGATATTTCTGTTTTCAAAACAAGTTGTGGAAGTATCAGCACAAGGACTCAAAGGAGAATTTTTAAGGTTTAACAAAACAACCTAGTTTAGATGGAAGTTTGATTATACAAAGGTGATAACCCAAATATAGACATCTTGAGATGGCGAAAGATAATCATAGGCTCAGAAAATATACATTCCCAGTACATATTTATGAAATTACTTGAGTATGCTCTCCAAATAACTGACGAAGGACAGTTAAGTTTAAGAATTAATTAAGGGCCAGCGCTGCGGCTCAATAGGTTAATCCTCTGCCTGCGGTGCCGGCACACCGGGTTCTAGTCCCAGTCGGGGCACTGGATTCTGTCCCAGTTGCCCCTCTTCCAGGCCAGCTCTCTGTTGTGGCCCAGGAGTGCAGTGGAGGATGGCCCAAGTGCTTGGGCCCTGCACCCGCATGGGAGACCAGGAGAAGCACCTGGCTCCTGGCTTCGGATCAGCATGGTGCACTGGCCATTGGAGGGTGAACCAACGGCAAAGGAAGACCTTTCTCTCTGTCTCTCTCTCATTGTCCACTCTGCCTGTCAAAAAAAAAAAAAAAAAAAGAATCAATTAAGGGGCCGGCGCTGTGGCGCAGTGGGTTAGAGCCCTGGCCTGAAATGCCGGCATCCCATACAGATGCCGGTTCTGGTCCCAGCTGCTCTTCTTCTGGTCCATATCTCTACTATGGCCTGGGAAAGCAGTAGAAAATGGCCCAAGTCCTTGGGCCCCTGCACCCAAGTGGGAGACCCAGAAGAAGCTCCTGGCTCCTGGCTTCGGATTGGCGCAGCTCCGGCTGTTGTGGCCAACTGGGGAGAGAACCAGCAAATGGAAGACCTTTCTCTCTCTCTCTTTCTCTCTCTCTCTCTGTAACTCTTTCAAATAAATAAAATAAATATTCAAAAAAAATCAATTAAGCTGCATGCACTGCATCCTGTAAAAGTATGCAAATATTACATGTTAATCAAAAAAACTTTAAGAAAATCATATCCTAGTATGAAAATAATAATTTTTAAACATTTTATTAGGAATTTTCGAATACACAAAAACAATTACAAGAATTACACAATGAACATTCTTATGCCTACTCTCTGTGTTCTAGAATTAATATTTAGCTGTATTTGGTTTATCATGCACATCTATCCATAACTTACCTTATTTTTGATGTATTTGAAAGTGAATTGAAGACGTCAATACACTTTACTCCAAAGCGTTTCAGTATGCAGAAAAGATAATGATTTCAGCACACGTGTCAAAATCCTTCCTTTTATAATCCTATTGAAATGACCAAAGAACCATGAAACTTGGAAAAAGTTTATCAGTTAACAATGAATACGTCAGAAACATTAAGAAATATCTACTAGACAGTTTGGTAAAAACAGTGACTAACATACAATTCAACACACTCAAAGTGGTGACTCGCCCAAGCAGTAGGAGATCCATTCCCCAGGAGAGATGTGGAAATATGTAGTCAGCAACAGGACCTAGAAGCACAAGTAGGCCACAACACAGATGCAAGAGAGAAAATCAAAAGACTTATACAATTGTCCCAACATTCCACATATGGATCAACTGCCTTCATTTGCCTCAGAAGGCGTACGAAATGAGAGGCATCACAACAGCAAGATTCTAAAGAAGGTTGTTGAACCAGTTAGGGGAGAAGTGTTGTGCCCCAGTTTACTGCAGGCTCTCGTCAGAAATGTTGGCACATCAGGAACATTCTCGTTCCACCGCGGACTCCGTGAACTCCCTATTTTCCATGGACAATTACATTTATGACTTGACACAGGAGCGCCAAAGCTCAGACAACAGGAGCCTGCGGAAAGAATAGAATGAAATGTCACTTTTTAATGGAAAAGATTCAAGTTATGCTATGAGAGACATTGGGAACTATACACCATGGTGCTGTCACATAGAGCAGTTGGGGTGGGGGTGGCTGATCATTTGAGAAAATCGTTAACCTCTCTTGACTACCTTTTGGTAGAACATTTCTTATCCCTCATGTCCCAGATGAATCCCCCAGCTACAGAAAATATAAACTTTCTCTTCTTTGCTTTGTCTGAAATAGCATCTTGAATAGATCCTGTTCCTGATGCCGGTAATATACAAACACAAGCCCTGTTTTCAGAATGAGTAGAGATAAGACATGAGCTCATGAAAAGACTCAAAAATATTTTTTCTCACTTTCCAGGTTCAGAACAGGGCAGGTAGTATTAGAATTCCAAGTTTACAAATGATGAGCTTGAGGTTTAGAAAGATGATGTGACTTATCCAGATGCTCAGAGTTAGAAGCCAAAGTTAAGAATTCAAGACTTCTGACTCCATGTGTAGGAAAAATAGTTTCACAGGGCAGCTCCGCTGTACAGGAACCCTCACGTGTCCAGCTACTCAGAAACTCTCCAAACCTGTCTTTTTATGGAGACTTCATTGAATGGCATGGTTGCTAACAGACTGCGTGGGGGAACCCAGAAGGAAGCTATCTGCTCAGATCCATCAGCATTCCTTCCTTGAGGGCCTGGGCCAGGACCCCTCTTGAGTGAGGAGGGTCTGAATCTATCACCTAACTTAGGAAGGAAGTTATGAGCCAGGTACCATGGAAGAAAACCAAGCCATGCATATCATAATGTCACACTCCAAAACCTACACTTTTGAGGGACAATCTCCTATAACTTAGACCTGGACTGCCAATAAAGGATCAGAGACTGCCGGCGCCATGGCTCACTTGGCTAATCCTCCGCCTTCGGCGCCGGCATACCGGGTTCTAGTCCCAGTTGGGGCGCCGGTTCTGTCCCGGTTGCTCTTCTTCTGGTCCAGCTCTCTGCTGTGGCCCGGGAAAGCAGTAGAGGATGGCCCAAGTGCTTGGGCCCTGAACCCGCATGGGAGACCAGGCTCCTGGCTTCGGATCGGCATAGCGTCTCTCTCTCTCACTGTCTAAATCTGCCTGTCAAAAAACAACAACAACAACAGAAAGGATCAGAGAGGAGAATGAGGAGAGTAGGTATAATAGGAATGAAAGAGAACACTTTGGGTTTTCCCTCATCAAGATAGTAGTTTTAGGCAGGGTTGGGAAAGAGTATGGAGTATAGACAGTCAATGGGTACAGGCATGCAGTTAAATAGGGAAAAGACAAATGATTAAGACTCAGAAAATGTTTATCTTTGAAATGGACTTGCTGCAGTAAATAGGTGAAACTTTAGAAAATTAGAAATTAGTGTTCTTAGTGAAATTTGAGGGAGGATTTTCCATCTCTAAAGAGTGGACGCTCCAAGCCTATTTTCATATAAGAGACCTGGTTACTGGAGTGAACATTTGGCCTCACATTTAAGTGCCAGTGAAGATGCCCATGTTGGGGCTGGCACTGTGGCACAGTGGGCTAGCTTCCACCTGCAGTGCCAGCATCCCATATGGGCGCCAGTTCGAGTCCTGGCTGCTCCACTTTCTATCCAGCTCTCTGCTATGGCCTGGAGAAGCAGTAGAAGATGGCCCAAGTCCTTGGGCCCCTGCACCCATGTGGGAGACCTGGAAGAAGCTCCTGGCTCCTGGCTTCAGATCAGCTCAGCTCAGGCCATTGCAACCATTTGGAGAGTGTACTAGTGGATGGAAAATTTCTCTCTCTCCCTCTCTCTCTCTTTCCCTCTCCCTCTCCCTCTCTGCCTCTCTGTAACTCTGCCTTTCAAACAAATAAATAAGAAAAAAAAAAAGATGCCTGTGTCCCATACTGGAGTGCCTGGGTTCAACACTGAGCCTCAGCTTCCTGCTAATGCAGACCTTGGGAGGCAGTGGTGGTGGCTTATGTAACTGGGTTCCTCACATGCACATTAGAGACGTGGATTGAGTACCCAGCTCCTGGCTTCAGCAAAGCCAAGCTCTGGCAGCAGCATCTTGTTTATATCTGCGGAAATGGTGACTAAGACTATCCTAAACCATGATGACCAAAATGAGGCTCTTTTGAAAATTCAAAAACTAGCATATTTTGAAAAATCTTGTTTTTAGAACCAAACAAATTGAATGGTAAAGCTGTTTGCACTGGTACCTGAAAGCATAAAAAAGAGAGACAGATATATTTACCTCCCTCCAGGAAACAAATGAGAACTTATCAGAAACTATCTTAGAGAAGAAAAAATAATATTTCCGAATAAGAAAGACTTCAGAAGACTTCACTGTCTCTTCCATAGTTTTCCAGCTGCTCCTTGATCATCTCCTTCAACACCCCTTTACCCTCTTTGTAAGAACTTCATGCCCGGATTTATCTTCTTCCCCTCATCCATTGCCTCCACAGGCAACCCAACCTACTTTAAGTACCCCCATGAGGCTCTTATTCTAGCTCCTCCCTTCTGTGAAATGCTGGTTACAGGGAAAAAGGAACCAGCTTTGAGAAACGAACCACTGAGCACATCTGAACTTGAAAGTGTCTTCAAGGATTTTCCTAATCCAACTAAGGACCCCAGAAGATTTCTAGAGAACTTGACTTAAGTGTTCTAACTTAAAACTAGGGATTCTCTGACTTTTATCACTTGGTCCATATGTTACTCTCTAAGGGAAGGACTGAAGAACAAAAAAGAAAGCAGATTGGAATAATTCATTAGAGGACTAAAAGCAATGCTCACTTTGTGGCAAAGGACCTTTATATGATGCCATAGCTCAATTTTTTTTCAAAAGTTTGTAGATTGGAAGAAGATCCATTAGTGCAAACAAAATCCAGATGAATCTGTTCTAGATTATTATGAATGTCTTTGAAAAAACTGTCAAACAATATTCTGGAGTAGCTGAAATAAGTTCTCAAAATAATCAAAATCATACTCTTTAAAATTTTATTGTTTAAACTATTTTAACAGATACATAAAAATTGTACACATTTATGGGGTACTATGTGATGTTTCATGACATGTATATGTTGTGCAATGTCCAATCATGATAAATATATTTATCCTTTCAAGTGTTTACCATTTCTATATAGTGAAAACACCTCAAAAATCTTACCTTCTAGTTTTTTATAGAAAAATGTACATAAATGTGTAGTATCTATTTTCACCCCCCTGTGCAATAAAACCCCAGAAATTCTTACTCCTGTCCAGGTATATAACCTAGTACTACCTATCAATCAACTTTTCCCAACCCCTCCCACTTTCCTTCTCAGCCTCTGGAAGCTGCAATAATATTTTTAAATTTTATGAGATCAACTATGTACTTTTTTACTCCACTTATGAGTAAGATCAAGTGATTTGTCTTTCTGTGGTTGGCTTATTTCACTTAGCATAATGACCTCTAGTTCCATCCATGCTTTTGCAAATGGTAAGATTGCAACCTTTTAAGGCTGAATAATATACTATTGTGTATATGTACCACATGTTCTTTATATATTCATCAGTAGATGGACACTTAGATTATTTTCATTTTGTGGCTACTGGGAATAATGCTGCAACAGATATGACAATGCTTCTTCATCCAGTGGATTTCATTTCCCTTGACTATCTACCTAGGAGTGGGATTACTGGATCATATCGTAGTTCTATCAGTAGTTTTTGGAGGAACTTCCATATTGCTTTTCAGAATAACTGTACTAATTTACATTTCCACCAACAGTGTACAAGGGTTCCCTTTTCTCTACACTTGTGGTCTTTTGACTTTTTGATAACAACCAATCTGACTGTAGTGAGATGATGTCTCCTTGTGATTTTGATTTGCATTTCCCTGATGGTTAGTGATGTTGAGCATTTTTTCATGTACCTATTGGCCATTTGTATGTATTCTTTTGAGAAATGTCTGTCTAGATCTATTCCCCATTTTTAAATTGGAATGTTTGATATTTTTTCTTTTTGCTATTGAGTTGTTTGAATTCAAATGATACACTTTAGAACTCTAATTCCCTAAATACATTAGATGCAAACATAGTCATTCCGATCAAAAGGCACCAACTTGATTGGCTGACCACTCAAACTCATGAGCTTGCCAAATTGACTGGTCAACTTCGAAGAACTCTCCAGAAAAAAAGGAGAAAATAAAGGCTTCTAAAAATAATGAATTGGAGGCCGGCGCCGTGGCTCAATGGGCTAATCCTCCACCTTGTGGCGCCGGCACACCGGGTTCTAGTCCCGGTCGGGGCGCCGGATTCTGTCACGGTTGCCCCTCTTCCAGGCCAGCTCTCTGCTGTGGCCCGGGAGTGCAGTGGAGGATGGCCCAAGCGCTTGGGCCCTGCACCCCGTGGGAGACCAGGATAAGCACCTGGCTCCTGCCTTCGGATCAGCGCGGTGCGCCGGCCGCAGCGTGCCGGCTGCGGCGGCCATTGGAGGGTGAACCAATGGCAATGGAAGACCTTTCTCTCTGTCTCTCTCTCTCACTGTCCACTCTGCCTGTCAAAAAAAAATAATGAATTGGAGCCAGCACTGTGGCATAGAGGGTAAAGCCACAGCCTGCAGTTCCAGCATCCCATATGGGCTCTGGTGCAAGTCCTGGCTGCTCCACTTCCAGTCTAGCTCCCTGCTAATGTGCTTGGGAAAGCAGTGGAAGGTAGCCCAAGGCCTTGGGCTGGTGCATCTGTGTGGAAGACCCAGAAGAATCTCCTGACTTCTGGTTTCAGAGTGGCCCAACTCTTGCTGTTGCAGCCATTTGGGGACTATACCAGTGGATGGAAGATTCTCTCTCTCTCTCTCTCTCTCTCTCTCTCTCTCCCCCTCTCTCTGTAACTCTGCTTGTCAAATAAATAAATAAATCTTTAAAAACATAAAATAAAATAATAAATCTACAGTTTCAACAGGTTAATAGCCCAAAATCAACCTTTTAGTCAGAAAAAGTAACTTAACTCTTTTGAAAATAGGAGACTAATATGCCATTATTGTAGGTAGCCTGAACACTTTAAAAAGGATTGCAAAAAACTCAAACAACAACATGAACAACTAAAAGAGGAACAGGGCTGCTCCTCAGAGCTCAAAGTTACTTTTCCATTTCTCCTAATCAATGTCTGAGGAAAAATAGAAGTTTATATAAATGGAGAACAGACCTATATTTCCTGGCACCATGCTCTCTGTTCCCAACTCCACCACAGTAGATTGTCCCCTTCCTCCTGTGTAATAAGATTGTGCAGACCAGGGGCCAGCACTGTGGCACAGCGTATTAAAACCCCAGCCTGCAGTGCCTGCATCCCTTACGGGTGCCAGTTCGAGTCCCAGCTGCTCCACTTCCAATCCAGTTCCCTGCTAATGCACCTGGGAAAGTAGTGGAAGATGGATCAAGTCCTTGGGCCCCTGCACCCATGTGGGAGACCCAGAAGAAGCTCCTGGCTCCCTGCTTCAGATCAGCTCAGTTCTGGCCATTGCAGCTATTTGAGCAGTGAACCAGCAGTTGGAATACCTCTCTCTCTCTCTCTCTCTCTCTCTCTCTCTCAACTCTGTTTCAAATAAATAAATCTTTAAAAAAATAAATAAAATAAAATAAATTTTAAAAAGTATTGTGCAGATGGTGAAGGCTTCTAATCAACCCATGATCATACATAAATCCCAACGTGTTAAATTCCAAGTGGAATTTTTAAATGGACTGCATTCTTTTCTGCTTGTTTCCTCTCCTCTACCGTCTTCTTTGTAGAGATTTTTTGGGAAACAAATGATACCCACATTTTCTTCTCTCAAAAAAGGGAAATGGTCTTACAAGTGGGACTGAAGGAGCAAGAAAAAGAACAAACTGAAACAAAAATGATACAGATCCAAGCTCAATGAAATTTTTCCAACCTAGATTTAATGAATGATACACATACGCCTTTGCAAACTCTGCTAGGTCACCTGTAGTCTCACTCATCCACAGATATTGGAAAAGTACTCTCAGCTACCTCTATTAAATTGAGGTAGATTCATTGAAACCCCTGCTGACTACAGAACAATACCACCTAAAACTGGAAGCTGTTGAAAGATCAGAGCAAGAATAAAGGGTTATATACAAAAAGGCCTAATAATCCCTTGCACTAGCCCTTTAAAAAAAGATTTGTTTATTTATTTGAAAAGCAAAATGAGAAACAGAGAAAATGAGAGAGAATCTTCCATCCACTGGTTCACTCCTGAAATGGTCACAACAGCCAAGTCTGGGCCACGCCGAAGCCAGGAACCAGGAACTTCATCTGGGTCTCTGAAATGGGTGGCAGGTGCCCAAGCACTTACTTGAGTCATCTTCCACTGCTTTTCCCAGGCACAATAGCAGGGAAGCAGAGCAGCCAAGACTTGAACCAGCACTCCAATTTGGGATACTAGCATCAGAGGTGGTGTCTTAATCTGCTGTACCACAATGCCAGCCTCAAACTAGCTCTTTTAATACTCCAGTCTCCCAATTAGGAAACCAAATGGGAAGAGCTTGCATTATGTACAAGACCTGAGAGCAATTAATAATATCATAATTCCTAGATATCCAGTAGTACCCAACTCTCATACTCACGACAGCTATTCCCACTGGAAGTAAAGCATTCACAGTTACCAGGCTGTGTAGTGACTTTTTATTTATTTATTTATTTGAAAGATAGAGTTAGACAGTAAGAGAGAGAGAGAGACAGAGAGAAAGGTCTTCCTGGCGTTGGTTAACCCCCCAAATGGCCACTACAGCCGGGGCTGCGCTGATCCAAAGCCAGGAGCCAGGTGCTTCCTCCTGGTTTCCCATGCAGGTGCAGGGGCCCAAGCACTTGGGCCATCCTCCACTGCACTCCTGGGCCACAGCAGAAAGCTGGACTGGAAGAGAAGCAACCAGGACTAGAACCTGGTGCCCATATGGGATGCTGGCACCACAGGTGGAGGATTAACAAAGTGAGCCACGGCGCCAGCCCCATGACTTTTTTTTTTTTTTTTCAGTATTCCAGTGGACACTAATTGCTGGTATTTGCTTGCCTTTACTTGGAAAGATCACCAATATTCCTGGACTATCATGTCTCAGGGCTATACTGAAAGGCCTTCTTACTTTCCTCAAATGCTGAAATCTGCTATAGCAGATGTGAGTTTCCCACACTCATTCAATGTTCTCCTGTGCTCTCCAAGCCTTCAGGCTTCCAAAGATGACTGTAGATACCTTTTGACTCAATTGGCTTTAAAGAGATGCAAAGTCTCCAAGGATCAATTTCAATTTTGTCAAACTCAAGTAAAATATCTAGGACACCTAATTTCAGAGAAAAGGCTATTAATAAACCCTGGCCAGATTAAAGGTGTTTGGGCCTCTTCTGAACCTTCTACAAAAAGACACTTCAAGGATTTCTAAGATTGACTTGCTATTGCTGGAATTGTATACTTAATTTTTCTCTGATAGCTCAACCCTGACATGTCCTTCTAGAGTGGGGGGCGGGGGAACATCTGGCTCATGGGCAATATAAGGCCAGTGAAATCATTTGGTCTGGCTCTGCCAAGGCAACTGCAGGAGGTGGGACTCAAATTTCAATAAACTTTAGGAGGCTAACTTTTAATTTGATAATTTTGTATGGCCCACAAATGACGTTATAAATATTCCATGAGCCTTGGCAGAAAAAAAGATTTCCCCACCCCTGTCTAGAAGAAGACCATTCTGACTCTTATCATTGATCCCAGAAGGATAATCAGCTCTGAAAATCATAAAAGAAAATCTCATCAATGCCCCAGCACTGGGGTATCCTAATTATAATCTACATTTTTTTCTTGTTTGTGCATGAAAGCAAAGAAAATGCTTTAGGAGTCCTAACTCAAAAACTTTCGTGACAAAGAAGACCAAAATAGACTCATGTGATACAATGGTCAACAATTACATGTTGTGGCAAGGGATTGCCACCTTGCATGACACAACATCAGCCATTGCTCAACTCCTCAAGGCAGTTGAAGAAATTGTTATGGGCTCTACTTACCATTTATGTTCCTCATTCTGTGGAAACTCCTCTAAACTCTCGTCATACTCAACATTACTCTGTCAACAGCCTTGCTGTATATGAGGTCTTCCTTTTTATCTTCATCCAATATCACTATGTATTGCTGTAACAGTCTTAGTTCATACTCTCCTGCCACTACCTCATGATGGACCAACTCCTCAACCCCAGAAGAGACTTACAAGAAACACCTATGGGAGCCAGCACTGTGGCGTAGCAGGTAAAGTTGCTGCTTGCAGTGCCAGCATCCCATATGGTTGCTGGTTAGAGTCCTGGCTGCTCCACTTCCAGCCTAGCTCCCTGTTAATGTGCTTGGGAAAGCAGCGGAGGATGGCCCAAGTGTTTGGGCCTCTGCACCTGCATGGAAGAGTTGGAAGAAGCTCCTGGATCCTGACTCTTTGCCCATCTCCAGTCGTTGCTGCCATTTGGGGAGCGAACCAGTGGGTGAAAGATCCCTGTCTCTCTCTCTGGCTCTCTCTGGCTCTCTCTCTCTCTCTCTCTCTCTCTGTGTGTGTGAAACTCTGTCTTTCAAATGAAAGAGAGAAAGAGAGAGAGAGAGAGAGAACAAAAAGAAAGAAAGACCTATAGGTAACACAGATGTTTGATTTCTAGATCATAAATCCTATTTGAAAGATGACTATGGGAAATATAAGGCAGGAGATGAGTTGTCTCTTTAACAGAGGTCATATAAAGGAATTCACTTCTGGATGCAAAATCAGTCCCTCACAAGGTAAGCATTTAGCCTAGCAGTTAACATGACAACTGAACTGCCTGTATTTCATATTAGAGTGCCTTGGGCTCCATAATCAGCTCCAATTCCTGACTCCAGCTTCCCGCGAATGTCCCCAGAAGGCAGTGATGACAGCTCAAGTGATTGGGTTCTTGCCACCCATGTGGGAGACCTGAATTGAGTTCCTAGATCCTGGCTTCTGCCTAGCCATGCTCTGGCAGTTGCAGGCACTGGAGGAGTGAATCAACAAATGGGAGCGCTCTCTTTATCTTTGTCTCTTTGTCTCTCAAATAAAAACAAATGAGGCAGGTGCTGTGGCATAGCAGGTAAAGCTGTCACGGGCAGTGCTGGCATCCCATACGGGCACCGGTTCAAGTCCCAGCTGCTACATTTCCAGTCCAGCTCTCTGCTATGGCCTGGGAAGGCAGGAGAAGATGGCCCAAGTCCTTGGGCCTCTTCACCCACATGGGAGACCCAGAAGAAGCTCCTGGCTCCTGGCTTTGGATTGGCCCAGCTCTCTCTCTTTCTTGCTGTATCTCTGCCTTTCAAATAATAAATAAATAAATATTTTTAAAAAGACATTGATTCATGGATTCACATTTCTCATTTTAAAAAAGGATCTCCTCCAGAGTGAGTCTTTACACCCAACAGAGACCTTCAACTAAAATTGAACTACAATCCAGTTCTACAGCCTCAAGACCAGAATGGGAAGCCAACAAGATATGTGTGGTCTACTTCCTCCCAAGAACCTGGTCCAGGCCTGTGTAAAGCACTGATGGTTCAGAGCTTTGTGTAATGTCTATAACACTCACAATACCAGAATATTGTTTATTCTGTCTTTGCTTGTCTTTTAATTTGCCTATTATATTGCAAAAGACATTATGGAAATCTACCTGAAAATGCTCTTGTCAATAGATGCGTTCCTGATGCTCACTTAACAAGGAAAGATTGTGTATTTACCAAAACAATTCTTACTGTTAGAACCAGAAATGGTTGAATGCCAACCTGTAAATTTAAATAACATCTCCTTGGATCATTCAATATCTCAATGAATCAGATAAATGATTAGCTACTAGATGGAACAATAGCAATATGCCAGTCGACTTTTTTATGTTTATAAAACACTGCACTTGTTATCAAGGACATTGCAGAGGAAAGAATTTCCAAGAAGCACTTTCTGATAAAGCTCCCAACTGTGTAATATATAATTCTCTGTATACTCATCACTGTACAGCTGTCAATCTTGATAATCAGATTCTTAGAAGAGTCCCTGGTTATAATGAGCAAAAGGAGGCAGCAGCATGCTCTGCCCATCAAGCCATCACCCTTGCTTTTGTTGACGGAAAGCTATTTCACAAAATAAAATGAAACAATGGATTGCTGAGGATAATAAGACAAATGGGCATTACATCATGTACCAGGTTTCCAATAAAAGTTAACCTGAGGTATGGACATTTGCACAGCAGTTAGGACATCACTTGGGGTGCATACAACCCATTTCAGAGTGCCTGGTTCAGATCTTGGTTCCTCTGCTTCTGATCCACCTTTTGCTAACACATGCCTTGGGAGGCAGCAGATGATGAGTCAAGTACTTGGGTCTCTGCCACTCGTGTGGGAGGCCCAAACTGGTTTCAAAGCTCTTGATTTTGTCTGGCCCAGGCTTGGCTGTTGTGAGCTTCTGGGAAGTGAACCAGTGAACAGAAGAGTCTCTCTCTCTCTCTCTCTCTCTCTCTCTCTCTCTCCTCTCTCTCCCTCCTTCTCTCCCACATTCTAAATAAAATGAAAATGAATAAATAATTTTTTTAAAAAAGTGAACTATCTTGGGCTGGCATTGTGGCACAGTAGGTTAAGCTGCTGCCTGAGATGTTGGCATCCCATATAGTGCCAATTCTAGTCCTGATTGCTCCACTTCCAATCTAACTCCCTGCTTACGCAACAGGGAAAGCAACAGGAAATGAGCCAAATAATTAGGCCTTTGCCACCCATGTGGGAGATCCAGATGGAGTTCCTGGCTCCTGGCTTTGGCCTGGTCTGGCTCTGGCCATTGTGGTCATTTGAGGAGTGAACCAGCAGATGGAAGCTCGTTCGCTCTCTCTCTCTTTCTCCTTTCCTCCCTCCCTCCCTGCCCTACCCCTCTCTCTGTGACTCTGCTTTTCAAATAAATCTTTTAAAAAATAAATTATTTTAAAAGTTAATCCTAGTTTATGGCAACAGAAATTGAGATAAACCTTATGGCATACCCAAACTAAATTATATTTAAGAGTGGGCACCACCTATCTGATCTTAGCATGGAATACTCAAAATTTCTGCATAATTTGTGCTCCAGCTCTGGTAAAGCCATTAGTACCAAAAAGCAATAGTATGTCTGGTGGATCAGGCAACACTGGCCCTCAAAGCAAGAGAGAGCTCTGAGAGACGTAGATACAGGCTTGGGTGGCAGAGAGCAAGCTGCAATCACCTATAGCGCAGAACGCCTAGAACAAGTTAGTTAGAAAGCATTCGTTTCAGGAAGAAGAGAATGGAAGGAGGCTACTTGGAAGTAGCGGGCCCAAGTCACAAATGGGCTTGTCCGTAACCTCATGGTTAATCTCTAGCAACTGCACTGAAGGAGCGCTGGAGTGCCCATGCAACGCTGGCCCTCAGGCCTCACTGCAGAAGCACAAGAAGTGCACTTATGGCAATCTTAGCACACTCAAATTCATGGAAGCATATTGGAGACACTTGAAATTTACATCACCTCTCTATGATCACCTTCACCCACCAAATAAAACAAGACACACTATTTGCAATAGTTCAGTTAATAATGACAGAGACCATACTGAGTGCTTCTCATATTCTACCTATAGCAGATAGACGGGCGTCACTGGACAATGATACTCCATGGAAACCACTCAAGACTATAGGATAGGGACTGGTGCTGTGGCGCAGCGGGTTAAATCCCTGGCCTGAAGCGGTGGGATCCCATATGGGTGCCAGTTCTAGTCCCGCTGCTCCTCTTCTGATCCAGCTCTCTGCTATGGCCTGGGAAAGCAGTAGAAGATGGTCCAAGTCCTTGAGCCCCTGAATCCGTGTGGGAGATCCAGAAGAAGCTCCTGGCTCCTGGCTTAGGATCGGCGCAGCTCAGGCCGTTGTGGCCATCTGGGGAGTGAACCAGCAGATGGAAAACCTCTCTCTCTGTCTCCACCTCTCTCTGTAACTGTCTTTCAAATAAATAAAATAAATCTTTAAAAAATTTTTAAAAATAAATAAAAATTTAAAAAGACTATAGGATGAGACAAGGTGATTGGCTTTGCACCAAATCTATCTGGAACCCAGAAATTTCAGAATCATGTCCTACAGTGGCTACATCCTTCCTTAATAATACCTGGCATTCGGACAAAGGCAGATTTTTTAGGAAAGGAAGGGTAAATACCACCATGCTGCTCACTGACTTGATAAAACTGAACTACAATATAATCATGCTGCAATATGGTGGAATACTAAAATCATCAGTAAAATGCAACTACCTCACATAAATAAGTTTTATGACAATACTGATATTGATGATCAGATGTATTGAGAAACTGAGTTACAATCCCCCATGGAAACTAGTTGGCCTAAAGAATTGTTATGAGGGCAGTGCTGTGGCATAGTGGGTGAAGCCGCCGCCATATGGGATGCCGGTTCAGGTTCTGGCTGCTCCACTTCCAATCTGGCTCTCTGCTGTGGCCAGGGAAAGCAGTGTGTGCGTGTGTGTGTGTGTCTGCCTCTCTTTCTCTCTGTGTGTAACTCTGACTTTCAAATAAATAAACAAATCTTTTAAAAAAGGAATTGTTAGGCAGCGCTGATCATCAATTGATAGCCATATTGATTATGTTTGTCCAAATATCCTGCAAGGTACAAATAACCATACATAAGAGGAGGGGCCGGCACTGTGGTGCAGTGGGTTAAAGCCCTGGCCTGAAGCGGCGGCATCCCATATGGGCGCCAGTTCTAGTCCTGACTGCTCCTCTCCCGATCCAGCTCTCTGCTGTGGCCTGGGAAAGCAGTAGAAGATGGCCCAGGTCCTTGGGGCCCTGCACCCATGTGGGAGACCCAGAAGAAGCTCCTGGCTCCTGGCTTTGGATCGGCACAGCTCTGGCCATTGCGGCCTTCTGGATGGACGACCTCTCTCTCTGGCTCTACCTCTCTCTGAAACTCTGTCTTTCAAATAAATAAAATAAATCTTTGAAAAAAAAAAACATAAGAGAAGGGGAAGGTGATAAAACTCGTAAAAGATTATTAAAATCTTTGTAGTGGAATCCAAGGAAGAATAAGTTGCTTTTTTGAATCACTTCCTAGTTACCTCAAACATTGGACCTTTTGGTAGTGCTCTTTATATCAGATCTGCTTTATAAGTGTGATAGCATTTGCTGAAGAAAGAAAAAGCAGAGCCAAATTATGATGGCACAATGGTTAAGATGTGACTCAAAGGCCACTGCTCTCGAGGAAACCTGACTGACGTCCCATAACATCATGAGATTCCAAGTTACCCAGGCAGAGTCGCCGCTGGCTTCATGGCTACAGCCTTGCCTTTCCCTCCCATGCGGAGCACCCCTACCCAGGAAATGCCTCCTTTAGTGACATTGCAGATCACCTTTGTGGCGTGATTTCATCCTTGAGAATAAGCAGTTGATCATTCTGGCTGGAGAAAGATTTTGATTGAAAGGAGGAAATGCCAAAGGAATTAAAACCAGGTAAGATTGAAGCTCACTAAAAAAATCACCAGCTGGGGGCAAACAAGAGATGAGCTCCTAGACACATCGGACCCTAATGTGTTGGTTAATGCTTGCTGACTAACCGATGCCATTTGGGCAGTCTCAAGTAAAGTGTATATTCCTGTTTGTTGCTCTTTCTCCTGGAATGCATCGCATGAACTAAGCAATAGCTAATCAGGAGATGTGGTATTCTTGTTAACCAGTGTTAACTAATTGTAACAAGTAATTTGTGAGTACCTTCCTTTAAAAAGAAAAGTCTGTATATTCAAACTGCTCAGGTGCCATTTGGGGGGCACCTATTCCGGGCCAATTTGGCTCAAATAAACTCCTTTATTTTCACATTTGACATGCCTTGACTTGCTTTCTAGGTTGACAAGATGAAGATAATGAGTAAAAAGAACAGCAATATGAAAGAATTTCATGGGTAAGGAAAAAAACTCCTACAAGATTTCAGGCAGAAAAAAGCAGGTCAACCACAAAGGGGAAAAAAAATTAGGTCGCGCTCAGATTTCTCTTCCACACCACTAAATGTGACAGAAGAGTTGAGCAATAGTTACAGAGTTTTGGAGGGGAACTCAGGGTTGTATATCCCACCAAGATGTCACTCATACAAGAGGGCAGAAAAAAAGACACTTGCACACATACAGCGACTCAGATGACATACGCATTTATTTCTTCCAAGCCAAATCCCTCTTTGTAGGGACACTTCCCTGTGCACAGACCTTAGAAGCTGTCCCTCAAACACTTGGCTACAGATCCTCGGACCACGTGCCTCGAATTGAGGCAGTCAAGGAGATCATCTGGGCACTTACATTGAAAGATCATTTAGAGCTAGACTGGGAGTACCAACTTTTAAACCTGCAAGTTGGAATTATAGTAGAGCAGTAAGCTCTCAAAGAGGAGGAGATCCTGGGGCTGGTCCTGTGGCAGAGTGGGTAAAGCCGCTGCCTGCGGTGTCAGCATCCTGTATGGGCGCCGGTTCAAGTCCTGGCTGCTCTACTTCCGATCCAGCTCTCTGCTATGGCCTGGGAAAGCAGTGGAAGATGGCCCAAGTCCTTGGGCTCCTGCACCTGCATAGGAGACCCAGAGGAAGCACCTGGCTCCTGGCTTCAGATTGGCACAGCTCCAGCTGTTGCAGCCCTCTGTGGAGTGAACCATCAGATGGAAGACCTTTCTCTCTCTCCCTCTCTGCAACTCTGCCTTTCAAATAAATAAATCTGAGAGAGAGAGAGAGAACCCAATTTTCAGAAAGAAGCAAGAGATTAGAGCAGATCCAGAGAGAGGAAAAAAAGAGCAACAATTACTTATTTCTAATCCCTAGCAGTCTATGGAGCTTGCCAGCTGTGTTTGTTTTTATAAAACCCCCTTTTGTCATATTTTCATGTCTTATTTCTGTATCAGTTAATGTTCTTTTTGTTGCAAGTAAGAGAAACGAATTCAGATTTGTTTAGGCAAGAAAGAGGATGCTTTACAAGAGTGGCTTGAGAAATCCAAAGGCAGGAACAAACTACTGGGCCTCAGGAGAGAATCAAGGTTTCCAACCCTGCAGAGAACCCAGAAAGTCCTCCCTCTCCTTCTCTAATCTCCACTTCTCTGAACATACTTCCTTCATTCTTCTTTCACTTGCTGTCAATTGATTCCTCTTGCTTCCTGGTCCACAAGAGAACTACTAAAATGATTACCAGTAGCTCTGGGGATTCCTTCTCCATCATTTCAGGGAGTTGCAAACTAAGACTGGAATCGTTCATCCCAATACCATGGGAAAAGACTTACTGCTTTTGTCTGGATCATGTGTTCGCTCAGTTGAATTATCTGGGCCAGGAGACAGGGTCATGTTTCCAAACTTACTGCCAAGGAGCCCATACCTGTATATCCAGTGCAGTTCCAAAGTTCTCCTAAGAGATTTCTACCATGGATAGTGACAAAATGAATACCTCAGACAATAGCGATGATTGGTGAGGATGTGGAGACACCGGAAGCTTCATCCATTGCTAATGGGAATGTAAGTGATGCAGTTGCTTTGGAAAACAGTTTGGCAATTTCTCAAACAGTGAAACAGAGTTATCACGTGACCCAGCAATTCCACTCCTAGTATACCCCAAAGAACGAAAAATACACTCACCCTTGAAACTTGTACACAAATGTGCATAACTGTGTGATTCGCAGAAGCCAAAAAGTAGACACAACTCAAATGTTTATCAAATGTAATATGTTTATATAAGTTAATATTAAGCACCCATAAGAGACAATATTAAGTACTGCTCAACACTTCAATGTGAATAAATCTTGGGAACATCCTAGGTAAAATAGTTCAGCATAAAAGAATGCGTATTGTACAATTTACTTTATACAAAATGTTCAGAGGAAGCAAATCTACAAAGATAAGATGTTGTTGCCAGGGGCTGGGAGAGGCAGGGATGAGGAGTGACTGTTAAGGGGCATGGAATTTCTTCCTGAGACGATGAAAATGTTCTGGAACATTCTGTAGCTTCAATTAGGTATTGGAGATAGTGGCACAACCTTGCAAATACAAGAAATCTCTGAGTTGTATCTTGAAAAGGGTAAATGTATGGATATGTGAATAAAAATTAAATGAGAAAAAATGAATGAGGTCCTTAAAATACGTGTTTGTTTTTAAAAAGGAAAAAAGAAATCTAAACAATCAAGTTCCTATAAAGTAAAAAGTAGAAATCTTTTTCTGACCACTTATAAGAAATAGCCATTGTTAATAGTTTGTTGTATATTCTTCCAGACTCCTATATGCTGTCCATAAATAGATTTGGTGCGATTTTTCTCTATTTGATTTGTTTAATAGGCAGAAAGACAGATGGACAGGCAGATAGAGATCTTTCATCCACTGATTTACTCCCCAAATGCCCACAACTGCCAGGCCAAAGCCAAGAGCTGAAACTCTATCTGGGTCTCCCACACAGGTAGCAGGAATCCAAGTATTTGAGCCATCACCTGCTGCTTATCATGGTTCATGTTAGCAGAAAGCTGAAGTTGGGTGCAGAGCCGGGACACAAACCCTGGCACTCTGATATGGGATGTGGGCCTCCCAAGTGGTGTCTTAACCCTTGTGCCGAACACCCACCCCACTGGGTTTTTTTAAAATTTCATTTTCACAAAGATTAACTAGATAGAATTGGAGTATATGCTGACTTGAAATTTTCTCTGACCTTGTGTGAGTGCTGCATTGTATAAACCAAAGTCTGTACCTGGTATTGGTGGAAGAGGGGTAGGGAGGGCAGCTGGCCCACTGCTGGTCAGAGTGCACTCCTAGGTAATCTTCTGGGAGTGGAAGAACTTTTTTCCCAGCGGAGGCAGTTTCCTGGCAAAAGCTCTGCCTCTGCAATCCAAGGTCTTCTCCTCACATGACTGCCTTTATTTGTTATACTTCAACTTATCACTGTTGATTGTCTTTTGCTACAAATTTCTATTATCTCTGAGCTGGGAACAATACCTCATGAGATATTCCCACCTTCTGTAACATTTCTTGCCTGCTTGTGCTATTCCAAGGTTTGAATTCCTTTGTTCCTTCCAATCATATTCGCCTTCTTTTTTCATAGATTCCTTATAATTCTAGGTCTACTGGAGGATCTTTTCTAGATTTCAACCCCTAGATTTCAATTTTTTAAAATATGTCATTTCTGTCATTTTCAGAAATTGGGGTTGGAGCAGGTTCTCAGTGTTCCATTTGGCTTACTCTGCTCCACACAGTTTCGTGACTTCCCTTTTTTTATTCGACAATTATACATGCATATTTTGTGATGTTTGCAGAAGATGAACTCCAGTTTATTTTGGTACAAACACTTTTTTTTAATCCTCACAGTTTTTCCATAGTATCCATTTCCATGAACTTTTGAAGACCCATCTTATAATGGGGTATTGGTTATTGTAGGAAAGCAAACCTGATTTATCCAGAACAAAATTAAGAAGAGTGGGATAAGTCCCAGAATCAAAGAAGAAACTGAGCAATTGAACTTCAGAAAGGATATGGAGCAGGGCAGCTTTTAGGATCTAGGTGATCAACTTTAACAGACAGGACACCATTGTTGAGATGAATCTCCTCCAACCATCTCCCCCATCTTTGTGTAATTTCATTTAAGACTCAAGACCACATAGTTACCCCTTCACCCACCCCTTCTCCACAGGCAGTCAACAAAATTCTCATCAACTACTGCATCCACACCAAAGTCCATGATCTCTGGGTGATGGCCTTACTTTCTTCAGTTACATCTTGATTCCCATTTTCTGTAACCTGTGGACTAAGGGAATTCACTGCCACAGCCACTAGTTCCTTTATAGAACCATGGAAACGGTGAAAGGAAATTAATTTTAAAACAAATAGTAAATATATAGCACATATGAGTAACAGATAAAGTGAGCATATTCAAGTGAGAAATCTTCATTTCTGCAATGGGGCAGGAAGTGGTGGTTGGTATTTATGACTTCCCTTTTCCATTACTCATTCTAAATTCAGTGCCCTTTGGTTGTCCTGACTATATGGAGTTACTTTCATCTTCCATTAACTTTTACTTCTGAACATAGTAGCAGCAGGAAGTAATGCAGGGGCTGCCCTGAGTGCCTTCCATACTGATCCCCACCCAACTGGACAGTAGCAAACTTATTTCTCCTTGAGATAGTCAATCATCCCAGCCTAACCAGTAACTGTATTTTTTGGTCTCATTACCCACCAGCATGAGAAATGACTATGTGGCTGTTGTGAAATATACCTCAGGGGAAGCATTTTTCTCTTCAATACAGAAACCTCTAAATTGGCAGAGTTCAGGGTCACAGAGATAAGAAGCAAACATTTTTGCAGGTGATTCATTAAGTGTAGTAGAAGGATCGTGCTGCATTCCATCCCTTGACTCCTAAATCCATGTGTTCTGGCTATGGGAGAAGAATCACCATATATTTATTTGTACTATAAGACAGCACTCAACTATAACAAGGTGTTGCCTCCTAACACACACTGATGCCATAACTGCTCTTCCCATTCTATGAGGCCCATTGTTGTGGGGTGTTAGAACACATGGTAAGACCAATAAATTGTATGAACATCAGTTCATTGCCTGCTTTTTCCAGCTGTCAGGTGAATTCCTTGTTCAGAGCAATGTCCTATGCAATATCATAATGATGAGTGAGGTGTCCAATACGCCCATTGAGGGTGAAACTTGGAGAAATATGGTAGACAAGGAAAATAAATTCATTTCTGGAATAATTGGACAATTCCAATCAAAAGAGATAACTGCCTGATCCAAAGAGGAAGGAGTCTGGTATAATCAAAATGCCAGTATGTAGATGGCTTGTCCTCTCAAGTCCTAATCCCTTATTGGAAACTCATGACAAGTGCCCATGGTCAACAAATTGGTCACTTAACAAAAAACAATTCAGCCTTATGAGAGGAAGTTGGTCCTTTGTTCATGAGCCCATTGAGCAAGCACTGGGATGGCTGAGCCAAGAGGCTGACGTGCTCCTAGGACAGGTCGTGCTGTCCACCTGATTGAGAGCCTCTTCCATAGCAGGGGCTCGGGGGAGTATTCTCAAGCTATACAAACAGTCCCAAACTCTGGGACTGTTTTGACCATTTTGAAGCATGTGCATTCTTCTTCCTCAGACCACTATGCCATTAGACCTCTGCTATTGCTCCTTTCAGTTCCTGATCCTCCAGCCAAACAATTAGAAATTACCTACGAATGAGTGTACATCCACACACACGCATTTGGCTGAATGTCCTTCCTAGCAAAGTGGATAACTACATTTGTTGCTTGAATTTTTTCCTGCTAAGAAAATATCCCGGGGCCGGCGCTGTGGTGCAGCAGGTTAAAGCCCTGGCCTGAGGCGCCGGCATCCCATATGGGCACCGGTTCTAGTCCTGGCTGCTCCTCTTCCTTTCCAGCTCTCTGCTATGGCCTGGGAAAGCAGTAGAAGATGGCCCAAGCCCTTGGGCCACTAAATCCACATGGGAGACCTGGAAGAAGCTCCTGGGCCCTGGCTTCAGATCTGCGCAGTTCCGGCCATTGTAGCCTTCTGGGGAGTGAACCAGCGGATGGAAGACCTCTCTCTCTCTCTCTCTCTCTCTCTCTCTCTCTCTTTCAAATAAATAAAATAAATTTTTACAAAAAGAAAATGGCCCTTCATCACTTGCCTAAGCCCAATAGATTTCTTTTAATTTCTTCATAATATGGTCATAGGTAATTATCCATAATCCTATAGGTGTGAAATCCAGGGAATGTGAGTCACCTGCAACTTAGTTGTCACTATAGGATATGCTTGAGCCCAATCTTATATATACATCCCTGTCATTAATGGAATACTGATGGAAACATCATGCTGTATTGGTTGGTAGATCAGAAAAGATTAATAATAGACAGTTTAGATTGTACGCCAAAGGCTATCCTAGGGTCAGGCATTGAAGTCTCCAGCAGAGCAAACCAAGATGTATTACTCCAAACGGAGATCCGTACTTGATGAAAAGGGCACAGCTTTTCTGAGTTGTGATTTCCCTATGAAGGCCTTCCATTGGATCAATTCCCACTGCAGACTAAGCTGTTTGCTCCATAAGGCAGATAAGAAAAAGACTCCGGATGGATTGCAGATTTCAGAATGGCTGCTGCCTCCCCTTCCCAGGCAGCATCAAGAAAAGGGGAGGGGGCAGCATTGTGGCATTGTGGCATTGTGGCGTAGCGGGTAAAGCCACAGCCTGCAGTGCGGGCATCCCACATGGGCGCTGGTTCGAGTCCTGGCTGCTCCACTTCCAATCCAGCTCTCTGTTATGGCCTGGGAAAGCAGTGGAAGATGGCCCAAGTCCTTGGGCCCCTGCACCTGCGTGGGAGACCTGGAAGAAGCTCCTGGCTCCTGGCTTTGGATTGGCGCAGCTCCAGACGTTGTGGCCAATTGGGGAGTGAACCAGCAGATGGAAGACCCACCCCCTCTGTCTCTGCCTCTCTGTAACTCTGTCTTTCAAATAAATAATCTTTAAAAAAGAAAAAAAGAAAAGAAAGGAAAGGGAGAAGAAAGGAACCTTTCCATTTTGCCTGTAAGAAACTAGAACCTGGGTAGAGAAAATCCCACAGGAAAATGCAGCATGAGGATGGGAATGTCCCAGTCACTGTAGATCCCAGGAAATCCATATTCTCAAAGTAGCTCACACTTTGGCAATTGCCTCCAGTAGTGATTCATCAAAAATCTCTAGTTCAATGTGGGTATTGCCTTACGTTGCATCAAGTAGTCTGCCCCGGGAAAGCCAATGCTTGAGTCTTCTATCTCCTAGGTCCTGTGGCCTATGGACTCAGTTCTCTGAAGGGTTTATGAAGAGTTGTTCATTTGCAGTCTGTCCATTTTTTTCTTCTTAGGGTAAGAGCAACATCTTTCTAGCTCCCTACCCTCTCTAAGTTGAAACTAGAATTGTTCTGGATGCCAATATTTGGATTTCATATAATTTCTCCTTGTCAAAAACATTATTCTCCTGTTGAATTTTTGAATCCACTTAAAATTGTAAGATCCAGCACTGTGGTGCAGTGAGTTAAGCTCTTGCATCCCGTATGAGTGCTGGTTCAAGTCCTGTCTGCCCCACTTCTCCTCTTCTCTTCTCTTCTCTTCTCTTCTCTTCTCCTCTCCTCTCCTCTCCTCTCCTCTCCTCTCCTCTCCTCTCCTCTCCTCTCCTCTCCTCTCCTCTCCTCTCTTTTGTATGTATCTCAGCTCACTGCTAATGCACCTAGGAAAGCAGCAGAGGATGGCCCAAGTACTTGGGCTCCTGCATCCATGTGGGAGATCCACATAGAGTTCTTGGCTCCTGGCTTCAGTTTGGCCCATCTCCAGCCATTGAAGGCATTTGGGGAATGAACCAGTAGATAGAAGTTCTCTCTCTCTCTCTCTCTCTCTCTCTGCCTCTTCCACCTCTCTGTAACTTTGCCTTTCAAATAAATAAATCAATCTTTTTCTAAAAAAAAAAAAAATCCATTGTTAGGCCAGCGCCGCGGCTCACTAGGCTAATCCTCCACCTTGCAGTGCCGGCACACCGGATTCTAGTCCCAGTCGGGGCGCCGGATTCTGTCCCGGTTGCCCCTCTTCCAGGCCAGCTCTCTGCTGTGGCCAGGGAGTGCAGTGGAGGATGGCCCAAGTGCTTGGGCCCTGCACCCCATGGGAGACCAGGAGAAGCACCTGGCTCCTGCCTTCGGATCAGCGCGGTGCGCCGGCCGCAGCGCGCTGGCCGCAGTGGCCATTGGGGGGTGAACCAACAGCAAGGGAAGACCTTTCTCTCTGTCTCTCTCTCTCACTGTCCACTCTGCCTGTCAAAAAAAAAATCCGTTGTTAGAGATGTACAAAAACAGACAGCAAGCTGGATTTGGCCCACTGCTGGTAGCTTGCCAACCCCCAATCTAAGGGCCTTATGCTAGTTTGTGAATGGTCAGGTGACCTAGTGCTGGTCAATGAGATATGAGGAAAGGTCTGATGAGGGTCTTCCAAGAAAAATGTCCTATCTTTTGATGACAGACACATACAAAAGATGGCCCAAATTCTTCCTTCTGGTGTTGCATGTCTGGATGTGATACACAGAGCTTCAGTAGCCACCTTGTGACTATAAGGTGAGTAGCCTGAAGAGAAACCAAGAGTCTGAGATAGCAAAACAAAAAGAAAAAAAAATCTGAGTCCTTGATGACACTGTTGAGCAGCTAAATTAACATCAGAGCCATCCTACCTCAAAATTTATTGCCGGGGCCAGTGCTGTGAAATAGTGGGTAAAGCCTCCACCTAGTGCCAGCATCCCATATGGGTGATGGTTTGAGTCTCAGCTGCTCCACTTCCGATCCCACTCCCTGCTAATGCACCTGGAAAAACAGTAGAAGATGGCTCAAGTCCTTGGACCCCTGCACCCATGTGGGAAACCTGGAAGAAGCTCCTCGCTCCTGGCTTTGGATCAGCCAGCTCCAGCAGTTGTGGCCTTTTGGGGAGTGAACCAACAGATGGAAGATCTCTCTCTCTCTCTCTCTGTAACTCTGCCTTTCAAATAAATCAATAAATCTTATTTAAAAAGAATTTATTGTTATAATAAGCTAGAGGTAATAAAATCTTCTTTTCATTAATCACTGTTTTCTGATTGGGGTACGTTTTCTGTTAGGCATTTTGACTAAAACAATGAGTCAAAAATTCTCCCTTCCACTTCATCAAAGCAAAGAATTTTGCTCTTTGAAAGACATTATGGTAAGAATGAAAAGGCGTTAGAACCGGTGCTGTGGCATAGCAGGTAAAGCCACTACCTGCAGGGCCAACATCCCATATGGGTGATGGTTTGTGTCCCAGCTGTTCCTCTTCCTCTCCAGCTCTCTGCTGTGGCCTGGGAAAGAAGTAGAAGATGGCCCAAGTCCTTGGGCCCCTGAACCCATGTGGGAGACCTGAAAGAAGCTCCTGGCTCCTGGCTTTGGATCAGCACAGCTCTGGCTGTTGTGGTCATTTGGGAAGTGAACCATCAGATGAAAGACCTCTCTCTCCCTCCCTCTCTCTCTCTCTCTCTCTCTCTCTCTCTCTCTGTGTGTGTGTGTATGCATGTGTGTGCGTGTAACTCTGCCTTTCAAATAAATAAATCTTTAAAAAATGAAAAGTCATGCCACAGGGTGAAGGCAAATATTTGCAAATCATACATACTTACGTTTGGAAATTTTGCTTATTTATTTGAGAGAGAGAGAGAGAGAGAGAGAGAGAGAGAAATGAAGTTCCATTTGCTGGTTCACTCCCCAACTGCCCACAACAGCTGGGGTTGGGCCAGGTTGAAGCCAAGAGCTGTGAACTTAATCTGGGTCTCGCATATTGGTGGCAAGTGACCAACTACTTAAGCCCTTGCTGCCTTTCAGTGTGCACATTAGCAGGAAACTGGAATTGAAAGCAGAGCTGGAATTCAAACCCAGGTGCTCTAGCAGGGATACGAACATCCTAAGTGATGTGTTAAACCTCTTTGCCAAATGCCCACTCTTGCAAATCATGTATTTGATGAAAGATTTGAATCCAGAATATATAAAGAAGCATCAAAATTCAGCAATAAAAAAACCAACCCAATAAAAATAAAAAGAGGCAAAAGATTTGATCACAGACACTTCACACTTCGCCAAAGAAGATATATAGATGGCAATTAAGCACATAAAAAGATATTTGACATCATTAGTCATTAGACATATGCAAACTAAGACTGCAATGAGATTACAACCACCCCCTTGTTAGAATGGCTAAAATTAAAAAGACTAACCAAATTGATTGTTGGAAGATGTGCAGGAACTGGGACTCCCACACAATCGTGGTAGAATGTAAAATGATACAGCCACTTTGGAAGTGTCTTAAAACTTAATTATACACCTGCCATATGATTCAACCACTTTACTCCTAGGTATTTACCCAAGAGATATTAAAGTGTATTTTTAAACAAAGACGTGTATAGGAATGTTTAAAGCCACTTCATTTTTAATCCAAAGGTGAGTGGATAAGCAAATTTTGGTGCACACATACAGTGGAATTCTACACAGAAATGGAAAAGAATGAACTACTGATAGTTACAAAAAAGAATGAATCTCGAAATAAATTTTGCTGAGTGAGAGAAACCAATAGACTACAAAAACTGTTCCATCAATTGAAATACCATCTATAGAAAAATCTAGAAAGTGCAAGGGAATCTACCATGACAAGGGAAAGAAAAGATGAAGGTTCCATAGAAGGAATGAGTTCTAGTGTTCTGCAGCACCACAGGGTGAGCATGGTTCACAATCACCTATCATAGATTTTATTTGAAGGCTACAAACATAAAGCAATGACAAGGAGAGGGAAGCATTAATTATCCTGATTTGATCTGTATGAGTTATTTGTATTTAGTGAAATTCACACTGGACCCCATAAATATATACAATTACTAAGTGTTCATTTAAAAGGTCGTTTGAAATATCTAAAGAGGTGGAAATGTTAATTCCTAATTTGAACATAACACATTGAATATATGGATCAAACTATGACACTATACCCTGTATGTATGTACAATGAAAATAATAATAAATCTATACAGACTGGTGGTGGCCTATGGATGAGGGCAGTGCATTAATGGTGGGACAGAGGAATTACAAAGGGACACAGGACATTTTGGACGTCTGGAAAATGGAATTAAAATATAAGTTAGAGATGGGCACTTGGCCTAGCAGCTAAGATGTGGCTCCTTAACGGGGCCAGTGCTGTGGCGCTGTGGAGCTGTGGCGCTGTGATGCTGTGACGCTGTGACACAGTGGGTTAAAGCCCTGACCTGAAGTGCCAGCATCCCATATAGGCACAGGTTCGAGACCTGGCTGCTCCACTTCGAATCCAGCTCTCTGCTATGGCCTGGGAAAGCAAGGGAAGATGGCCCAAGTCCTTGGGCCCCTGCACCCATGTGGGAGACCTGGAAGAAGCTTCTGGCTCCTGGCTTGGGATCGGCACAGCTCCAGCCGTTGCAGTCAACTGCGGAGTGAACCAGCGGATGGAAGACCTCTCTCTCTCTCTGCCTCTCCTCTCTCTGTGTAACTCTGACTTGCAAATAAATAAATAAATCTTTTTTTAAAAAAGATGTGAGTTAAGATGCTAGTGTACTGGGATGACACTGTGGCACAGCAGGTTAAGCCACTGCCTGCAGGGCCAGCATCCCATATTGGCATCAGTTCGAGTTCCAGCTGCTCTATTTCCTATCTAGCTCCCTAGTAATGTGCTTGGGAAAGCTGTGGAAGATGGCCCAAGTGCTTGGATCCCTGCACCCACGTGGGAGACTGGGAGGAGGCTCCTGGCTCCTGGCATCGGTCTGGCCCAGCCCTGGCTGTTGTGGCCATTTGGAGAGTGAACTACTGGATGGAAGACCTCTCTTTCTCCATTTCTCCCTCCCTTTCCCCGTAATTCTGTGTTTCCAACAAATAAAGTAAATCTTCAAAAAAAAATAAAGATGCTCGCATCCTTTGTTATAATGCTTGGGTTCAATTCCCAACTCCGGCTCCTGATTCCAGCTTCCTGGAAGTCAGGAGTGATGGCACAAGTAATTGGATCTTTGCCACCCACATGGGAGACTTGCCCTGGCCCCCAGGTCCCAGCCCTCACATTTCAGACACTTGGGGATTAAACCAGCAGATGGGAGCTCTCTCTCTCTCTCTCTCTCTGTTTCTCTCTGACTCTCAAATAAATAATTTTTTAAGTAAAAAAGATAATTTGGTTTCAGGGCAAAAATTCTTTGAAATCCAGGCATGGTTTTTACCCATAATACATATCATCCATGTACTTTTTAAAGATCGTGTGTGTGTGAGCCGGCGCCATGGCTCACTAGGGTAATCCTCTGCCTGCGGTGCCGGCACACCGGGTTCTAGTCCCGGTTGGGGTGCTGGATTCTATCCCGGTTGCCCCTCTTCCAGGCCAGCTCTCTGCTGTGGCCCGGGAGGGCAGTGGAAGATGGCCCAAGTGCTTGGGCCCTGCACCCCATGGGAGACCAGGAGAAGCACCTGGCTCCTGCCTTCGGATCAGCGCGGTGCGCCGGCCGCAGCGCGCTGGCCGCAGTGGCCATTGGAGGGTGAACCAACGGCAAAAGGAAGACCTTTCTCTCTGTCTCTCTCTCTCACTGTCCACTCTGCCTGTCAAAAAAAAAAAAAAAAAAAGATCGTGTGTGTGTGTGTGTGTGTGTGTGTGCAACTTTTTACATATCAATTACTTCTAAAGAAATCTGTTAAATTAAAAATTCTTGGTTGTTAGGGCTGGCTCCGCGCCAGTTCGAGTCCCGGCTGCTCCACTTCTGATCCAGCTCTCTGCTATGGCCTGGGAAAGCAGTAGAAGATGGCCCAAGTCCTTGGGCCCCTGTACCTGCCTTGGAAGACCCAGAGAAAGCTCCTGGTTCCTGGCTTCAGATCGGCGCAACTCTGACCATTGCAGCGAGTTGCAGAGTGAACCAGCATATGGAAGACCTCTCTCTCTCTCTCTGCCTCTCCTTCTCTCTCTGTGTAACTCTTTCAAATAAATAAATCTTTAAAAAAATTATTGGTTTTTCTTAAACTGCTTTAGATTTAGATTTTTCCTTTTAAAAATTTATTTTATTTATTTGAAAGTCAGAATTACAGAGAGAGAGAGAGAGAGAGAGAGAGAGAGAGAGAGAGAGATCTTCCATTCTCTGCTTCATCTCCCAAATGATTCTTCCTTCACAAAGGAGATTCTTCCAGGTCTTCTACATGGGTTCTGGGGCCCAAGCACCTGGGCCATCTTCCACTGCTTTCCCAGGTGCATTAGCAGGGAACTAGATAGGAAGTGGAGAAGCCAGGACTCCTACAGGTGCCCATATGGGATGCTGGTGTTGCAGGTGGCAGTTTTACCTGCTATTCCACAATGCCGGCCCTGAAATTTTCTTTTAAAAAATGTAATTATTTGAAAGCTGGAGTTACAGAGAAATGAAGAGACAAAGAAAGAGTAAGATCTACGTGCTGGCCCATCCTCCAAAGCTGATTCAGATCGAAGCCAGGAACCAGGAGCTTCATTTGGTCTCCCATGTGGGTGGTAGGGGCCCAACCACCAGGGCCATCCTTCTTCGCTTTTCCCGGACAATTGGCAGGGACCTGGATCAGAAGGGGAGCAGCCAGTACTCGAACTGGCACCCATAGGGGATGCTGCTGTCACAAGCAGTGACTCAACCTCCTGCGCCACAGTGCTGGCTCCTGAAAATTTCTTAGCTGATGCATCCTCATGTTTAGTCAAGCTATATTTAAATGAAACATTTAACCAACTTCTCGTATACCCAGTGCACAATGGTTAAAAGGACAATCAGATTACAGAAATAAAAACTACTAGTTAGAAAATGAAAGAAGAGGCTGGCGCCGTGGCTCACTAGGCTAATCCTCCGCCTTGTGGCGCCGGCACACCGGATTCTAGTCCCGGTTGGGGCACCAGATGCTGTCCCGGTTGCCCCTCTTCCAGGCCAGCTCTCTGCTGTGGCCAGGGAGTGCAGTGGAGGATGGCCCAAGTGCTTGGGCCCTGCACCCCATGGGAGACCAGGAGAAGTACCTGGCTCCTGCCTTTGGATCAGCGCGGTGCGCTGGCTGCAGCGCGCCGGCTGCGGCGGCCATTGGAGGGTAAACCAACGGCAAAAGGAAGACCTTTCTCTCTGTCTCTCTCTCTCACTGTCCACTCTGCCTGTCAAAAAATAAAAAAAATTAAAAAAAAAAAAGAAAATGAAAGAAGAAACAGTACACAACAGTCACTCCAGTCTAAAGTCCTGACTGCTGTAGCATAGCAAAGATTCCTTTCCATGGTAGTAGAGTGACTGCCTTGGTTAACCAATCTATCTGCTCCCAACTCTCACTGTCTTGGGAGAATTTCTCTGGCCTATTGTCCTCCTCAACCCCGTGGAAGCTGGTTGTTGGGGGAGAATTCCCTTTGTTAAGGCTCTGTCGTTCTAGTGGCCCATTTCTTGTTGACGGGTTCAGTATTTCGGAAAGTAGGATCTGTGATGCACCTGAATCAGAATCACCTGTTTAAAATGCAGACTTCAGGGCCTCACCCCTGAACGACTAACAGAGTCACTAGAAACAGAGCCTAGGAATCTTCTTTTCCACAAGCATTCTAGGCGGTTCTTAGTCATTCTCTATTAAGAGACATTGGATGAAGTCTTGAATTGTCACCCCTCATGTCAAAGAAAAGTCAATTTAGGTTTCCATATTGCTTCTTCTCATATTGGTCATCTCTCCTGAGACTGCCCTATCCTACTGTTTCTTAAATGTATCCTCAGCTGTCCGCAAATTCATCGCAAAATATTTTAATTTTGTATTTTTTTCTTGAGATGATAATCTAAATACAATAATTATAAGTATATTCTATATTTTGGGATGACTGCCTTATAATCAAGTGCAGCCATATAATTTGAGCATCCAGAGTGCTATTGCTTTTTATAATAAGGTTGGTACCAAGGTATAATATTTCAGTTGTCAGGAGGTATAGCAATGTCTATGCCCCTCTGTGTACTAACATGTTCGAGTCCTTGCCTCTAAGTGTAGGTATAGGAGCTGCTTTCTGACACCAATCCGGGTTGTCACCCCTGCAAGTGCTCTGGCTAAAGGTGTTTACGCACTGGTTAGATGAATGTGGTCCTATGTCCTGAAGCACAGACAGGGTACAGGCAGGACAACTCTTCTCCCATGCAGTGGTAGATACTTAGGTGGCAAGGTCTCCAAAGCACAAGAAAGGAAATGTCCCCATTCATGGGCTAGATACCCACGAGACTTAGACCCTGCCGTGGTTCTGAGTTTGGTTCTCTGGTCCAGATCAGTGTTTCTCATGGCACTACTCCTCCTGGTCTATTGGTCTGGGCCTTCTCAGGCCACCGACAAGCTATGTACTACATTCAGTGGCTTGTCTCCATTACCTTGAGGATCAGTCAATGTTTTCACTTTGGCAAGATCACAGCCTACCCCCAAGGACTTCTTGTCACAATGTGTGTTTCACAGTTTGAGCCCTCATGAGCTACTATCACATTGTGCTCCCAGTAAAAAGTCTTTGTGTCTAAAAAAAAAAAAAAACCAACCTCACACTCCATCCCACAGCCCTTTCTAAGAGAGAAAAATATATGGGTCATTTTCTAGAACTGGTACAAAAATTCCTGCGTGGTGGCTTCAGGGCTGATTGACTCAGTAATCAAATGACATCATCAAAGGCACAGGGGGCTTTCATTCTTTTTTCTCTGCCTTCCTCTGCTGACAACAGATCTTGCTTCCTGGTTGCAAGATGTCTGTATCAGTGCCAGCATGGCATGCACACATGACAGCATCCTGTTAAGAAGAGGCGAGTTTTATACCACACATCTTTTCTTTTTATTATTACTGAGGACAACCTTTTCCAAAACTATCCCCAGAAGAATTCCCCTTATGTCCCGGGACTGGGTTGCCTGTCCATTCCTAAATCAATCAGTGGCAAGGCGAATATGTCCATCAATGATTGGCATTGACTGTTTCAGACTCCATCAGCACCAGACACAAGGCTGGGGTAGAGTCTTTTCCTTAAGTGTATGATCACAACAGGACCAAGCCAGCAAGGAGAAGGGAGTGGGAGGATGCACTTGGGCTTTAGGGGCTTACCTCCAGATTCCCCCGCCATGGGATCATGTTTAAAGGGTGCCACACAGTGGGTCCTTACTCAGATTCATTCCCCAACCCCCTCGCTCTCGGATGGTTTATGTGTTGTTTTCCTCAACTTTGTATAAAGCTGTATCATTCAACGGATTTGTTCTAACCGCCTGATCTGGGTGGATCCAAGCGGTGGGGATGTTATTCCCTATCTGCCCTGGAAAATGTGGGGATGGTTTTCCTTATCAATCCCTTTATGAGCAAGACATTCTCTTGGTAGATCACTTTATCCAGACTTGCCCCACTTTCTGTGTAGACTTTGTACACAGCAGAGGGGCCCAGGGTTCCTTATCACATGCTAGGAACTAGTTGTCTAGTGACAGCTCACAGGGCAGCCTCAAGTTTCAGAGCAGCACTCAGTCCCCTTATCCTGTTGTTAGCTGCCTTCCCCCCTCCACCCCGGCCCCTTCTTGTTCATGATAAGCAGCAGTAGGACTAAGGGTAGTCAACTACTTAGTGATGTTCATGTTGTTTTGCTCCCTTGGCTATCCCAGATCAGAGGTCTGGGAGCTGCCAAGGTTTGATATTCAAACTTCAAGGAGCAGTGACAAAACCTATGGCATTAAAATTTCCTGGGGACATTTCAGTTGGGTGCCAAGAATGCCTCATCTTGTTTATAGTGTCATTTCTGACCAGGCTTTAAGTATTCCAAAAACATGTTTAATAAAAATAAGGTAAAGTCTCTGGCAGTGGCTCGCCCCAGGGATGGTGGGACCCAGTCTGGAACTTTTGCACCTTAGTTGATTAAAGTACTGTTTTCAGGAAATGTAAAGTTAGGGGAGACGTTGTACACTGAAAACTTTGCAGCAGAAGCTCCTCAGAATGGTGATACCTACACTTCTTTAGGAACCAAAAAGTTGCAACCAGAAAATACACTATGGAGCCTAACTTTGTCCCTAGTCGTGTTCAGGCGCAGCCCATCAAGGGTTCAAAGGCAACTGCTTACTGTGAAAAGTACAAAGCACTTTAAAAATCTCTCTCTTCACCTACCACTACCACCCACTCACCCCTAGATCACCCAAGACATCACGCTAGACTCTCTAGACAAGGAAGTTGTATTTTGAAGGCAACCCCAATTGCTTTCTCTGTCTCATAAAGACCACTGAAGCTCCTGGTCCAGTCCTTCAGCCACCCCCTTGGGCGGATCTAGTTTCCTTCCATCTAGCAGAAAAATATTGAGCCTTAGGGGAAGTGGAGCTCCTGTTTCTTTCTTTCATCAGTTTCCTCAGCTCAGGGTCAGCCCACTCTGCCTTCCTCTCCTCTGCATCCAAATGAGGTAGCAATGACTAACTTGGTGCCACGTGACACCCAGCAGCCATCAACTGTCAGCCTTTGCTGGTTCATTTGCTATTCTTTCTGGGTGTGCATTGAACCCACTTCCTCTGGTTGGGGACTTCCCCATCTTCTGATTCTTGGAAGGAAACAGAGCCCACCTCCCTGTACAGAGTTAAGAATGCCACATTCACTGTGCCTTGCAGCTGGGGTATGGGCCAGACACTGGTCCAATCCTCCTGGACTTGGTCTTAAGGGGTTGGAGGCAAAGACTCAAGGACCCCAGAAGAGTCTCTCGGGCAGTGCTAACAGCCGCAGCAAAACAGAGCTCCCTGCATGGTGACAGTGGTGAGCACCACAGCCTGAGTCTCTGAGGTCCTGCAGTGGGATCCTCACCAGACCAGTTCTGCAGCGTGGTTGGAGTGTTGTTCCTGGCTGCAAACCTGCTTCTCCAGCCCGCCTACTGATTCTGGAAGCTGCCCAATATCCTTTTGATGAATTCTTTTACTGGCTAAATCATCCAGCGCCCACTTCTGTTGCTTGCCATCAAGGACCTGGACCAGTACATAGCTAAACCTCCTTCAGTGCTTTGTCTCACTTCTGAGGAGTCCTAAAGGGCCATGTTCCCAGGCAGAGTTTCTATGGCAGGCAAGGCTATTCTTTGTAGATGTCCAGTCTGTTGTGAGTACTGAAATTAGAGATTACAAGGCTGCCCACCATTGCCTCACGGTATCTACTTCAGTACCAGTGTTCTGAGCAATGCTGGAAAGTCCCTTTCAAAGATCTTCTGCCCTGGCAAAAGGCTGTGTGATGCTTCTTGAAATAGTTTCATGACATCCCTTATATAAGAAGACTCCATCTCTGTGAACACATTAGTATGAAAGAGGGATGTAAATTATGAGTTGGCACCGACCAAATATTAAAATGTAAGGAATTTAATTGATTCTGAGTGTTCCTATTGAGATGATGCAATCACGGCCTGGTATTGAGCCTGCTGCTCCAGGGCGTGCTGGCAGGAAGACTTGATAACATTTTAAATCTGTTAAGAGCTCCCCTTTAAAGCCTCTATTCCAAATACAACCACATTGGGAGGCACTAGGGTTAGGGCTTCTGCACATGAAGTGTGGAGGGACACAATTTGGCATAATGATGAGGGAGATCATGGTTCTTCTAACACCCCTCAAACATGTGTTATCCTACCCTGTTTACGTTTATTGGCAAAGCACATGCTCCTTTAGGAGTGTGGCTATCTGCATCAGGAGTGGGCGACTCGAGTTCAACAGGGGAGAGCCGCTTCCACCTTCATAAGCTCATTTTCCCAATACCTCTTAGGACAAAGTTGGGCAGCTCTGATTTTCTTCAAAAAAGTTCTGAAGTGAATCAGAGTTGCACATTAAATGAATTAAATCTAATGTCATTTACTATATCCTAAGCTATAATTCATATCCTCATTATGGGAATATTCCCTATTCTGAATTATGCCCAGCCAATGAACTTCATTAGAAATTGCATGTTCAGTCCAGATGGTGGTATTAACATGTTCCAGATAATATATAAATGTCCAAAACTTGAACAATCTGAAATCCCTCCACTCATGAAATTCTTAGGAGGAAGATTAATTCCAAAATTCTAGAGAAATTTAAGTCTAAAATTATTTCCTCCCTACTTTCGGTTTCTTCTCAGTCTTAGCTAGGAGGGTCTCACTCTGAGTAATGGGAAGAATGGCAGCTGCTTCGGCCATTACAACCTGAGCTGTCATGCACTGACAATCACCTATGTTCTGGAAGGATCACCAAGACAATATTAATCTAATACAAAGATTCTCAAATGTACCACTTTCTAAGAGTTCAAACTGGGCATATAATATTTCCCCAGGACCAATGTTACATGTGCAAAATTTAGAAAATGGAACAAAGAAGCAACCATATGAGTCCAGTAAATGGAACATTCTGCAGAACCAATAGCCTGCTATCTTTGTCAAATCAAAAATCATTAAATATGATGTCTGTGCTAGATTAAAAGAGATTTAACGGACATAAGAAACAAATGCAATGTAAGGTCTGGATTAGGCACTGATTTGGATGAAACAACTGTAAGGGATATTTTTAAAGTCATTTGGGAAAATGCTAATAGGAACTGGGTGTTAAGACAACTTGAACATCTACTGAACTACCAAAACAAAGATTGATGACTGAAAAGAAGGCTGTAGAACATATGCATAGTATGATTTCATAGTATGATTTCAGTTTTTTGGTAATAAAATAAGAGCACACACACTCACAGAGAAAGATCCTCTAAGTTATGTACTACAGTCTGACAGTGGTGATCTCTGGGTGGAAGAAATTTTACTTAATTATTTATTGAATTTTTTGCTTGCCTGTGTTTCCTAACTTTCTTCAGGGCTTACGTGCTGATTTTGCATTAATGAAAGTTGATTTAAAAGAAAAACATTATTGGAAATCTCAAGCAAATCTTGGTCCTTGAAGTAGTTTATTCCAAGCAAAATTATGTTATGAGGAAAGATTACAGAATAGAGTCCAGACTTACACTGTTGTCAGAAAGCAAAGCTCTAGCAGAGATAGTGAGATCTGGGGAAAAAGAAGGGTAAACATCACAAACAGGAGAGAAGGAGGAATTTGCCTTCTTTTCAGCTTCAACAGAAGACAAATTCGATTGTCCTAGTGGTCTAGGTCCACAATCTTTAGCTTAATCTATTCTAGGATTTATCAAGAGACTAATTTTGGCACTTGGTTTACCATTACAAGGGGAGGGTGGAGTTCTTTGCATGTTTACAGTTTCCTCTCTCAGAGAGTGGCATTGTCTTCTTGAAAAGTTAGAGATTTCTGAGGTTGCACCCCTAGAACTCAGGTCACCCCTGAGGCTTCCTACTTCAAAATCTAGTCTCATAAATCCCTGTGTTGGATCCTGTGTTCCTGGCTTCCCACCATTGTCCGGAGGATGGGCTCAGTTTTATGACATATCTGTCACACTGTCTTGTGGGCAGCCACTTCCTTTTGGAGTAGGCCTTGCTCTGAGTGTGGTTCAGAACCCTGCTGTGTTTGTTTGCCACTGATGCCATAACAAATTGCCACAAACTCAGTGGCCTCGAGTAAACACATTTATTATCTTACAGGTCCGTAGGTTAGCAGACCATGGCAGGCCTCACTGGACCATTGATCAATGTGGGCTTGTTGCTTTCTGAAAGTTCTAGCTGAGAAATAGTTTTGTGCTCATTTGGGTTGTTGGTAGAATTCAGTTCCTTGTGGAGGTTGGACTGAGGTTTCCATTTTCTTCCTGGCTCTAAATAGGAGCCACTTCTACTCCTTGGCTAATGGCCCCTCCTCCATCTTTAAAGTCAGCAGCCTTGGGTAGAGTTCTTCCCACGTGGCTTCTCCCGTGATCCACTCTTCTTCTGTCATCTTCCATTTGTAAAGACTTGTGTGAGGGCCAGCATTGTGGCATAGTGGGTAAAGCCACCACCTGCAGTGCCGGCATCCCATATGGGTGCTGGTTTGAGTCCTGGCTGCTGCACTTCCGATCCAGTTCTCTGCTGTGGCCTGGGAAAGCGGTAGAAGATGGCCCAAGTCCTTGGGACCCTGCACCCATGTGGGAGACCTGGAAGAAGCTCCTGACTCCTGGCTTCGGATTGGCGCAGCTCTGGCCATTGTGGTCAATTGGGGAGTGAACCTGTGGTTGGAAGATCCTCCCCCCCTTTCTCTCTCTCTCTCTCTCTCTGCTGATCCTTTTCTGTATGTGTAACTCTGACTTTCAAGTAAAATGAATAAATCTTAGAAAAAGAAGAAGAAAGAAAAAAACTTCTTTAAAAAAAAAATACTCGTGTGGTTGCATTGGGCTCACGCAGGCTAATCTGCCCATCTCAAGGTCCTTCACCTTGAGCATTTATACACATTCTCTTTGGCCCTGTAAGGTAATATATTCACAGGTTCCAGGGGTTAGGGCCTGGCCATCTTGGGGGATCACTCCTGCACCTTGTCTTCCCTTGGCATCTAGTCTTGAGTCTCACTGGTCACTGCCAATGCCTCTTGCTCTGGAATTTCTTGATTGTATGAACCTTGCCTCTTAATGGTGGTTTTCCCTCTGGTTGCGATGTACTTTACCTGACAAATCACCCTCAGTGGAATCCTAAACTGATATTCAAAAGCTTGTGACCTTGGGTCCTGGTGAGGAAAAATTCTTCTGGCTTGGGCTTGCTGCCCTCACAAAAATGCCTTTCAGTTTTCCAGGCCTGACATAAAACTTCAACGGCAGATATAATTCTTTCTATTTCTCTGGTACCCTTTCTCCTTGTAGGAGGCTCACCTGCATTTCCTATTTCTTTTCAATTATGAAAAATGAAAGCTATAGAAAAAGTACAAAGAATATTGTAATAAAAACCCATATTCCTATCACCCAGAAATGTAGATATTTTGTAATACTTGCTTCCTGTGATTAAAAACTCTGAGAGATTACAGCTAAGCTTGTCCACTTAACCACCACTTATATTGCCATCCTTATCTGAAGCAATCATTATCTTTTCTCATCCATTTTTATACTCCACAAACACATATACATCCATAAATGGCACGCAGCATTTTTGTGCATATTAATTTACATAATAATATCATTTTTGTTTAACATTATGCTTGTGAGATGCACCCGCACAGCTGTAGGTAGCTCTAGCACCACTGCTGTGCAGTGCTCCACCGGACATCACCACATTTTGTCTGTTGACAGCATCTGGACACATTGCTCTCCAAAGGAATTGAACCAGCTGTGTAGGGGTATGTTTATTCCCCCCTATTCTTCCCAACACTTGTGGAGATTTAAACTATTTGAGTGTCTAATGGATGAGAAAGGATTACTAAGTGTTTTGTTGATGCTCGTGTTGTGAAGTGTTGCTCACTCTAAGCTGATTTCCTGACACTCGTAGGGCCTTGGCTCCTCTGCCTAAAAGAGGAACTGAAACTCCAAGCCTCTAAGGCCTGTGTCACTTCTGGCTGCTTCATGCTCTGCATTCACACCTGTCTGTCCTTTATGGATTCTCACTCTGCTTCTAAGCCATGGAGTGCTCCCTTTCTGTTTGTTTCCATGGGTAGCTGTCCATTTTTTAAACTTTTACAATATTTTATAAAAAGATGGGATGGTGATTCCAAATTCAAATAACTTAAGAGACAAAACAAAAGCTAATGCATGAACCTTGACTAGATACTGGTTTTTTAAATAATTTATTTGAGAGGGAGAGGGGAGGGGGAAAGAGAGAGGGAGGGAGAGACACCCCCCCCCATCTACTAGTTCACTTCCCAAATGCTAGCCCTAGCAGAGGGTGAAGGGGAGCTGAAGTTGAAAGCTGAGAACTCTACCTGGGTCTCCCACATGGGTGGCAAGAACCCAACTGCTTGAGTCATCACTGCTAGCTCCAAGGGTCTGCATTAGCAAGAAGCTCAAATCAGGAGCTAGAACTGGAAGTCAAACCCAGACATTCTGATACAGATGTGGGATGCAGACATCTAACCACTAGGCCAAACACCCACCCCCAAATCCGGGGCTTTTTATAAACCTATGAAAAGAATTTGGAAAATAATTAGGGAAATTTTCATATGGTCTAGATATTATTGGATTATATTTAAGTATCCTTGTTAGAATATTATTTCTCATTTCTTTTTTTTTTTAAGTTTTATTTGGAAGGCCAGCACTGAAGGTGGAGGCTTAACCTTCCACGCCACAGTACCAGCCCTATGGTTCATTTCTTAGGTGTGATAAAGGTTTTGTTGCTGTGTAGGAGAATGTTCATTCAGCATGCACATTGAAGTATTTAGGGATGATGCAGTCAACTCACTTTTAGATGTTTAAAAATATTGGGCCCAGCATTGTGGCATAATGGATAAAGCCACCGCCTGCGATAAACTGATAAAGTGCCAGTTTGAGTCCCAGCTCCTGCACTTCCTATCCACCTCCCTGCTGATGTGCCTAGGAAAGCAGCAGAAGATGATCCAAGTACTTGGGCCCCTGTCACCCCTGTGGGAGACCTGGAAGAAGCTCCTGACTCCTGGCTTTGGCCTGGCCCAGCTCAGGCTGTTGTGGCCGTTTGGGGAATGAACCAGTGGAGGATTGAAGATCTCTCTCTCTCTCTGTGTAAACTCTGCCTTTCAAATAAATAAATAAATCTTTAAAAATATTAGAAATATAAATGATAGATAAATAGCTGAAGCAAACGTGGCATGTTAAAAATTGTTGAAACTAAGTAGTGAGCATAATATTCATTGTACCAATTTGAACTTTTCTAAAATGTTTGAGGTTTTTCCCAATAAAAATCTGAGACCATTTTACACTAGATTTCTAGGTATTTGAAACAGGACTGAAGGCAAGTTGTTGACGAATGATCAAATCACTCTCTTAAACCACAAGTTCAGTCACGTTTTGAACTCTTTAATCTGCTTAGATGGGACAGCTTTTGTTATCTTATATGCGCATGGCTTTATTAGCTAAGCTATAGGTCCAGCTGCTTGGGAGAGTGACACAATCTCCAACGGTTTAAGCAAAGCAGAAATGTATTTCCCTCAGATGTAAGAGATCAGAAGAAGGCACTACAGGGCTACTGTGGCAACGTGTCTGTGTGGTTAATCCAGAGAGACATTCATTATCATCATCACTGGAATGATGCTCCCAGCCATATGACACATGGGGCTTTTACTCTGTAGTCAGCAGGATGAAGAAGGGAAGGGAAGAGGGTCTTCCTCGTACCTTCAAGACTGGACCCCAAAGTTGTACATATCATTTCCAGTAACATCCCATCAGCCAACATTTGTTCACATCTATCTGCGATGGGAATGAAAAATGCGGTCTTGAGCAGGAGAAGTGTGTGTATACCTAAAAACATAATTACAGGGGCCGGCGCTGTGGTTTAGCAGGTAAAGCCCCAGCCTGTAGTGCTGGCATCCCATATGGGTGCCGGTTATAAACCCGGCTGCTCCATTTCCGATCCAGCTCTCTGTCATGGCCTGGGAGAGCAGTACAAGATGGCTCAGGTCCTTGGGCCTCTGCACCCACGTGGGAGATCCAGAAGGAGCTCCTGGCTCCTGGCATCAGATCAGCCCAGCTCTGACCATTGTGGCCATTTGGAGAGTGAACCAGTGGATGGAAGACCTCTCTCTCTCTCTCTCTGCCTCTGCTTCTCTGTAACTCTGCCTTTCAAATAAATAAATAAATCTTTTAAAAAAATAATTACAGGGCCGGCGCCGCGGCTCACTAGGCTAATCCTCCGCCTAGCGGCGCCGGCACACCGGGTTCTAGTCCCGGTCAGGGCACCGGATTCTGTCCCGGTTGCCCCTCTTCCAGGCCAGCCCTCTGCTGTGGCCAGGGAGTGCAGTGGAGGATGGCCCAGGTGTTTGGGCCCTGCACCCCATGGGAGACCAGGAAAAGCACCTGGCTCCTGGCTCCTGCCATCGGATCAGCGCGGTGCGCCGGCCACGGCGGCCATTGGAGGGTGACCCAACGGCAAAAGGAAGACCTTTCTCTCTGTCTCTCTCTCTCACTGTCCACTCTGCCTGTCAAAAAAAAAAAAAAAAAATTACAGACGCTCCTTGACTTACATCCTGATAAGCCCATTGCATGTTGAAAATATCATACCTTGGAAATTCATTTAACACAACTAACCTACTGAACATCAGAGCTTAGCTAAGCCTAACTTAAACCTTCTCAGAACACTTCCATTACTCTATAGTTGGGCAAACCCACCTAACAAAAAGCCTATTTTATGATAAAGCATTGAATCATGTACACACACACACACACACACACGGGCACTTTTTTTTTAAGATTCATTTATTTTATTTGAAAGAGTTACACAGAGAGAAAAGGAGAGGCAGAGAGAGAGAGAAAGAGAGAGAGGTTTTCCATCTGCTGGTTCACTCCTCAATTGACCACAATGGCCAGAGCTGCGTTGATACAAAGTCAGGAGCCAGGAGCTTCTTCTGGGTCTCCCATGTGGGTGCAGGGACCCAAGGACTTGGGCCATCTTCCACTGCTTTCTCAGGCCATAGCAGAGAGCTGGATCAGAGGTGGAGCAGCCGGGACTGGAATAGGCACCCATATGGGATGCTAGCACTGCAGGTGGCGGCCCTACCCACTATGCCACAGCGCCAGCCCCAGATGGGCACTTTGTAAACCAGATGAGATAAGAGAACATAAAATAGCCAAAAAAATGTTGTCAACACCACACACTGTAGTGTCAGTGATTTCCCCTCATGACTGCATGGCTGCCTGGGAGCTATGCTGACTGTCCCTGCACAGCCTCCCAGGAGGAGTGTACTGCATATGACCAGCCTGGGGAAAAGATCAAAATTCAAAACTTGAACTATGACCTCTATTGAATGCACGTGGCTTTTACACCAACATAAAGTTGAAACATCCTAAGGAGAACCATGGTAAGTTGGAGACCATCTGTACTTTGAGACAGAGTAAGAACAGACACTGGAGAACATTCAGCAGCATCTGACGTGATGACTACTACTTTGAATCATAGCATGTTCCCTCCCTTTTTTTTTTAAAGATTTTTTTTATTTATTTGAGAGGTAGAGTTACAGAGAGGTGGCAGAGGCAGAGAGAGAGAGAGAGAGAGAGAGAGAGAGAGAGAGAGGTCTTCCATCCAATGGTTCACTCCACAAATGGCCGCAATGGTTGGAGCTGTGCTGATCTGAAGCCAGGAGCTAGGAGCTTCTGCGTCTCCCACGCAGGTGCAGGAGCCCAAGCACTTGGGCCATCTTCTACTGCTTTCCCAGGCCACAGCAGAGAGCTGATCAGAAGTGGAGCAGCCGGGACTCAAACCGGTGCCCAAATGGGGGCACTGCAGGCTTCACCCACTACACCACAGTACCGGTTCCCCCTCCTTTTTCTTTAATTTTGCTTTCAGACCCAGGCATTCATTTCCCTAACAGTCTTACATTTTGTCTTGTGAGGGTCACCATACTGAAAGACATTGTAGTCAGAAAATTCTGGGCCAGGCAAAAGCACAATTCAACAAATTCTTGTCCAGTGTCACCTCATCAGAATTGCATCCTTCCACCAGGAGATATTCTCCCACTAAAATCAACATCTGTTCCAAGTCTTAATCTATCATTGGTTTGCCTGATTCACCATAGAAGGTCTCATCTTCCCTCTTTCTTGTTCTTGGAGTCCTAATATAATACATATCCTGAACATGTGCCCATAAGGACATGTCGTACCCACTTCCCCACCCATAACTGTGCTGCCTTGAAACTCATCTAAAATGTACGACATATTTTACAATGATCTTCTCTGTCTTCCCTCCATAAATCTGTCCAGATTTTATGTGCTCACTTAATATGATGCTGAGTAGTAGTTTCCTTATTGCTGTTGGAACATATTACCACAAATCTAGAGGCTTAAAATGACAAATTTGTTCTGTAGGTCAGAAGTCTGAATTGGCTTGACTGGTTTCTCTGCTCCAAGTTTCGCAAGGTCAGAATCAAACTTTTGGCCAGCTGGAATCTTACTGGGAAGCTCTGGAAAGAATCTTCTTCCGTGTTTCAAAATTCAGCTCTTCGTGCTGATTATCAACCGAGGACCCTGTGGCCTGTTGCTTGGGACCCACCCTGGGCTCCTCAAGGCTTTGGTTTCATCTTTGCACGTGGCCTGTACATGTTACTCTTGGAATCTCTCTGGATTCTCCTTCTGCCACATCTACCAGGGTAGGTTCTCATGCTAAAATGAGATTGAGCCTACCTGGAAAGTCGTAAAGGTTGTGCCCTTAATTACCCCCTGCAAAGTCCCTTTTGTCATGCAATACATTCATAGGTTCTAGGGATTAAAGTGTGGATATTTTGGGGGGAGGGGAGCATTCTTTCTAAGTGTTATTTTTCTCGATTGTTTTAAATATGGACTCCTTATAGCACCTTTAAGAGGAAACTGCGGCTGGCGCCGCGGCTCTCTAGGCTAATCCTCCGACTTGCGGCGCCGGCACACCGGGTTCTAGTCCCAGTCAGGGCACTGGATTCTGTCCCGGTTGCCCCTCTTCCAGGCCAGCTCTCTGCTATGGCCCGGGAGTGCAGTGGAGGATGCCCCAAGTCTTTGGGCCCTGCACCCCATGGGAGACCAGGGGAAGCACCTGGCTCCTGGCTTCGGATCAGCGCGATGTGCCGGTCACAGCGCTGGCCGCAGCGGCCATTGGAAGGTGAACCAACGGCAAAAAGGAAGTAGGCAGGCATACAGGTTAAAATTGATCAGATTTGTGAACAGGAAGACCACGCCCCTGTGTGACCTCATGCTCCTTCCTGATGCCTTTGCCACACCCCTGTGTGGCCTCACTCCCCTACCTGGCCACACTGGGGTGCCCACCAGCCAATCAGGTTAATTAACCACTCCCCTTTGGAGCGGGTTAAAAGCCTGGGGCTCAGTGTGCTCGGGGCTCTGCCCTGCTCTTCTTCCCTGGCCTCTTGCCAGGACAGGGCTTGCTGTAGCCCCGTGCCTCCAGGGCGCATGGCCTTCGGGCCATGTGCTCTAGGCTTCCTGGCCTAGATGCTCATCCACGTGGCTGGTTCCTGGTGCTCAGTATGAACCCCTATTCACCTCTCTCCCCTAAATAAAGCTCTCACTCTCTTATGCACTTTTCTTACTAAATAAAAGTTTAAAACGTACCATGCTGCCTCGTTTATCTGTGCCGGGATTTAGAATTCTTCTCTAAATACTAGGCAAGAACCCTCTCAGGCTTATTAATATCGGGGATTTGGTAATAAGCCTGTGGTGAAATCGTAAGGCACCCCAAATTCCAGTAGCGCATGTGGCACCCCGAATAGCATTTCTAGGGAACTTTAAGGGGCCACATTTCAGGGTAAATTTCAGGGGGTCTTTTCCGATTTCACTTTCTCTCTGTCTCTCTCTCTCTCACTATCCACTCTGCCTGTCAAAAAAAAAAAAAAAAAAGAAGAAGAAGAAACTGCTTAGTAGCATTGTATATGTGGACTCTCACCTGTACAGTAATTTCAATGCTTGATTTTTTTTCTTTCCAATTCGTTGCCCAGTCTCTTTTGGACTCAGCCAAACTCTATGACCCAGTAGCAATGAAACTATCTCCCTGTCTCCTGGTTACATCTTTAAGAATGTTTAGATCCTGAATTTGTGTCAGTTTAGCTTGTTCTCCAAGCTCACATTTTCCTATGAAAACCCTTCTTGTTCTCAAGCTTAAACAGTGTATCTTTCTGTATTTTCTTCTTTCATTCTCTTGCTGCTTTTGTTCGGACACTAAGAACAAAGCTCATTTCATTTTTTTCCCTAATGTTTTATTATGGGAAATTTCAAACATCCAAAAAATTAGAGAAGGTACTATAATGAGCTCCTATGACAAGTAGAATGAATCATTGAGCTTTGACAGTTATCAATATTTTGTCAACTTAAATTCATCTTTTGATAATTATTTTCTGGAGCATTTTAAAGCAATCCAAGATATCATATCATCTCACAAATAAATCAGTATGAAGCATTCTTTTGAAAGAAAAATAGTACTTTCTTGATTTTTTGAACAAACCATATTCATAGAGAAGGTAGTCTTTAAAGTTTTTTGTTTTGTTTTGTTTGTTTGTTTTGGCTGAGTCTTTGGAATTTTGATGATTTTGTGACTTGTTTCTTCACCTAAATATAAGAAGATATATCCTTTGTTTGATGAGCACTCCCATTCTTCTGTCTGTACCTTGATAAAAAGTTATCTGCTTTCCTAAGTCAAACTCATAGTCCAGATCTTTTAAATCCAAAGACAAAGCCTGCCTTGTGGCATAGCAGGTAAAGCTGCCACCTGCAATGCTGGCATCCCCTGTGGGTGCCAGTTCCAGTCCCAGCTATTCCACTTTCAATACAGCCCCCGACTAATGCATCTGTAAAAGCAATAGAAGATGGCCCAAGTTCTTGGGCCCCTGCCACCCATGTGGGAGACCAGGATGGAGTTCCTGGCTCCTGGCATTGACCTGGCCCTGATCTGATGTTGAGGTCATTTGGGGAGTGAAATCTGTGGATGGGAGACTTCTCTCTGTCTCTACCTCTCCCCCTCGTAACTGTGCCTTTCAAATAAATAAATAAAAAATGAGAAAAAAATTCCCTGTCTCTCCCTCTCTCTGAGTGTAACTCTACCTCTCAAATAAATAAACAAAAATCTTAAAAAAAAAAAAAAAAAAGAGCCCACCCAAGACCATGTGGCAGTGGAGGTACAGGAGTGAGTCTACAAGTCTGAGGATGTGCCGCAAAAATTCAAGAAGGCGTCTCTGGCTTCGTTTGTTGTTGTTGTTGTTGTTTTTTTTTTTTTTTTTTTTTTTGCCTGCCTCTATATGTGCTCAAAGGGAGCACATAAGCAAGTCTAGTACCTGCTAACACTAACCGATAGAATAAATAAAGGGGAGAGTGATCCAACATGGGAAGTGAGATACTCAGCAGACTCATAGAATGGCAGATGCCCTAAATAGCACTCTGGCCTCAGAATCAGCCCTAAAGGCACTCGGATCTGGCTGAAAAGCCCATGAGAGTATTTCAGGCATGGAAAGCCAAGACACTCTGGCAAAAGATCTCTGTGAGTGAGATCTCAGTGGAAAGAACAGGTCTTCAAAGAAGGAGGTACCTTTCTCTGAAGGGAGGAGAGAACCTCCACTTTGACTATGACCTTGTCTAAACAAGATAAGAGTCGGAGAACTCAAGGGGCTTCCATAGCCTTGGAAACTCATGACTGGAGCATAGGGAGATTACTGATGCCATAGACAGGAGTGTCAATTGGTGAAGTCAACAACAGGAGTCACTGTGCACTTACTCCTCATGTAGGATCTCTGTCCTTAATGTGCTGTGCATTGAGATTTAATGCTATAATGAGTACTCAAATAATATATTTCACTTTGTGTTTCTATGGGGGTGCAAACTGTTGAAATCTTTACTTAATGCATACTAAACTGATCCTCTGTAAAAAAAAAAAAAAGAAAAGAAAAAAAAAAAAAGAAAAGAAAAGAAACTATCAACTCCCAACTTGACTCTCACTGGGATTAAACATGACAATAGGTCTGATCTGATTTCATCATCATTAAAAAAAATCATCTATTATTTTTCACTTTATGTTTCTGTGTGGGAGCAAACTGTTGAAAGCCTTACTTAATGTATACTAAGCTGATCTTCTGTATATTAAGATAATCGAAAATGAATCTTGATGTGAATGGAAGGGGAGAGGGAGTGGGAAAGGGGAGGGTTGTGGGTGGGAGGGACGGTATGGGGGGGAAGCCATAGTAATCCATTATTCGTACTTTGGAAACGTATATTCATTAAATAAAAGTTAAAAAAAAAAAAAAAAAAGAAGGCGTCTCTGGCTTCGTTTGTTGTTGTTGTTGTTGTTTTTTTTTTTTTTTTTTTTTTGCCTGCCTCTATAATAAAATGCAATTCAAAGCAAGATAGAGAAACAGCCCTGATAGAATGCCACCTGCTAAAATGTAGAAAATATAATCTTATCCTTTAGGACTTTGTGGCCTGTCGCTCCCCCTCTTCGCGGAGGAACGACACAGGACCCTGCGCTGTTCTTTCGTCTGCTCGGCCCTTCCCGGGTTTGCTGCTGGTTCTTCCCGGGTTGGCTACCGTCCCTTCCACCTCCGTGGAAGGGCGGTTCCCCCTGCCACTTTCCCCACTTCCGCGGGGGAGCGGCACACCGCCAGCCGGCTCTCTCGGGGGCTGCTCAGGTGTTCCTTCAGATAGATGTTCCTGGTGCATGTTGTGTCTCTCCTCCTTTATAGTCCTCTTTGCTCTCCTGCAATCAGGAGCAGGTCCTGCTGTTTATTGGTCGAACTGGAGGCAGCTGTGTAGAAGCTGTTTCCTCCTCTCCCAGCGCCATATTGTGGGAGAGCAGATGCATAGAATAAGTCTTAATTCCAGTAACTTAGTCTAGTCCGAGTTGCTCCCCACAGTGGCCTACATGCAATTTGGCTACTTTGGTAGTTTAAAGTCTTGGCCTATAGTCCTGGTTGAGAAATAGTGGAAAAGAAGTCATTTTTTTTTTCAGTCCTCTGATGGTGAGAAAGCCTGACTAACGAAGCTATGTTTTGAAGTGAACCTTAACCAAGACTAATATATTTTTTCTCCAATACTCTAACCCTTGCCTCAGTCACAAAACATGTCCAGCCTGTTTCCACTTAGGGTCGCATGAGCTCCGTGGCTTTCAAATGCCAGCCATAGCATAAAATCAAAAACCTGTGAAAGCTCTGCTTTCTGACACTACTGTCTGCCTACTAAAAGCAGTTAAGATCTCTCTCGGGGCTGACACTGTGACGTAGCAGGTAAAGCCGCTGCCTGCAGTGCCGGCATCCCACATGGGCACCAGTTCAAGTCCTGGCTGCTCCACTTCCAATCCAGCTCTCTGCTATAGCCTGGGAAAGCAGTAGAAGATGGCCCAAGTCCTTGGTCCATGCACCAGAGTGGGAGACCCAGAAGAAGCTCCTGGCTCCTGGCTTCGGATCAGCCCAGCTCTGGCCATTGCGGCCAATTGGGGAGTGAACCAGCAGATGGAAGGCTTCTCTCTCTGCCTCTCCTTCTCTCTCTATGTAACTCTGACTTTAAAATAAATAAATAAATAAATAAGTCTTTAAAAACAAATCTCTCTCAGGATGCCCACGCCCCTTATTGGAGTGCCTAGGTTTGAGTCTTGGCTCTGTTCTCCATCCCAGCTTCCTGCTAATGCACAACCTTTGACAGCAGCAGTGATGGCTCAGATAAACTGGGTTCCTGTCATCTGCATGGGAGACCTGGATTGAGTTTCAGGGTCCTGGCTTTGGCCTGGTCTAGCTCTGGCTATTGTGGTGCTTGCGGAAGGATCAGTAGATGAATGCTTGCTCTCTTGCTTTCTCTCTTTCTCTATCTTTCAAATAAATAAATAATAAAAAGATAGTTATGTGCCTTCTGAAATCCATCATTATATAAATGGCTACAAACTCCCAGAGTCAGTGATGTGTCTGGCCAGTGCTTTTGAAGGCCTGCACTTAGGGGGGAAAGAAATGACAGCTGTCACATCTGTGCAGATCAGCCACCGTGCTGCCATAGAGAACTGCCTCCCACAAATGCCACTCACTGCATCCATTTCTCAAGGCTATCCACCACGGGGTCTCACTAAAGTTCATACAATCACATCACTCTCTCTTGCTGACTTCCAAATTAATTGAGAAGTACAAATAGGAGAATCAAACAGGGACCAGAACACTGCCTTGTGGACAAGACTGATTTGGAGAATAGGCCTTGATCAGTGCCCAAGCCAAGGTTTCTAACTCTTTTACCTCCAGCCTAGACTTTGGCACCGTCCTAAGGGAACATGCGGGAGGTGAAGGCACCCTTCCCCTATCCTCCTAGGTTGACCACATGGAAGGTCAGAGAGGAGACACAGGTGTACTGTGCGCAAGGGAGCTCTGGAATAGAGAGAGCCAGGAGCTCAATGGGGACTGCGAAGCGGGCACTCCACTGCCCAGCAAAAAACAAAAAACAAAAACCACAACAACAAAAAGCTGGTTTTGCCCCACGAACATCTCCTGAGAGTCTTGTCTGATTACTGAGGCCATCTGGGAGGGAGAGTGCTTCAGTGCTAATTTGAGCCCCATTACTGTTTTTTTGTTTTTTGTTTTTGTTTTTGTTGGCCCCAGATGGCAGAGGACATCAAGTCTAAAGACAAGACAGAGGATACGAGGGAGCCTGAAACTGAGCTTGCAAACTGCTAGCCTGCTGAACAGATCCAATCCACAGATGTGTTTGATTTGGCCCATAAAAATTGTCAAAAATATGTTTTAATTACGCATCGGCTTATAAAAATTGGTAGAGTTCACAGAAAAATCCCAGATTTTATGACTTCTCTGGAAAAGTGCAAAGATTCTGGCCACATGGATGTGAATTTCTTTATGGCACAATCAGCTGGACAGATTTCTTTTTGGAAGGGCTACAGTCCCTACCTAGGCTTTGTCTGTCAGGCTTAGCCCCTATCTATAGATGCATTTGTCTTTGGGTTAAACTGACCAGAACTAGAGATTGTTTGTGATCTGAAAGAAATGCAAATCGTCCATCTCCACGTGTTTAATCATGTCAGAGCTAGTATTTGACAATGTGGAGAGTGCAAGGGAGGTGTGTGTGCCAAGAATCTGACCATCCATTGCGTGTGGGGGAGGGAGAAATGAGGAGACATCTGTTTGTGCATTGAGGGTGGGAGAAACTGCTGTGAAAGGCGGGAGAAAGCGGCGGTGGCGGGGCACACCCTGTAGTATATGGAAGCAAGCTAGGCTGGAGCAGGTGACTGCGGGAGTCAATTACAGCCAAGTGTTGCTAAGGTAACTCAGGCTCTATGCACAGGCTGGAGGGCCTCCGGCCTTCTCACTGCGAAGGTGGCTGATTTAGAGGCCAGATCTTGGAGATGAGGGATGCTGATGAGGAAAAAGTGTGCAGAGGAATTATCCTGGGTTGGGAGTCCATGTCTTGAATCAGATGCAAACAGAGCTACAACATCCTATATGGAGCTACTAGTAGCCACTCGAATTGGAAAACATTACATTGCACTCTTTATGGAAGTTCTTTCCAAACTGTAGGTCATGGTGGGGTATATGGCACAGCAATTAAGTCACCGCTTACGATGCCATATCCCATGTTAGAGGGTCTGGTTCCAGGCCCGGCTACTCCATTTCTAATGCAGCTTCTCACTGGTGTGCACCCTGGTGGGCAGCAGATGCTGGCTCAAGTACTTAGGTCTCTGCCATCCTCGTGGGAAAGCTGGATTGAATTCTAGCCTCCTGGTTTCTGCCCGTCCCAGCTCTGGTGGTTGAGAGCAATTCAGGAGTGAAGCAGCAGATGAAAGATCACTCTATCACTCTGTCTGTCTGCCTCTCTGCCTTTCAAATGAAAATGAAAACACACAAATAAATACATGTTAAAAGCTCTTTAAAAAAACAAGTCATTATGTATCAGTGGGCAGGGAAATTAATTTAGTGGGACAAAATCAACATATTAAAAAATGAAAAAAGATCTTTTAATGGAGTGCATTCACATAGTAAAGCTAAATACTATTTTGTGAAACACTGGTTTCAGGGGGTGTGTGTGTTAAAGTGTACACACATGCATATGAATGCACAAGCACACATACTGAGTTGTGATATCAAACGCTTCTTTTTTTAGATTTATTTATTTGAAATGCAGATTTACAGAAATGCAGAGGCAGAGAGAGGGGGAGAGAGGTCTTCCATCCACTAGTTCACTCCCCAAATGGTTGCAATGACCAGAGCTGCACCGATCCGATGCCAGGAGCCAGGAGCTTCTTCCAGGTCTCCCACGCAGGTACATGGTCCCAAGGACTTGGGCCATCTTCCACTGCTTTCCTAGGCCATAGTATAGAGCTGGATTTGAAGTGGAGCAACTGGGACTTGAACCAGCACCCATATTGGATGCCAGCACTGCAGGTGGCAGCTTTACCCACTACACCACAGTGCCGGCCCCTCAAATGCTTTTTATTCTGTGCATTGAACTTCAAAGCATCCAAAAGCTGCTGCCACAGACCACAGAATCATTCACTACAGCAAGCTGACTGGAGATGCCTAATTTGGCATGTGTAGGGGATTTTTTTCTCTTTTGTTTTTGTTTTTTGTTTGTGAACAACATCAACAGATGTAGATTAATCATAACTCTCTAAGGAGCACCTCTCTGGTATCAAACACACACACACACACACACACACAGAGGTAATGTTGGGCCAGCTGGGAAACAGATTTTGAGGTGTGGCTTCTCAGAGAGGCCACCTGGGAGTTGTAGCAGTGCAGGTGAGTGTGCTAATAATGTCAAAAAGAGAGCATATTCCACAGTGCTGGACCCAAAGTCTGTTCTTGTTCAGAATTTCCCAAGGTTTCTAGAAGCAACATCATCCCCACCATGTTTTGCATGGGCCCCATTGTTGATACCTTACCAGATAGCCATCCCTAATAGAGACTTAGTTTTGTTTTTGTATAGGGGAAACCAGTGCATCAAGAGAATTTGGGTTTTCAAATGAATACTCACCAAATCCAAGCCCCCAATTTTTCATAGATTAAAAAGGTGTGAGAATTATTCAACTTGCTAAAAAACGTTCTAAATGTGTATTCTCGATTTCAGTTCTTAGGTTGTGACAGTCTGGTAACCAAGAGTTTGTTGGCTAGTACCAGTCTAGGGACCACAGTATGAGTGGCACTGGTCTGAGTGAACTAATCATAGTCATTCTATTTCCCTTGTCAACTTATTGGTGTAAGTATGGGCTACAACATGATTTCTAGCCAATAAGAGGGGCTATCTCCTGAGAGCATAGGGAAGAATTTCTCTTTGTGTTAAAAGGGACACGTGATAGTTGTTCTTTCTTCCAGCTTCTTGATGTTATAGTTGAAGCCATCTTGTGATCATCAGGTAAAGGACCAACAGTAGAACAAGATGGAGGACAACTGGGTCCTTAATGATACTGCTGTGCTGCTGAATTACCAGCCCTGGAATTCCTCTGTGTTTGGACTTGTGGGAACACATACAAGGGCCTTCCTGGTTAAGCCATTTTCTGTTGGCTTTGTTATTTGAAACAGAAAGAATTCTGATTGATTCACCTTGTAGAACACGAAAGGGTTACTTAATTTGGGCACAGAGGCTTTGTCTTACCTAGGATATTTTATAGTGAGCTTAGAATTCCCAGAAGAGATTGTCCAGATAAGGAATGGTTAGACAAAGTTGCAATTGTTTACTGACCCACCAGCTATAGCAGATGTTATTCTAATTCTGTATCATTGGTTTTGTATTTTTAAAATCAATACACAGTAAATTATTTTTAAAGATTGACTTTATTTATTTGAAAGGCAGAGTTACACATAGAGGGAAGGAGACACAGAGATCTTCCATCCATTGGTTCACTCCCCAAATGGCCACAACAGCCAGGGCTGGGCCAGGCTGAAGCTAGGAGCTTTGTCCAGGTCTCCCATGGGGAGCAGGGGTCAAGTACTTGGGCCATCTTTTGCTGCCTTCCCAGGCACATTAGCAGAGAGCTGGATTGGAAGTGGAGCAGCCTGGACCCAAACCAGTGCCCATATGGGATGTCAGTGTTGTAGGCAGCAGCTTTACCTGCTACACCACAGCTCTGGCCCGAATACACAATAAATTGGTTTATAATTATAGTAGAGTTGCTTAAATTTTAACACATACACAGATTCATGTAGCCACCACCACAATCAGGAGATAGAACAGTCCCATCACCCCCAAAACACTTCATCATGCTATTTTTGAGGTTACACACCCTGTTCTCCATCACTGTAATTTTGTCTTTTGGAAAATGTCATAAAAATGGGAACATACATTAAAAGATTATCTTCTTTCACTCAGAATATTTTTTCATCCAAATGGTTGCATAGTCAGTCGTTTTTATTATTAAGCAGTATTCTGTTGCAGGGATGTACAACAGTTTGTTGGTCCATTCACCCTTTGAAGGATTTTTGGATTATTTCTAGGTTTTGGCGATTATGAATAGAGTTTTTATAAGCTTCCAAGTACAGGTTTTGTGTTAAACACATATGTTCATTTCTCTAAGGTAATACCCAGGATTAGAATTGCTGAGTCATATGTTAAGTGTGTGTTTAACTTTATAAAGGGGCAGGCATTTGGGTCAGGGTCAAGATGCTGTTTGGGATTTTTGCATCCCCTAGCAGAGAACCTGGATTCGTGTCCCACCTTTGCTTCTGATTCCAGCTTCCTGCCAATAGACACCCTTGGAGGCAGCAGATGATCACTTGAGATCTTGGGTCCTGGTCACCCACATGGGAGACCCAGAATGAGTTTCAGGTTCTTGGTGTCATCCTGGCACAGTGCCAGATGTTGTGGGCATTTGGAGAGTAAACCAGCTAATGGAAGATCTCTGTCTCTCTGAATTTCAAATATTAATAAATAAAATTTTTAAATATTTGTTTACAATAAACTGGTTAGGTATTTTCCAGGGTACTATTTTATAGTTCTACCAGCAATATTATGAGAGTTCAAGATTTTTCCGTTTATTTTCTTTGAAAAATCTTATGGTGTTGGGAGTTACCTTCAGAACTATGATCCATTTTGAGTTAATCTTTGTGTAAAGTATGAGCTTTTCATTAAGATTTGTTAGTGGGGGGGAGGTGGCAGCAGGCATTTGGTACAGCATTTAAATTGCCACTTGGAATGCCCAAATTCCAATTGGAATATATGATACAACTCCTGGTTCCACTAGCAGTTCAGCTTCCTGATAATGGGAGGCAGCAGATGCTGGCTCAAGTACTTGGGTTCCTGTCACCCAAGTAGGATACCTGGATTGAGTTCTGGGCTCCTAACTTTAGTCTGGCCTACCCCTGGCTGTTGTGGGTATTTAGGGAGTGCATCACCAGATGGAAACTCTCTCTATATCTCTCTCTGTCTCTGTCTCTCTCTTGCTTTTCAATAAAATTTAAAAAATAAAAATTTTAAAACCATATTACTTTTCAAAAATATTTTTGTGTGGGTCTACTTTTTTCATTACCTATTCTGTTCAATTGGTATCTTCTGCAATACCATATTTTCTTGATGACTGTATCTATATAGTACATCCTGAAATAAGGTAATGTGATTCCTCCAACTTTTAAAATCTTTTCAAAATTGCTTTGGCTACTTCAGTTCTTTTGCCTTTCCAGATAAATTTTAGGGTTCATGCAACTGTAACTACAAAAAACTTGCTGGAATTTTGATAGGAATGGCATTAACTATACAAATCAATTTAATTATGTTGAGTGTTTCAACCCATGAACATGGTATGTCTCTCTATTATTTAGGTATTTGGACAGTATTTTTTGTAGTTTTCAACGTAAAGACCCTGATCATGTTTTGTTAGACTTTTACCTAAGTGTTTCATTTTTCAGAGTTATTGTAAATAGTGTTACTCACTGGTAACTCTCTCTCTCTCTCTCTCTCTCTCTCTCTTTCTCCCTCTCTCTATAACTTTGTCTTTCAAGTGAATAAATAAATAAATATTTATAAAAAATAGGATTAAGTTACCTAATTTGAATAAGATATAAGGTTGGGATAAATAGATTTGCCACATGGTATCTATAAATTCTTCAAGTTGTTTAGGAGTTACTCTACAGCAAGGTGATAAGATATCATATATAAATGGTGTGATTGTGTATTGTGAACAATAATAAGCAATAGTAAATATTTAAAATAATCAACTGTACAAAAATACTAAGTACTTATTGTGTGCCAGAGACTGTTCTAGCAATTATTCATGAATGAACACATCTAGCAAACCCTATGAATTGGATACTATTACTCCCATTTTACAGATGAGGAAACAGATGGTAAAAACTCAGCTAGTCTGGCTCAGAAATGGCACTATTAGCCACTACACAATGAATTGGAAGAGTCTAGAAATAGACCTCTAAATGTCTGGGAATTTAGTATTTGTTAAAGGGGGAATTTCAGATGATTATGTGTAATATCAATAATTATATAGGAACAATTGGATGGTTCTTGGGAAAAAATGAAAGTCAGAACCCTGCATTTGTACTGTACATCAAAATCAGAAACATATGGTTTAAATACACAAGGTTCAAAGACAACAAATTGAGGAAAATATGTGTTACAGAAAGACAAAAGGTTATTATCCACAATATAAAAAGTGCTAATCCTAACTCAACAAGACTATTCAACAAAATACATAGGCAAAAAAACACAAACAGGCTATAAATTTTTTAAAAAGATAAATAATTATATAAATAGCTCAGGAAAAAATTAAAGATGCTCAACCTCACTAAAAATCAATATGATGATTGATGTAAAGATTGACATATCACTTTGTAAGTGTCAGACTAGCAAAGCAAAAATATTACTGAAAACATACAACATTAGCAAGGGTTTAAGAGGAACATCACTCTCATACTCTAGTACTGTGAATATAAATTTGGCATTATCTATCCAATTGTAAAATATGCATAACCTGTACTGCATTTCCATTCTAGTAATTTGTCTTAAAGAACACCTATGTGCAAACGTCTGTCTACAAGGATGTTCATTGTTCTAAAATAATGAAAATTCCATGACAATTTAAAGGAACACCTACCCTATGCAACTAATTAAGAAATAAGGTAAATCTTTAAATATTGACATGTTAGGACACCCATAATCTATTGTTGCCTTATCTACTTATTTCTGAGTATCCTTAGGGGATTTCTTATAGGCTGACTGCTAGTTAAATTAACACAGCTTTCTAACCTGTAAAATGGGCATAATCACATAAAACATTTTTAAACACCCATCAGTGAAATTGAAGAAGACATAAATAAATGGAAAAGTATTCCATGTTTTTGGATTGAGGGAATTAATACTGTTAAAATGTCCATACTATGTAATCTGTAGATTGCTATCAAAATTTCTATCAATTTTATAATTTCTATAAATTTCTATCAAAATAATAATGACATTCTTCACAGAAATAGAAAAAAGTCCTAAAATTTATGTGGAATCATGAATGATCCTATGGTGCCAAAGCAATTCTGTGAGAAAAAAAAAATGTTGGAATGTTGGAGGCATCACACTACCCGTCTTCAAAATATACAAATGTAGCACAACAGATTAAGCTGCCACTTGGGATGTCAGGAATTCAGTCTTTTTTTTTTTTCAAGATTTATTTTATTTATTTGAAAGTCAGAGTTACACAGAGAGAGAAGGAGAAGCAGAGAGAGAGAGAGAAGCCTTCCATTCTCTGGTTCACTCCCCAGTTTGCCGCAGCCAGGAGCCAGGAGCTTCCTCTGGGTCTCCCACATGATTGCAGGGGCCCAGGGACTTGGACCTTCCTCTACTGCTTTCCCAGGCCATAGCAGAGAGCTGGATCAGAAGTGGAGCAGCCGGGTCTTGAACTGGTGCTCATAGGGGATGCCGGTATTGCAAGCAGCAGCTTAACTCGTTATGCCACAGCACCAGACCCAAAATTTATTTATTTATTTGAAAGACAGAGTTACACAGAGAGAGAAGGAGAAGTAGAGAGAGAGAGAGAGGTCTTCCATCGCTGGTTCACTCCCCAGTTGGCCACAATGGCAGGAGCTGCATAGATCTGAAGCCAGGAGCCAGGAGCTTCTTCTAGGTCTCCCACTCTGGTGCATGGACCAAGGACTTGGGCCATCTTCTACTGCTTTCCCAGGCCATACCAGAGAGCTGGATTGGAAGAGCAGCAGCTGGGTCTAGAACCAGAGCTCTTACGGGATGCTGGTGCTGAGAGTGGAGGCTTAGTCCACTATGCCATAGCGCCCGCCTCCCAAAAAACCTTGAAATATAGGCTGTGAGGGCTGTTCAAAAAACTCATAGAATACGTATTATGGAAAAACTATACATGGATTTTACAACTTTTTGCACAAAAGAAGCCCAACTTTTAATTCCAGTTTCCATGAACTTTCTTAAGTACCCTTGAATAAACACACAGTGAATTACTATTCAGTCATAAATAAGGAAGAAATCCTTCTATTCCCAACAACTTGGATGGAACTAGAGGATGTTAAGTGAAAAAAGTCAGAAACAGAAAGATAAATGCTGCATGATCTCACTCATATGTGGAATCTAAAAATATTAACCTCATGGTAGTAGAGAGTAGAATAGTGGCTGCTAAAGTCCGAAGAGGGGAAGGAAGAATGAGAAGAAGCTGGCCAATGTGTACAAGGTTACTAGTAGAGAGGAGGCATAGGTTCTGGTATGTTCTACTGCCATCCAGGGTAACTATAGTTAATGTATCTTTCAACACGCTGGAAGAGATTTTTAAAATATTTATTTATTTATTTATTTGAGAGACAGAGTTACAGAGAGGGAGAGGCAGAGAGAGAGAGAGAGAGAAAGAGGGCAAAGAGAGAGAGAGATCTTCCATCCACTGGTTCACTCCCTAGATGGCCACAAAGGCTGGAGCTGGGCTGATCCAAAGCCAGGAGCCAGGGACCAGGAGCTTCTTCTGGGTCTCCCACGCAGGTGCAGGGGCTCAAGGACTCGGGGCATCTTCTACTGTTTTCCAGGCCACAGCAGAGAGCTGGATCGGAAGTAGAGCAGCTGGGACTCTAACTGGCACCCACATGGGATGCCGGCACTGCAGGCATCGGCTTTACCTGCTAAGACACAGTGCTGGCCCCATATCTTTTTTTTTATTCTTTTTTAAAATATTTATTTATTCACTTGAAAGGAGAGCAATGCAGTGCAGGCAGGGAAGGAGGGAGGGAGGGAGGGAGGGAGAGAAAGAGAAAGAATCTTCCATCTACTGATTCCCTTCCGAAATGGCTGCAATAGCCAAGGCTGGGCCAGGCCAAAGCCAAGACCCTAGAACTCCATCCAGGTCTCCCAGGTGGATGGTGGGGGTCCAAGGAATTGGGCCATCCTCTGCTGCCTTCCCAGGCACATTAGCAGGGAGCTGAATGGAGAACAAAGTACCTGGGCCAGGAACCCACACTCTGATATGGGATGCCTGCTACACAAGCAGCAAATTAACCTGCTGAGCTGCATGCTAGCTCCTGGAAGGGAGATTTGAATGCTCTCCCTGAAAGAAATGATAAATGTATGGTGATGGATATCCTAATTACCTTGGTTTGATCATTACATAATGTATTATGTGTCTAAACACCATATTGCACTCCATAAATATGTACACCTATTATGTGCGAACTAAAAGAACAGTTTGGTATTGGGGCTGGTATGGATTTCAGGACTACTGAAAAGATGATTTACACTGACACACACTTTTTTGTACTTGGGAATTTGGTTTTTGATAAACATTAAGAATGTACAGAAAATGTTTGAAGTCCTATGAGGGGCTGGTGCTGTGGCTTAGCAGGTAAAGCCACCACCTGCAACGCTGGCATCTCAAGCCAGTTCAAGTCCTGGCTACTCCACTTCTGATCCAGCTCCCTGCTATGGCCTGGAAAAGCAAAAGAAGATGGTCCAAGCTCTTGGGCCCCTGTACCCACGTGGGAGACCTGGAAGAAGCTCCTGGCTACTGGCTTTGGATCACCAGAGCTCCAGCCACTGAGGCCATTTGGGAATGAACCAGTGAATGGAAGACCTTTCTCTCTCTCTCTCCCTCCCTTCCTCCCTCTATGTCTCTGTAACTCTGACTTTCAAATAAATTAAATAACTAACTAACTAAATAAATCTTTTTAAAAGTCCTGTGGAAAATAATAACCAATTATTATTTATTAAAACAATAACTATTAAAATTAATACTATTAAAACTATTAAAACAATAACAATTAAAACAATAACTGTTATTTATTAAATAATAATTAATTATTATTTATTAAAGGTAAAATTGTAAGAATATTTAATAACTTGGAAAAATAATCACCAAAAAATTCCAAGTGAATTACAGAATGAAACACAATAAATCCTACAGTAGCACCAGAAAATACAATAAAGTTTCTAATTTTGGAGTAGATAGGCAAGATTCAAAAAGCAAAAGCTATAAGAGAAACTACTGATGCATTTGAATACATTATCATTTAAAACAATTGTATCCTAAAAGACCCCATAAACAAAATTTAAAAGTAATCAAAAGTCTGCAAAAAAATTCCCTCACGTGTCACAAAGATTTATATCCAGACTACAAAATTCAATAATAAGACAAATAATCCAACTGGAAAATAGATATGAGCAGGCAAGTTACAAAATGAGAAAAACAATGACCAACAAACATAAGAAAATATTTATTAGCCTTGCTAATAATTAGGGAAATGCAAATAATGAGGCATTTCTTTCAACCATTACATTGTCAAAATATTAAAATGGTTACTATCCAGTGTAGGTAAGCATTTAGGGAAGTAGTTATTCACCGCTGGGGCAGAGGTGTGTAAACTGTAATAATTTTTCTACATGACAACTGAGCATTGTGTATTAAAATTTCAAAATATGTTGTCTTTTTAAAAAAGATTTATTTATTTATTTGAGAGGTAAAGTTACAGACAGAGAGAGGGAGAGACAGAGAGAGAGGCCTTCCATCCCCAATTGGCCACAATGGCTGGAGCTGCGCTGATCTGAAGCCAGGAGCCAGGAGTTTCTTCTGGGTCTCCCACGTGGGTGCAGGGGCCCAAGGACTCGGGCCATCTTCTGTTATTCCAGGTGCAGTAACAGGGAGCTGGATTAGAAGTGGAGCAGTCGGGACTCAAACCATCGCCCCTTTGGGATGCTGGCGCTGCAGGAGGCTTAGCCCACTACACCACAATGCTGGTTCCTATGTTGTCTTTTTGATCCAGTCATTTCACTTCTTCATGATTATCTTGGAGAAATCTTTTAGCTTAGGCACAAAAAAAGCATGCACAAGAATTTTCATTGCAACACGGTTAGTTATTATTTTTAATTTTTTGGTACACTCTACATGCTTTTTATTACAATACTATCAAGCATACAAGGAAAATTCATCATCCAGTAACAACATCTAAAGTATAAACATTTGAAAGGAAGAGAATAAACAGATTCATTAAATTATGATGTGATTAAATCATTGACCAACTAGAAATTTCTTTTAAAGATTATTTATTTATTTGACAGGTAGAATTACAGACAGTGAGAGGGAAAGACACAGAGAGGGGTCTTCCATTCGCTGGTTCACTCCCCAAATGGCCACAATGGCCGGAACTGGGCCTATCTGAAGCCAGGAGCCAGGAGCCTCCTCCAGGTCTCCACATGGGTGGCAGGGGCCCAAGCACTTGGGCCATCCTCTGCTTTCCCAGGCCATCAGCAAAGAGCTAGATCAGAAGAGGAGCTGCCAGGACTAGAACCAGGGCCCATATGGGACGCCGGTGCCATAGGCAGAGGATTAGCCTACTGCATCACAGCGCCAGCCCCCCAACTAGAAATTCTTATAATAAAGCCAGAAAAAACATTGTAAAATATAATTTATAACCATTGTTCGCATTCAAGGAATGAATTCAGTCCAAATAATTCATACATTAGAATTTAAATAACACAGACTGAACTAGAGGCTAACAATAGTCAGCAAATAGCCTTCTATAAAATAAAAATACGGAAGTGTAAATCCTAATATCAGTGCATTATTTGTTTCCATACTTTCAAGAACATTTTGCTTTGCCTGTACATCACAGTTACAGCTACAGACTAGGTAGAGAATATTACACGTGTTCTGACTGCCCGTGACTGGAAAGACAGCTACCACACTATTTTTTTTTTAAGATTTATTTTATGTATTTGAAAGGCAGGGTTACAGAGAGAGAGGAAGAGAGAGAGAGAGAGGGAAAGAAAAGGAGAGTGATTGATCTATCTGCTGAACTGGGCCAGGCAGGAGCCAGGAGCCAGGAGCTTCATCTGGGTCTCTCACGTGGGTGGCAGGGTTCCAAGTACTTGGGTCCTCTCCACTGCTTTCCCAAGCCTTTAGCAGGGAGCTGAATCAGAAGTGGAGCAGCCGGAACTCAACTTGGCACCTGTATGAGATGCCAACATTGCAGGCAGTGGTTTAACCCACTATGCCACAACGCCCACCCCAGCTAACACATTATGGATTCATCAATTTTTATGTTGTAAAGGATTAGCTACAGCAACTCTAAGTACCATAACAATTTAATTTTGCCAATGTCCAATCAAAGTAGTAGCTTTCGCCAGCAAAATGACCTATTCATATTCACCGAGTCAGAAGTTAGACTAGTGTGGGTTAAGCGACTAAAAGTGGTTTGCTTTTTGAAAAAAGGTCTCTGTTACAAATTTTGGTGTTTTTTCATGTGGAAGAAATGCGTTATGGGGAAAATTTGGGTATCCATATGAGCCCCTTCTGTTCCCCACCACACATCTCAGTGACAGATATGACTGCTCCTTGCTAGAATCAGTCTCCTAATCCTCCCCAGCTCAGGTTCTGCACAGCCAACCAGATGTACCACCCTGCAATGTTTCACCAGAGCCCCGGTGCACCTCTGAGGCTGGGGAAGCGATGCCAGCCCTGGTTCCTTGGCATTGCACACATGCTACATAAGAAAGAGACGGCCACTAGAGTTACCATCCCTTTGCCTTAGGTTTGAAAGGAAACAAAATGTGCCTGCGCCAAGGCTCACTAGGCTAATCCTCTGCCTGGGGCGCCGGTGCCATGGGTTCTAGTCCCGGTTGGGGTGCCGGATTCTGTCCCGGTTGCTCCTCTTCCAGTCCAGCTCTCTGCTGTGGCCCAGGAAGGCAGTGGAGGATGGCCCAAGTGCTTGGGCCCTGCACCCGCATGGGAGACCAGGAGGAGGAAGCACCTGGCTCCTGGCTTCGGATCGGCGCGGCGCTGGCCATAGCAGCCATTTGGGGGGTGAACCAACAGAAGGAAGACCTTCTCTCTGACTCTCTCACTGTCTATGTCAAAAAAGGAACACAATAAATGTAAAGTGTGGGGGCCAGTGCCGTGGTGCAGTAGGTTAATCCTCTGCCTGCGGCGCCGGCATTCCATATGGAATGCTCCTCTTCCATTCCAGCTCTCTGCTATGGCTTGGGAAAGCAGTAGAACATGGCCCAAGTCCTTGGGTCCCTGCACCCACGTGGGAAGAAGCTCCTGGCTCCTGGCTTCGGATCGACACAGTTCTGGCCGTGGTGGACATTTGGGGAGTGAACCAATGGAAGGAAGACCTTTCTCTCTGTCTCTCTCTCACTGTCTGTATCTCTACCTCTCAAATAAAATAAAATGGCAACTTTTCCAAGAACATAGTATCTTCACTTTCTCTCTCACAGCAGCTGCAAACTCTGAAGTCTCAGCAGTGAGCGGGGGTGGGGGTGGGGGTGGGGAGTGTTGGGTCTGGAGAGGAGCCTGGGAAGGGGGTGGGGGTGGGGGAGGGAAGCACAGGTAATTCTGCACACTTTGGCTCCGGGAGAGTGCAACATCACTCCCTCACCTACTGTGCAGAAATAAAGAATGTAACAATTTTGCATGGAACAGGACTAGGCAACTAGGAGCACCAGGTGGGGAGGAGGCCTTAAACCCACACCAGCTGGAACAGCCGCATTCTCCAGGGAGAAAGCTGGCTTTCGAAAAAGCCTGGTTTTCGAAAAGCACTATAATAGTAAAAGATTGAAAGCCATATATGTTTATCAATGGGTGAATTGTTAACTCATTCAATGAAATACTGTATGGTAGGTAAAATGAATGAAGTTTGTCTATATATACTTACATGAAAGTGTCCCTAAACTGTGTTAGGTGACTACAGCAATTAATAGAATAATACCTAAAATAGGATGAAATTTGTATTTAAAAAAATGAAGGACACAAAACACAAACACAAAACAAAGCTATTTCTATTTGTGTATATGAATGTAAGGAAAACTTTAAATTTGTCTATGTTGAATATTTTATCATAATGTAATCATGTGTAATTAGGAAAATATTTTTAAAATGAAAAAAGAACAAAACTGAAGTTAATTGCATGCTAAAGAAAGGAAAGCTTCATGGTGCCATTAAAATGTTATAGAGAAATATTTAATTACATGACAAATATTCACTAGGTTATTAAATAATAACATGCTATGATACTGTGCTTGCTTAGAACAGTAAATGCATATATAATGTACAGAAAAAAAAAAGGAGAGGACAAAAAAACCAAAACATTAATACTAGTCCTATCTGGGTGGCTAGATTATGAGTGTTTTTCTTTTTGTATTGTCTATGGCTTCATCTAATTTCTGAATGTCCTACAATAAAAAAAAGTTTAAAAAAAAACACACATGCCTGGGGGTGTGTGTGGGGTTATATTGGTTAGAACGAGGACTAGAGAAGAAATGGAGTTAGCAAGAGAACAAGAGGCTGCTGCAGACTGAAGTGTAAACTAGGGCTGTGGGGTATATGGGGTTTTAGAATTAGATGTGGGGAACTAGACTGTACTTGGCCCAGGAATTAGTAGTAGAAAATGAAGGGTTAGAATTAGGAGTAGAGAGCATGGATTATAAGAATTGGTGGTTAGCCTAGCCATTAAGGTGCTCATCTCCCACATTGGAGTGCCTAGATTTGATAGCTGCCTCCTACTCCTGCCTCTGGCTTCCTGCTAATCCTGGGAAGCCGCAGGTGATGGGCAAGTACATGGGTCCCTGGCACCCAGGGTTCTGGCTTCCTGGCTCCTGGATTCTCCCTGGCCCAGCACTATCGTTGGGGTCTGGGGAGTGAGCCAGTGGATAGGAGATTTCTGTGTTCTCTCTGCCTTTCAAATAAACAGAACAAATAAATAAAAACTAAAACAAAACAAAACACTGGAGGGTATAATCAGTTTTTATTTCCTCTGTCACAAGAGTTCTTTGAATGGTCCTTTTGTCTTTATACTTTAAAATAATTAATACATACTTTTTGTTAAAATTCCAAACACTGTCAAAGCGTATAGAGTTGCCAAAGCCCTTTCCTCCTCTAACCCTTCAATCTCATTGTGTGTCCCCAAAGAAGCAAGGTTAATAGGGGATCTCCTGTAGCTTTGTATTCCTATACAATCTTCTACAGGCCCCTCACCAATTGCACTACTACCCCCAAATCCTTCCAAGGAGAAAAAGAAAGAACGCTTGAGAGCTTACTATGTGCCAGCTCATGTGGATTCACTGTGATGGGCGACCCCCACCCGGTCGTCTCCGGCTCTCCGTACTGTCCTGGCTTGTCTTCTTGCCGCCCCTTCAGCTAACAGCCCCCCCCCCCCCCCCCCGCCTTCACAGGGCAGCTAGAGAGGTTGTTAATTTTAAAACGTAAATCAAGTCAAGTTATGCTCCCTCGAGAGGCTTCCACCACGGCAGGAATCAAAGCCCAGTTCCCAGAGACCCTGCTATCTTGTGTGGTTGCCTCTGCGGGGCCATGAGTAGCTCGGGGGCGGTCCCACGCAGGAAACCCGGCTTCAAGACCCAGGGAGCGCCCTCCCCAGGGGCAGGGGCGGAGCTTCTCTGCGGTGGGTGGAGCCTCAAATCTAGTGTGAGCGGAGTCGGAGCCCGGAGGCTTTCGAGCGAGGGCGAGCGAGGGAAGCAAAGCTGAAGCAGGGCCGCGGACCCCGCACGCTCCTGCGGGCCCCGCGGAGCATTTGCGGCGGAGGTGAGCGTCTTCCCTGGGATGGGAGAGGTGGGTGCTATTCGCATGGCCGCCCTCGGCGCCTCGCGGGGTGGGTGGCAGTTCCCACTGGACCCTGTGCGGAGGCGCGGAGGTGGCGGCCTTGGGGAGCCTGCGGGAAAGGCTGGTGAAGGGGCCGGGCGGCCTGCCCCAACCCTCCCTGACCCCGCCTCCTCCCCCCTCCCCCAGGCCTCTGCCGGCGCCAGCGGAGAGCTAGCCGCATCTTCGGGGACGGCAGGGCAGCTGCCGGCAGCGCGGCGACGGCGGCCGACAGAGGGGATGCGAGGTACCGGCATTAGCTGTGGCCAAGTGGCCCTAGAGAGGGAGTAGAGGCCGGGCCTTCGGCATTTCTCCCCCGGGTTCCAGGAAGGCGGCCTCAGAGGAGAGGGAAGGTGAGGGGCGGGCAGGCAGGCTTTGCGGGTAACTACTAGGCGTTGTGTATGTATGTTTTGGTATCTAAATGGTACTACACACACATGCACGCACACACACACACACGCTCGTTTCGGAAAATTGCTTTTTAAAAATTGAACAATGTGTTTTGCACACCTTCCTATATCAGGGAATCCAAATTTATCTCAGCTTTTAAACAGCTGCATTGGATGATTGTACTACAGTGTATTTAACCATTTCTTGATTGATGTACATTAGCCTGTTTCCTTTGGCGGGGTGGGGGGGAAGGGACGTATTACAAGCAATGCTATAATGAATGGGTTTGTGTATATGTTTCGTGCACATGTATGAGTATTTCCATAGGAGAAATTCTTAAGGGAGTAATCTCTGAGTAAAATGTATATGCATTTTGAATTTTGATAGATTTGTCCAAATTACCTTCCCCAAAGGCTATACTAATTTATACCCTTCAGTGTTGTGCAAGAGTGCCTATTTTTCCACAGTTGTGTCAACAGCAATTATTATCAATCTTTGTAATTTTAGCCAATTTAAAGGGCAAAAAAAAATCGTATGTTGTTTTCATTTGTATTTTCCTGATTACTAGTGAAATCAAACGTAGTTTATTCGTCCCATTACAAAAGTAAATGGGCAGATATCAAGTCTTCCTATCTATAAGCAATATGCATTTTGAAAATACAAACCTAAAAAATTCCACTTGCAATAACAAAAAAAACATTAAAAATACCTGAAAGTAAACTATAAAACTTTATTGAGGAATATAATAAAAGGTTTTCATAAATGGGGAAGAGGTACCATGCTTCTGGATAAGAAAGCTCGATTTTTTTAGTGATGTCTATTTTTTCTATATTGGTTTATACATTTGCTGCAGTTTCAATAAATATACCAAGTTTTTGAAACTTAATATGTTTCGAAAGTTCATCTAAGGGGGGGGAAGGGATGGCTAAGAAAAACTGGGAAACGATTTTAAAAGATAAGATGGGGCTATTTGTACTACTAGCTATTACTATACTCTAAGGGAACAATATTTAAATTAGAATGGACAGAACAATGCATTAGAATGGAAAAGCCCACAAATCGAGCCACATTGGATCCCAGGATTTATTGGTGAAACATTGTTGGCTAGATGTGGAAAAATTGCCATATTAAAAGCTTCAAGCACTAACCACCACCACTACCACCACCTCAAGTTGAATTTGCCTTTGAGGGCAGACTCCTTTGTTTGGAGAAAACCACTTTATTGGATCTTTTTGGTTATGCCAAGGTAAAGCTTCAGTACTTAAAATTGGTGGCTCTAGAGCCAGAATGAACGCTATGAACCTTTAGTTAGATTAAGATGGATTCAGGTTAGCCTGCAGTGCGGCGAGGAAAGAAGTCTGGTTATTATAGGTCTTTTAAAATTTTTTTCGATCTAATGGGCAAAAAATGTTATGTCATTGTTTGCATTTGCATTTGCGTGCTTATTGTGAGATTGAACGTCTTTTATATGTTAGTCCAGGATAATATGTTATTCCTGGAGGCAGGTAACAATAGGAGACCCATTGCTCCCCTTCTAGAATGGAGTTTGGCTAATTGGTACAGCCCTGCCCGGAAGCGTGAGAATAAACAGGTTGACTTTTTAAATTTTCCTCAAGCACTGGGCAGGCTCTAGACACCTAGATTGGGGGCGGAGGCAGTTTTCAGGACATGGCCGAGATTTGGCGCTGAGCTGTGTCATCGCGAGGTTTGGCAGACAGCTCCGCAGTGGGTCGGAAACCTCGTGGTAAGCGAGATCCCTGCAGGACGAGAGGTTCCTCCCTTCCCCCCGAAAAACTCCCAGTCATTTTCGTGAAGCCCCGCCTCTCTCCTTTTTAGGAGCATGCACCAGGTCTCGCGAGATCTCTTGTTTCCTAAAGGCGAGGCGCGGGCGGCATCCTGCGGTGAATCTCGAAGGTCTCTTCGGGGCTAAAGCGTATTATCGCGATAGTTCTTACAGCGCATGCGGGAGCCGGCGGCGGCAGATTGGCTCCGCCCCTCGGTCCTTCGTGAGGTTGTGCGTCATTTGCTTTTCGCTTCGCTTAGGGTGAGAGCGGAGCTGTAGCGACTTAAGCTTTGGTGGGAGGAGGGGTCTGGGAAGGGTTGGGCTCCGGCTTTCCCGGCCGGTGGAGGTTCTCGCGGGATCGCGCGAAGGCGGCAGCGTTTCGGCTACTGACTGCAGCAGCCGCGGAGGCGGCGGCTACGTCTTCGGCTCGTACTGTTCTTTGCCGGTGAGTTCTCGCGGGAGCGGGTGTACGTCCTCGTGGGATCGTTGGCGGTGGCAGAGGTAGCTCGGGGGTGGGGGGGGCAGTGACTAGGGTCGGTCCGCCTGCTGTTAAGATGGCGGCGGAGGCTGATGTCTGTCCGGCCAGGACCGAGGACTAAGGTGTTGACTATCCGCGTTTGTGACGCCTCTCAGGTAGCCGACATTAAGGAGGTGACGAATGGCGAAATGCCGATGTGCCGGTAAACCCGACCGCAGATGAAGACCATCCCGTTTCTAGTTGGTGGAGGCGACACCATTTCCCAGGCCTCAGCCGCGTGTGGGCCCGCCTTTGCCCCACCGATCGGTCAACGCCTCCGTTGTTGCCGCCGCAGTGGGCGGGTTGGGGCGAGTGGGAGGGGAGTCTGGAGTGGCTGGGGAATGGGGTTGGGGTTAGATTGGTGGGAGAGGAGACCAGCCAACTAGGACTGGTACCCTACCCCCTACAGTTTTTATGCGCGCCCACCTCCGTTCTCAGCTTTTGCAACAACCCAGATGAATCCCCTAGTTTTTCTTTAGTTGGGCTGGGCTCTACTTCCCTAAGTCCCACGGTCTTAGAGCTAAGGGTTGGGGGGTCGAGCTGTAGCGTCTATACTCCTGCCCCTTCTCCCCTAAGTCATCGTCCTGCCCAATCTTTTCTGCGTGGATACTTGGGGCTCTTATTTAAGGAGAGGGGAGTCGGAGCTTTTCCCTGCCAGCCCTTCCGCAGGCCTTGTAATTTAGAGCTTAGCCCGAGTCCCCTAGCCTGGCCCGTCTTCCTCTTCCATCGGTCCACTACTTGGCGCAGGCGTTGAATAGAGCCTATCGTGATCCCTACATTTACTCCATCTTTGTTGAGGGAGCACAGTAGCCATGCATTTCCACAGGTTTTCACGCTTATATGACTCTGATGGGCCCTGGTTTCTTCCAACTCTGCATACTGCTAGACCACTCTTAGGCAGAACAATGAATGGACCGCTGGGGTCAGTAGTTGGATGATTCGTGGACCCTTCATTTGTGGCTGTTAGCCTTCCCTTTCTCATACCCCCTTCCCCTCAAAAAGGGAGGGGGAGCTGTGGAGGATAACCCTCCAGTAAACCAACTTTCTGTTCTCTGTCCCTCACCCATTCCCACTGCAAGCTTGGGAACCGCCCCTTTTCCCTGTCTTGCTCTGAGTTTCGGTAACCTCTCGGTCTGTGGACATCTATTTTTGTTGCTAACCACCAGTACATGCTTCTCACTTCTTGATCTTTCTATACCTTGCGTCCCTTCCACCCCCCACCCCCACCCCACGCTCTTTTTCCAAGAGCCAAATTCCCTAGAGAGGAGTCAGGCTCCCCTATGTGTTCTAGAAAATAGCATTGATTTAACCCTTAAACATTGCCCTTTCCTGCTTTATTTCCTTTCCCCGCCATACTACCCCTATTGTAGGCAATTAATAATTTCCAGTCATTTGTTTCCTTTGTAGATTACACGTTGGGCATTGTTATTTTTTAGCTCCAAGTTTGCATATATTGAGGACACACCAGCATTTTCCATTCATGGGAAGCAGTCTGTATGGTGGAAATATTGTGTGTACCTTGGGTTTTCATTGAACTTTGTGACCTTGGGCAAGTTTCTTTTCAGATTCTCAGTTTCTTCTCATCTGTAGAATGGGGATGGTGGTGCTTACTTTAAAGGATTGTTGCTAGAATTAGAGAATTTATGCAGGTCACTGCTCAAGGCAGGCACACAATAGATTGTGATTTTTTTTGTAGGAATACACGTGTAGATGCATCTGTGTCATCTGCTAGTTTTATGACCTGGAAAAGAATAAGAGATCTTTGTTTTGATCTATATATTTCTTGTCCAGACCTATCATTTTTGTTTGTGTTCCTTAGAAGCCAAGCTCTGTCTCTGATGGTTCATGATGTTTGAATGTGATTCCCACTCTGTCTAGGAATTTTAGTGCAAAATCACTATCTTGGAATGACTACCAGCTATAATGTTGTCAAGAACCACACCCAGGTGTTCTACTTTTTGGAAGGGGTGCCTCATCCCTTACCTACTCATTCCTTCCACTCTTTCAAAGGCAGTCTGTCCTGGCATCTGCCCTATAAAAGTAAAGAAATTTGGTGCCATGCATTTTACAGTGGTCAAGGGAACTTCTGGCTATTTTCCAAGTGTTCATGCTGCTTGTCCCTCACATTACTTGTTTGGGCCCTCAAAATCTGGGAAGATCTGCTATTTAGTAATCATCCTCTTACCTGGGCAGGATAATTTATATGTGAGAGATTTTAGATTATTTGGAATACGGAGCAGCTTTTCCAACAGTGAGTCACTTCTGCTTCTTTCATGTACTACCTCCTGTAGTGATTTTTGCCATTTTATATTTTCTAACATTAAGTAGAAGTGACTGTATTCAATTTAGAGATACTTTTCTCTTGCTGTTCATATTTTGATTAGACCAGTGCATTTTCTAATCACCTTGGCTTGGATATGGGAGTTGAAGTACTAGGATTGAAAATTTACATTGGGTAACCATCTGATAATTAACTATATGTGGACTCTGGTTTTGAGCTTCATAGTTTCCGGTTCAGTTTGAAAGAGGACAGGAGGTCACTAGATGCCTTTTACAGTGAGTTAAGCAGTAATGAAAGTAATGAAACCTCCATTTGACTCTTGTCGTTCGGTGTTAGGATAAATCTGGGAATGATAATCTAGGCATGACCTAAAAGGTTTAATTTATTCTAGGTAGATCTCTGAGAAGAGAGGAAGGAGTGGCATTAACGAATGAAAACTTTGTCTAAGGTTCAATGGCAAAGTTCAACCTGAGTTTCCAGGACATTTATCGTTTGCCTCCCAGTATGGCCAGAAAGCATATGTGAAGGTGAAAAATAATTTTTATGTGTATAGTATTTTTCACAAAGTTTAATTTTCCTTTTTTACCAGTTTCAGTGAAGATACAAAATTATCTGTATGATAATATCTCCTGTAATTTTATTTGGAATGACAACTGAGTTTTCAGGAGTGTTGTTTAAATGTCTGATTGGAAGTATTGTTAAAGCTTTTAGTTGCTGAGTTCTAAAGTTACTGATTGAAACAGGTCCTAAAAAATGCAGATTGATAATGTGAAGGCTGTTTCAGAAATAATTGTGATTATGAACACTGATAAAATGTTTAACTCTTCCACACTCTAATTAATAAATGTGTTATGTATGTCTCCCCCAACCTTTTTTCATAGGTTCTCCAGTAGCATAACCTGAATTGGGTTAGTGCTCCAGAAGAACCAGCAGATCAACTTGATCAGGACGGTTCAGGAATCTTTTGGAGCAGTGTTGGGATTTCCCACCAGAATGAGTATGATTGGCTGTGATTTTAGGTTCGTTTTTGAAGATCATTGTGGGTAGTATTTGTATTTTACTTCCTGGAATGGAGATGGTGGGGTATTTCCATTTTGTGACTGAGATACTTTGGTTTCTTCCATTATCTGGATCTGATGTGGGACTGGTAGCTTCTGGTATGTAAGTGTTACTCTTTACTGAATTAAAGAGAACTGTTGAAATCACCATAAGCATCATTCAGAAATAAAATTGCAAGACAGTATGTCTAACCAGTTCTTTTTTTTAAAGTTCTGAAAAATTTTAAACAGAAAAATTGAATAGTGTAATGATCCCTGTAGGTACATCACCATCTTAACATGCAGCAACTTGGCAGCTATTCTGTTTCATCCATTTTGAAATAAATCCCTGCTGTTGTTGTTATTTGTAAAGTATTTGTATCTCTAAAGGACAAGTACTTTTAAAACATAAACTCAAAACCGTTATTACAACTGAAAACATAAACTGATTTTTTTATATCAAATATGAACCTGTTCACATTTCCCTGACTTCTTGTTTTGTTTTGTGGTTATTTACTTTGTTTTTTTGCAGTTTGTGTTAGGATCCATAAAAGTCCATTTATTGTAACATTATTGCAAAGGGTTGATGTGGCTCCTAGATCTGTTTTAGTTTGCAGGTTGTATCTCTTTTTTCCCTTCAATTTTTTTTTTTGTTGTGGAAATTGTCCTATAGTTTCCCACACAGTGGGAATTACAGCTCAGTAATGGTGTCTAATGCATTTTGCTAAGTTTAAGACCCTGGAGGACCCATTATAATCGAACAATGGCAGTAATCTCCTATATCCCAGTTGGAGTTGATACTGCTGGCCTAGTCAGTATCCTAAAATAACTAGTCATGGATTCCTTTTTCTATGGCAAAGTCTGATTTGATTTGATACCTGACTTCAGTTCCATGTCTTGGCTCTGCTTACTGCTCCATGTTAAAAGTAGGCCGCCTGGTGGAAAAAGCTAGTGTTTCCTAGATAATCACCTGATTGTGCTTTTGGGATTCTTAATGCATGGTTTCCGTTTCCTTAGGTGATTTAATTATTTTTACCGCAATATTAAGTTGCCTTTAATTTTGATGTTGGTATCTCAGCTGCTCTGACCCATAACTTCTAAGCTGCTGAGACCTAGTGATGAGTTCCTCTGGCTTCATATAGTTCTTGAAATTGCAATACAAAAACAACAGTTTTTGAGAGCTTTCACTTGCATCCCGTTTTTCAGCTGTCAATAAAAATACACAACCATGGTTTTCCTATTTTTTATTTCTCACCAGTTTGTCCCAGCATAAAGTCCTATTAAAGTGTTTGTCTCTTACTTGTGCTACATTGACCCTTCTGTGGTCTACTGTGTATCCTTTCCATGGTGAAAATCTGAGAATGGAAATTGGACACATAGGCTTCAGCCAGCCTTTGATTTAGGCACAGGTGGGAGCAGAGCAAGGCCACTTATGCCCAAATAAGAGTAATTCCAAGTTAAGAGGGGGAGAAAGGGTTGAGATCATCATGAATGCAAGTTTTTGAAGTATTTAGATGAAATATGATTGTGAATCACCAGTGCCATGGGTAAGTCACTACTTGAAAATTGACTATTAAAAGAAAGAAGTGATTCCTTGGGAATTGGTAGTAAGCTTATGCATTCAACAAAAATAATTTTGAGCACATTGGATGTAGGATGTATCCCTGAGTTTCCTGTAGTTAGGAAGTTTGAGCAAAATCATTTAAACCTGAGTTTGTGAAACTAGGGTAACCCGGGTGTTGGTATAAATTTTGCACACAGCAGCCATTCCAATTATTTGAATTTTTCCACAGTTAACAGCTGCAGGTTCACAATGGAAGTGCTGTTGAAGTTTTTTTCCCTTTTGTTGTTTTCAACCATGAGTTCAAAGTATTATTGAAATGCTAAACTTGGTTGCTTTGAAAATATTTGCCCTTCACATTCCATGTTACCTCTTCTGGCAAGATTAAGTTAATTGAAATATGTTGTGAAACTGTAACCATATTAGGCTGCCTTACAGTGATCTCACTATCTACAAGGTGGATCCTGTCAAGCACATGGGCTCTTGGTGTTTTTGTTGTATTGTTCTCTGACTCCTTTCCTCAATGACTGGTTACCAGATGTTTATATATGTTAATATCAGGGATAATTCAGCTCTTAAGATTCTTTGGAAGCCCTCTCATTTGATGTGTCATATGGGTTGAGTTGCTAAAACTTGATGTACTTGTTGACCAGCTTGGTCTTCTGGTTATAAAAATGCTTTCAGATAGTGAAGGAGTGGCTTTCTGTGAGTAAAACAGCTGTAGGCTTTGTTTGGGCTGTTGTTAATCCTGACCATTTTCCACTTTTAGGCCTCTTAAAATGTTTCTAGTCATTTGGTTTTTAAAATTAACAGTGCTGACATAGATTGATCCCAGAATGTGATTTCACAGAAAGTTGGAATTTAATTTCCTATGACTGTATGATTGAATGGAGAATGGTATATAGATCTGATTCAGTGTGAATTGTTGATTGAGTTAGATGAGTGTTAAAATTCTTCAACCCTGAGATTCTGGTTGTATAATCTTATGCATTGAAAGACTGGTTTTTTCTGTCAGTAGTCATTAAATGCTGACTAAAAGGGACTAAGAGTAGGGACATGAATTATTCTAGAATGACCTTTCACTGTATTCATTTAGATTTAAAAGATTTGTAAGTCTGAACATAGTACTATGCATTTACTAGTTTTAGTACAACTCAGATTTTTAAGTCCTTTTGATTAGCTATTAGAGATAATTGTTACAGAAATGTGTGAGTTTTGGAAAGACTTTTGAAAGACTGCTTTGCTTATTACATTATTCATTGTGATTGTTTTCTTGTTTGTCTGTTTTATCATCAAGCATACTTCTCCTGGTCTTTACTTGAAAGAGTTGGGGCTGGTGCTTTGGCATAGTGGGTTAAGCCACCACCTGCAGTGCCGGCATCCCATATGGGCGCTGGTTTGAGACCTAGCTGCTCCACTTCCGATCCAGCTCTCTGCTATCGTCTGGGAAAGCAGTAGAGGATGGCCCAAGTCCTTGGGCCCCTGCACCCACATGGGAGATCCGGAAAAAGCTCCTGGCCTCGGATCGGCACAGCTCCAGCCATTGCAGCCATCTTGGGAGTGAACCAGCGGATAGAAGACCTCTCTCTCTCTCTGCCTCTCCTTCTCTTTCTGTGTAACTCTGCCTTTCAAATAAATAAATCTTTTTTTTTAAAAGTCGGAGTTAGAAGAGAGAGAGGAGAGACAGAGAGGAAAAAGAGATCTTCCATCCACTGGTTCACTCCCCAGATGGCTGCAACTGCCAGAGCTGGGCCAATCTGAAGTCAGGAGCTGGGAGCTTCTTCTGGGTCTCCCACGTGGATGCAGGGGCCCAATCGGTTGGGCCATCCTCCATTGCTTTCCCAGGTGCATCAGTAGGGAGCTGGATTGGAAGCAGAGCTGCATGGGATTGAACTGGCACCTATATGGGATGCTGGCACTGCAGAAGGCAGCTAAACCTGCTGCTCCACAGTGCCAGTCCCTGGTCTTCGTTTTCTAAAAAAATTTTTAAAAGATTTTCTTCATTAATTGAGAGGTAGAGTTACAGACAGAGAAGGAGAGAGAGAGAAGGGTCTTCCATGCACTGGTTCACTCTCCAAATGGCTGCAATGGCCAGAGCTGGGCTAATCCAAAGCCAGGAGCCCGGAGCTTCTTCCAGGCCTACCGTATGAGTGCAGGGGCCCAAGCACTTGGGCCATCTTCTGCTGCTTTCCCGGGCCATAAGCAGAGCGCTGGATCTGAAGAGGAGCAGCCGGGATTCAAACTGGTGTCCATATGGGATGCCGGTGCCACAGGCAAAGACTTAGCCCACTATGCCACAGTGCCAGTTCCTAAAAAAAACTTTCACTTCTGTTATTCTTGACTACTGTGTTCTGTCAGTTGCAGTGTTATAGCTGGAAAGCCATTTTAGCATTGTGGTTAAGAATGTGGACTCTAGAACCTTGGGTTCAATTTCTGACTCCATTTCTTACCTGCTGTGTCATCTTGTACAAATTATTTAACCTCTTTGTGGCACAGTTCTTCTTGTATAAAATAGTGGTACAGTTACCTCATAGGATTTTGGACCATTGTAACTGACTTAACACATGAAAAGTGCTTAGAACAATGGTTCTGAAACTGAAGGGAACATCTGAATCACCTGGAGGGCTCGCTGAAACAGATTGCTGGGCCCTAGCTGTTGGGTTTGTGATTCTGTAGTTCTAGAAGGGGCCCCTGTGTTTTGCAGTGGCAGTGAGTTCCCAGGTGATGCTAATGTTGATGGTCAGAGAACCACTGGCACAGAACAATGGTTGGCACAGAGTGTTAGCTTATTTTTTCCGGACTCTACTTTCTTAGTCTGGGTAAATCACTTCACTTTTCAGTGTGGTCTAGTGTTGCCTTCAGCTAGAAGCAGTTTTGAAATCCTCTGATCGTTCTTAGCATGTAGTTCCCACATCTGTTTCTGTTTCTTGCAAATTGGCAGCTGGATCCAGAGCCTTAATCAATTGAGGATCATTCCCTTTGACAAAAATATTGGCAGAGGTATATTCACTCAGAGCATTCGTTGTTATGATATCTTGGATTTTTTAGTCCATTAGAGGCTACAAAATGGTGACATTCTAATGTTGTCAAGTAGTTTTCATGTATTAGCTGCAATAATTGTTTAAGATGTTTTCCCTCGTTTTTTATTGGTTATTCAGTGATACAATTTATAATTGGAAGGACAAGTTATAAACTGTCAGCTTTCTTTTTTTTTTTAATGTATTTTTTTTTTTGACAGGCAGAGTGGACAGTGAGAGAGAGACAGACAGAAAGGTCTTCCTTTGCTGTTGGTTCACCCTCCAATGGCCGCCGCGGCCGGCGCGCTGCGGCTGGCACACCGCGCTGATCCGATGGCAGGAGCCAGGTGCTTTTTCCTGGTCTCCCATGGGGTGCAGGGCCCAAGCACCTGGGCCATCCTCCACTGCACTCCCTGGCCACAGCAGAGGGCTGGCCTGGAAGAGGGGCAACCGGAACAGAATCCGGCGCCCCAACCGGGACTAGAACCCGGTGTGCCGGCGCCGCAAGGCGGAGGATTAGCCTAGTGAGCCGCGGCGCCGGCCCTCTTTTTTTAAAAAAAAAATACAGCTTTCAGGATAATGAATTGATACCCTGTTATCCTTGAAAGTATATGTATATGTGGACATAGCTATGCAGTCATTGGTGTAAACATTTGATGGGTTGCAATACATTAGATTAATATATTGAAGTTCAAACTGTCCCTCTTTTGGCTAGTGGGAATCTCTGATCGTCGCATAATTTCCTTGCCATGCAGTGTCTCAGAATGTTCTGGGCTTATACATTTCTACTCCAGACCTGAAATCTGCTAATGGGATTAAAATAAAAGAAGTTGCCATGGGTAGCTTTGAACCTTGTATCTAGTCTTCCTTTTCTCTTTCTACTCAACTTCTCCAGGCTACCTCTTCATTCTCTCTTTTTCTCTTTATGATTACGAAATTTTTACTAGAACTTAAGTGGAAAAGTTTAAGAAGCCTTGCTAATAGTAGGAAGAGCATGGAGCCCAGGCAATTCTGGGTTTGGAGCCCACTAGTTTTATCAGTTTCAGCAATTTATCCTGTTCTGTCATTTGTCTCATTTGGGAAAATACCTTATTCATATGGTTATTGGGATTAAGTGAGAAAATAGAAGATTTTAGTACACTTGCAGGTGACCAGTACCTGGTAATTTATTTAATATAGTAGCTCACTTAACCCCTCCAACTGGTTAGCAAAGCATGTGTGGGTTCATCAGGGGTGAGGAGGAATAGGGTTTGTTCTTTGGTCATTTGGATTCTAGGACTTTTGGAGAGTGAAAACTGAATGTTCCACTAGAGTAGTTTTCACTTTGTCTTATGCAATTCTGTGGTGATGTGCGTTAACATCAGTTGCCTTGATCTCTCTGACTATGTGCTATTCAAGGTTCTTTTGTTCAGGGTTCTACTGTAACCTTAGTAACCCATAATGCATCTTGGTAGTCATCATTATCACTGTCAGTAAGAGTGGCACCATATATAGCAGGTTAGAAAAAGGTAAATATTTCTTTTAACATTTTATGTAATATATAAGGTATAATATGTGGCACATAGTAAGTGCTCAATAAATGAAGACTATTGGGTCTTCTTAAATGAAGATTATATCTTCCTTTCCTTCTCACATCTTAACCTTTCTTCATCTAGTTAATATAACCATTTACTGAGTATTTCTAAGTAAAAGGAGTTGGGGGCATAAAATGAATGAGACTTGTTCTCTGCTCTTGAGAAACAATCTAGTTAAGGACTCTGAGCTCATGTTTAAAGTTTCTTCCCCTGTCTTGTCCATGCATGATATGGCCTATCTATTGTTTCTCAAAGCTCTCCTAATTCTGTGTGCCTCTGCAGCCTTTGAGATTGCTGATATGTGAGAAAGCCTGCAATTGTCTACAGTGAATACGGGGTACTATCAAGAAAAACCTTTGGGCCAAGATTAGATTTCAAAGTGACACACACGGTTGACACTATACAATACCAGTTTATGGTCTTTAGATGGACCTCCACCTGGTCTCCAGCTTCTGTTGTGTTGCTTTAACTGTCCTCCTTTTTCCTCCCTTCCCCCACCCTCCCATAAAAATGTTTGCTACATAAAGATAGAGGCTCCTATACCCAGTTAGTGATGAATCAACTCTGTAAAACAACAGCTGTTCTTCATATAAACTTGGGTTTGAGTGGGCCTAGGGTATATCACTACATTTCAATTCATAGCTAAAAATAATAATCAAATTCTAATCTATAGGTTGCCTTGAGCATTAACATGAGATGATGTCTTTTAAAATGTTTACATTATAATCTACAAGAATAAGCTCATTATAGTTTGTGAAAAAAATGCTTAATAGCTATGATACTTGGCAAATTACTTCATCACTGAACCAGTTTCCTCATTCTTTAAATGAGGGTGATGCTATCTCACTCATCCAACAAATATTTATTGAGAACATACTCATTGCTGCCACTTACTGGGAATACAAAGATAAGCAGCTGGGGAGTGGAGGACATCATGGTCTACTTATTGGAGGGAGACTTGTAAATTGCGCTCAGGATCAGCGCAGTAATATGAAGAATGAGCAGAATGTGCTATAGCAGTTAATAAGAGGGCACCAGAATGTCACATAGAGTTTTGTTAGAGTTAAGCAAAATATGCTAAAAGTGTGTCATAAACTTGAAAATACTATACAAATGAAGTTAGCTAAATGTGTCCCAAATGAATCAGTGGCCTCAACTGTTATTTAATTTCTTCCTAAGACTTACAACTCAAATGCATTCATTTCTTAAAGCTTGATTTTCTGCCTTCCTTAAGGGTCCTTCTGTATTATAGTACCCTGAAAGTTACATTTTTGTCTCAAAAGAATTTTCTTATCCCATTTCATAGTTCCTACTATATCATTGAATTAATTCAGGAAAAAATAGAAAATGTGTACATATGTGGAAGAGGGGTATTTATAAAGCCATCATGTTTAGTCACCATTAACATTTTTGTGTATATCCATCTAAATAAAGGTAATTTTCCAGTAGAAAATCAGGGACAGGCTTTTCTTAGAATAGGAAACTCAAAATGTCCAATAACAAAGATACCCAAATGAGAAATCAAAAATGCAAATTAAAATAAGTGTTTTCTTTTTGATCATTAAGTTGGCCAAAAAACTGCTATATCAAGTCATGGTAAGAATTATAGGGAAGAATCTAGTTTCATAATACCCACACCGTGGTGTAGATGAATATAGCTATTTTAGGGGTAGTTTTCAAACTGATAAGTATTTGAGAGAAGTGGTCAAGAGGAATGTAGCTTTTTCTGTAATTTTTTAATACTGTGAGTGATATAAATTATTTTTGAAGTAAAAATTGAAAACTTGTGATATCGACATAAAAATGTTATTAAATAATATTAAATTTAAATAGTGCTTTAGCGTTTGTAAAACCATTTAGAATATTTTGGGAATACGACTGTTTTCTCATTTTATTGTGACTCTTTTGCTTGTAAACACTTACATTTTTAAGTGATGTTTCCCACGATTATAGAAGTAAGCACAGCTTAGAGAGCAGGCGAGCAAGCAAGCGCTGTCTGGTGATTTGCTCCCTAAATGCCTGTGGCTGGGCCAGGCTAAGAGCAGGAGCCAGGAACTCCATTCAGGTCTCCCACATGTGTGGCAAAGACTCAAATATTTGCCTCCTGGGCATGTCAGCCGGAAGCTGGATCAGAAGAAATGGAGGGACTGGGATGCGGGCATCTCAAACGGTCACTTAACCTGCAGCCTCACAGTGTCTGGCCCAGACACAGCTAATTAAGTTAAAAATACAGATAAGCACATAAGTCTGCAGTTAAACCATTCGGAAATAAGGGCTGTTAACATTTTGACACATGCTATCTTCTTTCAAGGCTTTTCTTTATGCCTCTGTAGCTTAAAATGTATTTTCAGAAATGCTCTCTTAAAAAATGTAACTCATTGCCTTCCTTAGGACAATTTCAAACAAAAGTGCTAAAAGAATAGGATAGTGAGATCTGCATACCACCAGCTAGATCCAACAGTTATTAAGTATTTGCCATTTTATATTTATATGTACACTCATCCTTTGATATCCTATGGGGGATTGATTCCAGGACCTCACACAGATAACACAATCTATAGATGCTCAAGGCCCTTATATAAAATGGTACAGAATTTGCATATAACTTACACACATCCTCCTGTATATTGTAAGTATAGGTTACTTACAATACCTAATATAATGCAAATGCTATGTAAATAGTTGCCAAACTATATCGTTTATGAAATAGTGGCAAGGGAAAAGTCTGTATGTGTTTAGCAGAGATGTACATTTTTTTCCAGAATGTTTTTGATCGAGAATTGGTTGGATCTGCAGATGTGGAACCCACAGATACAGAAGGCTGGCTGTACATATGTGTGTTTAATTTAAGGATGACACTCATCCTTAAGTCCACAACTTGCATGTCCTAAGAATGAGAACATTTGCAAAACCACAATATCATCATACCTAGGGAATTTGTTATTTTCCTTTTTTAAAATAGTTTTTTTTAAACAGAAGTCATTTTTATAAAGATTTATTATTTATTTGAAAGGCAGAGTTACAGAGAGGCAGAGGCAGAGAGAGAGGTCTTCATCCACTGGTTCACTCCCCAAATGGCTGCAGTGGCTGGAGCTGGGCCAGTCTGAAGCCAGGTGCCAGAGCCTTTTCCAGGTCTCCCACGTGGGTGCAGAGGCCTAAGGTCTTAGGCCATCTTCTTCTGCTTTCCCAGGCCACAGCAGAGAGCTGGATTGGAAGTGGAGTAGCCTGGGTTTGAACTGGCGCCCATATGGGATGCCGGCACTGCAGGAGGTGGAGTTTGCTATGCCACAATGCCGGCCCCCTAAAATATTTTTATTGAAAGAGATGAGGGGGCCGGCGCCGCGGCTCACTAGGCTAATCCTCTGCCTTGCGGCGCCGGCACACCGGGTTCTAGTCCCGGTCGGGGCGCCAGATTCTGTCCCGGTTGCCCCTCTTCCAGGCCAGCTCTCTGCTGTGGCCCGGGAGTGCAGTGGAGGATGGCCCAAGTGCTTGGGCCCTGCACCCCATGGGAGAAGCACCTGGCTCCTGCCTTCGGATCAGCACGGTGCACTGGCCGCAGCGCGCCGGTGGCGGTGGCCATTGGAGGGTGAACCAACGGCAAAGGAAGACCTTTCTCTCTGTCTGTCTCTCTCACTGTCTGTCCACTCTGCCTGTCAAAAAAAAAAAAAAGAAAGAAAAAGAAGAAGAAGAAAGAAAGAAAGAGATGAGGGTAGAGAGAGATCTTCCATCTGCTGGTTTACTGCTCAAATGGCCACAACAGGCAGGGCTGGGCCAAACCAAAGCCAGGAGCAAGGAGCTCCATCTGGGTCTCCTGCGTAGTGGCAGGGGTCCAAGGATTTGGGCCATTCTTGGCTGCCCTCCCAGGGCCATCAGCAGGGAGTTAGCTGTGGATGCCAGTTTTAGTCCCAGCTGCTCCACTTATGGTCCAGCTCTCTGCTATGGGCTGGAAAAGCAATAGAAGATGGCCCAAGTGCTTGGGCCCCTGCATCTGTGTGGGAAACCTGGAAGAAGCTCCTGGCTCCTGGCTTCGGATCAGCCCAGCTCTAGGCATTTGGGGAGTGAACCAGTGGATGGAAGACCTTTTTCTCTGTCTCTTCCTTTTTTTTGGTCATTCTCCCTCTCAAATAAATAAAAGTTTATAAAAAATGTTTATTTCAAAGGCAAGTGACAGAATCTTTGACCTACTGGTTCAATCCCAAAACACCCACAGCAGCGGGAACTGGACCAGGCTGAAGCCAAGAGCCAGGAATCGGCAACACTATCAAGATCTCCCATGTGGGTGTCAGGGGCCCAAGTGCTTGAACCATTTTCCACTGCCTTCTTAGGCTCATTAGCAGAAGCTCAGTAGCCAGGACTTGAACTGACACTCCAGTATTGGATATCAGTACTGCAAGTGGTGGTGGCTTAATCCACTGTGCCACAATGTTTGCCACAGAAATAGTATTTTTATGTTTGCTGTACTTAATATGTTGACTCATGTCCATGTCATGATGTATACCACTTAAGGATTTCTAATGGCTGCATTATATTCTGTTGAATGCCTGATTCATAATTTATTTAACGACTTCCCTATGTGTACACAAAATTTTTAAGTCCCAGGTTTTCAGGATATTAATGCTTTGCTGTAAACAGAAGGCAGTCAGTAAATTAGTGTTGAATGAACGAAAGAATCATAGGAATATCCTAATAGAGAAATATTCATTACATCCACGTGTATTTCCTTAAGAAATTTCTAAAACTGAAATGCAAAAATTTAAAGTTTTGATACTTATTGGAAAATTGCCCTTTAGAAAGACTATCCTGCATTTTTCAATGTGGTATGTTTTATATATGCTCCATGGTGATTCACAATATTATAATGCCTTGGATTAAGCCTCGATAAATTTAGTGTTGCAGAAGAGCATAAACTTGGATATATCCAGTATCTATATAGATGGCTTTCTCCATGTCTGTATCTGTTGCCATATTTTGCAGAGGCTAGTTTAAATCCTTCAGCTTGGAGCATCTTGCATCTTAACCCTGTCCCGGTTCTTGCTCCTCAAATTCCCTCAAAATATCTTGTAGAGTCCATCCGTAATAGGAAGAATAGTCCAAAGAAATGCATGTATCACCTGAAAACCTTTTACCTACAGTATTTTAGACTTTTTTCATTTAAAAATAAATGCAGACTGTCTTTAATGAGTGAATTAAAATCTACCTCCAGCAGGAGAAATTATAGTCATGCACTGTGTAACATTTTGATTAGCAACAGACTGCATATGTCTGGTTTCTTATATGTCACCTGGGGACATTGTAGCCATCTTTGTTTACGTAGGAATACTACAGTGTTGACCCAGTGATCAAATTGCCTTATGATTTCCTTCTAACAATGTATCCCCTTTGTTAAGTACAGTATTACTGTACTGTCAGCTTTAAAGTGGTAGTCGTTTCCATGTCCAGCAGAAAAGGTAGATGAGACTCTGTGTTTGCTATTATCTATGTCAAGCTCCTTATTTTGTAGGCCGAGTTAGAGGTACTGACTTGTCCAAGTTGTCATGACTGGATAGGGGTGGTTTGGATGTTTGAGCTCAGGTTACCTAGTTCAGGGTTATTCCCATTATACTTCATCTTTCCTTAAAACTGATCTTAGTTCTATTTCTGAATGTGCCACCAAGCATCAGCCATAGAAGTGCAGAATAAATGGCCCCTTCCTATAAGAAAGTTACTCAAAAAAGGAGGGAAATTTAATGAGTAGAAAATTTATATGAAAAAGGCAAAAGGTATAGACTATTCTCTTTGCTCTTTTGACCATATTAAATTCCAACCTGAGGTCAATTGAGAGATCTTTCGGTTGACAATTCTATTTGGTTCTGTGTTTTCATGCAGATATATGGATGTCATAAACCAGCAGATTGGACTGGATTTCTTGCTTATAAAGCTTAAACATTAAATTGATAGTTTCTTTTTTTAAAAAAATTATCAGGAAGAGTTATACACTCACACCCATTCCCCCACCCACCCACCCCTTTTCCATCTGTTGGTTCACTCCCCAGATGGCCAGTGCTGAGCCAGGCTGGAGTCAGGAGCTTCATCTGGGTCTCCCAGGTGGGTAGTGGGGGCTCAAAGTACTTTGGCAATCTTCCACTGCTTTTCCCAGGCTACTAGTAGGGAGCTGGATTGAAAGTGGAGCAACAGCTACATGAACCAGGGCCCATATGTGATGCCAGCTTCATGGGCTGCAGCTTTACCTGCTATGCCACAACGCTAGTCCCCTTAAAGTGAGAATTTCTAAGCCTGTATTTTCCCCCTTCCTCTTCAACTGCTTTAAATTATAAAAGTAACATGATTCCTGTTTTTTAAAAAAATTCAAAGTGAACACTTCAGTTAAAAATCAGTCCCCCTCTCAAAAGGCAGTCCTCTTATTTATACCATGCCTCAGAAATCTCTTAACAATTTGTATATATTATTTTACACCTTTTAGTATTTGCTTCTCCATTTATGTGCTGTGTTTATTTTTATGTGGTAGAATATACAGCTCTACTCCATTCTTTTTAATGGCTACAATTGTACCCTGAAGTATAGATCTGGCATAATTTAATCCTTCCCTATTGTTTAGCCTTACCAGTAGAATTGCTGCTGGGTCAGAGGGTGGTACCTATTTATACTTTGGACAAGTACTGCCAAGTAACCCTCAAAAAGGCTGTTTTGAATGGGTGACATTCCCACCAGCAGTGTTTGTGACTAGTATTGCATTGTCCACATTATCTGTCAGAGATGAATATTGTTGATCGTTTTAACTCTAATCTGATGGATGAGAAAGCACTGCCTTGTTTGATTAGCATTTTCCAGCTGTTAGTAAAGATGAGCAAATGTTTATGTCCTCTGTAAGTTGCAAGTTCATACCTTCTTCCTTCATTTTCAATTGGATTATTTGTTTTACTGAGTTATGAAGTTCTTTTTGTATATTTGAGATTTTAACTCTTTAATTCTGTTGCAGAGATCTGCTTAAGAGGAATTTTACTGTGATCGAATGCTTGTTATTTTTTTCTTTTAGGTTTCTCAGTTACAGGACTTTGTTGGAAGGCTTTTTTTTCCAGCTAGGATTACAAGACTGTTTCCTTGTATTTTTTTAATAACTTTCATAGTTTGGCTTTTCATGTTTAAGTATTGGTATGAAGTAGGTATGCATTACTGTATTCATCTAAATAATTAGTGCCTATTTTCCACCCTGGGAACAACTATTTGATCTGTGAAAATATGCTCAGCTTAAAAGTGAAGTATTTCTGAAAGTGTTATTTATTTATTTATTATATAAAAACCTTTGAAATGTGTGCCAAGTAGAAAACTGGCTTGGTTACTTATAGCTCTTTTAGTTTTTGAGGCTAATTCAGCTTGTTCATGTTTAATGCTTAAGCTTTGTTTTGAATTGAAGGCAGAGTATTATCAATAGTGCCTTAAGGGATCCCCGTTATTATATTTCCGTTTGTTTAAGGTCCACATTGCCTTCAGAAGCAGTGGTGGCTGAGAACTAGAGTATCCTTGCGAATAGACGAGCATATTTCATGTAATAGATATACTAGAAGACTTCAAAAAGAGCTCATGGAGAATGGAACTACAAGGAAAATAGGAATTTTCCAAGAACTTTTTGAAGCCCCCTTGTAAATATTTGAAAGCAGCAGACTGTTCACATTGTTTGGTTTATTTAAAAACATTTGAAGTGACTGTGTGCCAGGCTGTGTGTGGTGGTTTTAAATTTACTCTAACAGAGCTGGTTTTGTCTGTCCCACATTTTGGGATCTAGCTGTGTGTTTAAAGACTTTGTTTTGTGATTTTCTTATCAATGAACTAATTGGAGTCTCATAGCAAACCTGTGAAGTTGGAAATATTTTCATCGTATTGAAAAACTTTCTGCCATATTGATAATTGCTGTGAATATCTTGCTGTTTTTAAATCATAGAAAAGAATTTTTGTCTGTGATCCTTCTAAATTCATTTGAGCTAGCTCGAAGTGTGATATCCAATTCAAATCTTTGACTAAATGACATGGCCTGCACAGTATTTAGTAGGCTAGTTGGCCTTTGGAGAACTATAATCTGAGAATGAGACTGGAGCCTCCCGATCTTGTCATCAAAGTAGAGTTTAAATTTGGCCGGCGCCGCGGCTCACTAGGCTAATCCTCCACCTAGCGGCGCCGGCACACCGGGTTCTAGTCCCGGTCGGGGCGCCGGATTCTGTCCCGGTTGCCCCTCTTCCAGGCCAGCCCTCTGCTGTGGCCAGGGAGTGCAGTGGAGGATGGCCCAGGTGCTTGGGCCCTGCACCCCATGGGAGACCAGGAAAAGCACCTGGCTCCTGGCTCCTGCCATAGGATCAGCGTGGTGCGCCGGCCGCAGCGCGCCGGCCGCGGCGGCCATTGGAGGGTGAACCAACAGCAAAGGAAGACCTTTCTCTCTGTCTCTCTCTCTCTCACTGTCCACTCTGCCTGTCAAAAAAAAAAAAAAAAAAAAAAAAAAAAAAAAAGTAGAGTTTAAATTTTTGTTCATTGCAGTGCTTAATGCTACCAATCTGGAGATTAACACATACTGTATGTTCATTCTCCTTATGCAGTAATACGTACACAGTTTGAAAAGACCAGCTCTTTCTTGCTTTTAATCAGATCTGTCTGCCTGCCTATCTAGCATAAGGTTGCAGCCCTTACATTAATCTGGAGCAATAACAACATGACTTACTGTTTGCTGGGCTCAATCCTATGAGATAAACTTTTTTATTTGACAGAGGTAACTGACTCAGAGAGGTACAGTAACTTATCTAAGATCATACACCTAAGCCCAGGTCAGTTGTCCTCTACTTCATTTTGACTCTTTTCCACTAACATTCCTTAGTTTTTACCTTTAATATAAGTTTTAAAAATAGACATGTCAAGAAAAAGTAAGATGAAAAAAATTTTTTAATGAAAATATACATCTATGGGAGCAAATAAGTACATTACTAAGATGTCTGTTCCTTCTCCCATGTAGCTATGTAATTTTTTTAAGATTTTATTTATTTGAATGACGATTACAGAGAGAGGTGAAGACAGAGACAGAGGTCTTTATCTGCTGGTTCACTCCCCAAATGGCTGCAGTGACAGAGTTGAGCCAATCTGAGGCCAGAAGCCAGGAGCTTCTTCTGGGTCTCCCACGTGGGTGCAGGGACCCAAGGGCTTGGGCCATCCTCTGCTGCTTTCCCAGGTGCATTAGTAAGGGAGCTGGATTGGATGTGGAACAGCCAGGACTTGAACCAGCACCCATAAGGGATGCTGGTGCTGCAGGCCAGGGCTTTATCCCACTATGCCACATCGCCGGCCCCCATAGCTATTTCTTTTGACACAATATATTAAGGCATATAAAACCTTGCTTGTGCTTTCAGCTTTTCTTTGTGTGTTTTTATGTGTTGACTTTGTTGCTTTTATAGTATTATAATCTCTAACATACTTTTTTTTTTTACTTTTTAAAAAAATTTTCTGCTTTTCTGTACACTTAGCTATCTTATAGTACCCATCTCAACAATGCCCCCTGCATATAGTATGATTACAACTGTGAGGGTACTGCAGAAAGTTCTTGGAAAATGGAATTGGGCGATAAGTTTTTCTGGTCCAAAAAGTTAATATCTGCAGTTTGAATTTTCATGAGTTACAGAGAGAGGTAGAGAATCAGAGAAAGAGAGAGGTCTTCCATCCACTGGTTCACTCCCCAAATGGCCTGTGGCCAGAACTGAGCTGATCTGAAGCCAGGGGCTTCTTCTGGGTCTCCCATGTGGGTGCAGGGGCCCAAGCGCTTGGGCCATCTTCTATTTTCTCGGGCCATCTTCTACCTTGTCAGGCCATAGCAGAGAGCTGGATTGGAAGTGGAGCTGCCGGGACCCAAACCGGTGCCTTGGGATGCTGGCACTGCAGGCCGTGGCTTTAATCTGCTGTGCCATAGCACCGGCCCCAATAATAGGCATTTTACATGAACTTTTTTTTTTTTTTTTTTGACAGGCAGAGTGGACAGTGAGAGAGAGAGAGACAGAGAGAAAGGTCTTCCTTTGCCGTTGGTTCACCCTCCAATGGCCGCCGCAGCCAGCGCGCTGCGGCCGGCGCACCGCGCTGATCCGATGGCAGGAGCCAGGTGCTTTTCCTGGTCTCCCATGGGGTGCAGGGCCCAAGCACCTGGGCCATCCTCCACTGCACTCCCTGGCCACAGCAGAGAGCTGGCCTGGAAGAGGGGCAACCGGGACAGAATCCGGCGCCCCGACTGGGACTAGAACCCGGTGTGCCGGCGCCGCTAGGCGGAGGATTAGCCTAGTGAGCCGCGGCGCCGGCTACATGAACTTTTTGAAGACCCCACCCATACTTGTTGAATGGAAAGAAAGATGAAGGTTAAATGAATCTGGTTTCCTCTGTTGAAAATTTTGCCAAGAGTTTAATGTGAACCAACCAGGCTTTTTTTTTTTTTTTTTACTTTGTTAAACATTTACTGAATAGTCATTCATTCGGGTACTAATCTAAATGTTGCTTCTTATGCTGGTGACAGGAATGAGCAGATAAATATGATACAGCCCATTTGTGCAAAACTGTGTAGTGGGGAGACTGTCAGTGTGTTGGTTGAGGGTATATGCAGGCAGGATACAGTGGAGGCAGGGATAGCTTTTACGTTTTGGTGATGGTACCTGAAAAGCCTTATAGAAGAGTTGACCTTAAGGTGAGCTTTACAGAATATTCTGAAAGCAGCCATTTTAGCAGAAAGAACAATGCAGTCTTGAATGTTAGAGAGTTTTAAGATGCTTGATACAGCAGGGGGGATGGTGTTATGTAGTGTCATGTCTTTAGTAAGAGGTAAGTGGGTACCGGCTCCTAGTCTTGGATGCTGGCTTAGGTAAGGAGTTTTTATTTGATAGATTGACTCTCAGTTTTCAGGAGGTTGCTCTGGTAGCAATCTGGAGTATGGAACAGGAGAATCCAACAGAATAATTTGCCTAATTTATGAAAATATACCAAAGGAGAAAATAGTATAATGAATGCCACCTGTCACCCTGCTTCAACAGTTATCAACACATGGCTGTTTTATTTATGCCCCGCTGCTGTGTCCAGTTTTTAAACAAATTCCTAAGTCAGTCACAGATAGACAAAGCATAGTTACTGTGGCCATTGAGGCTGGCCTATGCAGCCAGATCACCTATATAGTTTGAAAAAAATAAAATGGTCCCACCTCAGATCTATTGAATTAGATACTTACATGATCAGGCATTTTTAATTTTCAGAATTAGTCTCAAGATGAAATATCTTTTTAGATGATTTTTAAGAACTTGACTTTTGATAAGTGAAAATGTTTTCCTGAACTCATCTAATGCTGCCTGTAGCACTTCTGGGTGAAATTCACCTGTCATGGCCGGAGCCGTGGCTCACTTGGCTAATCCTCCGCCTGCGGCACTGGCACCCCAGGTTCTAGTCCCAGTCAGGGTGCCAGATTCTGTCCCGGTTACTTCTCTTCCAGTCCAGCTCTCTGCTGTGGCCCAGGAGGGCAGTGGAGGATGGCCCAAGTGCTTGGGTCCCTGTACCCGCATGGGAGACTGGGAGGAAGTACCCGGCTCCTGGCTTCGGATCAGTGCAACGCCGGCCGTAACAGCCATTAGGGGAGTGAACCAACTGAGAGAAGACCTTTCTCTCTTAAGAATATTAGCTTAAAGGCTGATTTCCTGTTAGAGCCGGCCAAGTCTGCTAGAGCACTTGCATCTTTGACACTGGTGAGATAGGGAATAACCAGTCATTGTTATAATTGTTTTTTTGTACCAAGTTCAGCCACAGATAAGAGAAGGGGATGGGAGACAATTCTTAAAGGGTAGGCTAAGGTTATTCCAGAGAACCAATTTAAAATGTATAGACAAAGGACTCTTCTATTTAGTTTGTGTAACGTACACTTAAGCTTTGCTTCTATTTTTGTTGAGAATGATGAGAAGGGCTCTTTGGCACACTGCCATTTCCTCTCTGGCAAAACTGATAATCTCCAACTTTGATGAGCCCTCTTTTGTTACCAAGTTCTTCTGATGCCAGTTTCTTCGAGTAATTGGGAGTAAACGGCACAAGGATAGGGTAGCCTGGTGGATCTGCAGCTTCCCAGGACTGTGGAGTAGACCATGTGCTGGACTGTGTTCTCAGATACCATTCTCAGATCCAAAGTTGATGTTGAAGGTTTCAGGTTCCTCTTTCTTAGTATCCTTGCCCTTGCTTGAGTATACTGCAGTGCAGAGAAGGCATATATACTTAATCTGAGGTATAGTGGTTGTGGTTTTAAATAACTGACTCTCAAGGTGTCTCTGCAGGTACTTTCCAGATTTGTCTTGGGTGATTAAAGGCCATTCTTCAGTTGCTTTATTATTATATCTTACTAGCAGTGCCCATTAAAATCTAGGTCAGCAACCCTCAGGGCATATGGGAGTCATCTTTTATGTGGTCAAGGATAGGGAGGCTGGTGTCTGTGTGAGGTGGGGTTGGCAGGGTGAGTTGTGCATATAGACATGTGCACTGACGAGTTGTGGACCAGATTTGGATTTGAATCCAGGTTCTACCACTTACAAGTATTGGTGTGGCCACTGATGGCCTCAGTAAATTGGGCACAGTCTTTACCTCCAAGTTCTAAGAATTAGATAATGCATAACAGGTTAGAGTAAATGTTAGCTGTTGTGATCATAGGGTGGTTCTCAGAATATTTGGATATTAATGTAGATAATCAGAAACCAGACTGATGGTAAGGTCTCACACTTAAAGTGTTGTCTTCATTAACAAATCAGTTAACCAGTGATGTCTGTGCCTTTGTAATCAAATAGTGAGGAGGCTGGGCTTCATAATTTAGCTTGCTGCTTCTCAGTGTAATGGATGGTCAGGGCAGCGCCCACCTGAATTTACTTTCAGAGACTGGGAGGCAAAGACAAGCATTTTGCTTTGTGGTGCTTTGGAGTTTAGTGTTATACAAACATTTTTTGTTTAAAAAACAAACCATAATTCATTTCCATAGCTCCAGTGGGATTTTCAGGCCGATTTTGATTCAGCTCCAGACCCATAGATATATCAAGCATCTCTTACCTACCAGTAATCAGTCATGTCAATAAAAATCAAATGCTTTCTGAGTGCCAAGCTCCTAACAGCCAGAAGGTGTAGGAAAGAACCTCCAAAAGCAAGCCAGCAGTTAATCCAATGGGTTTGTTTAGATTATATTGTTCTTTGATGCGTGTCCTTTGTTTGGATCAGGAACTACTGTTTTCTTCCTTAAGAAGAATTTTACACAAAGAATTTGTGATTGTAAATGGATGCATAGATTATAGAAAATTTGGAAAGATGAAAAGCCTGAAACATAAATAAAACTGTGTTACTCTGCCACCTAGAGGCAGCTACTTGATAATGTTGTGCATGTCTTCCCTTCTCCCATTTTTTTTTTTTTTAAACTTCCCCCTCCATGTGACATTTTCTCACTAATAGTGGTAGGTACAGGGTTCTGTGTAAATACATAGAGAGGGGCACCTAGTCAAGATTTAAGAGATAAGGGAAAGGATTGTCCTAATTCTGGATAGTGTTTGTGTTATTCAAAATCCACAAAGTGCTCTTTTTGTGAAGGTGAAATAGGCTGAATGGTTCCCTACCCCCAACATTCTTAGGAACCCTTTCAGTTATTCCTTCTTTATAAGATAATTTGCATCCACTTAGGAACCCATGCTAGTGTCTTTATTCCCCCTGCTTTCTCCTCTACCTTTCAATGACCCCATAGTTCCCTGCTTCCCTTCTACAGCCAGCCTTTCAAGAGCATCTTCTACACATGCTGGTGTGGCTTCACTTCCCATTGATCACCTGCCTCACTGCAGTATGGCTTCCTTTCTGCTGTCCCACTGAAACTATTGCTTGTTGAGTTATCTCCAATCCAATTCTCTTTTTTTTTTTTTTTTTTTGACAGGCAGAGTGGACAGTGAGAGAGAGAGAGACAGAGAGAAAGGTCTTCCTTTGCTGTTGGTTCACCCCCCAATGGCTGCCGCGGCCGGCACACCGCACTGATCCGAAGTCAGGAGCCAGGTGCTTCTCCTGGTCTCCCATGGGGTGCAGGGCCCAAACACTTGGGCCATCCTCCACTGCACTCCCTGGCCACAGCAGAGAGCTGGCCTGGAAGAGGGGCAACCGGGACAGAATCCGGCGCCCCGACCGGGACTAGAACCCGGTGTGCCGGCGCCGCAAGGTGGAGGATTAGCCTAGTGAGCCGCGGCGCCGGCCTCCAATCCAATTCTAATGGACAGTTTTAGTGGACAGATCTCATTTTGACATTTGATGCAGTTGATCGCCGTTGCCATCTTTTGTCTTTGATGATATCATGATTAATTAGTTTTGCACCTACCTCAATGGCTTCTCCATTGCTGAGTATATTCTCTTGCAAAATCAAAGGAGCAGCATTGCCTTACCTCTTCCTATGCCTTACCTTTAAACAAAAACTCAGGTATGGGCCTCCTTCCTTCTTTGTAGACAGTCATCTCCAGACTTAGAGTTTTAAGTCTATATGCTGACATTCACAGATTTTACTCTCAGTGCATATGTCTTTTCTGAGCTCTCATTCTACAGGTGTGTATTACATGCCTATCTGTGGAAGATACTGTGTGGGATGCTGAGAGCTTAGCATTGTGGTAAATTGAATCCAAATTACGGTTACTAATTGCTATGAAAGAAACAAGCAGGTACTGTAATGGAGAAAATTACAATGGGACCAGCTTTAGGTGGGTTGCCATGGGAAGCCTCTCTAAGTCTCAGTTTAAATGTCAGTTCCTCAAATGGAACTAGCTGTGGGAAGAGTGGACAGGACAGAAAAACATTCCAGCAGGAACAGCACTTCTAAAGACCAGAGGCCTTATAAAGAACTTAGGGTGTTCCAGGAACTAAATGGAAAGACTAAGGTAGTTGTGTGGAGGGAAGAGACGGGAGTGTTTTAGGGGCCAGATCAGCCCAGGGCTCTTGGGGGTCATGGCTAGAGTTTGGATGGAATTCTAGGGAAACTGTTGAAAAGTTTTAATTAGGGAAGTAGCATGATCTGATTTATGTTTTAAGGAGATTACGTCTTCTCTATGGAGGGTGGATTGGGTGGAAGTGGGAGATCAGTTGTCCCTGTTTCACAGTTGAGGAAACAGATTAGTCTGTTAGTCATACAGTGAGTGAGACAGCAAGGATTTCTATCCCAGTTTTCTTTGTCTGAGCCTGTATTCTGATCTAGTGCTTCTCAAACTTTAATAGAATCTTGTTAAAATTCAGATTCTGATTTCCTCCAGTTTGGGTGGGACCTGAAATAGATTATTTTTGTGCAATTTTAGGTAACTCTCAGGTGATGTCAGTGCTGCCAGTCCTTGGACCATCCTTTGAGTAGTGAGGCTTGTCTGCCACTACTCTCAGATGCTGTTGAGCACATATGGGAACTACAGGTGTCCCCTGCCCTTAGCTGGTTCAATATGGGAAGTCATTATTTCTAAGTTTTATCAGGTGGTAATAATTACTTCGGAATGCATCACCCTTATTTAAGGAGTGACTCCCCTCAATATATTTTTTCCTTTTTTTTTTTTTTTTTTTTTGACAGGCAGAGTGGACAGTGAGAGAGAGAGACAGAGAGAAAGGTCTTCCTTTGCCGTTGGTTCACCCTCCAATGGCCGCCGCGGCCGGCGCGCTGCGGCCGGCGCACCGCGCTGATCCGATGGCAGGAGCCAGGAGCCAGGTGCTTTTCCTGGTCTCCCATGGGGTGCAGGGCCCAAGCACCTGGGCCATCCTCCACTGCACTCCCAGGCCACAGCAGAGGGCTGGCCTGGAAGAGGGGCAACCGGGACAGAATCCGGTGCCCCAACCGGGACTAGAACCCGGTGTGCCGGCGCCGCTAGGCGGAGGATTAGCCTAGTGAGCCGCGGCGCCGGCCCCCTCAATATATTTTAATACTACAAAATCAAAATTCAAACCTCAGAAGTAAGTGGAAAGTTGAAATGAAGATTGAAAACAATAATTCATTAGTTTTCTTCAAGTTGACCATCTTTCTGACTTGAGCTTGGTGCTCAGAATTCTGGTTCTGATCAACAAAGGCAGTAGGCCATTTCTAGGGATTTGTTTTAAATATTTTTGTTTCTTGTTAGATTTTTTTAAATGTAATTGGATTTTCAACTGTTTAGCTTCTAAGAGTATGTAGAACACATCCCTACGTTACTTTATTACTGAGATTGACAGTATCTCCGCTTCTCATCTTGTGCTCTGGCTTCCTCTCTTGAATACTTTTGAACAATAGAATCTAAAAGTGGAGAAGAATCTGCCATGAATTTATGTTCTCATGTGCATTTATTATAGTAATAAAACTGGTAGAGTGAATAGCATGTTATTAAAGCATGGGTTTGAGTCAGACCTGAATTTAGATCTTGATGCCAACATTTACCAAGCAGGCAAGGTACTTTTCTTCCTGAGCCTCAGTTTCTATCTATAAACAGATGTAAAACTTGACTAGAGTGGTGAGGGTTTTATGAAGGCACTTCAAAGTGTGCATAAAAATGAAATTAAAAAATAACTTTATTTTGTGTAAAAACATTTTGAAATCAGTGTGAGTATGAAAGAATATTGCATGAAGACCCTTGGCAGTGTATCTCAAAGTGTATTCTTTGGGATACTTAAATTGCTGGACTTTCAGTAGATACCACTGGGAAAAAAATGATTCTGTGCCCTAATGAGCTTCCTTTACCCAAGATTTCTCAGAGCCACTAATAATGTCAGCCATGTGACCATCCTAGAGGAAGGGAGATTCTGTAACATTTACCAAATTACCGGATCCTTGTCTTCCTGCACAGAGCAAGGCTCTAACACATTTTGGGAAACACCAGCCTCAGTATTGTCTGGCTTGTTGGAAACTCAGAAGACATTATCCCCTCTCACTGTGAAACCAGATTAGAAGTATGATAGCTAGGAATAAAACTTCTGAGTTTTCATTTTTTTCCCCCAAGTTTATTAGGTAGAGCAAGTTCCCATCCACTGGTCCATTCAGGCCGAAACTGGGAGCTGAGAACTCAGTCCAGGCCTCCCTCATGGGTGTCAAAGACCCAGTTACTTGATCCATGACTGCTGCTTCCCAGGGTGCATGTTAGCAGGCAACTGGAGTCAGAAGCTGGAGCTGAGCATTGAACCTAGGTACTCCCAGTGCAGGACATAGCATCTTAAACCACTAGGCCAAATGCCCACCCTGGAGTTTTCTAACTTGATGACTCATAGGCAGTGTTATCTTTATTTTTTAAATTATGAATATTGGCAGTGGAATTACAGAAGCCAGATTAGCATTATACTTGTGTAGAAATTTGTGTGTGTTTGTTCATTTGTTTTGGCTTTTTTTCTAAACTGGGTGCATCACAGGCTCACACTTAGGACTTAGAGTCTAGAGCCACTGATGCAAATAACCTGAGATGATTTAGAACTCATTCTGTTGGCAGCAGAAGCACTCCCAACTAAGTGTTTCTGTGGGAGGTCCTTGGCTGTAGTTCTAGGTTTCTTGGTTCCTTCCAGTTTTTGAATGTAGATCCAGCCGTCTGTCAGTTCTTTGAACTATCCAGTATCCTTCCAGTAAATTACTTTCTGCATTACTTAGCCAGAGTCTTTGTATCTTTGCAGACATTTGACTAGCACAATATCCTAAGTTAAAGCAAGATGCTTGCGTGAAGATTTACCAGGGACTTTAACATAATTTTTAAACCAGTTAAATGATTGTGAATTGCTTATTTCAGCACACAAATTAATCCATGTTCTTATTTTGGAATAATGATCGAGGTTTTCTAAATAGAATTTTTTTTTTTCGAGCAGTTTTAGGTTCACAGCAAAATTGAGTAGAAAATACAGAAATTTCCCATATTCCACTTCCCCCATACATATATATGCATAGCCTCCCACATTATCAAGGTTCCTCCACCAGAGTGACATAGTTGTTAGAATTGTTGAACCTATATTAGTGCATTGTTGTCACCCAAAACCCATAATTTTACATTGGGATTTTCCCTCAGTGTTTTAATTTTTGTGGTATGGACGTACTTAAAATGACATGTATCCATCATTATAGTATCATAGAGTAGATTCACTGCACTAAACATCCTCTGGGCTCTGCCTGTTCATTTCTTCCTCCTCACTAATCCCTGGCAACCACTGATCTTTAACTGTCTGCATAGTTCTCCAAAATGTCATATAGTTGGAATCATACTGTATGTAGCCTTTTGGAAATGACCGCTTAAGTTTCCTCAATATCTGTTCATGGCTTAATAGCTCATTTCTTTTTAGGGTTGAATAACATGTCATTGTCTGATTCTACCACCCTTTATCCATTTACCTGCCAGAGGACATCTTGGTTCCTTCCAAGTTTGGGCAATTAGGAATAAAGCTATAAATATCTACGTGTAGATTTTTGTAAAAACTTACTTTAACTCCTTGAATAAATATAAATGAGTGTGATTGCTGGGTCCTGTGGTAAGAAGGTGTTTAGGTTTGTAAGAAAACTTCTGAAGTACCTGTACCATTTTGCAGTCCCACCAGCAGTGAATGAGAATTCTGTTGTTCCACAGTCTTGTCAGCATTTAGTGTTCAAGTGTTCTGGGTTTTGGTCACTCTCATGAGTGTATTTCCTTATAATTTGTGTTTCCCTGATGACTTACGTGGAAAATATTTGCATGTTTATTTTTCAGCTGCATATCTTTTGGAGAGGTATATGTTAAGGTCTTCGGCCTATGTTTTAAATTGGCTCACTTCTTAAGGCGAAGTTTTAAGAGTTCTTTGTGTGTTTTAGATAACAGTCCTTTCTTTGTATGTCTTTTGCAAATATTTTCTCCAGCCTCTGGCTTGTCTTTTTATTCTCTTGATAGTGTCTTTTGCAGAGCAGATTTTAATTTTAATAAAGTCTAGTTTATCAACTTTTTTCATGGATCATACCTTTGGTTATATCTACAGAGTCATTACCAAACTGTAGGTAATTGGATTTTTCTCCTGTGATATTTTCTGGAAGTAAAGTTTAGCTTTTCCATTTAGGTTTACATTTAGGTCTCTGATCCATTTTGAGTTAATTTTTGTGAAGGGTGTAATGTTGGTCTGCATTTCTTGTACATGTTGATGTCCTGTTAACAGCACAATGTATTGAAAAAATTCTTTTGTCTTTATTGCCTTTTCTTCCTTGCCAAAGATCAGTTGGCTGTGTGAGTCTGTCTCTGGCTTCCCCTTCCTGTTCTTTCACCAGTACTCCAGTCTTTTGACTGCTGTACATTTATGGTAAATCTTAAAGTAGCATGAGCCCTCTGATTTTGTTCTCCTTCAATACTGTGTTGGCTATTCTCAGTCTTTTGCCTCGCCATATGAATTTTAGAATGATTTTGTCAGTATCTACAGAATAACTTGCTGAGGTTTTTATTAGATTTGCATTGGCTCTATAAGTGAAGTTCGGAATAGCTAACGCCTTGACAATATCGAGCTTTCCTATTTGTTGACATGTAATATGAGGATGCTTCAAAAAGTTTTTAGGAAATATGAATTTATTGTGGTGCCAAAAAATCCATCCATGCAAGCAATCATATTCCCATTCGCATTCAAAGTTCCTGAAAATAGGTGCTATTTTTAAAACTGTGCAGGAATTTTAAAAAAACATTTTGTGTCAAAAAATAAACTTTGCTATGAGTATTAGATTTGTGGGATTTTTCTGTGTAGATAATCCTTTGTCATTTGCAAAGAGGGAAAGTGTTATTTCATTTTTGATTTGTATGCGTGTTATTTCCTTTTCTTGCCATATTATAGGGGTTAAAATTAACATAATGTTGAATAAAGGGGGTAAGAACAGACATTGCCTTGTTCCTGATCCCAAAGGGAAATCATCTGTTATTTGAGTTGTATGGTGTCAGGGCTAACTGGTACTTCATACAGTAGAAGCAGTATTAGTAGCCTTCCAGCTAATGACTGCAGCCACAATAGTATGACAGCTACTTGATATATAATAGATGTGATGGATGTAAACAGTTTTGTGATAAAAGGGAGAAAAATGCAAGCCTGAGAGTAAGTGTACAAATAGTTCAGCCTATTATTTGCACTACATGGATAAGATTGTTGCCAAAATCTTACTGGCTTCGTTTCAATATTTTGAGGTTATTGGCAGTGTGCTTTTTTTAGTATTAGTTACTGAAGTAATTTCTTAAAAAGGAATATGGAATTTTATACCCTAAGTATCAACTTTTTCCTTCAGAAATCCTCCTTATAGAAAAGTATTAGATGATGGCCAGCGCCGAAGCTCAATAGGCTAATCCTCTGCCTGCGGCACCGGCACACCAGGTTCTAGTCCCAGTTGGGGCGCCAGATTCTGTCCTGGTTGCCCCTCTTCCAGGCCAGCTCTCTGCGGAGGATGGCCCAAGTGCTTGGGCCCTGCACCCCATGGGAGACCAGGAGAAGCACCTGGCTCCTTCCTTCGCATCAGCGTGGTGCGATGGCTACAGTGCGCTGGCCGCGGCGGCCATTGAAAGGTGAACCAACGACAAAAGGAAGACCTTTCTGTCTCTCTCTCACTCTCCACTCTGCCTGTCAAAAAATAAATAAATAAATAAAATAGAAAAGTATTAAATGATAACACTTTTAAATGAATTGATGCTAATTACCTTGATTGAATCCTTGTGTGTTGTATATGTGTGTACACCTTACTAACTAATAGCCGGGCCTCTGAATTAGCATAGCATCCTTCCAGTATTTTTACTTTAAAAATATGACAGAGTCTACATTGTATGTTGTCTGTGTCTAAGCTTGTGGAGCTTTCAATTGTAGCTTTAAGTTCTCACTTCTTTTGGGAATTTTTTTCTTTTCAGATCATAAAGCAAATAATCGAAATCATGAAAGTAGACAGGACTAAACTGAAAAAGACACCTACAGAGGCCGTAAGTATCTAGAAATTTGCTTTGCCTATCTCTTCATTACAGAGAAAAATCCTTGTGATCGGTTCATCCATACTGATCTTCCAGAAATGTCAGCATTCATATGCAAAGTGCAGTAAAACAGCTACTTGCCTTGAAACACTAAAACTTTGTTTTGAACTCCCCTTGATTAACAAATTGAATGGCCAAGTGACCCATGGAAAATGAGCTCTAGACAGTTCTTTGTATAACTGAAGTAGGCTCTTAGGCTGCTATTCCTATGCATTGAAAGGCAGTATGGTATAATGGAAAGAGCAACTGTGGATTAAAATTCTGACTGTAGCTGTGAGAGCTCATACAATTTTATTCTTTTTTTTTTAAATATTTAAAAAAATTTTTTTTAGTTTTATTTGAAAGGCAGAGAAATCAAGATCAAGATCTTCGATCTTCTGATTCACTGTTCAAATCCTTGAAATAGCCAGGGTTGGATCAAGGCAAACCTAGGGTCTCAGAACTCCATCTGTCTTCCATGTGGGTGGCAGGGATCCAGGTATTTGAGCCGTCACCTGCAGCTTCCCACAGTGTGTGTTAGCAGCAAGCTGGATTAAAAACAGAGGGAGACCTGTAACCCAAGCACTCTGATAAGGATGTAGGCATCCCAAGTGGCATCTTAACCACTGTGTCAAACACCTGCTCCCATGATTTTTTGGGGGGTAGGAATTTAAAGTAGTGGGGCCAGTACAGTGGTGTAGCAGGTTAAGCAACCATCTGCAGTGCTGACATCCCATATGGGCACCAGTTTTGAGTCCCAGCTGCTTTGCTTCTGATTCAGCTCCGTACTAATGACCTGGGAGGGCATTGGAGGATGGCCCAAGTGCTTGGGCCACTGCACCCACGTGGGATACATGGATGGAGCTCCTGGCTTTGGCCTGGCCCAGACCTGATCATTGCAGACATTTGGGGAGTGAACCAGTGGGCAGAAGATCTCTTTTCTCTCTGTCTCTTCCTCTCTCATTGTAACTCTTGGAAATGAAAGTAGTAACAACTTACTGGTGTTCTTGTGAAGCCTGTGTTTTAGCTTTCTTTATAGTAATAAACAATCATACAATTCAGTTTAACCTCTGTATTGTGTGTCCATGTCAGCTGATCCTATTTCAGCAGTAGAATTTCAGCTTCAGTCTAGTATGCCATCAGCTGATTTGAACCCTGCATTCTGAAGTTAAGGAAACATTGCTTAAGATACTCCTGTAGACCCTTGTGCTGTAGTTCAAAGCGCACAATCTTTAGAATTAGACCTGCATTTGTAGGTGAGAGTTTATTAGTTTGCCTGGTTTCCACAGTTGCAAAATGGGTTAACAGTTCCTCCCTCCTTGATACGAGCCAATTACTTAGCACAGTGTCTGACATGTAATAAATTAGTTAAGTTTTTAAATACAAACTGCTTGTTTTTTGTTTTTCAAAAATGAAGCTATCTACCAAGTTATCACTGAAGGATCTCCATTCTTAACATTTTTGTATTTCTTCCAGTCTTTTAAAAATTATTGCATGTGCACAGTTATCTTGCCCGTTCATCAGTATTGTTTCCCAGTATCCTCACTGGTGTTATCTTTTCACAGATTATCTTTTCAACCTTTATAAGTTTATCAGATGGGGGAAGAAGTATTTCACTGATCTAACCTGTATTGCTTCAATCTATGTATTTTTCAAGCTTTTGGACCTTGTATCAGTTATCTTATAGCTTTCATTTTGTATTTGACATTGTCATGTGACTGTGTTTCTTACTGAATGCCATATATATATATATGAGAGGATTTTTTTTTAAAAAGTTTATGTATTTGAAAGGTAAAGTTACAAAGAGGCAGAGAGAGAGGTGTCTTCCATCCTCTGATTCACTCCCCCCTCAAATGGCTGCAACTGGCCTGATCCAAAGCCAGGAGCTTCTTCCAGGTCTCCCATGTGGGTGCAGGTGCCCAAGGACTTGGGCCATCTTCTGCTTTCCCAGGCCATAGCAGAGAGTGGAGTAGCCAGGACTCAAACTGACGCTCATGTGGGATGCCAGCACTGCAGGCCATGGATGCTTTACCTGCTACACCACAGTGACGGCCCCGAGAATATATTCTTTTTATTTATCTCTTGCAGTTACTTTTATCGGCTTTTGCTTCTGAGTATTTAAAAGTGTTCATTTATTAGACGGACATTCAGAGAGTGACTCCCATTTACTGGTTCACTCTCCAGATGTCTGCAATGGCCAGGACTGGACTGGGCCAAAGCCAGGAGCTCAATACAGGTCTCCTATGGGGTTCAGGAATCTGTTTACTTGAGCCAAAGCCAGGTATTGAACCTAGGCCCTTGGATATGACGTGTACATCTTAACCAGTGATCTAACTGCTAGGCTAGAAGCCCTGAGTTTTTTCAAAGGTTTATTTTATTTATTTGAAAAGTAGAATTCTAGGGAGAGACAGAGAGAGAAAGAGAGAGATTGATCTTCCATCCACTGATTCACTCCCCAATTAATTGCAACGACTAAGGCTGGACTAGACTGAAGCCAAGAGCCGGGAGCTTTGTGGGTGGCAGGGGCCCAAGTACTTACCATCTTCTGCTTTCCCAGGCACATTAGCAGGGAGCTGGATCGAAAGTAGAGCAGCTGAGACTATTAACTGGTGCCTATATGGGATGCTGGCATTGCAGTTGGTGGCTTTAACCTGCTGTGCTACAAAGCCAGCCCCTGCAGGTGTTCCTTATATATTATATATATATATATATATATATGTATGTTTTGGAAATCAACCCCTGAAAGACATCAAGCAAAGTGAATTAAGTCAGTTGTAAAGGTCCAAATACTGTATGATGCCTCTGGTGTGAGGCATCTAAAATAGACACAGAGATGGCCAATAGAGTGGTGGATGCCAGGGAATGGGGGAAGTTGTTCAGTGCATATAAAGTTAGTTATACAAGATGAGTAAGTTCTAGAGTTGTGCTGTACAACATATTGCCTGTAGTCAACAAAAGTATTGTGCACTTAAAATTTTGTTAATAGATTTCTTAACATGAACACAAAAAGGGGTAGGAGGAAACTTGGAGGTGATGGAAACATTTATTGCCTGGGTTATGTTATGGTGACGGTAATGTGAGTTTATGTGTATATCCAAACTCACCAAATTATATACACCAATTATGTACAGTTTTTTATATCCGTTATAACTTAGTAAAGCAGGGACAGTGGCGCAGGCACATGACTAGCTGGGAAAAATATTGATACTTCAGTGTAATCACTATCTTTAGTAGTAAGATCAGTAGGAAAAATGAATGGCCCAATGACAAAATGAGCATAAAACATTTCAGAAAAGAACAAAACTAGTAAACATCCCGATAATTTTAACCTTATAGATCATCAAAAGAAATAGTATTTTTTTTAACTTAGTGGATTATAAAGGATTTGATCCAAATTTCTGGTTAATTTTTCCTAGCTTCTAGCAGATTACTTAGGATAAGCTTCTAGAAGTGGAATTTTTAGGTTATCAACTATGTACATTTTTTTTTTGACAGGCAGAGTAGACAGAGAGAGAGACAGAGAGAAAGGTCTTCCTTTTTGCCATTGGTTCACCCTCCAATGGCCACCGCCACCGGCGCGCTGCAGCCAGCGCACCGTGCTGATCCGAAGGCAGGAGCCAGGTGCTTCTCCTGGTCTCCCATGGGGTGCAGGGCCCAAGCACTTGGGCCATCCTCCACTGCACTCCCTGGCCACAGCAGAGAGCTGGCCTGGAAGAGGGGCAACCGGGACAGAATCCGGCGCCCCAACCGGGACTAGAACCCCGTGTGCTGGCACCGCAAGGTGGAGGATTAGCCTAGTGAGCCGCGGCGCTGGCCTAACTATATACATTTTTAAGACTTGAATTGCCTTTTTTCCTCAAGTAGAATGTAAGAGTGTTCATTTTCCCACGGTGTGGTCAATACTAGGTATTATATCTTACATTGATAATTTGTAGAGCAACAGCAGTGCAAAGGATTTTTCCCCTAGGTTTGATATCTGTTGGAACAAATCAATAGAAACCCTGGCTGTTGGTATGGAGCTATTGAACTGGCAAGCTCTTTTGTTTATGTTAGGATGAGTAAGGAAAAATCACGTTTACATTTATATAGTGAGGCTAATAGGGTAAAGATGGCATTATGCCAACTGGTTCTTGGGAGCAGGAAATACAAGCATCTTAGGTGCCTCAGAAATGCATGTGCCAGAGGGTCAGAAATGGACCCTGTGAAAGCTTCAGGGCTGCCACACAAGGAATATTTCTAGGGGTTTTGAGGTCTGACAGACATTGAGATATGCCTTTCAAAAGCAAGACAAGTCCCTGCACCTTGTCCCACACACAGTGAAGGAGAAGAATGCTGTATAGGATACTTCTTTTGGATTTTTTGTCATATTTGGTCATGCTATCTTGATCTATTTACTGGGTAACCTTTAAAGCATTCAGTGGGCCATTGCTAAAGTGCTAGCGAGGTTTGGATCTAGAAAAGATTGCAGAAGCTCTGATGCAAGCCGCCCTACTACTTGGACATTATGATCTAGGAGACCCAGTTATTTGACTTCGGTGTCAAGGATGCATGTGGTGCCCCAAAAAGAGAATCACAATTAAGAACTCTAGAAGTTTTAGCCATACTGTGTATGTTTTTTTAAAGCTCTTGTTATAGTCCACATTGTGTTTTAGATGCCGAAAATAAAATTCCCACAGTTTGAGTCTCAACTGCTGTATTGCTGTATACATAAGTGGCATTAGTTCATTTTGTAGAAAAGAATACTGAGATTCAAAGAGTTAGCTTATCGACAACCTAATTCCAAAGTCTGCGCCTCTCAATATTTAAGCTGTTGTTATGTGAGATAAGTTCTTCACGTATGTGGCAGACATTTGAGTTTCCTGTCTCTAAGGTAGCTATTCTGTTTCAGGCAAGAAACCTAAGTGATTGGACTTGCTCATGATCAGATACCTGACTAAACACAGCTCAAAAACGGAACCCAGATTTGTTTGGTTACAAATCTGGGCCCCTTCCCAGGGTACTGTTCTGTCTTTATAAAGTTAAAGTGTAGGGCCTGCTGTTGTAGTTCTGCAGGTTAAGCGGCTGCTTATGACACCAGTATCCCATATCAAAGTGCCAGGTTCGAGTCCTAGCTGCTGTACTTCCAATCCAGCTTCTTGTTAACGTGCCTGAGAAAGCAGATTATGACCTAGGTGCTTGAGTCTCTGCCACCTATGTGGGGGAACCAGATGGAGTTCCTGGCTCTTAGCTGATAGGGGCATTTGTGGAATGAAACAATGGATGAAAGCTCTGTCTCTCCCTCTCTCTGCCTTTCAAATAAATAAATATTTTTAAAGATTTATTTTATTTATTTGAAAGACAGAGAAACAGAGAGGTAGAGACAGAGAGAGAAGCCTTCCATCGCTGATTAACTCCCCAGATGGCCTCAACAGCCAGAGCTGCGCTGATCCAAAGCCAGGCACCAGGAGTTTCTGGGTCTCCCACGTGGGAGCAGGGGCCCAAGAACTTGGGCCATCTTCTACTGCTATCCCAGGCCATAGCAGAGAGCTGGATGGGAAGAGGAGCAGCTGAGACTAGAACCAGCACCCACTTTGGGATGCCAGTGCTTCAGGCCAGGGCTTTAACTCACTGCACCACAGCGTCATCCATTAACAGCACATTTCTGTCCCAGCTTGTATTTTCTTCCTCCCTTCTACTTTTGGATACTTTAAACTCTCAAACCTTTCCTTGTTACCTGGCAGACAAGCCCTTTCATCAGTAAGCAAAAATGTATGGAAATGGGAACCCCAAGAAGGAGTGAAGTCGTCCTAGTTTGACAAAGTTCAGAAGCTCTTTGCCTTCCCTCAGTTGGAGGGTTTAATGTTGGAGGAAAATGTAGCCAGTGCTGATCTTCACCTTTAGTTGGGATTTCACTGGTTGTATTTTTCTGATACAAATTGCTGTTAATGTTTAGCCTTTTCCCTTCGTTTCTGTTATTTGTAACCTTCCAAGAACTTTGCATGTATATAGGTTTATCAAGTTTTTAGCACAGATGGATTATTATGAAAGAAACATTTTCTCTTGGTTTCCAATGTAATCCTATGATAATGTGGCAAATCTCTGGTTTTCTTAAGTATTGTATTCTAGCATAAATTACATTACTGTGTGGGCTCAAGGGCCACTTTTCCCTTTCTCCCTCTCTCTGTCACATATTCCAAAACACCTTTTGTGTGTATTTGTTTTTCTCAGCCTGCAGACTGCAGAGCCTTAATAGACAAACTCAAAGTTTGTAATGATGAGCAACTCCTCTTGGAACTACAGCAGATCAAAACATGGAATATTGGAAAGGTATGTGAACTCATGCTTCCAGAAGATACGACTCACTTTACTAGTACGTCGTGCTGTGTGTTTTGATACAGAAATAGCAACACAATGGAGTAGTCACAGCACTTACCTAATAAGTAGGTAGCATATGCCTAGCACAGTTCTAAACCAGTGACCTTCAACCTGAATCGTTCCCAAGAAAATTTTCAAAGGGAAAACTTGTCTAGCCAAGGATTGCATAAGTGATAATAAAGAAGGTCAACCACAGAGTTCTTTTAGTTTGACAGTATGACTTTGAGATAGTCTACAGATTTTTACCTTTAGTTTAAAAGAATTTTCTTTAGGTAACTAAAAATGAACCCTTCTGATTAAATGAGTTCTTATAGGGTCAGTGCTTATCTTCGTAGATCTCAGCATGTAGCCAGAATTCTCCCTCTTGAACATTTATCATTAAGGTTTTGTTGTGTCTACTGGTGTTGACACGTTACTTTGAGATGTATACAAACGAACTCTCAGGTTCTTTTTAGCTCAGAATATGCTCTTTCTCATATGGGCAAAAAGTAGGAAGAGAATTTGACAAAGTGCCATACTCAGCAATTTCTCGTACGGAAGCTCAACTGCAAGGCATGCATACGGTGCTTTTCCCATATTCTGATATCCTCTTTTCCCCTCTGCAGTGCGAGTTATATCACTGGGTGGACCTGTTGGACCGCTTCGATGGAATTCTGGCAGATGCTGGACAGACAGTGGAGAACATGTCATGGATGCTCGTATGTGATAGACCGGAAAGAGAGCAACTGAAAATGCTTCTTTTGGCTGTGTTGAACTTCACAGCCCTGCTCATTGAATACAGCTTTTCTCGGCATCTGTACAGTTCCATAGAGGTAGGGGGAAGTTATAGCCCTATGTAGGCTGTTCTTAACTAGAATTGTTTATACCCACTCCTCCAAAAAAAAAGATTGTTATTTCTCTCTAATGTTTGCTTTCTTTCCTTTTCATTCTGAAGTTCTGGGCTTTTCTTTGTACAAACAATGGAAGATTGTTTCTTGTATTACAGATTTCATGCTTCTTAGGATTGATGGGAAGGTACTGTACTACCACCTTACCCTGAGTTTCAAGATTGAAGAAATGAATGAGAAATGTAATATATATTCTGAAGTATTCTAGGAAAGTTGCCAGAGTTAGTCTTCATCCCAGGTTGTTAGAGCAGTCTCAGATTACTTTTAAACTATTAGAAATAGTTTGGTTGCCTTAACACATTTACATACCTACCACTAGACTTAAGTTTTAGTATGCTGCTTTTCATTTTCTTCTTTACTCTTTCATACTCTCCCCCAAAATATACACGTTCTTCCCTTGGTATCTGTTGGGGGATTGATTTCAACATCCCCTATGGATACCTAAATTTGCAGATGCACAAATTTGTTAAAAATCAATCAGCAAATGCATTCTTTCATTATTTATAATACCTAATACAATATAAATGCTGTGTAAATACTTGTTAATCTATCTTATTTGAGGATTATGACAAGATAAAAGTCTGTATGTGTGACAGTACCTTAGTCCACTTGGAAGCTTAATGTGTTAGGTCACATTTGTCTCTTTTGTAATGTCTTCCTTCATGTGGGGACATTTATGTAATTTTAAGCTGCTATTTACATTTGCTTACATTTTTTACATTTATTGTACTTACCGGCTAGTTGCCAGATTGTAAGCTCCTTTTGGACCAGGTGACATGTTGTAGATTCTCATATTTAGAATTTTTTTGTATTGTGACCACTCAATAGCTTTGTCAGTGTTACCAAATACATTGTTACATTGCTCTTTTAAGTTTCCAAGGCCAGAGTGTCCCTGGTACCATGAACTTTGTTCCCTTTTGTCCCTGTAGCATTTGACAACTTTATTGGCGTCCTCTGATATGCAAGTGGTGCTGGCTGTCCTTAACCTTCTGTATGTATTTAGCAAAAGATCAAACTATATCACACGTCTGGGATCTGACAAGAGGACCCCACTGCTAACACGGCTGCAACATTTGGCAGAGGTGAGTATTTGGTGAAGAGGAGAAGGGAACAAATACTGGAGCATATATTTCCTTTCACGGGTGCTTCTTAAAGTCAGAATGGGTTAGAATCCCCAAGTTAACTTTGCTGGCCTAAGGGAATGGAAATATTGGGGCTCACTTTTCTAAGTTGAAAGAAACCTAAGTAGTGAATTTTAAAGAACTCAAGCAGAAGCACTTTGTTTGAAAGCTTCTTTGTTTGCAGCTTCTCTTCTGCAAAGAAAATTCAAAATCAGATCCTGTGTGACAGAGAAGCATAGTATAATAAAATCAAGTGGATTTGATTCCTGGCCCCATGTTGCTTATTAGCTCTGATATCAGTTTTTCTATCTGGGATTTAATATATCTAACCTCAAGGTGGTTTTCAAACAAAGTATGATGTAGGATACTTAAGAGTTTGTGATGATAATGATTATAATTGAAGGCAAAAGGCTTCATATTAAAGATCAGCTCTACAAAGCCATGTGCAATATTCCTAGAAGCTTATTGGTTATACATACTCCAGTTTGAGGGATAACCATTGCTGGAAAATATTTTTGGAGTAAAACTAACGCAGGCATTTTAGAGTCTAACAGAATGGTTATCTCCAAAATAACAGAACTCGAGTTTCAGGCTAGTCATGGTTTCCATGATTACTGAAAAATCATATTTTTAATTTTTTAAAAGATTTATCTTTTTTTATTTGAAAGGCAGAGTTACTTAGATCTTCCATCTGCTGGTTTACTCCCCAAATGGCTGCAATGACCAGAGCTGGGCCAGACTGAAGCCAGGAGCTTCTTCTGGATCTTGCGCATAGGTGCAGGGGCCCAAACTCTTGGGCAATTCACCACTGCTTTCCCAGGTGCATTAAACAGGGAACTGGATAGAAAGTGGAGCAGCTGGGACTTGAACTGGTGCCCATTTGGGATGCCAGCGCTGTAGGCAGTGGTTTAACCCGCTATACCACAGCACCATCCCTGGAAAATCATTTTTATGTGACTTTTGTGTTTGTATAGCATGTATTGTGAAAATTCTAGGGCATACAGGAAAGTATAGAGAAAATCCATCAGTTACCTATAATTCATCAGAGTGTGTATTTTTTTTAAGATTTATGTATTTATTTGAAAGAATTATAGAGAGAGAAGGAGAGGCAGAGAGAGAGGGAGAGGTCTTTCATCTGCTGGTTCACCCCCCAATTGGTTGCAGTGGTAGGAGCTGCGCCCATCCAAAGCCAGGAGCCAGGAGCTTCTTCTGGGTCTCCCATCGGGGTGCAGGGGCCCAAGGACTTGGGCCATCTTCTACTGCTTTCCCAGGTCACAGCAGAGAGCTGGATGGGAAGTGGAGCAGCTAGGACACAAACGAGTGCCCATATGGGATGCCAGCACCGCAGGTGGCAGCTTTATCAGCCATGCCATAACACCAGCCCCAGAATGTGTATTTCTTAACATATTGTAAATATGTCCTCATTATATTTGAAAAAACACAAGGCAGTTCAAAATCAGATTCCAAGTAGCAAGAGGAAAAACAAGCCATATCTCAGTAGATAAAGCATCTGATAAAGTTCTGCTTGTTAGCACAATAAGTGATACAAACTCTAATGAAGCCAGGAAAGGAAAATTCTAAATTTATAAATTATGTACCAAAAGTTGTAAATGGAGAAGCTGAAGCATTTCTGTTGAATTCAGAAGTAAGGCAGAACCCACCTGGTGTTGGAGTGCAGCAGGTTAACTTGCCACCTGGAATGCCCGCATCCCATGTCGGAGTGCCCGGGATCAAGTCCCACCTTTGTTTCCAATCCAGCTTCCTGCTAATGCACCTTGGAGCCAGCAGATGATGACCCAAGTACTCAAGTTCCTGCCACTTACAGGGGACACTCAGATGGAATTCCTAACTTCTGGCTTTGGCCTGGCCCAACCCCAGGAGTAAACCAGATGATGGAAGATCTCTTTCTCTCTCTGTGTCTCTTCTCTCTCCTTGTCACTTTTCCTTTTCAAATAAATAAATAAATCTCTGTTTTCAAAAAGTCACACAAGGATGCTGGGAATTAGTTTGGTGTTTTAATTTGCACCAGAGAACATAAGCTATATAGTAAGAGAAAGGAAAGAAAGAATGCATATTGAAGAGAAAATGTGTTATTTTCGTGAGGACACAATGTAAAATTATTAAAAATATTAAAGTACTGTGTAAAAGATTAGTGTATGTATGAGTGATAACCAGTTAGAAAATGATTGGAGCAAAGAGCATAGTTTACAGTATGAATAAATAGAGTACCCATAAAATAAGCTATATTGGGTAAAACCATAAGAGAAGACAAAACAGGGGTTATACTGTGATTCAGTTGTGGGGAAGGTATTCATAAAATCCATAAAGCCACACCTATGGATAAAATTTCAAATTTTAGAGTCCTATGTTGTGGTGTGGCAGGTTAAGCCACTGCTTAAAATGCAGGCTGGTTTGAATCCTGGCTGCTTCTGTTCCAGCTTCCTGCTAATGCACGTGGGAAAGCAACGGAAGATGGCCCAAGTGCTTTGGCCCCTGTCACCCATGTGGGAGATCAGGATAGTGTTCCTGGCTCTTGGCTTTGGCCTGGCTATTGTGACCATTTGGGGAGTGAAACAGCTGTTGGAAATTCTCTCTTTCTCTTGCTCTGCCTTTCAAAAAATGAATAATCTTGTAAAAATTTAAATTTTATAATAAAAATCTTTTAATAACACTAGCTCAATGCTGTTCCTTAGGCACTTACACTGGAATGTAAATCAATACGCCTTCACTGAGAAAAAAATGTCAATTGTACTAAATAGTGTAGTTGCTACTGTAGTGAAATAACAGTCTGGTGCAAACTCATTTGTCATGGACCAGTACTTTGAAACAGTTGGTGGAATAGCAGCTGGTCAACAGAATTAAATAGCATTGCCAAAGACAAAAGTTATCAGACTCACAATAGATTGAGAGATGTTTAGCAATGTTTTAAAGCTGACATGGGTCTGTTAATACAGAACATCCAAAGAACTTCTTAAAATCAACAAGAATAAACAAACAGTTTTGGTAGGCAATTGATAAAATAAGACATTTGGCACATGAGCAGGTACCCAAACTCAACAATTAAAGTAAAGAAACAAGATAGAGCTTTGTAAACATCAAATTAGCAGAAATTAGAAAACTATATAATGGTGATTGTTGGCAGCATGTGAAGCTATAGGAACCCTTCTGTATGTTTGATGGTGTAGACTGGTACTTTTGGGCCTGTACCTAAAAGATTGATGAAGATAGCTTCACATCATTCCATAAAGGTGATGGCTTATTGAACCTTTTTTAAAATATGATTTATTTGGGGCCAGTGTTGCACAGTAAAGCCACTACCTGCAATGCCAGCATCCCACATGGGTACCTGTTTGAGTCTTGTCTGCTCTAATTCCCATCCAGTTCCCTGTTAATGTGCCTGGGAAAGAGCAGATATGGCCCAAATGCTTGGTCCCCTGCACCTTCGTGGGAGACCCAGATGATGCTCTTGAAGATGTATTTTATTTATTTCAAAGGCAGAGCCTCAGAAAGGAGAGATCTTCCATCTGGTTGGTTCATTCCCCCAAATGGCTGCTATACCAGGGCTGGGCAAGGCCATAGCTGAGGGCCTGGAGCTCCATCTGGGTCTTCCACATGGGTGGCATATTAGCAGGGAGCTGAATCAGAAACAGAGCAGTCAGGACTCAAATAAGTGGGGCAACTTAACCCTCCATAGTGCTATTTCCTGTTTTTTGCTTTTTTGGTTTTTATAAAGGCAGAGTGTCAGAATAAGAGATCTTCCATCCACTGGTTCAGTCCCCAAATGGCTACAACAGCCAAATGTGGGCCCAACTGATTCCAGAATGCCTTCCTGTTTTCTTATGTGGGTAGCAGGTCTTCCTAGGCACATTAGCAGGGAGCTGGATCAGAAGTAGAAGAGCTAGTACTTGAACTGGCACTCAGACAATGCCAGTGTCACAAGCAGCAGCTTAACCCACTGGGCCACAACCTTGGCTCTTCATTAGACCTACTTCTGTCAGCAAGTCAAATTAATCTCAATTTCTGCATCTGTAAATTGGAAATTATATCTGCCTCATACTTTGTAGAATTATAAAACTCGTAGGTTTAATGCCAATCATGTAGGAAGTACATAATAGAAGCTATCATTGATACATAAACTACAAATAATTCTTTTATATTTACTTTTCAGTTTTTACATAGATTATTTTCTTTTTTTTTTAGATTTATTTATTTGAAAGAGCTACAGAGAGATGTAGAGACAGAGAAAGAGAGGTCCTCCATCCGCTGGTTCATTCCCCAAATGGCCACAATGGCTGGAGCTGTGCTGATCCAAAGCCAGGAGCCAGGAGCTTCCTCTGGGTCTCCCATGCGGGTGCAGGGGCCCAAGGACTTGGACCTCTTCCACTGCTTTCCCTGGCCAGAGCAGAGAGCTGGATCTGAAGAGGAGCAGCCGGGACTAGAATTGGCGCCCGTATAGGGTGGCGGTGCTCCAGGCAAGGGATTTAACCCACTGTGCTACTGTGCCAGTCCCTACATAGATTATTTTCAAATAATTTTGTATTATTTTTATAATCAGAAATACTGTCGTGATTTTTAATAGTCTTTTTCCCCTTGGCTCACCTCCCCATAACCTTAAATGAATTCTTCTGGGGCATCACCACAGCTCACTAGATTAATCCTCCGCCTTGCGGCGCCAGCACACCGGGTTCTAGTCCCGTTGGGGCGCCAGATTCTGTCCCGGTTGCCCCTCTTCCAGGAAGGCCAGCTCTCTGCTATGGCCCAGGAGTGCAGTGGAGGATGGCCCACCTTGGACCCTGCACCTGCATGGGAGACCAAGAGAAGCACCTGGCTCCTGGCTTCAGATCAGTGCAGTGCACTGGCTGAGTTCGCCGGCCGCAGTGGCCATTGGGGGGTGAACCAACAGAAAAGGAAGACCTTCCACTCTGCCTGTTCAAAAAAAAAAGAATTCTTTTGTATGTATTTTTGTCCTGTTTATGTTGATCTATTAGAGGTATTTTTGTCACTGAATTTTTTGTCCTGTTTTTAAATTTAATACCTTGTTTAATAAATATCACCTGTGGGATCGGTGCTGTGGTGTAGTGGGTAGAGCTGCTGCCTGCAGTGCTAGCATCCTATATGGGTAGTGGTTCGAGTCCCGGCTGCTCCACTTCCTGTCCAACTCTTTGTTATGTCCCAAGTGCTTGGGCCCCTGCACCCATGTGGGAGACCTGAAAAAAACTCCTGGCTCCTGGCTTTGGATTGGCCCAGCTCTGGCCATTGCAGCCATTTGGAGAGTGAACCAGTGGATGGAAGACCTCTCTCTCTCTCTGCCTCTGCCTTTCAAGTAAATAAATAAATCTCAAAAAAAAAAAAAAAACTTATGTTAGCTATAACTCACTTTTAAGTGGTAGCTGTTAAAAGAATGGCTTACAGATGAATAAAATATGCTGAATAAAGTACCATAATTTATTTACTTAAACTGTGTGTTCATATATTTTACTTCTTTTTCTATTGCTTTTTTTCTACTATAAAAGCCATATTAGGGATATTAATCACTGGTTGTTTAAATTCTTTTGCCTAAATATTTATGTATGTTTTGTGTTTTTGTACATGGTATTTTCAAAACTATTTAATTGATAAGTTTAGGGAAAAGATTGACTATCATATTTGGGTCTTAGTGAAAAGTTAATTTTGTGCATGATTTCTTTTTGTAGTTTTTTTAATGATTCAGTAAACTTGGCAATGTGGGCTGTTTGTCAATGTAAGTAGTGATTAATGAACTACAAATTTTGTGGAAAGTTCTCCAGGAACATGTATCATAAAAGCCACTAGGCTGACCTATATGAATGTCAAGTAATCTGGTTCTTAAACTTGTCTTGGTGGTGGCAAAACACACTTTTCCTTCATAATAAAAAATGCATGTATCGGGCTCTAAATTGGCCTTTCTCGTCCCCACCCCTACATTTTTGATTCTGGGGGCTTGATAAGTTTGCATTGCTAAGAAATTCTCTAGTAATCCTAATAATACTAATACAACAAGAACCATTGGTCTTATCCATCCTATCAGGTAAAGTTAGAAAATTTTACCATTTTCTTATAAATCCATCTCAAAGAACATCAGACATTTAACTCAGTCTTTAGCAGATTCCATCTAGTAAAGTGGTGTTATATATGCTTCTCTGACATGATTGCTATAACATTTATTGGATGTCTGCTTAGGTGTCAGGGTCGTATGGTAATACTTTAGGTAGGGGAGTACAATGAGGGAGTCATGTATATGATTTTTAGGCAAAGCCTGTGGGCTGTTTCCCCTGATAAAGTGTGAAATGTAATTATCTGCTCTTCCTTATGGGCTTTTGGGGTTGCTTCACCATGGTTGTTATTCTGTCCATCCTATAATATAGCTGGCTTGTGCGTCTTCACCCAAATAGTTCAGTTCACTCAAAAGTTCATGGCCTAACCCTGTTGTAGATGTAGGATGAAAAGTTTTTTTCTTTAACCATCTAACTTAGTCGTTGAGAAAATATGTTGTAGGTGCATAATGATAAAAAGGGCAAAACTACTATAGCTATTCTGAATAGTACAGACTTAATAAGCCTTGAATCTTAAACATCCCGTCTGATCACCAGTTTGAGTCCTGGCTTCAGTTCCCATCCAGCTCCCTGCTAATGTGACTGGAAAAGCATGGGACAATAGCCTAAGTCCTTGGGCCCCTGTACCCCCATGGGAGACCTGGATGGAATTCTAGGCTCATGGCTTTGGCCTAGCCCAGCCCCAGCAGTTGTGGCCCTTTGGGAAGTGAACCAACATATGGAGGGTCTTCTCTCTCCCCCCTACTTCCTGTCCTCTTCTCTCTTCCCTCTCTTCCTGCAACCCCAACTGTACTTTTCAAATAAAGTTCATATTTTTAAAGATTTGAAAGATTTCTTTATAGATTTGACTTGGTGGCAGAACAAACTTTTCTTCCTAATGAAAGCAAGTGTTCAGTATTTTAAATATTCAGGAATGTACAGAAGAAAATTTAGTACATTCATGTATCTGCTTATTTTGATATATTTTCATGGTCTATTTTGTGCATATTTCTTTACATATGGTTCCTGCTTCATCTGCTTAATGTTCTAGCATCAGTGCTTTGCCATATGCCTTACATAATTTTGCAAGAAACATTTCTTTATGTGTAATATAATGGTACTATCTCTTAAATGTAGCAGCCTTATAAAATTTCACGAATTGTGTTTGGGTTGGCATGGTTTTTAAGGGTTCCAGGTTATCAGAAGTTTCTAATTAGAGGTGTTTTTCTGAATGAGTGATTGAATGATTTTAAAGAGAAGTATCTTTCAGCCACTGGTTTGCTCTTGAAATAGCTGCAACAACAGCCAGTTCTGGGTCATATTGAAGCCAGTAACTCCATCCAAATGTCCTACATGGTAGCGGAGGCCCAACTACTTGAACCACCACCCACTGCCTTCCCAGATGCATTATCTGGAAGCTTAGTAGCTGGTGCTTGATCAAACTGGCATTCCAGTATGGGAATCTGCTGCACCACAACTCCAGCTCCTGGTGCTTGATTTTTAGATCACAAAAGTTGACAAGAAAGAGGTTGTGACAGCAATAGAAGTAGTCTAACATAAATAGCTGGGACAACAGAGGAAAGAAAGTGGAAATATGCAAATGTATAGTCTTTCAAGCTTTTTATGCCTTGTCAATTCAGATATTTGCTTTGATTTGGCTGTCTCTTCTATGTAGCATCAAACGTTTATACAGGGTACTTCAAAAAGTTAATGGAAAAGTGAGATTAAAAGGTAAGTTTAGGGGCAGATGTTTGGCACACGACTTAAAATACTGCTTGGAACACCTAGATCCTGTATCGGAGTGCCTGATTCATGCAGGTTCTGACTACTTCCGATTCCAGCTTCCTGCCAGTGTGCACCATGGGAGGCAACAGGTGATGGCTCAAGTACTGGCTCCTGGCTTTGGTCTGGCCCAGCTCTAACTGGGCATTTGGGAGTGAACCAGCAGGTGGAAGATTGCTTTGTTTGTCTGTCTCTCAAGTAAATAAAACAAAATTTATTTTATTAAAGATATTTTAGTATAAAGCAGTTTTTTTGTGTGGGTTTTTTTTTTTTTTTTTGACAGGTAGAGTGGACAGTGAGAGAGAGAGACAGAGAGAAAGGTCTTCCTTTGCCATTGGTTCACCCTCCAATGGCCGCCGTGGCCGGCGTGCTGCGGCCGGCGCACTGCGCTGATCCGATGGCAGGAGCCAGGTGCTTCTCCTGGTCTCCCATGGGGTGCAGGGCGTAAGTACTTGGGCCGTCCTCCACTGCACTCGCGGGCCACAGCAGAGAGCTGGCCTGGAAGAGGGGCAACCGGGACAGAATCTGGCACCCCAACCAGGGCTAGAACCCGGTGTGCCGGCGCCGCAAGGCTGAGGATTAGCCTAGTGAGCCGCGGTGCAGGCATAAAGCAGTTTCTTTTTTTTTTGACAGGCAGAGTGGATAGTGAGAGAGAGAGACAGAGAGAAAGGTCTTCCTTTTGCCGTTGGTTCACCCTCCAATGGCCGCCACAGCTGGCGCGCTGCGGCCGGCGCACCGAGCTGATCCGAAGGCAGGAGCCAGGTGCTTCTCCTGGTCTCCCATGGGGTGCAGGGCCCAAGCACTTGGGCCATCCTCCACTGCCTTCCTGGGCCACAGCAGAGAGCTGGCCTGGAAGAGGGGCAACCGGGAAAGAATCCGGTGCCCCGACCGGGACTAGAATCCAGTGTGCCGGCGCCGCAGGTGGAGGATTATCCTATTGAGCTGCTGCACCGGCCACAAAGCAGTTTTTAAATCCATGCTTTTTCACGATACATATTTGTCATGTTTATTGAAGATATCTCATGCAAGAATTTCAACCTTTTTGCACAAAAGAAACTTTTAATTCATTTTCCATGGGCTTTGTGAAGTACCCACGTATTTCCTTATCATTGTGGTTTTCAGCACATTCCATGTGTCTTCCCTGGAGACTTGGGTATAGCCATGAAAGTATTGGAAATGCAGTGAGGAAGTATTAACTCTTTGTTAGTACTATTATTCATTTATAAAATTATAATAACTAAAATAGTGCCATGATAGAGTGGAATTCACCTGTCAGTACATTCCAGAAGCAGAGCCAACTTGTAACAATTGAATTTTTGGTAAAGTTGGCATTTCAGATTAGCCGAACAGGGATGGAAATTCAGTAATATACTTCTATTATAAGTGATGCCACAGTGAAAATCTTTACTGTTTGAACATTTCACCATATTTAGCAGCATATGCTTTTTTCTTAAGTTCTTAATGAATGTTGGGCCTTGTACTTAACATATTTTTGTCTAATTTAGTTGTGAAAAGGACAATGTAGACATCATGTTTCATTCTTTTTAGGATTTATTTATTTGAAATGTAGAGTTATAATAAAGAGGGAGGGAGAGGGAGAGACAGAGATGTCTATCTGCTGGTTCACTCCGCAAATAGCTGCAACAGCCAAGGCTGTGCCAGGCTGGAGCCAGGAGCTAGGAGCTTCTTCTAGGTTTCTCATGCGGGTGTAGGAGCCCAAGGATATTGGGCCATCCTCCACTGCTTTCCTAGGTGCATTAGCAGGTAGCCAGATGAGAAGTGGAGCCGCCAGAACTCTAACCAGCACCCATATGGGATGCTGGCACCACAGGGGTTGGCTTTACCCACTGTACCACAGCCCCAGCCCTGGTTTTCTAATTATTAAACATAAGTTCAATTTTGACATAAAGGTCAGAGAAATGTTGCCAATATCATTGAAGATCAACATGATACAGTCTGTCTTTAATCCTGCCTGTTCACTGGTTCCTCATGTATATAAGAGTATATTTAACCAGAAAGAGCTAGAGAAAACAAGAACATGATCTTTCTTTGGTCAGCAAAAGTTTGTATCAGTTCAAAGAAGCAATTTTTGATTTAGTTGACTCATGATTTTTCCATTTTTTTTCCACTTATCTTTGCTCTAATCTTTACTATTTCCTTCCTTCTGTTTACTTTGGTTGCGTCTCATTGGCTAGTTTTCTAGTTCTTTAAGGTGGAAGTTTAAAATAATGATTCGAGACCTAACAATTTTAATGCAGTCATTTTAACTTGTGGGATGTTTTCATCTCAGATAATTTTCTAATTGCCTTGTGATTTCTTCTTTGACAGTTGGTATTGCTTAATTAGCATGCATTGTGAATTTTGCAGATTTCCTTCTGTTAAAGAATTCTGATTTCTATTGTCATTGGAGAAGACACTTTGCATGATTTTGTACTTGAGATTTGTTTTGTAGCTCTGCCTTGGTGTCTTACAAAGAATGTGTTTTATATTGTTGGGTGGATTCTTCTTTTTTGTTAAGATTTATTTATTTCAAAGACAGAGTTAGAGCGCGCATGCTTCTATCTGCTGGTTCAGTCCCCAAATGGCCACAATGGCCAGAGCTGGGCTGATCCAAAACCAGGAGCCAGTAGCTTCTTGGTCTCCTATGTGGTTTCAGGGGCCCAAGCACTTGGACCATCTTCTACTGCTTTCCCAGGTATGTTAGCAAGTAGCTGGATCAGAAATGGAGCAGCTGGGACTAGATCTGGTGCCCATATGGGATGCCGGCGCTTTGTGCCAGGGCTTTAACCTGCTACACCACAGCGCTGGCCCCATTGGGTGGATTATTCTGTCTATGTTGTTTGGTCTAGTGTATTTAGTGTTAAGTCTTCTATTTCCTTATTTGTCCTTTATCTAGTTACTAGTGTTAACCCTCAGCTTACAACTAACATCTTAGCTTACAAAAACTTAGTTGAAATTAATGCTATTTGGTGTTAATATTAGGAAAAAACTTTGCTGCTATATAATTTGGTTCTTCCTCTCCACTTTATATTGTTAATCACAAATTACAATTTTAACATATCATATGCTTAGCATGATGTATAATTATTGTTTACGTGGTTGTCTTTTAAAACACATAGAAAAAGAATTTACAAACTAAAATCAATAACTGACATTTACTGTTACCTGTATAATTATCTTAGCAGTGGTATTTTCTTGTGTGGATTCAAGTTACTGTCTTGTGGTCTTCTATTTCAGCCAGAGGATTCCCTTCAGCATTTCCCCTATGCAAGTCTAATAGCACTGAGCTCCATTAGCTTTCATTTATCTGTGAATGTCTTAATCTCGACTTCATTTTTGTAGGATAATTTTGTGAGATACAGAATTCTTGGTTGATAGCTCTTTTCTTTTTAGTACTTTGAGCATGTAAAAGCACTACATACTTGATATGCCTCTCTGAATTATGCCCTTGTTAAGAGTTTGTTGAGCTTCTTGGATTTGTAGATTCATGTCTTTGTCAAACTTGGGAAGTTTTTGGCCATTATTTCTTTAAATAATCTCTTTGACCCCTTTTTGAACTTGCGTAAGTTGGTACACTTGGTAGTATACACACTCATTCTCTCTCTGTATCTATTCCCCACTCTCTATCTCAACCTCTCTCAACTTCCCCTCTTTTCAGATGGGCTCTGAGTGTGTGTTAGGTAGACTTTTAGCCAGGAAGTGTACCACTCTGCCAAAGCTTTATTTCCTCCTGCAGAGCCTTAAGGTCAGGCAGAGTTTGGAGCTTAAGACCTTCTCATGGCTTTTCACAGAATGTGCCAGCCTGGGGCTTGCATGTCATCTTTTAGGGTCCCAGGAATATGTGGAGCCTTTCAAAACCCTTATTCCCTGAAGAATCTCACACCCTCCCCCTTTCTTCCCTTTGACCTTTCTTCCCAAGCTTTTCAGTTTGCCCAAACTGTATACCCAGGAGGGTAGGGCCTAATGCTATTAAATGTTTTTAACAAGTGTCTCTCCCAACTCCCTCACTCCTGGGAGAGTTCCAAATAAGGTAAAATATTGGCAAGCTCTCTGTGAGCTGGTCCTTGGGTGGGTGGGAGGAGCTAGAAAGGCCAAAACAACCCAGCATAGTTTTTTGAGAACAAAGTCCATTTTGCTCACTCCAGATATATGGGCTGTTGGGCTCAGCCAGTGCTTAGCCTGGAAAGTGTGAGATAGAGTCAGGGCAAGTTAAATCACACAAAATGCTTTCTTGAGATTCAGCTGTTTTGTGGTTTTTATCCACCTCAGTTAAGCATTTGCCTAGTTGCTGTGAAGTATTGTTTAGTTTCCAGAGTTTTGATAAAAGTTGATTCTGACAAGTTTTTCCAGTTTCCTGCTTTTGTAAAGGACTGAAAATTTAGAGTTCCTTACTCTGGCATTTTTGCTGACATTGCTCCCAGTATAACAGTCCATTTTTTAAATCCTTTTGGAGCTACGAGTATGTAGTAATTTGTCTCCAGGCAGACTTTCTTAACCCAAGTTTCCACTAGAGAAGTAAACCCTAATGCCCTGAAGTGTCATCATATGTAACAAATGAATACTATTCTGTACTTCTAGAGTGGTACTAGTGATATGCAGTTCATTGGTGTGTTTTCATATATGATGAGTATTGAGAAAAGCTGCCGGTGGGTCAAGTGTAGTTAGAGAGAGCTTCTTTCTCAAGAGGTAGGCAGATCGTGGAAGCTTTAATTTTTCCATTTTAGAAATAGCATTCTATAATAGAGACCTTTGTGAAGGTACACTTCAGTGATTTACTCCATTTTTTTTTTAACTTTATTGGTAGGCGGTAACAAGATAGCAGCATTGCATGAAGAGGAAATATTTAAATGTAAAGAGAGCATGCCACTTTAGGCCACAGTGGCAGCCCCAATTCATTACCTCACAGACTTGCTGATGAGTTGTTAGACTTTATGACAAAGTACTAAACAAGGCAGATGTCAAGCTTGTAACTCGGCTCATGTCAAAAGAAAGGAACTGGAGAGCATGTGATTCTACCCTAGTGAGGAAGGTGAATAGGCAGAGTGTCAGTCAAGGTTTGATGGGACATGTAGGCATGTGGAATGCAGTGACTGGCAATTGCTTGTGTTCTTCCCAGGAGCTTCCTCAAAGAACAGTGGAATTGCTCTCATTAAAGAAGTCACCTCTAGGCCAGCTGTCTTGCCTTGAGTCTTGCTTCTGTTTGCTCCCTCTTGTTTGACCTTTACATTGGATGTTTGTCTCTTCAACACTGTGCTCCAAGCAGCTACATATTCTTAAATAATTTACTTATAAGGCATGATAAGCACTGTGTTAACTGTCTCTTTCTTCTTTTCCAAGAGCTGGGGTGGAAAGGAGAATGGCTTTGGACTTGCAGAGTGTTGCAGAGACTTGCATATGATGGTAAGTAACTTGGGCATGTGAGTGTCTTGGCAGAGCTATGATCTCCTTATGAGCCTTTCTTTACAGTATGAATACAAGGATGCTTCAAACATTTGTGGACAATAGAATTTGTTTTGGTGCAGACCAAATTTGAAATTCGTGCATAGTTTTTTCAGAATATTAATTTTCTAAGAACTTTCTTGAAGTGTATCCTTATATACATTATATAAAATTACCACTTCACATCATGACCTTTGAGGAACCTAAGATCATTTGAGATGTAGCACACGTTAGGAAGCAGTCTAGCAATGGTTGGGCCCTCACAGAGCTGGCAGTAGATACAGATTCTCATTCACGGTTATGTTCATACCCAGTTCTTTAGTAGGAAGCCACATCTGTTCAGTTGGTTTGAAAGTGGTTTTAAAATCTTCCGCCTGCGGCTCTGGCTTCCCATATGGGCACTAGATTCTAGTCCCGGTTGCTCCTCTTCCAGTCCAGCTCTCTGCTGTGGCCCAGAGGGGCAGTGGAGGATGGCCCAGGTGCTTGGGCTCCTGCCCCTGCATGGGGGACCAGGAGGAAGCACCTGGCTCCTGGCTTCAGATCAGCATAGCACCGGCCATGGAGACTATTAGGGAGTGAACCAACAAAAGGAAGACTTTTCTCTCTGTCTCTCTCACTGTCTGTAACTCTACCTGTCAAATTAAAGAAAAAAATCTAACAGTGCATTTGCTTGCATTCTTACACTGAAACCATCAGAACTGTAGGCAGTGTGACTTGATGTAGCAATGGCTGCTTGGAGAACAGTTCTGTTAGAATTATTGAGAACTTTTACATGTTCAGTCCTCTGCCTTTCGCCCATACATGCTTAGGTTATGCTTTGATATGTTGCCATGGAACCACAATCACAATTGAGGTTTTTGTAACAATTCTGTGCCTTGAGACAACTGTGTTTTCCAGCAAATGTACACTTTGTCTTGTCAGTTTTTCATATTTAGCAAAAATGACTGCAGTGAAATTTAGCAAATTTATTTTAAACCTCCCACCCCTGCCCATGGAGAATGGCTTCCTTTCTGGTTATAGAAATGTACAAGCTACTCTCCCACCTTAGCTGATAAACTTTTAGTGACTTTTTTTGAATGGATGTTGGCTAATATGGGAGGTGAGGATTGTGTGTTTAAGTCTCAGAACTACGTAAATCTTAATAGGGATTCAGAGTTTGCAATTCTAATTCTGAGGATTCAGTTTTTCCTTCTTAAAGTTTGGTGGGTTAATTCTGAGCCGTATGCACATCAAGCTTATTCTTTACCTCTTGGTCTAAACAGTATAATGCACTGTGCTATATTTGCATAATGTCTTTTCCTCATTTTGGACCAACCCTAAGTTAAGAAATCACATATCCTTTTATTGAGATTTGGCATGTGATGAACCTTTGGAGAATATAGTGTGTATTTTAAACGTAAATGGTAGGCTGGCGCCGTGCCTCACTAGGCTAATCCTCCCCCTGCGGCGCTGGCACCCCAGGTTCTAGTCCCGGTCGGGGCGCCAGATTCTTTCCCAGTTGCCCCTCTTCCAGTCTAGCTCTCTGCTGTGGCCCGGGAGCGCAGTGGAGGATGGCCCAAGTGCTTGGGCCCTGCACCCGCATGGGAAACCAGGAGAAGCACCTGGCTTCTGGCTTCGGATCAGCATGGTGCACCGGCTGCAGCGGTCATTGGGGGGTGAACCAACGGCACAGGAAGACCTTTCTCTCTCTCTCTCTCTCTCTCTCACTGTCCACTCTGCCTGTTAAAAAAAAAAAGAAAAGAAAAAGTAAGTGGTATATAGACATGTTTAAAAATTGAAAGAGTATAAAGGAGTATTAGTCTGGGAATAACTTTTTCATTCCCAGAGAGTCTGTACTAGTGATTTCTTTCAACATCTTGTGTTCAGCATGTTGCTCTTCTAGAGTTAAATACACTGTGTTGTTAGGCTTTACTTTATATTGGCTCGGTGTCTTCCTGTGTGAAAAATCAAATATCACAAGGAGTGGTACAGAATGGTACAAGGTAGCATTTGAAGAAAAAGAAGGTATGTTCGTTGAGGTATACTATGAATCAAATATTTGAGAAGGCTGATGATAGACCCCAAGGTTTTGGTAAGAGTTGTCCTTTTCCATTCATTAGCTGATACCTTGACCCTGGTGTGTGTTCTTGGATTTGTTGGTATTTGTTCTTGTTCATCCTTTCTTGGATTCTTACTCATTACTGCTTAGCCTACTTGCCCCTGTTTTCTCGTTTGAGAATAGCTACAGTCAAGAACCATCTCTTGAAAGAAAGGGCAACTGGTAACTTACAAGGAAAAATAGAGAAGCTTTTGGAGCTCTGGCTCTATCCTTCTGATTCTATTTTTCACAAATCTCATTCCATACAAGCCCTTTTCTACCTAAGATAAAGAGTTAAAGGTACTGTAGATGCTGAATACTAATTCTGCTGTCAAAATGAATTGGACAAGTGACTAGGTCTTTGAGGGAAGAATTGGGAAAAGATGTTGTCGGCCTTACCTAAAATCAGTGGAAGCTCAGTGTCTGGTTCTTTGTTGTGCTTTATACACAGAAATACCCACCCAGTGCAACTACACTACACTTTGAATTCTATGCAGACCCTGGGGCCGAGGTCAAAATTGAGAAGAAGGTGGGTCTCATTCACATGTGTTTTGATAGACTATAGTCTACTGTAACTGGTTTGACTTCTCTAGAACTCCTCAGTTTTAAATGAAGGAATGGGTTTAGTGCTGTATTTCTGCCCTCCCAATCTGAATATACCTACTAGCTTGTCAGGAATAAATGTCAGTTGCATGCCCATCTGTTGTAATGTTGCTTCTTACCCATGTTGGGAGCTGTCAAAAAAAAATAGGACTCCCTTTATGGGATGCTTCTACTGCTTGTGTATTTTTCTCACAGCCTTAATTGAGAATTCCAACGTACAGTATAATCTGAATATTGGTGGTTCAGGTTTCTCTCCTTAAGCTAACTTAAAAGATGGCTCTGTATGTTGCATATAGGGAAACTATTCAGTGATTCCTAACAGCTCTCTTTTAAATTTCAGACAACTAGTAACACACTACATTATATTCACATAGAGCAGCTTGACAAGGTAAGAGGAATGTTTGATTATTGGCTAGTTTCTTAACATTTGGTTGACTTTTTGTTCCTAACTTTTTTTCCCCCCCTCTAATATAGATTTCAGAAAGCCCTTCTGAAATCATGGAATCTCTTACCAAAATGTACAGCATTCCTAAAGATAAGCAGGTATGATGCACCCTGAAAATACCCAAGAGATGTGGTTGTTACCCAAATAGATTAATGATATGTACTTGGATGGGAGCCTGCAGAGCAGAAAGAATCAGCTTTGGAATCAGGCCATGAACAGATTAGTTAGGTTTTCTGGGCCTTAGTTTCCTGGTCTTATAGTGAGGGCATAACTTAATACTTTCCTTTATGAGAGTTTGAGGAAAATGTAAACTGGGTGGCTATCAGTCTCTAATAAGTAGTGATAGTTTTCTCAACTCTTTGGGTATCAAAGGAGAAAATGTTCAGTTGTGACTTGTTTTTCTTTCTTTCTTTCTTTTTTTTTTTTGTGCTCATTTTACGTGTTCCCTATTTTGTTGCCTGTCAGGATGCTGACAGTTCTTGGCTCACCTTGGGATTAGTAGGAATCTTTGAATTTCTGTGTAGTCAGCTGACCTCAGAGTGGATGGTAACAGTTCTGTTTGATAACTTAGCAAATAACAACAATACCATTTTATTCAACAGATAAGACTTAGCCCCCAGAAAGAATATTTACCTTTTCCATTGATTTTTTTAACATAGGCCTTATACTCTCTACAGATGCTGTTATTTACACACATACGGCTGGCCCATGGGTTTTCTAACCATAGGAAGCGACTACAAGCTGTTCAGGCCAGACTGCATGCAATATCTATATTAGGTAAGAGAAGAATATTATAATTAAGAGGCCGTAGTAGACTGTTTGTGCTTCATTTCCTTTGCATTTCATTCCTCTGTTGCTATGAGACTTGCTGAAGTTACCTAGGTGGTAACTTAAGTTTTAAAATTGTTAACATTTCCTTTGTTCACTGAATTTATTCATCTTTCTTGAGTGCTTTCATATTGGATGAGAGAGAGGATATGCTGCTTACTTACATGGATTTAGTCTTGATTTGTAGTCTTGGGTTTTTTTTTGTTTTGTTTTGGTTTTGTTTTTTAATTTTTTAAATTTTTTTTTTAAGGAATACAAATTTCCTAAGTACAACTTCAGGAATATAGTTATTCCCACCATATCAGCTGTACCACTCACTCTCCCACCCTTCCTCTTCCTCCCCCTCCCCTTGCCAGTCCCATTATCCATTAAGATTCATTTTCAATTAACATTTTACACAGACTAGCAACTCTGTACTAAGATAGAAATGATCTCTGAAAGTATAGTCTTTGTCTTGTCTTTTTTCATGAGTGTGCATCTCTCACTGTCCTCTACTATTCCGCTTGCCATCTAGTCTTCCTCTTCTCCCATTTTTTTGGGAGTATAATTTTGAAATTGGTCAAAATATTCATTAAGTAGATGGCTTTTACTGTATATGAGCATTTACTGTGGGGCCAGTAGAATGGAAAGCACATACTTTTGGAATCAGTCCTGGACTCTTACTCTGATTCTTCAGATTATTAACCACATGTATATCCTCTTAGTCTCAGCTTCCTTGTTTTATATTTAGACAGTACCTACTTTATATGCTGGTTTGAGGACTTAGTGAAAACCTGGAAAGCAACTCTCTTTTCATGCCTCCATCCCCCAAAATCCTTACTCAAAACTGCTAATACCGTTAGTACAGGAATTGTCAGTTCTGCGGTATTTAGAGCTCATACTTGATCTGATCTTCCATCCTGAAATTCAGTGATTCTGCCCTCTGATGCTAGTTAGAAGGGAATCCTTTCCCATTACCTGTAGATGCCTAGAGGTTTATCATTGGACATTGGCTTAACCTCTGCCTTCTTGCCTAAAGTGTTTATTTTTCCTTTTGCAGTGTATTCTAATGCCTTGCAGGAATCAGCAAACAGTATCTTGTACAATGGGTTGATAGAGGAGTTGGTAGATGTCCTTCAGATAACAGATAAGCAGCTTATGGTGAGTATTTATTAATAATCTCCCTGCATATCAGGCTTTTACTTACTTGCCTTTCAGGTTTTCCCAAGGGAATTAAAAAAAGACTCCAAAAGAGGAACTTAGCCCTTTTTCTTCTTTGACTATTAAACTGCAAAATTAACAAACAGTGGATTTTTAGGGTTAACTCTCAGCAGTCATCCAACTCCCCAAGCAGTTATTAGTGGACTGACTTAAAGTTGGGGTATATCAGCAACTGGATTCATTTGTTATCTTATTTGACATGTTCTGTATAGGAGATTAAAGCTGCTTCTTTACGGACATTAACATCAATCGTCCACTTGGAGAGAACTCCCAAACTCAGCAGTATTATTGACTGTACTGGAACTGCCTCCTACCATGGATTTTTGCCTGTACTTGTGCGGAACTGTATCCAGGCCATGATTGGTGAGTTTGGGTGGTGATTATTCTAGGTGAAAGATGACTCTTGCCCTTTGCTTTTCTGTTTTTGTTTAATATCCAACCAGCTTAACACTAAATTCTGAACTCAGTCTTTGTTTCCCTCTCCCAACCTCCCTTGTAGATCCTTCCATGGATCCGTACCCCCACCAGTTTGCCACTGCTCTCTTCTCTTTTTTATACCATCTGGCCAGCTACGATGCTGGTGGTGAAGCCTTGGTCTCCTGTGGAATGATGGAAGCCTTATTGAAGGTGCTCTACTTTTGTTAAAATACATTTGTGGGGAAATAACAGAGAATGTTGAATTGTGAGCTTAGAATTTTCCACTGTGAAAACAGGTAGACAAAGAAAGCTTACTCAGAAAAAGTTTTACTTAGTTCTTTAATTTTGGCCTTCTGGTTATCTCATTAGCAACTTTTTAAAGACCAGCTATGTCCATTATTAAGAATTTATTGCAGTTCAGCATATAGCAATAAAGCAGGAAGCCCCAAGAACTAATCAAATCATTGCAATATGTTATCAGAACCTTAGGTGAGACCCTGAGCAAAATGTATGTAAAGGTACCTTGTTCATTGTGCTGTAATAGCAGTAGTCTTTATTATTTGTTGAGGACTGGCTATCAGGTTTTGTTTTCTCCCTGAAGGTTTTATTTAATTGTGCAAAATGATTGATGTCCCCATTACTTCAGATGAGGTTGAGTCCTTGTAGTCAGAGTTGTCATTTGGCAAGCACCAAAACTCTTTTTTTTTTTTTTACAGGCAGAGTGGATAGTGAGAGAGAGAGAGAGAGAGAGAGAGAAAGGTCTTCCTTTTTGCCGTTGGTTCACCCTCCAATGGCCGCCATGGCTGGTGCGCTGCGGCTGGTGCACCGCGCTGATCCGAAGGCAGGAGCCAGGTGCTTCTCCTGGTCTCCCATGGGGTGTAGGGCCCAAGCCTTCCTGGGCCACAGCAGAGAGCTGGCCTGGAAGAGGGGCAACTGGGAAAGAATCTGGCGCCCCGACCGGGACTAGAACCCGGTGTGCCAGCGCCGCTAGGTGGAGGATTAGCCTAGTGAGCCGCAACGCCAGCCCAAAACTCTTAATACAGGCTTTCTTCCCCATACTATGGTACCTCCCTGCTGCCTCAGAAAACACATTTATAAACAGATGCATTTTTATAGCTTTATGTCTTTAGTTCATTGTTTTTACCTCTTTTTTTCCTCTCTAATAGGTCATAAAGTTTCTTGGCGATGAACAGGATCAGATAACATTTGTTACCAGAGCTGTGAGGGTGGTTGACCTCATCACCAACCTGGACATGGCAGCTTTTCAATCCCATAGTGGGCTTTCTATCTTCATTTATAGACTTGAGGTATTATTCTACTAGGAACACTTTGTGTAGACTTTATGCCAGTGAGAACTGAGCCCAAAACCTTTCCTAATATATCCCTAAGGAGTGATCTTACCCCTCTTATGTTTCTAGAAAACAGTTCTATAATCTGCCTTGGCATTCCTCCATTATGGATGTTTTTAATCCCTGAAACATTTACAGGATTTTCTTACTCCTTTTCCCTTGATTGTAGCATGAAGTAGATTTGTGCCGAAAAGAATGTCCATTTGTGATCAAGCCAAAGATCCAGAGACCCAGTACCACACAAGAAGGAGAAGAAATGGAAACTGATATGGATGGTAATTAACAGTTATTAAGTCATGAAAATAATTTCATGTTTGAGATTTTCCTGTCATCCCATCCAGATTTGAATTATCTTACATAAATAACAAAGTATCCAATTCAGTTAGTATATATTTCCAGCAACAGCAATTTTTTCCACGTTGATTTTCAAGTTGTTTTTACAAGACTAATCAGAAAAGGAAGGTGAATGTTTTTCAAAATAGAGGTGGAAGGTGAAGCAGACTGTTGAGCTGTAGTAGATCCCTGCTGTCACTCTATGATGTTAGTCTGTTTTATTTCATCACCTGAGTCATGTTTTCTTATGTCTTGATTCGTTATCTTATTCTCACTAAGTTCTAAGCTCCATGGAATCAGGGTTCTACTGTCTTTTTCAGTGCTGCTGTGCCTGATTTTTCCTAAGTGTTTAATGTGTTTTTGGTAGAGATACGGAGAATATAGACTCTAAAATGGGACCTTTGAAAACTTTGAGAAAGGGGAGGAGAGGTGAAGAGATTGTTGGGTAAGGAACAACTTTTAAATAATGAAATTGGAAAGAAGTCCAGCTATTCTAAATCTTTGGCTATATTGTCTTTTTTCAGTTTTTTTTCTTTTTTATTTATTTATTTTTTATTTGAAAGTCAGAGTTACAGAGATAACAGAAAGAGGAGAGGCAGAAAGAGAGGTCTTCGATCCAATGGTTCACTCCCCAATTGATTGCAATGGCCGGAGCTGCGTCAATCCAAAGCCAGGAGCTTCTTCTGGATCTCCCACGTGGGTGCAGGGGCCCAAAGACTTGAGCCACCTTCTGCTGCTTTCCCAGGCCATAGCAGGGAGCTGGATGGGAAGTAGAGCAGCTGAGTCTCGAACTGGCACCAGTATGGGATGCCGGCACTTCAGGCCAGGGCGTTAACCCACTGCGCCAAAGCTCTGGCCCTTGTATTGTCTTTTTTTAAAAAGCCCCACCTCCTTCCTAATGCATAAGTCATTATAGTACCAAAAAGAAATTATTCCCCAAACAGCTTACCCAAAATTTTAGTTTTTTGTCTTGATCTAGGTTATCATTACATGTCTGTTATCAGGCTTATAATGAAGATACTAGAATGTATAATGCTTCATTCTTAGCAATACATAAATACTCATTGGTTGCTATTCCTTTTTTTATGACTAAATTCCTAAACACAGTTAGACATGCATGTTGCCATCCCTGGAAGCCCATTTACCTGATTTCTGTTTCTACTCTATTTTGGGCAATCTGGTATTTGAATTTTTGAATGAGATCCCAGAAGGCTGAGTCAAATGTGATATGACTACTGTTCATTGTAGATCACTCTGAAAAACAGATTGTGCTTTTCATATATGAGTAAGGACATGCAAAAGTGATTATTTATGTATAAAAAAGATCATAAGAAAGTATTATTAGATGTAAACAATGGTTTATCCCTAATGGAACTTTATTATTTTATAAATTATTTGTGTATAAATGAAAAGTGAAGGCTCACTCACCTTTCACCATAGCTTCTAGTTTGGTGTAATTCTTTCTAGACTTTTTAGATATATACTAAAATACTTATATCCATGTATAGTATATAGTCTTCTAGAACAGGAAGATGGTTAAACATTCTGTTATTCATTCAGTGTATCACAGATATCATTGCTGTTGATTATGCTGTGTTAAATGTTGTAATTCTTTTTATAGTTTATTATTACTTACTTTACCTACTATATGCCTACTACTCAACGGTAGTACATGAAATTGCATGTTTTGCTTACCACTCTGAATCTCACTTTGGTGAGTGAAAAGTATTAAAGAACTTCTTTTGTTGGATTATTTTTATCACCTACTGATGTTAAATTCCCTTCTGTTTGTGGACAACTTAAATTTCTTGTTGGATTGCAATATCCTAATCCTGCTTCATTTTTATTTCATTCATTTCACCTTAATGGAAGAAATTTCTCAATCTATCTTTTGGGATGTATCTTTTATTCTTAAGTAGTTTCTTTATTATAACTTGGACTTCAGTTGCAGATGTGACTATGGAAAGCAGTCCAGGCTCATCCATCTCTATGGAACAACGGCTGGATGTTGAATTAAGGACATCAAGCTCCAACAACAGTGCTAACATCTCTTCTGGCCCTGGCCCTGGGCCTGGGCCTGGCCCTGGTCCTGGCCCTGGCCCTGGTCCCGGTCCTGGTCCTGGCCCTGGCCCCGGTCCCGGCCCTGGTTCTCGTCCTGGTGCGTAGACAAACGTATATGTGATGTTTCACAGTGACTTGAGTTATTAAACTAGTGAAGATGACAGCTTTAGGAGGAGCTTAAATTCTGTTACTGTTCTCCCTTGCCAGGTGTGCAGTGTATTCCACAGCGAGCAGCACTTCTCAAATCCATGCTGAACTTCCTCAAGAAAGCCATTCAGGACCCTGCTTTCTCGGATGGCATACGACATGGTACTTTACTCTGGAAAACTGTTTCTGAAAGATGTTTGACTCTTTCTATGGGTCCTTCTCAAGCTATTCTTACACCTAATCTTTTACCAGGAGGCTTAGGGAAAGACCATGCCATTTTGAGTAGCTTTTACTTGTTTGGTATTGCTTTTCCTGGACTTAAGTAGTGTTTAGCTGTTTTTGTAGTGATTTACCATCTTTAATTTGTTATTTTCCTTTTCCAGCATTTGGCTCTCTGTTGACTTCCATCCTACTACCTCTCTCAGAATTTATGTGCCTGTATTCCTTTAAAAAATTTTTGTTATTGACCCACTGTTAGAAAGCTCATTTCATGACCAAATAATAAAACAGAGACAAGCAGAGGCAATTAGATTGGAATCAGCACAGACTTTGCCACAGTGTGCTGTATATAACATTGTTTCATTATCTTCACTCCTTAACACTTCTCCCAGACTGATCATATTCTCCTTAATGTTCACTTTTCTGTTAGTAATGGATGGTTCTCTGCCTACCTCCCTGAAACACATCATCAGCAATGCAGAATACTATGGCCCATCACTTTTCCTCCTAGGTAAGTGGAATTGGTGGTTAGTTATACCGAGCTGGAATAAACTAGCAAACCTTTCTGTGTGTTTTTATTGTAGGATTTTGCTATCCACATTTCTACACTCAGATTATGTATCTTTTGTTGGTGAATAAATTTATTTTCAAATAAATACTCATTTCTTAAATGCCAAATATACATTTAAGTAGTGTATTATGAATTACTTGTGGTTAGAAGTATTGTACATTTGGCTGGTTTGTGCTATACTTACTGTTCAAGTGAGGTTTTTAAAAAAATATATAAAAATATGTCTGCAGATAGGCATTTGTCCTCGTGGTTAACATGCTGATTAGGAAGCCGTGTCCCACATCAGGGTGCCTGGGTTGGATTCTCAGCTCCAGTTCCTGATTCCAGCCTCCTGCCAAAGTGGTTCCTAAGGCAGCAGTGAATGGCTCAAGTGGTTGGGTTTCTACCACCCACAATGGGAGACCTGGATTGAGTTCCTGGCTCCTATTTCCTGTCTGCCTGGCGACTGCTGGCATTTGGGAAGTGAAATACCAGATGTGAGCTAGCATGCACACACTTAACTTGCTCGTTCTCTCTTCCTCTCAAATCAATAGATTTACTTTTTTAAAATCATAATCTTTTATAATAGTCAGTCATTGTGAGGGCATAGCAATTTGTTCCAGCAGATTGGAGCATTACCCCAGTAAAATCACTTCACTCGTTAGAGAAGTGTTGACCCCTTGGTATGGATTTCTGTTGGTAGCGATACCTATGACAGAATAGGGCACAAACATCACATTGAGATGCCATTTGCATGTATCCCACAGACCTAGTGACTAGTAACCAGAGGTCTCACTGAACCCATCGAGTTAAGGATAGGAGTAATACCTGAGCTTACTCAAAGTATGAGCAGTTGGTCAGCTCTGACATTATAGTGTGCTTCCTTTGTGACAACCTTGATATGAGCACAGATACTGGGAGACTTTAATGTAACACAAGAAGTCTGAGCATCAGTGTATTCCCACCATGAAAAGTCTCCATAGTGGATGGTCCTGAATATAACTATTTTGAGCGTACTCCCTAGGAAAAACAAAGATTCTAAAAATAAGAACCATGGATATACCTTTATTAAAGTGTCCTGCAGTGCCAAAGTGATTACATCCAGCTCAGTTGGGCTGCCTTTTGAGTAATGTATATATCAAAAATGACCTGGTTTTGGGGTAGGAAACAGCAGCTCTTCCAGCAGGCTTCATCATGTATGGTTGCTGGTGCTGCCATCCATAAAATACCCTTTTTATTGGATTTTTTACTAAATAAAGATAATATCTTTCTGTTCTTATGTCCTACCCAGGTACCCTGAGTACTATTGAAAACCAAGTTCACCAGTTACCCTTAGGACAAAAGCCTCTGAATTTCTGTTTTCATTTATTTGGGCCTTAGGCCAGATACTTACTTTGTCTACTCTTTACATTTTAAAAGATTTTTCAAGTATTTTATCTAGCTATTAGTTCTTCCAGCAGAACAACTTATGGTACTGTAGTGTATTTTTATCTTAAAAGAGGAATTTTCTGCACTTCTCCCATTCGTTAGTGATCCTGGACATTCTTTCTCGTCGTTTTATTTCAATTTTAGTGGAATATATCCTTGGGTAATTTTTTTAAGATTTATTTATTTTTAAAAAGATAGAGGGAAAGAGAGAGAGTTCTTCCATTTGCTGGTTCATTCCCTAGATGGCCACAGTGGCTGGGGCTGGGCCAGGCCAAAACTAGGAGCCAGGAGTTTGTTCTGGATATCCCACATGGGTGACAGTGTCCCAAGCACTTGGGCTATATTCAGCTACTTTTCCCAGATTAGCAGGGAGTTGAATAGAAAGTAAAGCAGACAGGACTTGAACTGGTACTGATATGGGATGCTGGCATCTCAGGCAGTGGCTTTACCTGTTAACACCACAACACCAGTCTCTCCTTGGATAATTTTTAAAGTGTTACATATTTCTTTCAGAATTTAGTGTATGTTTCTTCCTTGTGTTCTAATGTTCCATATTGTAGAAAACCATGATATCAGATTGGTTCTTGTTCTTCTGCAGGCAGTTTTCACCTTTTTGCTCTGGAGAATCTGTAGCATTTTTTCTTCACCTTAGAATTCAAAATTTCACCATTATTTTTAGATCTCTTTCGTTTCAAATTTCCCACATAGTGTTTGATTAGGTTTTAAAAATATGATTTTTTTTTTTTTTTGGCTTCTGGAACTTCTATTTCTTTAATTCCGTTTAACATACATGTTCGCTCCTGGAAACATGTTTACATAGCCAAAAGGCATACCACAGTTATTTTATTTTTTTCCTTTTGTAACTTAGTTGCTTGGTTCCACCCAGAGCTTGTTGTTTCCATGTTTATACCCTTTAAAAAAACACTGCATGATTTTTTGCAAAAGAGAAACTTTGATATAGTAGTAGTCATCTTTATTACACATTTCTGAATATCACCATCTGAAAATCTGGTCAGATTAATACCCAAGAACTTGTAAACTGTCGATAGTAGCTTGCTGAACAAACTTCTTAGAAGACAGTTTGTTCATTTTTGTCAGCTAAGCTTGCAGTCACTTTGACCCAGCAAACAGACATCTTAGTTTTTCTTTTTACCTGCTAAGGTGGCCCAAAAAGGAGGGGAGTGTATTTTAGGTTCAGGTTCATCAATTTTCACAGTAGGAGACTGGTTTTTATATATAGTGGTATATATGTATGTATATTAGAATATACATATATATTGGAATATGTATGTATAATGGAATATTATGCTATTCTCATTCAAAATGAGTGGGTTGCAGTGAGGGGGTAAAGGAGATTATATGAAACATACTATAGCTGAAGAACAGCAAATTATATAACCTCATTTATGTAAAAATATGTCTATAAGAACCTAGAAGAAGGTCACTAGATTCCTAATAGTGATTAGTCCCTGATAGAGCTTTCATTTCATAGTCAGCACAAATGCTTAAATTGTTAGACCCTGAATATGTATTTTTAAAAGCTTTGAGTATTTTGCTTTTAATATCTCTAAGGAATCCCTCAGTTTTCCACATTTTCTCATCTCTTTTTTAGCTACTGAAGTGGTGACTGTGTTTGTATTTCAAGAACCATCACTGCTGTCCTCACTACAGGACAATGGATTAACAGATGTCATGCTGCATGCACTGCTTATCAAAGATGTGAGTCCTTTCTGCTACTCTGAAAAACACTCCATGCATACCCCTTAACCCAACACACACACACTTGAAAAGCAGTCTTATGCTATGAAAATCCTATCTCTTACCTTCTGTATGTTGTACTGAATGTAACTGAAACCTTGTTGCCAGAATCCTTTCTGTCTCTCAGCGTGCTACCTCTGGCCAGGTTTTCCTAGCATCTATACATGGATTCTTTTAAATGTGTTCAACCTTAAATGTGTTCAAACTTCTTTTTAGGTTCCTGCTACCCGTGAAGTCCTTGGCTCCCTCCCAAATGTATTCAGTGCACTCTGCTTGAATGCCCGAGGTCTTCAGTCTTTTGTACAATGTCAGCCTTTTGAACGTCTCTTCAAAGTTCTTCTCTCTCCAGATTACCTCCCAGCCATGAGGAGGAGGAGGAGTTCAGATCCCCTTGGTATGTTGTCAGGATTTACCTTATAATAGAAAATTGGGTCAGTTGGCTGGGAAAGCCTTCCTTGAGCTCACGTGGTTTCTCTGGATAATACATTCTTTTACAGGTAGGAGGGAATGCTTCATCCTTAGCTTCTCTGCTTATAGTATTTCCATGCTTCTCAACAAATCATCATTGTACTTTCATGGCACTGCTAAGAATTAGGTACTAGGAAGCAGCAATGAGACATGTAGAGTTCCAGGTATTGATCCTGGTAATCTGATACTCTAGTATCCAAGTCTCTAAGACGAAATGTGACTCGCAGTACTTGAGACCAGACAGTTGAGAAATTACTAGCAAGAAAGTAGAGCTCCAAAAGGATTCCAGTTTTCAAAAACATGCTTTGTACTTTCTGGGACAGTCAGAAGGATAATAGTTTATGCTTCTTTTCCAATCTATAATACTATTGAGTTGAGATCTCTCTTTTTTTTTTTTAAGATTTATTTTTTATTTATTTGAAATACAGAGTTACAGAGAGGTAGCGACAGAGCTCTTCCATCCACTGGTTTACTCCCTAAATGGTCACAATGGCCAGAGCTGAGCCAATTCTGAAGTAAGGAGCCAGGAGCTTCTTCCGGGTCTCCCACGTGGGTGCAGGGGCCCAAGGACTTGGGCCATCTTCTCCTGCTTTCTCAGGCGCATTAGCAGGGATGAGCGAGGTGGATCAGAAGTGGAGCAGCCAGGACTCAAACGCGTTCATATAGGATGCTGGCGCTATAGGCTGGGACTCCAGCACACTGCGCCACAATGCCTGCCCCAGTAATTGAGATCTTTACAGTAGAGAGATTTCCAGAGTAGAGTGTAACACCCATCATTACTTGAAAATATGTTTACTAGCCTGATTCTTTCCTCCTCTTCAGTGATTTGGGGGCTGATGTGAATTCATTTGGGGAAGCGTGTATCACAATGACCAGCTCAGTTTCATCTTTTTGCCTGGTGTTGACACAGAGAAAAATAGCTCTTATTTTCTTCAGTCTTTCTTTCTAACAGTTCATTTTTGCTTTAAGGGGATACTGCATCCAACCTAGGGAGTGCTGTTGATGAGCTTATGAGACATCAACCTACCCTCAAAACAGATGCAACAACTGCCATCATCAAGGTAGGAAGTGATAACATTGACCTAGTGCATGAGAGAACCATGTGGGGCTAGTTTTTAGAAAAAGTAGTCATTTTAGTTCAGATCTTACCAGAAGTTTCTGTTAACTTCAGCTCTTGTAGATCAAGAGTTATTTTTTTTTTATTTGAGGGAGTTAGAGAGAGACAAAGAGAGGTCTTCCATCCACTGGTTCACTCCCCAAATGGCCTTGATGGTCAGAGCTGAGCCGATCCAAAGCCAGGAACCAGGAGCTTCTTCTGAGTCCCCCATGTGTATGCAGAGGCCCAAGTTACTTGGGCCATCCTCTGCTGCTTTCCTAGGTGCATTAGGAGGCAGCTGGATCGGAAGTAGAGCAGCCAGGACTCATAGTAGCACCCATACGGGATGCCAGCACTGCAGGTCGGGGCTTTAACTGTCTGCTCTATAACACCTGCCCCTCGTATATATGATATTAACAGGCATCCAAGGCCTAACCTTTGTCTAGTCATACTTTTATTGATATTTTTAAAGATTTGTGTATTTGAAAGAGAGAGATCTTCCATCTGCTTCCACTCCCCAAATGGCCACAGTTGGGCCAAAGTCAAGAGCCAGGAGCTTCTTCCAGATCTCTCATGTGGGTGGCAGGGGCCCAAGCAGGCACATTGGCAGGGAGCCAGATCAGAAGTGGAGCAGTCAAGACTTGAATGTGTGCCTGTATGGTATGCTAGCATTGCAGACAGTAGCTTAACCTGCTGTGCCACAAGGCCTCAATAGTTTCTTGATCTTTACCCCCAACATTTCTTAATCCTGCCAGTTGCCATTTAGGCTTTGAAACTCACAACAATATGAGTTCCTGGTCCTTGGTTAAATAGACAGGAGTCAGATTTGTCAAGTCAGTCACTTAAACAATGATGTCTGAACTTTAACAAATTACTTAACTTTGCAAATTTCCTTTTTCTTGTTTGTAAAACGGAGTTAATGACTACATTCCCAGAATAGTGCAGATAACATGTATATAAAGTGTTACAGCAAATACATGGTATATCTTCAGTCATGTCCCCACTCCTTAATTGCTGATAAGTAATTTTATTTTCTCTTTCAGTTACTTGAAGAAATCTGTAATCTTGGAAGAGACCCTAAGTACATCTGTCAGAAGCCATCTATCCAGAAGGCAGACGGCACTGCCACTGCTCCTCCCCCAAGGTCTAATCATGCTGCAGAAGAAGCCTCTAGTGAGGATGAGGAGGAAGAGGAAGTGCAGGCCATGCAGAGCTTTAATTCTACACAGCAAAGTGAAACAGAGCCTAATCAACAGTAAGTGTTCGGAAGACAGATTGCATAGCCTCAGGATCTTGGGCCTGTTACTGTGTAAGTCTTAGTGTTTTTTTCATCTATAAAAGGTGAGAACATTACATTAGATAATTTTAAGGTTATTTCCGGCCCTAAGAATGTGTAGTTTTCCCTTTTTTCACCTGTGTGTGTTGTTTGTTTTGTATGTGATAAAATTGATTACATTATGAAGCTTCTTGGGACTGTTTGAGATTGAATCACAGTTCAGTAAATCAGGTTGACGGGCTTTGCACAGAGGACTTGTTTTCCCTTTGTTGATTTGATATTCCACATCATTGACTGCTTGATTGTTTCAAGAACATATGAAACATATCGTACTTTTTTATTTAAAAGGCAGAGAGACATGGAGAGCCAGAGAGCGCTCCCATCCACTATTCCCCATATGCTTGTGAGACCTAGGACTGGGCCAGGCCAAAGATAGGAGACTGGACCCCAGTCTAAGTCTTCCATGTGTGTGGCTTACCACTTGAGCCATTACCTGCTGCTTCCCAGGGTGTGCATTAGCAAGAAACTGGAAGCGGAACTGGGATCCAAACCCAGGTTCTCCAATAGTGACCTCTAGGCCAAATGCCTGGCCTGCATTGCTTTTTTTGAAGCATGTCTCCTAAAAACTTCTTAAGAGCTGCAGGTATTCATTGTGTTGTTGTTCATTTGATTATTTTCTGTTCCAGAAAATTAACTTTGGGGTATACTATAAATAACCAGGCATTGTATATTTTCCTTCTCATTTCTATTTGTTTATAAGCTTTGTTCTACGTAAGAACTGTCTACCAGGACTTGGGTAGGGGTATTTTAAAGCCTGGTGGTGTATACTCTACTAGGCTCTTTGAGCTTACAGTATTCACCTGCAGTTAATGAAATGTGACTTTATAGCTGTAACTCTTAATCACCTTTTTCAGAAGCAGGAGTGATCTTTCTGGACAGTCATACATTCACTCATTTATGCTGTTGTTTATAGATAAGTAGTTCTGAGAAAGGCATGAGCATTTTAGGCATGACTGTGAGTGGGTTTCAGTTGATGCAGATGGGCAGCTTGGGGCTTATGAAAAGATTAAGGTGGAGAAAAGATTGAGGTACAGGGGAAGGCCTCAATTGAAAATTAGTATGTCCTCTTGGAACTGCAGATGATAATGAACCTATTGTCATCAGTAATTTGGTGTGATATGAACAAGTGCATTGCTTCTGAGAGGGCAAACCTTACCTTCATTCTGTCAGCATTTTCTGTTTTCTTTAAAATGTTCTATTTCTGGGAAAAAAAAAAAAAAACAGACATCTTGAAAGAAAGCAAGACCTTTTTTTGTGAAGGAATTAGAGTCTTACTGCTTCCTTTGCCACACCCTTCATTGTCAGTGACCCTGCTGGTTGAGATTCCTTTTCCTGACTATAAATAAGAAAAGATTTCTCACACATGGGTGGTGGTGGTTGTAAGTCAATATGTGTGTATGAATCTGCATATAATTTATCTATCTGAACATTTTAAAGGCCTCTTAAATCTAATATGCCCAAAATTCAGTTTGTTGCAATAAATCAGCATTTTCTCCATAACCTTCATTTATTTATCATTAATTTATTTAGTTATTTGAAAGACAGACATGGGTTTCCTCTGCTGGTTCACTCCCCAGATGGCCACATTAGCCACTGGTAGACCAGGCCAAAGTCGGAGCTCAGAACTTAGCCCAGCTGGGGCCGGCGCCGTGGCTCACTTGGTTAATCCCTTGCCTGCAGCGCCAGCATCCCATTTAGGCACCGGGTTCTGGTCCCAGTTGCTCCTCTTCCATTCCAGCTCTCTGCTGTGGCCCGGGAGGGCAGTGGAGGATGGCCCAAGTGCTTGGGCGCCTGCACCTGCATGGGAGACCAGGAGGAAGCACCTGGCTCCTGGCTTTGTGCAGTGCTGGCTGTAGCGGCCATTTGGGGAGTGAACCAATGGAAGGAAGTCCTTTCTCTTTGTCTCTCTCTCTCTCTCTCACTGTCTAACTCTGCCTGTCCAAACAAAAAAAAGAACTCAGTCCAGCTGTCCCATGTCGGGTGCCAGACACACAAGTATTTCAGCCGTTACCTGCTGCCTCCCAAGGTGCTAGAACTGGGAGCAAAGCCAAAACTCAAAACCAGGCTCTCTGATATGGGGTGTTTGCATACCAAGCAGCACTGTCTTAACCATTGTGGATAGCTGTCACCTCCACAGCCTTCATTTCACCCACCATTCCTTTCTTTGGATATCCTTTATCACTTGTGTTCTGTCCACATTTATCCCACATTCCCAAATCATCTTACCAACTCCCTTTTTTCCCATCTGCCATATTCTAGCAAGGCCAACTCAAATATCTCATTTTTAGCCCATTATGTCCCATCATCCTACATAGAGGATGCCTATAAAGGCTTAAATTGAGCATAAATAAAACTTATAATAATTTTGAAATAAGTATCATATAATTGAAATATTTGGAATTGAAAAACTTGAGGCCGGCGCCGCGGCTCACTAGGCTAATCCTCCACCTAGCGGCACCGGCACACCGGGTTCTAGTCCCGGTTGGGGCGCCGGATTCTGTCCCGGTTGCCCCTCTTCCAGGCCAGCTCTCTGCTGTGGCCAGGGAGTGCAGTGGAGGATGGCCCGGATGCTTGGGCCCTGCACCCCATGGGAGACCAGGAAAAAGCACCTGGCTCCTGGCTCCTGCCATCGGATCAGCGCGGTGCGCCGGCCGCAGCGCGCCGGCCGCGGCGGCCATTGGAGGGTGAACCAACGGCAAAGGAAGACCTTTCTCTCTGTCTCTCTCTCTCACTGTCCACTCTGCCTGTCAAAAAACAAAAAACAAACAAAAAAAAAAACTTGAGATTCGACTGGGTTAAAGCAACTTTGCATTTGCAAAGTAGAAGTCAATCTTGTATTCTCCCAACAGTTTTGTGAAGATTATTTATATAAGCTAATGGCTTCTCTATGTTCCTCAAGGGCAGGGACATGGACTCATTCAGCAGTGTATCCCTATCTCTTATAATAAGTAATCAGTAAGTATTTATTTAATTGAATGAGTAAAGATCATATATCAAAGAACCCCTTAGACTAAAATGCCTGGAGAGCAATCTACATCTACAGCATTAGTATTCTGTTAGTATTCTACCATAGTGATAATTCAGATGTAGCTTCTAAGATGCAAAGGATTCTACTAGTTGCTCTACTTTAGTATCAGTGTTGTTCCACACTCTGCCCAGCATGGGCATAGGTGTTCATCACTACCTCATTCACATAATATTTTCAAGAATCCCCCACATGTTGATACATGTATATACTTTTTTCACTGTGCTGTCTTTAGAAGCCTAGAATTGAGTCACTAAGTGGATTATTAGGCTTGTGAGAAAAAGCAAGAGACTTATCGAAACTCGGGCTTCATTCTGCAGAGAAGGAAGAGAATTTTTTTACTCTTTTTATCGCAGGCAGTTATGGTAGTAGGTGTACACCTTCAGACAGTCTGGGGAATAGGCTTAGAAATATTTGGAATCTATCTCTTAAGTCTTGTCAGTCTCCTCCACTAAATCCAAAATTCTTCAGTGGAACCTCAAAACAAATTCCTGTTTCCCATGCCCTCATTCATTATCCGGTGATTTACACAGACACACACACACACACACACACACACACATTTTTCCCCAGGTTTTTTTTTTTTTATTGAGGTATAATGCCATTATAGTAAACTATTGATTTTAAGTTTTGAGTTTCCCCACCAAAAATGAGATACCTGCTTATATTACTTCTTTCATTGTATAATAATTTTTCCTTTTCAAGAACATTCTATAAATAAAATATCATATAAATGGAAGCTTCTATGTATATTATATCTGTTGTATATGTATATGCTTTCTTGGCTTCTTTCCTCATTGTGGTTTTGTTTTGTTTTTAAGATTCATTCCTATGGTCTCTTTCAGTGGCTTGTTACTTTTTGTTGTTGAGTCTATGAATATTGTGTTTATCCGTTCTCCTATTGATGGAATTTGGGTTTCTGAGTTGTTTTCCCCCTCTGGCCAAGGCAGTTCTCTTTCCCTTCTTTTTTCTAAACCAACAGCTGGTACTTAAAGTAATTGTGCTTATATATGATCTTGGGATTCATAATTTTGTGCTGGAGATGAGGAAGTTTAGCCAACATGGTCCACCCCAGATCCATGGAGTGCTGTCTTCATTCAGAAGTGTTCACACGAATAGTGCTAAATGCTTGTCTTCTGGCCTCTTTTTTTTTTCTGCCTTCTAAGTTATTCAAACCCAAAAAATTTGATACTGTTATAGATGAATATACTTGTAAGTACCCAGGATTTCTTTTTGGGGGCACCATAGTTCATTTTGTGGTTGATTCCATTTAGTGTTCCTAGCTTAACACTCACATCTCCTGAGCAACTTGAAAGAAATGGGTTATGTAAGTCCATGTGATCTTTGGAACGTGAATAGTAGTTGTCTGGGCTTTAAAGGCAATGGGTACAGAGAACCATCTCTTCCCTGGAAGTGGGAACCACTGATGAGAGGGCTCCTTTGCAAAAGGCAGCTGTCTTTTCTTGGGCTAGGAGGGAAGGTCATGTCCCCAACCCCCTTCAAAAGAAAAATATGATCTTTTGTCTTGTATGCTGTACTATGACACCAAATATGAAACTCTCCTTAACTTCTGATCAGTGGCTCCACCATCATAAATACATATATAAATTTGAGTTTGGGAATATGTATGTTTTGGGGAGGGCAAAAAGGAAGAAGTTTTTAACTAGGGTAAATCACTTTATTCATCATGAGAATGCAGTCTTTTATTGAAAGATGCTTTGGGCCAAAGTTTCAAATGAGATAAAGATTAGAATGATTTTTCTTGTAATCAGTTAGTAGGTAGAATATATTGAATTATTTTTAGTACCTATATATGGCTTCTTGGTCAGAGAGCCAAATGATGAGAATAGCCAGAAAAGTGGTTACTGAACCAATTTGTTCCTGCTTCGTATTGAGAACCACTATTGGTTTGCTTTCTTTTCTTGTTCTCCCCAACTTGCATCTAGCAAATGAAGGGAGCATATTACTCCCACTTATTACATTATTCAGGTTGTTTGTCTTTGAAATTTACCAAGAGGCAGGTGTCTCTTTGGGTTGGAGCCTCACCTGCACTTGTTGGCTGTTAGAGGTGGTCGTCTGGATTTTTCCTGGTGAAGTAAGGCCAAGTTGGGATGGATAATTGGTATAAATAACAGAGTGCTGCCATGTTTCTAAGGAGGAACTTTATAGTCAAGAAAAGGTCTGTGGTCTTCCCTTTGTACAAAGTTCTTCCCTACAGTTTTCATTGAGGATGTTTGCAACATCCTACCCAAACCCTAGTCCTGGATATTTGATCTCTGAAGCCATTCGTGTTACCTCTCCATCCCTTTGCTTGTTCAACATTTTGCTGTCAGATATTCTTGTGCCTGGAGAATCTTTATTCACATTTTTTCTTTCTCGGAGATGAAGACTTAGTTTGTTGCCTTCTTTTCTCCCCCTACCTACTTCTCACTTCTGTCTGCTCCTTTTCTCCACACCCCCATTCCCTGCCCTAATCTATTCCAAGGGCCTATCTCCAAAATGCTCCATTTTTCTACTTAAGTCTTACTCTTTCCCAGGGTTTATCTTTGAGATATATTTTGTTCATTTCAGTATACAAGTGGCTTTCAAAATTTCATGGAAAAATCTCATGCTATGAAAAAGCTATGCACAGATTTCAGTTTTTTGGTACTTACATAAACTTAACTTTTAATTCCATATTTCTATGATCTAATTATGGATTTTTGAACAAAACTCGATTCTATTTCCTACTTTCCATAAGTTTAAACTTGGTACAAGAACATGGTAAGATATTTATGTGTTTCTTTCTTTAGCTCCTTTCTTTAAGCAAATGTTAAAAGTCTTTGAATTTATTTTTAATATTTTCTTGTGGGCAAATCTTCCAACAGTACTTAGCCTGAGAGAGGGTAATTTTTCTATTATGGTATATACAGATGCTGAGATTTTGAAAGCTTCTCTTTTTTCCCTTTCTGCTTTCAAGCCTCATCAAGCTAGGCAAGCAATCTTGAGAATGAACTTCGGCTTTTTGTTTTTCTCCAGTATGTACATCTAAAGGCTAATGTACTGTGGGCCATGCCTAACTGAGAAAGGCTTGGAGTAGCACTGTCCCTTTCCTCACTTTGGTCTCTTGCACTGCTATTGTGAATTTCTGTGTAACTCATTCTTTTCTCCCTTGACAGGGTTGTTGGTACAGAGGAACGTATTCCTATTCCCCTCATGGATTACATCCTTAATGTGGTAAGATTCATTGTATGGCAAACTGAGTGAAGGGTGTGTGCTTTTCTGGAAAATGTGTGTGGTTATCAAAGGGTCTAATTATTTCCATATTTATATTTAGGCTCTTTTTAAAAATATATTTTATTTGAGAGGAAGAGAGACAGACAAACCTTCCATCTGCTTGTTTACTCTCCAAACGCTTGCAACAGACAGGGTTGGGCTAGTCAGAAGATTGACTCAATCCAGATCTCACACATGGGTGGTAGGGACTCAAGTACTTGAGCCATTATCTGCTGCTTCCCAGGGTGCACATTAGCATGAGGGTTGGTTGGAAGTTGAGGAGGCAGGACTTTAAGCAGCACTCTGTTGTGGGATGTGGGAGTCCCAGTGGGCTACTAAACTGAATTAAATGCCCACCCCCAGCTTGGGCTCTGTAAATGCAGAGGGGGAAATGTGCAGACCTTTTGTTTTTGTTCTGTGATGCTGGTTTGCCAAAGGCTAGCAGTCGTGCCTTCCTTTTTATTCCCAATTTTCTGTTCATTTTTACCATTCCCATTAGAATCCAAATAGGATGGAAGTGAGCTTTCCTACGCCAATCCAATATTTTCTGAATGTGTCCAGTATTTTTTTCCCATTACTTCCAATGTGGACTTTCCTTTTAACTTTATGAAAAATTCACAGGAAAAGGTGAAAAGTTTGTGTTTTCCCAAAATTGCATATCAATAAGGGACAGTCCACTTAGCACTTTTTCTTTGTTATTAAGCACTTCAGGACTTCCAGAGATGGTTTCTCTTGTGCCTATGTTTGGTTGCCCACATTTTTTTCCCTCGTACTCCTATAAACTGCTTCAGTTGGTTCAAATCACTCTTCCAGAGTTCCAGGTTTCCTTTGCATTAAAAAAAAAAGATTTATTTTCCTTTGGGGAGAAATGAACATATTATCATGCAAGAAGCACTAACTTATCATGTTAAGAAATTGGAAGAGAGGCTGTCGCTAATTCATAGTGAGGACCTGAGCAAGTCACTTGACTTCTCTGTGCCCTCAAATTATTTGATTGAAAAGGTAGTTTAGAAAGAACATGATTATTCTGTTTCCCAGGAATTTGTTAGAGTCTGTGTCATACACCTATCCCTGTTTGCCTGAGGTTTTGCTGTTCTATAACATCGTGATGTAACAACTACAATGCTACCTTTGTCCTTGCTCCAAGGTGGCCTTTTAGTTCCAAGTGTCAGGCTCTAACTTTTCTTAAAAAATTTTCATTACCTAGATGAAATTTGTGGAATCTATTCTGAGCAACAATACAACAGATGACCACTGCCAGGAATTTGTGAATCAGAAAGGACTCTTGCCTTTGGTTACCATTTTGGGTCTTCCCAATCTGCCCATTGACTTTCCCACATCTGCTGCCTGTCAGGCTGTTGCAGGTGTCTGCAAATCCATATTGGTAAGAAGCATTAGCCAAATATGTTCATTTCTTTGTAGAAATCAATTTTGTCATACTTCTGCATATATGTTTTTACTGTGGTCTCACCTACAGTTGAAAAATAATGACTAAATTTATATTATGTTATGAGTAAATTTTGTGACTAATATATATAGTGTGCCACATTATTTTTTATTGAGATGTCAAGATAATTTTTCTTTGTTCCTGAGTTTGGTATGTTGTTCTAAAATCATTTAGAGTTTATTGGAGAGAATAATATAGTATATATACAGGAAAGCTTTGTAGCTATGTTTTATTAGTGGGTTCTTTAAAATTTTTTATAGATACATATATTCTGGCATTTTTAGCCCTATATTTTTCCCTCTTTCATGTTTGATAGACACACAGATATATCCAAAATTATGTTGAAAAATGGAATGAAAGCTGCTTATTACGGTGGAAGAACCTTGAAATCCGTGCAAGTTTATTTATAATACACATTATTCTTGGACTTTTTGAAGACCCCTTGTATGCATGGATTTCAAAAATTTTTCATTCCCATTTTAAGGAACTTTTTTTCTTAATATTGGTTTATTTATTTTGGAAATCAGAATTAGAGAGAGAGAAATCTTCCATCCATTGATTCATTCCCCAGATGGCCACAACTGCCATGACTCAGCCAGGCTGAAGCCAGGGTCCTTGAGCTTCATCTGGGTCTCCCACATAAATGGCAGAACCCAAGTGCTTGGGCCGTTCTCCACTGCTTTTCCTAGGCCACTAGCAGGGAGCTGGATCAGAGTGGAGCAACTGAGACATGAACCAGCACTCATATGAGATGCTGGTGTCATAGGTTGTAGCTCTACCTGCTGCGCCACAACATCAGCCCCTCAATGAACTTTTTTTTTAACTGACTTCATATATTATTTTTAACATAATTGACCTGTAGTTCACTGTTGAATTCTTCTGAAAATGAATGTCCTTTATCTTACTTTTCTTTACTGGTTTTAACTAACATAACATGAAATATGATATCTTAACCATTTTGAAGTGTACTGTTCAGTCACATTGTAGTGTAACCAAACTCCAGAACTTTATTCATGCAGCAAAACTGAAGCTATTCATTAAAAAACTACTACTCATTCTTCCCTCCTTCCCTTGGCAGCTGTCATTCAAATTTCTGTCTAGATTTGTCTACAGTCTACAGTATGGAGGCACTTCTTTCTCCTTTTGTGACTAAGTTATTTCACTAAACATAATTGTGTCCTCAAAGTACATTCATTTTGTAGCATGTGTTAGAATTTGCTCCCTTTGTGAAGCTGGATAATATTTCATTGTATGTATAAACCAGTTTATCCATTCATCTGTTTATATGGATACTTGGGTTGCTTCTACCTTTTGGTGATTGTGAATAGTACTGCTATGAACACCAGTGTCCACATATCTCTTCATCATCTTGCTTTTAATTCTGTGGGGTATATAACTAGAAGTTGGATAGTTGGATCATATGGTCAGTCTATGTTTAGTTTTTGAAGAGCTACCAGTCTGTTTTCCGTAGCAGCTTTATCATTTTACATTCCACCAGCAATGCATAAGGGTTCTAGTTTCTCCAAATTCTCACCAATGCTTATCTATTGATTTTTTTTTTTTTTACCAATAGGCGTCATAGTGGGTATGAAGTGACATCTTATTTTAATTTTGACCTGTGTTTTCCTAATAATTACTGATGTTTAGTATCTTTTCAGCCATGTTTTTATCTCTTGAGAAAGGTCTGTTCAAGTCCTTTACTCATTTTGAAACAGGCTTTTTTGATTGTTGAGTTTTAGGACTTCTTTATAAATTCTGGACATTAATCCTTTATCAGATGCATGATTTGCAAATATTTTTCTCATTGTATGGATTGCCTTTTCACCTTGATGGTGTTCTTTTGCACACAAAAGTTTTAATTTCATTGAAGTCCATTTATCTTTTTTTTTTCTTTTGTTGCCTGTGCTTTTGGTGTCATATTCAAGAAATCATTGCCAAATCCAGTGTCATGCAGCTTCACCCTATGGTTTTCTTCTAGGAGTTGATGATTTTAGCACTTAAATTTAGGTCTTCTGTCCATTTTGAGTGAGTTTTTTTCATATGGTGTAAGATAAGGATCAACTTAATTCTTTCACATGTGACTATCCAGTTTTCCCAATACAAGACTTCTTCATTTAATGGTCTTGGCACTTTTGTTGAAAATCATTTGACCATAGATTGGTGAAGTTTTACTTTTGGCTTCTCTATTCTATACCATTGGTCTATAAATCTGTCTTCATACCAGTACCACTGTTTGGATTACTATAATTTTGTGATAAGGTTGAAAATCAGGAAAAGGGAGGTCTCTAAGTTTTTTCCTCAGGGTTGTTTTGGCAATTTTGGGTCACTTGAGATTTCCTATGAATGTTTGGAAGGGGTTTTTCTATTTCTACAGAAAACAAATGATAAATTGTCATTGGGATTTTGACAGTGAATGCTATTAAATCTGAAACTTTTATTGGCTGATTTGTGTAGTTACAAGTGATTCTGAAAAAGATATGCAGTTCCATATTGACTTTGAAAGATGCATAATTGTGACATAGCTTTTCAGTGTTCTGTTTTATTTTGCTCTTTGCAAATATTGAGTTAGATGATATTCATAAGAGATAAATGGAAAAAAACTGATCCATCTTTATCCTACCTCTAGGAGACACTGTAGAGGTTGGAATAGGTTTAAAGTCATTGGAAAACACATCGTTTTTCCTTTCCTTAGATTGCAAGCCATGGTTATTTTACTGTTAGATATTTTCTCTGGTTGGAAAGAAATCAAAAGGACCGTATAATCCACGGGTTGTCTAGGTGGTGCCTATCCCAGAATTGTTTCTTAGGAAGAAAAGAACACTGTAGTAGCAGTTTACTTCCATGCTTTTGAACCTTTCTTATCATTGCTTCCTACTGAACAAAATTTGGAATTAATCTTAAAGCATAATCTTTGCTATAAAGATATTCCAGTTTGGCCATCATGAGCATTTAAGTATGATTGGCTCAAGAAATTTGAAAGTAGTGTGTTTCTGTAGAAAGAGGTGTTGAGGTACATCATACCTGGATCATACTGTAGTTCTACCATGTCAGTGGCCATGACCATGTCAGAAATTTGGGAGGCTTTAATAGTCACTTCCTTTGTGACTATTAAAGCTATAATGCATATGAAGTTCATTACTTATTAACATTTTAATTGTTATTCTTTTTTCAGACACTATCACATGAACCCAAAGTTCTTCAGGAAGGTCTCCTTCAGTTGGACTCAATCCTCTCCTCCTTGGAGCCCTTGCACCGCCCAATTGAATCCCCAGGGGGATCAGTGTTGTTGCGAGAGCTGGCTTGTGCTGGTAATGTTGCTGATGCTACCCTCTCGGCCCAGGCCACACCTCTGCTACATGCACTCACTGCTGCTCATGCCTACATTATGATGTTTGTTCATACTTGCAGAGTTGGACAGGTAAGAATAATCTTAGAGCAATGCATGTTCATTTAAAGCCAGTGAAATACTTAGAACATTGGCAGGTCACCCTGCTTAGAAGCAAACCTACCTGGGCTATAGCTGAAAGAACCATCCGATTTAGGCTGAGAGTTTTTGATTGTGTTTACCCTTCTAGTGGAAAATTTACATTTGTGCATCAAGTTGCTGTGTTACTCTCCCTTGTGACTATATCATTATTATATGAACTGCACTTTTTAGAGAATGAGAGAGATTGTTATATTATTGGGCATTAATTTATATAGTCAGTTACCCTTTTACCAGACAAATCTCCATCAGATGGTCATCTGGCTTCACTACTTTCTAATCTTTATTATAAGTGTATGTAGGCCTGATAATGGGTTATTGAAGGACATTTTGCCACATAACATTTAAATCAATAGTAATTAGATTACTAAAAATGTCCTTAATATCAGGGTCTGTGCCTACAATCTCTTCTTGTGATTCCAGAAAAAAGGCATCTTTGTGTAGGTGCTCAGAATTTTTCTGACTTCATTCCTCAGGCAACTGATACCGAAGATCAGTGGTATCATTGCTGAACAGGGCTGTTTTATGTGTGCTGTTGAGTAGGAGTGTATTCTCTGCCATCAGTGGGTTAGTCACATCAGAAATAAAAAGCATAACTTGTATACTGTTCAGAAAACTAGCATAACAAAGCCTCAGGGTTTATTTTTTTGTATTACTTTTTATTAAATGAAAATGAAACAGTATTCAATTTAAGAATTAAATGTAAATATTCCCTGAAGTAAAGAGGTTAGAGAGAAATAAGAAGGCCTCCCTCCCCCTCCACAGCAAAATAATTAATAAATAAATTGTTAATGAGGCTACAAAATTGTTTCTTTGATTCAGGAAAAAAGTTGTCACTAATGTTTACCTTTTGCTTTACAAAAAGGGATGAGGACAAAAGTTAAAGACAGTTTGTAAATATTGTAAGGGAATAATGTGTGGAAGTGTTATCTTAAATATGGACATTTTGGTGAAGAGAATAATTACGTTAGAATAGTAACAAAGGAATAATATAATCTTAAACCAGCTGAATGTTGATTTTTGTCAAAGGACATCTCAAACTTGAAATTCTTTCTGCTTTGGCTGCAGAGTGAAATTCGTTCCATTTCTGTAAACCAGTGGGGCTCTCAGTTGGGTCTGAGTGTTCTGAGCAAACTGAGCCAGTTATACTGTTCGCTAGTATGGGAAAGCACTGTTCTCCTCTCTCTCTGTACCCCAAACAGGTAAGAGAATGCTCATCATCCCTTTTTATTATCTGCTAGCTTTTCTGACAAAGAAATGAAGCTCAGTGAGCCCAGAGGGTTATTGTGCTCAGGGATGGCAGAGTATGGTAAAGAGTTCAGAAGTTTTTGTTGTGTTGTCCACTTACCAACCTATGGACTGCATCACAAATGAGCATCTTTGATTTGATGACTCATTGTAGCTGTGTCATGTCAGCATAGAAGGTGTTTAACATTGGGTCCAATTGTTAGCCATATACGAAGAATCGAAATGGTAAGTGTTACATTATGAATTGCAGATTTTTTATTACATTCAGCTCGTCTGCTGCAGGAGGGATAGTGTCAGCAAGTTATAAAATATGTCTAATATGAGGATATTTGATAAAGTTCATGGAAAATAGGATTTAAGTTTGTTTTTGTGCAAAAGTACTTATTTAAGATTTATTTATTTATTTATTTGAAAGTCAGAGTTGCAGGGGGAGACATCTTCCATCTACTGGTTCATTCCCCAGATGGCTACAAAGTCTCTGGGGCTGGGCCAAGACAAAGCCAGGAGCTTCTTCTGGGTCTCCCACCTGGGTGACAGGTGCCCAAACATTTGTGCCATCTTCTGCTGCTTTCCCAGACCATTATCAGGGAGCTGGATTGAAAGTGGAGCAGCCGAGATGTGAACTGGTACCCATATGGGATGCCGGCGTCACAGGTGGTGGCTTTACCCACTGTGCCACAATGCCAGCACTGCAAAAATATTTTGAAATTTGTGCATACTTCAGAACGTTAATGGAAAACGTGTGTTAAGAAAAAAACTGCATGGATTTCAAAAATTTTTTTTGACACCAAAATAAATAAGTAAATGATAAGTGTTGGTTTTTCCTCACTGTTTATATCTTATTGATCTTATTGCAGCCTACCATCTGGTTGTGAATTTGGCCAGGCAGACATGCAGAAACTGGTTCCAAAGGATGAGAAGACAGGTACGGCCCAGGGCGGAAAAAAATCAGGTAACTCTAAGAAACTAAAATCTTACTTGTTCCCTTCAGTTCTGTTTCCCTGTTTTTATAGGTTTGTCATGAAAATGTCGCTAGCTCTGTTGTCCATAGTCCTTCAGTTTTCATCTTTTCATTGAATCATTACATATTACTATAAATAAACTATTTTAGTGTCTTTATAAAAACACATACACTTAATTTTAAAAATTAGAAAATGTAGAAAGAAAAATCACCCATATTTCCACCACCACAAAAACAGAGTTTGGAAGACTTTGCCTAATATCTTTCTCTGAGGTATTTGTGATGTCTTAGGTAAAATGCCTCATAGCTTTCTTGCTTCACTTAACATTAAGTGCCAAGTAAAGGTAAATGAAGTGACCATTCCCTGCCCTGTTAAGTTTCCAGTCCATTATTTTGAATAGTGAACATCTTTGTGGTTTTATGCAAATATAGATTGATTCCTAGAAATCACTGTATCAAAATATGGTGGAGTTTTAATTTTATTGTAAAATATCAAGACGTTTTGATGATATGTTGAAATAACAAAATTTTGGCCAACACCATGGCTCACTTGGCTAATCCTCTGCCTATGGCGCCGGCACCCCAGGTTCTAGTCCAGGTTGGGGTGCTGGGTACTAGTCCCGGTTGCTCCTCTTCCAGTCCAGCTCTCTGCTGTGGGCCGGGAGGGCAGTGGAGGATGGCCCAAGTGCTTGGGTCCCTGCACCCATATGGGAGACCAGGAGGAAGTACCCAGCTCCTGGCTTTGGATCGACGCAGCGCCAGCCATAGCGGCCATTAGGGGAGTGAACCAACAGAAGGAAGACCTTTCTCTCTGTCTCTCTCTTCACTGTCTATAACTCCCTCTCTGTCTCTCTCACTGTCTAACTCTGCCTGGCAAAAAAAAATTTTTTTATTATAGTATGCTAAAAAATTTATTATTTAAAACCTAAAGTGTTTCTTTTTACTTTTTTTTTTAAGATTTTATTTATTTGAGAGGTAGAGTTACAGACAGTGAGAGGGAGAGACAGTAAAAGGTCTTACATCCGTTGGTTCACTCCCCAGTTTGCTGCAACGGCCGGAGCTATGCCGATCCGAAGCCAGGAGCCAGGAGCTTCTTCCTGGTGCCCCATGTGGGTGCAGGGGCCCAAGCACCTGGGCCATCTTCTACTGCTTTCCCAGGCCATAGTAGAGAGCTGGATTGGAAGAGGAGCAGCCGGGACTAGAACCGGCGCCCATATGGAATGCTGGTGCCTCAGGCGGAGGATTAACCTACCACGCCACAGCGCTGGCCCCTCTTTTTACTTTTTAATGTGGCTGCTAGGAAAATTAAAATTATATGTGGATCACATTATATTTCTTTTAGATAGTGCTGGTTTAGAAAATTGCTTTTATGTTGTATCATAAAGCTCCAAATTGGAATAAGCCAAAATCATGAGCAATTTTTTGCCCTAATGCAACAAACCAAAAATTAGTAAAAAATAACTATTCCAGAACATTAAGCATAAAGCAGAAAATTTATTTAAGAGTCAGATGTCTTCATCTGCTGGTCCCCAAATGGCTGCATAGCTGAGACTGGGCCAGACTGAAGCCAGGGACCCGGAACTTAGTCTAGGTCTCCCACATGGGTGGCAATGGCCCCAGTACTTTGGCCATCTTCCTCTGCCTTCCCAGGTGCATTAGCAGGGAGCTGAATTGGAAGCAGAGCAGCTGGGACTCAACCACTGATATGTGATGTCTGCTTCAGAGTGTGCAGCTTAACCTGCCGTGGCACATGCTGACCCCTCCCCCCCACAAATATACCAAATTTAACTCAAAGAAATCAAGCAATTTACTAAGAACTGAGAATGGGATTAGATTCACTTGCAAAGAACTGACTCTCCTAAGAATCCAGATGTATTTTTTCCAGCAGCTTCTTGAACACTTTTTGCAAAGAGCACTTATTTTCTATTTGACTTTTAGAGTATTGAAATGAAAACCTGATAACTTCTTTCAGTTTGCATAAAGATTAATTTTTAATTCTTACAGCACACACATATAACAAAAAGTCATCCCATATTTGCATACAATATTCTTAAATACTAGGAGTAGAATTCTCCAGTGATAATCTGTAATGTCAAATTTGAGTTTGTCAATAAAATAGAAAATTATAGCAGAGCACCTGCGTTGAGAGCAACAGGCACTTTGTACACTGCAGTCCATGTGAATGGTACCCCAGGGGTTGTGCTGTACCTATGGCAGTCTCCCAGGGGAGCCCTTTGTTAAGACAGTTGATATGCTTTCATTTGAAGATGTCAACATTAGCTACTTAATACAGCTCCAAACAGAAAAGCATATCGGTACACTTTCTGGCTGTTTTAGTTTTTAAGAGTAACATATACCATAGGTAGCTCGTTCTTGAGATTCAGAACAAGGCACCAGGTAAGTGCTGGCTCTAGAAGGTCTTAATGTTTCTTTCTTGTATCTGCAGATGGAGAACAGGATGGAACAGCTGGAAGTATGGATGCTTCTACCCAGGGCTTATTGGAAGGCATTGGACTAGATGGTGACACATTGGCTCCCATGGAGACAGACGAACCTACTACTTCAGACTCGAAGGGCAAATCTAAAATCACACCAGCCATGGCTGCCAGAATCAAGCAAATCAAGCCTTTGTTGTCAGGTGAGTGATTTTCTTTTTTCTACTTCCATTTTTGGCTTTTCAGAGCCTCAGCCATTCCTCAAACTGAGTTGAAAATGCTATATACTTTGATTTCACAAAGTTTGAAATTTCTGTGAGTTGCTTTCAGTTGTACGTTGTTGAATGCCTATGATGTAACAGGCTCTGTAACTGCTAAGAATATAGAGTACAAGGGAATCTTCTTTCTGAGTGCTATGTCTACCCTCCCATCTTAATTCCTTCTCTTCAACTATTGCAAATGGCTTCTGCTCCTACCATTCCACTAATACTGAATCCACTGATTATGTTTCAGTTCCCTTCTCATCTGTCTGCAGTTGGACAGTTGCCCACCATTTCCTTCTAGAAGCACTTTACCCTTGTTTGTGTGTGTGTATGTATGTGTGTGTGTGTTAGTAAACTCTCCTAATTACCTGATTTGTTACTCTACTAGTATCCTCTTCGGTTTTCTCTTCTTTAAATTTTGCTGACAAGTGACATAGTCTGGTATATGTTTTATTAAAGTCACTGGCAGCTCCATGAATACTACATTGGCAGGACACAAGGATGCACACTGATTTGTATTTGCCATCTTTTACCCCTTAACATAATATCGATGGTTGGCCTATTTTGTATATTCCTTAGTAGTTGCCTCTTCCTGATGCTTTAAAGAAATGTGAAAGTCTAACTTCTGGGCATCTGGAGCCCTGCTGAAAAGCAGAAAGTGGCCTTTGCTATTTCCATTTTTTTATCTTAAATCTTAATGAATTTTACACTTAGTTGAATTTTGAAAGTTTACCAGCAGTATCCCCAAATTAAAGTAAAATTGACCATCTGAGATGATATCCATGTTTATCTCACCTTGCTTTGTTTCACAAAACTTTTTGATATGACCTTAGAGCATTCTAAGAGGGCTACTTTGCAGGCACAGTATATGCTTTTGATGTCTATTTCTCTGTGATCACTGCCATTTAGTTTTTTCTCTAGTCCTTGAACTACCTTTGAGCCACTTTGCTGTCTGTTTACCTGAAAGCCATAGTGAGAAAATACAAACCTAATGTTTGGATGTGTTTTTCCCATTGACTTGAATTCATTAGGTTTTCAGTGCCTTGGAATACCCACCTTCCAGCTAGATAGTACATGTATACGTGTAGCCCAGGATTAAGAAATCTTAATCTGAATGAAATAAGAAGAAGGACTCTTTCCTCTCTTGCTATGCTGTATGTCTCAGAGCTTACTAAGTTTTAAGCTTGAAATGTGACATGAGCTCCAGTAGAGCTTGTTTTTATACCATGGATTCATATGTGCATGTACATCCTTACAAGACATAATTTGATTCAGACTTAGCCCTTCTTGTCTCTATATCATGATGAAATAGTGTTTATTTGAAAAAATGCTCTGTAGCATTTCCGTTTGCTTTTTAGAACTACTAAATACTGTAGAACTGTAAAAGTACAGAAAAGTATTTTACAGAAAAGCAGAGAAACAATGTTTAGGCTTAATTTTCTTTCTCTTTATGCATTTTCTTTTTCTATGCTTGTATTTGTAGTCCAATTTTTGTTCAACAATAGAAGGGTACTTCCAGAAAATGTCATGGAAAATGGAATTAAAAATAAATTTATCTTAGTGCAGAAATAGTTGAAATCCATGCATGTGAATGGTCTTCAACAAATTCTTAGAAAGTGTTATGGAAAAAAACATGAATTTTTTGCACCAAAAACCTTATCTTTTCATTCCATTTTTCCATGAACATTTCAAAGTCCCCACATAAATTAAAAAACGTGTCCTGTAGAGATGAACATTTGAAGTGTATAATTTACCTAATTCTGTAAGTGAAATTTTTATGCTTTCTCTAGCATTTCCCCCCTTAAATCTTTCATATTGTGATCAGACAATATATAATGTATACCTCTGAATGCTTATTTGTTATTCACATTTGTTACATATGTTACCAACATACTTCTGTCTTCTCATAAAAAAGGAATTTGAACAAATTTCCTTTTTAGATTACCGTATGTGGAGACAAACTCAAATGTTTCCTAGGTATTCTTTGGGAGGAAGTGGTCATTCATAAGAAAGTATTAATGGTAATGTGTCTATTGTAATGAAACCCATTTTGAGAATACAGTCTTATTTGGACTTCTGGGTTCTAGCTTCATCCAGATTAGGCCGAGCACTTGCCGAGCTATTTGGACTCCTTGTTAAACTTTGTGTGGGGTCTCCTGTGCGCCAGAGACGGAGTCATCATGCCGCCAGCACGACTACAGCACCAACACCCGCTGCTCGATCAACAGCCTCAGCCCTCACTAAGCTACTGACAAAGGGTTTGTCTTGGCAGCCTCCACCATATACACCAACGCCCCGCTTCAGGTGAGGTTCTGCTGTAAGATGCAAGGACTAGAATGTTGCCATAAAAGCAGTGTAATTTGCTGAATGAACTGTTTGGTCCCTTACTAACTCCTGATGCATACCCCAAAGAAAGTGTGAAGTGCTTGTTTTATTTGTATCTAGTACAACATAGAAATGTCCAAGGCATTTGCAATCAGAATGCATTTCAGTAACCCTTTATTTTAATGACCTTTATTTTAATAACCCTTTGTTTTAAAGTTTTGTTAAATTTTACTCTTGGCTTTTACGTGAATTTTCCATTGCTTCTCTGTCTGCTTCTGAGAAGGTTGAATTTTTTTTTTTTTTTCATTTTCCCTCATTCAGGCTGACATTCTTCATCTGTTCAGTTGGTTTCACATCCCCAATGCTGTTTGATGAGAGGAAGTATCCCTACCACCTAATGCTACAGAAATTTCTCTGCTCTGGAGGCCACAACGCTCTTTTTGAGTAAGGATCATTTGCTTCCAAGAGAAGCATTTTTTGGAGTTTGGTCTTTTCTTTGTGCCTTTCCAGCCCACAGCTTTCTAAGTCACCTATCTTTTGTCAGTAGGATACATATTGTTAATGTCCTTGGCATTGTAAACTTTTAGCGTGTTTGTCTGTTTTCCTTGGAGGTTGATATTTAGCTTGTCCTAGGGGTGTTTAAAAGGGTCTCTGCTTTTCCTTGTTGAACTTCTGGTTCACAGTATATATTTCTCTAATGGGCTTATCTTTTCTGTTTCCCTAAATACAGTAAGTTTTCTCATTTTCTTGGTCATAACATTGTAAACTGAGTTTCTCTCCTTTGGCAGGATGGGGACAGAGGTAAAGCTTTAAAAAGTAGAGTTAATAAATGGTGGACAGGAGTTGACACTGTGGCATACTAGGTTAAGCCTCTGCCTGTGGTGCCAGCATCCCCTGTAGGCGCTGGTTCAAGTCCTGGCTCCACTTCCAATTCAGCTGCCTGCTAATTCCTGGGAAAACAGTAGACGATGGTCCAAGTGCTTGGCCCCTGCACCCACGTGCCAGACCTGTGTGGAAGAAGCTTCAGATCATCCCAGCTCTGGCTATTGCAGCCATTTGGGGAGTGAAACAGCAGATGGAAGACCTCTTTGTCTGTCCCTTGCTCTGCCTCTCAAATTTTTTAAATGGTAGATTAGAAGCAATACCTCCTGGGAGGAAGGACATGTAGTACCAATATAGAGATTTCGGATCTTTTAAATGTATAACCACCTCCACCCCCAATCTCAAACACTAATATGCTAATTCCACATTTTCTCTTAATTGTGTTTTAGAACTTTCAACTGGGCTCTGTCCATGGGAGGCAAAGTCCCTGTTTCTGAGGGACTGGAGCATTCAGATTTACCTGATGGTACAGGAGAATTCCTAGATGCCTGGCTTATGCTAGTGGAGAAGATGGTGAATCCCACCACGGTGCTTGAATCTCCACATTCACTGCCTGCCAAATTGCCTGGAGGTGTCCAGAACTTTCCACAATTCAGTGCCCTGCGCTTTCTTGTGGTAACTCAGAAAGTGAGTATTTGGCACATAAAAGCAAGAAAAATTTCTCATGCTTACTAGGTAACTCCTATTTTGTTCTGTCCTCCTTGGTGAAATAACGTGATTGCTGAAGAACCATTGGATGGGGCTGTCTTACAGAAGGGAATACAGAGACCATTTGAGAATTCTGTAGTATAAACTTCAGATTGGTACTTCCATATTGAAGTATATGCCCTTTTTCTTTGTTTCTTTGGGGCCTCTCAGTGCTGACCTAGGATTTTTCTTGTTGACACTAACAGATTGTGGCAGGACTATTGCATAGGTCTTAAACTTATTCCTCTTGGGACTTTGAATTGAGACAAAATGATCTTCACAAACTTTTCAAATAACTTAACAGGCAGCCTTTACTTGCATCAAGAACCTGTGGAATCGGAAACCGCTGAAGGTGTATGGTGGGCGAATGGCTGAGTCCATGCTAGCTATTTTGTGCCATATCCTCCGTGGAGAACCTGTGATTCGAGAGAGACTGAGCAAAGAGAAGGAGGGATCTCGGGGAGAAGAAGATGCAGGGCAAGAAGAAGGTGGCTCCCGCAGGGAACCTCAAGTCAACCAGCAGCAGCTACAACAGGTAAGGTGCTGCTAGCCTGGCACTCCAGGCTCCAGACTTTGCACCTAAACCAATCCAATGCTTGTGAGTTTTCTAGGTTCATGTACCACTAAGTGCCCTGTCCTGTTAGCTAAGAGATAGATTTAAATTCACTCCCTCCTAGCAGTTTTTTTTTCTCCTAAGGAAAGCTGGGGTGTAGTCCCAGTGCTCTGCACAGGTACTAGATGTGTGTCCTCCTAAGCACATTAATTACTATTGGAAGTCTTAACAGTATTCTCAGTAGCCTGCTGCTTCCAGCTTCTTTGGAGGCGCTCTCAGTCCATTTTCTGTTGCTGATAGCACAGGACCTCATGCTGGGTCTAAGTTATAAAGAAAAGAGACTTATTTTTGGCTCATGGGTGTGGTTCAGTGTTGCATCTGGTGGTGATGGCATTTTTGCATGCAGAGTCCCAAGGCAGTACAGGGCATCAATGGTGAGAGGCCTAGACAAACTGTCTTATAGCAGACCCACTCTCAAGATAACCTGTTAATCCATTAGTTGCATGAATAGATGAGTCCATTATTCACCTCTTAAAGTCCCACCTCTTAATATCTAAAATTGGGATTTAAGTTTCAACAAGAGTTTTAAAGAAGACAAACCATAACAGGCAAATTTTGCTTGGCTATTATCTGGTTAACCTGTAAAGGTGGAGGGATGCTGTGGTCCAGCTTTATTCTCCAAGAGCAGTTTGAAACTTTAGTCAGTACAAAACCTTTTTTTCTATTTCCAAATAAATTTTTCATCCACATTGTAAAAATTGGAGACTAGAAGGGGGAAGGAAACAATACATAAGATCCTTCCTCTTCAGCCTCTGAGTGTTTCAGCATTTTGCTCTTGGAATTTTTATGTATGTGTGTTCTCTGTGTCTAGAGTGCTTTTCACATCTGTCTTCTATTACATGCGTGCATCATTTCTTTGAAAAAGTAATTAATACTCACTTTAGAAAACTCGAAAAACACAGCGATGTATTTTTTACAAGACATTCATAATGACTACCTTCACTCAAGGTCGTCATTGTCTTTCTTTCTAAGTCACTTGGTTCTGTGCCTGATTTTAATCTAATCAACATCAAACACTATGTAGAGCTGCACTGCCGTCATTAAGAGATGTTTTTGTTTGATGTTTTAAGGCTGTGGTGTATAAGTACCTTATGTGTACATCTCATGATTTTCTGCTTAGTAGTAGAATTCCTAGATCAGTTTTTCGGGCACATCTTCAATTACCAGTTTATTTTCTAGATCCTTTATGGTTTCAGTCTTTTAATTATAGTTAACCCTGTTAGTCACAATAACCTCTATCCTCCTCCCCCACTTTCTTAGAGAATGGAAATGAGAATCACCTTGACTTCCTTCCTCAGTAGCTTTAATGTTTCAATGCTGTGGAAGCACCAAACAGAAAGGGTTGTACGTGTTACTAACTGCCTTGACTTATACATGCTTTCAGTTCCTATCTTGAAAAGAGTCCTTTCTTTCTAAAATGCATTTGAATTTTTCAGTTCATATGGTGCTGAACTCTTGCATTCTTTTTATAGCTCATGGACATGGGCTTCACAAGGGAACATGCCATGGAGGCCTTGTTGAATACCAGCACCATGGAGCAGGCCACAGAGTACCTTCTAACCCACCCTCCTCCAATCATGGGAGGAGTTGTTCGAGTGAGTTGGCTCAGGAGCTCTGATTTTCGAGGATATTGCTTTGGCTGCCGATATCCTTTTTTTTTTACCCTCATCCTTCCATCACTGATCTTTCTATAAGCTGCTTCTCATTTTCAAATACCTCCATGCCAATATTTTCTTTTTCATGGTAACTCTCAAATCTCCAGAATATACCTCGGCCATGCAAATTACTGGACTTGGTTTGCAGAATAACCCATAAGTCAAAAAGAAGTAGAAGAGGCACACTTTATTGAGATGGAGAATTAGGTGGTCACATTGAAGCCCCCCTTTCTGTGCTTAATTTTCATTCTGATTAATCCCCTCGGTTCTTGTAGTGACCAGGTAAGCCTAGTTGATTTTCTCTAGAGAAAGCAGCATGTTCCATCTCTAAAGTATCAGCACAAGATGTCTGATTCATTGTGAGTTGGGGAAGCCGCATTGGGTTTTTGTGTGGATGTATGTAGTTGCTGGATTTTTTTGTTGTCGTTCTGTAGGATCTCAGCATGTCCGAAGAGGACCAGATGATGAGAGCAATTGCCATGTCTCTGGGACAGGATATTCCAATGGATCAAAGGGCAGAGTCACCTGAGGTAACTAGGAAATGGAGTTCAAAAGGGCTTGGTACATTAATTAGTATTTCTATGAACATTAGGCTACCATGTAATTAGTGGTAGAATTAAAGTTTAAAGAAATAGGTGCAAGTACTCATTTGTCCCAACTATGCCATCCATCACTGAGCTACCCCACATTGACCTGAATCTTTAGGCGAAGCAGAAGAAGCATTAATCTTTATTTCCAGACTTCAAAATGTACTTGGTAGTGCCCATTAGGCCAAACTTGGTACCAGTCATTTTAATTTCATATACTGGCAGACAATAGAAGACAGTGTCTAAAAGTAATTTTGTGGGAGATGGTGTAGGATGCTGCAAATAAATTGTCAGGATTTTATGATATGAAGATTTACCCCCCTTCTGCCTTCCCTTAACCTGAGTATCTGCCCTCATATTCATTGCCACACCATGATGAAAGTATCAACTGCTTGAGAAGGTAGGGGGTATTCATATGGTGAGGTAAATCCATTCTGAAGGTCTCCCTCACTTTTCTTCCTCCACCTCTTCCGTATGCTATCACTCTTCCTTCCCTGCCTCCAGGAAGTTGCTTGCAGGAAGGAAGAAGAGGAACGGAAAGCCCGGGAAAAGCAAGAAGAAGAAGAAGCTAAGTGTCTGGAGAAATTTCAGGATGCTGACCCTCTGGAGCAAGATGAGCTCCATACTTTCACAGATACCATGTTACCAGGCTGTTTCCACCTTCTTGATGAGCTGCCAGACACAGTGTACCGGGTGTGTGATCTGATCATGACAGCAATCAAACGTAATGGAGCAGACTATCGGGACATGATTCTGAAACAAGTTGTCAATCAGGTAAGCTCTCAAGGGGCCGTAAGAAGAGGCTAAGTGAAGTGGTTTCCCTGCCATCTGTCAAAACCTGATTTCTGAAATAACATTATTTTTGAATTCTACTCCATATGGGTATAGTCTTGGGCTTATTTTGATCTGGTAGTCTAGTTCTTACTTGAATGTTTCTTGCAACAGTGAACTATGTCACAAAAAATATCTTCAGGAAAGAAAAACAGAGCTCTTTTTCTAGCCTCTTTTATAAATATATATATACACACACAAACAAATGTCTAAAACATGTCTTGCTTAAGTCAAGTTCAGCCCCATCCCATGGGTTAATGATAAATAAATGTTTTTTCCTCCTTTGTATCAATCCCTTCAATAAATAGATCCCCATCATGATGAGTACTTGTGGTATCTTTTTTAAGTCATGCTTTACCTCATGAAATCAATTTATTCATTAATTTATGCTAACTATGTAGAAGTAAAATCAAAAATTATCCAAAATGAGATAGCCAGTTAATGTTTTGGTTGTAATTTTCTTTTTTATTTGTTAATCTATTCATGTACTTAAATCATTGAAATCTTTTTTATATGGCTTTTGTTATTTATTTCTTTAATTGATGATAGTAAGAGTCCACATTTATGAGGTACAGTGTGATAATTTGATACTTGTGTACAATGTGATGATCAGATTAAGATGACTAGCAGTCTCCTCTCCTTTAACATTTGTCATTTCTTTGTGTTGGCAAGCTTTGAACAGGACTCTTCTAGTTCTTTATAAATAGAATGCTATTGTTTTGTTTTGTATAATTTTAAAACCTAGAAATGGAAAGAAATAAAAAAGGGAAATGCTTTGGGGTGGCATCAATATAAACATATAACTATAAAACATCTTTCACAGAAAGGTTTAGTATCTTTTTCATCTACATTAAGAACTTAAATGATCATAATAAAACTAAAGCTATGATATAAAAGAGCAATAATTTCAAATTAAAATTTAATGTATGCAAACAAAAACCATACTGACATTTCTAACATGCATGGTTTTTGTTTTTTGTGATAACTCTGGGGGAAATGAAAGATTGATAAAGTGTAAATCGGTAGAACATTTTGGGGGTTAACTATCTGCACCAGGGATTCTTAAAATATGAATTGCCTAGGTCTTGTTCTGTGCAGCTGGTTACATTGTCACCTGTGAGGCCGCATCCCACCTGAGCACCTGTTTGAGACCTGATTGCTCCACTTCCATTCCAGCTCCCTACTAATGTTCCTGGGAAAGCAGTGGAAAATGGCCTAAATCCTGGGCCCCTGCCACCTGCAGGAAGCTCCAGACTCCTGGCTTCAACCTGGCCCAATCCTGGCCACTGGGGCTATTTGCAGAGTGAACCAGCAAATTGTAGTCTTGTAGTCTAGCCCAAGAAAGTAGTCATTTGGTGATGTTCCTTTAGAACCATACATCTTTTGGTACAGACCCAAATCTGTAACATGTTACTGTTTATCTATCTCTCTTCAGTGAATGTGTTGGATTAGGAGCATCCTAATAGGTTGAAAATATTTTCACTACCATTTCCTGTCTGGGTCACTTTTTTGCTTCTGTAGGTGTGGGAAGCTGCGGATGTATTAATCAAAGCTGCTCTTCCACTGACAACAAGTGACACAAAAACTGTGTCAGAGTGGATCAGTCAGATGGCTACTCTGCCCCAGGCCTCCAATTTGGCTACTAGAATCTTGCTTTTAACATTGCTTTTTGAGGTAAGATTTGGATTCTTTTGAGCCCTATAATTAATTTATCAAAGAATTATCAAATACCAATTTTATGAGGCATTGAATTAGATGTGTGAGGCATATTTCATGAAGCTAAGTGAAAATGAGCACAATTAAGTACATACTACAGTATTCTGGGCTACATAAATTATATCAGCAATACTGTTTTGTGTGAGTTTGGGAATGGTGTATGTGTCACTTCTGGATAATGTGAGAAAGATTTCTCAGAACAAGTGCTAATTGATTGTATTGTGTCTTAAAGGATTATAAGGTGGCAGTTAGAAAGACAAGTATTCAAATTACTATCATAGTTTGGTCATGGAATATTTTTGCCCCTTTGAAGAAACCTAACTGGTGGCCACATAAAGGGCGGGGTGTGGAAATTGGAATTTGGTCAGCATTAAGGTGGAAGCGTCAAGTGGAATCAGGCTCCTCCTTTCCTTACCTGATGAGTCAGCTTACTTGAGGCAAGAGCATGACTGGAATAAGACATGATTCTTGTTCTAATCAACATAGGAGCTAAGAGGCAGTTGACCTTGGGTTATTCATTTGTAGCTCTTCATGTTTAATTTAAAACCGAACTTAATGAAATAAACTCCTTATAAGAAGGCCAAATGGTGTGCCTACTCTCCAGGGACTTTCCCTTTGTGCTAGATGTAATCATTCTTTTTATAGCACCTTATGCATAGATTAAATACTTGGGAAAGTTTCTTAAATAACTAACTTTTTTGGATATTCATTTCCAGTTACAGGTAACACATTAGTGTAGCCCCAGGAGTAGGAGCCATTAGTGTATTTATTCCATCTGCTTTTTAAGATTCTAAAACTTCTCTGCAAATTGGAGACTGCAAGTTCCACATGGTTAAGACTGCACAGCTAAGATCACAATGCCTGATGATATGAATATTTTCATATTAAACACATAGTAATGTGCCAGGCACTGTGTGGAGCGCATTGAATAACCTCATTAATCATCACATTACCCTGGAGATAAAAGTTTAATTCCCTCAGACCCATGAGAAAGCTAGAACCTAGAAAATTTTAAGTAACTCATTTCACATTACACAGCCAGTAAGTGGTAAGGTAGAATTCAAATCCAGCAAACTGTATTACTATTTACCTTCATGTTCTCCTACACCTTCTAAATTCTTGATACTGAGTAGAAGTTGCTAACCTGGTTTATTTTTTTTGCTTTGATTAATGATTCAGGAGCTGAAGCTGCCTTGTGCTTGGGTGGTTGAATCCAGTGGCATCCTTAATGTTCTGATCAAGCTCTTGGAAGTGGTTCAGCCTTGCTTACAGGCCGCCAAGGAGCAAAAGGAGATCCAGACCCCAAAGTGAGTGACTGTTTCCAGCCTGTTTGATTTTGTGTTGCTGTGGGACTTGACCCCTCAAGCTTAAGGTCTGTATCTCAGGCACTTTTCTGGCTCACATATGGGTCAAATCTGGATACTTTAAGTATTTTGAAAATTGTGAGGTGCTTAATGAAATAAAGATACATTCTGCCAATTTGCACATATTTCAGACTTTCCCAGAAGAAATCATTTTTTGTTTTTAGGTGGATCACCCCTGTGTTGCTCCTGATTGATTTCTATGAGAAGACAGCCATATCCTCAAAAAGGAGAGCGCAGATGACTAAGGTGTGTGATATATATATGGTTGGCAGGACAGTCTAGGTTTCTTGAGAAAAGAGCAGACTGTAAGAGAATATTAGAGGGCAGTGAAGAATGTAAAGGTCTCTGACCAAAGTATAAATTTCATTAGGGATCTTCAGAGCCACATTTCTGTTCTAAGTGGTGAGTTGGAGCTGCTGGCCCAGTGCGCCAAGCACTTACTCTGGAAGTCATTGTTAAAGGGATTTACGGTCTCTGGAAGAGGAGTGGCTCTCATGTTATGTGAAGCCCTGAGTGTGCAACAGTTCCTCCAAAGACAAGTGCTCCACAGAGAAAGAATATTACATGTGACATTACCTTACTACCTTCTTAGAAGGAGAGGTTTTGTTCCCGCAGATCGGAAATGAATGTTCCCTTTTTGGGGAAAAACCATTAGAAACAAAAGGAAAGTAGAAGATGGCAATACAAGGATGTAGATGGATTTTTGCTTAGATAGATCCTAAGGATTGTGAGGACTAATGTCAATGGAAACGCAGTTTTCAAAACTTGCTACATGTCCAGTATATTTCTTTTTCCTGGATTAGTTTTAGCAATGAACAGTGATGAAGTTACTATCACTGACAACCTTGAAGGAAATACCAAGGAGAAAATTTTTTTTGCTTTGATATTTAGTACCTACAGTCCAACAGCAACAACTGGCGCTGGTTTGATGATCGCTCTGGGCGTTGGTGTAGTTACAGCGCAAGCAACAACAGCACTATTGACTCTGCCTGGAAATCGGGAGAAACAAGTGTACGGTTTACCGCAGGCCGAAGAAGATACACTGTCCAGTTCACTACAATGGTGCAGGTATATGCTGATCAGAAGCTATAAACTATATTACAAATTGGGAAACATGCCTTTTGATTTTCTTTAGGAAACAACAGTCTTAGCAGGATTACCACTACTGAATTTGGCTTGGTTTTCAGGAAATTAAGTCTTCTTTTCTTTTTTTTTTTTTTTTTTTAATTTTTTTTGAAAGATTTATTTGAATAATCAGAAGTTAGAGAAGAGAGAGAGGTCTTCCACCTGCTGTTTCACTACCCAAATGGCTGCAGCAGCTAGGGCTGGGCAAGATCAAAGCCAGGAGTCTCATCCCTGGTCTCCCACACGGATGGCAGTTGCCCAAGTATTTGGGCCATCTTCTGCTTTTCCAGGTGCTAAAATCAGCTAGGAGTTGAATCCGAAGTGGAGCAAGGGCCAGCTCTGTGGCACAGTTTTTTAATCCTCTGCCTGTGGTGCCGGCATCCCGTATGGGCACCAGTTCTAGTCACTGCTGCTCCTCTTCCAATCCAGCTCTGCTATGGCCTGGGAAAGCAGTAGAAGATGGCCCAAGTCCTTGGGCTCTGGCTTCGGATCAGCCCAGCTCCAACTGTTGTGGCCGTTTGAGGAGCCAACCAGCAGATGGAATACCTCTCTCTCCGTCTCTCCCTCTCTAACTCTACCTCTCAAATAAATAAATAAAATCTTTAAAAAAAAAAAGTGTATCAGCCAGAACTTGAACTGGTGCCCACGTGGATTGCTGGCATTGCAGGCAGCAGCTACTCACTACACCACAATGGTAGTCCCTAAGAACTGAGTCTTCTAAAGTTATTGATGAGACCAGAAATCTGTGCAGTTTGATACTATCCTTCCTGGAAATGAATTTTAAGTGTTCATTCCAGGGTTAGGGAGTTGATTAGGGCTGATCTTGCTCTGTTGGAAAGTTTAAAGTTCATTATAGGGCCTTGTATATACCAGTTTTCTTCCTGGGTTTTCTCTTCTATAGATGATGGGAATGGAACAGATTGCCAGGGTTTCTTCCTGTTACATCATTTTCCTGGGAAGTTCATACACACCCATGTGCACCTTTATAATTCCTTTTTTTGGGAGAGATATTTTTTTTTGTCTGCTTGAATTCCTAGGTTAATGAGGAAACAGGAAATCGACGCCCTGTGATGCTGACTCTCCTCAGGGTACCACGGCTGAATAAAAATTCAAAAAACAGCAATGGACAAGAACTAGAGAAGACGCTGGAAGAAAACAAAGAAATGGATATCAAACGCAAAGAAAATAAAGGCAATGGTATGGACTTTTAGTTTCAAGTTTTAAGGAATGTTTTAGTCTAGGGTGCCTTTGTGGCTTGCTCTGCCCTCTTCCATTGCAAGTGATTTCCTTTTTGGCAGATTGCTTGACAAAGTAAAGATACACAGTCTTCCCTTATGCCTTTTCATCTGGTCTTATAATCGGTGTGTAGTGTATTTTTCGTAATAGGACTCAAGTGCTTGGGGGATTCTTAGGAGGGAGAGGTATGGAAGGAAATGTCAAATCAAACTGCCTAAACTTTGATTTTTTTTTCTATTTGTAGATACCCCCTTGGCTCTAGAGAGTACAAACAGTGAAAAGGAGACAAGCCTGGAAGAAACAAAAATGGGGGAGATACTGATCCAGGGCCTGACAGAAGATATGGTGACTGTTTTAATCCGGGCCTGTGTGAGCATGTTGGGAGTCCCTGTGGATCCAGACACTTTGCATGCCACCCTTCGCCTCTGCCTGAGGCTCACCCGGGACCACAAATATGCCATGATGTTTGCAGAGCTGAAGAGTACCCGCATGATCTTGAATTTGACCCAGAGCTCAGGCTTTAATGGGTTTACTCCTCTGGTCACCCTTCTTTTAAGACACATCATTGAGGATCCCTGTACCCTCCGTCATACCATGGAAAAGGTGAGACATTTTGGTGTCATGCTGATTTAGATCTACATCATACCTTTGTTCTCCTCAGTCTTAAGCAAATAGACTTCTGCTTATGATACATAGCTAGATTTATATATATTCTCTACCCTATCCAGCAGAATTTCCCAACTGTGCAGAAACTTGCCTGGATATGGTTGATTATCTTGCTGAATGACATTAAAAGAAAGAACTGGAAAATTCATTTATATTCATATATATGAGTGTTTGTTTTTAATTTTTATAAAACTAAAAAAATTTCATTACTTATTTGAAAATCAGAGTCAGAGAGAGAGAGAGATCTTGCATCTGCTGGTTCACTCCCCACATGGCCGTAACAGCCGGGTCCAGGACAGGCTGAAGCCTGGAGCCAGGGGCTCCCACATGGGTGTAGGGACCTAAGCACTTGGCCATCCTCAGTTGTTTTCCCAGGCTCATTAACAGTGAGCTGGATCAGACGTGGAGCAGTCAGGTCTCGAACTGGCACCCATCTGAGATGCCAGCATCACAGGCAACAGTTTTACCCACCACACCACAACTGCAGCCCTAGAAAATTTATTTTCTACCATTAAAGTTACTATAGCAATAACTTTGATTTAGAAAATCTTCTCTAGTAATCTAGATTTTGTTAACCAAGCCAAAAACTGTTAGGAACTAGAATATCTAATTCTAAGTTTGTGTCTTAAAGATCATTCCTTTGAAGGAGTACTTCACAGGTACTCATCCAAGAACCTGTTTTCCTTTATTTTTTTTAACATTTATTTATTTATTTATTTGAAAGAGTTGCAGAGAGGCAGAGAGAGAGAGAGAGACAGGTCTTCCATTCACTGATTCACTCCCCAAATGGCTGGCAAAGGCCAAGAGCTGGGCTGATCTGAAGCCAGGAGTTTCTTCTGGGTCTCCCCCATGGGTGCAGGGATCCAAGGAGTTGAGCTATCGTCCACTGCTTTCCTAAGCCATATCAGAGATCTTGTTCGGAAGTGGAGCAGCTGGGACTTGAACTGGTACACATATAGAATGCCAGCACTGCAGGTGGCGACTTTACCCTCTACGCCATAGCCCTGGCCCCGAACCTATTTTCAAAATATTGTATTTCAGGATTATAAAAGTGTAGTAAGGCTTTTTTACTTTATATGATCTGCCAGGTACTTAACAAATATTTTTTGAGCAGATCAGAAAACAGTTTATATGTTTTATAAAGCAATGGAAGAAAAGATAACAGTAATTACAAAAGAATAAAAATGTAACTTTTTTTAAGATTATTTGTTTGAAAGAGTTACAGAGAAAGAGAGACAAAGAATGAGCATCCATCCACTGGTTCATTCTCCGAATGGCCACAGTGGCCAAGGCTTCGCCAAGGTGATGCCAGGAGCTTCTTCCAGATCTCCCACATGGGTGCAGAGGCCCAAGCACTTGGGCCATCCTCTGCTGCTTTCCCAGGTGCCTTAGCAGGGAGCCAGATCAGAAGTGGAAAAGCTGGGACTTGAACTGCACCCATATGGGATGCAAAGATTTATTTTATTTGAAAGGCAGAGTTAAACAAAGAAGAGAGTTCAATCTTCTGTTTGCTGGTTCAGTCCCCAAATGGCCACAACAGCTGGGTCTGGACCAGGACAAAGCCAAGATCCTAGAGCTCCAACAGGGTCTCCTGTGTGGGTAAAAAGGGCCCAAGTACTTGGCCATCTTCCACTGCTTTTCCATGTGCATTAGCAGGGAGCTGGCTCAGAAGCTTAGCAGCTAGGATTCGAACCAGAGTTCATATGGGCTGGTTTCGCAGGTTGTAGCTTTAACCTACTGTGCCACAATGCTGGCACCTCCATCTCCTTTTGTTGCAGTGTTCTTTTCCACATATTTAAGTGATGTTGCAATATACATTTTTGTGCCTAAGATTGTTACTCTTAGAGATCCATAAAAATCAGATCAATAAGGATAACAAATTCTGTTTTACTTGCTTGCCAGAAAGGTGGTACCCATTTAGCTTTCCACATGTGTATGTCTATACGTCACAGACTCTGCAGTTCTGCCAGCCTGTTTTAATTTCATCTCACATGTGCCAAGTCACGTGAAGTAGAGCTGTGAAAGGCAGCATGTATAGTTATCTAGTGTCAGGAGACAGCCCATCAAGGAAGAAACAACTATGTACAGATAGAATGCAGACTTAAAACATTTTATTGTTTAAAATTTATCAAACTTAAAGATGCTAGAAGAAAATGTAAGTTCTTATTGCGTGAGGAAAAAAATTTTGAAACTTGAAGTGAATTGTATTTGGGAGTGTGGGGAACAAAGGGAGATCAAAGTTTCAATAGGTCACCTTGGCAAAATGTAAACATTTGATAATATCCATTGTAGGAACAGGTATAGAGAACCAGGCATACTCTTACTTTGATGGGTGTGGAGATTGTGGCAGCCACATTGGAGGACAATTTGGTACTGTCAGTTTAAAATACCCTTTGACCTAGAAATTCTGTGGCTAAGAATTCATCTGATTATTAACATCAAGTATGAGAGAGTTCGCTGTGGACTTGCTTATAATATCAAGGAACTAGAAGTCTCATGTACAGCAGTAGGGTTTTAGATAAATATGGTATCTTTATAGTGAGATTAAACTTTTCTATATTTAAAAAGTGAAAGTTTTTTTTTTTAAATTGCGACCAAAGTATGAAGATTACCGTGTGTGAATGAACATGGCTTATTTGGTAAGAAAAACATTAAGAGATTAAAAGATAATTTATCCATATGAACATAAAATTCACAAAGAAATAGATAATAGAAAACACAGCTGAATTATTTTCTTTGTACTTTCCTGTGTTTTCCATGAAGAACAAACAGCTCTAGTCCAAATAATTGATGGTTTGGAGGTAGGCTATAAATTATTTGTAAGTCATTTTTGTTTTTAAATTTTTTTCAAAGATTTATTTTATTTAGTTGAAAGACAGAGTTACAGAGAGAGGTAGAGACAGAGAGAGGTCTTCCATCCATTGGTTCACTCCCCAGATGGCCTCAACAGCCGGAGCTGCGCCGATCTGAAGCCAGGAGCTTCTTACGGGTCTCCCATGTGGATGCAGGGGCCCAAGGACATGAGCCATCTTCCACTGCTATCCCAGGCCGTAGCAGAGAGCTGGATCGGACTGCACTTGGATTTTTAGGAAGTAGTGTTTGGTCAGCACTGTTTCTCCCTCTCTCTACCAGGTTGTTCGCTCCGCAGCAACAAGTGGAGCAGGTAGCACTACCTCTGGTGTTGTATCCGGCAGCCTTGGCTCTCGAGAGATTAACTACATCCTTCGTGTCCTTGGGCCAGCTGCATGCCGCAATCCAGACATATTCACAGAAGTGGCCAACTGCTGTATCCGCATCGCCCTTCCAGCCCCTCGAGGCTCAGGAACTGGTGAGTTTGACTTGCTTCTGACCTTTGACACATTAAAGGCTGTGACCTGACGTAACTCCAGAGATTTTTCTATGAGGGTATGTATAACTTGGATATCCTTCTTAGGTAGATGTTGCAACATTGGCTGGTTAGTCCTCTTGGTAAGTTCAGGAGGTGCTTCAGCAGCTTTTCTGATTGCTGTCAGACAAATCAAGGACAATGTAGTCCTTGCCTTCAAAGAGCTCATCTTGACAGGGCAACAGGGCTTACCTACAGTTAATGATTTACAAATAAAATGGTAATTACAAGGCAAATGAATGTGACTTACTTGGCGCAGTGGGAAATATCATATGTGTATTTTTGCCAGGGATTTGACCTATATTTCATTATAAACAATTAGATAAATACAAACTGTGGGATGTTCTGAGACAGCTGGTGTATCTCTGATTTCTGGGCATTACATTAGTATTGTGGTTATATAGAAAAATAATCCTGATAGGAGGCGTGTGTCAGTGTATTTCAGGGCAGTCAAATGGTGATCCTAGTTGAAAATTATGGACATTTATTGAACTTTTAAGATTTTCTTTCTTTAGTTTTTTAGAGTATTGCTTTGTTTTGAACAACTACTTGGGAAGGTTACTAATTATTTTGGGAGCCCCAGCAATATGCTAGGCATTTCTCAGGTGTGCTTTTATTTGATCCTCAAAATAACCAAATTTCAAAAATGAGAAAATTGTGTTTTGTTGATATAACAAAACTGGATTTCAAAATCAATTTTCTCTATTTGGTATTGCTGTATTACATCCTATGGGATGTGGGAAAGGCAAGAACCAGATGTTCTAGTAGACTACTTCAACATTGATTGGTTGAAAGTAGCCCCCTGTTCCAAAGCTTTTGTATCATTTGAGCACCTTTCTGAGTCTTCCTTTATTAGTTACCGAGTTTAGGTACTGGTTCGCTATTGATTGATTTTTCTCTCATTTTGGCTTAGCATCAGATGATGAATTCGAGAATCTTAGAATTAAAGGTCCTAATGCTGTACAGCTGGTGAAGACAACTCCTTTGAAGCCCTCGTCTCTGCCTGTCATTCCTGATACTATCAAGGAAGTGATCTATGATATGCTAAATGCTCTGGCTGCTTATCATGCTCCAGAGGAAGGTATGTGGCTAGCCCACCTCTGGAGGATGGGCACTGGAGGATACATTACTTTCCCTGGGTCTTTTTAAGCAACTTGTGGCATAGAGTGCCCACACTTTGAGTCTCGAGTTGAGACACAAAGTACAAGTCTCTGAAGAAACTAATACTCCTGAAGCATGACAGATACCACCCAGGGTAGCGGTGAGGCACCTGACCTGTTCAGGTGGGACAGGTAGGAAAGTCTCCTAGAGTAGAGTAAGTTATTTCTGAAATGAGTCTTTAATGATGAGGATCAGGAGACTGTGGAAGTTTTGAATGAGAATGTCTCTATAAAGAGATTAAAGAAGTATTTAAAAGGAAATAGTACCATTTTATGAACAGATTGAAAATGAGGTACAGATTTTTTGTAGAGTGCTGCTTGTAAGCAGTGAGAATACCATGGCTGAACTGCTTGGAACCAAGGGTCCCATTCCATTCATGTCCTTGTGCATTTCCTTCAGGACATACTATTACGGCCAAAATTTGATGCATACTGCTTTGAATAAGTAAAGAAAATCCAAACCTGTTTTTCATTTAGATAGCACTCTGACCCATACAAAGAATTCCTTGCTTCGCTCACCACAGAAACTTGACCCCATATCATAATTCCCTCCTCCCCATAATAATTTAGCTGTAAAGCTGTAGCAGCCATGTATTGACCCTGTGTGAGCAGTAGTATCTTCTATGTTAATTCAAGCTTAATTGTTGACAGCTGAGGAAAACAAGGAGCCTGAAAGTCAAATTGCCTGTGATCAAAAGACTGGTTTGTGGGGCAGTGGGTTAAGCCACTGCCTGTGACAACTGCATCCCATATGAGTGTCAGTTCAAGTCCACTTGCCATGCAACTCTCTGCTAATGTACCTGGAAAGCAGCAGAAAATGACCCAAGTGCCTGGGCCCCTGTCACCCATATGTTAGACCCAGCTGGAGTTCCAGGCTCCTAGCTTTGGCCTGGCCCATTTGGGGAGTGAACCCAGCAAATAGGAGATCTTTTTCTCTCCCTCTCTCTGTAACTGCCTTTCAAATAAATAAATAATTTTAAAAAGTTTAAAAAGTGTCAGAATAAGACTATCAACTGCCTTCTTGGTTATATACAAGAGAGATTCAAAAAGATAATGGAAAATTGAATAAAGTTTATTTTGGTGGGGAGGATAATTTGGAATCCGTGCAAAGGGTTTATGCAAACAAAAAGTTCATGGAAAATGCATATTATGAGAATGCTATACACCACAGATGCTTGCCCTCATACATTCATGTATCATGTAATGTAATTAGAGTATACTGAAATCTAGATTGTATACTCTACTGCACTCTGGGGCTATGGGTGTATCATCACATGTGCAATCCATCATTGACCAAAACATCATCATGCAGTGTATTGCTCTACTTAGACTGCTCCTGAAAACTCAGTAATGTTACTTTGTAAACAGTTGTAGCAGCTTAAAGTGAAACTGACCAAGCTACCAGATAGGCATTAACATTCTACAATCACAGAAGAATTTTTATTTTTGTTTTTCCTGTTTTCTCCAGCTGACAAATCTGATGCTAAACCTGGAGCTATGACTCAGGAAGTTGGCCAGCTCCTGCAAGACATGGGCGATGATGTATACCAGCAATACCGGTCACTCACTCGTCAGACCAGTGACTTTGATGGACAGACAGGCTTTTCCATTAATGTAAGTCAGTTCCAACAGCCTTCCATCTTTCTTCTCCCATTCTAGTGCCTGTGTTTTCTCAGTATTTAGGGTTATGCCAGGGAAATTTCGACAGTATTAATTTGGATGTATCTGCAGATTATCTGCAGCCTAAAAAATGAAAATTAAATTGACGTCCCTGGGATTTCTTTTTGTCTCGTAGGGTTGGAAATGGTTCCTTAATTTATTTTTATCTTCCCTTTTCCCTGCTTTCCCAGTCACTACATTTATAATGATTGCTTCTCAAATGTTATGGTATAGAGGGGAAAGTGCTTACAAGGTCAGCCAGAGTGTTTGTAGCATTCCCAGCCAGTACCCAGGGAAGGAGTCCTGCCATTTGGGGACCACTGTCTTTGAAGTTCACGAGAGCTCAAGAGTTTTCTCCTTCCACAGAGTCAGGTTTTTGCTGCAGATGGTGCCGCCGCTGAGAATTCCACTTCTGGGGCCTCCCAAGTAGAAGGTAATGATTTTGTTCATCCCTCTAGGATTCTTCTTTCTTGGAAAGACAAATTCCAGAAATTGTGGGGCTTTAGCTGAGGGTAGGAGAATATATGTGTAATTGTCACATTTACTTGTCTAAGCGAACTTTCTCAGAAGTACATTCAGTGTTAAAGGGCCTCTCTTTATACTGAAGTTAGTGGGAATACAACTTAACTAACCCAGTAATGGTTGCTGTGGTTAACATCCCTCCATTGTACTCCAACCCCCTCATACTACTATTTTTTTAAAGATTTTATTTATTTGAAGGTCAAAAGTTACACAGAGAGGAGAGACAGAAGAGGAGATCTTCCATCATTAGTTCACTCCCCTGATGGCCTTAGTGGCTGGGGCTAAGTCAGACTGAAACCAGGAGCCAAGAGCTTCTGGGAGCAAGCCTGATGAGACCTTTCAAGAACTAATTCTTGGGTAGGACAGATATTTTAGTTATATTTTGCTGCATATACCAGTGCCTGAAGATAAATGAAAGACTAATAATTAGCAGAACATTGTTTTACTCATTTGTGAGGGCTTCCTGCTCGTATGTAGTTTGTAGTATGGATGGTAGCAATCTTGTTTAAGGGAAGCATTGGTGCCCACTATGTGGCAGACTGTATCAGTGAGGGAGATCTGCAACAGAGAGAGGAGAGCATTTAAAAGTGAAGTCATCATTTGAGCTGAACTGCATTCATAAGAAAGCACCAAGCAAACATAAGGGAAGGCAGAGAAGGGTGTACGTGCCAGGTTTGGATAATACTAGCACAATTATTTCCAGATCACAATGTAAGTGGAGGGATGCCTGAACAAAGGGGTGGTGCCTCCCTGTTACACTCTGTCTACATCCCACATCTGAAACCCAGGTGATCCTAGTTCTCTGTTCTTCCACTACAGTGTAAGGAGAGCATTGGTTTATACCAATGACCTTCCGGTATAGCAGAGGTAGTATTCTTTGCACCTAAGACTTGATTTTTCCCAGTATTTTGATGTGAAATGGAACAACTATTTGACTTTTCACAGCCGCTGCGACTCCAGAGGAGTCTCGAGATGGGAAGAAAGATAAAGAAGGGGACCGGGCCTCTGAGGAAGGCAAGCAGAAAGGCAAGGGCAGCAAACCTTTAATGCCTACCTCCACTATCCTTCGTCTTCTGGCAGAGTTGGTGAGATCCTATGTTGGTATTGCTACCCTGATTGCCAACTACAGCTACACTGTGGGCCAGTCTGAGCTGATCAAAGAGGTAATCTTTCCAACTTCTACTTAAGATGTTACACTTCCATCATTTGGGTACCTACTTTGTGTTGAAAACTCAGGCATGCTAAGTACTAACCCAAGGATGAGGGCAACAGAGGATTCCATGAAAGAGCTAGGTCTTTTCCCTTGATGATCCAACAGGCTTACCAAAATAAACAAGAATTTAGCGGTTTATCTTCCAGATGTGCTCACACATGTACAAAGATACCAGATGTAGTAGCAGTATTAGTAGGGAAAAATGAAGGACAAGCCTAAATGTCCAACAATAGAGCTGTGGGAAAAAATGAAGTCATATTTCCTATGTCCTGATACATGATTATCTTCAAGTTAGATTTTTCGAGTGAGTGGGCACTTTGAGAAATTATGTCATATCCCAATATATGTAAAAGGTGTACCCAAGGAAAGTGTTTTTGTTTTTTAAAGGGGACCTTGTTTTGTGGGTTATGTCATAATTTTATGGTTGTTAAGTGGCAAGCAGTCTGAGAATGAGAGGGGGCACTAGCGTGGCAGAATCTGAATCTGATTGCAGCTGTCTTAAAACTACTTTTACCTTAATCCAAGTTTAACGTGCATACAAAAATATACACGTCCTGAGTAGTCAATCTTTTTTTCCTGGATGTCCACTAGCCACAGTAAATAAAGCATTACAGACTCCCAGAAGCTGTTCCTTCTCAAAGTGGTTTTGTGTTTTATATAAATGGAGTCTTACAGCGTGTACACTTTTGTGTCTGGCCTCTTTTCCTTAACATATTCACAGGGATCGTTTTTGTGCTTGTATGATTTTTAATTTATCTTAACTGCTGTGTAGAATTCCATTGTGTGAATCCGCCATCATCTCTTTGTTCATTCTGTTACTGAATGGTTGGGTTTTCCATTTGGAGTTTTCACAAGTAGTGTTGCTGTGAACATTCTTAGGCATGTTTTGAGGTAGATATATAAGCACTTTGGTTGAGTGGTATATGCCTAGGATTAGAATCACTGGGCTCTAGAATGTGCATTTATTCAGCTTTAGCAGATGGTACAAAGTTTTTCAGTGATGTGTCAATTTATATTTTTATCAGCAGCATATTGGTGCTCTGGTTGTTTCACCACCTTACAATGCTTAGTATTTTTCATTTCACCCATTCTAGGAGGTTTAGAGTGGTAAATTATCCATTTCCCTGTTGACCATCTTTGCATGTCTTTATTGACCATTTCGATGTTCTCTTTTGGGAACTGTCTATTCAAATAATTTATTCTCGCTAGTCTGTTGAATTCTTTATATCTTCTGGATATAAGTCCTTTGTGACATGTAATATATTAAATGTATATACTAGTTTTTATGTTGGAGCTTTTATTCATTTGTGCCATCTGTATTTATAATAGTATTGTTTGTGGACTAAAACATTTAGTTACAGACTTATTAAGTATCTTACTTAATGTGTCCAGTACTATTGGTACTGGGTACTGATGGGTGGCTTAAAACACTATTGTAATCCTGGCCACACTGCAAGGTTGTTGGCATTGTCTCTTTAACAGAGGAGAAGAGGCTCAGAGAGGTAAGTCAGTTGCCTAATGCCACACAACCAAGTAACAGAAATAAAATTGAAACCCAACCTCCAGAGCTAAATTCTTCTCAGTTGCACTGCTTTCCCAAACTGCAGTGCTGTTTTCCAGTTTTCACATGGTATTGTTCATGTTTTTACTCCGACAACAACTTTATCTTTGTATTTTATTCACTACCAGGAAGTTGATCTTTATTTCTAATAGTATTAAGGTCACTTTATCCAGTTTCCCAGACTCTAGAATTTATCAGTACATTTTCTATATTGAAGTAAAATTCACATACAATTACACATACAATTTAAAAATCATTTTAAAGTGTATAAGAAAGTGGCATTTTGTACATTAAGAGTGTTATGAAACCATCACCTAATTCTGAAATGTTCAACGAATTTTGGTCCAAAATCTACAACAAAAGACCTTTGAGTTTCTGTAAAGATTAGAAGTTATCACAGCAGAAATCATGGAGAAACAGAAAAGTCTGACTTAATTTCCTTCCCTTGTTTTGGGACCTTTTTGCTATTTTAAGTAACCCTGCATTAATATTTCTGCATATCCTTGTCTGTGACTGTGCTGTCTCTCACTTGACCCTTTTTTTGGATAAGATTTATTTATTCATTCATTTATTTATTTATTTGAAAGGCAGAGCAACAAAGAAAGAGGGAGAGACAGACAGAGATCTTCCATCCACTGGTTCACTCCCCAAATGTCCGCAACAGCCAGGGCTGGGCCAGGCTGAAGCCAGGAGCCAGGAACTCCATCCTGGTCTCCCACGTGAGTGACAGGAGCCCAAATATTTGGGCCATCCTCCGCTGCCTTCCCAGGTGCACTAGCAGGGAGCTGGATCAGAAGCGGAGCAGCTGGGACCCAAACTGGCACTCTAATGCTGAATGCCAGTGTCACAAGCAGCAGCCCAATCCACTGTACCACAACGCCAGCCCCTCTCTCAATTCTTGCCAGTTTATAGCACAGGGTCCTGGTGTTGTAAGTGTCAGTAAATACTATAATTTAATTGAATTCTAAAGGGATTGTAGCATTCAAATTAGGGAATCAAGATTTAATTCCTAAGCCCTTGAATAAATTATTTGTATAAGCCACTTTTCTTTGGGCGTCAAGTTACCCATCTATCAGGTGGGTAACTCACTTGTCTTATTGTATTTTATAGGTTTGTTACGAATAGTTCTATTAAATACCATACATAAAAATGTCTTAAGAAATATCAAGTGACAACTACATGACAGTGTCTAGACTGTGTAGTAGGAAATGTATGGGATTTGGAAGCTTTATAAAGCTGCCAAAGAAGCTTTGTTGTAATGGGTTTGCTACTTACTTAGCTTGTACCTTTGAGCCTTGGTCTCCTCATCTATAAAATGGACCCAGTAATCACTGAATGGGTGACTACGAGGAAAAAGTATGTGTGTGTGTGCACCTTGTTGTTGTAGAATGTTGTGGCATAATTGTGCCTGTGAGTAAATGCCATGATTAATGACTTTTTAGGACTGCAGTGTGCTAGCTTTCGTGCTGGACCACCTCCTCCCGCATACTCAGAATGCAGAAGACAAGGACACACCTGCCCTGGCCCGCCTGTTCCTCGCAAGCCTCGCTGCTGCAGGGAGTGGCACAGATGCCCAAGTAGCCCTAGTGAATGAAGTGAAAGCAGCCCTTGGACGAGCACTGGCTATGGCTGAGAGTACCGAGAAACATGCCAGGTAAAACCCAACCCGTGCCTGACCCAGTGCTAATGACCAAGAGCTTCCCCTTACTGTATTCTTAGTCTATGGGTTTCTTGCACTTGAACAAGAGTTCTGGTCATGCTGGCCTTGTACACTTTCTCATCCTCTCAAATAGTTCTGGTGCTCCAGAATCCCCAGAGCACTGATCACTTGTGGGTAAACAATTTAGCAAGAACAAAGGACCATTTTTGTTGTATTTGCAGAGTCTTCAAGCAAGAAGTTAAGCAGGTTACTCAGCCTTATTTTTGTTATTTTTGTTATTGTTGAAGATTTATCTACCTATTTGAATGTCAGAGTTACAGTGAGGAGGAGAGACAGATCTTCCATCCACTGGTGCACTCCCCAAATGGCCGTAACAGCCAGGGCTAGGCCAGACTGAAGCCAGGAGTTTCTTCTAGGTCTCCCACGTGGGTGCAGAGGCCCAAACACTTGGGCCATCTTCTGCTGCTTTCCCAGGTGCATTAGCAGGGAGCTGGATGGGAAATGGAGCGGCCAGGACACAAACTGACACCCATATGGGATGTCATGTCACAGGTGGCAGCTTTACCTGCTACGCCACAATGCTAGCCCAAGCCTTATTTTTAAAATTATGTTTGTAGAATATGAAGAACACTTCCATCAAGGAGTGAGTTCTCTTCTGTGCAGATGTTACTTCCAGAAGGAAACACAAGAGGCACAGGAGGGTTGTCTGATGCTAGTTAATGAAGACAGGGTATAAAAATGGCATGTACTCACGTGATTGAGGTGTCACACTTGTCTCTTCAGGCTGCAGGCAGTGATGTGCATCATCAGTACTATCATGGAGTCCTGCCCCTCCACCTCCAGCTTCTACAGCAGTGCCACAGCCAAGACCCAGCACAATGGCATGAACAACATCATTCGACTCTTCCTGAAGAAGGGGCTGGTTAATGACCTGGCCAGAGTGCCTCACAGCCTAGACCTGTCCAGGTAAAGTCATACCCAGCCCCAGGCTTTTGCCCTCCCTTCATCTGTGCTGCTTCCATCTCTATTTGCCTGGTAAACCATGTGCCTCTGTGGTGTGGCTGAGAGAGGCCTGAGTTCTCTGTGCTGTGGCTTTTAGCAAGGCATTTGCCTGGTTTTGGGCCTTAGTTTTCTCATTTGTTGCAGACTCAAGACTTGGACTATGTCAGTGCTGTTTTTTCCCCCGAGCTTCGCACCCTTTGAAAATAATCCTTTATTACAAGATGAATATCTGTATATTATAAGAAATACAGATGAGCAAAAGAAATAGATGCCATATTTCACCTGGATGTCACTGTGACCTCATTGGATGTTTTCCAGTGTTTTTCTTTGCATACACAAATAACATTTTTGTTACTAAAATGATAATGTAATGTTAATGGAATTGTGTAACAGGGAAGTAGGGGTAGAGTTGTTTTAAGTTAATAGTCTGCCTTTCCAGTGACTAAGTTTTTGTCCCATCTAATGCCCAAATCCATATTCAGAATTTTTGCCCAAGCCAGAATCCGGTTAAGACTTGATTTACATATGATTTTGCCCTCTGAGTCTCTTATTTAGCATAGATTTCTAATTGTTTTCATCTTTCTTTTATTGCTGTTCATAACACTACCTTGTCCTAGTGACCAGGCCTGCTATCCTGTGGCATGTCTCACTTTCCATGTTTGGCCTGGTTGCTTCCTTGCAACACAGATTAGCATGTTCCTTTACTCCATTATTTACTGTAAATTTGTAATTAGGTCTCTAGGGGCTTATTGGAGCAGTGGTAACATTTTTGGCTAGAATGTCTATCTTTAGTGTTGTACATCTCGTGTTGTGTCCTAAGGAGACACATCTTTCAAACTTGGTATTAATAATCACAGTAAGAATGATCACAGAATTAAAGTGACAGTTGTCATCATACTATTGTATTTTTCTCCTTAGTAGAAAGTAATCTGTCTTCCTGCTTTGGTACTGTATAAATGTTTAGTTCTCAATCAGCCATGTACCTAGTTGATAGTCCTTCTTTGAGTCAGTTCATTTCTTTGGGGGTTATGAATGACTGCTTTCTAATTTCTCATTCCTTCTACATTATTAGGTGGTATTTTTCTGTGAGATAGCCCAAGAGGGAAAGTGATTATCCTGAAATACAGTTCCTACTAAAAAGGAAGGATAAAACCTTAATTATTTTTTCTTTTATTCCCAGTGTAGAGTCAAAAATAACATTTGATCACAACCTCCAATGCAGGCTTTTTTCTAGCTTTCTATTTTCTCAGTAGTACCAGGGTACTTCATAAAAGTTTGTAGACAAAATGGACTTAAAAGATAAATTTATTTCGATGTAAAAAAAAATTTGAGATAACCAGTCATCACCATTTTTCATGCTCAAGTGATAATGCCCCTGGCCTGTGGGACCCTTTCATGATTTTGTCTTTTTGGTACAAAACTATCCATTATTATATTAACAATAAGTGTACATGTTTGGGGGCTACACTGTGGCATTTCAGTACATGCATACAATATATATATAAAGATCAAACCACAGTGATGAAACCTTGACCCTTTGACTTGACTTCATGACTAGAAACTTGGGGCTCCTTTCTTGGATTTAGTCATATTGTGTATACTATATTGTTGTGAACTACAGCTCCACACTATGCTGTGTCACACTAGGAACTTATTTTTTCCATCTAACTCTAATTTGAAACCTGTTGTCCAAATTCCCTCTATGTTTAAAAATTTTAAACTCTGCATAAGGGTGAATACCATATGTCTGAATTAAGTAATGGTTAACGTTTGCTCTGTTATTTTATTTCCTCCCACCCTGTCTTTTCAGGAGCAGAGTCATTTGAAATTAGTTGCAAATAACATGATACTTAACTTCTAAATATGTAGTATGTGTCTCCTGAGAATAAATATTCCCTTATATAATGATTAGAATTGCATTATCATATCTAAGAAATTTACTATTTTCTCTGAGATCATATGCTGAATAGGTGAATGTTCTGTGACCTTGAGATGTTTTTTAAAAGATTTATTTTATTTATTTGAGAGACAGAGTTACAGAGAGAGGTAGAGATGGTTCACTTCACAAATGGCCACAATGGTCGGAGCTGAGCTCATCTGAACCCAGGAGCTTCTTATGGATCTCCCAGATGAGTGCAGGGGCTCAATGACTTGGGGCATCCTCCGCTGCTTTCCCAGGCACATTAACAGGGAGCTGGATCAGAAGCGGAGCAGCCAGGAGTAGAACTGGCACCCATATGGGACCTGGTGCTGCAGACTGGGGCTTTAACCTGCTGCACCACAGCAACGGTGCCAACCTGGAGATTTTTAATTCCTTGGGGTCTTTACCTTGTTTCTTTACGTTACTGCTTACAGCAATGATATTCTGATTGTCATGTTGATGTTTGTCAGCTGGCATTCTTTTGTACTGAAGGACTCCCTGTCCCCACTTTTGTATCCCTGTGGCTGTAGCTTCTTTTTATATTTAACGTGTTACAATCCATAACTGTAATTGTTCTTTTTGATAACTCAAATTGGGTCTGTAGTAACAATCCCATTTTTCCCCATTAATTTTTGCAAGCCTTCTGGCAAAAAAAAATACCTTATATTCTCATTCTAATGAGCCTTGCTTCCTTTTAGTGCAGGCTGGTATCAGAGACTACTGTCTGGGTGATGTGAGCATATGTATATAAAACAGCAGAGCCCCTCTGCTTTTAGTGGGAACCTGCTTGGCTTCACATACATTAGTGCACGTAGAAATTCTGCATGTGCAGGCTCCATGGCACTTACTGAACCATAGGAAGCCCTGAAGAGTATAATTTGAAATCCACAGATCTTAAAACCTTTACCCTATTCCTGGGAGCTCTTAAGATTTGGAGGTGTAATGCTGGTACATGGTTTGTTTACATGGCCTGAGTGTGTCTGAGATGTTTGCCTGCTTCCATGTCGTCATCCAGACTACATCCTGGCTTCCAGTCAAGAATTTATTCCTTGCATGCTTAGCACGGCCCCCATGAAACATAGCATTGACGTAATCCTTGCTTTTGGGAAGGGAAGACCTTTAGGCCAAATATATTCTTCTACATAGTAGGCCAAATATTCTTCTACATAGTAATTTTGGTGTTAGTTCTGTGGCCTCATGCTCCTTTCTCCTTTAATAGTTTCTGTTGTAGGAGCCTTAGTGGTACTTAGAGGATTGACCTCTGGTATTTCTGTGCTCAGTCCATCTCTTTATCTTCCTTTATCTCAGTCCCAATATGGCCAACACAGTCAACGCTGCTCTGAAGCCTTTGGAAACACTTTCTCGGATTGTGAACCAGCCCAGCAGCCTCTTCGGCAGCAAGAGTGCTTCTAACAAGAACAAGTCTGAGCAGGATGCCCAAGGAGCCTCCCAGGACTCCAATAGCAACCAGCAGGATCCAGGTAGGGAAATCAGAGCCAATGGCCTGGACAGCTGGAGGGGAGGGAGTATGTAGCTGCTTTACGGGCATGGAATCACAACTGTTCTGGCGTGGTATCGTTTCCCTGGGAACTTGCTGGCCTTCCAGAGATCTGTCATAGTGGCGTGGGAATCTGCCCCACAAAGAATGCCTTCAAATTGCAGCCTTGTTTGGCTATCCTCACACGTAGCCTTGTCTTTTCCTTTGTCACCCATTCGTTTATTCGCTGAGAATTTGTAAACTTGCCCAAGGAAGGGACCGTATTGTCTTCGCACTTGCCTCGTGGTGCCCAGCACATAGGCACCCTTTGATTATTTTGCTGGTTGGTTGACTGTTTCAGGCGAGCCTGGGGAAGCAGAAGTGCAGGAGGAGGATCATGATGTCACTCAGACAGAGGTGGCAGATGGGGATATCATGGATGGGGAGGCTGAAACCGACTCAGTGGTGATTGCTGGGCAGCCTGAGGTGCTCAGTTCACAAGAGATGCAGGTAGGGAGGCAGATCATCCAGCATTCCTCTGTTGCGGCGCTGAACCAAAACCCCCAGGTGGTGTGGGTGGGTGAGTACTTTAGATCTTTGCCTCAATGCTGTCTGCTTCGCAGAGGAACACAGATGATATGCTTAGTAGATGTTCAGTAAATGTGTTTGCATTGTATTAAAGGAGGGGTGGGGGCAGGGCCAGGCGCCATGTATATACTATGAAACAGTATGGATCCCAACCAGAAAATTTAGGCATGGTGAAATGTTGAAGTAGAAAGCTGGCCTGAGGCCTTTGGGCCCAGGGTCTTTGATTTATTCGGCTCTGGTCATTAATGGAAGCTCCTAAAACCACCTTATGCCTATAGCACCAGCTCTCACTAAGGCATTAAAATGTCAGTCTTCTAAAGACCTTAAAGAAAGTAGTGTAATTTATGGAGCTGGTAGCAAAGGGTAAGAAATGGAGCCTGCAGTCCTAAGCTGCTGGCTCTATGGAGATCTGCATGTATTTCTGGACAGTATAAAGACTAACCTGTTATCAGACAACTGGAATGGACCCATTTGAAGGACAGTCTGAGTGTGGATTGGCAGCACGTGGTAGTTTCTGTGCCATTAGCACCAAGTGTGTGGTTTTTATGTAACATCCTCTGTCACACATTATCCTAGAAATGTATGCTCACTTGCTGGCTTTTTTTAGGGTTTCAGTGCTAGCACAATGCTAGATTTGTGTGCATCCATATATATGTTCTATTTCTCTCCAGGTTGAGAATGAGCTGGAGGACCTGATAGATGAGTTGCTTGAGAGGGATGGCGGATCTGGGAACAGTACAATTATAGGTGAGAGCCCCAGAACTGAGTATAGCCTCTTCCTTTGCCTCAGTCTCTCTTGGGAGGACCCTTTTTCTCATCATCTGCTTGCTCAGCTCTGCCTAAGGGCTCATAGCCAGCCTAGATTGCTGCTTGTCTTGATGTTGACAGTCTTACAGATGAGAAATTCACAAGCCATCTCCAGACCTGTGGCAGGTCTGAAGCGTTGCCTGTGTGGGGGAGGTGGTGGGGGTGACCATCAGTATAGATGATACATCAGGCACATGAAAAGAGTGTATATTCATGGAGGCCTAGAGGAGGCTGTAGGGTGAGAAAGTGCTTTCCTTTCAGTTCTTCGACGAAGTATGGGGGCTTTCTGCCTCTGAGTCTCAGTAGTGTAAGAAGAGTGATCATTCCCTAAGAGCGGCCCTTTTTAAGTCTCAGAGGGAAACTGCAAAGGTACCCTACTGACACCTGGCTTCGAAGGGTATATGTGTTACTCGTTTTTATTTTATTGGTCAAGGAAATCAAAGGATAAATGGAAGTAGACATGTATTAAATTTTACAGAGCTTTTACACACCCACTGTCCTCTGTGGTTTCACGATGAGTGGGATTGACAGGACAGATGTGATCATCCCGTTTTTACAGATGAGGAAACTGAGACTCAGACAGGTAAAGTCAATGGCCAAGCTCATCTAGTTAGCTGACAGCAGAGAAGAATCCAGATCTTCTCCCTCATCAAAATAAATGAATAAATAAAATAGAAGAAAATAGAAGAAAAATTAAAAAAGAAAAAGAAAAAAATGGATATCTGCTAGATGTACATAGCTACTTTAGGCGCACCCAGTCTGGAAAGGGAAGTCCTCTGTTGTTCAGTGAAGGCTCTGCTCTGTAACCTTCAGTGAGCAGAAGTGGAGAGGATGAATCACAAGAGGACGTGCTGATGGATGAAGCTCCTTCCAACCTCAGCCAAGCTTCCACCTTGCAGGCCAACCGAGAAGGTGAGAGTGCCGAGGCCAGAAAGGCCTCCCTTCTTGCCCTGCACGTCTGACAGACACTACACTAGGGTTTTCCTGGAGGCAGCTGCCCACATGTGCAGAATAAGGAAGCATCTGTCTGCATGCGCTGACATACACCATCCACTTTATCCTCAGCCAGTGTTTCAAATAACATGTTACTACTGCTTGCCCAAAGTTTGTCACTTCTTACTTGGTTCGCTTTCTTCTCACCCACCTGCTGTCATCGCTCCAGATTCCCTCTTACCAACAGGATGCAGCCAATAGCAAAGTAGGGCTGGAAAGACAAGGGGGCACCAGCAGACTTGGCCAAGTCCCAGACCATGGCTCCTCAAGCACCACCCTATAGCCAGCCTCCATATTCAGCCACCCTGCTCAGCGTGTTGATGCATTGATTGGCGCTCTCAGGAAGTCGGGGCTGACTCAATAAGTCTGTGCATCACCCCACATCTGGTTCTTCCTCTCAGAGTCAGACACCCCATCGCCTTCCCACTCAGTCTGCCGGCCTGCAAGTAGTCTGTTTTCTAGCCACTCAGTGTAGTCCTCCAATGTGCTCCCTTTGTTTTAGATTCCATGAATATCCTGGACCCTGAGGATGAGGAGGAGCACACTCAGGAAGAGGACAGCAGTGGCAGTAACGAGGATGAGGATGATAGTCAGGATGAAGAGGAGGAGGAGGAGGAAGATGAGGAAGATGATCAGGTGAGGGGGGACTATGTTTGGGTTGGTTCAGATAATCTCTTCCATGAGCTACAAAAAACCAACAGTCTGGGTTGCTAGCTAGCTTCAGCGCCTCCCTCGTATGCACATGTGGCCATGACATCAGTCTTCAGAAAATCCTTACCTGCAGCAACTCTCCATCTCCTATTTTCCCTTAAGGAGGATGATGAAGGTGAAGAGGGAGATGAAGACGATGACGACGATGGCTCTGAGATGGAATTGGATGAGGATTACCCTGATATGAACGCTTCTCCCTTGGTCCGATTTGAACGCTTTGACCGGGAGGATGATCTCATCATTGAGTTTGACAACATGTTCTCCAGTGCTAGTAAGACACAGGGGCTCAGCTGGGTTTTATCTCTTGATTCTTATACCCTTCTCTAGGGTAAGCCAAAGAGTGAACCAAAGCAGCTATCAATCTGATACAAACAGCACTTCTTTTCCTATGCTAACTTCCTGGGGCAAGGGATATCTGAAAACATCTCGCTCAGTGGTGTGTGCTTACAAGAAAGAATAGTGAGAGACTGCTTCTGTTCTCTCCAACTCAGTAAACAGGCAACCATTTTAGAGCCTGAACAACTTGATGATTTGCTTGATTAAAAAAAAAAAATGTGAGACCAAGGCTGACTGCATCAGGCACCTGTGTGCTCGCTACAATGACAGGGCAATCACTAATCCTTATGACACTGAATCTTGAGGGTTTGGATGGACGCCTTTGTGCTTGGCATTGGGGAGTGGATTTGAACATTTTCACTCTGTTCATCAAGGATGCATCTTTTGCAGGCAGAGAGTGAATCTCTTCCTGCCTCCCCCATCAACGTCTAAGTTCCGTGTTAGCATCAAGTTAGAGTCAAGTTCTTAGGATCGAGCTGTCTTGATAGGGCAGGTCTTGACCTCAAGTCACAAACATAATACAGCAGGAAACACTGAACTGTTCTGGTCTGTTGTCTTGGCCAAGTAATATCTTACCTCTTTGAGCCTCAGTTTGTCACCTGTAAATGAAAGGTTGAAAAGAAAATGAAAGGGTTGGATTAGATCATTTATGGATTAACTTCTATGATTCTCATTGCATTTTTTGTGTGATTTTCTTTGGTCTTCCTGAGAGTTGAGCCTCTGTCCATTCAGCAAAGTGAACAAATATTTGAGGAGTGCCTACTGTGTCGTAGGTGCTAGGAATCTAGCGTTAAAAAGGAAAATAAGTCCTTGTCCCTCCCAGGAGCGTATGGTCTATTAGGAATTACGAGTAGCAGACATTACCCAAAGGTATGGTAAGAAAGCACAGAGTAAAGGGTTAACTAACCCAATCTGTACAATTCAGGCTTTACAGAGGAAGTGTCATCTTAGCCCCAGAACAGAGGAGAGGTTAAGAAAAGGGAGAGGAGTCTTGAAGGCAAAGGCAGCAGCATGCGTCTGAGGGGCCTAGAAGCATCACTGTGGCTGTAGTGTGCAGAATGGATTGGGAGAAGGAACTATTTATTAGGAGGCCGTTGCAGTATCTAGGTGAGAGATGATGGCATAAGCTATTGTAGTGTCAGTGATTGTACATTCGGTGTGGGAATGAGGGAGAAAGGACAAAGCTCAGGTTTCCGTGTGAGGAAGTAAGGCCCAGGTGACATGGTTCTGCTTAAACAACCATGAAGCAAATTTGTGGGCACTGATCCCTCTGCGTGTTATCCTTGCAGCAGACATCCCCCCATCCCCAGGAAATATCCCTACCACCCACCCATTGATGGTACGTCATGCAGACCACAGCTCCCTGACGCTGGGCAGCGGCTCCTCCACAACCCGCCTCACCCAGGGCATTGGACGCAGTCAGAGGACGCTGAGGCAGCTGACAGCCAACACAGGCCACACCATTCACGTTCACTATCCTGGAAATCGCCAGCCCAACCCTCCACTTATACTCCAGAGGTAAGTTACAAAGACCTGTTGAGTTCACGGGAGCTCTTAGAAATAAGACTCTTGCTGAACTTTGGCATTATCTGGACCTTGGGGGGAAATACAATCCATTGGTTAGTGCGCTTATCTGTGTGTGTGTGTGTGTGTCCGAGTCCTTCCATCCCTCCGTCCCTCCTTCCCCTCCTCATTCCCCCCTCCCACTCTCACGCACACACATACACACACAAACTGGGTATCTGCTCTATTTCTTCGTGGGTTCCTTGTGCAGCCTTTTGGAGAATTACGAATTACATGGCTTATTCTTTTGCTTAAAAGTCCAGGGCACACATTCAGCCATTATTAAGCACCTCATATGCAAAGTGCTTAACACTTTAGATACAGAGACAGGACAAGATCCCTATGCTTGCAGTTTAGCAGAAGAAACCATTCTTTAAGAAGTGAAACGAGGCGAATTCAAGTGTTGTAATTGTCGGTACACAGACTACAGAGAGGGTACATCAGAGGCATTATCCCCTAACACAGTGCCTGGCACGTGGAAGCTTATCAGCAGCACTCAGTCTGTGCAGGGACTATGGAATTAATATGCAACCTCAGCCCAAGTACAGTTCTCAAACAGGTATGTATGGTAGTCAAAAAAAAGTACCGTAAGTCTATTGTGCAGTTTAAGATTCATAATTATGCTATATAGTAGTAAAGGATGCAGAAAAAGGCTCTCACAGTAATAGGCTACAGGGCACCTACGGGCTTAACTGTGACCGTGGTATCCGGCATCGCCCCACAGGTTACTCGGTCCCTCAGCTGCTGCTGACATCCTACAGCTGAGCAGTAGCCTTCCCCTACAAAGCCGGGGCCGGGCCCGCCTCCTGGTGGGCAACGACGACGTCCACATCATCGCCAGGTCTGATGACGAACTACTGGATGACTTTTTCCATGACCAGAGCACAGCTACCAGCCAAGCAGGCAAGTTTACATAATGAAAGGGGGGCTCAGGTGTGTCAGATTCTGCCTGTTCCCTTCCAAGGAATAGAAGTATCTGCCATGGAGAGTCATCCTTTAATGGGAGCCAGAACTACTTGGTAATTAGTAAAGGGCAGCGGAAACTTGATTGTCTCTAGGTACCTGTTATGTGCCAGACCTTGGTGATAGACCTTGGGTCTTATTAGGCAAATAGCACGATTTTGGATCTCTTTCGCCTTTGTTCCCCTGCAGGAACCCTGTCCAGCATCCCCACAGCCTTGACCCGCTGGACAGAAGAGTGCAAAGTTCTTGATGCTGAGAGCATGCACGACTGCGTCTCAGGTGTGTGGCAGCTTGCTCATCAGGGCAAGTGAGCCTTCCAGGGCTAGTCCAAGTGTGTTGGAGGGTTGTCTCCCTTCTGTTCTGGCTGCAGGCTCTGCCTCTTAGCTTCCTCTCCAGCCCTGCCAGGGCAGTCTCTGATGATTGCTTCTTTGCTGCAGTGGTTAAAGTGCCCATTGTCAATCACCTGGAATTCCTGAGAGATGAGGAGCTAGAAGAAAGGAGGGAGAAACGCAGGAAACAGCTGGCTGAGGAGGAAACAAAAATAACTGACAAAGGCAAAGAAGATAAGGAGAACAGAGATCAGAGTGCACAGGTAATTGCCAAGGACTGGGAGGACTCAGCTTCGGCTGTCACTCCCCTTACCTTTCATTTGGTTTTGGCACACACGTGAACACCAAGAGTCACTGAAGAATCCTAGGACATTCACTTTGAAGTTGGGAAACTGTTCATTGCAAATTCACCCTACATTCACCTGGTTTCCTTTTCTAATTCAAACCCAGAGAGAAAATTATGTCTCAAGTGTCCCACTGGGAAAAGGCTAGAGCCAGGATCAGAGTGGCTTTTCACTCAGCAGTCACAGTGTATGGTCATTACCTTCTAGGACCACAGCTAGACCAGGAAAGTGAGTGACCTTGCTGTTAGTTACTCCCATTTTTCTCAGTGGACTGCCAGTGTGAGGAACCTGACCAAAATGGACCCCCCTCCCCCCAATTCCATCGGTTGAAAAAGCTTATCTTAGGAATCATATCAGAGAGAACGTTAATGCTCTAAACCCCATTGCCACATATCATATCATCACCATATGTATAAGGCTCGTATTTGTGAAGTCTCTAGCATGCTTTCAGTTTAGAAAGAAGTGCCTACCTTTTTCTACAAATTCTAAGACTTGCGAGAGTATAGCTTTAAAAATAGATTAGTAAAGTTGATGTAAATACAAAGAAATTAAGACTTCAAGTGATTGTATTATAGTGCACTCAGAAATTAGAGTATCAAATTAGGAAGTGTTCCATCAAAACAACCCTAATCTAACAAATATCTTTATATAGAACCTTGTCCTAATAAACAAAATCACATTTCTCAAAGACATGGGGAAAATCAGCCAAGCTAGCATATGACTGAAAAAGTTTGTATAAAAATTAATGCCAAGGAAAGAGATCGAGGTGAAACTAAGAAATTCTTGCTAGTCTCATGATCTTGCCCAGCCCTAGGATGGTTTCTGTTTCTTCCTCTCATTGTTCAGTTGTCCCTACTGGCAGTTTTCCCCTAACTCCAGGCCACTTTTGAACATGAGTATGTATAGAAAAAATGGATATATATTTGTATAGTGCAATACCATTCCATTTGGTCACTTGGCCAAAGTGTTTGCCATCAAGGCACTGAACTCCTAGATGGGTTAGATGAGGGATGGCAGCTGTCACTTGTGACCTTGGTCTGTCCCTTCTCTTTGCAGTGTGCTGCATCTAAAACAAGTGACTCCGCTGAACAGAACCTCTCAGGTAACTCACCCTCTCTCTCTCTCTTCTTGCCAACTGGTTGGTTCATTCTTTCTCCTGACCCTTCTGTATAGCTGGCCCATGGGGGCTGAAGATGGACACTGGTACTCTGTGGGATGAGGTAGTAGATTGTATAGTTTTAGGGTCATACCCCATCTTGGAGATAACTATACAGTCTACTGTCTTTCCCACGGTGGTACGCTTCTCTTCTGACTGGCTCAGTTCAGGGTTTTTTTGGTTTTGGTTTTGGTTTTTTGTTATGCTTTCGTGTGTGATAAGCTCATGTGTTCTATTGCTTTCCTGATTGGTTCTGGTGGCTGAAACTCAGCATATACAACTTGGAGGTGGCCAGTCCTTTGGTAACCACCGTGGTATGGCACATCACAAAAGCACCTGATGACAGTAGTGTTCAAATGCCAGTGCTCAATGGAAATGAACAAAATCAGGGAGGTTAGATGGGTTTTCCCTTTTACCATATTGAGAGATCATATCCTTCCTAATTCTTTGGCATTAAAAATATTTTCAGTAAATGGTACTGATGAGATATTTCATTTTTACATTGCTAAACTAAAAGGTAACTCCTACACGAGTCTCTATTTTGTTCTCTTTTTTTAATCATAATTAATTCAGCCTGTGGAATCTAAAAATCAACAAACATTGTCTTGGACAATCTGCTTTTGGGGAAGGTAGCTCTGTGGGCTGCATGTTAGGATTATATGCTTTGTATTCCTTCTTCTAGCTAATCTTTGCAATGGTCAGTAGCCATTTGGTGATTCTAACAACTGGTCAATGTGGTATCCTATGTCTCCGCAACCCCTATTTCCTCAGAACTTTCTTCTGCTTTTCTTTCCCTATGCCTTCTGTCTCCTTTGGCACTTGACTTGGGAAATGGTTGTGCCGAGGCCAACACAGTATTTGTAAAACAGTGAAGGAGAGTAGGTGTCCTGGTGCCCTTAATCTAGCGAAAGGTCTTGGAAAGGGTCTGCCACCGGGTAAAGTGGCGTTTTGCCTGCTTCCCTTGCTGGATGACTCTGCTCATGCCGGGGTGAGGTAGTAAGTTGTATTGTTGTGGGGTAGGGATTTTAGGCCCCAATAAGAAGATAACTATACAACTTACTACTTTCCCTGATGTGTGGCATGTTCACACTCTTGGCAGTGTTGCCTTGTAGACAAGATTATAGGTGTTCCCTGGATAATCAGTACTGGGAGAAAGGGGATGTGGAAGAGGACAGATGGTATTTAGGGTGTGGCAGATGCTACCATTATAAAGTGGCTTGGCGTTCATTAAGTGGGGAATGTAATTTGATTATTTTACCTTTGGACATGAACTCAAGCATTTTTCTATTCTTCAAATGACTTCATTTGTTCAGTATTAGAACACAAATGTACAGAGGGGGATAGAAAGTGTACTCTCAAAAATTTTGAGGGAAATTCTGGTGATTTCTTGCTCCAAACATATGAGCAAATGAAAGGATTGATAGACTTTTGGTAAATTTTCTGTTGGCCTAGAGAGATATTCAGCCTCATCCTATCTATATGGCCTGAAATCTTTCCCTTCCACCTGGAGCTCAGCAAAGATTTTATTCTTAGGATCCACAGAGAGTCAGATCTCTCATTCTTAGGACAAACTGTACTGTGCCTTACCCTTTGACCTGGGTATGCCTGAGCAACCAAAAGCTATTTGTTGGAGCGGTTGCTTGTGGGGGAGTGTTCTGCATCACTGACTAGGTGGAATATTCACCAAGCTACATGTGATGGTTGGGGTGGCTCCTCTGGTCATTGGCTGATTTCCGCTTAACCCCCGTTATTGTTCTTTCCGAGAAAGATGGAACTCCTATGCCTGACAGCTACCCAACTACACCATCTTCAGCTGATGCAGCTACATCTGAGGCCAAGGAGACCCTTGGCACTCTGCAGCCCTCACAGCAGCAACCAGCACTCCCACCCCCACCAGCCTTGGGACAGGCTCCTCGGGAGCTGCAGTCCCCAGCTGCAGAAGGGGGAGGCTCTACACAGCTATTGATGCCTGTAGAGTCAGAGGAATTGGGTCCCACAAGGCCAAGTGGAGAAGCAGAGACAACTCAGATGGAGTTATCCCCAGCTCCCACCATAAGTGAGTAGAATTTTGACTTTTTTAAAAAGATGTTTTATTTATTTGAAAGGCAGAAATACAGAAAGAAGGAGAGAGAGATTGAGAAATCTTCCATCCACTGATTCATTCCCCAAATGGCTGCAATGGCTGGAGCTGGGTCAGGTGGAAGCCAGGAGCTTCCTCCAGGTCTCCCATGTGGGTGCAGGGGCCCAAGTCCTTGGGCCGTCTTCTATTGCTTTCCCAGGTTATAGCAGAAAGCTGGATCGGAAGTAGAACAGCCAGAACTAGAACCAACACCCATATGGGATGCTGGCACTGCAAGCAGCAGCTTTACCTTCTAAGCCACAACACCGGCCCCATAATTTCAACATCATACTTGGGTCCCTGCCAACCACATGGGAAGCACAAATGGATTTCCAGGCTCCTGGCTTCAGCTTGGCCCGACCCTGGCTTTTGTGAGCACTAGGGAGTAAACCAGCAGGTGGAAGATTTTGTCTGTGTGTGTATGTGTATCTGTCTCCTCTCTTTCCTCCAAATCCCTCATTGTCACTCTGCATTTCAAATAAATAAATGAATAAGTCCTTAGGAAAATAAAGTAACAGATGAGCCAGAGTGGGGGGCAACAGACGAGCAGGGAATGAAGGCAGAGAAGTGACAAGTATGAGCTGACTGCCCCTAAGGAAGGAGCCCAGTAAAAGACCTTGTCTGTCATATTGCCCTGATTCCAGGCAGAGGGCTAACCTCTCCCTATGACTTCCTCCTAGCCTCTCTTTCCCCAGAGAGAGCTGAAGATTCGGATGCATTGACAGCTGTCAGCAGTCAACTGGAAGGCTCTCCCATGGACACCAGCAGCCTGGCCTCCTGTACCCTAGAGGAGGCTGTGGGTGACACCTCAGCAGCTGGCAATTCTGAGCAGCCCGCAGCAGGCAGCTCCACTCCTGGGGATGCCCCACCAGTTGGGGCAAATGTGCATGGCAGGGGTGATGGGTCAGGGGAACCTGCCCAACCTCCTGAGGACAGGTAAGCACTGTATGGGCAAGAAGAGGATAGCATGTGTTGTTAGCTAACACTCGTTACTCTGGGGAGACGAGCCTGGTTTCTCTGAGAAGGGCTGTTATAGGAGGGTTTTATAAATGGGAAGCCATAATGCCAAGAACAACCTGAGAATGATTTTCCTCAGCTCTCCCCCTGCATCCTCTGAGAGTTCTTCCACCAGAGATTCTGCCGTGGCCATATCTGGAGCAGATTCCCGAGGGATCCTAGAAGAGCCACTGCCTTCAACAAGCAGCGAAGAGGAAGATCCACTTGCAGGTGAGGTGTGCTCTGTGTGTGCATAGAGCTCCCTGGGATTCTCGCAGCTTCTAATAGACCTTGGCATGAAGTTCCATCCAGACAGAGGGGGCATGTATGCAGATGGAAAATGCATATTATGTAGAAACCCTATACAGAGTTCAGAAAACTTTTTGCACCGGAGTAAAGTTCAGATTCCACAAGCTTTTTGAAGTACCCTCGTATGTGGGAGAGGGACTGGCCATCGGGTATGTTGGTGTTGCGTAACAGACAAGCCCGGCTTTGGAGTCAGACTGATCTTAGTACATGCAAATGCCTTTGCTCTGCCCCTTCTACCTATATGATCTAGGGTTATCACTAAATTTCTCTGATCCTCCTTCATACTGAGAGGATGACAACATCTGCAGGGCAGAGTCCCTACGAAGTAACAGGATACAAAGAACGTAACAAGAGTTGTTCTGAGCCTAGGGAAGGTGGGTGGGTAGTGGACCTTCCATGTGTGTCCCTTGTCCTGTGTAAACAATGAAGAAGTACAAAGCTGATTTCCCCCAAGCAGTGACCTGGGTTTCTTTTCATCAAGTACATCTGGAGCATCGCATCAGTTGATGTGTGAGTCCTTTCACATCATGCATCCACCCCCCCTCCCCCGCCCCCAGGTATCAGTCTCCCCGAAGGTGTGGACCCCTCTTTTCTGGCTGCTCTGCCTGATGACATTCGTCGAGAAGTCCTACAGAACCAGCTGGGCATCCGTCCACCAACCCGGACTGCCCCTTCCACAAATAGCTCAGCTCCTGCAGTGGTGGGGAATCCTGGTGTGACTGAAGTGAGCCCCGAGTTCCTGGCCGCCCTGCCTCCGGCCATACAGGAAGAAGTATGTGAGCGGGAAGATGGTGGGCCAGGCTGTCTGGCAGGAGATAGGCTCCCACTGACTTCTTCTACTCCGTAGGTGTTGGCACAGCAGAGAGCTGAGCAGCAGCGACGGGAACTAGCACAGAATGCCAGCTCAGACACCCCCATGGACCCTGTCACCTTCATCCAGACTCTGCCCTCAGACCTACGCCGTAGTGTTCTAGAGGACATGGAGGATAGTGTGTTGGCCGTGATGCCACCTGACATTGCAGCTGAGGCTCAAGCCCTGAGACGAGAGCAGGAGGCCCGGCAACGGCAGCTCATGCATGAGCGTCTGTTTGGGCACAGCAGTACCTCTGCGCTCTCTGCCATTCTCCGAAGCCCGGGTACAGAGGGAGGCAAGTGGGAGGGCTCTGGAATGTCTAGCTTTGCCAGCTGAGTCTCTGTTTATTCCCCCTTTGCATTGCCTGGACCCAGCCTACCACCCTTCCCCAGACTCAGTTTCCTTTTTCTTTCCTTCCAGCTTTCACCAGTCGCCTTAGTGGTAACCGTGGGGTGCAGTATACTCGTCTTGCCGTGCAGAGAGGTGGCACCTTCCAAATGGGGGGTAGCAGCAGCCATAACAGGTAACTTGGTCCTTTTTTTCCATCTTACCCCACCACCTTCCAAGTCTGGTAGTCCAACTCCCTTAATTTTGCAGGTGGACGAACAAGAATCCTTACAGGGATACTGAATGACCTCTCTGAGGACATTACATTTAATGAGTTAGGGGAGGCAGATCTTTGGAGTATCCCTTCAGAAAGCTACACCTTTAAATTAGTCTACCTACCAAAGATGACACCACAAAGGCAAGCTGGCAGCGGGTACTAGTAGCGGTGGTTTTAACAAGAAGGACAACCACTTCCCTCCTGTGCAAATAAGAAAACCCCAAACTGCTTAGCTTGAGATTGTAGCGGGGGGGGGGGGGGGGGGGGGGCAGAGAAAGTTACTAATTAATGAGGTGGAAATAAAAATGCCAAAATGTGGAGGGAATGATTGGTTCCTATGAAGCAGGCAACCCCAGAGTGATCTTGAGTGGGCAGAAATGAAGCATTATTTCCTAGACACTATGCGTGCAGCCAGATTTTCCTAGTCAATGGATGATCCACATCTGGGCTAGAATCTTGTTCTCTACTCAGTTGTCGTATGACATAGAACAAGTCACTAAACCCATTGGAGCCTCTTATTCATCAGCTCATCAGTGGGTGATACTGCAGCCTTGTGAAGACAGAGACGTTATAAAGTGCTTGGTCCATTGTAGCAACTCAGCAGGGCAGCTGCTGTAGAAAGTCTCCCTGGAAGCCGGCGCCGCGGCTCACTAGGCTAAACCTCCGCCTAGCGGCGCCGGCACACCGGGTTCTAGTCCCGGTCGGGGCGCCGGCTTCTGTCCCGGTTGCCCCTCTTCCAGGCCAGCCCTCTGCTGTGGCCAGGGAGTGCAGTGGAGGATGGCCCAGGTGCTTGGGCCCTGCACCCCATGGGAGACCAGGAAAAGCACCTGGCTCCTGGCTCCTGCCATCGGATCAGCGCGGTGCGCTGGCCGCAGCGCGCTGGCCGCAGCGGCCATTGGAGGGTGAACCAACGGTAAAGGAAGACCTTTCTCTCTGTCTCTCTCTCTCACTGTCCACTCTGCCTGTCAAAAAAAAAAAAAAAAAGAAAGTCTCCCTGGAGGTATCCAGCTCATTCTCCTCCCCTGGGCTTGTGCCTAATCCCAGCGCTGTAGTGGAAGTGTTACCCAGAAACCATGTTCTGTTCCCAGGCCTTCCGGCAGTAATGTGGACACTCTCCTCCGCCTCCGAGGACGGCTCCTTCTAGACCATGAAGCCCTGTCTTGTCTCCTGGTCCTACTTTTTGTGGATGAGCCAAAGCTCAATACGAGCCGTCTCCACCGAGTACTGAGAAATCTCTGCTACCACGCTCAGACCCGCCACTGGGTCATCCGCAGCCTCTTGTCCATCTTGCAGCGTAGCAGTGAGAGTGAGCTATGCATTGAAACACCTAAGCTCTCCACAAGTGAGGAAAAAGGGAAAAAATCGAGCAAAAGCTGTGGGTCAAGCAGCCATGAGAACCGTCCCCTGGATCTGCTTCACAAAATGGAATCAAAGAGCTCCAACCAGCTTTCCTGGCTCTCAGTGTCCATGGACGCAGCCTTAGGCTGCAGGACTAATATATTCCAGATCCAGCGTTCAGGGGGCCGCAAACATACTGAGAAGCATGCAAGCAGTGGCTCCACTGTCCACATCCACCCCCAGGCTGCTCCTGTTGTCTGCAGACACGTTCTGGACACACTCATTCAGTTGGCCAAGGTGAGGAGCTTGATGGAAAGCAACTCCTGGGGAAGGAAGAGGGGTTGACAGCCTGAGTGAAATCTCCACATTAAGGTGGCTAGCAAGTCTTTCTCTCTGCTGTTTAAGTCTTGAGCCCCCATTTTCCTTCTGAGAAATTGTCTGATAAATTCATATGCTTTATCTCATTCAGCCATCAGCGCCTGTCTGCAGTCTGTACAGATAAAGAAGATATGGGATTCAGGACATGTGACTAGGAAGTGTTAGAGCTGGACCTAGAACTTAATTCTGATCCAGTCAGTGCTCTTCCAGTAATGGGCATTGCTACCATGTATTGAGAGCCTGCCTTGTGCGGGCCACTGCAGAATACGTCATCATCTTTAATCTCGACAACTTGGCAAGTCAGTGTAGTTTTCTCCCCATTTCATAAATGTAGAGGCCAAGGCTCAGAAAAGTTTGCCAATCAGTCTGTCTGTCCCTCTAGGCTACTTGGCTGTCTGTTGGATCACACTCCTGTGTGACATGTCCTTCTTATTAGCGAAGCGATCTAAAGGAGAGGAGTGGGAAACAGCTGTCTTTCCCAGTATGGAGACCTCTCTGAATCAAGCCTGTCCTTTTTCTGGCAGGTGTTTCCCAGCCACTTCACACAGCAGCGGACCAAAGAACCGAACTGTGAGAGCGATCGGGAGAAGGGCAGTAAGCAGGCCTGCAGCCCATGTTCCTCACAGACCACCAGCAGTGGCATTTGCACAGACTTCTGGGACTTGTTGGTAAAACTGGACAACATGAATGTCAGCCGGAAAGGCAAGAACTCCGTGAAGTCAGTGCCAGTGAGCGCTGGTGGTGAGGGGGAAACCTCCCCGTACAGCCTGGAGGCCTCTCCACTGGGGCAGCTCATGAACATGTTGTCACACCCCGTCATCCGCCGGAGCTCTCTCCTCACCGAGAAGCTCCTCAGACTCCTTTCGCTCATCTCAATTGCTCTCCCAGAAAACAAAGTATCAGAAGCACAGGCTAATTCTGGCAGCAGCGCTTCCTCCACCACTGCTGCCACCTCCACCACATCTACCACCACTACCACTGCCGCCTCCTCCACATCCACACCCGCTGCGACCACCCCTGTCACTTCTACTCCAGCCCTGGTTGCTGCCTCCGCTATTTCCACCATTGCCGTAGCTGCTTCAACCACAGTGACTACCCCCACGACTGCTACCACTACTGTTGCAAGTAAGTGTGCGTGGAGGCTGGGAGCTCCCACCTCTCCCTGCCCCCTCCCCACCCAGGTAGTTCTCCCAGAATGATAGCCATCAATCACCTTGGCTTCATGTTTGAGTGCAGAACGTGTTTCTTCTCACCCTTATCGGTTGCAGGTTTCTCTCTCTCTCTCCCCCCTCCCTCTCTGAGGACCAGCAGGAGTTCACTGACTGCGGCTTCCTGAGGCTAGGCACCAAAAGAGAAAGAGAAAGCAAGTCTCTTTCTTGAGGGAATGCCTAGCCTCTCCAACCTGTTCTCATAGGAGATAGCATAAGAGCAGGCAAGGTGTGGTGTGGTGTGAAGTCAGGGTAGTCAGACTAACCCAGGAGGTGTAGGAAGGGAGCCCTGCAGCAGATCAGTAAGAGGTAGCTAAAGACATACATGAGAGAGCATCCCAAGGCATTTAGATTTGGCTTTGCTGGGTGGGTTTTCACTTCCACCACCACTTTCCCATTTTGAAGCTCTAGACAGTTCAGTTCCTTGATCCTGCCACCCAAGTCTCCAGCCTGTGAGCTTCGTGGAGGTTTACCGTGTTCTCTTTCCTCAAAGCTTCTACTAAGGGCAGCAAATCTCCAGCGAAAGTGGGTGAGGGGGGCAGCGGCGGTGCAGACTTTAAGATGGTATCCTCAGGCCTCACCGAAAACCAGCTACAGCTCTCCGTGGAGGTGAGTCCAAGCTCTTCTGACCTGCCAAGGCTGGGGTGAAAGGCTCCACAGGGTGGGTCAAGATTGGGTTAGGATGGGGCTTAAACCTTCTCGTTTGTTTTCCCAGGTTTTGACATCCCACTCTTGTTCTGAAGAAGGCCTAGAAGATGCAGCCAATGTGTTACTGCAGCTCTCTCGTGGGGACCCTGGGACCCGGGACACGGTTCTCAAGCTGCTACTCAATGGAGCCCGCCATTTGGGTTACACCCTTTGTAAACAGATAGGTAATAGCAGGAGTAAAGCGTTGTGTCTTTGTGGAATCTTGCACTTTGAAGTGTCACCTCTTCGGGAAACCTTCCCCGAGTGCCCTACCCCCTGTAGCCTCTGTCAACACTAACACTGGATTATTGTCTATTTTCCTCTGTTCAGTTGCTCGAGAGCAACAGTGGGCTTCGGTCTACATCCCCAGTGCCTTGACATGAGCAGGTGATCCGTGCTTGGTGAAATGAGAAGAGAATGCTTGGGAACAGCATTGTCTCTCACCTTCTCCCTTCTGAGCACCCCTTAGCGCTCCCTGAGGAGGCTGCGGAGCAGAGCAGCTTCACCGCCTCCAAGATGTGTCTGTGCTACATTCAGGCTCAGGGCTTGTAGAATTAGAATGATACCCTCTGCTTCTGGGTGGTTCTGAGAGCGCAGAACTACAAAAGCACTCTTAGATTATCTAATTTACACCTTCTTCCTCCCTGTTGGACCAAGAAGAGTGCTAAAACCCAGAGTGATAGAGTGATTGGATCAAGGACTAGTGACAGATTCCCTTTAACTATGGTCTCTCTGCTCTTTCTCACCCCTATCCTAATCATAGGTCTCCCTAGATCTTGACTACCTACTTAGGGTTCTCTCTCTTTCCCACAAATGTCCCTGAAGACAAGGTGACAGGAAGAGTTGATTGGCCTGTTCTTGGTTGCCTGAGTTTTCCAGAAAGCACTTGGCCTCCAGCCTCTGACCTTTCTTTACTGCTACCATTTATTCAGCACCTGTGGTCCAGGCACTGTGTAGACATTCTGCTAAATCATTATCTCCTAATTCTTACAGCAGTCTTGGGAAGTTAGACAGTATTTATTCCCACAGGTAAGATACATAAGCAACCTGGGAGAAAAGAGTCAAGAAATTTGCCTCAGATCACCACAAAACTTCAGTCATTTCAGGAGATAGACAAGATTTAGACTGGGCCTTGCTGGGCTCCAGGTGGCTGGCCCATGAGCACATGTAATGAATTTATACCCAATTAGAATTCCGTCTCACTCTGGATCCTTTGGTGCTGAGCAGAGAGGTTAGCTGGGCTGGTTTCTTGGAAAGGTTAGGCTTTCGGCTGCTACACTAGCAAAGTCTGAACACTTACTGGCTCCTCTGCCTGCCCAGGTACCCTGCTAGCCGAGCTACGGGAATATAATCTGGAACAGCAACGGCGAGCCCAGTGTGAGACCCTCTCTCCTGATGGCCTGCCTGAGGAGCAGCCACAGACCACCAAGCTGAAAGGCAAAATGCAGAGCAGGTGGGTTGTGGCCACCCTTTCAACTGGGGGCTAGAGTCTGGGACATTCTGAGAAATGGATGGCTCTTTCCCAGTCTTTTTTTTTCCCCCTTTGGATGATTTTCCGATCTGTCCTATACATACTTGACCAATTTTTTTCTACCTCTCTCTACTTGTAAGATTTCTTCCTGAGGTTCTTTACCCCTCTGGTTGACACCAAAGAGCCCTGATTGCTCTGGGTGTCTGTTTTGACACTGTCAGTATACGCAAGCCACCTCTACACCATCTAGGTTTGACATGGCTGAGAATGTGGTAATTGTGGCATCCCAGAAGCGACCCTTGGGTGGCCGGGAGCTCCAGCTGCCTTCTATGTCCATGTTGACATCCAAGACATCTACCCAGAAGTTCTTCTTGAGGGTACTACAGGTCATCATCCAGCTTCGGGACGACACACGCCGAGCTAACAAGAAAGCCAAGCAGACAGGCAGGCTAGGTATGGAACTAGAGTGTCCAATTGAGGGGCAGGGTTGGTGGTGGAGAACCCAGAGTTCCTGGAAGGGCAGGACTTAATGCCCTGTCTCCTTCCTGTTTGACCTTTTCCAAAGGAAAACGGTGATCCTGGTGTTAAATGTTGATGGTTGTATTCTGTTTCTTATTCAAGCTATGTATACTTAGAAAATTGATTAGGGCAAGTGGGAATTAAGGGAGAACAGAAATATGACAGGAAATTGGGGATCAACTTTGTGCTGAATGAGACTTCACTCACTGGGTGCACCTCCTTTCTGGCTCCCTTGATCATTCCTAACTAAAAATGCTGCAGCCGTGTGGCCTCAGCCATGGCCTGCCAAACCCTGCCCCCCACACACACACCTTGTTGCTTCTGTCCCCATAGAACCCTCTCACATGCCACCATCCCTCTGCCCAGCACCATGCTCCCTGCCCTTATTTGTAATGGTAGATCTTAGTGTGTGATGATGAGTGTACTGAAGCCAAAAACTCAAACACACCTCAGCAAGGTGCCCTGTGGCAGCCCAGGAGCTAGGAGAGAGGATACTGGGCACTTTCGCCTTCTTACATTTTGTATCTTGCCTTCCTTTTTTCTTTCTCCCAGGTTCCTCCGGTTTAGGCTCAGCTAGCAGCATCCAGGCAGCTGTTCGGCAGCTGGAGGCTGAGGCTGATGCCATTATACAAATGGTACGTGAGGGTCAAAGGGCCCGGAGACAGCAACAAGCAGCAACGGTTAGCATGATGCCTGTGGCCCCTCATTCATTTGTCTCTCTCTCTCTCTCTCTCTCTCTCTCTCTCTCTCTCCCCCCTCCCCCACCATGTCATCAGTGGGGTTCACTGCCATGACCTTGTACGCTTTTGCATTAAGTTTGCTATATGAATGCTTCTGGGAAACAGGGTTACTTTTCTGTTGGTATTTTCCTTACTGTTTGTTGATTGGTTTATTTGTTTGGTTTGAAATTTGATTTGTTTTAAAGCTTGGCCATCATACCCCACTCCCTGCTATCCAGTCAACAGTGGCGCTTTTGCAAACTGCCTAATGCTAAGTGTTTGGGTTCTGAAGGGGGAGGGGGTGTGGGGTAAAGATTTTTTTCAGTTTCATGTAACAATACAGGTATACCAGAGACATCTCAGGAATCCTACCCTTGAAAGTCTCCCAAACTTGGTGCACACAGCCCCCCACACAGTTACTTCTGTCTGTGGCTGTTCCCTCCACCCTGACCTCTGCCTCCATTTCCTCTAATTCCTTGGCACCTGGGCACTTGGACACTTTTAGGAGAAAACCCTCAGGTACTGAAATAGCGCAGTGTTGAGAACAAGTGGAGAGTGGCTGCAGTGAAAGCCTGGTATCACATAGGTGTGCTTGGGCACTTGCACTGTTTCCCTGTCCTTGAGACATACAAGTCACGCTTTCAAGAGTCAGGAAATGAAGGTATCCCTGAGAATAGCCTAGACTTTAGAGGCAGTGACCTCAGTAGAAACGAAAAGCAGTGAAAGCTGTTCTTCTTGAGTATCTTTTGCCCAATCTCTTTCCCATAACCTGATTAGATCAATTTTGTTTTTCAGTGATCCCACCCAAGAGAGGCTGCACTAGTTCCCCTAATGGTGCCCTTTTTGTGAGCAAACAAAAGCAGAGCAAGCCTCCCTTCTGCTCGTCTCAGTTATACATACACATACATGTCCACACATGTATATGTACACACATTTTTAACAAAGGAAAGAAAACCTGTCCCAGAAGAAAGTTTGAAGTCTGCATCCAGGTAGCTGGTGTCTGAGTAGGCACAGGAGGTTCACAGCAAAGTAGGTGGGGATGCCATTCTTGGGTCCTGGGGAGCTATAGTTTCTAAACCAGACATGGGACGAGTCCTTCCAAACTTCATGTGTGAGAAGTGGAAGGGCCGCCCTCTAGTCTGTCCATGAGGAAAGTGAAGTTGCTCCCTTTATGTGACTTTCTCTCCCTTTTATCCAGTCGGAGTCTAACCAGTCGGAGGCATCTGTCCGGAGGGAAGAGTCACCCATGGATGTGGACCAGCCATCTCCCAGTGCTCAAGATACTCAAACCATTGGTCAGTCCTACTTCCTATTTCCAGCCCAGCACAAGGGAGGGCCAGTCTTAGGAAATGGCTGCTGGATCACCTGCTCTCAACATACATAAGCTCAGTGCTTTCCGATACATAAATTGTTAGGATTAAACAGGTTAATGTGTGTATAGCACTTAGAGAAGCTCTTGTCACGGAATGAATGCTGTTATTAGTAGCATTTCTCAAAACTAATCATACACACCACAAGTGCTAGAGCCAGGATTCAAGCCTAAGGCTGTCAGCCTTGAGGAATGGCCAGGATTTGGTTTGAGAATGAAAAACAAAGGTCAGGAAGAAGTCTAAGCAGGGCAGGTGTGTGGTGGAGAGGTGGGCATAGAGAGAAAGGAAGAAGGGTTTGTGAAAAAGCAGTTGCTTCTTTCCCATCCAGAAAACGAGGCTGCATTGTGCTGCTTGGCTACTGGGCAGAATTTAGAACGTATCTCCGATGGATACCAGGAAAAGAGTGAGACATGAGGGTCCATCTATCACACCATGGCTTCCCGGGATTTTTTTTTTTTTTTTTTTTTTTTTTTTCACTGTCCCAGGACAAGATGACTCATGGAAAATGGCATCAGACTCAACCCTGTCCTTGGAAAAGAAAATAGGGGGAAAGCAGCCTGCTTCCAAGGGCAGCTGTCAGAATTTAATGAGGATAATGTCCTAAAATGTACTTTTTAAACTAGAATGCAATCATCTCAAGTACCACCACTGTTGGATTCCCCTTGGGGACCCATGGGTGTCCTGGAAACTGGTGAGACAGGACTAGATGGGCACTGTCCAGTGGGACTTTCTGCCGTAGCTGTTAGCCACATGTGGCTATTGAGTGTTTGAAATGTGGATCCTGCGACCAAGGAACCAGATTTGTCATTGTTTTCATTTCATTTCATTTCATTTTAAAGTTACATAGCATCCAGTGCAGAACTAGACCTTACTCTCAGATGTTGCTCAGTGAGTAATAGTGGCTTAAGGGGCCAGTCTCCCGTGATCTCTCTAGTAGTGTTTGGTCTGGAAAACATCTAAAAGGGAGAGAAATCTCAAAGGGTTTATGACTCTTTTCTGTGTGTGCAGTAGCTTCAGATGGAACCCCACAGGGGGAGAAGGAAAAGGAGGAGAGGCCGCCTGAATTACCGCTGCTCAGTGAGCAGCTGAGCCTGGACGAGCTGTGGGACATGCTGGGGGAGTGCTTAAAGGAACTGGAGGAATCCCACGACCAGCATGCGGTGCTAGGTGAGTTGTCTGAGCATCCAACTGTCAACTCATGTTCTGCTTGGAGCCTTCTCTGCCAACTTGCTTTCCTGCCTTCTGGCTCAGTGTCTCTGTGATGAGAATTCAAAACAAAGTTGTTTTTTCTCTGACCTTGGTATCATAAAAAAGATTGGCCTTCTCTCTTAACATCTCCTGTGTTTTGGTGTTTAGACCAGCGGAATCTTGATAGGCAAATGGCCCATCCCATTTTTCTTTGAGTTCAAGGAAGTTGTGACTTCCTCTGTGGCTTTGTTCTGCCATTATTATTTCTCTGCAAGTTTTCTTTATTTCTTCCTCCACCTTAGATTTTTGTAATTTGTTTGTCAAAGTGAAGAGGTTTCTAGAGTGGGGCTCATAAAAGTCACTTTGCTTTCATTCCTGCCTACAGTGCTGCAGCCTGCCGTCGAGGCCTTCTTTCTTGTCCATGCCACAGAGCGCGAGAGCAAGCCTCCTGTCCGAGACACTCGAGAGAGCCAGCTGGCACACATCAAGGACGAGCCTCCTCCACTCTCCCCTGCCCCCTTAACCCCAGCTACACCCTCCTCCCTTGACCCCTTCTTCTCCCGGGAACCCTCATCTATGCACATCTCCTCAAGCCTTCCTCCCGACACGCAGAAGTTCCTTCGCTTTGCAGGTACAGAGAACCCTCAGACCCCCACAAGTAGTAGAAGCCTTCATCTGATACAGGGTCGTGTTCGTACGTTTTATCCTTAACTGGTTCAGGAGAGAGAGAGGGATGGGGGTATGTGTGTATTAGAAGTTGAACCAAGTCATTACGGAAGCCCTTGTGCTACTCTAAGGGATTTAGATTTTACCCTGAAGCCATAGGAAGCCAGGTGTGGGTAGAAATGGTCAGAGGCACATCCACCCCTCGAGGCTGATCCCTGGCTTTGGTGAGTTCCTTTTTCAGGCCCCTGACAAAAGGGAAGAAAGAATGACTGGCTGGTTGGCTGTCTCATAGCCTTCTGGGACCCATGGAGTGCTGATTGCTGCTGTCGTTTGTCCCCTCAGAGACTCACCGCACTGTGTTAAACCAGATCCTACGGCAGTCCACCACCCACCTCGCCGACGGGCCTTTTGCTGTCCTGGTGGACTACATTCGTGTCCTCGACTTTGATGTCAAGCGCAAGTATGTGCCCTTGATGTTGGGGGATCAGGAGCTCCCCAAAGAGCATCTCCCCTCCCAGAAGGGAGTTGCTCCTGGGGCCAGAAGTTTGTCTTGGTGGCAGACACGCAGAACAGTGCTGGTGGGGAAGGAAGACACTCAGCTGAAGCCATGCCACTCACTCTCCCTGCCTTCTGTACCCCTTCTCCATTGTTATCAGCAAGATCAGAGCCACGTTATTTCTAAAGACCATTCTGTCCATTGGTGTAGTGAAGGAGGGGCAGGTGGCAGGCCCCCCTCAGCTTCTACAGACTCCCAGGTCAGCCCTGCTCTTCCTCCCTGTGCACAGACACATGCTCCCCTGTGTGCTATAGAATTCCATGCCATATCTCCGTGGCCACTCATTCAGTGGAAATGGAGAAAATTTAGAGTTAGTAATGAATGAGCTACCTTCCACACCACCACCAACTACCAGGCACTTCCCAAGTGGGTAGGGAGGCAGAGGTGGCAACATTGTGGGTCTTTTAAAAAAAATGTATTTATTTATTTGAAAGAGTTACAGAGAGAGAGAGAGACAGAGATCTTCCATCCACCAGTTCACTCCCCAGATAGCTGCGACGACCAGTGCCAGGCCAGGCCGGAGCCAGAAGCCAGGAACATCATTCAGGTCTCCCACATGGGTGGCAGGGGACCAAACACTTGGGACCATCTTCTGCTATTTTTCCCAGGCCATTAGCAGGGAGCTGGATCGGAAGTGGAGCAGCCGGGACTTGAACCTGCACCCATGTAGGATGCCAGCACTGCAGATGGTGGCTTTACCTGCTACACCACAGTGCTGGCCCCCATTGCGTCTTTATCCTAGTCAAACGGAATTTGCTCTGCCACCCTCAATCCTATTTTCCTTCCTTTCCTGCCTCCCAAGGTATTTCCGCCAGGAGCTGGAGCGTTTGGATGAAGGGCTCCGGAAAGAAGACATGGCTGTGCATGTCCGCCGTGACCATGTGTTTGAAGATTCCTATCGTGAGCTGCATCGCAAATCCCCTGAAGAAATGAAGAATCGATTGTAAGAACCCTGAGAAGAGAACAGATTGGGGGGCTGGTTGGCAGGGTGTTTCTAAACAGTAACAATTTCTTCCTCTGGCCTCTGATTTAGGGTTGTTCCTCCCCTCCCCCCATGAGTCTGGTTTAGGTAATCTCGCTGAGCTTCTCCCATCTTCTGGGCTTGCGCCACTGTCATACTAGGGATAGGAAACCTGGGGAGCCGGTACTCCGGCGGGTGGGGGAGGTTGTACTTGGATGAGTGGTCCCCGACCACTGCATGGGTGCTTCTGAAGGCAGGAGGTTGGCGGTTGACCAGGAAACCAAAGTTCCCCGATTGTGCCCTGCTCTTCTAGCATGCCCCACTTCCTCTCAGTGGCTTCATTTAGGCCTCTTAACCTTGCCTGCTGAACGTGTTTTCTGGAATATTGGCACATCTGTACTGATATTTCAGGACCTCTCTCCCATCCATCAGGGATGGGTTTGTGTGTGTGTGTTTTTCTGTCCCAGCTCCCCAGCCCCTCTTTGGGCTCTCCTGGCACTCTGAGGTCACCTCTCTATCTGTAGACACTGCACTCCCCAAAGACTTCTGCACAGCACTTCTGTCTCTGCTCTCTTAATGCAGGTATATAGTATTCGAAGGAGAAGAAGGGCAGGATGCTGGAGGGCTCCTGCGGGAGTGGTATATGATCATCTCTCGAGAGATGTTTAACCCGATGTATGCCTTGTTCCGTACCTCACCCGGTGATCGAGTCACCTACACCATCAACCCGTCTTCCCACTGCAACCCCAACCACCTCAGCTACTTCAAGTTTGTTGGACGCATTGTGGCCAAAGCTGTATATGATAACCGCCTCCTGGAATGCTACTTCACTCGGTCCTTCTACAAACACATCTTGGGCAAGTCTGTCAGGTGAGGATGTGGTACAGTCCTTGCACTGTCCTCAGCCCTGGAGGTCAAGTCCTTGTGTTCCACTGCTGTATGTCCTCCTCCCTTCCCCCCGGCCCATGACCCCTCTCTCTGTTTTTTAGATACACAGATATGGAGAGTGAAGATTACCACTTCTACCAGGGCCTGGTTTATCTGCTGGAAAATGATGTCTCTACACTAGGCTATGACCTCACCTTCAGCACTGAGGTAGGTCAAGACAGTACATCCTGACCAGCCTAGGAGATGTGATTTGGGATCACCTTGCAGTTGGCCCTGGATAATGTCTCATAGTTCTAAGGGGGCCTCTTCTTACAGTTCAGTGCCCCATGCACCATGAGACAGAGTGTGGCAAGTGTTCACGTGAGACATCGTGAACAGAAAAACCAGAATGCATGAAGCAATCCAGGCTGTTTACTGATTTCCCCTTTATTAAAAAAAATGCTGTGGTACATAATAATTCTTTCCCCAAAGTAATTCACTGTAAAAAAATTATACAGAGAAAAATGAAAAACAGAAAATATTTGAGGCTACTCTTCCCCCAAATTGTTTTCCACAAAGATTGTGCCCTGTGCACTTTTCCCTTATTGTCTGCTGCCTTTATGTGTTTTGGGGCATAACTTCCCTCTTTCTGACCCTGAGCCCTTGCCTGCTAGGGGAGTTGTAGGCTACTAGGAGCAAGGACTGTCGCTGTTCCAAATGGGCTTGCCTTGCCCTCTGCCCAGCACCTGGCAAATGGGTTCCCAGGCACCCATGGTAGCCCCACCCTAGACTAAGCCTGATACGTATAATTGGTGTTTTGGGTTTTCCAGGTCCAAGAGTTTGGAGTCTGTGAAGTTCGTGACCTCAAACCCAATGGGGCCAACATCTTGGTAACAGAGGAGAATAAGAAGGAGTATGTACACCTGGTGTGCCAGATGAGAATGACAGGTAAGGGAAATGTCCCTCAGACCTCCAGTTGCTCAACTTGGGAGGAAGTCAGATTTCATTCATTTCACAAGCATTTTTTGTCCTCTTCCCCTATGGTACAGCCATAAATGCCTTGCACAAAAGGAGTCCAAAAAAAAAAAAGTCAAGATACTTGGCCAAAATTATTTAACCTCCTTTCTCATATAAGGACCTAGAAGTAGAGTAGTAGGAGAGAAAGACAGTCCAGTCAGCACCTCATAGCATCAGGAGCTAAACTGGGGATCTGTGACCTCTAACAGTCGCAGAGTTCAGAAGCCCCGTGGCTTTTTTGTTCTCTCCCCAGGGGCTATCCGCAAACAGCTGGCTGCTTTCTTAGAAGGCTTCTATGAGATCATTCCGAAGCGCCTCATTTCCATCTTCACCGAGCAGGAATTAGAGCTGCTCATATCAGGACTGCCCACCATTGACATTGATGACCTGAAATCCAACACTGAGTACCATAAGTACCAGTCCAACTCTATTCAGGTGAGCTGCTGCTGGCATCCCTCCATGAAGGGTCCTCTGAGCCCAAGCAGTGCCAAGTATATGATGTCAAATAAACCAGCACTTTCAGAGGAAGGGGACTGTGGGTGGCAGTTTACCTGTACCTAACTCTTCGTTCTTCCAGAGCATATTTTCAGAGGATGTTCTTGCCCAGCTTATGAACGAAAGATCTGAAGCCCATCGCACAGAAGGGACTTGCCTGAAATCCCAGATACCCTCCTGGTTCCCAAATTCCATCCCTCCTCACTCCTCTCCTAGGAGCTCTTTTCCTAACACCAGCTTCCTGGTGTCTATCCTGCAGATCCAATGGTTCTGGAGAGCATTGCGTTCTTTCGACCAAGCTGACCGTGCCAAGTTCCTCCAGTTTGTCACGGGTACATCCAAAGTGCCCCTACAAGGCTTTGCTGCCCTCGAAGGCATGAATGGCATCCAGAAGTTTCAGATCCATCGAGATGACAGGTCCACGGATCGCCTGCCTTCAGCTCACACATGGTAAGAGAAAAGGCTTGTTTCTCCTTTTCAGCATTCAGATCAAGCTTGCATACTTTGACGCTTCTAGGTCTCTACCCTGCCCAAGGTTGGGAACACAAGTCTGGCCCAGTCCAGGATCTTGGATAGTTTACAGTTTGGTGGTTCGACGGAGAAGGTGATGTTTAAGATGGGAGGACGGGCAAGACAGGAAGTGGGGGCTGGGGAGACATTGGCAGGTAAGCTCCACCCCAGGGGAGCATGGTGTGTTCCAGGACTTGGCATAGCTGGAGCAAGGAGAAATGCAGGGAGCAGGAAGCTGTAGAAGTCAGAGCACCAGTGACCCTAAATACCTCTCTAGAGTTGGTACTTTAAGCCCATCCCTGTAGGTAAGGCAGTAATGTTGAAGGGAGAGTGACAGGGTCAGGTTTGTTTTTAGTGCCTGCTGGCCAATGGCAGAGCCAGCTTAGAGAACAGCAGGCCAGGCGAGGACAAGATTGGGAATCAGCTAGAATTGAGGCATAGGCTGCCTCAGGGAGGGAGAGTCAGGTGGGAATCCAGGGGTTTATTGGGTTGTTGTCTTTCTTCGTGAACTGGTCTTTCTTCTTCCCCTAGTTTTAATCAGCTGGACCTGCCTGCCTATGAGAGCTTTGAGAAGCTCCGCCACATGCTACTATTGGCCATCCAGGAGTGCTCTGAAGGTTTTGGGCTGGCCTAAGGAGGCCCTGCCCACATCTGTGGGGTTTTTCTACCATTGTTGGACCTGGGGAGGGGGGAAATTTAAAAAGAACCAGAAAGAAAATGTCAGAAACCAATAAATGAAATCCACCAACTCACCGTGTGTGTCCCAGCTGCCCCATCTTCCCCAGTGCAGACCTGGTGCCCTTCTCCTGCTCATTCTCTCTCCTGCCCTCCCATTTCCTCACCTCCTCTCCCCTTTCTGTGCCGTCCATGATCCCCCACCCCATGTGTTAAAAAAGGCGGTAGCCTTTGCAGGGACCTGTTTGTCCCAACTGTTTGAACAGTGTGCTCCTCAGATTCTGTGTTCAGAAGGATTTGCTGCATTGAGACTTGAAACCTTTGGATAGGGGAAAAATTATATATATATATATTTTTTTGTTCTGTTTGCATTTCTTAATTTGTGCTTGGAATGTGTTGATGTGCACAGCTAATGATTCAATGCGAGACAAGATTGGCGTCTGTGTTGTGGAGGTTTCAAATAAAGAGCACTCTTCATAACTCACCTTTCACAATGGAGTTTTTTTCAAAAACAAAAAACAAACAAACTCAAAAGCACATGCTAGACATCTGGAGAAACGAATCCAAATGGGCTCTCCAAGAAAGCATCTCTGTCCTACCCACTCGCCCATCCGCCTCTACCACTGGAGCAACTTCCTCCTTCCAAGCTGGTTCCCCCGCAGTCAGGAGAGATCGGCATCCACCCAGAACCGGGGTGCAGTTCATTGTGTAGAGTGGGACCTGCGCCTGCGCCTGCGCCTGCCGGCCACGATGGCATTAGAGATCGGAGCCAAGCACAAAGCGTCACCTTGCTCAAGGGGAACCAAGCGCAGCAGGTTGTACAAAATTGTCAGAGAGCTCACTCATCCCTCCCAGGGATTTCACCTGGGCGGGCAGTCTGCATAATCTCCAGTCTGGGGCTCAGTTGCAAATCTTGATTTAATTTGTTGATGGTTTAGTTCATTTCTAATAAATTTTAACAAGCAAAGAATTTGACTAGCTCGCCAGATTACCGTTCTTTTTGTTTGTTTTTTGTTTGGTCTCTTCCTCTTGTCATCTGCCTGCCTGTCTGCCAGTCTGCTCACAGACCACCTAGGAGTTTCTTGTGGTTTTTACTCCATCCAGCACTTGAAGCTGAGCCAAGGACTTTTGGTGGTCCAGCCTTCAAAGAAAAAAATAATTTAATAAAACTTTAGTTAGAAAAATTCACCCCAAGTTGTGCTTGCTTTGTGTGGTTTTTCTTATTCTGTAAGGTGCTGTCTCTGAAAGCGTCTCCCCACGGCTCTCCAGAGTGGGTAGAGGTGCGCAGGGCTGTGCCCTGTGCAGATGGCCGCTGCACTTACTTCATATTCACAGTCTTCTGTAACTGGCCTGCGCCGATACTGGGGAAGGTGGCTGCAGTGCCCCGTCACTGTTCCTGGGCTGCTAGTTGAGAAGAGGAGATGGTGATCAGCTCTGATGGATGCAGAAGGCCGGAAGGGTTGGGACAGGCATCCCATTGTCACTGGCACTTGGGTTGAATCATCACGCTAGAGAAGGCCCGGGGCGGGCCGGGGGGCGGGGGGGGTGGGGGTTGAGATAGCAGGAGTTTCCTTTATAGGACCTGGTGTGAGTGAGCAAGGATGGATGGTGGCTTGAGATGAGGCTGGGAGCCCAGGAGGGCATTAAAATGGAAAGAATAAGCAAGAAGACAGAATTGCATAAACAAGAACTGGTTCTTCAAAATAAAGTAGAACAATGTTCGTATGGGTCATTTAAATTTGAGAGGGACCCATGAGTTGGAGTTTCAGAGTTGCCTGTGGGGGCTGGAAATGCAGATGGAATGATCCTGAAGGAAATGGAAGGAGAGCTAATCCAGTGGCACACTTCCAAGATTGAGATCTAGGGGGACAGTACTGTAGCATGCACGGCAGCTTAGGACAGATGTCACTGGCCTCCGATATCAGGAGTGCTGATTGGAGTTCCAACTACTATGCTTCTGACCCAGCTCCCTGCTTAATGTGTCTAGCAAGGAAGTGGATGATGGTCCACATGCTGTGCCCTTCCTACCACCCATGTGGGAGGCCAGAATGGAGTTTCAGCTTCCTGGCTTTGGCCTGCCTTTTGCAGGCACTCAAAAAGTAAACCAGTGGATGGGAGATCAATCTGACTCAAAATAGTTTAAAGGTTGTTTAAGATTCACTTTATTTGAAAGAGCAACAGAGACAGATCTTCCATCTGCTGGCTCACTTATGGCTGCAATAACCTGATCTGGGCCAGGCCAAAGCCAGGGTTAATACTCCGTCCTGGTCTCCCACATGGTGGCAGGAACCCAAGTACTTGGGCCATCATCTCTTTTCCCAGGCTCATTAGCAGGAACCTGGACTGGAAGTGGAGGAGCTAGGACTAGAACCGGCACTCCAGTATGAAATGTGGGCTTCCAAGTGATGACTTGTGGGGAGCAACTCGGACTAGACTAAGTTACTGGAATTAAGACTTATTCTATGCATCTGCTCTCCCACAATATGGCGCTGAGAAGGGAGAAACAGCTTCTACTCAGCTGCCTCCAGTTCAACCAACAAGCTGTAGGAGCTGCTCCTGATTGGAGGAGAGCAGCGTACTCGGCGTGTGGGTAGCAGAGTTGGGATTGGTGGAAGAGGACTATAAAGGAGGCGAGAGACAATATGCACCAGGAACATCTAAGGGGAACATCTATCTGAAGGAACACCTGTGCAGCCCCCGAGAGAGCCAGCCGGCGGTGTGCCGCTCCCCCGCGGAAGTGGGGAATGTGGCAGGGGGAACCGCCCTTCCACGGAGGTGGAAGGGATAGTAGCCAACCCGGGAAGAACCAGCAGCAAACCCAGGGAGGGCCGAGCAGACAAAAGAACAGCGCAGGGTCCTGTGTCGTTCCTCCACGAAGAGGGGGAGCGACAATGACTGAACCTGCCGTGTCACAAGGCACAAGTAGGAGAACTTGAATTTGAATGCTGCTTCAAGATTATTTGGAGGAGAGCACATCCATCTGCTTGCTTGTTCCCCACATGACCACAGTGGCTGAGGCTGGAACAGGCTGAAGCCAGGGGAGTGAAACTCCTCTCCCTTGTGGATGGCTGAGTGTCCAAGCTGTTGGACCATCCAGTTCCTTCCCGGGTGCACTAGCAGGGAGCTGGATCGGAAGCGGGGCAACTGGGACTGCAACCAGCACTCTAATACGGGTTGCTGGCATCACAAGTGGCAGCTTAAACTGCACCATAACACCGGCCCCTGAGTAAGAATTTTAACAGAGGGGCTGGTGCTGTGGCGCAGTACGTTAATCCTATGCCTGCAGTGGTGGCATCCCATTGGGGCACCAGTTCTAGTCCTGGCTGCTCCTTTCTGATCCAGCTCTCTGCTGTGGACTGGGAAAGTAGTGGAGGATGGCCCAAGTGTTTGGGCCCCTGCACCTGTGTGAGAGACCTAGAAGCTCCTGGCTTCTGACTTCGGATTGGCCCAGCTCTGGCCATTGCACCCATTTGGGGAGTGAACCAGCAGATGGAAGACCTGTCTCCCTCTCACTGCCTGTAACTCTACCTCTCAAATAAAGAAAATATTTTAAAAAATTTAACAGTTTTATTGAACACTTACCATGTATTAGCAATGCTGAGAAGCCTCTGCTCTCAAGACTCATTGAAGAAGGAGGCAACCGTTAAGAGCACAAGGACAATAGTACACAAAGGGACTTAATAAGACCAGGTTAGTGAGATTAATAATCTTCCCAAACGCAATAACCAGTCATAAAACTTAATAGCAAATAGATTCCATTCACAAAAGCTAATATTTAATATTACATATTTGGGGCTTTTGCCCATGGTTCCTGGCTCATTTCCTCCCCAAGGTGGACCACAGAAACTTACTGATCATGTGACCATCTTCACTCCCGAAGGGTCCTGCCCCGCGCCCTGGAGGAAGGAACACTGCAGAAGAATCTAAACACAGGCCCTGCTGGGTTTCCCTGTGCAGCCTATCAGCTATCATGTCCATGCAGTGAAGTCTCCCTAAAAACCCAGGGATGGCGTTCAGGAGGAGGATGGGCCCTAAAAGGGCCTGGGGCACCAGGCCCCTTCCCTCTTATCTCACTCATGCCTCTCTTCATCTACCCGCTGCAATAAACCCACCAACGAATTTCTCTGGCTCCTGTGAGACACTCGAGCAAATTGATGGAACATGAGGAGGAAGTTATGGGAACCTTGATGGCCAGAGGCACAGGTAAAGCCACCTGGGGCTTGCGAGTGGCACCCAAAATTGGGAGAGGAGTGGTCTTGGAGATTGAGGCCTCCACCCATGGGGACCTGATGCTGTCTCCAGGTCGGTAGTGTTTGAAATGAATTGGAGGACCCCAAAGGTGGTGTCTACTGCTGCAAAACAAAGCACTACTCTACTCACTGTTGCTTATACCCTCCTCCATCATTCAGCTGTGCACCTGCCATGTGCCAGACTGGGGGTGCTGCAGTGAACACATTAGTCGGAACGGCTTACCTCCCTGAGGCTAACGGTCTAGCAGGGCAAGCAGGGGTGTTGACATCCTCTTCATCTGTGAAGAAAAAGCAAAGGGAAAGAGAGGAGAGGCTATTTTAGCGGGGGTGATCAGAGGAAGGTCTCCCTGAGGAGGTGACATTTGAGTAAGGGAGACTAATTTGAAGAACCGAGGATATAAGCCACTGGTGGGTCCCAAAGAACAGTATTCCAGGCAGGGGGAACAGCCAGTGAAGGGCCAGTGTTGGAGTGCCAGTCCTGGCTGCTCCGCTTCTGATGCACCTGGGGAAACAACGGAGGATGGGCCAAGTGCTTGGGTCTGGGCCACGTGGGAGACCCAGATGGAGTTCCTGCCTCCTGGCTCCCGCCTGGCTGTTGCAGCCATGTGGGGGAGTGAATCAATTAATTCTCTCTCTTTCCTTCAGATAAGTAGATAAATCTTTTAAGAAAAAAGAAAGGCTGCTAATGGGATAACATGGACCCTTTAAGAAAGACCAGGTGGGAGTGGAAAGTGGTATAGGAATCAAGCAGGCCAAAGAGGCCACATCCGGGGTTTTATTCAGAGTAGGATGCAAAGTACCACAGGGCACTGCGCAGAGGCCTTGTCATCTGAACCTCACAGGGTGCTGTGGAGAGAGGAGGGGCCAGGTGGAGAGGCCCAGAAAGCCTCAGGAGGCAGCCCAGAAGTGACCTGCCCAGGGGCGGACCCCCAATCCAACTCCCCGCTAATGTGCCTGGGAAAGCAGCAGCAGATGACCCAAGTGCCACCTACGTGGGGGACCCCGACAAAGCTCCTGGCTGCCCGCTCCCCCTATACCCCACCCCCGCCCAACCCTGGCCCTTGCGGCGATTTGAGGAATGAACTAGCAGGTGCAGGTGGAAGAGCTCTCTCTCCCTTTGCCTTTCAAATAAATAACTTTAAAAAACTATGAGTAAGAGATTTTTAAAAAGAAGGAAAAGATCCTAGCTTCAGTGGACACGCCCACTCCACAAAAGCGGCCACCTTAGGAAGCAGAGGCGGCCCACCCAGCCCTCTGCCCCAGTCTATGCCGCCAGATCAGCGGCCTCACTCCTGCGCGGGAGGCCTAAAGCCAATGGCAGGGCACAAACTTGGCTCCAGGACGCTCGGTTCCCCACCTAAAGGGGCGGGACTCAGCGGCTTCCCGCGAAGGCACCACCCAGAGCAGCCCCGCCCAGGGCTCCTTCCGGGCCCCCTCCTCTCCAACCCCGCCTCCTCCGGGGAAATACGTGGGACTGTGTTCCTGATTGGATAAACTGGAGAAGGGCGGGTTCTTTCTGTGTCTGGGAGGTTGTGTATAGCCTAAACTGCGAGTGCTCGCGTAGGACTGGGCGTGGCTGCTCCCATGGCTGTGTGTAACCAGATGGGCTTGCTGGGGAGCGTGGGGGCTGGCTCTGAGTGTCTGGTTCTAGGAGAGGACGTGTGTGTCTTTCCACGCATGGCCGGGTCTGGTGCCTTCCCTTATAGTGATCGTGTGAATGTCAGTAAATACGTGAAAAAGTGGCTGTGGCTGTTTCTGGGACAAGGGATGTGTCAGTCTTCATATATGTATGTTATCTGTGACTGTGTGAGCACATGTCTGCGTGGGGTTGCCTTTGTATTTGGAACTGACCTTTTTTAAGAATTTTTTTTTTATTTATTTGAAAGGGTTACAGAGAAAAGTAGAAACAGAGAGAAAGAGGTCTTCCCCAAATGACCGCTATAGCCAGAGCTAAGCTGATCCGAAGCCAGGAGCCAGGAGCTTCCTCCTGGTCCCCCTTGCAGGTGCAGAGGCCCAAGGACTTGGGCCATCATCTACTGCTTTCGCAGGCCACAGCAGAGAGCTGGATAGGAAGAGGAGCAGCCAGGACTTGAACCGGCACCCAGATGGGATGCTAGTGCTGCAGACCAGGGCTTTAACCCGCTGCGTAAAAGTGTCAGCCTCAAGAACTTTCTTGGCCGGCGCCGTGGCTCAATAGGCTAATCCTCCAATTTGCGGCGCCGGCACACCGGGTTCTAGTCCCGGTCGGGGCGCCGGATTCTGTCCCGGTTGCCCCTCTTCCAGGCCAGCTCTCTGCTATGGCCAGGGAGTGCAGTGGAGGATGGCCCAGGTGCTTGGGCCCTGCACCCCATGGGAGACCAGGAAAAGCACCTGGATCCTGGCTCCTGCCATCGGATCAGCGCGGTGCGCCGGCTGCAGCGGCGGCCATTGGAGGGTGAACCAACGGCAAAGGAAGACCTTTCTCTCTCTGTCTCTCTCTCTCACTGTCCACTCTGCCTGTCAAAAAAAAAAAAAAAGAACTTTCTTGTGGCCCCAAATTGTCTCTGTGTCCCTGAGTCTCTGGCCTGGTGTGTGACTCCTGCACGGTGATAAAACCGTGGTCCTGAAATCACATGGGCCCTAGTGCAAATCCTGGCTCTGCCACTTAACTTGGGCAAGAAACAGAATCTCCATTCCTCTGTTTCCTCATCTGCAAAACACAAATCCTAATCGTTCCCCCACCCCCAGGTGGATTGTAAGATGAGACAGTGCTTATCTGCTGCAGGGTGCTGGGTAGCCCACAGGAAGCACCCGGTGAACCTTAGCTCATATTAAAAGGTGGCTAGAGCGCACCTGTGATTCTGTCTGCATCACAAAGATCATGCACCTGTGTGCAGCTCTCAGGGGTTTCACTGGGTCAAGAAATACTAATTGGGGCCAGTGTTGTGGCACAGCAGGGTAAGCTGCTGCCTGTGACGCCGCCATCCCGTATCAGAGCGCCCGTTCAACACCCAGCTGTTTTGTTGCCAATTCAGCTCCCTGCTAAGGTGCCTGGGAAAGCAGCAAAAGACAGCCCAAGAACTTGGGCCTCGGCCTCCCACATGGGAGATCCGGATGGAGCTCCTGTCTATTGGCTTCAGCCCTGACGGTTGCAGCTGGTTGGGAAGTGAACCAGTGAATGGAAAATACCTCCGTCTCTCCCTCTCTCTGTTGCTCTGCCTTTCAAATAGGTAAAATAAATCTTTTTTAAAAATTTTATTTATTTATTTATTTGAGAGGTAGAGTCACAGACAGTGAGAGGGAGAGAGAGGTCTTCCTACTGTTGGTTCACTCCCCACATGGCTGCAAAGGCCGGAGCTGTGCCGATCCAAAGCCAGGAGCCAGGAGCTTCTTCTGGGTCTCCCATGCAGGTGCAGGGGCCCAAGGACTTGGGCCATCTTCTACTGCTTTCCCAGGCCATAGCAGAGAGCTGGATCAGAAGAGGAGCAGCTGGGACTCGAACCGGTGCCCATATGGGATGCCGGTGCCGCAGGCGGAGGATTAACCTGTACCACAGTGCCAGTCCCAGTAAAATAAATCTTTTTTTTTAAAAAAAAAGAAGAAATGGGCACCAGGCACTGCTCTAGACATGTCATATGCAATTAGGAAAAAGCAAACCTGCCACAGTCCCTGCCTTCAATTACCTGCCACCTTCAGGATCTGACCACTTGAAAACTAACAGTACACATCTACGTGCTGATGTGCACAGTGGCATGGGCACAAATGTACAGAGGGCTTTGCAGAGTCCATGGAGGGGTATACATTTGGAGCAGCAGCGCGGTGCTGCCTGCGTTCCCGGAGTACCTGGGATTGAGTCCTGGCTCCACCTCCAATTCCGGCTTCCTGCTTAAGTGCCCCCTGGAAAGCAGCGGACGATAAGGGCTGAAGTACTTAGGTCCCACATGGGAGACTCAGATGAGCTATTGAGTCACCAGCTCCTGGTTTCAGACTGGCCAAACCCTTGCTGTTGTGAGCATTTAAGGAGCAATCCAGAGGATGGGAGTGCGCTCTCTCTCTCGCTCTCTCTCTCTCTCTCTCTGCCTTTCAAGTAAATAAAACTTTTAGGGGCTGGCGCTGTGGGATAGTGGGTAAAGCCACTGCCTGCAGTGCCTGCATCCCATATGGGCGCCGGTTCAAGACCCGGCTGCTCCACTTCCGATCCAGCTCTCTGCTATGGCCTGGGAAAGCAGTAGAAGATGGCCCAAGTCCTTGGGCCCCTGCACCTGCATGGGAGGACCTGGCTCCTGGCTCCTGGCTTCAGATTGGTGCAGTTCTGGCCATTGCGACCAATTGGAAAGTGAACCAGTGGATGGAAGGACCCCTCCACCCCATCTGCCTATGCCTCTGTAACTCTCTTTCTAATAAATAAATAAATAAATCTTTAAAAAAAAGTGGAGGTGAGTTTTGTTCAATTGTACAACTCAGGAGTGCATCACCTGGGCAGTTTGATGCTTTATAAATAGGAGTGGGGGACCAGGGCTTCCCATCAGCTTGGAACGCGGTAAGTCTTCAGCAGAATGGTGAAGTGAGCGGGCCTCTCTGTTGGTCGGAAATCTCCGCTTTGAGATGCTAACCGACAAAGCAGAAACATGACCACACCAACATACACAGCCCCTCTAGAAAAGACTCCAGCTCATTCAGGCACGTCTTGGTCTTTTATGAACTTAGTGTGGAAGAAGGAATTAGAGTCTGGGAGAAGCAAGCCTTCCATTTGCCCCTCCTGGAAGTAAAACAAGCAGCTGGGCGGGTTCGAGTTTTCTATCACCAGTTTGCTGTGAGAGAGGGTCCTTCTGCCCAGGATTTGCTCACAGCTCTTCGGCTCAGCTGATAGCCAGCCGGCAGTTGGCTGGTACTGTGCTTCCCAACGTAGGGGCAGAGGGAAACCCCCCCTCTTTCTGAGAGCTCGCTGGAATAAATGGACGAAATGCAAGTTGGGGAAAACACAGCTTGGGGAAAACCACAGGAGGGTGATGTACCCGCACGGTTAACGTTATTTAGAAACGGATATACCCCTCTTTCGGCCGGTGGGGGGCGGGAGGCGAATGGGGGTTGCCGACAATTTCAAGGGGCCTGTAAATAAATGATTATTAGGGAGAATGAATGGGCCCAGAGACAGCCTTCTTTGGAAGGTGAGTGAACCCAAGGGACAGACATTACCTTCCACGGCAAGTCTGCCCGCGTGTGCTTTCATTGCTTAGTTTCCTTTCCAACATAGAAAATGGGATTTTTAAAAAAGATTTATTTATTTATTTGAAAGACAGACTTACAGAGAGGCAGACGCAGAGAGGGAGGGAGAGAGAGAGAGAGAGAGAGAGAGAGAGGTCTTCCATCTGCTGGTTCACTCTCCAGATGACCGAAATGACCAGAGCTTTGCCAATCTGAAGCCAGGAGCTTCTTCAGGTCTCCCACATGGGTGCAGGGGCCCAAGGACTTGGGCCATCTTCTACTGCTTTCCCAGGCCATAGCAGAGAGCTGGATCAGAAGTGGAGCAGCTGGGACACTAACCTGCGCCCATATGGGATGCTGGCACTGCCGGTGGTGGCTTTACCTGCTATGCCACAGCGCTGGCCCCGAAAACAGGATTTTGGAGTGGGTATGGAGGCAGTTGTGTTTCCTTTTGCAGTCTGTTCATGAGCATGAAAAGTATTGGACCGAGAGCCCGGCCCAGCGCCTGCGGGGAGAAGAGTAGGAAAGATTAGCGGGTCTTCAATTTTGAGCTTGCCTTTTTTCCTTAAAAGGCATTTATTTGAAAGGCAGAGTTACAGAGAGAGACAGAGAAAGATCTCAAATGGCCACAACAGCTGGGGCTGGACCAGGACGAAGCCAGGAGCCAGGAACTGCATCCAGGTTTCCCATGTGGGTTCAGGAACCCAAGCACTTGGGCCATTTGTCACTGCTGGATCAGAAGCGGAGCAGCTGGGACTTGAACCAGTGCCCATATGGGATACCAGCATTGCAGACAGCAGCTTAACCCATTACACCACAGCACCAGCCTGTATTTTGAGTTTGCTTTTAAGACTTTAATTCCCTTTCGGCAAATTGATGGACATGCCAAAACAAAAAACAAAAAAACCTGTATTTTGGTGTTTCAAGCATGTATCCAGAAAATATGGGGAGGGGGCAATTATTATGACTCTTTTCCAAGCATTCTCATGCTGATTGCTCAGAGATGGTTTGTTCTGCACAGTTCAGTGTGGGAAGGGCCAGGTGTTTGGTTAATCTTCCTGCGGTTTCTAACCTCATAAACTGTGCTGTATAACTCCTACATAGCCATTTTTAAAGGATTTATTTTATTTCTTTGGAAGGCACAGTGACAGAGAGGGAGCAGCAGAAAGAAAGAGAGAGAGAGAGAGAGAGAGAGAGAGTTAGAGAGTTATCTTCTAATATGATGATTCACTCCCCCAAATGGCTGCAACAGCTATGGCTGGGCCAGGTGGAAGGCAGGAGCCTAGAACTCCATCTGGGACTCCCACATGGGTGGCAGGGGCCCAAGTACTTACGCCATCTTCACTTTCCCGGGCACATTAGCAGGAAGCTGGATCAGAAGTGGAGCAGTATGGGCTCAAACTCACAGTCATATGGGATGCCAGCATCACAATTGGTGGCTTAACTCACTGTGCTACAACACTGGCCACCATAGCCATTTTTAAATACCCTCTTGATGGCCCCTAGCCCCCGCAGGTGGGCCAAGGGGGACCCAGCATGCTATATTCTCCAGTCCTTTTAATCAGCCATAGCTAGAACTAGAATCTATTTTTTTTAAGATTTATTTATTTATTTGAAAGCCAGTTACAGAGAGGCAGAGGCAGAAAGAGAGAGAGAGGTCTTCCATCCATTGGTTCATTCCCCAAATGGCTGCAACAGCCAGAGCTAGGACGATCCGATGCCTGGAGCCAGGAGCTTCTTCCTGGTCTCCCATGCAGGTGCAGGGGCCCAAGGACTCGGGCCATCTTCTACTGCTTTCCTAGGCCATAGCAGAGAGCTGGATCGTAAGTGGAGCAGCTGGGACTCAAACCTGCGACCATATGGGATGCATACGGCACTGCAGGCGGTGGCTTTACCTGCTACGTCACAGCGCCAAGTCTGTTCTTGAAAGTGTGGGATTGTCTGTCCTCCCAGGAAGCAGGAGTCCTCAGTCTTGGGAGCATGCTCAGGGTGAAACGCCCTGCCTATGTTAGGAATAAAAGCAACTTAACAATTCAAATAGAGCTGGAAAAGCCAGTACCATTTGCAAAAAAAACTTAGACGCAGCTGGTGTTCAAAGTGTCTTGGGGGGCCAGGAGTTGGCGCAACAGATAAGATGCTGCTTTGAATTTGAGTTCTGGCTCCATTTCTGATTTCAGCTTCCTGCTAGTGACCACCCTGGGAGGTAGTGGTGATGGCTCAAGTACTTGGGTACCCGCCACCCACGTGGGAGACCTGGATTGTGTTCCCACCTGCTGATTTCAGCCTGGCCTAGCTCTGGGTATTGCAGGGATTTGAGGAGTAAAGCCACAGATGGAAGATCTGTGTATCTGTCTGCCTGTCTGTCTCTATCTCTCTGTCTCTCTGTCTCTCTCTGCCTTTCAAATAAAAATCAAAATAAATGTCTTTTTTTAACAAACATTTTCTCATATAAAATACTTGGTCATAATTTTCCAGGCATTTTCAGCAAAGTGAAGATGTAATAACAAAAGAAATGTCTTGAGACTGCCGTCATGGCACAGTGGGTTAATCCACTGCCTACTCTGACATCCCATATTGTAGGCCCTGGTTCGAGTCCCAGCTGCTTTGCTTTGGATCCAGCTACCTGCTAATGCTCCTGGAAAAGCAGCAGAAGATGGCTGAAGTACTTGGGCCCCTGCCACCCAGGTGGGAGACCTAGAAGAAGCTCCTGGCTCCTGGTTTCAGCCTGGCCCAGCCCTGGCCACTGTAGCCATTTGGGGAGTTAACCAGCAGATGGATGATCTCTCTCTCTCTCTCTCTCTCTCTCTCTCTCTACCTTTCAAATAAATAAAATATTTTCTTAGAAAAAAAAAAACTTCTTACAAGAGAAGAGAAAGAGAAAGACATAGAGTTCTGGCCTTTCTGTTGGAACAAGACTCTTGATTTTGATTACACACAGTCAAGTTCATGTAGTGTCTGACCAAGCATCCAGTCTCAGGTCACGTTCTCTTCTTTGCCCTGGGCACATCTTTCTCCCAGGTCTTTCACTTATCTTTTCCAGTTTTGCAATGATCCTCTCCGGAAGTTAGGCACAAGTCTCCGCCTCTTTAAACCTCTCGGTCAGTAGTTTAATTTCTTCTTCACATTTATCTTCCTTTTCAAAATATTTTCCCCTATGCGGCCTCTAGCACTTTCAGATTGCTAGTGACGTCAGAACCCAGCCTCTAGCCATAATGTCTTTTTTTCTTTCTTCTTTTTTTCCAGAGGTCTTTGATAGAGACTTCGTCAGGCCTCCGTCTTTCTCCTTTGGCTTCCAGCTCTTCTCTCTCCACTGTGATTATTGTATATGAGCTCCTTACTAAAGATTAACTCACTCAAGCAACTCGCCACCTCCTGGGACCCCCATGATGTGGGAGGGGGACCCCAAAATGAGATCCTTCCTCCGTTCCATGTCACAGAGTCAATTTCGAAACCACAGCTGAGGGGCTGGTGCTGTGGCATAGCGGGTAAAGCCGCCGCCGGCAGTGCCGGCATCCCCTATGGGCACCAGTTCGAGTCCTGGCTGCTCCCCTTCCAATCCAGCTCTCTGCTATGGCCTTGGAAAGCAGTAGAAAATGGCCCAAGTCCTTGGACCCCTGCACCCACGTGGGGAACCTGGAAGAAGCTCCTGGCTCCTGGCTTCGGATCGGTGCAACTCCGGCCGTTGCACCCAGTTAGGGAGTGACCCAGCAGATGAAAGACCTCTCTCTCTCTGCCTTTCCTTTCTCTCTTTGTAACTCTCACTTTCAAATAAATCTTAAAATAAAAGGGATGACTGACATTAAAAACACACACACACACACACACACACAGCTGAGTAGCAAAAACGAGCAGCTTGATTCAGTGGCCAGAGTGGAGAAGGCTGAGCTTACCCATCGACTCCTTAGCCAGCTGGTGGCCTATCACATCTGTTGAATACTGGAGATACCATACAAGGCAAATGAAGCGGGGGTGCGGGGCAGAATGAGAGGGAGGGACACACTAACAAGTGGAAGGACTAGTCTCGGAACCTGGGAGCCAGCTTCTTTTTGGCCTTTTATGGTCTCTTCTGGGGCTTGTCATCATGATGTCAACTGTCAGGGCGCTGGCGGGTGTGCCGTTTAGCATGAAAATTAGACTTCATGAAATCTGAGGTCTTCTGACAGTGGCTCAGCAGCCACATAACATCCATCTGGGCCCAGCTGCATGGCCTGAAGAAGTGTTGACTGTAAGGCATCTTGTTCTCAAAGGGACACAACGTGAGGGTGGGGATAGGAACCTAACCAGGCCATGCAGCGTTGCCCTGGGTAACAGTACCAGACCAACCCCACACGGCCCCAGGCCGTGTTAACATCATCATGCCACATTCCATTTTTTTAAAGATTTATTTTATTAATTTGAAAGACAGACTTACAGAGAGAGACAGAGACAGAGAGGTCTTCCATCTGCTGGTTCACTCCCCAGATGGCTGCAACGGCTGGAGCTGCCAATCCGAAGCCAGGAGCCAGGAGCCAGGAGCCTCTTCCGGGTCTCCCATGCAGGTGCAGGGGCCCAAGCACTTGGGCCATCTTCTACTGCTTTCCCAGGCCATAGCAGAGAGCTGGATGGGAAGTGGAGCAGCCGGGACTAGAATTCAGCGCCCATATGGGATGCCAATGCTTCAGGCCAGGACTTTAACCTCCTGCGCCACAGTGCCGGCCTTGCCACATTCCATTTTGAGATGCTCCACCGGAACCCCAGACCCTAATCAAACAAACTGAGAACCATCCACCCAGACACCTGACACAGACCAGAGCACGCTTTGACATCACAGCATTTTTCAGAAGCACACACCAGCCTCCTACCACTGGCCGATCCAAGGGAAGCCATGAGCGCTGTGGACCTACCAGAGGCCCCCACACGAGCTAATCCCTGCACCGTGCAACCTCAACTTTATAAGGTTCACCACCCTTAATCCCTTGGAATGAAGCAATAGCTAGCTGTCTGTATTCTTGCTCTCTGCACTGAAAAAATCAAACAAACAAACTAGCTACTCTCTTCCCTCACCCAAGTGTCAGGGATTGTCTTGCTACAGGTTGGGCAATGAACCCAGGTTTTATTTGAGGTTCTACAATATTGTTGAATTCTTCTTAATATTTTTTGATTTATTTGAAAGGCAGAGAGACAGAGCCAGAGCCAGAGAAACAGATCTTCTATTTGCTGGTTCACTCCCCTGGATGCTCACAATAGCCAGGTCTGGGTCAGGCTGAAGTCGGGAGCCTGGAACTCCATGTGGGCGGCAGGCACACAAGCACTTGAGCCATCACCTGCTGGCTCCCAGGGTGTGCAGTAGCAGGAAGCTGCACTTGGGAGAAGAGCTGGGACTCGAACCCAGACACTCTGGTACGGAATGCAGGTCTCCCAAGTGGCGACTTAACTGCTGCACCAAACGCCCACCCCAAGGTCACCCTATTTTGGCTCAGACACCTCCACACGCTCCTCTGCCCTTTCCAGCTCCCCTCCGGGATGGCAACTTACGAGCCAGAGCCTGCTCCCCCATTCTTCTGGGCCTCTTTGAGCCCCATCTGCTGAATCCCCACCGTCTCATCTATCACAGCCCAGTTTGCTATCGCCTTCCTGCCTTTCTTGCTCTCCTTGGCAGCCTCTCCTTCCTCCCCCAGTTTTAAGAGGGGCTGTGGCCCTCTTGAGCCCTGTCCAGCTCCTCTTCGGTGAGCTGGACGCCTTGACAGAGAATGGCCACGTCGCCTTCATGTCACACTCTTGCTCACCCTCCAGTGATCGCTCCCGTAGTCCACCATCTTATCTGCCTGCTGCTACAGGGTCTGCATCTTGCTTTTTGCTGCCTTCCCGAAGCCGAGGCCCAACCACGGCACAGGGGTGCAAGCAGTAGGGGATGGGCAGCTTGGCAGGCACTGGGCTTCGTTCCATTCCAGTGAAAGCGGCAGCAGTCAAACCCTGGGCCCTGAGCCCTGGCCTGCATTCACATTTTGGTATTTTTTTAAAATATTTATTTATTTATTTGGAAGGCAGAGTTACATGGAGGCAAGGCAGAGAGAGAAAGGACTTCCATCCACTGGTTCACTCCCCAGATGGCCACAATGGCCAGAGCTGAGCTGATCTGAAGCCAGGAGCCAGGAGCTTCTTCCGGGTCTCCCACACAGGTGCAGGGGCCCAAGGAGCTGGGCCATCTTCTACTGCTTTCCCAGGCCTTAGCAGAGAGCTGGATGGGAAGTGGAGCAGCTGGGACTCAAACCAGCGCCCATGAGGGATGCCAGCACTGCAGATAGTGGCTTTACCTGCGACGTCACAGTGGCAGCCCCATCTTTTGGTACTTTGACTGGGGTTTCATTGCATAGATAGATCAATTTGAGAAGAACTGACTTTGCTAAAATATTAAGCTTCTGATCAACAAATATGCTCTATACATTTATTTCGTTCTTTAAACTCGCTCAGCATTATTTGGTGGTTATCAGCATAAAGAACTTGCAAGTCTTTTACCAAACTTTCCCCCATGTATTTCACATTTTTACGATATTATAAATGGTGTTGGTTTTTAAATTCTAATTCCTGTTTGTTGATAGTCTATAGAAATATAACCAAACTTTTTCCATTAAACATGCATTCTGCAATCAAGCTAAACCCATTTATTCCAGTAGCTTTTTTGTAGATTTCATAGATTTTTGTTTTTCCATTTGGTGTGTGTGTGTGTGAGAGAGAGAGAGAGAGAGAGAGAGAGATGTCATCCAGTGGTTTATTCCTCAGATACCTGCAAGGGCTGGGGTGGGGCAGGATCCAGGAGTTAGAATCATAATCTAAGTCTCCCCTGGGGGTGACAAGAATTCAATTACTTGCGCCATCACGTCTGCTTCCCAGGCTCTGCAGTGGCAAGAAGTTGGATTCAGAAGCCAGAGCCAGGAATCCATCCCAGATATTCCAATGTGCGCCACAGGTGTCTAAATCCCCAGGTCAAATGCCTGCCTGCTCCCTGCTCCTTCATAGGATTTTCTACATAGAATCATGTGTGCAAATAAAGACAATCGATTTCTTCCTTTCCAATCAGTTTGCCTTTCGTTTCTTTTTCTTGCCTTAGGGTCCTAACTAGATCCTCCAGTATAGTGTTAGACAAATATGGTAGAAGTAGACACATTTGCCTTTTTCTTGATCTTAGGGTAAAAACACTATATTTACCCTTAAAAATGAAGGTAACTGTAGTTTTTAGGTGGGTGCCTTTTATCAGGTTGAGGAAGGTCCCTTCTATTCCAATTTTCTGAGAGTTTTGTCAGTTTTGCTTTGTTTAGTGATGAATTGATGCTGGATTTTGTCACATGCTTTAGCGGTATCAATTTAGATGATTATATGGTTTTTCTTCATTAGTCTATAAATATGATGAATTATGCTGATTGATTTTCAAGTGTTAAACCAACCTTGTGTTCTTGGGATGATCCCCACTTGGTTGAGATGTATTATCTTTTTTTCCATATTGTGTTGGATTCAATTTGTTCAAATCTTATGCAAGATTTCTAGACTTATGTTTATGAGGGATATTTGGCCTATAGTTTTCTTTTGCTTGTAAAGTCTTTATCTGGTTTTGATATCAGGATTGGGGTAATGCTGAACTCACAGAATCTGTTGGGAAGTGTTGCCTCATTCCAAGATAGCCCTTAAGGTTGTGAACTCCAAGGGCCAGCGCCGTGGCTCACTTGGTTAATCCTCTGCCTGCAGCGCCGGCATCCCATATGGGCGCTGGGTTCTAGTCCCGGTTGTTCCTCTTCCAGTCCAACTCTCTTCCGTGGCCCTGGAAGGCAGTGGAGGATGGCCCAGGTCCTTGGGTCCCTGCACCCGCATGGGAGACCAGGAGGAAGCACCTGGCTCCTGGCTTCCGATCGACGCAGCACCGGCTGTAGCGGCTATTTGGGGAGTGAACCAGTGGATGGAAGACCTCTCTCTCTCTCTCTCTCTCTCTCTCTCTCTCTCTCTCTCTCTCCACCTCTCTACCTCTTTGTGGCTCTGCCTTTCGAATAAATAATCTTTTAAAAAAAAGATTGTGAACTCCTGATATACACACACTATTTCCTAGTCATTTAGTTAAGCGTGAATTTAGCTACTGCTGTGAAGAGTTTTTGCAGGTGTAACTAAGATCTCAAATCAAATGGCCATTTTTAATTTTTTAAAATATTTTATTTATTTATTTATTTATTTTATTTGACAAGCAGAGTGGAATAGTGAGAGAGAGAAACAGAGAGAAAGGTCTTCCTTTGCCGTTGGTTCACCCTCCAATGGCCGCCACAACTGGCGCGCTGCGGCCGGCGCACGCGCGGACCCGAAGGCAGGAGCCAGGTGCTTTTCCTGGTCTCCCATGGGGTCCAGGGCCCAAGGACTTGGGCTATCCTCCACTGCACTCCCGGGCCACAGCAGAGAGATGGCCTGGAAGAGGGGCAACCGGGACAGAATCCAGTGCCCCAACCGGGACTAGAACCCGGTGTGCCAGCGCCACTAGGTGGAAGATTAGCCTATGGAGCCGCGGCGCCGGCTTAAAATATTTTATTTATTTATTTGACAGGTAGAGTTACAGACATTGAGAGGGAGAGACAGAGAGAAAAGTCTTCCTTCCGTTGGTTCACCCCCCAAATGGCTGCAATGGTGGGAGCTGATCCAATCTGAAGCCAGGAGCCAGGAGCCTCTTCCAGTTCCCCCTTGTGGGTGCAGGGGTCCAAGGACTTGGACCATCTTCTACTGCTTTCCCAGGCCATAGCAGAGAGCTGGACCGGAAGTGGAGCAGCCAGGACTTGAACAGGTGCCCATATGGGATGCAGGCACTGCAGGTGGCAGGTTTACCCGCTACACCACACTGCCAGCCCCCCTAGTTTTATCTTCACTCCTTTTCTTCTGCTTACTTTGGATTTACTTTCCTTTTTTTGTCATACTTTGTTAAGATGGAAGCTGAAGTGATCAATTTGACATCATTCTTTTCTAATATAAACACTTATGCATGTGTTTATGTCAAAGGCTGAGTGACAGATGGAAAGGGAGAAACAGAGAGATCTTTCATCTTTTGGTTCATCCCTCAAATGACCACAATGACCAGGGTTGGGCCAGGCCAAAACCAAGAGCCAGGAACTCCATTCAGGTCTCCCATGTGAGTGGCAGGGGCCCAGGCACCTGGGCCAACATCTGCTGCTCTCAGGTATATTAGCAGGGAGCTGGATTGGAAGCAGATCAGCTGGGACTTGAACCAGTGCTCCAATATGGGATAGCGGCATCGCAAGCTCATGGCTTAACCCATTGCACCACAATGCTGTCTCCCAGTATAAGCATTTAAGGCTATAAATGTCTTTTTAAGCATGCTTTTGCTGCATTCCATAAATTTTGACACATTGTATTTTCATTTTATTTCAGTTCATAGTACTTTCTAATTTTCCTTATAATTTCTTTTTTGACCCATTTCTCCTGGTTATTGATTTATTGCCTTGCAACTTCAGAGCCCCCCTTTCTGCCTCCTCTGAGAAAATGGAAGAGATTTTAAATAGATTTTCCTTTGCCAGCTGGCACTGGGGCTTTCTTGGGAGAGGGTGCTGGAGAGAGATTGCAAAAGGAAAAGAGACCTCCTTTCTGATTCCTGTGTACATTTAGCAGGTTCCTGCTGCCTGGCCTTTTCCTTTTTTTTAAAGTGTATTTATTTATTTATATCTACTGGAAAGACAGAATGACATAGGGAGAGGGAGAGAGACATGGAGAGAGGAAGGAGGTGAGGGAGTGGGAGAGCTTCCATCTGCTGCTTCACTCCCCAAATGACTGCAACGCCCAGGGCTGGCTAGGGATGAAACCAGGAATCTGGAACTCCATCTGGGTCTCCCACATGAGTGGCAGGGGCCCAAACACTTTGGCCATCCTCCACTGCTTTCCCAGGTACATTAGCAGGGAGCTGGATCAGAAGTAGAGCAGCCAGGACTCGAACCAGCACTCAGATAGGGAATGTGGGCATCCCCAGCGCGGCTTAACCTGATGCGCTGCAATGCCTGCCCTTTGCTGGCTTTTTCTAGCATCAGACTCCTGTGGCAGTCACAGCTTTCCTCCTGTGTAGCTCCTGTAGTGCATGGAGCTAGTAGTCCTTAGTGACCAACAGCTTCCCCGGCCCCCAGCGCCCATCCTCACGCAGTTTTGTAACAGAGCGCCTCTGGAGGTTGCAGCGCTCACAGCTGCCCCAGCACCCGCTCCTGCAGTACACAGAGGCCAGCAGAACTCAGCACTAAACAGCTTTCCCTGGTATCACAGCAGGCAGATTGTCCAAAGGGTAATTTTTTTCTTTTTTTTTAAGTTGTATTGAGAGAGAGAGAGAGAGAGAGAGAGAGAGAGAGAGAGAGAATCTTCCACCTTTTATCCACTGGTTCACTCCTCCTAAATGGCTGCAACAGCCAGGGCTGAGCCAGGCCAAAGTCAGAAGAAGCCAGGAAATCCATACTGGGTGGAAGTGGTTCAAAGACTTGGGCCATCTTCAGGTGCCCTCCCAGACACATTAGCAGGAAGCTGGATTAGAACCGGAGCAGCAGAGACTCAAACCGGCACTCTGATATGGGATACTGGCATTGCAAGTGGTGGGTCACCCCACTGTGCCACAATGCTGGCCTCCCAGGGGATAGAGTTCCACCAAGTCCCACCAAGGCAGCACCACAATGACTTCTGTACCATTTGGTGAACTACAGCCATGTCACTTCCAACAAGATCTGGATCTCAGCCCTGTGGGTATTTACCCTCAGCCTAGTGATGGCAATTGCCCCTTGCATCTGCTGTTTCTATATTATTTAGAGTTCTCTTTGCCTCCTTTTTATTGAATTACAAAGAGAAGTAGACAGAGAGCCTCCATCTTCTGATTAACTCTCCCAAATTCCTACAATGGCTGGGGGCCTGAGCCAAACCTGGAAGCCGGAAACTCCATCCATGTCTCCCACATGCATGGCAGGGACCCAAGTTCTTGAGCCAGCACCTGATGCTTTCCAGGGTGTGCAGTAGCAAGCTGGAATTGGGAGTTGGAGTGGGGACCTGTTCTTTATGTATCTTACTAGCCAATCCACCACCATTCCAGTCTCCTGTTACAGGTAGTTCTCTGTTTGAATTGCTGTGGCATAGCTCTCTCCTGATTGGATTTGGACTGGTACTGAGTGGTTCTAGGAAGTGTACTTGCAGAGATGGGACTTTGAGATTGGCTTGTTCATGCTTGTGGGCTTGAGCACAAGCCTGCACTCCTTGGCAATGAGAAATGGATGCTAAGAATCCATGGCATGCAGAAGCATCACAGTTCACCAACCCATGGTTGACTGGGGTGAAGTTTCAATTGCAGTAGGTGCCATGGGAACCCAAGTGGCAGCTATACTTGACCATTGTGGCAGTAGTATTGACTACATGGGCTGTGTCATGGGGTAGATTCTTTTGAATGCACCTGAGCCCTTACAAAGAGATGACAGGCATAGATCTGTTAACTTCTGAGCTCAAGTCACAGTCTGAGAACCAGAGAGCTCTTGTGGTGCCTAGAAGAGACGCTTCCTTGTTACTGAGGCAAAGCTAATACTACTGAAAATCAAACATAATATTTAATTGTGTAGGTTGGTGAGTTGCAATGAAAGTTGAGTTCACACTTTTCACAGGTTTCTCACTTGAAATATGACTGGGCAAAGAATCGGATCCAGAAACTTGGAATGAGGACATCTGTTTTGGTCCCAGATGAAAGTCACGATCTTGAACTACTGAGTCACTCTGAGCCTCCCTTACGAATAGCCTGCCCTTCAGTGTCTGAGACTTAGCCTTTCTCTCTTTGACAATGCTAAGATCAACTCCCTTGGGGAGGATGCCTTGAAAGGGACTACCCGTACTCCTCCTTTCCCACCACAACCACCTGCTATTGCTACCACAGCCATAAGTAAGATCAAACCTCAGCATGCTCCAAGGGAACTAAGGAATTCAATGGCCAAGGAGGAAACAGTACATATACCAAAAGCATTGCAAGAATTTGCGAAAATATATTGGGCAGCAGTGGCCTTTAAGGGTGTTAGACAAAGAAGGGCAGACTAGAATAGTATTTTGGGAAGACACCATTGGTATGAGTATAGTAACCAGAGACTTTGGGTTGAATGTGTCAGCTCATGCAGCTGCAAGTAGCTCTAAGAGTGCATTTGGCTGCTCACCTGAAAGCTGGGACTCAATTGTGGTCTACAGTTAATGAGGTCGAGAGGCTAGCACTGCCCTGGCATGATGTGGAGGAGAGAATTCAAAGGCTTAAGGGGATAGGACAGGATTTATGCCATTTTATGGACTTGTCCTGCAAGGCCCACACTGTCGGGATGGTGGGGGCAATGGTGTTCTTCGGCAAGAAGCACCAGAGACATTTTCGGTGAAGATGTCTGTTTATTAACAGTCAGGCACAAACTTTTATAGGGCAGGCAAAGGGGAGTAGCTAGTTCAGGGTAGCAACACTAATTCTATAGGATAAAGCTGATACTGGCACCTCTATGCTTTTCCAATCAGTTTGAAGGTCACCTAGCCTACATAGCCTTCCAGGTGGTCTTACAGGTCTGGGCCACACCTGGGAGCTGTTTACCTAGTTGACAATTACAAGGTTCTTCAACAGGAAGTGGAGGGATTGGGGAAATGGGCCTGGGATCCCTGCCACCTAACAGCAGTCAGGTCTTATGTGGGTCTCAGTGTGCTGAGCCCCTGACCAGGGCCTTTCCCGGGAGGTATGGTGTGCCATACCCTCTTAACCTCCTGCATGGGCTAGGTAGACAGTTTTCCAGCCAGGCTCAGGCTCACCCACACCATTTGACCTACTCACAACCCTCAAATGTGGTCTAAGTGTCTGGGAAGACACTTTCTTCACCAAGACACTGAGAAATCCATGAGTGACAGGAGCACCTGTGTCTTTTGTAGGCCAGCCATGACTGTATAGGATGGGTTCCCTGAGTTCAGTGGAGGTCACGGAATCTCCGAGGAGCAGGGACCAAGTGGTAGCACTTAACTGCCGAATGGATTTACAGGCAAACTGATCATGATGTCCCTAGGAATGGAATAGATGGATAGCCTACTATAATTTTGTTTGATCTATACGATAGAAAAGGTTGTAAATCTAGTGGCGCCAAAAAAAAAAAAATCTAACTCAAATCACCACAGTAGAGAAAGTCTGCCTCTCACTGAATTTCCAGACTGAAGTCATTTGCAAACCAAGAGCCACTTGATTGAAGAGGAGGCCAGGCCCCCTTGAGAGAAGAGCCTGCAACCATTGCCACAAATATCTACCATAAATCTGCCTCCTAGCCTTCTCCAAAGGGACCTGTGGCCACGTACCAGAGTGACTAAGCCTTGGGGAAAAGGAAATATGCAGACCTTTTGAGGACTACTAGATTCTGGCTCTGCATGAACACTGATTCCTGGGATTCAACATGTCACTGTGGCCCACCGGTAAAGATGGGGGCATTAGGATGGTCAGAGTCCTAGTTCAAGTCTGATTCACGCTGGGCCCCACTGGTCTAAGTGACTCACCTCGTAGTTGTTTTGCCAGCTCTTGAATTTATCACTGGGATCAACATACTTAGAAACTGGCATAATCCCCGCATCAGCTTGCTAACAGGAAGCCGCTGCAATGTCTGCTCCCTTCAAAGTTAGTAAGCCAGAAGTGATGACGCAGACTTGGGGGGAAATGCACAGATGAACAGTACCATAAAAGACTCAAAAGAAACAGAGGTGGTGATACCGATAAGGTCTCCATTTCCCACACGAGCTTAGCCTGGGAAGAACTAGCTGAGTCCTAGAGAATGGAGGCAGACTGCCATAAACTGGAAGAGATGGTGACTCCAATTGCAGCTGCTGTCTCAGATATGCTATCTTTACTGAAACAACTCCACATAAGCCCGGGCACTGGGCACACAGGCCCCGGCCTCACTAATGACGTTTCCTCCCAGTTGTCAAGCGCCACCGGAAGCCATGTGCTTTCACCCTGCAAGAATAGGAGTGCAACTTCATAGTGCCATGAAGCATGGGGCTATGTCCATTGTCTTTGTCTCTGTCATAATATAGTCTGCAGAGATCTTAACCATCTCGACTCTTTTAAAAATATATTTATTTATTTATTTATTTGAGAGAGAGAGAGAGTGTGTTTCCATCCACCAGTTTACTCCTCAGATGGCTTCAACAGCTGGAGCTGGGCCATGCTGAAGCCAGGAGCTTCTTCTGGGTCTCCCACATGGTGGCAGGGGCCCAAGCACTTGGGCCATCTTCCGCTGCCTCCCTAAATGCATTAACAGGGAACTGGATGGGAAGGGGAGCAACAGGTACTCAAAACGACACCCTTATGGGATTTGGCAACTCAGGCAGTGGCTTAAACTGCTATGTCACGACACTGTCTAGGATTGTCTTAACTCTTAACAAGACATTGCGCTGGGCCACCACATGGATGACATACTGATTGGATTTGCTGAGCAGGAAGTAGCAAGTATTTCAAGTGCCTTAGCAAGAAAGAAATGGCTGGGCTGGCGCTGCGGTGTAGTGGGTAAAGCTACTGTTTGCGATGCCAGCATCCTATATGGGTACCGGTTCTAATCCCAGCTGCTTCACTTCTGATACAGCTCCCTGCTAATGCTCCTGGGAAGTCAGTGTTAGATGTCCAGGGGCCAGTGCTGTGGCATAGCGGGTAAAGCCGCTGCCTGCAGTGCTGGCATCCCATAAGGGTGTCATTTATGGGCACTGGTTCGAGTCCCCGCTGCTCCACTTCCGATCCAGCTCTCTACTATGGCCTGGGACAGCAGTGGAAGATGGCCCAAGTTCTTGGGCCACTGCACCCACGTGGGAAACCCCAAAGAAGCTCCTGGCTCCTGGCTTTGGGTCAGCGCAGCTCTGGCCGTTGTGGTCATTTGGGGAGTGAACCAGCAGATGGAAGACCTCTTGACCTCTCTCTCTCTCTCTGTATCTTCCTCTCCTCTCTCTGTGTAACTCCAACTTTCAAATGAATAAATAAATCTTAAAAAAAAAAAGCTGTCTTAAGTCCTTGGATCCCTGCCACCCATGTGGAAGAAGCTCCTGGCTCCCGGCTTTGACCTGGTCCAGCCCCAGCTGTTGTTGCCATTTGAGGAGTGAACCAGCCAGCAGAGATGGAAGTCTCTCTCTCTCTCAGCAAAAATGGATTGCCTCATGATGTGGTGGCTTCATCTAATCAGTTGAATACCTTAATAGAACACAGACTCACCTCCCTGTAGTAAGCAAAAGGCCTTTGAACTTGAACTGTAACATCAGCTCTTTCCTGGCTTACCCTGCATAGTTTGGACTAGCTAACCTCCATAATCATACGAGTCCATGCCTTAAAATAAATCATTAAGTTTACACACTTCTTATTGGTTCTGTTTCTCTGGAGAATGCTATCTAATACAAGCCCCACAGAAATTCAGGGGCCTGCCGCCTCAATGGAATGTCTAGGAGTTAAGTAGTCTGGAGAATGTCAAAACTGTCCCTCCAAGGAGAAAGACGAGCTGGTCTATGTCACACCTGCTACAACAAACACAAAGGTACAATCCTTTCGTACTTTAGAGGCAACACCTGAATACATCTCTTTGAACCCATCTACAGAGTCACCCACGGTTTCCAGCTTTGAAGGGGACCAGGCAAGACAAAGCCCTGGAGCTCACACTGCAGCGTCAGCTGCTCTTGCATTTGGACTTTATGACCTAGCAGATGCCATGATCCTCAAACTGTCTGTGACAAATTTGAGTGTGCTATGGGTTTTGTGGTGAGCACCATCCAGCCAATCACAGCATAAGCCTAAGAGTGAATCTGTGCTCTCTTTTGCACCTACCTAGTCTCCTTTTGAGAAACAGCTCTGGGCCTTGGCAAAAGACCAAACAAGTAGGCATGAGCAACCAGGTGACCAAGCAACCTGAGATTCCAATCAAGAACTAGTGTCTTTGGGGCTGGCACTATGGCGTAGCAGGTAGGGCTGCCGCCTGCAGTGCTGGCATCCCATATGGGCGCCAGTTTGAGTTCTGGCTACTCCACTTTCAATCCAGCTCTCTGCTGTGGCCTGGGAAAGCAGTGGAAGATGGCCCAAGTCCTTGGGCCCCTGCACCCACGTGAGAGACCTGGAAGAAGCTCCTGGCTCCTGGCTTTGAATCAGTGCAGCTCTGATCGTTGTGGCCATTTGGGGGGTGAACCAGCAGATGGAAGACCCATCTCTCTCTGCTTCTGCCTCTCGGTAACTCTGTTTTTCAAATAAATAAATAAATCTTAAAAAAAAAAAAAAAGAACTAGTGTCTTCTTGACACTAGTAGACATAAGCTGCAACACACCCAGCAGCAATCTATTGGTAAGATGAAAACAGCATGCAAAAGACCAAGACCAAGTTGGGCAGGTCTAGAAGGTCCGTGTAAGTTGCAAGAGCAGGTAGTTCAGATCTTGGCACCAACTCCCATCAAGGTGCCTCCTGTCCTCCAACCCGTGCCTGTGGGGTCATGAGTTGCTTCTTGTGACCCATGTGAATACCCAGCGAACGGCATACACTGCTCAGCAGACTCTTAGGAATCCAGTGGTGGAAATGAGGTTTTCTGTGAATATCAGTCAGCCTCTTTCTTTAGCCTCCCTGGTATTTACTCAATAGATCCATGAACAAAATGGCCTTGGTGGGGCTGGCGCTGTGGCACAGTGGATTGGCACCCTGGCCTGCAGTGCCAGCATCCCATATGGGTGCTGGTTTGGGTCTGGCTGCTCCACTTCCGATCTGGCTCTCTGCTGTGGCCTGGGAAGGCAGTGGAGGATGGCCCAGGTCCTTGGGCCCCTGCACCTGCATGGGAGACCAGGAGGAAGCTCCTGGCTGCTCGCTTTGGAGCAGCCCAGCTCTACCCGTTGCAGCCATTTGGGGAGTGAACCAGCACATGGAAGAATGGAAGAGCTTTCTCTCTCTCTCTCTCTCTCTCTCTCTCTCCCTCTCATCTCTCTGTGTAACTCTGACTTTCAAATAAATAAATCTTAAAAAACAAAAGGCCTTGGTGTCAGGAATGGAAACCACACCTAAGTCCAACACCATGGACTTCCTTTAAAAAAAAAGATTTATCTTTTTGAAAGTGAGAATTACAGAGAGAAGAGAGAGAGGGAGAGACAAAGAGATCTTCCATCTGCTGGTTCTCTCCCCAGATGGCTGCAGCAGTCAAGGCTGAGCCATATCCGGGTCTGCCACATGGGTGGCAGGGGCCCACGTACTTGGATCACCCTCTGATGCCTTTCCCAGGCCATTACCAGGAAACTGGATCAGAAGTGCAGCAGCTGGGACATGAAATACCACCCATATAGGATGCTGGTGTCGCAGGCTTTACCTGCTACACCCCAACGCCGGCCCCTAACTTCCTTAACCAAGGGTGCATGGCACAGTTGGTGCTACTGCCTAATCTGCTAACAGGAGAGACCAAAACGGAGCCCACAGGGCAGTATTCCCTGTGGGGCCCAGGCAGCCACTTGCTGGCAGGTTGCTTATGTTGGACCTCTCCTCTTCCATCATGGAGGAGGGCAGAGATTTGTCCTCACAGGCACATTTTCTGGGCATCATTTTTCCTCCCCTACCCATAATGCTTGTGCCAGCACCACCATCTGTAGACATTTTTTAAAGATTTATTTATTTATTTGAAAGTCAGAGTTACACAGAGAGAGAAGCAGAGGCAGAGAGAGAGACAGGTCTTCCATCCCCTGGTTCACTCCCCAATTGGCTGATATGGCCAGAGCTGCACCAATCCAAAGCCAGTAGCCAGGAGCTTCTTCCAGGTCTCCCACACGGGTGCAGGGACCCAAGGACTTGGGCCATCTTCTACTGCTTTTCCAGGCCATAGCAGAGAGCTGGATCGGAAGTGGAGCAGCTGGGACTCAAACCAGCGCCCACATGGGATGCCGGCCCTACAGGCAGTGGCTTTACCTACTACGCCACAGCACCGGTCCCCCATCTGTAGACTCTTGCACACAGCACTGCACCTAAATCCCTAGATCATTTTATAGCAAAGCAAGTACAGCAATTGGCCCCTGACTCTGTAATTAACTGGTCTAACTGCATAACACCTCATCCCCACCAATTGAAAGGTATACAAGGATGGGTCCTGGAATCCAAGCAGCCAAGACTAGGTGTGGCTCCTGTCATCTTGACAACTAATACCCCACTGGAGGAATTTTTGCTTCCTGTCTTGGCAATTTTGAGCTGTGCTAATTTGGAGATATCTTACCTGCAAGGGGAGAATGCTTCTTCTGGGGGGTGGGCACAAGATTGATTGCATCAACTGAAGTAACACCTTTACAGTAGGATCTCCATTTTGGAGCACTTGAGACTCCATTCTGGGACGGTGCCCCCCACCACACACACACCATGAGACTCTGGTCTGAAAGTATGATCTAAAACAGTTGAACAATAGCAGTCCACTACATTACACTAGGAGCATAGAAACCCCCTAGCATGATCGCTCAAGCTTGGAAGCAGATAGGCTACACCTGGGTTAATGATAAAAATGTAATTTGTCTATGTCCTACATATGATTAAAACCAATACCTGGATTAACGTCAAGATTATAATTGGAATTGTTAATATCATAACTGGTATTGTCAAGATTATAATTGATACTAGTGTCGCATAGGTTTTAGGTCAGCTTGACCCCGGTAACCATGTATTCCCCCCTGATCCTAGCAACCATGAATTCCCCTCTCAATTTTGTGGTTTTTGCCTTTATAAACCCTGTTGCTTTGGGCTTCAGGGTCGAGAGTTCTTTGGGGCAGGAGCCACCTCTCCACCGCCGGCAATAAAGGACCATCAAATTTTATCAATGTGTGGTGCTCCTTTGTTCATACTCGCTCAGGTACAACACAACTTGGAAGATCAGACACTGCGGACATGTTGGGCTCCTTATGTCGATGAGACTGAGCTGCTGCTACCTAAAGGAGGCTAGGAAGCCCATGCCTTGTAGCCCAGAGGGCTCTTTTAGCACTTCCAGGCTCAGGGTCAAGGTGGATGCAGAACTAGAGCAACTCAAGGCAGGCAGGATGATCAAGGATTCAGACCCTTCTGGAACGGAAGCTCGGTGAACTCTCAGGTGACAAAAGGAATCTGAGGTTCTGGATGGAGGCAGGGGAGAGAGAGAGCGGATACTAGAAAAAGGAACCCATCAAAGTCAATGACAGCCTTGTGATTCATTACAGAAACGAGTAAAAACATAGCTTTTGCTTGTTTTTCCTTTTGCTCACTTTGCGTATATGTTTACTTGCACAGGCTAGCCACTTTATTTTCTTCTCTTTCCCATTTTAGTTTGTATGCAAGTAGTTGTTGGAAGTTAATTTTACAATTCAGTCCCTAGGTAATGGGACCATGACCTAATTCGAGGAGTAATTAATATAGACAGTGGGGAACACAATGATTCCTGGGACTGTGTGTCTGCTCCTTTAGGGGAAAGGGTGGTCACTTCCTCTCAGTAGGAGCAAAGTTGTTTCAGAAGGGATACTTCCTGCAGTAGTTAAGCTGCCACTTGAATGCCTGGGTTGGAGTGCAAACACTACTTCCAATTCCAGCTTTCTGCTAATGAGCCTTGGAGGCAGATGATGGCCCAAGTACTTGGGTCCCTGCCACCGCTGTGGGAGACCCAGATAGAGTTCCAGGTTCCTGGCTTCAGCCTGGCCCAGCCCCAGGTATTGCAGGCATTTGGAGAGTAAACCAGCAGATGAATGATCTCTCCGTGTCTGTCTCTGTCTCTCTACCTTTCGAATAAACTGAAAATAAATAGATATAGATAATATAGATGGTAGGTAAATATCACTCCCTTTTCCAATTCAAAAACAAAAAGGAGTAAAGTTGTCTCATTATATGATAATTCAAATGTAGGTATAAGGATACACTTGGAGGCCAAGAAGCCAAAGGGACGAGCTGTGCCACTTGCCAATTTTTGCTCCTGGTTTCAAATTCACCCTTCATGCCTGCTCTGGAAAGATGGATCTGGGCTATTTGAATGATCTTCCTTTGCCAGCTGGCACTGAAATTTTGCCACTAGAGGGCACTGGAGAGACCCTGCAGGAAGGAGACATTTTGCTACCTGGTTCTGGAGCAAGCACCCAGTAGGTGCCTGCAGCCAAAGGTGCTTTCTCCAGAGCCTGGCTCCTGCAGTACTGGGTGCCCAGCAGCAGTCAGCAGCCAGCAACTTCCCCTGACACCCTCCCTCATGTACTTTTACCGTACAGCGAAACATCCTCCCACAAACCGCTTTCCCTGGCACCCTAGAGAAGGTGGATTTCTGTCAAGTTCCAGAGAGCATGTTCCTAGCAAGGGCTGCCATTCAGTGAACCACAGTCATATTCTTCCCAGTAACAACTGCATCTCAGCCCTAAGTTGAGGTGTAGACAGGAGGCTAGGAGAAAGGTGATCCCTCTCAACAGTGCCCAAGCTTCCCTCTATCTTCTTGATTGCATATAGTAGATTTATCATAGCTTTTTTTTTAAAAGATTTATTTATTTATTTGGAAGACAGGGGTCGGCTCTATGGCGCAGTGGGTTAACACCCTGGCCTGAAGCGCCCGCATCCCATATGGACGCCGGTTCGAGCCCTGGCTGCTCCACTTCCGATCCAGCTCTCTGCTGTGGCCTGGGAGAACAGTAGAAGATGGCTCAAGTCCTTGGGCCCCTGCACCTTCATGGGAGACTCAGAGAAGTCTCCTGGTTCCTGGCTTCGGATCGGTGCAGCTCCAGCCATTGCGGCCAATTGGGGTGTGAACCATCCGATGGAAGACCTCTCTCTCTTTCTGCTTCTCTCCTCTCTCTCTCTCTCTCTCCCCCTCTCTCCCTCTCCTCTTTTTGTGTAACTCTGACTTTCAAATAAATAAATCTTTTTAAAAAGTTAAAAAGAAAAAAAAAAAGAAACACAAAGTTACAGAGAGGTGGAGGCAAAAAGAGAGAGAGAGAGAGAGAGAAAGAGAGAGAGGTCTTCCACCCGCTGATTCACTCCCCAGATGGCAGCAATGGCTGGAGCTGGGCCGATCCAAAGCCAGGAACCAGGAGCATCTTCTGGGTCTCCCACGCAGGTGCAGAGGCCCAAGGACTTGGGCTATCTTCCAGTGCTTTCCCTAGCAGAGAGCTGGATCAGAAGTGGAGCAGATGGGGCCGGCGCCGCAGCTCACTAGGTTAATCCTCCGCCTTGCGGCGCCGGCACACTGGGTTCTAGTCCTGGTCAGGGCGCCAGATTCTGTCCCGGTTGCCCCTCTTCCAGGCCAGCTCTCTGCTGTGGCCAGGGAGTGCAATGGAGGATGGCCCAAGTCCTTGGGCCCTGCACCCCATGGGAGACCAGGATAAGTACCTGGCTCCTGCCATCGGATCAGCACTGTGCGCCGGCCACAGCGCGCCAGCCGTGGCGGCCATTGGAGGGTGAACCAACGGCAAAGGAAGACCTTTCTCTCTGTCTCTCTCTCTCTCACTGTCCACTCTGCCTGTCAAAAAAAAAATTAAAAAAAAAAAGAAGTGGAGCAGACGGGATGCGAACCAGCGGCGTCCATACGGGATGCCGGCACTGGAGGCAGTGGCTTTACTTGCTATGCTACAGTGCCAGCCCCCATCAGGGCTCTTTTAATGTCCTCTCTCTGCTCATTCTATCCTCCAGGTCATTTGAGGGTCGCTTTCTGTGGATTGTTGTTCTCTTCATGATGGGTTGCACCAGAGGATTTCAAGGAGTTCATCGGGACAGACATTTAGCCCCGCAGTTCAGATGCTGGCTAAGATGCCCACATCCCTTGGCGTAGATGTTAGGCACAGAGGTTCCGAAGCCACGTGGGATGCCCATACCATACTGGAATGCCTGGCTACTCCTCTTCTGGGCCAGCTTCCTGCTAGTGTGCATCCTGGGAAGCAGTAGATGATGACTCAAGTGTTTGGGTCCCTGCCACCCACATGGGAGATTCAGATTGAGTTCTGGGCTCCTGGCTTTCACTTGGCCCAGCCCTGGTTGTTTTTGGACATTTGACAAATGAACCAGTGGCTAGAAGCTCCGTCTCTGTCTCTCTGCCTGTTTCAAATAAAATGAAAACAAATAAGTAAAAATTAAACAAAAAGGACACCCACATCCCATATCTGAGTACTTGGGTTTGATACCCAGGCTGTATGTAGTTCATGATTCTAGCTTCCTGCTAATGACTCTGTGAGACAGTGCAAATGGTCCAAGTTGTTGGGTCCCTGTCACCCCAACAGGAGATCTGCATTGAATTCCCAGCTCCCTGCTTCAGCCTGGCCCAGCCCTGATCATTGTGGGCATCTGCGGGGTGAACCAGAGAATGGGAGCATGCACACTCTCTCTCTCTCTCTCTCTCTTTGAAAAAAAAAAAAAGTTTGTAGAAAAATGGAATTAAAAGATAAGTTTTTGATCTTATTTTGAAATGCAATTAATCAATTTGATACTTGTGAGGCTTGTTTTTAAACTTTTATAAAAGATTTATTTATTTATTTATTTATTTGAAAGTCAGAGTTACATAGAGAGAAGGAGAGGCGGGGGGGGGGGGTCTTACATCTGCTGGTTCACTCTCCAGTTGGCTGCAACGGCCAGAGCTATGCCAATCTGAAGCCAGGAGCCAGGAGCTTCTTCTGGTCTCCCACATGGGTGCAGGATCCCAAGCACTTGGCCATCTTCTACTGCTTTCCCAGGCCACAGCAGAGAGCTGGATCGGAAGTGGAGCAGCTGAGACTAGAACCGGCACCCATATGGGACGCTGGAACTGCAGGTGGCGACTTTACCCGCTACGCCACAGCACTGGCCCCGTTTTTAAACTTTTTAAGACCGTACCTGAACAGCCTTTGGCCCAGGGCTGATGGGCTGATAGTCTAGAGCTCACAGGCCACTGAGGTGATGCCCTTCTGAAGCTTCTGCTCAGGGGCCCTTGTATTGGGTTTTCTCACTCAGGCTGCTGTGCAGACGAACTTTCCTGGCTCTGAGGATTACTCCTCCTGATCGCTTCTCCTTTTAAGGTTTACTTATTCTCTTTTTAAAATTTATTTATTTATGTGAAAGTCAGAGTTACAGAGAGAGAGAGGGAAGGAGAGGGAGAGGCAGAGGGAGAGGCAGAGGCAGAGGGAGAGGCAGAGGAGGGAGAGGCAGAGGCAGAGGGAGAGGCAGAGGAGAGAGAGGCAGAGGAGGGAGAGGGAGAGGAGGGAGAGGCAGAGGAGGGAGAGGGAGAGGCAGAGGAGGGAGAGGCAGAGGCAGAGGAGGGAGAGGCAGAGGCAGAGGGAGAGGCAGAGGAGAGAGAGGCAGAGGAGGGAGAGGGAGAGGAGGGAGAGGCAGAGGAGGGAGAGGCAGAGGCAGAGGAGGGAGAGGGAGAGGCAGAGGAGGGAGAGGGAGAGGAGGGAGAGGGAGAGGCAGAGGAGGGAGAGGCAGAGGAGGGAGAGGGAGAGGCAGAGGAGAGAGAGGGAGAGGAGGGAGAGGCAGAGGAGGGAGAGGGAGAGGCAGAGGAGGGAGAGGCAGAGGCAGAGGAGGGAGAGGGAGAGAGAGGGAGAGGCAGAGGAGAGAGAGGCAGAGGAGGGAGAGGGAGAGGAGGGAGAGGGAGAGGGAGAGGAGGGAGAGGCAGAGGAGGGAGAGGGAGAGGAGGGAGAGGCAGAGGAGGGAGAGGGAGAGGAGAGAGAGGCAGAGGAGGGAGAGGGAGAGGAGGGAGAGGCAGAGGAGGGAGAGGGAGAGGCAGAGGAGGGAGAGGCAGAGGAGGGAGAGGCAGAGGAGGGAGAGGGAGAGGAGGGAGAGGGAGAGGCAGAGGAGGGAGAGGCAGAGGAGGGAGAGGGAGAGGCAGAGTAGAGAGAGGCAGAGGAGGGAGAGGCAGAGGCAGAGGGAGAGGCAGAGGAGGGAGAGGCAGAGGAGGGAGAGGCAGAGGCAGAGGGAGAGGCAGAGGAGAGAGAGGCAGAGGAGGGAGAGGCAGAGGCAGAGGGAGAGGCAGAGGAGGGAGAGGCAGAGGAGGGAGAGGGAGAGGAGGGAGAGGGAGAGGCAGAGGAGGGAGAGGCAGAGGAGGGAGAGGCAGAGGCAGAGGGAGAGGCAGAGGAGAGAGAGGCAGAGGAGGGAGAGGGAGAGGAGGGAGAGGCAGAGGAGGGAGAGGGAGAGGAGGGAGAGGCAGAGGAGGGAGAGGGAGAGGCAGAGGAGGGAGAGGGAGAGGCAGAGGAGGGAGAGGGAGAGGCAGAGGAGGGAGAGGCAGAGGCAGAGGGAGAGGCAGAGGAGAGAGAGGCAGAGGAGGGAGAGGGAGAGGAGGGAGAGGGAGAGGCAGAGGAGGGAGAGGGAGAGAGAGAGGGAGAGGCAGAGGAGAGAGAGGCAGAGGAGGGAGAGGGAGAGGAGGGAGAGGCAGAGGAGGGAGAGGGAGAGGCAGAGGATGGAGAGAGAGGGAGAGGAGGGAGAGGGAGAGGAAGAGGGAGAGGGAGAGGGAGAGGGAGAGGGAGAGGGAGAGGGAGAGGGAGAGGGAGAGGGAGAGGGAGAGGGAGAGGGAGAGGGAGAGGGAGTCTTCCATCCGCTGGTTCACTCCCCAGATGGCCGCAACAGCCAGAGCAAATCCCCCAGCCCTTGAGGCAGAGGCATCAGAATAGCAGCATTGGAAGCTGGTGTCTGCACGCCTCTCCCCCTCCTCGGCTTGTGAGTTCGAGGCCTGCCTGCACAGCTTTGTATGTTCTCACTGTGTCTGCGCATCTGTGCCCAGGGGCTGCGTGTCTCTGTATGGCATGTGGGTCTCAGCGTGACTTGTGCCTCTGTGAGCACCTGATGGTCACTAGACTGAGTGTCTCTGGGTGTCTGTGCCAGCATCGGGGTCTGCTGTTGCCTATGTCAGAGTGTGCATGGTGAGTCCGTGTGTATGCATCGTAGGTCACTGTGCAACAACAGTATCTCTGGGCTGCGCCAGTGCTGGCCTCTGTCTATGTGTCTGTGCCTCTGCCTGATCTGGAAGCTAACTCCCATAGGCCAAGACCGTCATCTTGCAGCCCTTGGCACGCACCACAAAAGTCAGGAGGTCATCCCCTGAGTGGGAGGCACCTGCATCTTCCCAGGTGCACGTCTTCCTCAGGAGGGACGGAAGGAAGAATGGAGGAAGGAAGAGAAGGGAGGTGGCCTCAAGGGTCCAGGAAGACCCTAACCTCCCTGCCTAGCCCTCCCTGTCCCTGATCCTAACCCTGACTTCCCCAGGCATCAAGGTTTCACCTTATACTGGCGCTACCTGAGCAGAGTCACCCAAATGCCATAAAGCCATAGCCTCCCCCTGTGCCCAAGGCGCTACCTGCTGCTGCCTGCACCTTCCATGCTCCATGAGAGCCTCTCGCCTCCCTCCTTTTCCCTGCCTCCTCTTCCTCCTGCATTACCAGATTGGGTCAAACTGGAATTGGTGCCTGGCAAAATCTGTACCCTTGTCACCAGTCAGGCTCATTCCTAACACAGGACCATTATACTGTCCTGTGCTAAGCACACCCATCCCCCACATCTCTGCACATCTGGCTTAAAAAAAGATTTATTTATTTGAGGAGCTGGCGCTGTGGCATAGCTAGTAAAGCCACCGCCTGCAGTGCTGGCATCCCATATGGAAGCTGGTTCAAGTCCCAGCTGCTCCACTTCCGATGCAGCTCTCTGCTATGGCCTGGGAAAGCAGTGGAAGATGGCCCAAGTCCTTGGGCCCCTGCACCCGCGTGGGAGACCCAGAAGAAGCTCCTAGATCCTGGCTTTGGATTGGCCCAGCTCCAGTCATTGCGGCCATTTGGGGAGTGAACCAGCGGATGGAAGACCTCTTTCTCTCTCTCTGCCTCTACCTCTGTCTTTTTGTCACTCTGCCTTTCAAATAAATAAAAGATTTATTTATTTGAAAGGCAGAGTGACAGAGAGAGGGGGAAAAACAAAGAGACAGAGAGAGACCTTCCATCCACTGGTTCACTCCGAGACTAGGCCAGGCTGAAGCCAGGAGCCTGGAACTCCACACAGGTCTGCCACGTGATGGCAGGGGGCCAACTACTCAAGCCATCTTCCATAACCTTCCCAGGTGCACTAGCAGGGAGCTGGATCAGAACTGTAGCAGCCGGGACTCGAACCATGGCTCCAATATGGGATACCACTGTCACAATCTGCAGCTTAACCTGCTGTGCCACAATGCCAGCCCCCCAGCTGGCTTCTTCAGAATGCCATTCTTGTCTCAGTTCATGTGTGTCACCTTAGGGAGGTCTCCCTTCCCTGCTTGCACTGGTAAGTGCCCACCTGCCTCAGTCCTCTCCATCTTTCTGCCTGCTTTGTTTTCCTTCGGGGCATTCATCGCCGCCGATACGATGCTGCATTGATCTGTAACGTCCTGATTTCTTTCTTCACCGCTTGCTACCTCCTCCAGAATGGTAGCTCCCTGTGTCCCCAGCATGTGCACTGTGTAAGGGCTCAATCAGGAATCAGTGGTATAAGTTAAACGCTCTCCTGATAGTCAGCGTGGCCCCTGGTTGTCCCCATCCACAACTGCTGATCTCACTGCCCATGGCTCCGAGGATGGCAGCATGGACTGGAAATGAAGATGCAGAACCAGTCGGGTCAAGGGGGCCAGGCCAGTCTGCACCTGGCATTTTCCTAGGCCCACCCCTAGCTCCTAGGGACCTCACACCCAGAGCTGGGGAAACAGCAAGTGCTGGGTATGGACTTTGCCCTGACCGTGCCTGCCCAGATGAATAATATGGAAATACTATGTACTGGGGCCAGTGCTGTGGCATAGCAGGTAAAGCTGCTGCCTGCAGTGCTGGCATCCCATATGAGCACCAGTTCAAGTCCCCACTGCTCCACTTCTTTTTTTTTTTTTTTTTTTTTTTGACAGGCAGAGTGGACAGTGAGAGAGAGAGACAGAGAGAAAGGTCTTCCTTTGCCATTGGTTCACCCTCCAATGGCCGCCACGGCTGGCACGCTGCGGCCGGCGCACTGTGCTGATCTGAAGGCAGGAGCCAGGTGCTTCTCCTGGTCTCCCATGGGGTGCAGGGCCCAAGCACTTGGGCCATCCTCCACTGCACTCCCTGGCCACAGCAGAGAGCTGGCCTGGAAGAGGGGCAACCGGGACAGAATCCGGCGCCCCGACCGGGACTAGAACCCGGTGTGCCAGCGCTGCTAGGTGGAGGATTAGCCTAGTGAGCCACGGCGCCGGCCATCCACTTCTGATCCAACTCTCTGCTATGGCCTGGGAAAGCAGTAGAAGATGGCCCAAAGTCCTTGGGCCCCTGCACGCATGTGGGAGACTCAGAAGAAGCTCCAGGCTCCTGGCTTTGGATTGCCCCAGCTCTGGCCATTACAGCCATTTGGCGAGTGAACCAGTGGAAGGAAGGAAGATCGATCTCTCTCTCTCTCTCTCTCAGTCTCTCTGTAACTCTGCCATTCAAATAAATAAATAAATCTTAAAAAAAAAAAAAGAAATAGCGCCGGCGCCGCGGCTCACTAGGCTAATCCTCCGCCTAGCGGCGCCGGCACACCGGGTTCTAGTCCCGGTAGGGGCGCCAGATTCTGTCCCGGTTGCCCCTCTTCCAGGCCAGCTCTCTGCTGTGGCCAGGGAGTGCAGTGGAGGATGGCCCAGGTGCTTGGGCCCTGCACCCCATGGGAGACCAGGAAAAGCACCTGGCTCCTGGCTCCTGCCATCGGATCAGCGCGGCGCGCCGGCCGCAGCGCGTTGTCCGCGGCGGCCATTGGAGGGTGAACCAACGGCAAAGGAAGACCTTTCTCTCTGTCTCTCTCTCTCACTGTCCACTCTGCCTGTCAAAAAAAAAAAAAAAAAAAAAAGAAATGCTATGTAGCTGACAGGAACCTTTACTGCCAGAGGTGAGGGCTAGGCCCAGAGTGCCCCCAGGGAGGGTCCCCCTAGCTCCACTGTTACATAGACCCTGAAAGTGACAGAAACATGGGGATTTCAGGGTCCACAGATACCTACCAAAGTCCTGGGGTAAAACAATGACATTCATTTGCAAAAATAAGCAGACTCATGCCTGTATTCATATTCTTTGTTATCAAAACATTGCAGTTTCTTTTTATAAAAGATGTATGTGAAAGGCAGAATGGAGAGAGAGAGAGAGAGAGAGAGAGAGAGAGAGAGAGACCTTCCATCTGTTGGTTCACTCCCCAAATGGCCATGACACAGGAGCCTGGAGCTTCTTCCGGGTCTCCCACACAGGTGGCAGGGGCCCAAGCACTTTGGCCATCTTCTGCTGCTTTCCTAGGCACATTAGAAAGGAGCTGGATTGGAAGTGGACTCGCACTGGCACTCATATGAGATACCAGCGCAGCAGGTGGCCACTTAGCCTGCTGTGCCACAATGCTGGCCCCATACTTTCTTTCCAAAACCAATTTGCTAAACGACCAAGTCACCAAACCATCAAGCTTCCCAGAACCCAACTAAGAAAAGCTAATTTTCTGGGGCCAGCACTGTGGTTTAGCAGGTAAAGACACTGCCTGCAGTGCCGACATCCCATAGGGGCACCGGTTCGTGTCCTGGCTCCACTTCTGATCCAGCTCTCTGCTATGGCCTGGGAAAGCAGAAGATGGCCCAAGTCCTTGGGCCCCTGCACCCAAGTGGGATACCCGGAAGAAGCTCCTGGCTTCGGATCAGCACAGCTCTGACCATTGCCGGCCATTTGGGGAATGAACCAGTGGATGAAAGACCTCTCTCTCTCTCTCTCTCTCTCCCTCTCCCTCTCCCTCTCCCTTTCCTTCTCTCTCTCTGTAACTCTGACTTTCAAATAAATAAATAAATCTTTAATAAAATAAAAAGACAACCTACAGAATAGGAGAAAATCTTGCAAATCTTACATCTGAGAAGGGTCTTGTGTCCAGTATACTAGAATATGAGGAATTCTTCCAACTCAAATGATGCAAAGAAAAACCACCTGAGTTTTGAAACAGCCACAGGACTTCAATAAACATTTCCCCCAAAGACGATACTCAAATAGCCAAGAAGCATCTGAAAAGGCACGCAACATCATTAGTCCCTAGGGAAATGCAAATCAGGAGCAAATCAGGTGTTATGGTTTCAATGCCCTCCCCTATAAAACTTAGGTTAAAACTTAATCCCTAAGTTCACACATTGACGGTATTTGGTGGTAGGACCTTTAGGAGGTAGTTGAGGTTTAAAAAGGTCATCAGACTGGCACATATACAATGGCATTAGTGACTTTTTAAGAAGAGGAAGAGTGACCCAAGTTAGCTCAATCAACATTTGTTCAATCTCGCTAAGTGATGCTTTCCATCAGGTTATGATGCAGGAAGAAGAACCTTACCAGAAGGTGGCACTGTGCTCTTGAATTTCCCACCCTGTGGAACCATGAGCCAAATACACCTCTATTCCTTATACATCACCAAGCCTCAGGTATTCTGTTACAGCAACAGCCAACTAAGACAGATGTCTATAATCAAGAAATCAGCCAAGAAGAGGTGGCAAGGATGTAGAGACACTGGGACCCTCATATAAATATTGGTGGGAATGTAAAATTATTCAGCCACTATGGAAACAGTTTGGCAGTTCCACTAAAAGGTAAAAATAGAAGGATCACATGGCCCAGCACTTCTACTCTCGTAGAGCAGGGGCTCTGTAGAGTGGGAGAAGTGAAAAAGCACAGAGGGCTGCTTGTTGCAGATAAACCCCGCTGTGTCTGCTGGCTGGATCCAACCCTCTCGCATTGCCTAGGAGACAAGACCCCATCATTCCTGATGATCCATTACATTTCAAGGGAGTGATTCTCAGGTCCTTGAGAAAGAAGCTTCTCGATTGCAATAAATAATATCTACAACTCTAAGCCTCTCTTAGAGGATGCTTTCAGAAAGGGAGGTCAAGGGCCTATTGTGGGGTGTTGGCTAGAAGCACAAAGTAAGTTGTCCAGTCAGCATTAAACTTACTCATGCGGGCATTTGAATGGGGAGCTGGGATCATCCTAGGAACATGGCCTTGTGTGGACAAGCCCTGCTTGGATCTGGTCAAATTTCCTAGGGCGGAGCTGTTGTGACTGAAGTTTTCAATGACACATGTTCCAGGGTGGATGAACCATGAAAACATGATGCTAGGGCCGGCGCTGTGGCGTAGCAGGTAAAGCTGCCGCCTGCAGCTTTACCACCATATGGGTGCTGGTTCTAGTCCCGGCTGCTCTACTTCCTATCCAGCTCTCTGCTGTGGCCTGGGAAAGCAGTAGAAGATGGCCCAAGTGCTTGGGCCCCTGCACCCACGTGGGAGACCTGGAAGAAGATCCTGACTTAGGATCGGTGCAGCTCTGGCCATTGTGGTCAATTAAGGAGTGAACCAGCGGATGGAAGACCCCCCCCACCTCTCCTCTCTCTGTGTAACCCTGACTTTCAAATAAACAATCTTAAAAAAAAGTATTTTGGAACTTGGTAAGAGGTGTTAGTTGTACAATATTGTGGATGCACAAATTGCCACTCAAATTATTTGCTTTTTTATTTTTATTTTTTATTTATTTATTTTTTTGACAGGCAGAGTAGAGAGAGAGAGAGAGAGAGAGAGAGAGAAAGGTCTTCCTTTTACCATTGGTTCACCCTCCAATGGCCGCTGCAGCTGGCGTGCTGCGGCTGGTGCACCGTGCTGATCCGAAGGCAGGAGCCAGGTGCTTCTCCTGGTCTCCCACGCGGGTGCAGGGACCAAGGACTTGGGCCATCCTCCACTGCACTCCCGGGCCACAGCAGAGAGCTGGACTGGAAGAGGGGCAACCGGGACAGAATCCGGCGCCCCGACCGGGACTAGAACCTAGTGTGCGGGCGCCGCAGGCGGAGGATTAGCCTATTGAGCTGCGGTGCCAGCCAAATTATTTGCTTTATGAGATTAGTTTTATGTTCTATGAACTTTTCTCTCAGTTTTTAAAAGATTTATTTTATTTTATTTTATTTATTTGGGAGGCAGAGTTACAGAGAGAGGGAGAGACAGAGAGAAAGAGATCTTCCATCCACTGGTTCACTCCCCAAATAGTCACATTGCTCAGGGCTGGGCCATTCCAAAGCCAGGAGCCAGGAGCTTCATCTGGGTCTCCCACATGGTGGCAGGGGCACAGGTACTTACGCCATCTTCCACTGCTTTCCCAGGAACATTAGGAGAGAGCTGGATTGGAAGTGGAGCAGCCGGGACTTAACTGGCGCTCCTATGAGATGCCGGCATCATAAATAGCAGCTTAACTTGCTGTGCTACAATGCCAGCCCCACGACTTTCATTTTTATTTTATTTTATTATTTTATTTTTTTATTTTTTTGACAGGCAGAGTGGACAGTGAGAGAGAGAGACAGAGAGAAAGGTCTTCCTTTGCCGTTGGTTCACCCTCCAATGGCCGCCGCGGACAACGCGCTGCGGCCGGCGCGCCGCGCTGATCCGATGGCAGGAGCCAGGAGCCAGGTGCTTTTCCTGGTCTCCCATGGGGTGCAGGGCCCAAGCACCTGGGCCATCCTCCACTGCACTCCCTGGCCACAGCAGAGAGCTGGCCTGGAAGAGGGGCAACCGGGACAGAATCCGGCGCCCCAACCGGGACTAGAACCCGGTGTGCTGGCGCCGCTAGGTGGAGGATTAGCCTAGTGAGCCGCGGCGCCGGCCGACTTTCATTTTTAAAAATATCTATTTGAAAGAGAGAGAGAGAGACAAAAAGAGATCCTCCATCCACTAGTTCACACCCCAACTGCCCACAACAACTGGGACTGGGCCAGGCTGAAGCTGCGGAGCTAGGAACTCAATCCAGGTCCCGACATGAGTGGCCCGGATCCAGGTACTTGAGCCATCACCTGCTACCTCCCAGGGTGCACATCGGCAGGAAGCTGGAATTGGAGGCAAGGCCAGGACTCAAACACAGGCACTCTGAGATGAGATGTGGGCCTCCCAAGGGCCATCTTAACACCAAACTCCCACCCCAACATGAACTTTAGAGGGATACAAACATTCAGACTGTCATATTCAGCATCTGTAAGCGTGTGATTCAACAGTTTTAAGTATGTTCCCAGGGCCGGCACTGTGGCGTACTGGGTTAAGCCACCACGTGCAGTGCCCGCATCCCATATGGGCACCGGTTCGAGTCCCGGCTGCTCCACTTCTGATCCAGCTCTCTGCTATGGCCTAGGAAAGCAGTGGAAGATGGCCCAAGCCCTTGGGCCCCTACACCCATGTGGGAGCCCCAGAAGAAGCTCCTGGCTTTGGATCGGTGCAGCTCTGGCTGTTGCAGCCAATTGGGGAGTGAACCAGTGAACTGAAGACCTCTCTCTCTCTCTCTCTCTCTCTGCCTCTCCTTCTCTCTGTGTGTAACTCTGACATTCAAGTAAATAAATAAACCTTTTTTTTTTTTAAGTATGCTCCTTCTCAGTCGGACTTGCTCCAAATGGTGGAGTTGGAAACATGCCAGGGGATTCCAATGCAATCCCATCAAGGTGGCATGTACCAATGCCATCTCACTAGTCCAAGTGATCAATTTCAGTTCACAGTTGATCACACTTATAGGTCTAAGAGTCAAAGGGATCACACAAACCAGACTAGTGTCTGCTAATACTAGCTGATAGAATCAAAAAGGGAGAGAACGATCCATCATGGGAAGCGGGATACACAGCAGACTCATAGAATGGCAGATGTCCTAAATAGCACTCTGGACTCAGAATCAGCCCTTAAGGTATTTGGATATGGCTGAAGAGCCCATGAGAGTATTTTAGGCATGGAAAGGCAAGACACTCTGGGGAAGAAAAAAAAAAAAAGAAGAAGAAGAAGACCTAAATGAAAGATCTCTGCGAGTGAGATCCCAGTGGAAAGAATGGGGCTATCAAAGAAGGAGGTACCTTTCTCTGAAGGGAGGAGAGAACTTCCACTTTGACTATGACCCGTCAGAATAAGATCAAAGTCGGTGAACTCAAAAGGCTTCCATTGCCTTGGCAACTCATGACTAGAGCCTAGGGAGATTACTGATGCCATAAACAAGAGTGTCAAATTGTTAAGTCAACAACAGGAGTCACTGTGTACTTACTTCTCATGTGGGACCTGCCCTTAATGTGTTATCCAATGTGAAGTAATGCTATAACTAGTACTGAAACAGTATTTTACTCTTTGTGTTTCTGTGTGGGTGCAAACTGATGAAATCTTTACTTAATATATACTAAATCGATCTTCTGTATATAAAGATAATTGAAAATGAATCTTGATGGGAATGGAATGGGAGAGGGAACGGGAGATGGGAGGGGTGCGAGTGGGAGGGAAATTATGGGGGGGAAAGCCATTGTAATCCATAAACTGTACTTTGGAAATTTATATTTACTAAATAAAAAAATAAAAATTAAAAAAAAGTATGTTCCCATTTTTGTGCAACCATCGCTGCCACCCACCTTCAGAAGTTTGCCTTTTTCCTCACCCGAAACTCAGAGCTATTGAGGAACAGCTCCCCATTCCACTCCCCCGGTTCTCCCAGTCCCTGGAACCAGCATTCTACACTCTGTCTCCATGAAGAAGACTACTCTAGGTATCCCATACAAGTACAATCATAGAGTACTTAGTCATTGTGCCTGGCACTTCAGTTGGCATAATGTTCTCAAAGTTCAGCCATGTTGCTAATTATTATAATGTGTGTCAGACACATTACTTACTTTTAATTCATCTACATGGAAATAGCCACATATAGCTAGTAGCTTCCATTTCCTTCAGTGCAGCTTTGGGTAATATGCATCTATCACTGTATGTCAGTTTACCAACTTAATACAAATTGCTCCATAGTAGATGAAAAGGAGCTTTCTCCCTCTGACTCAATGCAGCTGACATAGTGGGAATTTTCCGAGATGATAGGATTTTTATCTCCTGGTTCCTCCTACGTCAGGAAACAAGAAGCAGAAGTTACATTTATGGTGTTTAGGATTGCAGTAGTACATCTGGGACCAAAACGCACAAATAGCTTTTGAAAAGGAGCCATGAACTCCACTTGTATCATAACATCCTGCTAGCGGGTGGAGAGATCCTTGGAAATACGATGCCCTCGTGCTCCTGATAGACAGAAAGCACGTGGGAGAATTACCTTGAGGGCTCAGCTACGCCGGGGCAATCGCTCTGATACTCGGCCAGATCCATTCAGCTGTGTGTATATTTATCCTACGGATGTTTACGCAGTGCTTAACTCTGTTCTAGGACGTGTTCTAACTGCTGGGGACACAACAGCACGGCAACCAGACAAAGCCCCTGCGTTCATGAACGTCACCTTCTCAGGAGACGGAGATAGCTAATAAACAAACGACAGAAAGAAACTCTGATGTTGATACTGAGTGCAAAACAAAGCAAAGGGAGAAGGGAGTGCCAGGTGGCTGGGGATAGGGAGGGCTGGCTAGTTTACAGGAGACATCAGGGCAGGCCTTACTGAGGAGGTGACATTTGAGCAGAGACCTGAGGGAAGCCTTGGGTTATTAGGCTGGTTATTTCCCATGGTCTTGTTTGCCATGTTCCTCTGTTAAGTGGATTTCTTTTTTTTTTTTTTTAGATTTATTTATTTATTTGAAAGAGTTACACACAGAGAGAGACAGAAAGAAAGAAAAAGAGGTCTTCCATCCGCTGGTTCACTTCCAGATGGCCGCAATGGCCACAGCTGTACTGATCCAAAGCCAGGAGCCAGGAGCTTCTTCCGGGTCTCCCACGCAGGTGCAGGGGCCCAAGGACTTGGGCCATCTTCCACTGCTTTCCCAGGCCATAGCAGAAAGCTAGATTAGAAGTGGAGCAGCCAGGACTTGAACTGGTGCCCACATGGAATACCGGCACTGCAAGAGGTGACTTTATCCACTACGCCACAGTGCCAGCCCTTGTTAAGTGGATTTCTATCAACTTGGAAGTAGAGCTTAGTCTGTTACAGTTTCAACTTGGGGGCAAGATACCTTGACAGGTGGTCCTGTGAGTTCTTCCACCAGGAGGCACCTATTTCTAGCTTAACACTCCCATCAGCTCAAGCAGCATATGGTGGGTTCAGGCCAGGTAAACCAATCTCATGGGCCTGCATCTCTCTGCAGGCTCTTCTCTCTCTCCGGATTTCAGGATGGTCATCTGTAGCAGTAAGCTTTTGTTACAACGAAATGCCCGAGGCAAGCTACTTTTGAAGAGACTTATTTAGCTCACAGCTTGGGAGGCTGAAAGTCCTAAAGGCAGGAGGGTAGAGTGTGCCTGAAGGAAGCATCACATGGTGGACCAGGAAGCAGAGAGAGAGAGAGAGAGAGAGAGAGATGGGAGAGCCCAAATTCAGGCTTTTGCAACAAGCTTCTCAGGAGAACCACCTTCCAGGGAATGTCCCCAGGGACCTAAGCACCTCCCACTAGGCTTCAACTCTTCAAGGTTCTACCTCCTCCCAATAGCACCACTCTGGACCCCAACCCTTTAACACAAGGGCCTCTGGAAGATATTCAACACCCAAAGTCATATCCAAGCCATAGCACCATCTGTTTACCATGATCTCAGTTCTCTGATGAGTTCGTGCAGGGGTTAATTCGTTCCTGCCCAGCTTTTTTTTTCTCTCTCTCTCTTTCTTTTAAAGATTTAATTTGTTTATTTGAATGACAGAGTTATAGAGAGTGGGAAGAGAGAGAAAGAGATCAACCTTCCATTTGCTGATTCACTCCCCAAATGGCTGCAATGGCCAGGGCTGGGCCAGGCTAAAACCAGGAGCCTGGAACTCTGTTAGACCCTCGGAGTGAGGATGCTAACACGTCGAGAGGCACACCCCAAAGACTCAGAGTCCAGACCAGCTGATGCAAAAGCAAGAGGATTTATTTGGCGTCTGCGCAGATGGGCCTCCTGAACTCAGGAGTCGAGAGAGCACCCCCAGCACAGAGCCACACGGTTTATATACCCGCAGTGACCAATCAAAAGCACTATAGTGTCCATGCACACAGCAGTCCAATCCGTGAGCTGATCATGTGAAAGGCATGCGTCTTCTATCCAATCAGCTACTGGATAACATGGGAGACATGCACCTCGTCGCCATTTTGTTGTTTACTTCTTTAGTAGTTCCTTTCCCTGTCAGCGCCATCTTGTTCACCCTGAGGGGGACGACGTCTTGCTCCCTTCATTCCCCTGGAGGGAGAGCAGCGTCCCGCTTCCCACACCGTTATTTGAGTATTAGGAGGCATACAAACTGGGTTAGGTCTTAGCACAGCCAGGCACAAGTGTCGCAGCTAGCTAAGCACAGGGTCCCTTATTTTTATAGCTGCACCTAATTTTAGCTTTGGGGGAAAAGGTTTAGGGCTATAATTTTTAAACTTTAATTTTATTTGGGGCAAAGGTGACTTCTTGTTTTTAATAGTGTTAGCTTAAGTCACTCCATCTTGGTTTGATTTTTAAGGTTCTTCAACTCCATTTGAGATTCCTATACGAGTGTCAGGGGCCCAACTCTTCGACCATCTTCTGCTGCTTTCTCAAGCACATTAGCAGGGAGCTGGATGTGAAGTAAAGCAGCCGGGACTCGAACCCGTGCTTATATGGGATGCCAGCTCCACAGGTAGTGACTTTACCTGTTGTGCCACAACACTGACCCCAGCTTTTCTCTTGTTGGAAGGAGGGAAATTTCTTTTCTTTAGTTCCCTACTTGCTCATATTGAAACCTGCAGCCTTTTCATTTCTTTTTGAAGCTGACAACGTTCCTCCTCCTCTACATCTAGTTTTCACACCCATTGTCAGTTTATTTGCCCTTGTGCTCCTTCTAGTTTCATCTGCATTTCTGAAATGACCTTTTGTTTCCAATTCTTTCCCAAACGCTATGATCTCCTTTCTGAATCTTTCTCATTCTGATGGACGCTGTTCTTTCACATCTTATATCATTTTTTAATCTCTTGGAGCTCATTTGGAAACACAAGAGTACTTTAAGAGGTTTGTAGAAAAAATGTAACTTCCAAGGCCGGTGCCGCAGCTCACTAGGCTAATCCTCCGCCTTGCGGTGCCGGCACACCGGGTTCTAGTCCCAGTCGGGGCACTGGATTCTGTCCCGGTTGCCCCTCTTCCAGGCCAGCTCTCTGCTGTGGCCAGGGAGTGCAGTGGAGGATGGCCCAGGTGCTTGGTCCCTGCACCCGCGTGAGAGACCAGGAGAAGCACCTGGCTCCTGCCATCAGATCGGCGCAGTGCGCCAGCTGCAGCGCACCGGCCGCAGCGGTCATTGGAGGGTGAACCAACGGCAAAAGGAAGACCTTTCTCTCTGTCTCTCTCTCTCACTGTCCACTCTGCCTGTCAAAAAAAAATGTAACTTCCAAAGCAATAAAAGACTTGTCCCACAAAAGGGAGGGAGAGAAGGAAGGAAGGAAGGAAGGAAGGAAGGAAGGAAGGAAGGAAGGAAGGAAGGAAGGAAGGAAGAAGGAAGGAAAAATGTAATTAAAAAGATAAATTTCAGGTCCACTGTTGTGGTGTAGCAGGTTAAACCACTGTCTGATTCTCCAGCATCCCATATGGGCACCAGTTTGAGTCCCGGCCGCTCCTCTTCCGATACAGCTCCCTGCTATGATCTGGGAAAGCAGTGGAGGATGGCCCAAGTCCTTGGCCCCTGCACCTGCATGGGAGACCTGGAAGATGCTCCTGGCTTCCAGCCTCTTAGCTTTGCCTGGTCCAGCCCCAGCTGTTGTGGTCATTTGGGGAGTGAAGCAGCAGATGGAAGATCTCTACTTCTCTCTCTCTCTCTCTCCAACTCTGACTTCCAAATAAATAAATAGATCTTCAAAAAAAAAAAAAAGATATGTTTTGGGGCCATCATTGTGGCATAGCAGGTCTATACTTCTGGCATTTTCTCACTGCCTGTAGGAATGTCATTCTGCTCCTTACCTTTTTCTTTCCGACAGCTTTCTGTGGGGTTTGGCCTCCATCCTTTTATATGAGAAATTGTCTATGTGGAGAAGGGAAGCATGGCTCAGGACAGCTTTCGTAACTTCATGGTTCTATAGCTCCCTCTTCTGTTTTTGTGAAGAGCTCAAAACCACAGGAGCTGGCTTTCGGAGGGAGAGAGCCCTGTTCTATTCTCCATCAAGTTGAGTTGCACCTTTGTTTTTTTCTTTATGTCTGTGTTCCCCCTCCTCCTGTTGGATTCCATTCCCAGTTTTTCCAGTGTGTCTGTCTGGTAGTTCATAGGACTCAGACTGGCCCAGCTCGTTCAGAAGTATTCTTTATTATTGTGTACATGTCAATGATTTTATTAATAAATGTAAAACATCTATATCAGAGAGAGAGGAGAAAGTAGAGAGAAAATAAACACTGGAAAATTACATACGAGGGTGCTTCCAAAAATTCATGGTGGATGGGGTTAAAATAATTTAGGGTCCCATATTGTAGAGCAACAGGTTAAGCAGCTCTCTGCCATGCCAGCATTGCATGTGAGTATGGCTTTGAATCCTGGCTGCTCCACTTCTGATCCAGCTCCCTACTAATGTACCTGGGAAAGCAGCAGAGGGTGGTCCAAGGGCTTGGGCCTCTGCATCCATGTGGGAGACCCAGATGGAGTTCCTGGCTTTGGTCTGGCCCAGTCCCAGCTATTGTGGCCATTTGGGGAGTGAACAACTGAATGAAAGATCTGTGTGTGTGTGTGTGTGTGTGTGTGTGTAACTCTGCCTTTCAAATAAATAAGTTTTTTTAAAACAGATAAGTTGGGGCCAGCGCTATGGCATAGCAGGTAAAGCCGTCACCTGCTGTGCCAGCATCCCATATGGGCACCGGTTCGAGTCTCAGCTGCTCCACTTCCAATCCAGCTCTCTGCTCTGGCCTGAGAAAGCAGTAGAAGATGGTGCAAGTCCTTGGGCCCCTGCACCCACATAGGAGACCCAGAGGAAGCTCCTGGTTCCTGGCTTTGGATTGGCACAGCTCCGGCCATTGCGGCCAATGGGGGAGTGAACCAGCAGATGGAAGACCCCCCCCCCGTCTCTCTCGCTGTCTCTCCTCTCTCTATGTAACTCTGACTTTCAAATAAATAAATAAATAAATCTAAAAAAAGATAAGTTTACTGCAAGAAAGAGTGAAACCCCATGCATTGGTTTTTCATAATATGCATTTCCATGGACTTTTTTTTTTTTTGACAGGCAGAGTAGACAGTGAGAGAGAGAGACAGAGAGAAAAGTCTTCCTTTTGCCGTTGGTTCACCCTCCAATGGCCGCTGCAGCTGGCGTGCTGCGGCTGGCACACTGCGCTGATCTGAAGGCAGGAGCCAGGTGCTTCTCCTGGTCTCCCATGGGGTGCAGGGCCCAAGCACTTGGGCCATCCTCCACTGCACTCCCTGGCCACAGCAGAGAGCTGGCCTGGAAGAGGGGCAACCGGGACAGAATCCGGCACCCCGACTGGGACTAGAACCCGGTGTGCTCTAGTGTACGCACTAGGATTAGCCTAGTGAGGCGCGGCGCCGGCCTCCATGGACTTTTTAAAGAACCCTTGTAATAAATGACTAATAATGGTTAATGGTGGGGTGAACATAGGGAGTAGATGGCCACTGACCTCCTTTCACCTTTATTTTTTAGGCATGTGCATATCACCTATTCAAAAATTAAGTAATTCTTGGGGCCTGCATTGTGGCACAGCTCCTGCCTGTGATGCTGAAGTCACAGTCAGGACTCCATTTTAGGGCAACCAAGAGTCCATCTTGAGCAGGCACCCCCCACACAGAGTGAGATCATGATCTGAAACTAACTAGGTCTAAAACTGCATCCCACTTGGCAGAACTAGAAACTCCCTAGCATAATCGCTCAAGCTTAAAACAGATAGGCTGCACCTGGACTAATGTTACAACTGCAATTGGTCTATTGTCAAGATCGCAATTGATATTGGCTTCATTTGGCCTTGGGTCAGCTTGACCCTAGTAACCACATATTCTCCTGATGCTAGCAACCATGTACTCCCTCTCCCCTCCTTGTGGTTTTTGCCTTTATAAACCTTGTTGCTTTGAGTTTCGAGGTCGAGAGTTCTTTAAGGCATGAACCCGCTCTCCACCACCGGCAAAAAATTACCATTAAATTTTATCTATGTGTGGTGCTCCTCTGTTTGCACTCGCTCAGGTACAACAATGCTGGCATCCTATATCCAAGTTCTGATTCAACTCTTAGCTCCTTTGCTTCTGATCCTGCTCCCTGCTAATGCATCCTGGGAGGCAGCAGATGATGGCCCAAGTACTCAGGTCCCTGCTATTCATGTGGCAGACCCAGATGGAGTTTCAAGCTCCCAGCTTTTGCCTGGCCCAGCACTGCCTATTTTGGCCATTTGGGGAGTGAACTAGTGGGTGGAAGATCTCTCTCTCCCTCTCTCTCCCTGCCTCTCTCTGTCACTCTGTGGTTCATATAAGTAAATCTTTTTTTTTTTTTCAAAGAAGGATGGGTGGGGGGAGGGGGAGAGAGAGAGAGAGAGAGAGAGAGAGAGAGAAAGTTGGTTCACTCCCCAAATGGCCACAATGTCCTGAGCTAGGCCAGGCCGAAGCCAGGAGCCTGGAACTCCATCTGGGTCTCCCATGTGGCTGCAGGGAACCAAGGACCTGGGCCATCTTCTACTGCTTTCCCAAGCCATTAGGAGGGAGCTGAATCAGAAGTGGAGCAGCTGGGACACGAACCAGTGCCCATATAGGACGCTGGCACCACAGGCTGTGGCTTTATCCGCTATGCCACAGCACTGGCCCCAGACAAATCTTTTCTTTAATGTTCTTATTTATTTGAAGGTCAGAGTTACACAGAGAGAGAAGGGGAGAGAGGGAGAGAGAGAGAGAGAGAGAGAGAGAGAGAGAGAGAGAGAGAGGTTTTCCATCCACTGGCTCACTCCTCAGTTAGCTGCAATGGCCACAGCTACACTGATCCAAAACCAGGAGCCAGGAGCCTACTCCAAGTCTCCCATCTGGGTGCAGGGGCCCAAGGACTTGGGCCATCTTCCACTGCTTTCCCAGGCCATAGCTGAGAGCTGGATTGGAAGTGGAGTAGCCGGGTCTTGAACCAGTGCCCACATGGGATGCTGGCCCTGCAGGCAGCAGCTTTACCCACTATGCCACAGCGCCAGCCCCAGATAAATAAATCTTTAAAAGGAAAAAAAAAAAAGAGTATGCTGCCTTCTGAGTAAGAAAGGGAAATGTTTATTTGTAATTGCTGAGAGATGCATAAAGAAATTCTAGACAAGTAAACCCTGAACTACTACAGGTGATTACAGAAAAAAGCCCAGCCTATTTAGCCTGGCTTGTAAGGTCTCCTAAGATAGGCTTTGAAGCCAGACTGCCTGCCACTTTGCCATACAACTGTGGGTCAATAAATTGTTCCCCCATCTGCAACCTAAGGATAATAGCACCTATTCCCAGAGAGTTGTGAGTATTTAATGGATTAGGATACACACAGTGCCCAGCACATAGTGAATATTCCATAGACAGTGGCCAACTTCTAATCACTGCTCCACTCTGCCTTTCCACCCACATTCTCAACAGCTCCCCTCCAGCTGTGGCTCTCCAGCCCAGCTGCAGATTAGGATCACCTGGGCAACTTTGAAAACATACTAAAATTATATCCTGATGCCTGGGCCCCACTCCCAGCTATAATAAATCAGAATTTCTAGGGTCGCAGGGGAGAGGCGTAGAGCAAGCACAGGCATGGATACTTTCAAAGAGCACCCTGATGGCTTTCATCACTCCTGCCGGATGACAGGTCCCCTTACTGCCCCTGGCAGGCACAATCAGGCTCATTCTTGCCTCCTCACCTTTGCTCGCATTGCTCTCCCCATGCGCATTGCTCTCCCCATGCGCATTGCTCTCCCCATGCCCAGTCTGTCCCTGCTTGGAAAGCCGCCTTCTCCAATCCCACACTCCTGTGTGTTCATTTTCTATTCATTTCCCAAGACCCAGCTTTGATGCCTCCTCCTCAAGGCCCTCCCTGTCCAACCCATGCTCCTCCCTTTGATGTCGCCCTGCTGTTTACAAGGTAAAGTAGGGCTCCTGGGCATGGCACACAGGGACCACCCACTGTGTGTCCCGCATCACTTATGGACAAGGCTACTTCAAAAACACTCATGGAGGGTGGGCATCGTGGTACAGCATGCAAGGTGCTGCAGTGCCAGGCATCCCATACTGAATTCAGCACTAGTTGGAGTCCTGACTGCCCTGCTTCTGATCCAGCTCCCTGCTAATGCACCTGGGAAGGCAGAGGTAGAGAGCCCAAGTGTCTGGACCCCTGCCACCCATGTGGGAGATCTAGATAGAGTTCCTGGTTCTTGGCTTCAGCCTGGCCCAGCTCCGGCTATTGCAGCTATTTGGGGAGTGGATCAGAGGATGGAAACTTTCTCTCTCTCTCTCTGCCTTTCACATAAATTAGTCCTAAAAAAGGAAAGTTAATGGATGGGCAGGTGTTGGGGTACAGTGAGGTAAGCTGCTATTTAGGATGCCCACACCAAATATTAGAGGTCCTGATTCAATTCCTGGCTGCTCTGCTTCTGATCCAGCTTCCTGCTCATGTGCCTGGGAAGGCAGCAGAGGATGGCTCTAGTGGTTGGGTCCCTGCCACCCACGTGAGAGACTTGGATGAAGCTCCTGGCTCCTTGTTTTGGCCTGGCCCAGCCCTGGCAGTTGCAGTCATCTGGGGAGTGAACCAGCAGACAGAAGATCTCTCTCTCTCCCTCTGTCTCTGTCATTTTTGCCTTTCAAATATAAATAACATATTTTTGAAAGTTCACAGAGAATGGAATTAAAAGATGTTATTTTGGTGCAAAAGGGTTTGAAATCCAAAGTTTTTTTTCATAATAGACAGTTTCATGAATTTCTGGAAGACCCCCTCCTGTTCATGGGTTTCAAAATATTTCTGCACCAAACCTACCCTTTAACACCATTTTTTCTTTCTTTTCTTTTCTTTTCTTTTTTTTTTTTTTTATTTTTTGACAGGCAGAGTGGACAGTGAGAGAGAGAGACAGAGAGAAAGGTCTTCCTTTGCCGTTGGTTCACCCTCCAATGGCTGCCGCGGCTGGTGCACTGCGGCAGGCGCACCGCGCTGATCCGATGGCAGGAGCCAGGTGCTTCTCCTGGTCTCTCATGGGGTGCAGGGCCCAAGCACCTGGGCCATCCTCCACTGCACTCCCTGGCCACAGCAGAGAGCTGGCCTGGAAGAGGGGCAACCGGGACAGAATCTGGCGCCCCGACCGGGACTAGAACCCGGTGTGCCAGCGCTGCTAGGTGGAGGATTAGCCTAGTGAGCCGCGGCGCCGGCCAACACCATTTTTTCATTAACTTCACGAGGTGCCGTCTTCTCTGTGCACCTTCCACACCAATTCCTTTGCCCTTCTGCAGCCGCACTCATGCCCAACACTTTGCACACGCTCCCCTAGCTCCCAGCCTCCGCAATGGCCCAAACTGACTTCGCGTTCACTGCCCTCTCTTCCCTTGTTAACACATTGCGTTAATTGCCCGTATGTTTGTTGAGGAGCTCAGTAGTCTGAGCTGCTTAAGGGCACGCGATGTGATTTTTCCATCTCTGTCTTCCCTCCCTGCAGGCCAGGCCCTGCATAAAGGAAGTGCTTAGAAGGTTTGCTGAATTCTATTACTCTGTGGGGGTTTACTGGTATTCGTCATGAAAATTGCCAGTCTCTCCTACAAAAGCTAAACCCTGATAACTGAACACGATAGTCTAAAACTAGTATGAACAGTACTAAAGAAACCCAATGATCACCTCCTTCATTTGAGCCCATTTCAGTCGATAGAATCCACATCTCAGATCTCAATACCTTATTTACATGGTATTATCAAGCCAGCTTTCCAGGTCTAAGATCTTATTAATGTTAACAAGCCAGCCTGAGAGTACCGCCCCCTCAGCCAATTCACTGCCTGACAAATTGCTTTGCTTAGTCAATGGTTAGCAGGTCTGACTCTACATTCAAGTCAGCTGGGGAGCTTTTAAACATCCTGCCGCTCTGGCCTCCCCCCAGGCCAATTACCTTCGCCTCTCTGGGGGTGGAGCCCAGGCATTGGTAGTTTCTGAAGCTCCCCAGGTGATCCCAATGAGTAGCCCCGGTTGAGAATGAGAGTCACTAGCAGATTTAAAGCCACGCAGCTGCCTCTGCGGGCTCTGCCCCGTTCTCCCCTGCCTTGCCTGCCTTTCTTTCCCATCTTCAGCACTGCAATTCCTTTTTCTCTCTTTCCCTTGTCTGCTGCTGGGCGCTCAGCCCCGCCGCCTTCGTGATGCGACCATTCACCCAGATGGCACCTGAACAGAAGAAATGATAAGGAGTGAGAGTCTGTAAGCCCGGGGCTCTGCCCTCCTGTGATCTTGGGGCAAGTCTCTTCATTCTTCTTAAGTCCAGAGCTAGTCGTGACTCTTGTCGTGACAATCACAGGGCCCTGGGGCCGGTGCTGTGGCAAAGCGGATAAAGCCACTGCCTGTAGTGCCAGCATCGCATATGGGCACCGGTTAGAGTCACGGCTGCTCCACTTCCGATCCAGCTCTCTGCTGTAGTCTGGGAAGGCAGTGGAGGATGGCCCAAGTCCTTGGGCCCCTGCACCTGCGTGGGAGACCCGGAGGAAGCTCCTGGCTTCAGATCGGCGCAGTTCCGGCCGTTGCAGCCAATTGGGGAGTGGACCAGCGGATGGAAGACCTCTCTCTCTCTCTGCCTCTCCTTTCTCTCTGTGTAACTCTTACTTTCAAATAAATAAATAAATAAATCTTTAAAAAAAAAAACTAGGTGTGGACATTTGGTGCAGGGTTTAAGATGCCGCTTGGGACACAGTGCCTGGGTTGGACTCGCAGCTCTGCTTGCAATTCCAGCTCTCTGATAACCCACACCCTGGCAGGCAGCAGGTAACGGCTGAAGTAGTTGGGTCCCTGCCAGCCGTGTGAGAGACCTGGATTGCATTTCCAGCTCCTAGCTTTGGCCTGACCCAGTCCTGGCTGTGCGGGCATGTGGGGAGTGAACTAGCAGATGGAACATCTGTCTGCCCTTCGAATGAATAAAAATAAGTTTAAAAATTTTTAAAAATCATGCATTTCAAAGATTGCACCAAAATAAACTTATCTTTTTTAAAGATTTATTTATGTATTTGAAGGCAGAGTTACAGAGAGGAGGAGAGACACAGAGAGAGGTCTTCCATTGGTTGGTTCACTCCCCAAATGGCCAAAACAGTGGAAACTAGGCCAATCCGAAGTCAGGAGCCTGGAGCTTCTTCCCCATCTCCAATGTGGGTGAAAGGGACCAAGGATTTGGGCCATCTTCCACTGCTTTCCCAGGCTATAGCCGAGCTGGATTGGAAGAGGAGCAGCTAGGACTTGAACTACTGCCCATACGGGATGCCGGCACTGGCCCCTAAACTTATCTTTCAATTTCATTTCCACAAACTTTTTGAAGTCCCCTTGTATAAGGGACACCTAGAACTTTGGGTACCAACATAGACAACTCTGAGTAGTAAAAGGTACTCTGCAGAAGGGGCCACACAGTGTTAATGCAGATCTAAGCTTTCAAGGCATGTAAAACAAGACCATATTATGTTTACAAAATACTAGAAAATGTTCATGCACACATTCATACATGGAGCCAGAGGCCAATTCAAGCTCAGGACAAGGTTAACTGGGGGAGGAGACTGAAGCAGGGGGTCAACTGCTTCCTTAATACTTTGTATTTTTTTAAGATTTATTTCTTTATTTGAAAGAGCAACAGAGAGAGTGGGAGAGACAGATGTACAGAGAGAGATCTTCCACCATCCAGTGGTTTACTCCCCAAAGGGCCACAACATTCAGGGCTGGAGCAGGCTAAAGCCAGGAACCAGGAGCTCCATCCAGGTATCCCACATGGGTGCAGGCATGTGTAAAGATTTATTTATATTTGAAAGGCACAGTTACAGAGAAGGAGAGACAAAGATCTTCCATCTCCTGGTTCACTCTCTAAATGGCCACAACTGCCGGGGCTGGGCCAAGCCTTAGCCTGGAGCCAGGTACTTCATCTGGGTCTCCCACGTGGATGCAAGGGGCTCAAGCACTTGGGCCATCTTCCATTACTTTTCCCAGGTGCATTACCAGGGAGCTAGATGGAAAGTGGAGCAGCCAGACTCAAACTTACACCCATATGGGATGCCAACGCTGCAGGGGACAGCTTTACCCATTATACAACAAACGCCAGCCCTTCTTCCAGTTGTTATGCCAAGCCATCTCCATATTGATCCCTTTGATTGTGCCTGGAGACCACTCTCCACTCCTGCACTCCCCCCCCCCATGCTGGGTAACAGTGCACACCTGTCCTTGGCCTGTCCTCCTAGTGAGACTTACAAGACAAGGACCCAGAACCCTGGGTGTCAGCAGCTCCAGCTCAACACCTGAAGCCTGTTCTACCTGGGAACAATGCCTGGCTGATCATGCCTGGCATGGCCATCAGACCCAGGGGACAGCAGCATGAAGCAGCTGCAGAGGATGGAGGCCACCTTAGGTTCTGGATACATGGTGATGGCTGCAGGATGACCTGGCCAGGGGAGGTGGGTGAGAGAGGGAGTGATTTCTCCCTGCTGGGCCCTCAGGGAATGGCATGAGGCATGATGCTATCCCATTAGCCCGCAACCTGCCAGAGCCCTGACACCTGACAGCATCCCGCCAGGAGAGCTCACCCCAGTTGCCCAAGTATGCTCCTTACCAGGGACTCAGTCTCCCCACATGTCCAACGGGAAAGGTGTGGATCCTGACAATTGAAAGGGCTGGAGGAGTGATCCCTGATCTTCACCCCCATTTCCTGGACCCTCGTGGGAGGGGCCGATGCATTCATGCACATGCCAGGAACAGACTCTGGTGTCAATGGTATGTGTTGAAAGTAGAGGTCAGGAGGCCGGCGCTGTGGCGTAGTGAGTTAAGCTGCTGCCTGCAGTGCCAGTATCCCACATGGGCTCCAGTTTGAGTCCCGGCTGCTCCACTTCCGATCCAGCTCTCTGCTATGGCCTGGAAAAGCAGCAGAAGATGGCCCAACTCATTGGGCCCCTGCACCCACATGGGAGACTTAGAAGAAGCTCCCGGCTCCTGGCTTCGGATCAGCGCGGCTCCAGCCATTGTGGCCAATTGGGGAGTGAACCAGCGGATGGAAGACCTCTCTCTATGCTTCTCCTTCTCTCTCTGTGTAACTCTGACTTTCAAATAAATAAACAAATCTTTAAAAGGAAAAAAAAGTATAGGTCAGGAGCTTTAAGACCTGGGTCTTCGGGCTGGCACTGTGGCACAGAAAGTTAGGTTGCTGCCTGTGATGCTGACACGGCATCCCGTATAGGGAACAAGGGACCAGTGTTGTAGCCGCAGCCTGCAATGCTAGCATTCTATATAGATGCCATTTTGAGTCCCAGCTGCTCCACTTCTGATTCAGCTCCCTGCTAATGTTCCTGGGAAAGCAGTGGAAGATGGCCTGACTGCTTTGGGCCCTGTCAACACGTGGAAGACCTGGCTGGAGTTCCAGGCATGCTATTAGGGGCATGTGGGGAGTGAACAAATGGATGGAAGATTTCTCTCCCTGTCTCCTCTCTCTTTCTCCCTCCCTCTCTCTCTCTCTTTGACTTTCAAATAAGTAAATAGGGGCCTGGCACTGTGGCATAGCAGGTAAGGCTGCTGCCTGCAGTGCTGGCATCCCATATGGGTGCCGGTTCTAGTCCCGGCTGCTCCTCTTCCGATCCAGCTCTCTGCTATGGCTTGGGAAAGCAGTAGAAGATGGCCCAAGTCCTTGGGCCCCTGTCCCCACGTGGGAGACCTAGAAGATCCTGGCTCCTGGCTTCGGATTGGTGCAGCTCCAGCTATTGCAGCCATCTGGGGAGTGGACCTTTCTCTCTCTGCCTCTCCTTCTGTCTTTGTGTAACTCTTTCAAATAAATAAATAAATCTTTTAAAAAAATAAAACCCTTTAAAAGAAAAATTAGGGGCAGGCGTTAATGTGCACTGGGTTGGACACCCATGTTACTCCACTTCTTTTTTTTTTAATTTTTTGAAAGGCAGAGTGGACAGTGAGAGAGAGAGACAGAGAGAAAACTCTTCCTTTTGCCGTTGGTTTACCCTCCAATGGCCGCCGCGGCCGGCGCACCGCGCTGATCCAATGGCAGGAGCCAGGTGCTTCCTCCTGGTCTCCCATGCAGGTGCAGGGCCCAAGCACTTGGGCCATCCTCCACTGCACTCCCTGGCCACAGCAGAGAGCTGGCCTGGAAGAGGGGCAACCAGGACAGAATCCGGTACCCCGACCGGGACTAGAACCCGGTGTGCCGGCGCCGCAAGGTGGAGGATTAGCCTATTGAGCTGCGGCTCCGGCCAGTTACTCCACTTCTGATTCAACTTCCTACTAATGTGATCTGGAGAGACAGTGCTGACGTCTCAAGTGGTTGAGTCCCTGCCACCCATGTGGGAGACCCTTATAGAGTTCCAGGCTCCTGGCTTTGGCATGGCCAGGCCCAGCTCTCGTGGACATTTGGAAAATGAACCGGCAGATGGAAGAGCTCTCTCTACCTCTATCTCTCTCTTTTGCTCTCTCAAATAAATAAAACTTAAAAGAGAAATTAAGTCTGGAATAAATATGGCAAAATGTGAAGATCTGATGAAACCGGAGTGTTTTATATTCTCTACTATTCTGCACACTTGAAAAGAGAATAAAATGACTGCAGATAAAAATAAAAGAATTTTTAAAGCAAAATAAATAAAAGGGATTCTTATCATCTTGCCCTAGCTTAGTTCTATTGTCCCTCCTGGTACAGTGGCAGGAAAAGAGAAGTCCTGGAACTGACAGTGGCTTCCAATCCTTTCTGCAAGATAGAGATGCACAAACTGACAATGTGATAAATATTTCAAAAGTGTTTCCTGTCCCTGATTTTGAGGATGTGGCTGAGGATTTTGCATGCACTGCACATAGAACTGCACATAGAACTCAGTTGGAGGAAGTAAAAGGAATTAGAGAAAGAAACCGAGAGAGACCCCAGGAAATGGCTTGTGAGGGGAAGGGGAAATTAGACATGGGAGTGAGAGGGGTAGAGTACCCAGATGAAGTCTCTCTCATATATCAGTGGTACCCAAATGTATAATCTTTCCTCTTGTTTAGCTGTTGCTGCAATGTCTCCATAGGGGTGTCAAACATGCTCCCCGAACACTACTGTAATAAGGTGACAAACTCATTGTTCACGGCTGTATTTTTAAAGACAGCTGTCTCATCTTTGTCAATAACTTCATAACTGGCCTGATAACTTGGCAACTACAGTTTGTGCTATTTCAATGATCCATTTACTTTTTTAAAAAGATGTATTTATTTATTTATTTGAAAGGCAGAGTTGAGGCGGGGGGGGGGGTCTTCCATCTGCTGGTTCACTCCCCACAGATGGCCGTCATGGTTGGAGCAGAGCTGCTACGAAGCCAGGAGCCAGGAGCTTCTTCCTGGTCTCCCACGCAGGTGCAGGGGCCCAAGCACTTGGGCCATCTTCTACTGCTTTCCCAGGCCACAGCAGGGAGCTGGATCAGAAGAGAAGCAGCCAGGACTCAAACCATCACCCATGTGGTATGCCGGCACTGCAGGCAGCAGCGACTGGCCTAGTTCATTTAGACTTCCCTAACAGAATACTATAAACTGTGTAGCTTATAAACAACAGAAACTCGGTTCTCACAGTTCACAAGGCTGGAAACTCCAAGATCAAGGTGCCAGCAGATTCAGTGCCTGGTAAGGAGTCAACACCCTCTTGTTCTACTCTCTTGTGGTAGAATGGACAACCAAGTTCTCTTAGGTCTGTTTTTATTTTATTTCATTGTATTTTATTTATTTGAGAGGTACATATAAAGAGAGAGCACCCATCTGCTGGTTCATTCCCCAATGTCTCCAACAGTCAGGGTTATGCCAGGCTGAAGCTGGGAGCCAGGGTCTCAATCCAGGTTCCCCAGATGGGTGGCAGGAACCTTATGAGTTGAGGCATCACCACTGCCTCCCAGGGTCTATATCAGCAGGAAGCTGGAATCAAGAGGTGGAGGTGAGCATTAAACTCAGGCACTGCAACATGGGATGTAGGTGTCCTAATTGACATTTTAATTGCTAAGCCAAAATGAAGGACCCCACTTTTTTAAAGATTTATTTATTTATTTGAAAGTCAGAGTTACATAGAGAGAGAAGGAGAGGCAGAAACAGAGAGAGAGAGAGAGAGAGAGAGAGAGAGAGAGGTCTTCCATCTGCTGGTTCACTCCCCAACTGGCCGCAATGGCCAGAACTGCACCAATCTGAAGCCAGGAGCCAGGAGCTTCTTGTGGGTCTCCCACGTTGGTGCAGGGGCCCAAGGACTTGGGCCATCTTCCACTGCTTTCCCAGGCCACAGCAGGGAGCTGGATCAGAAGTGGAGCAGCCAGGACTCAAACTGGTGCCCATATGGGATGCTGACACTGCAGGCAGTAGCTTTACCCGCTATGCCACAGCGCCGGCCCTAGGCACCACTTTCATGATCTAATCAGCTCCCAAGAGGTGCCATCTCCTAATACCATCCTGCTGAAGGTTACGATTTCAACTTTTGAATTTGCAGGACACATCTAGCCCATAGCAGTGGCCCTCTGGGCTCAGGGTCTGGTTAGCTTGTGGGTTAGAAAAAGTCATCCCTTCCTCCTGCACTGGGACATGGCCCATAGCTTGGTGGACATGGTACAGACAGAATGTTAGGCCTCCATCCTCAGCCCCTCGGCACAAGGTGCTGTTATCCAATGAAAACTTCTATGGCCCAAAGAGGCCATCCTGCTGGCACGTAAGGCCTCGTGACCTGGCCCATGACTATCTCCAAGACCTGGCTTCAGCTGTCTCATGCTGCCCTGCCCTAGCCCCAGTCTTTTTCACTGCTTTCCTGGCACGTTAGCCACACTTCAGGAACACTGGCCTTTCTTCCCGCCCTGGCAAAAGCCAGGCCTGATTCTGCCTCAGGGCTTTTCTCTCGCCCTTCCCTCCCGACTGCTTTACTTTCACATCTTTGCATACTTGGCTTCTCAGTTCACCGAAACAGTCACTCACTTCTCCCCACCGTCCATGCCTTCCAATATCTTTCTTACCTCAAAGTCATTATTATTTTAATATGTATTTATTTGAATGAGAGAGAGAGAGAGAGAGAGAGGGAGAGGGAGAGGGAGAGAGAGAGAGAGAGAGAATGTCTTTCATCCATTAGCTGCAATGGCTGGGGCTGCACCAGGCCAAAGCCAGGATCCAGAAGCTCCACCTGGATTTCCCACATGGGTAGCAGAGGCCCAAGGACTTGGGCCATCTTTTGCTGCTTTCTTAGGCGCCCTAGCAGGGAGGAAGCTGGATAGGAAACACAGCAGCTAGGACTTGAACTAGCAGTCTGCTATGGGATGCTGGCATCCTGTTGGAAGCAGTGACTCATCCCGCTGCATCACAATCCTGCCCACCCCACCCCTAAAGTCTTAGATGTTTATTGTTGGTTCCACATCCTCCCCCCTTGAGAACTGCAACAACTGTGCAGGAACATTTTTATTCAAATTCCTACACTAACAGACTTGCTTAAACTTTTAGCTTGGCTTCTAGCAGCCTAAAACCACCTCCCTGGGACAAACCCAACCTGCTTTTGAGTTTCAGTCTAAAAAACTCAAAGGGTGCACATTCGGTGCAGCAATTAAGACACTGCTTGGGGTGTTGTCATCCCATATCAGAGTGCCTGGGTTTGAGTACTGGATCCATTTTTTTAAAGATTTATTTATTTATTTATTTGAATGTCAAAGTTACACAGAGAGAGAAGGAGAGGCAGAGAGAGAGGTCTTCCATCTGCTGGTTCACTCCCCAATTGGCCACAATGGCCGGAGCTGTGCCAATCCGAAGCCAGGAGAGCCTAGAGCCTCTTCTGGGTCTCCCATGCGAGTGCAGGGGCCCAAGGACCTGGGCCATCTTCTACTGCTTTCCCAGGCCATAGCAGAGGCTTGAATTGGAAGTGGAGCAGCCGGCACTCGAACCAGCACCCATATGGGATGCCGGCACTGCAGGTAGTGGCTTTACCTGCTATGCCACAGCACCAGCCTCTGGATCCACTTCTGATGCAGCTTCCTGCTAATTCAAACCCTGTGAGGCAACAGGTGATAGCTCAAATACTTGGGACCCTGCATCCATGTGGCAGACCTTGATGAAGCTCCTGGCTCTTGGTTCCTGGCTTCGACCTGGCCCAGCCCCTGCCACTGTGGCCATTTAGGGGAGTGAACCAACAGATGGGAGATTCTCTCTCTCTCTCTCTCTCCCTTTCAAATAAATAAAGCTTTTTAAAAATTAAAATGCTTAGTGCTGTCAAAAGAGTTTACCATTTGCTTGAGTCAATACCCGATGATGGGTCCTTGAGTTATTCTTTCTTAACTCTAAGAAAAAGCTTCCAATTGTAAATCCTCACTCTGTCCCTTTGCTACAACCAAAGTGTCATTCTCAAGTACCTGAAAGCCATTCCTTTGAAATGAAACCATCAGGAAGGACAGGGTCTGTCTTCCAGGCTGTGTGGGAATATATAATTCTGATTGACATCATTGCCAGCTAGCGAACACAGCTGGCCTAATTGCATTTACCACTGGGCAAGTGTCATGAGCAATTTTTTGCCTCAGTTTTCATAATTCTTCCCTCCCAGGGTCATTTGGAAGATTGAAACCACAAGAGGAGGTGTGCAGGAAATCAGTCCCAATGTTGATCTTTGGGTCTGTCTTAGCTGGTCTTGTGCTCCTAAGACAGACTCTAGAGGCAGACTGTCTGATTTTTCAAGACCCATTTTGCACCTAATGATATCACCTTGGAAAGTGGCTTTTTAGTATTCACTTTTTCTTTTTTAAAAAAATTATTTATTTGAAAGGCAGAGTTACAGAGAGAAGTAAAGAGAGAGAAAGAGAGAGAGGTCTTCCATCCATTGGTTCACTCTTCAAATGGCCACAACAGCTGGAGCTGAGCCAATCCAAAGCCAGGAGCCAGGAGCATCCTCCAGGCATCTCTCGGGGGTGCTGGGGCCCAAGGACCTGGGCCATCCTCTGCTGCTTTCCCAGGCACATTAGCAGGAAGCTGAATGGGAAGTGGAGCAGCCTGGAACCAGGGCCCGTATGGGATGCTCATGCTGCAGGCCGGGGGTTTAACCCACTGCGCCACAGTGCCAGCCCCTAGTATTCACCTTCTTGTTGTGTAGGAGGATAATGGTAATCTCACAGGGTTGTTGAGAGGTTTACCAGAATTAACCCGCTGACAACAGAGACCAACACACAGTATATAAACAAAATAGTATGATGGGTCTCCAGATCTTCATTCATCAGAAGTATTGTTATAAAGTCCCTTAAAATCTGTATGGCTTTCTGTTGCAGCAGGAGCAGCTAGGAACTCCCTTCCCTTCCCTTTCTTTCCTTTTTTTTATTAAAGATTTGTTTATTTATTCATTTATTTATTTGAAAGAGTTACAGAGAGGTAGAGGCAGAGCAAGAGAGAGAAGTCTTCCATCCGCTGGTTCACTCCCCAAATCCCAAGCCAGGAGCTTCTTCCCGGTCTCCCACGTGGGTGCAGGGACCCAAGGACTTGGACCATCTTCTACTGCTTTCCCAGGCCATAGCAGAGAGCTGGATCGGAAGTGGGGCAGCCGGGACTCAAACCGGCACCCATATGGGATGCTGGCACTGCAGGTGGCGCCCTCCCCCCCACCACAGTGAGGGCACCTCCTTTCTTTAAAGAGGTCTGAGGGTCAAAGTCATTAACCCAAAAGCACAGTATTCACTTCCTGGTCACTGGTTTACAAGCCATTCTTCCTGGCACTCACAAAGCCCCTCTTTGGGTCTTCAGTGTCACTGGCAGGTGAGGAAGAAGCAGTGGTTTTCCTAACCCAGAGGTGTCTCTAGAGCAGATCCTTAACCCCACCCCACCTACCAGGCCCTCCCTTTTGGCTTAGAGCCACCCAGAATGTGGGGTGGGGCCCTGGAGCTGCCTGGGGGGGGGGCTGAAAGGGGGCGTGGTTACCGCCCAAATTTAGCCTTGGGGGGCTGAGGTGCTGGTGGCTGATTTAGGGAAGACTGAACTTTAGACTGAGTCCCTTCTAGGACATGGAGATGGTCGGGCGGGCTCAAGAGAGGTTTCCTCCAGGTCTAACACACGCACTCACCTCTGTCTGCCGGCTTTTGGTCTCCCCCTGGGTGCCGCACATCAAAGAACAGGCTAAAGCAGCAACAACTTCTGTACACTTCCGCTCCGCACCACACTAAACCACCCTCTGCACTTACCCTCTCCCGCCTTCTGCGACCTGTGCTTTGCCCACATCCTCTAACGGCCACCCACTATTGGGACGGACTGCAGTGTTCTCCATCGTCTGTTCCACCTGGGACCGCGCAGAGCGGGACACGCATGCGCAGGCATCTCCACCCAAGATAGACCGACCCCGCCCGGGCGCATGCGCAGACGCCGTGCGCCGCTCCTATGAGCTACCGCCCTTGTTGCTCTCCAGGGTCAATTCTAGCGACCGCCTCCGTACTGGAGTCTTCATGTGAGTCCTTCCGTTTAGCCAGCAGGCCCTATATTAAGAAAATGAATGAGTGGGTGACAAACATGGTGACTCGAAGGTGTTGGCCCTCCAGTCCTTGGTTGGAGAGCGGGAGTGTTTTCTTCCTCACTTCGAAGTTGCAGAAATAAAAGAGGAGCTTGCCTCCTGCCTGAACCCCTTCGCCGGATTCCCATGGGCCCTTTGGACCGAAGCCACTTTTTGCTCCCTGTGCGGCACCCCACATCCCCCGCCTTTGGAACAGTCTCCAGGGGGCTCAAGACTAAGAACGATTGTGGCTTTTATGGCCCACGCAACCTTGCAGACATGATTTGCTTGGATGAGTCAAGTACCCGAATTCCCATTTCGCAGGGGAACAAATTGAGGTTGGGAGACGTTGACTTGACCTAGATCACACAGCCGCCCCCTTTGGTGGGTGTGCAATCCAGATTTAGCCCAGAAACAGTCTCTACCGCCTCGCCCGCGGAATGGGCACCCCCTACGGGACACCCCCCCCACTTCTGGGTGTTGCTCAATCACACAAGTTGGGGGGGGGGGTTCACTGGCAGCTGCAGGCCCTCGCAGGCTGACTCATCTCCCCCCACAGTCGCTTATTCTGTTCCAAAGCTTTCCCTAAATCGCCTCGGACCGGCGTGGAGTCCAAGGGATATTCACACTTCCTCCTTTACCCTCCAAGTTTGGGGGCCAGGGAAGTTGTTGGAGAAACCAGTGTAGCTCTGAAGGCTGCAGAGCTGGGAGGCCCAAAGAGGGCACTTGGGGTCTGATGGGTCCTCCGTGTGCCCTCCGTTAGCAAGAAGGGCGGTGCAGTGGCAGGGACAGGAGGGGAAGGGCTCAGCTGGGATTGCTTGAGCCTCCTGGTTTTTTTTCCTGCCGGCAGTGGCTGTCACTCCTTGCTCTGGTGCCATCTGGCTCTCTATCCTAAAGGCTTGCCTTCATGCCTTCCTCAAGGCCCTCCACATCCCCTTTCCTGCCTCCTCCACTTGCTCCCTAGCTCCCCTCCTCTTTGCCTTCCTCGACTCCATATTGCAGGAGTATGGTCATCTCCCTCCCACCCCTCTCCCTTCTGAAAAGCAAACCAAAACAAAACAACAGGGCTTATCACTGCTTCACTAAGTCTGCAGGCGACTCCCAACTTTCTAGCTCGCCTGCCTGGGTGGATGTGTAAACCATGAGGCAATTATTGTAAGGCTGTGAAGGGAAGGTGGATATAAGTGGAGCTGACACTGTGTACTGATCACAACACTTTTGATTCCACCAGAAGATTCAGGTTTATTGCCATGTCATACATATGCATTCATTCACTCACAAACACTGCCATCTGTTCTTTGCCAGGCCCCGTATTGCATAGCAAGGATATAGAGATCAGAATACATCTCCCATCTTTCAGGAGGCTAAGTCTTGGTTCAGAGGGAGGCATATGGAGCTGTGGGAACCTAAGGAGGGACATTGCACCATCCTGTGTGGGTAATTTGTGGCAGGGGGTTGCCAGATTTGGCAAATAAAAATACAAGCTGCCCCCAGATTTAAATTTCAGATAAATAACAAGCATTTAAAAAGTAGTAACTATGTCCCAAATATTGTGTGAGGTGTGCTTCTACTAAAAAAGCATTCAAAGGCTGGCATTTGGCCTAGCAGTTAGGATGTCAGTGTCGGAGTAGGAGTACCTGGGTTCCATACCCTGCTCTGCTCCTGACTCAAGCTTCTTGCTAATGCAGATCCTGGGAGGCAGTAGTGATGGCTCAAGTAATTGGGTTCCTGCTACCCACGTGGGAGACTGGATTGAGTTTCCAGATGCCAGGTTTAGCCCCAGACAGGTCTGTTGCAGGCATTTGGGAAGTGAACTAGCAGATTCTCTCTGTCTCTGTCTTTCTCTGCCTCTGTCTCTCTCTGTATGTGTGTGTGTGTCTGTCTCTGCCTCTGCCTCTCAAATAAATATATAATTCAAAAACTATTATGTGTCTGAAAATCAAATTCAATTAGTCAGCATCCTATATTTCCTCTAGCAACACATAGGAACTCTCAAATCATGTGTTGTTTCTGGACCGAACAGTGTCATACAGGCTGAAGTTAAACAGCCAGGAGCCATCAGATGATGGTGAGCCTCAAAAGTGCGGGGGAACACTGAAGGGGTAACATAATAAAATTTAGGTTTTAGGAAGATGCATCTGTTGACTTCTTGGAGGATCCTTTTTGAGGAAGAACACTGGGGTCAGAACCAGTTGCAGTAGTCCAGGCATGAGATCGTGGATGGTGATAACAGGAAAACAGGACAAAGGAGGCGCCAGATTCAAGAGGTATGTGGAAGTTAAATCAACAGGATCTGGCAGTTGATTCGATGGGGTGAAGAAGGCAGGAGTCCCAGGGTCTGGGATGAGTGTCTGGGAAGATGCTATTGCTGCCAAGTGAGATAGAGCTGGCTTAGGGGGATTTTGTTGGAGGTTCCCAAGGGACATCCAGTGTAGGGGACCTGCAAACTATTGTCAATATGTTTTTTTTTTTTTTTTGACAAGCAGAGTGGACAGTGAGAGAGAGAGAGACAGAGAGAAAGGTCTTCCTTTACTGTTGGTTCACGCTCCAACGGCTGCCGTGGCCAGCGCACTGTGGCCAGCGCACCGCGCTCATCCGAAGCCAGGAGCCAGGTGCTTCTCCTGGTCTCCCATGGGGTGCATGGCCTAAGGATTTGGGCCATCCTCCACTGGACTCCCAGGCCACAGCAGAGAGCTGGACTGGAAGAGGGACAACCAGGATAGAATCCGGCGCCCCGACCGGGACTAGAACCCGGTGTGCCGGTGCCGCAGGCGGAGGATTAGCCTAGTGAGCCGCGGCGCCGGCAATATGTGTTGTATGATTCTGAAGTGCAGTGGAGAAGGGGAGCTGAGGCAGAGATTGGGAAGTCTTCAGGTGGGAGGCAGTACTGAAACCAGGAGATGGATGAGCTCCCCAGAGACAGACCAGAAGAGAAGGAAGCCAAGAAAGAGACCCAAAAGGACTAGCCAGAGCAATAGGAGGAACCAGGAGAGTGAGGCATTGTGGAAGACAAGTGGGGGTTTCTTGGAAGCAATGATCAGCTTGTCAGATGTAGCAAGAAAGGTCTGATTACACAGACGCTGCAAAATGCTCTTGATTTGGACAGTGGGAAGGTCATCGTGATCTTAGAGTGGCGTCACCCAGGCTCGGTCTCAGGAACTCACCGCAGTCATTCTCCCGTCCCCCAGAGTTTCAACCAGCCATTCGATTCGTGCCCCAAATTACACACTCGAATGCTCCCCATAGTCATCACTTGAGGTCCTTCCTACTTGCCAAAGTCACTCTAACACCAGCAGGAGGCAGTGCAGCCCTGTCTTTGCAGAGGTGCACAGATGATCTTATTGTGGTTTTTATCTTCCAGGAGTGAAGACCACCACTGGTTTTCTGTCTCCTGGTAGGGCTTATTATCCCAGGGGATTGTGACATTATGTTGGGTGCTGCTGGTTCTGGTGTCCTGGTGTCAGAGCTCACCTCTGGCTCTCTGGCTCCCATGAGACATGCATCCAAACTGATGAAAGGCAGAGTTACAGGGAGAGGGAGAGGGAGAGTTACAGGGAGAGGGAGAGGGAGAGGGAAAATCTTCCATCTGCTGGTTCACTCCCCAAATGGCGCAGCGCTGGCTGAAGCCAGGAGCCTGGCATTTCATCTAGGTTTCCCATGTGGGTGGCAGGGGCCCAGTGATTTGGGCCATCTTCTACTGCTTTCCCAGGTGCATTAGCAGGGAGCTGGATGGGAAGTGGAGCAGCTGGGACTCAAACTTATATGGGATGCTGGCGCTGTAGGCAGCAGCTTAACACACTGTGCCACAACACTGGTCCCTTGTTCCCTGTTTTCTAATAGTCTCAACAACAGAAGTGCATACAATAAAGAGTGAATGCTCAATGGCACAGATTCCCCAAGAGAATGGGAAAGGTTGCAACACAGAGCCCAGTAGGAAGGTCCCAAACAAGACCTCTCTTCTCTGAGACCAAAGAAGTATGGTGTGGGTTGAGACACTTTTGCAGGTGACAAGGGAGGAAGCATTCACCTAATGGCTTCCATTCACTCTGAACAGTTCTTAACCCAGAGTTCATAGACCCAGGGAGCAGGTGGATAGAATTCAAGGAGTCCATAGACTTTCGTGTGGGGAAAGTTGCATCTTTATCTTCACTATAACTAGCAAAATGTCAAATGTCCTTCAAGGGAATGTGTGTAATAAACTACACTAGTTTCTACTGCCTTGTTCTCCAAATGTCCACAACAGCCCCCCAGCTGGTGTGGAAGCTGAGGGTCAGGATCTCAGTCCAAGTCTCAAACCCAACCTGTCATCAGGAACAAAATCGATTAAGACATCACCACTGCCTCCCGGGGTCAGAAGTACCAGGGGGCCAGCACTGTGGCATAGTAGGTGAAGCTGCCGTCTGCAGTGCCGGCATCCCATATGGGTGTCAATTAGAGTCCTGGCTGCTCCACTTCCCATCCAGCTCTCTGCTATGGCCTGGGAAAGCAGTGGAGGATGGCCCAAGTCCTTGGGCCCCTGCACCTGCGTGGGAGACCAGGAAGAAGCTCCTGGCTCCTGGCTTTGCCTCAGTTCCAGTCATTGTGGCCAATGCGGCCAATTGGAGAGTGAACCAGTGGATGGAAGACCTCTCTCTCTCTCTCTCTCTCTCTCTCTCTCTCTCTCTCTGCCTCTCCTCTCTCTGTTTAACTCTGACGTTCAAAAAAATAAATAAATCTTAAAAAAAAAAGAAGAAGAAGAAGAAGTACCAGGAAGCTGGAATCAGGAGCTGGAGCCAGGTACTGAACCCAGGATATGGGCATCGTAACCAGCAGGCCAGATGTCTAGCTCAACATCCTTCTTTTTAATGATGAAGACTCTAGTACTTTTTATAGAGCAAAAGTAAGAGTACGTAAAGAATCAAGAATATTAAATGTTTCAGCATTTCAAAAAATAAGCTAAGTTCTTCCCCTGGCTTGCTCCTTTAGACACCCTGAAAAGGTAATCACAATTCTAAGATGTAAAATATGCATATATTTCCACTTGTTTGCCAAAGCTTCTACTGTCAATAACACATAGCCTGTGGCCGGCACTGTGTTGTGCAGCCCCAGCATCCCATATAGGTGCTGGTTCAAGTCCTGGCTGCTCCACTTCCTATCCCGCTCTCTGCTATGGCCTGAGAAAGCAGTAGAAGATGGCCCAAGTGTTTGGGCCCCTGCACCCATGTGGGAGACCTAGAAGAAGCTCCTGGCTCCTGGCTTTGGATCGGCCCAGCTTGTTGAACCAGCAGATGGAAGACCTCTCTCTCTCTCTCTCTCTCTCTGTCTCTGTAACTCTGCCTTTCAAATAAATAACAAAAATCTTTTTTAAAAAACCACATAGCCATCTGTAGGAAACTTATCTATTAGGTTAAAACGTTTTTTAAAATGTTGATATTTGGCACTTTTGACCTAAAAATGGCAATTTCATATGTATAACCTATCATTTATGTATAATTTACCATTTTTTAAACTGACTTAAGAGAGGCTGCTTTGAAATTAAATAAGGGTTTACTATGAAAAAAAAACTACACTAGTATTAGTAGTACCTGTAGCTTTGTCACCAATAGAAATCAGATTTTTTTCACAGCACATAACAATTGTTGCTTTATCTCCCCAAACTAACATCATTATTGAAAAATCATGGTAGTCAATAGACCTGTTGATGCAGCTTGTTATTTAATGTGTTAATGAAGAAGCACATACGGGGTGGGCATTGTGGCACAGGAGGTTAAATCACTGCTTGTGACACCTGTATCCCATGTTGGAGTGCTGATTCAAGGCCCAGTTATTCTGATTTGTCTGTCTTTCTTTTTTAAGATTTATCTATTTTTTGAAAGGCAAAGTTACAGAGAGAGAGGGAAAGATAGATCTTCCATCTGCTAGTTCACTCCCCAAATGGCGGCAATGGAATTCCATCTGGATCTCCCACATGGGTGGCAGAGGCCAAATCACTTGGTCCATCCTCCACTGCTTTTCCCAGGCCATTAGCAAGGAGCTAGATAGGAAGTGGAGAGGCCAGGACAATAACTGGCACCCGTACAGGATGATGGTGTCACAGGTGCTGGCTTAACTTGCTACGCCGCAATGCCGGCCCCAGTTGAACTTTACTTTGGATCCAGCTCTTTGATAATGTACCTGGGAGGGAGCAGAAGACAGCTCAAGTGCTTGGGCCCCTGCCACCCATGTGGGAAACCAGGATGGAGTTCCTGGATCCTGTTTTCAGTCTGGACCAGCCTCGATTATTGTGGCCATCTGGGAGAGTGAACCAGTAGATGTAAGTTCTCTCTGTCTCTCCTTCCCTCTCTCTCTTTCTCCCTTTTATGTAGATGAAAATAAATAAATAAATAAATATTTTTAAAAGCATCTTTTTGTTCTTTTTTTATGGTGAAAAAACCGTATATTTAGAATTCCCTAGCTGCACTCAGTTCTGATGACCCCGATTTTGTTGGCAACATCCAAAGCAACATAATCAGGAGCCAAACATCCACCTTCTTCTCTCTGTCAGGTCTGATCAGGGTGTTGACTTTGGCCACAGCAATGTTAGAGAGTTTCTTCACAGCCTGTTTGATCTGGCGCTTGTTGGCCTTGAAAATCCACAAGGAACACCAGTGTGTTGTTGTCTTCTGTCTTCTTCATGGCAAACTCAGTGGTCAGGGGGAACTTGATAATGGCGAGTGGTCAAGCTTGTTTCTCCTGGGGGTGTTCTTCCCACTTCCCAGGATATTTGGGCTGCCACTGGAGACCTAGTGTCTTGGGCCAGTGGAACGTGGGGAATGTGCGGATTTTTTTTGTGGCTGTGGACGCCTTTCAGCACTGCCTTCTTAGCCTTCAAAGCCCTTGCTTTGGCTTCAGCTTTAGGAGAGGGAGGAGCTTCCTTCTTCGCCTTCAGCAGCATCTTGGTGAAAAGCTCATTCTTTCAATAAACAGAAGCACATACATTATATTACAGATGTGTTTCTTATTGTTTTGGTAATTGTATTTCTTTCGCTTTTTTAAAAAAAGATTTTATTTATTTATTTGACAGGTAGAGTTACAGACAGTGAGAGGGAGAGGCAGAGAGAGAGGTCTTCCTTCCCTTGGTTCACTTCTCAGATGGCACAACAGCCGGAGCCGCGCTGATCCAAAGCCAGGAGCCAGGAGCTTCCTCTGGGTCTCCCACATGGGTGCAGGAGCCCAAGCACTTGGGCCATCTTCTACTGCTTTCCCAGGCCACAGCAGAGAGCTGGACTGGAAGAGGAGCAACCAGGACTAGAACTGGCGGCACCCATATGGGATGCTGGCGCCACAGGTGGAGGATTAATCACGTGCGCCACGGCGCTGGCCCCTCTTTTTTATTATAATTTTTTAGATTCATTTATTTGTTTCAAAGGCATAGCGAGAGAGAGAGAGAGGGCCAAAGCCAGGATCCTGGAACTCCATCTAGGTCCCCTACATGGGTGGCAGGGGCCTAGGCGCTTGGCAGATCTTCTGCTGCTTTCCTAGGCACATTAGCAGGGAGCTGGATCGGAAGTGAAACAGCTGGGACTTGAACCAGCACCCATATGGGGTGGTGGCATCTCAGGGAGTAGCTTAATCTGGTGCAATACACCACCAGTGCCTGGTGATTGTATTTCAATATAATTGTTTTATTTTGTAATCCTACTTACAGGATCCAGGCATTATTCTGGGAAGGGGCTCCTTAGTCTTCACTCAGAATGCCAGAGGTGTACAAAACATAAAAAGTGCTGAGAAACACTGCTCTAAAGAGTAGCAATAGCTAATATTTACACAAATCTTGCTAAAGTCCAAGCACTGGTCTAAGTCCTTCTTCCCTTACATAGTTGTTAGCTCACTTATTCCTAACAATCCTACAAAGTAACAGCTGTGATTATATCCATTATTCAGAAGAGGAAACCGAGGCACAGGAGTTAAGTCAATTGTCCAAATCATTCAGCTAGTAAACTATGAAGCTGAGATTCAAATGCAGGCATTCTGGCTCCAGAGTCTGTGCTGTGCCTTGGCAGAATCCCTAGGGGCTAATAGGTTGCGAGTGCTGGTGAGAATGGGTGGAGGGTGAGGAGGAATGGGAGAGTCTATATTGGCCAGAAGAAAAGTAGGAAGAGGGGCCGGTGCTGTGGCATGGCAGGTGAGGCAGCTGCCTGCGGTGTCGGAATCCCATATGGGCGCCCGTTCAAGTCCTGGCTGCTTCACTTCCAATCCAGCTTCCTGGTGATGCACTTGGGAAGGCTGGAGAGGATGGCCCAAATCCTTGGGCCCTTGCACCCATATGGGAGGCCTGGAGGAAGTTCCTGGTTCCTGGCTTCAGTCTGGTCCAGCCCTGGCCATTGCGGCCATTTGGAGAGTGGACCAGTAGATGGAAGATCTCTCTTTTTCTGTAGCTCTGCCTTTCAAACAAATAAAATAAACTAAAAAAAAAAAAAAAAATAAAAAGTAGGAAGAGGCTGCTGAGCTGGTAGAAAATATAAAGGTCCACAGGTTCAAGGAGAGAAAAGTGGTGGAGGGGCCGGCATTGTGTCATGGCAGGTTAAGCCACCAGCTGTGATGCCAGCACCCCATATGGACGCAGGTTCGAGGCCCGGCTGCTCCACTTCCAATCCAACTCCCTACTAATGGCCTGGGAAAAGCAGCAGAAGATGGTCCAAGTGTTTAGGCCCCTGTCATGCACGTGGGAGACCCAGATGAAGCTCTTGGCTTTGGTCTGGCCCAGTGCTGGCTGTTGTGGCCCTTTTGGGAGTGAGCGCTAGCAGATGGAAGATCTGTGTGTATGTGTGTGTGCTTCTATGTCTTTAACTCTGCCTTATAAATAAATAAATAAGAAAATCTTAAAGAAAAAAAGAAGTGGTGGAGGAGGCCCCAGAAGACCTGCAAACATGGTCAGAGTGAGAGAAGGTGGGAAGGTGGTGTGGTGATCTCAGGGAGGACTTATTGCAGGGGATGACAAGGACAGTAATGTGTCCTGGACAGGTGGTTTAAGTGGAGAGGAGGCAAAGATCTCTGGAGCTGGGCACTGAGGGGATCATTAATCTGAGTCTGCACACGCTCCCAAGATTCATTCATTCAACACATTCAGTTCAAGTGCCTAGTACATGCCAGGGAATTTTCTTGGCATTGGGTAGCCAATAAGTGAACCAGTGGGACAAAACCCTGTGGCTAACCTTTCAACAGGGGGAGAAGTACGCAAGCAAGGTCAGGTTAGACCAGGATACAGGCTCATAAGCCTTTAGGCACCATTCCACATGCCAAAAGATCTGAAAAGCACGTGTTTTTTTCATACGTTAGAGCCAAACTCATTAGGTAGCAAAACTTGACCTGAATAGTCTCCATTCACACTTACTGTGAATTTTCATACCTTACGCTTAAGAAATACTAATGTTTAATCAAGATGTTCGAGACTTTTCTCGGTAGTTATGTAATGCAGAGTATATGCCGTATAAACAGTTATGTAATATGGAGTCTATGTCTTCCTTTCTAAACTTGAGAAAATTCTGAATTTCAAAACACATCTGATCCCAAGGTTGAAAAAAAAAAAAGATTCTAGACCTGTAAGTGCTATGAAGAGAATTCAAAGGTGTAATGGGAGAGTGAAGACGTGGCTACAGCTTGAGTGGTCTGGAAGGATCCCTCTGGGAAGGTGACATTTAAACTTAATTTTGAATGAAAAGAAAAAATAAGTAGTCATAGAAAGATCAGGGAACAGAGCATTCCAAGCAGACAGGCAGAAGTGACAGTGTGAAGAGGAACCCAAAGGAAGCCACTGTGGCTGAAGCCTATCAGGCTGGGTGAAGAGCACTATAAATTGATCAGAGCACTGCATGTAGACAGGATGATCTAAGTCTGGCGCCCCATCTTTTGATGGACGCTGAAAGGGCAGTCTTCCTGAGTGTGAAGGTAGATGAGGAGATTCTTCAGATAGAGGGAATGTAAAGCAGTTATGAGCTTGAAAATACAGGTCTGGGGCTGGCGCTGTGCTGCAGCAGGTTAACGCCCTGGCCTGAAATGCCGACATCCCATATGGGCACCAATTTGAGACCCGGCTGCTCCACTTCTAATACAGCTCTCTGCTATGGCCTGGGAAAGCAGTAGAAGATGGCTCAAGTCCTTGGGCCCCTGCACCCACATGGGAGACCCAGAAGAGGCTCCTGGCTTCGGATCGGTGCAGCACGCTGGCCGTAGCAGCCATTAGAGAAGTGAACCAGCAAATGGAAGACCTCTCTCTCTCTCTCTCTCTCTCTCTCTGCCTCTCCTCTCTCTGTGTAACTCTGACATTCTCTTTTTTAAAGAATTATTTTTATTTATTTGAAAGATAGAGCTACAGAGAGAGGTAGAGTTAGAGAGAGAGATCTTGCATCCACTGGTTCACTCCCCAAATGACCACAACAGCCAGAGCTGTGCTGATCCAAAGCCAGGACCCAGGAGCTTCTTCCAAGTCTCCCACGTGGGCACAGTGGCCCAAGGACTTGGACCATCTTCCACTGCTTTCCCAGGCCACAGCAGAGAGCTGGATTGGAAGAGGAGCAGCCGGGCAGCCAGGACTAGAACCGGCACCCATATGGATGTCAGTGCCGCAGGCAGAGGAATAACCTACTACTGCGCCACGGTGCCAGCCCTGTAACTCTGACTTTCAAAAAACTAAATCTTTTGTGTGTGTGTGTGTGTGTGTGTGTGTTTTGACAGGCAGAGTGGACAGTGAGAGAGAGAGACAGAGAGAAAGGTCTTCCTTTGCCGTTGGTTCACCCTCCAATGGCCACCGCAGCTGGCGCGCTGCGGCCGGCGCACCGCGCTGATCCGAAGGCAGGAGCCAGGTGCTTCTCCTGGTCTCCCATAGGGTGCAGGGCCCAAGCACTTGGGCCAACCTCCACTGCACTCCCTGACCACAGCAGAGAGCTGGCCTGGAAGAGGGGCAACCGGGACAGAATCCGGCGCCCCAACCGGGACTAGAACCCGGTGTGCCGGCGCCGCAAGGCGGAGGATTAGCCTAGTGAGCCGCGGCACCGGCCAAAAAACTAAATCTTTTAAAAAAAGAAAGAAAATACAGGTCAAGATTTATGCCCTGAAGACCTTGCTTTAGGGAAAAGCAAAAAAGGCAAACAGATAAGAATCTTGAGCTCGATTTTTTAAATTAAGATTTATTTTATTTATTTGAAAGGCAGAGTGATAGAGACTGGGCGGGTGTGGCGGCGAAGGAGGGAAGGAGGAAGGGAGAGAGAGGGAGGGAGGGAAAGAGAGAGAGAGAGATGCCATATGCTGATTCACTCCCCAAATGGCCCCAAGGACCAGTGCTGAATGGGCTCAAGATTTTTAACTCAGCAGCTGGCTGAAAGATGTTCTAGGTTGACTAAAGACCTAGGCCTTAAATTTAATAGTTGCTGCTTGAGGTGCAATCTACAACGTGTGATCTAGGCTTTTGGGTTTAAAATAGATGAGACACAAATAGAGCAGAATAGCAAAAAGGCTGAGCTGATGAAAAATGCTTTGGCCTCTCCGTTTGCACTTCTCAGCAGCTCTATCTCAGAATATCTGTCTCCTAGCATCTGTCTTAGTGGCTCTCCACATCTGTATCTCTGTGATCCTCTCTGGTGTCTCTGCCTCTGTACATATCGGAACCTTCACCTTCGGAACTCCTTGTCTGTGTCTTCCAGAATCTGGCCCTGTCCCTTGTGTCTGTCTGTCCTGTCATTGTCTTTCTTCAACTGGACAGTTCCCTTCTGGAAGGACGAACATTTTATTATTCCCCTGGGTATACAGTCTATAGATGCATTTATAGACTGGAATGAAGGCTTTTTCTGAGGGGAAAGGGACTCGCTTTCAATCTTCACCTCCCCTCCCCCGCGGAGCTGGCCGCCTGACAAAACGGCTGGGGACGTGGTGGTTTTTGGCTGCAGCTCTTGGGCCCTTTCCACTGGTGGAAAAACTCCGCGGACTTTGTACCCTTGCCAACAGCCCGGAACAGCGGGCCACGCCCCTACGCCCCGTGCGGCGGACGTCCCGCCCCGTAGGCCCCGCCCCGCGGCTTTGCCTCAGCCAATTAACAAGCGCTTGCCGCCTACCGTACAGAAGCTGGAGAAACATGGCTGCGGCGTGTCGGAGCGTGAAGGTAGACGGCTCTTTGCCTCTGCCACGTGCCCCGCTACGTGGGCTGGATGGTGCGGGCATAGAACCAAGGGGACGATATCGGTGCCGGGAGAGAGGGTCGTTTTTCTCTAGGCCTGGGGTTACGGCGATTGGGCTCAGGAAGTGAAGTCAAGTATTCCGTGGGGTCACAGGACGGGCTGTCTGGGGATGAGACCTCCTTTTAGAAGTTTCACCAGTGAAGAGAGGAAGCCAACTGGGTCACACCGCAGAGGTCACCAGGAGCTTCCCCCTGCCCCCTTTCTCCGCAGAAACGGGGAGAACAGACAGGTGAAAAGTTGGGTGTGGGTGTTTTCGACAGTGTGGAAGCTGACGGTGTCTCTCTTCACAGGGTCTGGTGGCTGTTATAACCGGTGGCGCCTCGGGCCTGGGCCTGGCCACGGCGGAACGACTGGTGGGGCAGGGCGCCTCTGCTGTGCTTCTGGACCTGCCCAGTTCGGATGGGGAGGCCCAGGCCAAGAAGTTAGGAAAGAGCTGCACCTTTGCCCCTGCTGATGTAAGTGGAGTCACCTCTCTCTCCTAGGGTGTGCGCATGAGCTCACCAAAACTGGCCTGGGGACCCATGGGGTTCCAGCCCATAAAGGTGTCATGTATGGGAATGGGGGATCCATGGCCTTGTCCCTTTGGACCTGAGCCTTCAAGCATTGTGAGAGAATCTGTGATAAGTGCTCTCTGAAGTTAGGATTCACAACAATGGGGATGGAGGTGGACATATCAGAATCTCATGGAGAGGGTATACATAGTTTGAAAATGTATATTGTGCTGCCCTGTAATGTTATAAAGCCGAAAGGCTTGTTTTCATAAAACAAACTATAGAAAGTAAAGCTTGATGAATCATCTTGGCAGGTAGGGATATGAAAAAAATGTTTTCTTCCTGTCAATATTTTTTTTTTGACAGGCATAGTTAGACAGTGAGAGAGAGATACACAGAGAGAGTTATAGACAGAGACAGAGAGAAAGGTCTTCCTTCCGTTGGTTCACTCCCCTATTGGCCGCCATGGCCGGCGCTGTAACGATCCAAAGCCAGGAGCCAGGTGCTTCCTCCTGGTCTCCCATGTGGGTGCAGGGACCCAAGCACTTGGGCCATCCTCCACTGCCCTCCTGGGCCACAGCAGAGAGCTGGACTGGAAGAGGAGCAACCAGAACTAGTACCCGGTGCCCCAACCGGGTCTAGAACCTGGGGTGCTGGCGCCGCAGGCGGAGGATTAGCCAAGTGAGCCAGGACACCAGCCATCTGTCAATATTTTTTTTTTTAAAGATTTATTTATTTGAAATCCAGAGTTATAGAGAGAAGGAGAGAAACCATTCATGGTTTCAATCCCCAGATGGCTCCAACAGCCAGGGCTGGGCTAGGCTGAAGCCATGCGTCAGGAACTTCTTCCAGGTCTCCCATGTGGGTGTCAGGAACCCAAGTACTTAGGCCACCTTCAGCTGCTTTCCCAGGCACATTAGCAGGGAGCTAGATTGGAAGTGGAGCAGCTGGGACACGAACCTGTGTCCATGTGGGATGCTGGCGTTGCAGGTGGTAGCTTTACCCCCTAACACCACAAGGCCAGTCCCCAATGATTTTGAAAACAGAGTTGTGGGGCCGGCCTTGTGGCACAGTAGGTTAATCCTCCGCCTGTGGCAATGGCATCCCATATAGGCACCGGTTCTCGTCCCGGCTGCTCCTCTTCCAATCCAGCTCTCTGCTATGGCCTGGGAAAGCAGTAGAAGATGGCCCAACTCCTTGGGCTCCTGTACCCACATCGGAGACTCGGAAGAAGCACCTGGCCTCTGGCTTCAGATCAGCACAGCGCCGGCCGTGGCGGCCATTAGGGGAGTGAACCAACGGAAGGAAGACTTCTCTTTCCGTCTCTCCCTCTCACTGTCTATAACTCTACCTTTCAAATAAATAAATTAAAAAAAAAAATAAAAGAGAACAGAGTTGTATCAGTGCTCTGATGCACAGCAATTGAAACTCTCCAGAGGTATGCAGATTTCTCAAAAAGGGTACAGATTTGAAAAGTATTGCAACACTGCTCTATAGTGCCTAAGCTTTATCTCCTGTGTCCTGCTCTCTTCTCTCAGATTCTGCCATAACCCTTCCTCTTGGCTTTTCCCTTGCTCATACAATTCTGTTCTCACCCAAAGGCTGGGCCTGCCCTCTGCTCCCCTAGGTTTAGAGGTGAGACTGTGCTGGGAGATGCAAACCTTCCCCATTTCTCCCTTTGAAGGTGACCTCTGAGAAGGACGTGCAAGCAGCTCTGGCTATAGCAAAAGAAAAGTTTGGCCGTGTGGATGTGGCCGTTAACTGTGCAGGCATTGCAGTGGCTATCAAGACATACAGCTTAAAGAAGAACCTGCCTCATAGCTTGGAAGACTTCCAGCGAGTCATCAATGTAAGGCCTTGGAGGTTCTCTAGGGGCAGGAGTTAAGAGGTGTCTGGCCATGTGTGTCCCCCGGACTTTTGGGGAGTAAAAGGCTCCCTCTGCCTTGGATCACACATCATCTCTCTTCCCATCTTCCAGGTGAATCTCATAGGTACCTTCAATGTGATCCGCCTTGTGGCTGGTGAGATGAGCCAGAATGAACCAGACCAGGGAGGCCAGCGTGGGGTCATCATCAACACTGCTAGCGTTGCTGCCTTTGAGGGCCAGGTATGTAGGCAGGGGCCAAGGGTTGTGCCTCTACAGTGACCTGTTGAGGCCCTCCCAACCTGTGACTTCCATGTCTTCCCCAGGTTGGCCAAGCTGCATACTCTGCTTCCAAGGGGGGCATAGTGGGCATGACGCTGCCCATTGCTCGGGATCTGGCTCCCATGGGCATCCGGGTGATGACTATTGCTCCAGGTACGCATTTCTCCTCTCCCTGCCCTACCTGGGATTGGTTGGGATCCATAGGCAATTGAGTGGGGAATGTGTTTACCATCTAAGCAAGAGCAGCCTCCATCTCTGGGGCCCAGGGAAGCACCAAGACAGGGCTAAGGTGAGGAAGGACTGGGTGCATATGAAAGCAAGGATGGGTCCCTGACTCTGGCTCTCTTATCTAGGTCTGTTTGGCACTCCTCTGCTGACTAGCCTTCCGGAGAAGGTGCGAAACTTCTTGGCCAGCCAGGTGCCCTTCCCCAGCCGACTGGGGGACCCTGCTGAGTATGCTCACCTGGCACAGACTATCATCGAGAACCCATTCCTCAATGGAGAGGTCATCCGGCTGGATGGGGCCATCCGCATGCAGCCTTGAAGGGAGAAGACCAAGAAAGCAGTTCCTCTGCCTCTCTTCCTTCCCCAGGGCTGCTTCTTTCCGACTTGGGAAGAAGCCCAGGAGCCATTTTGTAACTGCTTATCAGTTACCCTCTGTGCCTAATAAAGTCTATTTCTCACAGGGTGTGAGCAGTATTGTGTGCTAGGGACTGGCAAGGGGAAGAAAGGTGAAGTCTCTCACAGGGTTGGGTGTTCAGAGCCCTGGGGTAGGGTGGGGTGGGGAAGGCAGTACCTCATACTTTTTGTACCCTGTGACAACACATAGCCTTGGTTTTAATGAATAAATTTATTTTCTGGGATAGAAGGTGAGGGTATTGGCTTAGCTCTCTCCCATGGGGAATGGGTTAGGGGTGAGGGTAAGGAGCATTTTCTTCTTTGACTCCTGGCCATCTGTGAGCTCAATGAGGGGGGGAAGGAGAGATGCTCATTCTGAGCTCAGCGGCTGCTGGTGTTGAACTGTAGGTAATATTGGTCCATAGGTTGGTTGGTGTAGATTATTGAGTTCAGATACTTCTGCCTGTGAAAGAAGTCCAGGGTCCTCAGTTGATGGGCTTTCCCTCTCTCCCTGGTTCTTGCCATCCCTCCCCACCCTCCCTCGGCATTTGTCCCTGCCACCACCCCCTAGAACTAACTCACTGGGCTTTTTGCTCTGCAGCCAGGTACTGATTGAGGGAGCCTAGTCCCCTCCGAAGCTCAGCACACAATATCCTCTCCTGCTCTTCTAGCTCCAGTGTTGCCTGGGCCACACGCCGGGCCTGGTTTTCCCATTCAGTCTTCAGTGCTTGTTCAGCCTGGCGTTGTGCTTCCTTCTCATGGCGCTGTGCACCCTGGGCCTTCCTGATGGCAACTCGCTGCTCTGGAGTCATGCCCTTCCAGCAGTGAGGCAGAACCCGGTGGGGAGCCCTAGGGTTTCGGGCCACCTGCGGGTTCTCAGTCAGCAGGTTACTGGTGACCTGGCTCTGGATCTCCTTGAGGTTGGCCTCCCGTTCCTGCTGATGCTCACGGCGCTGCCGCTCAGCCAGCTCAGCTGCCTGAAGGGGCCCTCCAAGTGTGACTATTTGGTGCCCAACCTCAGGCAAGCCTCAGTAGTAGGGGTAGGGCTGGGGGAGGGAATGTAGCCTCATCTCAGAAGGGAGGGGTGGGATGATTAGGGAACTTCCCCCTTAGACCAAGAGGCTCGAGATGAGAAGGCAAGTCTTGTTCTCCAGTCATCTTGTGGTCTAGAGATGGGGAGGGGCAGCCTGTGCTGTATGGGGGATCTCAGGTGAAGGAAGGTGCTCAGGTAGATGAGAGGGCTGGTGTGTGAGGGGACAGACATGGTACAAGTTCCCCAGGACTTCATTCAGGGGGTGGGAAGAGCCTGGTGCACTGGATGGCTCAGGCCAACATACCTGGGCCTTGTTGGCGTTGGCCATTGCAGACATCATGGCTATGCGACAAGACTCCTCCAGCTTGGCCATCTGCATGGCCCGCATGTCCATGGCCATGCGCAGCTGGTCACTGAGCATATCTACACAGAGAAACGTGGCTGGGGGTACTGTACTGGCCTGCTCCACTCCCGGTTTGCTTACTTAGCCATTTGTTCAGTAAGCTTTGTGTATGTGTGTTTCTGGGAAGAGGGTAGTGTCTGAGCTGTAGGGATACAGGAGCAGTTGTCCTCTGGGCTAGGGACAGCCCAAACTGCATCAAGTGCCTAAGTGGAAGATGCCTCCTATGGACTTGGGGCCCAATCCCAGCTCTGGCACTTCTGTGGCCTTGGATAAGTGATTTCACCTCTCTGAACCTCAGTCCAAGGGGTGAAGCGTTGGGTACTGAGGACACCACAGAATTAGATCCTGTCCTCAGAGAACTCCCTGCCTAGCAGAGGAGACAGATCAGACAGAATTGAGACCACAATCTGAAAAGAACAACTGGAGAGAAGGATGAGAGCCCTTCAAAAAGCTCATGGAAAAAATGGAATTACAAGATGTTTCTTTTGGTACAAAACCATTGACATGCATGCAGTTTTTTCATCCAGACTTTTGGAAGACTCCTCCTACACAGAGCATTATGAAGGCTTAGGGTGGTAGGTGAGACAAAAAGGAAGAGATCTTTGAAATAGATGGTATCTAGAGGTAAAAGGGACAAAGGGTATTCTGGGTTGGGGGCACAGCATAAACAAAGCAACTGACATTTCCCTCCATTCCAGCCACAGTGTTCTTGTGGTTCTAGGAGCTGTCAGACACTGTACTGTGCAACCGGAGTACAGAGGTAGACACGAGAGAAATGACTCATCTTCGATGAGCTGACGCTTTGGAGAGAAGGCAGACATTAACCAAAGACTTTCCCAGTTACTTACAACCCCAGTAAGCGTACAATGGAACAGGGTGCTGTCATGGAAGGGAAGAGTGGGTAGGTAGAACAGGATCCTTGCCCTGGAAGAGCTTCCTCTACTGGGAGGGCAGGACGTGGCCACAGAGAGTACTGGAATAATAGTAGCCGTTCTGTGTGGCCTGTGTGATTATCCCCATTTTAAAGATGTAGCAACTGATTCACAGAGTGGAAGAGCTGTTTGCCACACCAGCTCACAAGTGGCAGAGCTGTTGAGTCTGCACTAATGCTGCCTCCAGGTAAGGAAAGTGCCAAGCTCATGTGGGCACAACAGCTACTACTGTCAGTTACTGGAGAAAAGTCAAGAAGGTTGGGGCCTATACAGGCTGACCTTTCAGCAAGAGCCCCATGGGTAATTGGACCTCCCTACATAGTTCTGGTCTTCTGGACAGTGGCCCTCTAGGCCTCAACTCAAGTCTCTGAGTCTGGAAAACCGGGCTGCTTACCTGTATACTTCTCTTCAGCCTTGGCTTGCTGTTTCTCCTGCATCTGACTATTCAGGCTGCACCTGAACTGCTCCTGCTGCATTCTCAGGCATGTGGCCCTGTCCAGGTCCTCCCCAGAGAAACACTGTAGGCTGGATGGGCCACAGCAGGGATCACTGTCACCAGGCTGGCCTGGAAACTCCTTCCACAGTTGGTCTGGATCCCAAAAGTCAAATTCATTACTGGTCTTGACTTGCTGCTTCTGGTCCCGATATTCCTGGACTTTCCTAGCCAGCCGGCGTGAGCGTTCTGACTCTTCCTTCTCTAACATCTGGGCTACCAAGTCATAGTGCACTTGGCTGGTACCTGAGGGGTGGTGGACAGAGTCATAGACAAGGCAACACAGGAAGGACAGAGCCCACTGAGCATGGCTTCTGCTCCCAAGGCCCATTGGCTTGTCCTACTCCCCAGGGGCCTCAGGCCCCCCTCAGAGCAGAACTGCCCTACCTCAGCCCCTTCCAGTTCTTGCTTTACTCCCTATCTGGCCTTTGGCCTTGGGCTTTTACCATAAGCTTGCTCCTTGTTCCACTCGTCTGCTTCTCGAAGCTTTCGCTCTTCTACCTGGTTGTTCAGGGCTTCAACATCCACCTGGTTCCAAAGAAGGAGCTAAATCAGGGTAGGGGCTCAGGATGGGGCCTTGACCACTCTAGCAAACTCTTCAGAATTTACTCATTTCCAAATCCTCCTATTGCTCCACATGACCTACTGGATAGAGTTCTAACCCCTGAGCATAGCATCAGAGTCCAGCTGTGGTATAGCCTCTCTCTGGTCTCGTCTCTTTCCCTGTTCCACCAGCCTTCAGAGTGGAGTTTATAGTTCCGGCACATTTTAGGCTATTGCCAACCTATAGTCTTTGCTCAGACTGCTCCCTCTACTTGACACCATTTCCTTCTCTCTTTACCCAAACTCCAGTTTTCTTTCATGACCAGCTCAGGCTCACCTCACTGACCACCCCTCCCCCCTCAGGCAGGATCTACTGCCATACAGCCTAGAACCCCCTTGTCCACATGATGCTAGTTTGCCTCTCTGCCAGGCGGAGAGCCCTTTCAGGGCAGGGACCAGGCCTTATTCATCTTTGTATCCCCACTGCCCAACACAGTGGTCAGCACAGAGCAAACCCTGAGGAGTGCACCTTGTTAAGACTCATTGCTACACTTCCTTTATTTTACCTCCTTGTACAGAGGAGGAGCCTGGAGCTCAGAGACGGCGGGTGACTTATCCAAAGTCACATCTATCCAACAGCAGACCTGGCTTTGAACAGGGGTATGGTGGTTTTTCCAGAAGATCCCATGCTGAATCCTCCTCTATCCACCCGCCCAGCCATCTTTTAGTTTGTTTCTTACATTATTGGTATTTTGTCTTTATTTTTTGATCGTGATTCATTTAAAACATTTCCAAATAGTACAACAGGAAATACTGTTTAGTGTACCTCAGCCTGGTAAACAGTTTTTTATGTAGCCTTAAAGAGCTGGCTCAGGCATATACAATACTGAATATTCTTCAGGCCTCTTTTGGCTCAAACCCAGGCTACACAGCCCAGAGCTAACCTGGGAAGAGTCAGTTGCCATCCCCAGGCTCTTGTGCTATACCAGGCCCTGGGCCTGGGGTAGGGGTGGTGATGCCTTCTCCCCATCTCCTTCCGTTCCAGCCCTAGGGCCTGTTTGAATCAGGGAAAGGGCTATGACAGGCGCTGTTGCATTCCTCTCCGGGTAGAAGATGAAGTGGCCCTACTGCCCACTTACCCCTATGACTCGGTTCCGCACATTGAAGAATCGGCTTTGTCGCTCTTTTTCTCTATTTCTTCTGGCCTCAATGGCTGCCACTTCCTTGGGATCGGATGGGAAGTCTAATTTAAACATCTGGAGAAAAGGGGAAGTAGAATGGCCCATCAGTGCAAGCCCCCAGCCTTGAGTATACTCCACCCTCTATTCCTCACCCTACCGCTTCCTAGTGATTTGATTTTCCAGCATACTTCGTATCTCTGTTTTCCATCCCTGTCATCACCACCCTAATTCAGGCCTCACAGTGGTATCATGCAACATTCCCAGAGCCTCACTGGCCTTCCTTGCCCCATGGTCACCCTCTCTGCACTGGCTTTATCTGAGCTAGGCTACCTGAGTGATCTTTCCGAAAGCAAACCTGACTGTGCCATTCCGCAGCTTAAAACCTTCAAAAGCAGCTTTCGAGTAAACGGCTCCATGGTGCTTACAAGGCGGGGTCCAGTTCCCCATTACTGGATCTATAAGGTTCTTCATCATCTGAGCCCTGCTCACTTTTCTAGGCCTCAAAAGCACAGATAGCACTTCCCCCTTTTCATTATGATCTAATGAGTTTTCCTCGTGTCAGTAAATGACATCACCATTAACCTAGTTGCTCAGGCCCCAAATCCCGGAAGCATCCTTGAATTCTTCCTCTTGCTCCCTCTTCCTTCAAGCCCCCATTATCACCTTCCTGAGTGACTACAAGAGTCTCCACATTGCTTTTCCTGCTCTCTCTGTTGTCTTCTTTATAGCCTGCTCATCACACAGAAACCAGAAGCAGCTCTCTTTTCTCTAATCAATTCCCCCAACCCTGTACTTTTGTGACTTATTTTCTAGTGGAACGAAAGGATAGAGTGTTTATATCTACCTTTGTTCCTTCAGGTTTTCAGAAGCTCACTTGTGGCATTGTGAGCCAGCCAAAGCTGCAGCCAGAAGAAACTCTGCAAACAAATCTGATGATATCTCTTACCTACTTAAAGTCTTTCATTGAACTTAGAATAAGAGCCCAACTCTTCACTGTGGACTTTCAAGATCCAGTTCCTTTGATTTCTCATGCCACTATCTACCTTGTCTCTAGTGCCCCAGGCACAGGGGCCTCCTACCAAGCCCAGGGACACAGCAAAACTGTTCCCACCTCAGGGCCTTTCTATGTGGTGTTTCTGTGTTTGCAACATCATTCCTCAACTCCTTCCATAGCTATTCTGGTGTGTTTGTTTGCTTTTGAAACCATTTTGTGACTATCAAGTAGTTGATACACACAGGAAAATACATACAACCCATATGTCAGTTAGGAAGCATGAAAATAGAGACCCATGAACCAACTCTCCAGAGGCAGAGAGAAAGCGCGCGAGAGAGGTATCTTCTATCCGCCGCAAGTAATGAGCCATTTCTCCAAGAGTACCCCAGACACCAGCCAAAATGTGTTACCATTCCATTGTGTTCATTAATATTCTGAGTATACGTATGGATCTCTAGACAATATTTAAATTTTTTTTTATTTTAATAAATTATCAGGCTGTACATATTCTTCTGCACCGTGCTTTTCTCATTCAATGTTCACTGCACCACCATTTAACAAATACCTGTGGAGTGTCTACTAGTGGCTAGACACTTCTGTAAGCCTTTGGGAGACCACAAAGAACAAAACTGCCAAAAATCCAAATTCTTTTGGAGGTTGCTTTTTAGTGGAGGCAGACAGATAATAAAGAGTAAAACAAAAATGTATGTTAGTTTGTAAGATGATAAGTGATATAGGAAAATATAGAATATATATATATATATATATATATATATATATATATATATGGAGGGAGAGAGGGAGGGAGAGAGGGAGAGAGCGAGTGAGCCAGCACCAAGGAGATGGAGGAGTGTTGCAATTTATGGAAATGAGAAGCACCATGGCTGAGAAGGCAAGGGGATCACCCATGCAAATATCTGGGAGGAAAGCATTCCAGGCAGAATGAACAGCAAGCACAAAGGCCTCAGCACCAGGCAAGTGTGGTTGGTGAGACCGAGTGAAAGACAGGTGGGGAGGAATGACGTCAGAAAGATGACGGGGCACCAGACCATGCAGTTTATATTATAAAGCCTTTGGCTTTAACTGAGAAAATGAGCAGCTGTTGGAAGGTTTTGAGCAGTGGACTGATGTGGTCTGCCTTTTGACTTTTTTTTTTACAACTTATTTTTATGTATTTGAAAGGCAGAGGGGCTGGCGCTGTGGCGCAGCGGGTTAAAGCCCTGGCCTGAAGTGATGGCATCCCATATGGGCGCCGGTTCTAGTCCCGGCTGTTCCTCTTCTGATCCAGCTCTCTGCTATGGCCCAAGTCCTTGGGCCCCTGCACCCGTGTAGGAGACTCGGAAGAAGCTCCTGGCTCCTGGCTTCAGATCGGCGCAGCTTCCACCATTGCGGCCATCTGGGGAGTGAACCAGCAGATGGAGGACCTCTCTCTCTGTCTCTACCTCTCTGTGTAACTCTGTCTTTCAAGTAAATAAAATAAATCTTTTTTTAAAAAAAGGCAGAGTTACCGAGAGAGAGGGGGAGACGCACATAGAGAGATCTTGGATCAACTGGTTAACTCCCCAAATAGCTGCAAAGGCCAAAACTGGGCCAGGCTGAAGCCAGGGGCCTGGAACTCCATTTGGGTCTCCTACATGGGTGCAGGAACCCAAGGACTTGAGCCATCTTCCGCTGCTCTCTCAGGCCATTAACAGGGAGCTGGATAGGAACTGGAGCAGCTGGGACTGAAACCAGCATCCATGTGGCATGCCGGCATTGCGGGCAGCAGTATAATCTGATGTGCCACAATGCCGGCTTTCTGACTTTTGACTTTTTTTTTTTAAAGATTTATTTATTTTATTTGAAAGTCACAGTTACACACAGAGAGGAGAGGCAGAGAGAGAGAGGTCTTCCATCTGCTGGTTCACTCCCCAATTGGCCACAACGGCCAGAGCTGTGCCGATCCGAAGCCAGGAACCAGGAGCTTCTTCCAGTTCTCCCATGTGGGCACAGGGGCCCAAGGACTTGACCCATCTTCCACTGCTTTCCCAGGCCATAGCAGAGAGCTGGATTGGAAGTGGAGCAGCCGGGTCTTGAACTGGCGCCCATATGGGATGCCGGCACTGCAGGCAGCGGCCTTACCCGCTACACCACAGCACCAGCCCCTCCCATCTATTCTTAACATAGCAAAGTTATCTTTTAAAGTCAAAAGTTGGGGCCGGCACTGTGGCATAGCAGGTAAAGCTGCTGCCTGCAGTGCCAGCATCCCATATGGGCGCCAGTTCGAGACTTGGCTGCTCCACTTCCAATCAAGCTGTCTGCTATGGCCTGGGAAAGCAGTGGAAGATGGCCCAAGTCCTTGGGCCCCTGCACCCATGTGGGAGACCTGGAATAAGCTTCTGGCTCCTGGTTTTGGATTGGCGCATCTCCTGCCGGTGCAGCCAACTGGGAAGTGAACCAATGGATGGAAGACCTTTCTCTCTCCCTGTGTAACTCTGATTTCCAAATAAATAAATAAATCTTTTTTTAATAGACTGGAGAGAAAGGTCGGGCAAGGCTAGAAGTAGACCAGTCAGAGGGCTGTTGCAGAGTTGTCCATGCAAAAGATGAATGTGACTCCTACCAGCTAGCAGCAGCAGAGGTGGTGAGAACGGGTCAGATTCTAGATATACTTTGAAGGCAGAGCTGACTGGACTTCCTGACAGATGTGATGTGCATTGTGAGAAGTATCCAGAATGACTTCAAGGATTTGAGCCTGAGCCCAAATCATCAAGTGAATAGTCTGGGTGGAGAACACACATGGGCTTGGGGGTAGGATTAGGAGGTGAGTTTGAAACATGCAGAGTTTGAGGGGTCTTTTGCATATCCCCTGTTAGCATACAGATGGCATGGTCAATTTCATTGCTGTTCAAAAATACTGGCTGCTACTCCCCATGGGATTATGCACCCCTATCTTATTGTCCTGGAGGTCAGCCATGTGATTTGCTGACCTCCTCTGCCACATGAGGAGGACTGACCCGTGCTACTCTCAAAGCAAACTAAGGCTATTAAATGATGGCCACTTTTTCTCTTCACTCTCTGCCATGAATGAGACTGGCAAAGTCCCAGATGAGGGCTATTCTTTCAGCTTGAGTCCTGGAATGATGACATAGAGCAGAGATGTAGCCAACTCACAGTACAAGAAGCCTAAGAAATAAACCTTTGTTTTTATAAGCTGTTGGGAATGCAGGGTTTGGAACCTCAGCCTTCAGACATCATTTTTTTAAAAAACAGTGACAGGAATGAAACATGACAACCATCAGTTTAAGTCTGAGAATGGCATCAACCCCCGCCTACTGGTTCCAACTGCTACCACAATATAAGGTCACGGAAGAAGATTCAGCAGCCATTTTAAGCTGCTTGGATCGTTAAGGCCATGACCTTAGTAAAGAGCAGATAGGAGGTGATAACAGGGGGATGAGAGGATGGAGGTCAGGAATAGAGAAAGGTGGGAGCAGAATTTAGAGGGACAGGGGTACACAGGAGGAGGAGAATGGAGGGCATTGAGGGAAGAGGAAAGGGGGGAGGCTGGCGCTGCAGCTCACTAGGCTAATTCTCCTGCCTGTGGCGCCAGTACTCCGGGTTCTAGTCCCAGTTGGGGCGCCGGATCCTGTCCCGGTTGCTCCTCTTCCAGTCCAGTTCTCTGCTGTGACCTGGGAAGGCAGTGGAGGATGGTGCAAGTGCTTGGGCCTTGCACCTGCATGGGAGTCCAGGAGGAAGCACCTGGCTCCTGGCTTCGAATTGGCGCAGCGTGCTGGCTGTAGTGGCCATTTGGGGGGTGAACCAAAGGAAGGAAGACCTTTCTCTCTGTCTCTTTCTAACTCTGCCTGTGCCTGTCAAAAAAAAAAAAAAAAAAAAAAAAAAGGAAAGGGGGGGGAAGCAAAGGAAAATGGCAGAGGTTTATGGAGCGGCGGGAATGGAGTGAAGGCAAAGTTAGATGGAGTGGGGAGAAGGGAAGAAGTATGGAGGTGGAGAACGCTGGCTTAAGGACCCCAACTCCTGGGGATCACGCAAACACCTTCCTCAGTAAGGAATCCAGATTTTGAAGCTCCTAGGTTGCATTTCAGCAGTCTCTGAGGTCTGTTTGGAGGAACAAGAGAGAGGGGCTGGGAATAGGGGCAGTAACTCAGACTATAGCCTCCCCCCACCCTCCTTCACATTTCATCCCATGTCTAATACATCACCATCAACAAGGTCTAAGCTCACCTAATACTGAATCCTCCCGCTGGCCCCTCCTTCCTACGCAGCCCTCTGCTCTGCAGGCTCCCGCCAGTTCCCAACCCTGTCCTTGTCCGGGCCTTCACGCCGACTAGGCTAAAAGCCACAGCTAAATTCCCACCTTCCACTTGCTCCCAAGGGCATAACCTTGCTGTGACTTCTGACTTGTGTCAGCAAGCGTGGGCACGGATCCCGCCTGCCTGTTCGGGTCCCAAAAGCTGCTGTGAATCCTCCAAGCAACCTCTCTACTGGTAACTTTGCCTTAGCTGTGGTTTGGTGCAGCCACACGCAACAATAAGGGGCAGGCAGACTAGCACCCTAGCAACAGATCAACAAACCTCCCCGCCAGACGGAAGTTCCCGCCGCTGGTTCCGGTTCTCACCGGAAGTCTGAAATCTCGTTGACTCGTCTTTAGTCTCGCGAAATTTCCCATCCGCCCGGCCTGCACTGCGGCGTTTCCCGCGCGGGCAAGCTCAGTTCTCCGGCGTACCGCGGGGGCTTTTTTTACCGCCGCCGGCGACGCCGCCCTTATGGGGTTCCTGAAATTGATTGAGATCGAGAACTTTAAATCGTACAAAGGTCGACAGATTATCGGACCATTTCAGAGGTTCACCGCCATCATTGGACCCAATGGCTCTGGTGAGATAAACCCAGCGATGGCCCTGCTTACGTCCCGAAACCCAGCCCATACTACCTGAACCTTTGCGAACCCTAAAGGGTCCCTTGGCACTCCTGGGTGGTGGTGGGGGCCGATTCTGGTTAGCTGTCCCCACTCGGGGGCTCTCCCTCGAACCTCTTGTCTGAGTTCTTCGTGGCCCCCGCTCCGGTCGGAGTGGTACGGGCCGCACTGTAATTACTCCGCCCACTACCCCCTCCCGCCAAAAGGGGCGCGACCGGACCCAGCTGCCAGCTTGCGCGTCGCGCCCTTCTCAGCCTTACTGGCTGGTTTCCGCTTCCCAGCCTTGTTGAACCCTTCCGGAAAATATGGGTCGGTTGGTAGCTTTCCCGTGGCTCTGGCCTCGAACGATACAGTTATGCTTCCGCCCGGCGCCTCCTCCCGCCTTGCATTGGTACGCTCCAATTCCTTTTTACGCTTCTCCCAGGGCGGCACTTACGAATTTCGGATCCAGCGTTCGAGTCTTTATGCCTGGGGTCCTGACCCCCATCTCAGAGGTGGTTGCCTCGAACCCGCTCCCTTTCCTGTCACCAAAGCCCTTAAAAGCCGTGAACTCATTGGCTCACCACATTTCTTGAATGCTTACTGTTTTAAGTTCAGGGTGCAGAAACAGCGGAGAGCACATCAAGTCCGTGCTCTCAGCTTCTGTTCTGGAAGGACAGAAGGAAGGAGGAGAAAAATAAGATAATTTTAGCTGGATCGCTTTCTAGCCTGAGAGGCTGCCCTTGCCGGAGTAGCTCATACTGAATCCCCAACCTAACCTGGAGGCTTGGCTGCCGTTGGCTCTCAGCTTCCTGTAGAGGTTCTCAACAGTGACGCTTGCAGCGAGATAATTCTTGGCTTTGGTCTCACTCCTGTGTATTGTGGGATACTTAGCAGCATCCCTGGCTAATGCTCGCTAGATGACCAGTAGCACCCTCTCTCCCCAGGTAAATGTTTCCAGACATTGCCAGAAGCCCTTGTTCGAAAACCACTGGCCTAAAGGGCTAATGATTAGGGCTCGTAGGGTTTTGGTGTAGTGGCCCCTTTGGAAAGAGCCAGGATGTGCGTCTTGGCCTTTGGTCCCTTAGCATTGGTTAATATGTATACTTTGCTGATCCAAAAAGGCCCTTGGCCTGACTGCCCCCCCCCCCCCCTTCCCGTCTTCATTTCTACAAGGGATTCTTCGATTCCCCTTCAGTGAGTTAGCTCTTCCTCTCTGGCACCTGGTAGACTCTTTGTACACATTAACATTTTTTTCTGTCTGGTATTTATGGTGTATGTTTTTATATCTTTTTCTGAGATTTATTTTATTCGAAAGAGAGTTAATAGAGGTGGAGACACAGGAAGAGGTCTTGCATCCATATGGCTGCAACGACTGGAGCTGCACCCATCTGAAGCCAGGAGCCAGGAGCTTCTTCCGGATCTCCCACATAGGTGCAGGGGCCCAAGGACTTGGGCCATCCTCTACTGCTTTCCCAGGCTATTGCAGAGAGCTGGATCAGAAGTGGAGCAACTGGGACTCGAACTGGCATCCATATGGGATGCTGGCACTGCAGGCAGTGGCTTTACCTGCCATGCCACAGTGCTGGCTGTGAAACTGAAATTCTATACTCATTAAAAAACAAATCCCATTTCTCCCTTACTCAAGCCCCTGTTTTCTGTGTGTGTATGTGTGTGTGTGTGTGTGTGTGTAAGATTTATTTATTTGTTGGGCTAGCGATATGGCATAGTGGATAACTTGCGGCGCCAATATGGGCACCACTTTGAGTCCCAGCTGCTCTACTTCCGATCTAGCTCCCTGCTAATGCACCAGGGAAGGCAGTGGAGGACGGCCCAAGTACTTTGGCCCTTGCACCTATGTGAGAGACCCAAAAGAAGCTCCTGGCTTTGGATTGGCCCAGCTTTGGCTCTTAAGGCCATTTGGGGAGTGAACCAGCAGATGAGAAATCTCTCTCTGCCTCTGCAACTCTGCCTTTCAAATAAATACATATTTTGAAAGAAAGGTTTGTTTATTTGAAGGGCAGAATTAGAGAGAGGGAGAGAAAGATCTTTCATCCATTGGTTCCCTCCCCAAATAACTGAAGCAGCCAGGAATGGGCCAGGCCAAAGCTAGGAGTCCGGAACTCTATCTGGGTCTCGCACATTGGTGGCAGGAGCCTAAGTACTTGGGCCACCCTCTCTGCTTTCGCAAGCACACTAGCAGGGAGCTGGGTTGGAAGTGGAACAGACAGGACTCCAACTGTCATTCATATGGGATGTCAGTGTTGCAGGCAGTGGCTTCATCTGCACCATGAGGCTGGCCCCCTGTTTTTGTTTTTAACATGGTGGAGATCAAACTGGATTGACTTTTTTATCTTGCTTGTTTCACCGTGTGTGGGCCTTTGCCTGTGTTGTTACAGGTTGTAGAACAATCTGTTCCATGAATGTAACATTTTCTTTTTAGATAGGGTTCTAGTTTCTGGCTGCTGTTAGTCATAACTGCAAGGGACTGATTCTCCTGTGACCCAGAGCTTTGGTTGGGCCCAGTTTATGGGGGCAGAAGACTATTCTCCCATTAGTCTGAGCCCTGAGTGATTAGGGGACATTGCTGCTCCGCTCAATATCTCCTTTATCCCGTTTCCTCTCCCTTTCTTCCTGACTTTCCCCTTTTGCTGTGTTCTTTCCTCCCTTAGGTAAGTCAAACCTCATGGATGCTATCAGCTTCGTGCTGGGTGAAAAAACCAGCAACCTGCGGGTTAAGACCCTCCGGGACCTGATCCATGGAGCTCCTGTGGGCAAGCCTGCTGCCAACCGGGCCTTTGTCAGCATGGTGTACTCTGAGGATGGTGCTGAGGACCGCACCTTTGCCCGCGTCATTGTAGGTGGGTGAGGCTGGCCAGTTAGGCTCTTTGGGTCCGGGGAGGTGGCTGGACTAGTTAACTGGGGTAGTAGAACAGTGTGGCCCTCGCTTTCAACTCCTGCATTGTCTTGTAGGGGGTTCCTCTGAGTACAAGATCAACAATAAAGTGGTCCAGCTGCATGAGTACAGTGAAGAATTAGAGAAGTTGGGCATCCTCATCAAAGCTCGCAACTTCCTCGTCTTCCAGGTAGGTATTTAAGCAGTTATTGATTGTCTTTTTGTCAGCCTGTATCGCATCCCCACTGGGTCTGCTCCATCTCATGGTTTTTTGTGTTTTAAGTTTTTTTTTCACAGTGCTTAAACTCTTTATTGAAACATTATGTAAAATGGTGAATTTAAGATTGATTTATTTATTTGCGAGGCAGCATTACAGAGAGAGAGAGAGAGAGGGAAAGACAGAGAGTTCTTCTACCCGTTGGTTCACTCCCCAAGTGGCCGCAACAGCCGGAGCTGGGCTGATCCGGAACCAGGAGCTTCTTCTGGGTCTGCCACGCGGGTCCAGGGGCCCAAGCACTTGGGCCATCTTCTACTGCTTTCCTAGGCCATAGCAGAGAGCTGGATCAGAAGAGGAGCAGCCAGGACTCCAACTGGCACCCGTATGGGATGCCAGCGCCGCAGGCGGAGGCTTAGCCCACTACACCACAGTGCCGGGCACATCCATCTCAGGTTTCATCATCTCTCCCCTGAATGGCAGCTTCCTCACTGGGCTTCTTGACTCCGACCTGTCCCCTAACAGTTCATTCCCTAGGCCAGGTTTGTCACATGAGTACACACATCTTTCCTTAGGGCATCTCAGTGATTCTGTGTTACCTTGTGATGGTGCCTCTCGAATTAGTCTGCAGAGCAGCACTATCAGCCTCACCTGGAACATGTGAGACACGCACACGGTCAGGCCCCATCCCAGCCCTGCCTGCTCAGAAGGAGACTGTGGAGTGGGGCATAGCGGTTTGTGTTTGTAACAAGCTCTCCAGGGCATCATGATGCTTGCGTGTGTTTGAGAACCATTGCCTTAGGATGAAAATCCAAATTTCTAAGCCTGGGTTTGGGAAACACCATCGTTTGATTGGGCCCACATTTTACTAGTTGTAACTGCCAGTACTCTCCCTGCAGCCTACTCAAACCATTTACACTTCCCCAAATTCATGTTCTTCCTGTGGCCCGCAGGCTTTTGCTTACTGATTTTCCTCTATATGAATGAGCCTTTTCTCATTTTCTTGGTTAGTCTCCCTCTGTCTTCCAAACTCCGCTTAGATGTCACCTGTGGGAAGCCTTCCCAGATACACATCCCTACCAGTCTCCTGCCCCCAAGCTTCACTGAGTCCTTCTCTGTGCTGTTTCTGTCACTGCTCATGAAACGCTGTGTTCTCTCTGGATCTGTTTCTCCTACTCCCTGTTTTCAGAAGGCAGGGAATGTGTCCTCAAACCCCAGTGTGAAATGTGGCGCCCGGGGGTGGGGTGAGAGTGTGTGTCAGTGAACCTTTTTTGAATGAACGAGTGGGAGTGGGTAGGGGGAACTGTGCTGGCTGGGATCTAACTGGAAGAATGCCTTGACCTTTACCAGGGGGCTGTCGAATCTATTGCCATGAAGAATCCTAAAGAGAGGACAGCTCTATTTGAAGAGATCAGTCGTTCCGGAGAGCTGGCCCAGGAGTATGATAAGCGAAAGAAGGAGATGGTGAAGGCCGAGGAGGACACGCAGTTTAACTACCATCGCAAGAAGAACATCGCAGCTGAGCGCAAGGAGGCCAAACAGGAGAAAGAAGAGGTGGGTAGCCAGCCTGCCTGTCGGCTCTGAGGGGTCAGGCTGGAGCCAGTGCCTTCCTGATGCCCTCTGGGCCCCACTGCCTTGTCTGCACAGGCTGACCGCTACCAGCGCCTGAAGGATGAGGTGGTGCGAGCTCAGGTGCAGCTGCAGCTCTTCAAACTTTACCATAACGAAGTGGAAATCGAGAAGCTCAACAAGGAACTGGCCTCCAAGAACAAAGAGATTGAGAAGGACAAGAAGCGTATGGACAAAGTAGAGGACGAACTGAAGGAGAAGAAGAAGGAGCTGGGCAAAATGATGCGGGAGCAGCAGCAGATCGAGAAGGAGATCAAGTAAGAGGCAGCCCTGGGCCTGCAACTGGGGGCGGAGGGCGGGGAGCCAGACGCTGTGCTGCTCCCTGGGGCTCCTCTGCGCCTAGAGGCCAGTGCCTGTACTAGTTTTCTCTATTTCCCCCTTGACTGACTTTTGGCCAGAACCAGGCACATTTCTTAACTTGCATTTTAGACAAATAGAATATTTAAGTCCTCAGCCTCTGGGTAGGAGGGTACTTAGAAGAGAGAGAACTTGAAAGGGGTGATGGCCTTGCCAAGGGAAAGGGAGGGAGGATGGGAGGCCTAGCCACTGGAGTGGCCAAGAAAGCCTCACTTACAAGAGGAATGCTGAAGCTAGCAGTTAAAAGCATGGGATGTGCAGCGTTTAAATCAGTGTTTTCCTTGTTAACTAAAGCAGACATAGGCTTTGGAAAGGTTCGATCAGATGGGGCACAACTCAGCAAGCACAGGGTATTCTTGGGAGTTGTTGATGAGGGGCCTGGCCTGACTGGGGTTGAGGCAGGGGTGGAAGGTTTGCCTTATGAATTGGCTAGAATGCTGAGCTGAAGCCAGAGGTTCCAGGGAGTAGTCTGGCTACTGCCCGTTTTTTGAGGCTCTGTGAGGCGTTGGGCCCTTGTTCTTTGAGGCAATTCACTGAAGCTGGCTGGGGGTTCAGTCCCCCCTTTCTTTGGGTAAGAAGCCCAAGAACCTTCCCGTCTTCTGTGCTCACTGGTGTTCTCCCTGACCTCTGTCAAAAGGGAGAAGGACTCGGAGCTGAACCAGAAGCGCCCTCAGTACATCAAAGCCAAGGAGAACACGTCCCACAAAATCAAGAAGCTCGAGGCAGCCAAGAAGTCTCTGCAGAACGCTCAGAAGCACTACAAGAAGCGTAAAGGGGACATGGACGAGCTGGAGAAGGAGATGCTGTCCGTGGAGAAGGCCCGGCAGGAGTTTGAAGAGCGCATGGAAGAGGAGAGTCAGAGTCAGGGCAGAGACTTGACGCTAGAGGAGAATCAGGTGAGGCCCTGGAGGGCTTAGTGGGGAGGAGACGGCTGCGCCAATGTGCTCATGGCTGTCCTCCTTTACCCTCCCTGACACAGGTGAAGAAATACCACCGGTTGAAAGAGGAAGCCAGCAAGAGAGCAGCTACCTTGGCCCAGGAGTTGGAGAAGTTTAACCGAGACCAGAAAGCTGATCAAGACCGTCTAGATCTGGAAGAACGGAAGAAAGTGGAGACGGAGGTGGGCATGAGTCACAAGAATGGGGATGGAGGCCTGAGGAGAGGAAGTCATGAGACTGTGAATGCAGATACAGTAGTTAGCATCTATTGAGCACTTACTGTGTGCCGGGCACTGTTCTGCACATGGATTCATTTAATTCTTCATTTGTGACTGCCATTATGGGAGGATGACTCCTGGTATCCTCATTTTCCAAACGATGAAAGGACAGCACAGAGGTGGGATGATAACAGAGATACTAACTTGTTATGACACCCCAGGAGCCTACAATGTTCTAGGCATTCTGCCAAGCACTTCTTTTCCTTATTTAAAAGAATGGGGCAGGCGTTAGTATTAATGGCTACCCTGTACTAAGCACTTAACAGGTATTCTGTGATGCCCACACTTTACAGATGAGAAAACAGATGCAGTAAGGCCTGCAAAGCTTTATTTTGCCCTGATTTGATCCTCCATAGTTCTGGAGCCCTGGGAAGTTCCCATTTGTCAGTAGACAACACTGATTGCTATCTGTTGTATCCTTTTTAGTAGGCCTCCTGCATTAGTAACAGATTGTCTTAGAATGTTGAGTTCTTGGCGCATACAGGGTATAAGACAGGGCCCCGTGGTCTTAGAGTTTATTTGCTCAGCCCCTGGTGATGGGATGTATTTGTTTCCCAGGCCAAGATTAAGCAGAAGCTGCGGGAGATTGAAGAGAATCAGAAGCGGATTGAGAAACTAGAGGAATATATCACCACCAGCAAGTATGTAGTTCTGCTGCTTCCCCCCTTCCAGGCCTGTTCCTGTGACCCTGCCTGTGCTGGCCCTCTTTAGGTAGGACCCACAGAGTCTCTCTCAGCCAGGGGTGTTACCTGACCAGCCAGGCTAAACTGCTGTGTTCTCTGTCTTCGTAGACAGTCCCTAGAGGAGCAGAAGAAGCTAGAGGGGGAGCTGACAGAGGAGGTAGAGATGGCCAAGCGGCGTATCGATGAGATCAATAAGGAGCTGAACCAGGTGATGGAGCAGCTAGGGGATGCCCGCATCGACCGCCAGGAGAGCAGCCGCCAGCAACGGAAGGCAGAGATAATGGAAAGCATCAAGCGCCTTTACCCTGGCTCCGTGGTAAGAGTGGAAGGGAACTCCTGTCCTGAGCACTTACTCTCACGTTCACCTGTCGTACGATTTTACCAGCAGCCCCGTGAGGACAGGCTCGCTCATCTCCTTTTATAACTGGAGAAACAGATGCAGAAAGGTTAAATGACTTGCCCAAAGCAGTCCGGCTGAGAGCTGGGAGAACTGTAATTCAGGTCTAGCTCAGTTCTTTGCCTCAGACCAATCGCATCTTCCTGAAGGGTTGTCTTGCTTTGTCCACTCCTCTGAGGGGAGTAGGGAAAGCAGGGGAGGCTTTGGAATGGGGAGGGGCCATAGGATGGAATTATTCCTTCCCCTCCGCAAAGTAGCCAAATGCAGTCTCTGAGCTCCCTTGGCATATAGCAGCGGGACCATTGACTTTTAGACCTTTATTAGATCTCTTGGACTCTTTTTCATCAAATCCTGAGTTCCTGGGTTTCTTGAATGTTATCCCAGTCATGATTCAACTTAGTTTGGTTCCACATATTTTTCTCTCACTTCCGTAGGCACTGCTGGGGAGGTAAGTATGAATTAGTCTCAGTCCCTGCCCTTGAAGATCTTAACCCTTTGTCTGATCATTCCTAGGGAATTAGGCCTGATTTGGGGGTATTGGAGAAGGGAACTGGTAAAAAATTAATTTTGAATCTGAGATCATGTACCAATATATAAGGTATCTGGCATCGTGTCCCACCCACCAAACCTTTCTTCAGCTTAAACCAGCCAGGTATCCTCCAATTCAGTTCTGACACTATCTACTTGGAGACAGTCTCAGATCCCATAGGTCACAAGACTACCCTACTTCACCCCAATTGCAAGGTCGTGGCCTGTGGTTTTGCCAGTCTGCTGTAAGTTATGAGAAGACCCCATGATCCCTTCCTGAGGTAATGAATTTGCTACAATGTCTCAGAACTTTGGGAAACACTTCACTTAATGTTTATCCTTTATTAAAAGGAATACAAAGGGAACAGATTAATAGCTAGTTGGAAGAGATGAATAGGGCAAGGGTAGGGGAGGAGGGATGTGGAGCTTCTATGCCCTCTCTGGGTAAGCCCCCCTCCAGGAATCTTCTCATGATCACCTATCTAGAAGTTCCTCAAACCTAATTTTGGGTTTTGTATAAATGTCTCATCATATAGGCGTGATTTATCAAATCATTGGCCACTGATAATCAGCTCAACCTTCAACCCCTCTCCCCTCCCTGGAGGTTGGGAGCTGGGACGGAAAGTCCCAGCCTTTAATGATTCTTTCGTTTTTGTGGTGACGAGCTCCTGTCTTTAAGCTGTCTAGAAGCTACCAGTCATCTGCTTAGCATATAAAAGACACTGTTCACTCCAGAGAGTCCAGGGTTTTAGGAGTTCTTGACCTCAGTTCAGAAACTGAGGTCAAGACCAAATAGATGTTAAGTCAGAAGGTAGTGGTTCCTTACTGGAGTCCCATTCGGTCGTTAGTAGTTAATCTCCCAGGATGAGATTTGTAGGCTTCCATTCCATCTTGTTGGGCTCTGGAAGCAGTAGTCTCAGCCTGCTTGTGCTTTCCCCTGTCAGTTATCTGGTATAATTGCGCCTGGAGACAGTATCATCTCTTGCTTGGCGCCTCCCTTGAGGTACTCTTGTAATAGTGGGTTTCCTTCATTACATAACCCATCATTTCCTCCCTTTGCCCTCCTTCTCGTACCCAGACCTTCCTGCTTTTGGCAAGGGCATTAAGATTGGCTGCTACGCTGGTGTGGATTGCAGGCAGCAGTGCGAGTCTAGCCAGTGCTGCCTGCTCAGACCATTCCTACTTGCACAGGATAAGATTACAAAGCTGCAGTTAGTGGGCAGTCTTTTTCTTTTCTTTTCTTTTTTTTAAAGATTTATTTATTTGAGTGCAGAGGCAGAGAGAAAGAGAGAAGTCTTCCATCTGCTGGTTCACTTCAGAGCTAGGCCCATCTGAAACCAGGAGCCAGGAGCTTCCTCCAGGTCTCTCACACAGTTGCAGGGGCCCAAGAACTTGGGCCATCTTCCACTGCTTTCCCTGGGCCTAGCAGGGAGCTGGATCAGAAGTGGAGCAGCCAGGACTCAAACTGGCACCCATATGGGATGCGCACACTGCAGGCTGCAGCTTTACCTGTTACGCCACAGTGCCGGCCTCATGGGTTGTCTTGTCCAGTAGGCACTGCCAGCTGCATTCCCTGATTCTGATACAAATTCTAGCCTGCCCTTCTGTCCAGGCTGGAAAATGGGATTCGTGAGCCAGTTCCCGAAAGCCTCACACTTCAGTGTTGCCTTTCTCCTTTACTCAGTACGGCCGCCTCATTGACCTCTGCCAGCCCACACAGAAGAAGTATCAGATTGCTGTGACCAAGGTGTTGGGCAAGAACATGGATGCCATTATTGTTGACTCAGAGAAGACGGGCCGGGACTGTATTCAGTATATCAAGGAGCAGCGTGGGGAGCCTGAGACCTTCTTGCCTCTTGACTACCTGGAGGTGAGGCTTGTGAGGGTGGGAGTCAGGTCGGGGCAGTGTTTGAGAGCCCCTCCTCTCTGCCCTCTGTTCTGCCGCTTTACTGGGCCTCTCCCAACAGGTGAAACCAACAGATGAGAAGCTCCGGGAGCTGAAGGGGGCCAAGCTCGTGATTGATGTGATTCGCTACGAACCACCCCATATCAAAAAGGCCCTGCAGTATGCGTGCGGTAATGCCCTTGTCTGTGACAACGTGGAAGACGCCCGCCGCATTGCCTTTGGAGGCCACCAGCGCCACAAGGTGTGAATTCTCTTCCCCAGGTGCGAGCAGGACAGGCTCAATCCCGGAGATCCCTGTGTTCAGCTTCTTTCCCCTCTTCTCCTCCATTCTCCTTATGGTTTGTAGACAGTGGCACTGGATGGGACCCTGTTCCAGAAGTCAGGAGTGATCTCTGGTGGGGCCAGTGACCTGAAGGCCAAGGCACGGCGCTGGGATGAGAAAGCAGTGGATAAGCTGAAAGAGAAGAAGGAGCGGCTGACAGAGGAGCTAAAAGTAAGCCACAGGCAGTGGTGCTGGTCCTTAATGTCAGGGCGTCGTAAGCCCAGGTTGGCTACCTTCTCACCACTTAGCCCTTCTTTCCTGTCTCCTTCAGGAGCAAATGAAGGCAAAGCGGAAAGAGGCAGAGCTGCGCCAGGTGCAGTCTCAGGCCCATGGCCTGCAGATGCGGCTCAAGTACTCACAGAGTGACCTAGAGCAGACCAAGACAAGACATCTGGCCCTCAATCTGCAGGTAGGGCCCTCCTTTCAGCCCTGTCCTCCAAAAGCCATCCTCAGGGTCCTAGCATAGGTTTTTCTGGGGGATGACAACTTCCTGCACTTCCTTGCCTCCTTCCAGCCTGCTTCAGGGAACTGAGCATAGCATGGACTCAGCCAGCCAGGGGATAAGATCGCGACGTCTAACGTGTTATGGCATTACGCAGGTTGTTTCTCAGTGTCCGTTTTCTCATCTTTATCTGTCAGATGGGAGATAGAATAGTCCCTATTTTATATGGTTGTTGTGATGATTGAAGTAATGCCTGTGAAGTGCTTACACTTCTAGGTGTTCAGCCAATGGGAGATGTTATTCGTATCATTCATTTATTCATTCAGCAAATATGTGAACTTCTGAAAGTGAATTGCAGGCGGATCTGTCCCTTTGGGTAGATATACTGTTCTAAATAATTTTTTTTTCTTATTTCCCCAGACCACCCTGGAGGTGTTAGATACTATGTAGTATATAAATCATTTTACCTTTTGCTAAACTCAAGTCCAAATTCTCAAACATAGCTGGCCCCAGGAGTTAGAGATAAGGGATTGTTGACCTATAACTAATGTTTACTGTGTGCCCAGCCTGTGGATTGAAGTTGACCTAATGGAGACAAGCGGGGAAGCGCTGTGGTGGCTCCAGGAGGAGAGGGTGGAGACTTGTCTAGGGTCAGGTTCTCTCAGCATATGCCTTTCCGCCCTTCCTGAGTGCAGTTAGGGTAGCTCTTTGCCTCCAAGGAGCCTTTCTCTTTCGTTCTCAACCCACTGCCCATAGGAAAAGTCCAAGCTGGAGAGTGAATTAGCTAACTTTGGGCCTCGCATTAATGACATCAAGAGGATCATCCAGAGCCGAGAGAGAGAGATGAAAGATTTGAAGGAGAAGATGAACCAGGTTGGTAGGGGGTGAGACTAGGGTTGGGAGCACGACTCCGTCTGGAAAGACTGCTGCCCTCTGGCTTTCTCCTCAGGTAGAGGATGAGGTGTTCGAAGAGTTTTGTCGGGAGATTGGTGTGCGCAACATCCGGGAATTTGAGGAAGAGAAGGTGAAGCGGCAGAATGAGATCGCCAAGAAGCGGTAGGTGGGAGTACTGCAGAGGTACTGGGTTGCCCTGAGCCCCCAGCCTGACATTTGGGAAGTTCAGATGCCATCAGAAAGCATGAAGCAGCTCTTAGATTTATGGGCGTTTATTATAGGAGGTAAGCCTTAAGGAAGAGGGTGGTCGGAGAGATAATGCAGCCTAGTATAGTGAGGTGCCAGCTTAAAACTTGGTTTTCCTGCATTAAAATCTCAGCTGCTCACCTTGTTTTGACCTTTCTATGTTGCAGTTTCTGTAAGATGGGATAATAATGAGACCAGTCTTGTGGTATTATTGGGAAGATCAGATGAAATAATCCATAGTGTATTTTGCATAATACTTAGTACCTGCTAGGAGCAATGAATGCTATGTTTTATTGTCACTTTCCTGATGGCAGTGCTGGGGGTGGGGAGGGTGGGGAGATCGGAGGAAAGAAGTTCCAGATTGGAAGAATAGCCACAACTAGACAAGCTACTGCTTTCTTCCTTGCTTCAGCAAACATGTCATAAATACCTACCTTGTGCCAGGTTGTACTTGGTATTGGAGGGGAGAGGGGAGATGGGGTAGGACAGAAACATGGCATGGTCACCCTCCTTAGGCCCTGGGCCTCGGTCAACAGTTCATATAGCCTTTTACCCATACAGTAAATATTTCTTGCTCTCCTATCCCAAGCCAGGCTCAGGGGTTAGAGAATTGAAATAGTGGTTGTTTCTTTCCTCAGGGAATTTAACCAAGTACTGGGAGAAACCCATAGATCAACAGTTTCAAAACAGGATGACCGATGGTGTAATTGGGGTAGATAGAGAATACAGAGGAGATTTTTGAAGGAATTACAAATCAACAAGAGGAAAAATAAAAATGACAAGAAACCCAGTTGAAAAAATAAAGTGGGCAGAGGATGTAGTTACCATTTCATGGAAAGAAGCTTCACTGGCTAACAGTTGTTAGGAATTTATGTTCAATCTCTTCATCAGAGGAATACAAACTAAAATCAATCTAGCAGGATTTGGTGAAAGTAAGTCTACATATGTCCTGTGTGTTATGTGGACATAATGTGCTCTGGCTATGTGTTCCAGAGAGCCTTGCCACGGGCTCATAAAGAGACATGTTTAGAGTTGTTGTTCTTGGCATAATTTGTGGCTATGTGATGTTGGTGACAGTGTAGATGGTCATCAGTGGGAGAAAGTGTAGGTTATACATGGTAAATATACAGGCTATGAAATTCTGTGTAGCTGTTCAAAGCAAGATCGAGATTTATAGGCAGTAACACAGTAACATGAATAAATTGTTACCTGGTATTTACTGAAAAAAAAAAAAAGGATTAAACTTTGTGGTACTGTGTATTTGTGTGAATCTTGAAACTATGACATTTTGCAAGATACGCATTTGTGTGTGTGTGTGATGCTTTGGGGTACATGTTCACAGGAGGGAAGGTAATGGAGTAAGAATTAGGGATTGAAACAGTAGACAAGGGAAGGGTCTTGTGCAGACGTTGGTTAAGTGTATTATGAATTGTGGGGTTTGATAAACTCAGCTCTGCTCCTGAAAGGGAGGAAACTAACAAAGAACAGCGGAAACTGCTTGCAACCATCAGGGAAGGTTTTGGAGAACAAGTAGTGGGGAATCGAAGCCTGAAGAGTGAGTAGGATTTAGCCAGCCGGGGCAGCAACAGAAGAAGGGAGTTCCAGGCAGTGAGAACAGCATGCTTGGAGGTGTGAGAGAGCATGCCTTGTTCTGGATACTAAGTAGTTTTGAATGTCTGGAGCATAAAAACGGGGTCAGGAGGAAGGCGGGGGTGGTGGAGAGGTCAGCGGGGGCCAGATCACAGAGGGCTTTATGAGTCACACATAGGAGATTGGACTTAAAATTGCATAGCTCAAAATTACAGTTAATTACATTCCATTTGGATTAGAGTGACTAATAGGTTTAAGCTGCTAGCATGACATCTGGCAGCAGCTGTCATACCATACTGGGGGGTGGAGGGGTAGTTGGAAGTTAGCCCTGCCTGGCCTGCTAGCGTCTATGTATGCTGGTTTTGCACCCTGTGTTTCTGGAGAGATGATGAGGAAGACAATAGTGAGAACCTAGTCTTTTCTCATGTTTTTGTACTCCCAAGCAATTCCCCTCTAAGAGGTTCTGTAATCTTGAGGCACAGAAAGCCCTTGGGCAAAGATGAGCTGAGTACAGGTAATATACCTGGCGATGATAACTACAATTTATTGAGTAGTTACTGTGTGGCAGTCATGGCAGTAAGGAGTTTATGCAAATTGACTTGTTTAAAAAATAAATCTCCTGATAACTCTTCTATTTGTGAGGCATAGAGAGGATAACTAACTTGTCTGAGATCACACCACTATTAAGTGCCAGTGTGGAGAGACCAGTTTCAACTCACTACATTATAGTGCAGTGGCGGTAATATGAGGAAGAGCACAGATTTTACTGTTAGATGTGGGTTCTGATCTCACGTGTAACCATTTACTAAGGCCTTGGGCAAGGTCTTTTACCTCTGGGCCTGTTTCCTCCTTTGTAAAATTAGGATAATAATGCCTGCTTGTGGAGTTGCTGATGAGAGGATTAAAGATGCTATATGTACCTAGAAGCTAAATAAAGAGTAATTGCCACAGCTGGTGGATCCAGATGGACCTTTTAATGCCTACTTCTAGGAACTCGAAAGGGTACTGTACTCACTAATGTTTAAAGGGCTTTAGCCCAGTCACCCTGGCCTGTGTCATGTCCCTAGGGCAAGGCTGAGAAACTTAGCTCTCCAACATTAGGGAGCAGTTTTATGTCTATAGTTGTGGATGAGCTGGGTGGTGACTAGAACTCAGGAGTAACTCTGGGGTCCCGAGCCCTGGGCCTAGTTTCCCTTTTCCCCCAACAGTTTGGAGTTTGAGAACCAGAAGACTCGCTTGGGTATCCAGTTGGATTTTGAAAAGAACCAACTGAAGGAGGACCAGGATAAAGTCCACATGTGGGAGCAGACAGTGAAAAAGGATGAAAATGAGATAGAAAAGCTGAAGAAGGTAAGGAAGGAGAAGATTGAAAGACAAAAAACTGGGAGGAAAAATTGGAAGAAATATGATGGACAGAAAGACAGTGTTCATAATTTATAATTCTCTCAAGAGAAACACCAAGATCTAAATAGGGGGCAATGGATAAGTGGCACAGACAGTTCAAGGAGAGCTTCAAATAGCCCATAAATATATTCAAATAACGTAACCGTAGTAGAAATCAAAGCAATCCAAAATAAAGCAACAGTCACATAGTTTGTTTACTAAGATTTAAAAACAAAAAGGACAATACTCACCACCAGCCGTGGCACAGGAGACCAATATTCATTCTTATGCAATGTGGTAGCATCTGTCAAGAGGCTTCAGGGTTTGTTGCAACCCTCTAACCCAGTGTTACCTGAGGAGATAATCCAACGTACTGGCAAAGCTTTCTGCAAACAGTTTGATGTTTATTACAAGCATTATTTATAGTTCCCATTTGGAAAATATCCAGTGCCCTTGGCAAGTAGAAATTTAGAAAAGCTCGTTACATATTAACATTTGTGATATCTAGAGGTCTTCAACCTTTAGTAATAATACACAGACCACTTTTAAAAGGAAAACTATTCCCTAAAACTATTCCCTAAAATAAATCCTTGACAGGGCTGAAATATATATACTTAAAACACTTAAACCCAAAAGCCAAGATAAACGTAGAAATTAAATAGCAAATGGGGGCGGGTGTTTGGCGTAGCAGTTAAAACACCTCTTGGGTGCTTATAACCCATGTCCAGTGCCTGGGTTCTAGTCCTGGCTCTGCTGCTGATTCTGAGTTCCTGCTAATGCACGCCTTAGGAGGCAGCAGGTGATGGCTCAAGTGGTTGGTCCTCTGCCACCTACATAGGAAATCTAGATTGGGTTCCCAACTCCTGGCTTTAGCCGGTCCCAGCCTTAGCTCTTGCAAGCCTTTGAGGAGTGACCTGCAGAGGGTGAGAGATCTCTGTGTCTCTTGTCTCTTTCTGCCTTTCAAATAAAATTATAGATATGTATGTATAATATGCACAGTATAAATTCAGATATATATGTATAATGTTCACAGTGTAAATTCTGTGCAGCAGATGATGATTTTTTTCTGAACTCCAGTCACTGCACAGCTACATTCTTTTGATTTTTGCTTACCTGTGCCAGCATGTATTGTGTGTGATAACTCAATTTTCTCACTTTTTTTAAATTACAGTGAAACCTCTTACAGCATTTAGTTAAGTGACTTGATCTGTTGGCTTGAACATGACCATCATTTGAATCTTTTATGTCTGCCTTTAGTTAATTTTGTCTGCTTGTTTATGTGTTTTCTTCATTAACTCCTGATTAAAGTATTATCAACCCTCTGTATCCATGAATTCTGAATCTGTAGATTAAATCAACTGCAGATGGGAAGTGTAGTTAGGATTATGGTGGTCATACCTACACCAAAATATGTACAGATTTTTTTTTTATTCCTAAGTAGTACAGTATTACAACTATTTACATAGCATTTGCATTGGATTGGATATTATAAATAATCTAGGGATGATTTAAAGCAAGTATGAAGGGGGTATTGTGGTGTAGTGGGTAAGGCCTCTGTAGTGCCAGCATTCCATGTGGACACCAGTTTGAATACTGGCTGATCTACTTCTGATCCAGCTCCCTGCTAATGTGCTTGGGAAAGCAGTGGAACGTGGCCCAAGTGCTTAGGCTGCTGAACCCATATTGGGAGACCCGGAAGAAACTTCTGGCTCCAGGCTTCGAATTGGCCTAGCTCTGACCTTTGTGGCCATTTGGGGAGTGAACCAGCAGATAAAGATCTCTCTCTTCCTGTATCTTCCTCCCTCTCTCTCGCTGTCGCTCTCTCTCTTTGTAACTCTGCCTTCCAAATAAATTAACCTTTGGGGCTGGCGCTGTGGCATAACAGGTGAAGCCTCTGCCTGCAGTGCCAGCATCCCATATGGGCACCAGTCCGAGTCCCAGCTGCTCCACTTCCAATCCAGCTCTCTGCTGTGGCCTGGGAAAGCAGTAGAGGATGGCCCAAGTCCTTGGGCCCTTGCACCCACATGAGAGACCTGGAGGAAGCTCCTGGCCGTTGTGACCATTTGGAGAGTGAACCAGTGGATGGAAGGCCTCTCTCTCTCAAAAAATATGAAGCAGGCATGCAAGCCATATAAGGCCCACGAAATCATTTGCTCTGGCCCTGCCAGGGCAATGCTAGGTGGAACTCAAACTTTGATAAACCTATAGCAGGCTAATTTCTTTAAATTTTTTTTTATTTGAAAGAGTTACAGAAAGAGGAGGAGAGACAGATTTTCCATCCATTGGTTCACTCCTCAGATGGTTGCAATGGCCAGGGCTGGACCAGGCTGAAGCCAGGACTAGGAGCTTTTTCCAGGTCTCCCACATGGGTTGCAGGGTCCCAAGCACTTGGGCCATCTGCTGCTGCTTTCCCAGGTGCATTAGCAGGAAGCTGGATTAGAAGTGGAACAGCCAGGACTTGAACCGGTACCCTTCTGGGATGCTGGCATCACAGGCAGAGGCTTAACCTGCTATGCCACAATGCTGGCCTCACAGCTAACTTTTAAGTTGATAATTTTGTATGGCCCGCAAATGATGTTATAAATATCCACGTGGCCCTTGAAAGGAAAAAATGTTCCCCACCACTGATAAATTATATAGGAAGTGAGAAGATTATGTGTAAATGCTATACCATTTTATATAAGGAACTCTAGCATCACAGATCATGGTGCTTATGGGGTTGTGGAATCAATTTCCCACAAATACCACAGGATGACTGTTGTCCTCTTTGGTATCATTGCAAACTTTTTTTTTAAATCTTTATTTGAGAGGTAGGAAGTCAGACAAAGAGAGCTCTCATCTGCTGGTTTACTTCCCAGATCCCTGCAATGGCTGATGCTGTGTTAGAGCCGGGATCCTAGAATTCCAGTCACTTGAGCCATCATCAGCTGCCTCCCAGGATCTGCAATAGCAGGAAGTTGGTATCAGGAACCAGAGGCAGATACAGAAGTCAGGCACTGTGATAGGCAATGCAAGCATCTTAAACTGCTTGGCCAAATGCCCACCCCAAGTTTTACTGCAGTCCTACATGGAATTGCAGATTGGGTAGTGGAATCCTGTGACAGGGTTCAGTGAACATTTCCCATAGAGCAGACAGTTGCAAGAACAGTGCCAAGAACTCTTACTTGCTGCGCATTATCAGGATTCATCAAAGCGCTACCATAGTTGCTTTTGGACTGTCCCTATATCTGTAGTATTTTTTTTAAAGATTTTATTATTTACTTCAAAGAGTTACAGAGAGAAGGAGAGGCAGAGTGAGAGAGAGGTCTTCCATCTGCTGGTTCACTCCCCAGTTGGCCGCAACTGCCAGAGCTGAGCCGATCTGAAGCCAGAAGCCAGGAGCTTCCTCCAGGTCTCCTACGTGGGTGCAGGGGCCCAAGGACTTGGGCCATCTTCTGTTGCTTTCCCAGGCCATAACAGAGAGCTGGATCAGAAGTGGAGCAGCTGGGACTCAAATCAGCGCCCTTATGGGATGCCGGCACTGCAGGCAGCGGCTTTACCCACTACGCCACAGCACTGCCTCACCCCCATAGTATTTTTATGATCAATTTGAGAATAAGTTACAGATATGTCCCCTATATGTGACTTTGTAAGATCAAAATGCACAATATCCTTTTAAAAAATCAAGAGTATTGGGGCCGGCACCGTGGCTCACTTGGTTAATCCTCTACCTGTGGTGCCAGCATCCCGTTTGGGCGCTGGGTTCTAGTCCCGCTTGCACCTCTTCCAGTCCAGCTCTCTGCTGTGGCCTGGGAAGGCAGTGGAGGATGGCCCAAGTGCTTGGGCCCCTGCACTGGCATGGGAGACCAGGAGGAAGCACCTGGCTCCTGACTTCAGCTCGGCGCAGCGTGCTGGCTGTAGCGGCCATTTAGGGGGTGAAGCAATGGAAGGAAGACCTCTCTCTCTCTCATTGTCTAACTCTGCCTGTCAATAAAAAAAAAATCAGTATTATAAGTAAGGCCACATTCCCTTTTGCCTGACCATTCTTAACTTCAGTCCTTTTAGTCTTTCCAGAGGCAATCCCAGGTTAGTGTGTGTTCTTCCAGGTCTTTTACAGGTTTACCTAAACACTTGCACATTCATAAATGTGTTCTCATAGAAAATACACAGTGCTGTTTGGGTTTTTAAAAAGACAAATGTTATACTGCACATGGCAGGAAGTTTCTCTGTGGAAAAAATGTTGAACTATAACATTAATTCAGAATATAGAATTTTAATTGCAATCTAGTCTCAACTATGTATAGCTGTCTATAAATAATGCTGGGAGAAAATAAATTCTTAGAATGTTAATGAGTTCTCTGGTGGGACTACAAGTGATTGTTCCTCCCTACTTTATATATTTTTAATACTTTGGACTTTTCTATAGAAGGTAGCTTTACAATTGGGGTGTGTGGGAAAGGGCAACCAAATAGGTTAGAAAAAGGTAAAAGAAGGCTGAGAGGTGTTGGTGGTGTGCGGTGGCTCCCCAGGCTGCCTGGTAGGAAGGGTGAGGGCGGCGGGAGAAGATCTCGGGTGAGATGAGCAAAACCCTCACCTTGACCTGTCGCCCCTGTGGGAACCAGGAGGAGCAAAGACACATGAAGATCATAGATGAGACCATGGCCCAGCTACAAGACCTGAAGAACCAGCACCTGGCCAAGAAGTCGGAAGTGAATGACAAAAATCACGAGATGGAGGAGATTCGTAAGAAACTTGGGGGCGCCAACAAGTGAGTGTGTTGAGGCCTGGGGTGGGAGGAAGGAGGTAGAGCGGGCAGCCTGCTAGGTTGGGGTCTCACCCAGCTCCCGGACCTTTGTAGGGAAATGACCCATTTACAAAAGGAGGTGACAGCCATCGAGACCAAGCTGGAACAGAAGCGCAGCGACCGCCACAACTTGCTCCAGGCCTGCAAGATGCAGGATATCAAGCTGCCGCTGTCGAAGGGCACCATGGATGATATTAGTCAGGAAGAGGTGAGTTCTGTGGCTGTTGGTGGTAGTGCGCCATGAACAGCACTAAGCAGGGAGGGGGCCTGAAGGTGGTGAGGAGGGGGCGAGAGCCATAAAGGGGCATGCGGCAGAGAGGAGCCGAGGTGAGCTCAAGGGGAGCAGCCTGGGTGTGAGAGGGAAGCTAGCTGACTTGGGGTAGAGCCGCCAGAAGTCGGCATCAACCTTAGGGACCTGACCTGCGGTAGCTCCACAGGTGGTGGAACTTGGTAGATGTGAGAACTGAGGGACGTGAGCCAAGAGTGGCGGGAGCTGGGAAGTGCGGGCCTGAGGGATGATAGCTCTGCTGCAGTAAGGGAGGTTGGCCAGGAGAGGGTTGAGTAAGGGCCATCAGCAATGCAGAGGTGAGGAAGCTGAGTTCTAGGAAGGGAGGGCCACCAGCCAGTGGAGAAGCAGAGGCATTTTAGCCATGACCAGCGAGGGCAGGGGAGTATTAGCTGAGAGGCTGTTTGTATACACTCTGTCTTCCTCCCTTCCCTTTCCCAAATAGCCTGTCAGTTTGATTTGGTAAAATACCAAATAACAGAAATGATCTGGACATCTGAGAAGCATGTGGTATAATTACCCCTAATCCTAACCACAGCCCTGCCAGGCAGGCAACGTCCCTGCATTACAGATGAAGAGACTCAGGGTCTGAGAGCCTGACTTGCCCAGGATCACCCCGTTCGTAAGCGGTAGAGGCTGCTTTTGAAGTGCGGTCTTTGCCTGCAGTGCCTCTGCCACAGTGCTTTCTAGCGAGGCACTTCCTCAGAGCCATTGAAGGCTGCAGAGGAGCCCCAGCCTCCCTGTAGAGGGGTGCTCTCAACAGCCAGTTTCCTCCACTTGACACTTCTGCTCGCCTCTGCAGGGTAGCTCCCAGGGGGAGGATTCAGTGAGTGGTTCACAGAGAACGTCCAGCATCTACGCACGAGAGGCCCTCATTGAGATCGACTACGGTGACCTGTGTGAGGATTTGAAGGTAAGGGTCAACCATGGTGGGGGAGGGGCGTCTCCCCAGCTTTACAGAGAGCATCAGATGATCTGGGGCCCCTGTGCAGACCGTGGCTAGAGAAAGGGGAGAGCAGGCCAGGGAGGAGGATCAGGTTGAGTCAGTCTCCCTCTCATATGAACATGCAGACACACACATCTCCCACCCCATACCTCCTGTTGCTCCTGCCCCTGCCTACTCTGTCTGCCGCTTTCCTGTGTGTACATGTCTATGCCTAGATAATACACACACAGTCTCCTGTGTGGTGAACAGCTTGGCTCTGTCTCAGGTACTCTTTGTTCCTTGGCCTTCTCTAATCCTGTGTCTTCTCCCCTCCTGGTTGCAGCTGCCGTCTCTGCCAGGCCCCACAGCTACGTCAGGGTACACCCTTCCTCTCCAATCTGCCCCTTCTCAGTGCTCCCTACCCCTAGGCTCAGCCAGAAATCTGAACCGCCTCCTTGGCTCCTCCCTCTCTTACTTTACATAGTCAATTAATGGCCAAGCCCAATTGATTTCCCCTCGAACATCTATTCTACTTTTTTCTGTTTCCACTCTCTCTCACTCATCTCCCATAGACTCCTGCAGGAGCCTCCTAAATGGTTTCTAGTGCTTTCCAACCCATACTTCTTCATATCCAAGAGTGTTTCATTTGGTTTAACTTATCATGGACATACATAGAAGTGAGAATGATACAGTGAACCCAAGGTACCATGACCCAGCATCAACAGCAGTATATGATAAGTCTCCTTACTTCTGCTCTCCACCCCTCCTCTACTCCCAGTCGACTATTTTAAATCAAATACCAGATATTATTGCACCCATAATTGCTTCAGTATGCATACTCTATAGAGTATGCAGACTTAGAAAAACCATAGCATTAAACCTTAAAAAAATTTTTTTAGGGGCCAGTGCCGTGGCTCACTTAGCTAATCCTTCACCTGCGGCGCCGGCATTCCATATGGGCGCCGGGTTCTAGTCCTGGCTGCTCCTTTTCCATAGCTCTCTGCTGTGGCCTGGGAAGGCAGTGGAGGATGGCCCAAGTGCTTGGGCCCTGCACCCACGTGGGAGACCAGGAGGAAGCACCTGGCTTTGGATCGGCGCAGCGCCAGCCGTAGCAGCCATTTGGGGGGTGAACCAATGGAAGGAAGACCTTTCTCTCTGTTTCTCTCTCTCACTGTCTAACTATCTGTCAAATAAATAATAAAAAAATTTTTTTTTAAATTTATTTATTTGAAAGGCAGAGTTACAGAGAGGGAGGTAGGGAGGGAGAGACAGACAGATATCTTCCATCTCCAGATGGCCTCAACGGCCAGTGCTGGGCCAGGCTTAGGCTAGGCTGACTCCAGGAGCTTCTTCCAGGTCTCTGACATGGGTACAGGAGCCCAAGCACTTGGGCCATCCTTTACTGCTTTCCTAGGCACATTAGCAGGGAACTGGATTGGAAGTGGATAAGCTGGGACTCAAACCAGTGCCCACATGAGTTGCCAGTGTTGTAGGTGGTGGCTTAACCCACTACACTATAATGCTGGCCCCTAAATAATGTAATTGCTCTGCATTATAATCTCATGTTTGGTGACTATTAAGATTTTCATGAAATGTCTCATATTTTTTTTTGTTTATGTGTTTAAATCAGGATTCAAGTGAGGTCCATATGTTAAAATTTGTGCTAGTTGTGAGTTTTTATTTATTGAAGAAATTGGATTGTTGGTCTTGTATAATTTTCTGCATTCTGGATTTGGCTGATTTGGTCCCCATTGTGTGGCTTAACATATTCTTTCATTCCCCGTGTTTCCTATATACTGGTGGGCAAATCACCAGGTTTTGATTGGAGTCAACCTTTTTTATTTGATAAGAATATAGGTAGTATTATGTGAACTTCTATTTGCATCACATTAGTAGACATCTGATGTCATTTCTATCACTGTATAATGTTAAATATTCAGCATTCTCTGTGAGCTCTTCTTGCCAAAAACTCAGACGTGGATCTGATCAGCCTACTATATTTACCAATGACAGCTGCCCCTTGGTACCCACAGGGGTGGCGGATTGGTTCCAGGACCTTCAGATAGCAAAATATGAGAATGCTCAAGATTTGCATAAAATGGGTTGTATTTGCATATAACCTACACATTTCATCCCATGTACTTCAATAGCAATGAAAATACTATATAAATAATTGATAGACTGTCTTATTTTGAGAATAATGACCAAAAGAGTCTATGTATGTTCATTACATATGCAATGTTTCCAGATTTTTTTTTTACTGGGTGCTTATGTCAGTCCACTGATAATGGAACCCATGGATACAGAGAGCTGACTATGTAGGAAACACCAGTGCAAGAACAAAACTTTATCTTTTTACAGCAGTGATTCTCAGTGGGAAAGTGGGTATTTACTACCCAGGGGACATTGGACAGTGTCTGGAGACACTCTTGTCACACTCGTCACACCCAGAAATGGGGGGTTACTGCCAGCAAGCAGTAGGTAGACACCAGGGATGGGGCTAAACATCCTATAATGCATAGGGGCAACCTCAGAGGCCACTAATCATGCGACCCAGAGTGTCAGTCGTGCTGAGGTTCAGAAACTGGATTTTAGAGGTGTGTACTGAAGTATTTGTGGCTGAAATGATATGTTTGGGATTTGCTTTCAAATAATTGACTATTTTGGAGTTGGGGAGGGGGGTAAATGGCCGTGTATCCGGCATAAGCTGATAGTTGTTGAAACTGGGTAAGGGGGATTCACTGTCCTATTCTCTGAGTTCCTGTGCATGTTTGATAATTTACATAACACAAGTTAAGAACTGGTCCATTTTTATAGAGTTCTCTCTTTTCCTAAGTTGGTTTCAGAAGCTGTTGGCAATCATTGGCTGGATCTGTTAAGGATTGCAAAGTGGTAATTTTTGAAATTTCATTTTTCCTCCATTTGTTAGTTGGAATTCTAAAAAGAAACACGGTCAACTGTTTCATTCTCTTGAAATACAGTAGTTCCCTCTTATCTGCAGTTTTGCCTTCTGCAGTTTCAGTCACTCATGATCAACCATGGTCTGCAAATATTAAATGGAAAATTCCTTAAATAAACAATACACAAGCTATAAATCATGGGTTGTTCTGGGTAGCATGTTGGATTCTCGCTCTTTCCCACTATATCCCACCAGGAGTAGGAATCCTCTCTTTGCCTAGCATATCCGTACTATATTCACACCCCTGGCTGCTGGTTGGGCACTTAGTTACCAGCTCAGTTGCCACAATATTATAGTACTTACGTTCAAGAAATTCTCGGGGAGCAGCCTAACTCTGCAGTGCCTACATTATTCACCTTTTACATTATCTCATCACGTGGGCATTGTGTCATCTCACATCATCACAAGAAGAGTGAGTACAGTACAGTAAGATCTTTTGAAAGGGAGAGATGGCATTCATGTAACTTTTCTAATACATTGTTGTAAATTGTTCTTTCATTATTAGGTATCTCTTACTGTGCCTAATTTATAAACTATTATAGAGGGTTGGCGTGGCAGTGGGTAAAAGCCGCTGACTGCAATGCTGGTATCCCATATGGATGCTGGTTCAAGTCCTTGCTGCTTCACCTCCCATCCAGCTCCCTGCCAATGCATCTGAGAAAGCAGTAGAAGATGGCCCAAGTGCTTGGACAACCCCACAATCCATGTGGGAGATCCAGATGAAATTCCGGGCTCCTGGCTTCAGCCTGGCCCAGCCCCAGCAGTTGAGACCATTTAGGGAGTGAACCAACTGAGGGAAGAGATTCTCTCTCTCTCTCTCTCTCTCTCTCTCTCTCTCCCTCTCTCCCTCTCTCCCCCTCTCCCTCTCTCCCCCTCTCCCCCTCTCCCCCTCTCCCCCTCTCCCCCTCTTCCCCTTTCTCTCTCCCCCCACTCTCCTCCTGTCTCTCCTTCTATCTCTGTCTCTATATATAACTCTGCTTATCAAATAAAATATTTTTTTTTAAAGATTCATTTATTTATTTGAAAGAGTTACACAGAGGAGAGGCAGAGAGAGAGAAAGATCTTCCATCGATGGTTCACTCCCCAATTGGCCACAATGGCTGGAGCTGCACCAATCCCAAGCCAGGAGCTAGGAGCTTCATCCGGGTCTCCCACGCGAGTGTAGGGGCCCAAGGACATCCCCATATGGGATGCCAGCACTGCAGGCCAGGGCGTTAACCCACTGCATCACAGCGCTGGTCCCTCGAATAAAATCTTCTTAAAAAAACTTTTATATAGATATGTATGTATAGGAAAAAACTTCATATATGTAGGGTTTGGTACTCTCCAAGGTTTCAAGTAACTACTGGAGGGGTCTTGGAACATAGTCCCTGGGGATAACAGGAGACTAGGGTTAGTATAGGAAACATAGGATAAATGTCATTTTCTTTTTCTTTTGGAATAATGAGCTGACTTCCTTTTTCGCCTTTAATAGTAACTGATGGGGGCCGGCGCTGTAGTGTAGCAGGTAAAGTCACTGCCTGTGATGCCGGCATCCCATATGGGCACCAGTTCAAATCCAGCTCCCTGCTAATGACCTGGGAAAGCAGCAGAGGATAGTCCAAGTGCTTGGGTCCCTGCACTCATGTAGGGAGACCCTGATGAAGTTCCTGGCTGCTGTCTTTGGCCTGGCCCGTTCCCGGCCGTTGTGGCCATTTGGGAAGTTTAATAGCAGCTGGAAAATAACTTTCTTTCACCCCCTCTTCTGCCATAACTCTGCCTTTCAAGGAAGCAAATACATCTTTAAAAAACAAAGTGAATGATGATGTTTTAAATTTGTGTTTGTCATAAACTTAAATGTTTAGATATATTAATGTTTCAAGCTGTTGGAGTCATTTTTTTCTTCTTGATGCTTATATTGTCCCATTCTGGGCCAGTGGGAGCCACTTCAAATTGATTTTTTGTGGTGGCTTTAGATTTTTATTATGGAAAAATGTACATGCAAAGGTCTAATAGTAAAATGCTAGTTTTAGGCTATCACCAATTTCAGTAACTATCAATTCATAGCCAAACTTCTTCCATGTGTATCCCTACTTATGATGTCCTCTTTGCTTACTACCAGATGATGCTAAAATAAATTCTGGACATCATATTTCATTTGTAAACATTGCAGAATGTACCTCTAGAAGAAATAGGGGGCTGGCTCTATAGTGTGGTAGGTTAAGCCTCTGCCTGCAGCACTGGCATCCCATGTAGGTGCCAGTCCGAGTCCTGGCTGCTCCACCTCTGATCTAGCTGCCTGCTAATGGCCTGGGAAAGCAGCAGAAAATGGACCAAGTGCTTGGGCCCCTGTACCCACATGGGAGACCCAGAAGCTCCTGACATTACTCTGGCCCAGCCTTGGCCATTCTGGCCATTTGGGGAGTGAACCAATGGGTGGAAGACCTTTCTCTCTGTCTCTTCCTCTCTCTCTAACTCTGCCTCTCAAATAAATAAATAATAATTCTTAAAAATAATTAGAACCATTATGATGGTTCTATAATAATTAATATGATTGGTATTACATTTCCCTGATTGTCACGTGCACACGTATACACACACACATACACACATCCAAACTCTAGAGTTTGGTTGCTTGAGTTGGGATTGTAAATGATTAGATAGATACATATGGGTGATTAATAAAACGATTGATGTTTCTCAAGTTTCATTTCATCAATAGGACCCCATTCCACCTGCTTTTTTTTTTCTCTGCAATATCATTTTGTTGGTGGAGAAATTGCTTCATTTTCCCCAAAGAGTTTTCCACATTCTGTACTTTGCTGTGATGTTTACAGTGTTGTCCTGGGCATTTAGTGCATCAGTTGAGAAACTACTTGGGACACGCACATTTCCATATCAGAGTGCCTGGGCTTGAGTCTTGGCTCCACTTTCAAATCTAGCTTTCCTGTTAATGTACACCCTGGGAGATGGCAGGTGATCACTCAAGTAATTGGATCCATGCCACCCATGGAGGAGACCTGGATTGAGTTTCTGGCTCCTACCTTCAACCTGGCCCAGCCCTGGCTTTTTTTTTTTTTTTTTTTTTTTTTTTTTTTTTGGACAGGCAGAGTGGACAGTGAGAGAGAGAGAAAGAGAGTGAAAGGTCTTCCTTTGCCGTTGGTTCACCCTCCAATGGCCGCCGCGGCCGGCGCGCTGCAGCCAGCACACTGCGCTGATCCAATGACAGGAGCCAGGTACTTCTCCTGGTCTCCCATGGGGTACAGGGCCCAAGAACCTGGGCTGTCCTCCACTGCACTCCCTGGCCACAGCGAACATTTCAGAAGTGAAGTCCTCCTGAAACAAGACAAATATTTCTACTTTCTGTCATTCCTATAAGTGAGTAGTTAGGTAAAGATCAGTTTGTGTAATTTTTAATTTTCTAGTAGCCACATTTTTTAAAGTAAAATGGAAAAGGTGAAATTAGTATTTTTCAACTGGGGTATTTGCTTTGCTATAGCCAGTGCTTTTAAAATAATTATTTATTTGAAAGAGACAGAGAAAGACATAAATCATCCATCCATGAGTCCACTCTCCAAATGCCCACATCAGTCAGGACTGGGCCAGCTGAAGCCGGGAGTCCAGAACTCAATCCAGGTCTCCCACATGGGTGACAGAGACCCAAGTACTCAAGCCATCACCTGCTACTTCCAGGAAGTACATTAACAGGAAGCTGGAATCAGAAACAGAGCCAGGAATCAAACCCAGGCCCTCTGATAATGGGATGTAGACATCTCAAGCAATGTCTTAACTGCTTTGCCAGATGGCCACTCCTAATTCTTTTTTGTTTTTAATATTTATTTACTTATTTGAAAGTCAGTTACACAGAGAAGGAGAGAGAGAGAAAGAGGTATCTTTCATCTGCTGGTTCACTCCCCAATTGGCTGCAACAGTTGGAGCTGCGCCGATCCAAAGCCAGGAGCCAGGAGCTTCTTCCAGGTCTCCCACACGGGTGCAGGGGCCTGAGGACTTGGGCCATCCTCCACTGCTTTCCCAGGCCGTAGCAGAGAGCTGGATCAGAAGTGGAGCAGCCAGGATTCTAACTGGCGCCCATATATGATGCCAGCACTGCAGGCGGTGGCTTTACCCGCTACGCCACAGCGCCGGCCCCATGCTCCTAATTCTAATATTATATTTTATGTTTAGCCTAGTGTGTCCAAGAATGTCATTTCAATGTGTGAACAATATAAAATTATTGATATTTGATGATCTTTTATTGTACTAAGTCTTCCTAATCCTGTATTCAAATCCAGAACATCTTAGTTTAGATGCTAAACTTTCCTCAGAAATACTTGATCTATACTTAGATTTCCTAAAATTTACAGTTGAGAAAGGAGACCCATATACCCAAGTTGTTCCAAATATGCTTAAAAAGTTTTCCAGTAACTGAATTAAGGATCAGTTTTTCAATGTAAATGAACTTAAAATCCCGTAAAATTAAAACTTTCGTTCCTCAGTCGCCCTTACCCCATTTCATGTGCCCAGAGCCTCATGTGGCTAGCAGGGATGGTATTGGACAGCACCAATGTAGAGGCCTGATTAGATGCTAGTCTTTGGGGTTGACTTGTTTGTTGTGGGTGTGGTTATTCACAGGTAATGTAGTTGCTTCCATTAGGAAACACATAACATCTGGGTGCAGGACTTTGTGGTTCCCGGCTGTGATGATCATTACCCAGCTCCATTAATCCGTTGAGGACTGCCAAACAATGATCTTGTTCTGTCATTTCTTTGTTGGCTGGAATACTGTAGAGAGAGAATTGCTATCATTTCGTTCGTTACTCTGCGATACAGTTTGTATAGGAAACGTATCTGCTTGATTGTTTCCCTTTATTCGTCAGTTTACAAAATGATGAGTTGGTTCCTTGGCATTCTCAAGATTTATTCACCGTGTTATTTTCCTTTGATGTGTTTGAGTCTGTTGTGGTTATTAGCCCTCTTAGTGCTCACTTATCCCATCTTTGACTTGTGAGTCATTTTGACACAACCTTGTAGTCTTTAATATCCTCCTTGCTTTCTGATATGTCTGGGCTCATCTTCGACATTTCCCACCCTAGACCCGGAATCAGCCATTTCTCTGAGAAGCTGACTTCTTTTAGTGGGAAATGCTATAATTTAGCAACTGCCATCTAGATAATGGAGTGATCATGACTGTTGGGGGTTGGTCAGTGCTTCTAGAACTTTTCAGTAGCTTGGGCTACGAAATACATTTTTTTATTTTGAAGGAAAAATGTGTCATAATGAGTTCATATTGATACTTTCAATTGAAATCGTACCGTTCACAGCTTAACATTGATTTTGTGTTTGAGTCTCCAGTGATTCTTGCTGAAAATCTCGGTTCCTAGCAACACTAACATAGTAACCTATTTACTTTATCCTATCCTGTATATAATAGTTTGAAAATCACATTAAGATATTATTAGTATCAGTTTGATTATTAAGTGCAGTTTTAAATAGCTTCAAAATTTCCTTGATGTTCTTTTTATCATAAGCTAAATGCTCATTGAGCATGTATAGTCTTTTTCCTGTGTTTTAAAGTAATTTGAAAGAATTCTTTGAATGTTCAACCAACTTAATATATAGATTTCTTTTACTTTGTTTTCAAATTTTTAGGGATTGTTCATGTTAGCATTTTGACTTGTTCTTTTCCCAACTTATAATATTAAAATATTCTAAATCTATAGCATAGTTGAAACAACAGTGAACACCCATACACCTTTCACCTTATTTTCATCAATGAATATTTTACCACATTGAGATTCTTATCTCTAGTTCTTCTCTCTCCACTCTCTACTACATTCACTTTTTTTTAAGTCAAAAGACAGGGGAACAGAAAGGGAGAGATCTTCTTCCATCCTCCAATTGAACTCCCCAAATGTCTGCAACAGCAGGGACTGGGCCAGGGCAAAGCCAGCCTGGCACTTCATCCAGGTCTCCCATGTGGGTGGCAGGAACCCAAGCACTTGAGCCATCACCTGCTGCCTCCCAGGGTCTGCACTAGAATAAATAAATCAGAAAAAGAGCTGCAACACGAACACAGGCCCTCCAGTATGGGATGCGGGGCTCCTAAGTGGCATCTTAACCACTGTACCAAATGCCTATCCCTGAGCCTTTTGAAGGAAGTATAGACCTTATGATACTTCAACCCTAAATTCTTCAGCATGCTAAGAACAAGGGGTTCTCATATAGCCACGATTCCACATTATACCTAAGAGAATAAATATTATTTAGTATTTAATCCATGTTTGAATTTTCCTAGATGCTTCAAGAGTATTCATAGACCCTCTCCCCCCTACACACTTTGGTGGAACTAGGATCAAGTCAAGATTTATTGAATTGCTTTTGGATTTTTTATGTCTCCCCCACCCACTCACCCCTTCTGTCTCTAAGTATTTGAGAGAGAAGAGAGATATATCTTTCATCCACTGGTTCATTCCCAACATGCCTGCAGTAGCTCAGGACAGGGCTAGCCTGAAGCCAGGAATTGGGAACTTAGTCTTGGTCTCTTGTTTGGGTGGCAGGGACTAAGTCACTTGAGCTATCACCTGGTGCCTCCCAGGGTGTGTGCTGGAATCAGGAGCAGCATGGAAACTCTACCCAAGGACTAAGACCCAGGCACTCTGAAGTAGAATGCAGGCCTCCCAGGCGGCATCGTAGCTTCTAGGCCAAATGTCTGCCCCTTTAATTTCTGTTAATGTGAAGGAGTCCCTTCACTTTCTTGGATGGTACTGATTTCTGAAGAGTCGATGTGAACTCACATGGAAAACGTACCGCATTAGAGACTTGTTAGTTTCTTTGTAGAATGTATCATTTAACCTATTTTTCCAACCCTTCTATCTCCTATAAATTAGAAATTACATGTAGTCTGGGGATCAGTGGGTTTTTTTCCTTGGCAAGAGCTCTGCATTCATGAGACACCACGTACCTTGTACTGCACCTGCCAAGAAGTGCTTCCTATCATGAGTGCCCACTGTTGGTGGTGCTGAGTTGTTAAAATGTTAATTGCCAGGTTCCTGAATGCTTCGTGTATACTTTTGCATTTGACATTAATTAATAAGTAATCTTTGGGGTGATGTTTTGGCATCTTGCGAATATGTTGTTCCCCAACAATATTTTTACCCCTAAATTCATGCATTTTCACTTAATTTTATTTTTTAAAGATGTATTTATCTATTTGAAAGACAGTTATATAGAGAGAGGTAGAGACAAAGAGAGAGAGGTCTTCCATCTGCTAGTTTACTACCTAAATGGCCGCAACAGCTGGAGTTGAGCTGATCTAAAGCCAGGCACTTCTTCCGGGTCTCCCACATGGGTGCAAGGAGTTGGGCCATCTTCTGCTTTCCCAGGCCATAGCAGAGAGCTGGGTCAGAAGTGGAGCAGCCAGGACTCAAACCAGTGCCCATGTGGGATGCTGGCACTGCAGGCTGGGACTTTAACCCACTGCCCCACAGAGCAGGCCCCAACTTTTTTTTGTTTCTTTTATTTATTTGAAAGAGTTACAGAGAGAGGTAGAACCAGAGAGAGAGAGACAGAGGTCTTCCATCTGCTGGTTCACTCCCCAAATGGCTGCAGCAGCTAGAGCTGAGCTGATCCAGAGCCAGGAGCTTCTTCTGGGTTTCCATGGGGGTGCAGGGGCCCAAGGACATGGGCCATCTTCTACTGCTTTCCAAGGCCATAGCAGAGAACTGGATCAAAAGTGGAACAGCTGGGATTTGAACCGGTGCCCATATGGGATTCTAGTGCTACAGGCCAGGGCTTTAACCCACTGCACCACAGCACCAGCCCCTACCCCCTACACTTAATTTTTTTTTTTAAGATTTGTTTATTTCTTTGAAAGGCAGAGGGAGAGACAGAAAGAGATATCTTCCATCAGCTGGTTTACTCAGCAAATGACTACACAGCCAAGGCTGGACCAGGCCGAAGCCTGGAGCCTGGAACTCCATCTTGGTCTCCCATGTGGGTAGCTGGAGCCCAAGCACTTTTCCAGGTGCATTAGCAGGAAGTTGGACCAGAAAGAAGTGACTGGGAATGGAACCAGCACTTCAGTATTGGATGCCAGTGTCACAGGCAGCAGATTATTTTGCTGTGCAACAACACTGACCTTGGTTTAATTTTGTTTTATAGTTATATAACATCTTCATGTTGTTCTAAAACCAAATGTATGAAAGAAGGTACTTGAAGAGAACCTTTAACTTCTCTTTCTACCCCTTTTATCTCTCTTTGTAGGTAATCCTTTAATTAGTTTTTGGATTATCCCTTTTTGTTGTTTAAAATACAAATATAATCATATTCCCTCTTCAATAAAAGAGCATACTGTAGTATGCCTTTCATATTTCACTGAAAAACCTGTCCTGGATACCGCTCCACAGTGGTGTACAGAGAGCTTCAGAAAGGCTTGGCTTTCAGAAATCGTTCTGTACGTGTGTTTCCTTGCCTCCCTCAGGAGAAAGTCTCCCCAACACATTTGTGTACATGGTAATCTGTATACATATAGTTACTACTACTGCTATGTTGCTTTCTTGAGTTTTTTGCTTTTGAAGCAAAGTTTCAAGTTCATTACCCTTTTTGAAAAATTCTTGTCATTTTATTTGAAAGGCACAGAGATAGATCTTTTCCTCTGCTGGTTTATTCCCCAAATATCTACAACCACCATGGGTAGACCAGGCTGAAGCCAGGAGCCTGGAACTCCATCTGAGTGTCTCACGTGGGTGGCAGGGGCTCAAGCACTTGCGCCATCTTCCTCTACTTTTCCAGGTGCCTCAACCAGTAAGCAGCTGGATTAGAAGCACAGTGTAGCCAGGGCTCAGCACCAGGCACGGTGGTAAGGGATGCAAGCATCCCTCTCAGCAGCTTAACCTGCTGTGCTACCGTGGCTGCCCCTAAAGAAGTGTTGACTAAAAAATGGCAGAAAGGCACAAACCCAGGCATTTGCTGCAATATCCATAACACCTTAAACCAAATTCAGGTGAGATTTGCTCAGCTCTAATGATCAAAGCAGAAAATATGAGTTGACTTAAACACTGTGATGCTGTAAGTCGAGTCCAGGGCAGCCTGTGTGGGAGCCTCGAGGTCACCCTGGGATGGTGCTGGCTCCTGGCCTGGGCTGACAGCCAGAGAGGGGCACCACCAGCTGCTCCTCCTGAGACACAGAGAGGTTGGCAGAGCCTGGGGGGAAGGGCTAGAGATGAGAAAGCCGCGTCAGCCTGTTATTTCCAGCCATGGTGGGAATGGTTATGTGGGTAGGAGGATCTGGTGGAAAGAGCCGACTTGGGGAAGAACCTGAATTTGCCCAGAAGCAAGGCACCCAAGCCCCATTTGGTCCCTCATCTCTGTGGGGAGGCCTGGGCACAGGAGCAAGGCCCTTCCTGATGTCGTGGGTCCTGGGGCTTACAGGATGCCCAGGCTGAGGAGGAGATCAAACAGGAGATGAACACACTGCAGCAGAAGCTGAATGAGCAGCAGAGTGTGCTTCAGCGTATTGCTGCCCCCAACATGAAAGCCATGGAAAAGCTGGAGAGTGTCCGCGACAAGTTCCAGGAGACCTCTGATGGTAAGAGTTGCCCCTGTACGGGGGGCCCAGGGCGAGGGCAGGAGGCTGCAGCCATGCTCCTGTCTCTGACATACTTCGTGACGTAAGACTTCCAGGAACCCTACGTGGTGGGGCCACCAAAACTGTGGAAAACTGCTGAGGTCAGGGTCAACAACTTACCCAAGGCTACACAGCTGGTTGCTGGTAGGGCCCGGGGAGGGGTGGTGGTGGTCCACACTTACATGTCTCTAGGCCCCAGTTTCTTCTGCGTTGTATCTGGTGGCTGACACGCTGGGTGCAGAGCCATGTGGGGTCCTCTCTGTATAACCCTCTTCAGGCATTCCTCTCCCTCTGTGGGATGTGTCTGCTCTGGGTCGTCATTTGCAGATCATTCTTGCCAGGGTTTAGTCCTCTGCCCTGGCAGAGCCAAGGCCCTGAGGGGTCCTCTCTTTTTCCTTCTGGCAGAGTTTGAGGCAGCCCGAAAGCGAGCAAAGAAGGCCAAGCAGGCATTCGAACAGATCAAGAAGGAGCGCTTTGACCGCTTCAATGCTTGTTTTGAATCTGTGGCTACCAACATTGATGAGATCTATAAGGCTCTGTCCCGCAACAGCAGTGCCCAGGTAGGTTGGAGCCCCTTACCTAACCAACTCCACCCAGCTTCAGTTGGCCTTCCCCTCCAGGCTTCCTGTCTCTAAGCCATCATGCAGGCTCAGGTCTGGATCCTAACCTGTCTGTCTTGACCCAGGCATTCCTGGGTCCTGAGAACCCAGAGGAGCCCTACTTGGATGGCATCAACTACAACTGCGTGGCTCCTGGCAAACGCTTCCGGCCTATGGACAACTTGTCAGGAGGGGAGAAGACAGTGGCAGCTTTGGCTCTGCTTTTTGCCATCCACAGGTAAGGCTGCCTCCCAAGGCAGTTGACCGAGAGATTCAGCTGAAGCCACCAGAGGCCCTGGGGCCCAAGGCTTGCAGAGATCTGCAGAGGTGAAGATGTTCTGGTGGGATCTGGATTGCGTCCCCATTTCCCTACTGACGGCAGCAGCCCTGGCCCTGGTCTTCCTGGACCTGTCTTCCCCATCCCCCCTCACCCCCTCAGCATGTCCTCACTGGCCCTTGCCTGTTTTCAGTCCCACCTTCAGGCTTCTGCTTACAGGGTTGCTAGCTAGTGAGCCCTTTCCATGCAACTTTAGCTTTACCCTCACCTTCCACCTCTGCGCACCTCCGCATTCTCCTCCCTTTCCTTTAGGACACCGTCTTTGACCACTCTGGCATACCCTGCCCTCCCCCTCCTGAATGCCAGTAGTACTTGAGCCTGACCCCCAGCACGTAGTGCTCAGTGTACAGCGTCAGCCCGTGAGCATTTCTTGAGTGCTGCTGTGTGTCAGACCCCCTGGAGGGGTTGGGCATACAGATGAGTCACATGGTCTCTGGCCTAGAGGAGCTCACATGTCTTAAGTGGAAGCCAGACATGTAAACAGGCAGCGTGCCAAGTGCCCAAACTGAGTGAGCATGGGTACCATGGCTGCACAGAGGAGGTAACACCTAACCCAGTGTTGGGGGAGGCTGTGGGTAGGCCAGGGAAGGCTTTTAAGGGTAGGCAGCACTTGGAGCAGGAGATGTAAAGACTGAGAAGTTTGCCTGTGGGACCAGCAGGCATTTTAGGCTTACAGGTACAGCACATGCAGTGGCAAGAAGGCACAACAGCGTGGCGTGTGTTGGGCTGGACCTCTGGGGAGCTTGGTCAGTGTGGCCAGATCCACGGACAGCTTTGTTTTCCCAGCCAGCTAAGAAGCTCCTGAAAAATCCATGTTCTCCCAGATCCTGGAGCACAGGGCTGGGTGCAGAGGCGGCCTCTGTTGACATACTGGCCTTTGGCAGCTCAGGCAGCATTGAGGCCTAGGTTGTTCAGTCTCAGAAGAAGTGGAGGGGGAAGCTGGCCTGTTGGATGGGCCCTGGGGCTGTCCCACCCCGCCTTGCCGCCCCTCCCCCCTCAGTGTCAGCTCACCTACTGGTTCCCTCCCAGCTACAAGCCAGCCCCCTTCTTCGTCCTGGATGAGATCGATGCTGCCTTGGATAACACCAACATTGGCAAGGTGGGTGCAAGGAAAGTGGGGCCTGGGAGGGAGACCCCAGGTTGGGGCTGGATTGCAGGGAGCCAACTCCTGAGTGCCCCACCTGCTCCTGCTGCCTGTATTCTGTGCCCTGGTGGCTGGGCCCAGGGTCCTCCACACACTGTGGTAGTTGATAGCTTCCTTCTCTGTTTCTCTTCCTCCCCCTCCCCACCTTACCACCCCACACACCACACCTACTGGTTCTGACTGAAAAACACAGGGGTGCATTAGGGCTTAAGCTCTGCTAAGTGCCTGGTGGCCCCTCCCACAGGTAGCAAATTACATCAAGGAGCAGTCGACTTGCAACTTCCAGGCCATCGTCATCTCTCTCAAGGAAGAGTTCTACACCAAGGCTGAGAGCCTCATTGGAGTCTATCCCGAGGTAGGGCGGGCCAGGCTCAAGAGCAAGCCCTACTCCCTACCTGACTCCCCAGGGCAGGAAGGGAAGGCTGCGATGGAGGGACAAGGGGGCGGGGGAGCATAGGGAACCAGGTCCTGAACGGCCATCTGGGCTTGTTGGAGCCCTGCCCTGGAAGCTTAGCCAGCCCAGCTGGGCAGGGCCGTTGCATTTGGGGACAGGGTGTGGAGAAAGGAGGAGAGTGCAGAGGTAGTAGGCAGGGAGAGAAGGTGCGTGGGGCCGAGCACATCCTCTCACACCCAGAGAGTACCATTGCCTGGGCTTTGGGCAGGTATGTAGGGAGGAGGGTTTGAGATCCCCTGGTCTTAGGGCACCAGGCCCCTCTCAGTTCTCTCCTCACAATTTTATTTTTTCTTTTTCTCCCTCCTCCTTCAGCAAGGGGACTGTGTGATCAGCAAAGTCCTGACCTTCGACCTCACCAAGTACCCAGATGCCAACCCCAACCCCAATGAGCAGTAACAGTAGTTTCTGCCCTCTGCCCTGTCTGGATCCCTAAACTGCCCCTCTGCCAGTCTTTGGATATTTGTGGCTCCCAACCTTCCCTTACCTTCTAGCCCTGTTTGGTGTAGTCATGGGATTTAGCACTGCTATCAAGCGTGAAGAGGAACAGAGATGATGTTAGGTCTGGAGCAAAAAGTCATGAGCCACAGGGAGCATCCTGGTCTCTGAAAGGAGGCGCTGAGCTGAGCTGGGCTGAACAGGACCATCTGTCTGTCTTCCCCTGCCCGGACCCTCCCCCCCCCATCCATACTCATGGGTCCCTTGGGTATTTTGCCCACTTTATGTGTGGGTGTGTGTGGATGTGTGTTCACCTGTGTGCATGTGTGTGCAGAAAAATAAAAGATACTGGAGACTGTTTTAGAAGGAGCCTAGGATGAATTTGACTCCAAGAGCACTTAGGATGACAGCACTCCAGAGCTGGACAAAGGTGCTCCAGGCCTCCTAGGAGTCCTCAGCAGTCACCTGAAGCTGTCCTCACTCACTCACTCACTCACTCGTGTGTTCATTCACTTGTCTGTTCGTCAAACACATATGGAGTGCCCTCTGTGCGACTGTGTGCTTGGAATTGAGAGTTGAACCATGCATGCTCTCTGTCCTGGTAAGGAGATACAATGGGTTCATGAATTACTGGGGTTAGCTGAACGTTGCTATGTGCTTTGAATATGAGAAGAGGACAGTTACGTCCAGGTAATTGGTAATTGTCACATTTAAGCTGGACCTTGACAGACTGGTAGGGTTTTAGTTAGGCACTGAGATCAGAACAAAGGGCTCTGGGAACAGTTACGGGTTCTGGTTCCACTTTTCATCAGTTTGACGCTGGGCAAGTCGTTTGGCCTTGCTGTGCCTCACTTGTCTCATCTGTAAAATGAGGCTGAGAATATTACCTACCTCATAGGATTTAACGATGTCAAGCTCCTCACTGGAGGCCTTATCCTTGTGTGGAGCCCACTAGGTGCCGACCTCTCAGAATACAAGCCTTCTCATGCCTGGGCTTCCGAGGGTTTCTCATCCTGGCCGTTAGGGACAATCTGAGATGTTGTAAATGCCCTGGTAACTGGGAGAGTTCCAGGGCACTGATGAGGTTTACCTGGTAAGTGGAGGGCCGGGGTAAACCTATAGCTTCAGCCATGGATGATAACCAGGTGCCTGGGCTCCAGCCTGGGTTATGAGGAAGCAGGGAAGAGGTAGCCTGGGCCACATCCCAGCCTAACGCACGTGAGACTCCTCTTAGGGACTCCCCTCCTGAGCTAGAAGGACCATGCAGTGGCAGTAACGCCTGGCACGAGGGCTTCAGCCTTTATCGCTTGTACACATCAGACTTTGGTCTTGTCTGTATATTTGTCGTTTAAGTTGAATCGGTTCCAGTTACCTAAGTAATGCAGGAATCCATTCTCCTTTTAAGCAATTAGATTGTACAGACAAGGGACAAGACAAGCCTCATTCAGCTACCGACTACTCCCCCCTCCCGCTCCTCCCCACCCTGTCCCTTCCCTGCTGTTATACTTCATTTAGACTTTGTTTTAACATTCTTACATAGATAAGTTCGTTGGAAATACTGTGTTTAATGCGTATGGCATATTGAATTGTTCTGCAGTTTGCTTGCTTTGCCTAACAATGTGTTTGAGATCTATGCATGTTGCTAAGTGTAGATCATTCCCTTCTCTGTAATTGCTGTATGGATCACCATATGACCCTACTGCATTTTACTATCCATTTCTCTAGGGTGGACATTAAGACTGTTTTTAGTTTTTCCTATTACAAAATAATACACAGGAATATCCATATACCTGTGTGAAAGTGTGTGTGAGTGTGTGTGTGTGAGAGAGAGAGAAGGGGTGAGGGGAATTATTCCTCGTAATGGAATTGTGAAGTCAGGAATGTATATGTTTGTTTTTCAGAGATAACTTCCAAATTGCCCTCCTGTAGTATTTACTCAGTATTTTTTTCTTGAGGTGTTCTGAGGTCTCCCATTGATTGTCATCTACATCCGCTTCACCCTAAGTAGTAATAGCTGTGAAGTCACAGGTTTGATGTGCTATGTATGTATTTTTCTAATACATATTAAAAGGTATAACTATCGAAATACATTTGTCTGTCTTCAACCAAAGAAGTCACATACCAGCAGTGGTACATCTACCATAAGTTGGCCAAGGCTGTTAATTTAGGGCTCAGACGTGGCCCAAAGCATAGCTGTGGAGACTTGGACAGGTGACCCGACCTGAGCCCCAGGGTCCTTATAAAAGGAGATGACGCATACTTGCAGCACTGCAGGGAAGAGTACCTGAGATAGATTTGGAGTAGTTTCCTGGCATGTAGATCACAGTTTATTTTTTTAAAGATAGATAGCAATTTCTGTTCTCCCCACTTTACAGTTGAGGGAACTGAGGCCAGGAAACGTTGAATGACCAGATAACAGCATGGGTTTGAGCCCCAGTCCTCCAGTCATGCTAGGGTTTTCTCCATTATAGAGATGGTTATTCACCTTGGCTGTACAGAGTCATTCGCAAAACTGTTCCCTGTTTTTAAAAATCAGCAATATGTTCACAGATACCAAATAGTATAGAGTAAAATGAAACAGAATAGCACAGAAGAGCTTACAGTGAAAAGTGGCAGTTCCTAGCTCCACCTCCACATCCAGGGGACATGGGGATCGGGCCCCATCATTGGAACTCTGATTCAGTAGGTGTGGCTAATAACCCAGACAACTAACCCTACCTCACGGGGTCTGAAGGATTACATGAAGTGCCTTGGGCTAAGGCCTTGGGCCACAAGAACACAAATGCTACAGAGGCGCTTCGGGGGCTTCAATCCTGAGGAGGGGGTAGGGGAGATGCGGTGGTCTGACCAGGACTCTGTAGTGTCAGAATCTAGACTCTGGGTCTCCTTACTGCTTGCCCACTGCCTCCTGTGATTCTGGGCAATCGCTGTGTTGCACGCCAGGAACACAAAGGACGAGTCAGATCCTTATCCTGCCTTTGAGGCATCCACTGTCTAACTAGGGGGGCAATTTGAGAGATAGCTGCTGACCACAAGGTCTGATCAGCACTCTCGCGGCAGCACAGGAGGGGCATCTAGCTTAGGTGGGGATTCAGGGAAGGCACCTCTGACAGTGACCTCTAAACTGAGACTGGAGGGACTGGTAGTAGGGATTAGCCAGTTAAGGAAGTAGAAAGGATTTCCAAGTAGTGGGAAGACCAGCAAGGCAATCGCAGAAATACTGAAGCCCAAATCCCCGGGATGGAGGAAGAGCAGTGAAAAAAGCCATTCGGGAGGCGGGGTGGGTCCTGTCCCTGGCTGTGGGGTTCAGATTAACCTTGAGGGCTAGTATGATTTCCAGGCCAGCTGTACATGGGAAAGCCGTGGGGCATTCTAGGCCCATCCTCTTAAAAACATGCAGTTGCAGGAGGTCAAGTGGGGCCTTGGGAGCTTGACTTTAGGGTGTAGCAAGTTTGGCAACCACAGCTTGAAGACAATGGAGGGGCCTTAAAGCTGTTTGGAGACAGGGCAGGGGCGGGTGAGGACCCCGTATCAGATGTCAGTTGAACAAGCCTGCTCTGGCCAGCCAGCCTATGAAGAAACAGGTCAGGATAGATACCAGTATATCCCCTGCAAAAAGCATAGTGCCTCACACTAAACAGGCACCCAATAAAGATTGTGAACGAATGGACACATTGTGAGGGAGAACGTGCAGTGGAGACTGGTGAGGAGGCCTGGAGGCCTGCCCTAGGGCAAGGGCAGCAGGAATAGATTGGAGGTGACAAGGGGTAGGCTCTTAAGGGAAGGTGAGGAACTGGACGTGGTGTGGAGGGTGCCTGAGGCAGCAATGAGTACCCGTGAGTATCCAGAACTCCTGCCCTGTCCCGGTGGTGTCTTCCTCATCCATCTCCGAGTCCGAGTCTCCTAGCTGCCCCCTCAGTTCCGTTGACTGTTCCGTGCAGTTCTGAGTGGTTTCCCACTCCCCCTCCCAGTCATTGAGCCAAGCATCCAATTCAACGAACATTGCCTAAGCCCCTCCTGTGCAGTGGGGCTCTTCCAAGCCAGGACTCCGGCTCCCTCCTTCCTACCTCAAGAGGTGATTTGAGGGCTTTGCCAGGTAAGCCTCACATCTCTCCTACAATAGCATACAGTGAGATGCCCTAAGGGAACTTAGGGACTTTGTCCAACCCTCTCCTGAGGTCCTCAGGGAGTTAACTGCCCAGTGTCTCACTACTAGAAAGTGTTGGAGCCAGAATTGAAACCTAAGTTCCCTTCCCACATCACCTCTTAGAGCCTTGCTCTTGATCTATCCCAGTGCAGATCAGGACAGGCAGAAGTGGTCGGGGTAAAGGGGTTCTGGGTGAGCTTTGAAGGGCATAGTGTACAAGACAGGCCAAACAAGATGCTTGCCGATTGCAGTACCCATTTAGGGAAGTCCGTGGCAAACTGGCCATGCCTACAGCCCCTTCCAGAGGGTTTCTTTAACCTAGGTTGCCACCCTCTGTAAGGTGACCCCACAGTCCTTGCCACAAATGGCCAGGTTGAGATGCATAGCTGCCTATGCTGGACTGATGCAGGAACTCCACCTCATAGGGCACATATCACACGGTGAGTGCGTGAAACAATCAGATCTTTCAGGGAGGACGAATGAGGTGTTCGGAAGAAGCAAATGATCAAAAGTTCATGAGGCAGAAGTGATGGTGGATGTGGGCTAACCAGAAACAACAGCAAAAGAGAAAGCTGCAGAAATCATAAGACAGCAGAGCTCATGAAACGTTTGTATCGTGTGATCATGGGGCCACAACGTAGCCGAAGCCATGAAGCGGCAAGGCAGCAGTGGCCAAATGGATACAGACGCAATGAAGCAACAGGAGCCGTGAGGAACAGAAACCGTGAGACAAAACAGATCCATGAAGCTGCAGAAGGCTTGAGTAGACAAGATCCACGAGGCAGCAGAAGCCATGAAACGGCCAGAGCCACAAGGTCACCAGGACCCCGTGGTAGCAGGGCAGCGACAATTGAAGAGGCAGCAGGCGTTACGAGGCGAGCAGAAGCTACGACACAGAAGCCATGGAGTAATAGGACCTGAAGCCCCAAGCACCATGAAACTGCAGGAGCCAGCGGAGGACCTAGAAGCTGTGAGGCAGCACCAGCCATGGGGCTAGCAACGAGGGAGGCAGAAGTTAGTCAGTAGCAGTAGGAGGAGTATAAATACAGCCAGAAAGTAGTTGAGTCACCATTTTGGGAAGCACTAGAGAAGGGAGCAACAGATGCCTGCCGCGGAGGGGGTGACAAAATAAGCCAGGCTCTAGAGCTGCCTTTGGATCATGAACTGTTTTCAAGTTTTGTTCTTCCGTGAGGCTGCCTGTGTAGCTGTTCTCGTCTTGCTTATTTCCTTGTGACTGCTTTAATAAATCCACATCGTTAACTTGAGTATGTCTCTGCTCTTTGTAATCTAAAAGGTGACCATGATGCTGTGCAGCTTAGATGGGTGGAGAGCAAGGTGGAAGGTCTTCCTGGTGGGTTTCAAGCAAGACATAGTGGTGGGAGGACATTCTCTTGCCCTCCCTGGGTTGGGCCTTTTTGTTCATTGAGTTAGTGGCTTGCTTTTTCTCATTCATTGACTTAGTCACAAGCTAACTTGAGCAGGCTTCAAAAAGTTCGTGGGAAATGAATGAAAAAGTTTATGGTAGATGGCCGGCACCATGGCTCACTTGGCTAGTCCTCTGCCTGCGGTGCCGGCACCCCGGGTTCTAGTCCTGGTTGGGGCGCCGGATTCTGTCCCGGTTGCTCCTCTTCCAGTCCAGCTCTCTGCTGTGGCCCAGGAGTGCAGTGGAGGATGGCCCAGGTGCTTGGGCCCTGCACCCGCATGGGAGACCAGGAGGAAGCACCTGGGTCCTGGCTTTGGATCGGCACAGCGCACCAGCCATAGCAGCCATTTGAGGGGGGAACCAACAGAAAAGGAAGACCTTTCTCTCTCTTTCTCTCCCTAAAATCTGCCTGTCAAAAAAAAAAGTTTATGGTGATGTAAAAAAAAAATTTGAAATTCATGCAGTTTTGTCGTAATGCACATTTTCCATAAACTTTGAAGACCCTTTTGAGTGAGCACTTACTACTACAATTGTTCATTCATATATTCACTTGCACATCATTTTCCCATGCACTCATTCAGAAAGCATATGTTGAATTCCTGCAATGTGTGAGGCCCTATGCTAGGTTCTGGGCATAATATACTCTACCCTGTATTAATTCAGTCTAATTGGAGACTAACTAAGCAGACACATATACTCGAAGTGCCAAATGATATAAGGGCAGGCTAGATGAAGTGAAGTGAGTATACTCTCTGCGTGGAAGGAGTACTCAGGAAAACTTTATAGAAGGGGGGAATATTTGAATTGAGTTGTGAAAGAAGGGTTGGTGTTTGCCAAATGGAAAGGGAGGAAAGAACTTCCAAGCAAAGGAACTGTCTAAGCAAAAATATGAAGAGTAGGAATGCACGTGGATTTTTGTGGGGACTCTGCATTGTCCCATGTAGTGGAAGAAGTAGGGAAAGCCATGCAATCAAGCTTTACTTTGACCTTGTAGAGCAATTCAGGAAGCTGGACAAGATTTTGAGAAAGGAAACTGACATGATCAGCTGTTGGGAAAGAAGGTTTGGGGCATGAAACACTGCCCTCAATGCACTTGAAGTAATAATTAGAAGCATGAGAGGATTTAGGGGAGCTCCTGAGAAGAGGGGAAGATGTTCTACAAGGGACCAGGAAGACTTGGAGGAGGTGGACTTCGAACTGAGCTTAAAGAATAGGAAGGATTCTAACTGGTGGAGATGAGGAGGGAGGGTTTTCCAGGCCTGGAAAACATGAAAACAAGCAAGGACGTGATCTAGCTATATCATGTTTGGCCTAACAAATAGTTCAGTTTGCAGTAGAGCCTGCATTTGAACATGGAGAGAGGAAGGGAGATTGTATGGTTTCCCAGACTATATTTTGCTATAGTAGGTCTGGAGGAACAGGGGAACTTGGGGGGGGGGGGCGGGGGAGAGTTGTGGGCAGGAGTGGCCTTTTTGAGCTTTTAAAAATTGCTGTTTCTCGAATGTTCATTTAAAAATGGGAGTAATGCATGTGTAGTATTTAGAAAAATCAATAAACTCAAGTCAGTACAGAAGGACTTAGGAAATGTAGGAGTCTACTGCCCCAAAAAGCCTCACCCCTACTCTGACTTTAGCAACCATTGTTATTGTTGTCTCCATACCTAAATAATGTGCTATACAGGCATTTTTTTTAACTTTCAGACATTACCCCTTGATGTCTTGTTATGCAGATGGGGATTTAGATTATTTATACCAGGTTCAACTCCTTCCTGCTTCTCAGTATAATTTAGCTTATTCTAAAATTTAAGTAACTCCTTTATTTCTTGATCCACGACCTAGAGAAAGTATTTATTGACCTGATCTTTTAGCCCTGTACCCCACTGTTAATCGTCCAATTTCTGTCACTTGTCTTTTATATTGTCAAAACTGAAAACGTTAAATCCTATAAACTGAATTGTGTGTGTATGTGTCTGTGTCTGTGTGTTTGCTGGAGTTAGGTTCTGAACATTGAAAACTAATAAACAGCTCTTAATATGACTAAGTATTCTTCATTTTAGAGCCAAGCAATGTACTTTTATTTTTCTCTTGTATCAGCTTTTTCTTTTTCCTGAAGTTTCTGATATTTTTTCTCTTTCACTATTTTACTTAATCATGTATTCTATAATTTTTCTTTAAAAAGTCTCTTTACATTAGGAATTCTGTCAAGTCAACTTTTTTGCCCCACAGGAGACTTTCTTTCTGGAGTCCATCATTCCCTTTTCAAATCTGGAGTAGTTGCTGTCTAAGGCCTGATGCATAGCTGTCATCTTGGGATTTCCCTTTACTGCTTTCTGTGGTTATATCCACTATTTACTGATTTCTAGAGATTTTGTTTTATTTGTTTGCCTGTTTTGACATTGTTTTATGGAGCACATCCTCAAGAAACTTTCTCAAAAATATTTTGTTTGAAATAGACTTCCTGAGTCTTTGTGTGTCTGAAAGTATTTTTATTCCACCTTCACCTTTGACTATAAAGTTTGAGATTCAGCTTCATTTTCCTTCTGAACTTTGAAGTCATTGCTTCAGTTTCTTCTAGCACCCAGTTTTAATAATAAGAAATCCCATTATCAATCTGAGTCTCATTGCTTTATAGATAATTTCCCCCATTGCTTTTTGCCTCTCTTTTTGGGATCCCAAGAACATAAATATTAGATTTTTAAAAAACATTCTCACAGGTCCAGGGGCTCTGTTCTTTTTTTCCCCTCAGTCTATTTTCTCTGTTTCCCAGACTGCATAATTTCTATTGTGTGTCTCCAGGTTAACTGATTCTTTCCTCGGTCCTCTCCATTTTGCTATTGCCCATCCATTGAGGTTTTTGTTTTATTTTTTATTCTTCCGTTCTTAATTTTCCATTTTATTCTTTAAGTCTTCTGTTTCTTTGCTGACAGTTTCTACTTTTTCACTGGTTTTAAGCATGTTCCTGATTATTGAGACATTTTTGTAATGGCTCCTTAAAAACTTGTCAGATAATTTTAACACCTCTTTCTCACCTTGATATTGGTGTCTGTTGAGTGTCTTTTCTCATTCACATTGAGATTTTCTTGGCTCTTGATATAATGAGGGATTTTTATTGAAAACTGGACATTTGGGGGCCAGGGCCGTGGTGCACTGGGTTAATCCCCCGCCTGCAGCGCCGGCATCCCATATGGGCACCGCGTTCTAGTCCCAGTTGCTCCTCTTCCAGTCCAGCTCTCTGCTGTGTCCCGGGAAGGCAGTGGGGGATGGCCCAGGTGCTTGGAGCCCTGCACCCGCATGGGAGATCAGGAGGAGGCACCTGGCTCCTGGCTTCGGATCAGCGTGGTGCCAGCCATGGTGGCCATCTGGGGAGTGAACCAACGGAAGGAAGACCTTTCTCTCTATCTCTCTCTCTCACTGTCTAACTCTGCCTGTCAAATAAATAAATAAAAAATCTCAAAAAAAAAAAAGAAAATAAAGCTGGACATTTTTGGTCTTTTAAAAGATTTATTTATTTATTCAAAAGTCAGGAGTTAACACAGAGAGAGAGACAGAGATAAAGATCTTCCATCTGCTAATTCACTCCCCAGATGGCTGCAGCAGCCAGGGCTGGGCCAGGCTGAAGCCAGGAGCCAGGAGCCAGGAGCTTCATCTGGGTCTCCCTCATGGGTGCAGGGGCCCAAGCCAAGCACTAGGATACTAACCAGTGCCCATATGGGATGCCAGCTTCACAGGTGGTGGTTTTACTGGCTACACCACAACATCAGCCCCGAAAACTGGACATTTTTGGTATTGTGTTAATAAGACACTAGATCTTATTTAAATATTCTATTTTAGCTTGCCATTCTGGCAGTGGAAGAAGGGACACTGCCTCATTACTACTGAGTGAGCATGGAAGAGCAAGTTCCCCTCTCAGTTTCCATGGATAACAGAGGGGAAGGATTTCCTCAATACTGCTGGGTGGGCATGAGAGTTCCAACTACCCACACAGCCTTCTCTGACACCACCTTCGAGGGAAGGGAGAGTGTCCACTCACGGAGGAGTCTACACTTCTCTCTGGACCCTTGCTGGCGGGGTGGGAGTGGGACCACAATTTTCTTCTGTGCTGTTGGGCTGCGGTAGAGTGGTTATTACGGAACTGCTGGCGAAATTCTCTAGCCCTAAGTCTGGGATGTCTGAGGTGCACTCACTACTGTGTCACCACCTTCTCTCCCCCATTCAAAGTCTTTTTAGGTGTGTAAGGATCTTCTGTGTACTTCGTGGGAAGAATAGGAAAAAGTACTACTCCATCCACTCCCACTCCTGGCGCCGGCCTCACTCTCGTTATTTTTTAACAGTTTCATTTTTGGTGTTGTAAAATTTTAATGTGTTTAGGTTTGGGGTCTTTTGTCACTCATCTTCCTGCTGATTTGTTACAGCCCCTCATTTTGAAGTTCTTTAACTTTTGAGATTATATATATATATATATATTATAGGCAGAGTGGACAGTGAGAGAGAGAGACAGAGAGAAAGGTCTTCCTTTGCCGTTGGTTCACCCTCCAATGGCCGCCGCGGCCGGCGCGCTGCAACCAGCGCACCGTGCCGATCTGATGGCAGGAGCCAGGTACTCATCCTGGTCTCCCATGGGGTGCAGGGCCCAAGCACTTGGGCCATCCTCCACTGCACTCCCTGGCCACAGCAGAGAGCTGGCCTGGAAGAGGGGCAACCGGGACAGAATCCGGCACCCCGACTGGGACTAGAACCTGGTGTGCTGGCACCGCAAGGCGGAGGATTAGCCTAGTGAGCCACGGCGCCGGCTTGAGATTCTATATTTTATCTTTGGCATAATTCCTCTTCTCTGTTTTCTTGGTTCTATCCTGGAAATCTTTAAAATTGGATGTTAGGCCTCCTGAATTTATCCTTTGTAATTTTTTTCTATTTTTTTATTGTTTTATTTTTTGACAGGCAGAGTGGACAGTGAGAGAGACAGAGAGAAAGGTCTTCCTTTGCCGTTGGTTCACCCTCCAATGGCCGCCACGGCCAGCGCGCTGCGGCCGGCACACCGCGCTGATCCAATGGCAGGAGCCAGGTACTTCTCCTGGTCTCCCATGGGGTGCAGGGCCCAAGCACTTGGGCCATCCTCCACTGTACTCCCTGGCCACAGCAGAGAGCTGGCCTGGAAGAGGGGCAACCGGGACAGAATCTGGCACCCTGACCAGGACTAGAACCTGGTGTGCCGGCGCCGCAAGGTAGAGGATTAGCCTAGTGAACCGCGGCGCCGGCTATCCTTTGTAATTTTTAAAACATTCTCTCTGGGGCCGGTGCTGTGGCACAGCGGGTTAAAGCCCTGGCTTGAAGTGCCAGCATCCCATATGGGCGCCGGTTCGAGACCCGGCTGCTCCTCTTCCGATCCAGCTCTCTGCTATGGCCTGGGAAAGCAGTGGAAGATGGCCCAAGTCCTTGGGCCCCTGCACCCATGTGGGAGACCCAGAAAAAGCTCCTGGCTCCTGGCTTCCAATCAGCACAGCTCCGGCCATTACAGCCACTTGGGGAGTGAACCAGCAGATTGGAGACCTCTCTCTCTCTGTCTCTACCTCTCTCTGTTACTCTTTCAAATAAAAAATAAAATAAATAAATAAATATTCTCTGCTGTCTTCCATGTTTTGTCTCCCCTTTTCCTCCCTCCCTCCAACTGTCCTCTCTTCCTAGCTAATTCTCTCTCTTCCTTTTGTGTGTAGTTACTCTCCAGGAGAAAATTTAACTTTTATTTATCTTTTCAACCTTTCTATTGAATTTTTTTAAGATTTTATTTATTTATTGAGAGGTAGAGTTACAGACAGTGAGAGTTAGAGACAGAGAGAGAGGTCTTCCATCCACTGGTTCACTCCCCAATTGGCCACAATGGCCGGAGCTGCACCAATCCAAAGCCAGGAGCCAGGTGCTGCTTCCCAGTCTCCCATATGGATTCAGTGGCCCAAGGACTTGGGTCATCTCCCACTGCCCTCCTGGGCCACAACAGAGAGCTGGATTGGAAGTGGAGCAGCTGGGACTAGAACCAGTGCCCATATGGGATGGCGGCGCCGCAGGCAGAGGATTAACCTACTGCGCCATGGCGCCAGCCCCTGTATTGCATTTTAAACTTCCAAGTATTCATTCATATTCTCTTTTCCTTTCTTAAAGCATCCTGTTCTGGTTTTATGGATGCAGTTACCTTGAATCTCTTTGAGAATAACAGAAGTATTTTTATATTTCCTTTTATTTGACATGTGTATTTCATTTGGAATGCCCCCTTCCTTGTTTGCTTATTTTGGTCTTTTTCTTTCATGTTACAATCTTTTCTCTAATGCCTGGTGATCTGCAATTGGTTGCTGGTATTTAAGAATGTAGCAATAAAAATCTGATTGGAAGTTCCGTATGCATGGGGGAAGGGCTGGGCAACAGTTAACGTCCCTTTACTGTGACTGGAGAACTGACTGTTAGACTGCAGAGGGCCTGAAGGCCGCAGTGCCAAGCTCTCTTCTCTGAGATGGTTTGAGTTCCTTGGCAAAGAACAGCCTGGTTTTTATCTAACAGACAGATCGCCAGGCTGCTGTGAACTGTGCACAAGGGGGTGGTTGAGGGCTTGGTGTACAGCCTTCCAATTAAACTCCCTATTCTTAGCCCCGTGTCTCACTCCCACCCTTCGTCGTCTGGCATTTGACAGACCCAAGACACTCCAGGCTTCTGCAGAAAGACCAACCCCTTCCTCAGAGGCATCACCTCCATGCACACCCCCAGGCTGTGGCTTCTTCCACCATACTTCAGCAATCACCATTCGTCCATTTACTTCCTATCTTCCAGAAGCTTGTAGAAATCCTCCTTTGCATGATGGACCTGCTCCCATTCTCGTCTTCATTGTTTTTACCCCCCCACCCCTGCTTTTAAATTCATTTATGACCTTTTTAGCAGGACCTCTGGAGGAGGGTGAAGATAAACACATGGTCTTTCCTCTTAACCTGGAAGTATATTAGTCTACTTGTAATTGTTTTTCACTTTTCTGGTTATTGTCTTCATATCCTTAAATAATATGTGGGTTTTTCTATTTATCAACTTATTTTTCAATTTTACTCATTTTCCATTGGCTTCTTGTTATTTATGCTGCCAAACTGCCCTCCTTCCTTCCATGCCCCCAATATAGCCATGTCACTAATTATTTTATCTTCTATTATTTTTTTAAAAATTTATTTGAGAGGTACAGAGTTACAGAGAGAGAGAGAGAGAGACAGAGACAGAGAAAAAAGTCTTCCATCCACTGGTTCACTCCCCAAATGGTTGTAATGGCTGGAGATGGGCTGGTCTGAAGCCAGGAGCCAGGAGCTGCTTCCATGTCTCCCATGTGGCTTCAGGGGCCCAAGCACTTGAGCCATCTTCTACTGATTTCTCAGGCCATTAGCAGAGAGCTGGATCAGAAGTGGAGCAGCCAGGACTCGAACCCGGGCCCATATGGGATGCCGGCACTGCAAGTGGTCGCTTAGCCCACTATCCCACAGCACTGGCCCCTATTCTTTAGCTTTATACCTTTAACTAATAGACTTATACTCAATCTCTTCTGTCATCTGTACCTTTACATTATTAAGGTTAATAATATTTGCATTCTGTTCTTTTTTTTTTTTAAAGATTTATTTATTTTACTTGAAAGTCAGAGTTACACAGAGAGGAGAGGCAGAGAGGTCTTCCATCCGATGGTTCACTCCCCAGTTGGCCGCAACGGCCGGAGCTGTGCCAATCTGAAACCAGGAGCTTCTTCCAGGTCTCCCACGCAGGTGCAGGGGCCCAAGGACTTGGGCCATCCTCTATTGCTTTCCCAGGCCACAGCAGAGAGCTGGATAGGAAGTGGAGCAGCCGGGACTAGAACCGGTGCCCATACGGGATGCTGGCACTTCAGGCCAGGGCGTTAACCCACTGTGCCACAGCTCCGGCCCCTTGCATTCTGTTCTATGACCATAATTGAGTCATCCATACATCACCAATAGGTCATTCTAAAAGTCAAAAGTCAATAAAGTGTTTATTCTATTATGCTTATGTAAATATTGTTCCACAAATCCAATTCGTGTACCATGATTACATTTGTTATACAGTTCCCCCCTCCCTCCAGAATTTCTAATGGCCTTTCTTTTTTTCTCTGCATTGTCTGACTTTATCACCTTCTTAGGTTAAGGTTATTCCGAATTCTTAAGGAAAGTATAAAACCGTTTGAATCCCTTTTCCCAGATACCTTCCTCCTGGAGCCCTCCGTCTTCCTGCTCCAATTTGGACTGATTGCTCTGTAGGCCTGCGGCACAGCTGTCATCCTGGGACGTCCTTTCATTATTCTTCTGGGTGTACCCACTCTTTCTCGGACCCTATATCTTCTTCTTTCTTAGTTTACTCCCTTTTAGTGGACAGTGTGGTCATCCTCCAATCTCCATTCTCCTCCTCCACTGTATAACAATTAATGCAATTTGAGTGGCATGGGCCCCACTACCCAAACCACTCTAGGTATAGGCCTTTATTGGTATAAACCAATCAGAGTAATTTCAACCCCCTAGCCACAGTGATAGTTGGTTCAAGGATGATCTGATCACACTGAGGCTTAGGCTTTTGAGGGAAGAAGCCGCCTGTCTTCCCTTGGATATGAACAAGGATGCATGTAGCTTTCACTGCTGGTAGCCATCTTGCAAACATGCAGAAGGCTTGACCTGAGGATGGAGCTGACAAAGAGGAGGCAGAGCTAAGAGAATCACAGAGAAAATGGAAGCACGTTCCTGATCACACCATGCCTGAAGTCTTCCTGCCTATGGACTCCTCAGTTAAGGGAGCCAATACATTGCATCGGAATTGGGTTTTCTATTGCTTGTACCTGAAGACATTCTAACTTCTGGGTTTGCCTCCCTCCTAAAAGGGGATGAATGCAGCTCTAGTTATAGGAGGTAGTTTCCCTGTATTTGGTGGAAGTATTTTTTTTTTTTTCAAAACATAGGTAGGCGAGGAAGGAAGGGTTTATGTGGATGTTGAATAAGCAGAGGGATGAACTCTAGTGCTGCCTGGAATGAAAATCCCCGCACTGTTTTGGTGGATTTCTCCATGGTGGGAGTCTTGGTGGGAGGCAGGGCTCCACTCCCTACTATGGAAACTAAATGGGATCAGATCCTTCCTTTCCCTGCCCACTAGGCAACAACACTCTGCTCCTGGCTTTGAATCTAGAGTCGGCAATACAAAGAAGCCAGGAATAACCAAAATTAGCAGAAGGCTGAGAGATTAGGGGAGTATAATTGTAATGTGCAAAACTGAGAAGATTAATAAATAGGAAAAGGTTTACTGCATAGGCTATGGAGAGTGATTTACAGGGAGCGAGGCTTGAATCTACTGAGATTTTCAGCTTTTCTTTTTTTTTTCTTTTTTGACAGGCAGAGCGGACAGTGAGAGAGAGAGACAGAGAGAAAGGTCTTCCTTTGCCGTTGGTTCACCCTCCAATGGCCGCCGCAGCCGGCGCACCGCGCTGATCCAATGGCAGGAGCCAGGAGCCAGGTGCTTTTCCTGGTCTCCCGTGGGGTGCAGGGCCCAAGCACCTGGGCCATCCTCCACTGCACTCCCTGGCCACAGCAGAGGGCTGGCCTGGAAGAGGGGCAACCGGGACAGAATCCGGCGCCCCAACCGGGACTAGAACCCAGTGTGCCGGCGCCGCTAGGCGGAGGATTAGCCTAGTGAGCCGCGGCGCTGGCCCTGAATCTACTGAGATTTTCAACTCTGCTAACAGAGAAATGAAAGTTAAAATAACAGAAATCACTGCAAGAATGGTAGCATGTAGAAAGTCAGATATCATCAAGTGCTGATGAGGGTGTGAGGAAAAGGACAACCGTGGGTGGGAGAGCAGTTTGCCAGTTAACCTAAGAAAGTATGTATGTGTGGGGCCAGCGCTGTGGCGTAGGGGGTAAAGCCACTGCCTGCAGTGCCAGCATCCCATGGGGTGCCAGTTCGAGTCCCGGCTGCTCCACTTCCAATCAAGCGCTCTGCTGTGGCCTGGGAAAGCAATGGAGGATGGCCCAAGTCCTTGGGCCCCTGCACCTGCATGGAAGACCTGGAAGAAGCTCCTGGCTCCTGGCTTCAGACTGGCACAGCTCTGGCCATTGTGGCCAACTGGGGAGTGAACCAGCGGATGGAAGACCTCTTGCATGCTCTCTCTCTCTCTCTCTCTCTCTCTCTATGTAACTCTGACTTTCAAATAAATAAATAAATAAATATTTTAAAAAAGAAAGTAAGTATGTGTAGACCTGAAAACCCAGCAATCTCTCTACTGGGTACATAGTCCAGAGAAGTCCTTACACAGGTCCTAAGGATGTGTAGTTGAGGTTATTCGTTGTAGCATTGTCTGTGATGGTGAGAAGTTGGAAGCAAACCCAGTGTCCATCACCACAGGACCGGATAAGTAAGCAAAGGCATTATGAGTGTTTTTCAAAAGGTTTTTGAAAGAATGGAATGAAAAATATGAATCTTTTTGGTGCAAAAATGTTTTTCATGATATATGTTCAGTGCATATTCTAAAAAAAAAGGTATGGCTTTCAAAAAGTCTTTGCACCTAAGTAAACATACATTTCCACAAACTTTTTGAAGTGTTATATTCATCAGATGAAAAGCTATAAAACAATTTGAAGTAATAAACGGGAAGTGGGTGTTAGGGTACAGCAGGTTAAGCCGCTGCTTGGGATGCCCACATCTGACATCCAAGTGCCAGTTTGAGTCCTGGCTTGTTCACTTCCAACCCAGCTTAATGCTAATGCACACCCTGGCCATCAGATGATGGCCCAAGGACTTGGGTCCCTGCCACCCATGTGGGAGACCTGGATGGAGTTCCAAGCTCCTTGCTTTGGCCTTGGCCCAACCCCAGCTGTTGTAGGCATTTGAGGAGTGATCCAGAAGATGGAAAAATTCTCTCTCTTTCTATTTCTATCTCCTTTTCTCTGTCAGTCTGCCTTTAAAAGAAAATAAATCAATCTTTTTAAAAAATAAAATAATAAGCTAGATTTATGTATAGCCACATGGGTAGGTCTCTAAAATCTTGTGTTGAGTGAAAAAAGTAAGAAGTGCAATGAGATTTATAACATAATACCATTTTTGTAAAATGTAAAATAACACCATTTTCATGTGTATGCATATATGTAATAAACACATGAAGATGGATTGAAAAGATATGTATGTTAATTCCACTAGATAGGCTCACGGAGTTGGTCAGGAGAATGAGAATAAGGATGGAGACTGCTGGGGGTGGGGCAGGAATAATAATAAAGTAAGAGAACAGCCTTCAGTGGACTAATGGTAATAATGTGCTGTGAACTGAAGATGATGATGAACTCAAGCCTGAAATCCACAGCAGATAAAGCAAAAAACATGAGGATGGTTAGGGGTCATTGGCGGTGGCATGTGATGGTACAATAATGGCCACTGGGAGAAGCCATGGCGGTAGCAGCCCCAGTAGTGGCATTGTGACCCACCTGTCCCCTAAAGTAGGACTTCAGCTGTGGTTCCTCCTGCCTGACCTTCCTAGTTCCTGCTCCCATCTTCTCAGTCTGATTCTCCAGACTCTTGAGAGCTACCTACTAACCTTACAGCAAATCCCTTTTCTGCTAAAGTTTGCTAGAATCCATTTCTCTCACTTGCATCCAAAAATCCTAACCCAAGAATCATGTGTTCTGTAGAACATCATCAAGACCGTCTTGAGGAGGAAAGGCAAATGTGGGGGTCTTTGCACGTCTCAAAATCCAGCCGTCCTTTCCCCCTCATCTTTCAGTGAGAGTTAGGCTTTAAAATTCTATGATCAAAACCATTTTTCCTCTGCCTTTTGAAGGTACTGCTTTTGGCATGTGGTGTTGCTGATGAGAAGTCAAACGCTAATATTATTTTCACTCCTTTGCTGGCAACTTGTTTTCTCCACTTCTGGAAGCTTGAAATTGTTTTTCTTCCTGCTCAGTGTTTTGAAATGTCACAATGATGTGCCCGGAAATGTGTTTGCCCCTCATTTGTTTTCTCTGGGCACCTGGAGGGTAAGCCTTTGCAATCTGAAGTCTCATGTGTCTCTACTCTGAGAAATCGTGGTCTTATTTCTTTGCTAATTTTCTCTGTTCTTTCTAGAACTATTAGTTGGATGTTGGCTACCCTGGATGGTTGCATTTGTCTCTTTGTTTTCTCTCATATTTGCCATGTGTTTTTTTTCTGGGACATTTTCTTGATGTTATCTTCTATTTTTTGGCAATCATTTTTAATTTCTAGACACTTGGATTCAGCAAAGGTGACTTTTTCATAGCATCTCTTCTTCATTTACGGGTGTAACATCTTCTGTCTGTGTACGCTGTAGAGTTTTGTTGGAGTCTTGGTGGTAACAGAAGGTAATTATCAGGGCAGGAAGGAAGTGTTTCAAGGGATACCAGATATCACCTCTCCAGGAGGATGCCACTCATGCCCCTCTGAGGGAGGCTGCTGCTGGTTGTCTATCTCCATAGCCCCCAGCCCAAAGCATGTGTAGGCTGAATGATCTTCCACTGAATGCATGGCCTGGGCCGTGTGCTGCCTTTCTGCAGTCCAGGCCCTCAGTCCACAGTTTCTTCCTGGGCCTCGCTAACACCTGCTTCCCCGGGGGAGGGGGACTTGATCCCCAACAGCCCACGTGAGATGACCACGATAGTCAGTGTATTTCACAGAGTGGATTATTTTTAAAGTTACATAATATTTTTAGTGGAACCAGCAATCCAGTCTTGGTCCTTTTTAGCATGTTTCCTCCAGCAGGAGACAACAACAGTTCAAGCTTGCCGGTCTCCTGATGTGGACCCAACTGAGTATGTTCTGTGAGCAAAGGCCCAAGGGAAAATATGGATGCATCTCTTCGAATAAATAATCATGTCCAGTGAGAAGTCAGTCTAAACCCATGTTTAAGATAAAAAGTTAGCTAAGTGAAAGCATATTACTGTTAAGGTGCACCCAGGTTATGTCAATATGTGCAACATTTAACATTTTAATCACAGTGGATTATATTTGCTAAGTGCTCACTCTGTACCAGGCACTTGAATTACCTTCATTTCATAAAGAAGGAAAGTAGACTCCCAGATACCCTTCACCCTGGGTCACAGATCTAATAAATGGCAGACAGGAAATTGCACCAGGACTGCCTAGCCACAGCCAACCTGGGTAACTCCCTCATAGAGCTGTCCTGATTTCCAGGACCACGTTCAAGTTAAAGGTGATAGCACAGTTTTCTCTAAGGGATGTATGTGGTTACCTAAGATACTTTCCACTGGATAAAGGGCTCCTTATGCAGAGTTTACTCCCAAGGTGAACTAACATCTTTTGCTTTAGAGACAGAAAACGATTACAGCTTTTCTTTTTTATTTTTACATATTTATGTATTTAGTTGAAAGGCACAGTTTACAGAGTGGAAAGAGAGAGAGAGACAGAGACAGAGAGACAGAGAGAGAGGGAGAGAGGTGTCTTCCATCTGCTGGTTCACTCCCCAACTGGCCACAACGGCCAGAGCTGAGCCAATCCGAAGCCAGGAACCAGGAGCTTCCTCTGGGTCTCCCACACGGATGCAGGGGCCCAAGGACTTGGGCCGTCTTCTACTGCTTTCCCAGGCCACAGCAGAGAGCTGGATCAGAAGTGGAGCAGCCGGGACTTAAACCGGCACCCATATGAGATGCTGCTGTGGCAGGCTGGGGCTTGAATGCACTGTGCCATAGCGCCAGCCCCTAATTTTTATTTTTTAAATCAAAGTAACGCATACACATAGTTTAAAAAATAAAATAGTGCTGAAAGACTCCTAACTGTTGAAATCTTTACTTAATATATGCTAAACTGATCTTCCGTATATAAAGAGAATTGAAAATGAATCTTGGCCGGCGCCACGGCTCAATAGGCTAATCCTCTGCCTAGCGGCGCCAGCACACCAGGTTCTAGTCCCGGTCGGGGCGCCAGATTCTGTCCCGGTTGCCCCTCTTCCAGGCCAGCTCTCTGCTATGGCCCGGGAGTGCAGTGGAGGATGGCCCAAGTGCTTGGGCCCTGCACCCGCATGGGAGACCAGGAGAAGCACCTGGCTCCTGGCTTCTGCCTTTGGATAGGTGCGGTGCGCTGGCCGTAGTGCGCTGGTCGCAGCGGCCATTGGAGGCTGAACCAACGGCAAAAGGAAGACCTTTCTCTCTCTCTGTCTCTCTCACTGTCCACTCTGCCTGAAAATAAAAAAAAAAAAGACAATTAAAAAAAAGAAAATGAATCTTGATGTGAATGGAAGGGGAGAGGGAGCGGGAAAGGGGAGGGTTGCGGGTGGGAGGGAAGTTGTGGGGGGGAGGGAAGCCATTGTAATCCATAAACTGTACTTTGGAAATTTATATTCATTAAATAAAAGTAAAAAAAAAAAAAACAACCTAATTTGCCACTGCAAATTCCGCTCTCTAGAGGAAATGACTCCAAGCTGTGTGTTTCTTTCTTTCTTTTTTTTTTTTTATTTGACAGTGTATGCAGTGAGAGAGAGAGAGACAGAGAGAAAGGTCTTCCTTCCCTTGGTTCACCCCCCAAATGGCCGCTATGGCCAGAGCTACGCCGATCCAAAGCCAGGAGCCAGGAGCTTCTTCCTGGTCTCCTATGAGGCTGCAGGGGCCCAAGCACCCAGGCCATTCTCCACTGCCTTCCCGGGCCACAGCAGAGAGCTGGACTGGAAGAGGAGCAGCCGGGGCTAGAACCGGCGTCCATATGGGATGCTGGTGCTGCAGGCGGAGGATTAACGAAGTGAGCCATGCAGCCAGCCCCCAAACAGTGTGTTTCTTCTGGCACTCATCACTGCCAGTCCCCCTCCTCCCTTCCCATCTCCCACTCAGAGCCAGAGACTGTTTCAGCCTCCTTGCTGCCATGGGTAACTGTGTGACCCAGCTAAGGCCGAGGAGAGGGGTGCTGGGGCGGGGCTTCTGAATAAGCTTGTGCTTTCCTGAGCAAAGAGACTCACATAACTGAATCTGTTGCCTTTCTTCTTTCTGCCTTGAATATGGCTGTGCTGCCTGGAGCTGTGACAGCCATCTTGTGAGCATGAGGGGACAAGCATGAGGATGAAGATAGCATGTTAAGGAAGAACAAGTTAGAAGAAGTCTGCCCCCTTGATGGCATCATGGGAGCAGCTGAACCTATATTGCACAATACAAATATATATAAACAATAAATAAAGCCACGTGTGTTTAAGCCACTGTCCGTTGGGTTTTTTCTTACTTGCTGGTAAGCAAAATGATTTTTTTAAAAGATTTATTTATTTTATTTGAAAGGCAGAGTCCTAGAGAGAGGAGGAGAGGCGGTGGGTGAGGGACCTTCCATCCACTGATTCATTCCCCATATGGCCACAACAGCCAGGGCTGTTCCAGGCCAAAGCCAGGAGCCAGGAGCTTCTTCAGGTCTCCCATGTGGGTGCAGGGGCCCAAGCACTTGGGTCATCTGCTGCTGCTTTCCCGGGTGCATTAGCAGGGAGCTAGATCAGAAGTGGAGCAGCTGGGACTATGGGATGCCACCGTCACAAGCGGTGGCTTTACCTGCTACACCACAGTGCCAGCCCTGGTGAAATGATTTTTAATTGATGGGCCAGTATGACTCTTCACCATATACTTATGCTACGCTTTGTTTCTTTGAATGATTTATTGATTGATTGATTGATTTGAAAGGCAGAGTTACAGAGAGGGAGAGACAGAGAAAGAGAGAGAGAGAGAGCTTCTATCCACTGGTTCACTCCCTAACCCGAATCATCTCAATGTCCGGGGCTGGGCCAGGCCAGAGCCAGGAGCTTCTTCTGGTTTCCCATGTGGATGGCAGGGTTTCAAGCATCTGGGCCATCTTTCTCTGCCTTCCCTGGCAAGGAGCTGGATCAGAAGTGGAGCAGAAGGGGAAGGAACCAGCACTCATACCTGATGGTGGCATCACATGATGGCTTAACCCCCTGCGCCACAGGCAGGCATTACTCTTTTAGAATGTAGCAGTTTGAGATATTCTCTCTGACATCTCACTATGTAGAAGACGGTTTCATCCCCCTGCACACACACCCGTACATTCCCTTCTTTCCTTCTTCCAATATGCTTCCATTCCAACTCCTAGTGAATCAGTCGGTACTATGGAGTCCAGAACTGTGCTGTGATTGCCTGGAGTCGTTTTTGCATTTTTTTGTTTTCCTGGTATTTTTTTCTTTTGCACCATGCTTAGCCTTAGTTTCCCCATTTGCTTCATCAATTTGTTCATGCATCTATTAGCACATTTTTTCACGGACCTTCCAACCTAGCAGCCCATTGATTTGAGAACTGTGTCCAAAAGTTGATTGATTTGGAGTCCCGTGTGAAGGACAGGGATTGGTCAAGTTCACGGTTAGACCTCCCTGTAAGGTGACTGGGTGGGGAGCTGCATAGTCTGCCAGAGGACCTCTGTGTACAGAGTGGGGGCCTTTGCTCTGGGACTTTAATTTCTTTGAAGAGCCCTCTGCTACTCTGCTGAGTGTGGGCGCTTGGCTCTCATGGTGTCTGCCCACAAGCACGGCGGACATGCAGGGCAGCAGCCCCAGCACTTACTTTCAAAGATTCTCTGTTTGAGGCTCCACAAACTGCTTTCCCCAGTCAGGACACACACACACACACACACACACACACACACCCAGCCCTCTCCGTGTGGACCTATGTCTTTCCCTGCCCTGCTTTCTCAGCCACCATCCCTCTAGCCAGAAACATCACCTCGCCCCCTCCAACTGAGGGGGACCCTTTAGAGTTGTGGGTTTATAGCTTTGATTCCCACACTCTTATTTACGAAGTCTCAGGACTGACCAAAGACAAATGCACTGCACCTTCTTGAATGGAAATTCGGAGCTGAATTTTCAACAGCCTCAGCTTATCTGGATACGACAGCTCTGTAGACCAACACTTGTGAATGATGTATGTCATTGCATCCGACAGGACTTTGGCAGACAAGTAGGTGTCAAAAAATAGGAGTGATCACTTTTTAATGGGAGCCAGTGGGAAATGTGATTGGAAAGACTGCAATCAGATTTTCAGAAGGACTGACTCTTGTGACCTTGGCAAGCTTGTAAGCAGGGGAGGAATGACTGCATCCCAAAGAATTTCCCGGATTGTTCCTTCAACCTGGTCTGAGGAAGGAGCAGGAAGCCCTTGGCCCAGCAGCTCTTGGGTTAAAATCCTTGTCTGCCTCTGAGTTATTTGTAACCCGTTGCCATGGCAACAAGTTTGGCAAGCGAGCCAGTGCTGCAAGCTCCTGACAGTGGGGAGGGGAGGGCAGTGGGAGAAGACGGGAGATCTGGAAGGGGGTTCGTCTGTGACCAGCGCCTCACTTCCCTGATTTGCCTGAAGCTTTCAGCTGGAGATGAGGGTGAGCATCCTCGGGGGAGAATCATTGGACGTTGGAGACTCTCCTCCCCAGTCTCCTGATATCTCGGATGGAAAAACAGGCCGAGAGAGGTCCAGCCGCTGGCTCAAGGCCACACAGCAAGTCAGGGACAGCGACAGGACTACCCAAAGGCCTCGGGGGCATAGAAATGAGGCACAACAAGGTGGAGGGGGCTTGGGCAGCATTTCAGCCGCCTCCCCACCAACACATGCACACCTTTCTGTTGTTCAGAGGGGACGGCTGGGCCCAGAGTGGTTTAGAACTGACTCAGTGTCACCCAGCAATTCCAGTGCGGACTCGCCATCAGAACCCCTCAGCCTCAGGCCTCGCATGTCTGGGCACTTCCCGGGGAAGTTGCAATGTGGGATTCCCAGTCCAGACTTGCCCCTCAGGGAAGGGTTGATGTGACTGCCTTGGCCTTTGGCTCCTCGGGCCTGTTCCCCTCCCCCACAGTGCGCCATCCCCACGCACCTGCGCACGCCTGGGTGTCCTCCTGCCTGTGGCAATACTGTTGCACCCATGGGAGCCCAGTCCCACCCCACCCTGCCGCACACCTTCCCGGCCACCTCACCCACAGGGCTAGCCACTTCCCACACAGTCTCTTACGTAACTGATCCTCACCATTACCACTCTGTCTCCCAGTTTGGCAGGTGGAAACCGCGAGGACCAGCGAAAGAGTGAATGACCCAAAGTCCCACCGCGCGTGCTGGCCTGAACCCCTTCTCCTCCGGAAAGGGGTTCTGCCCTTTCTACCCCACACTGAGTTCTCAGCCCTCGGCACCCCACCAGCACTTCTCTTTGTCTTAATCACCCCCTTCAGCTTGTGCAAGGCACCTCCTCTGTCTTCTCTGGCGTCTGTGCAGCCTAAACTCCTCCTTCGCCTCATAGCCAATCCTCGCCAGGTGCACTTGAGTCTCTCCTGTCTCTCAAGGCTCCCTTCTTTCCTCAGTCTCTGCCACTGGCCTCAATATGCCCCATGTGAATGACCCCCAAATCCACTCCCTGGCTTCCAGGCTGTCCATTGTCAGCCCAATATCCCGCACACAGCTGTGTGAGGGCACTGCCACAAAAGCACCGCATCTTGGCCTTCTATGACACCCCATGCCCCGCTGGAAGTAAAGTTCTAGTCCTAATTCAGGAGTTAAGCTGACCCACAGTTCTTGCTCCTGCCGAATCTCTCAAGCCTCCTCTCTTGCCGTTCTTGGCCTCACACCCTGTACTCTGACCACTGAGCTAACAACAAGTGCTTCCTAGGATGTATCAAGTTTTTTCTTTTTTTAAATTTTTTTATTCGAGAGGTAGAGTCATAGACAGAGACAGAGAGAGAGGTCTTCCATCTGTTGGCTCACTCCCCAGATGCTGCAATAGCTGGAGCTTGGCTGAGCCAAAGCCAGGAGCCAGGAGCTTGGGCCCCTGAACCCATGTGGAAGACCTGGAGGAAGCTCCTGGCTCTTGGCTTCAGGCTGGCCTAGTCCTGGCCATTACAGCAATTTGGGGAGTGAACCAGCAGACAGAAAAACCCCCACTCTCTCTAACACTGACTTTTTTTTTTAGATTTATTTATTTATTTGAAAGTCAGAGTTACACAGAGAGAAGGAGAGGCAGAGAGAGAGAGAGAGAGAGAGAGAGAGAGAGGTCTTCCATCCGTTGGTTCACAACCCAGATGGCCGCAACGATCAGAGCTGAGCCGATCTGAAGCCAGGAGCCATGAGCAGCTTCTGGGTCTGCCACGCAGGTGCAGGGGCCCAAAGACATGGGCCATCTTCTGCTTTCCCAGGAGCTGGGTTGGAAGTGGAGCAGCCGGGACTCAAACCAGCATCCTTATGCAATGCCAGCACTGCAGGAGGCGGCTTTACCTCCTATGCCACAGCACCAGCCCCACTGACTTTCAAATAAATCTTTTTTTAAAATGGCGTAGTACACATCTTCCCATAGACTTTATTAAATCATCTGTAGATGACTTACAATACCTACCACAATGGAAATGCTATGTAAATAGTTGCTATAGTATATTACTTAGGGAATAATGACGAGAAAGAAAAACTGTATATGTTCAGCATAGAATCAAGTTTTTTGAATATTTTTAATCCACAGTTGGTTGAATCTACTGATGCAGAAACTGTGGCTATGAGGGCCAACTGTATTTACAGATTCTAGAGATGTGTGTGTGTGTGTGTGCGTGTGTGTGTTTATAGCTACAATTTTTGTTCTTATTTTTGTTTTTGTTTCAAGAGGCAGAGAGACAAAGAGTGCTCCCATCTGCCGGCTCAGTCCCCATATGCCAACAATGACCCTGGGCCAAGCCAACTGGGGACAACAACCAGGAGCTCAATCCAGGTCTCCCACATGTGTGGTCAGAACCCAATGACGGGCCATCCCTGCTGCCTCCTAGGGTCTGTACTGGCAGGAAGGTGGAGTGAGAAATCCAACCCAGGTATTCCAGTGCTCAAACTCGATTTTTATTTCTTAAAAAAGCTTTCGTGAGGTTTAATTCACATATCATACAATTCACCCATTTAGAACACAGGAATCAATTGGCTTGTAGTGTAGCTGTAGACTTGTGCAATCATTACCAGAATTTTAGGCTGCTATCATTACTCCAAAAAGAAACCCTCTACCCTTTAGCCATCAGCTCCACTGCCCCAGTCCCCACCCCCCTCCCTAGGCAACCACTGATCTACTTTCTGTCTCTATAGCTTTGTCTATTTTTAACATTTTATGTATGATGGGGCCTTATGTGACTGACACCTTCTCTTTAGCATAATGGTTTTTTAAAAAGATTTATTTATTTATTTGACAGTCAGAGTTACATAGAGAAGGAGAGAGGGAGAAAGAGAGAGAGAGACAGAGACAGAGAGAGAGAGCTCTTCCATCCACTGGTTCACTCCCCAATTAGCCACAACAACTGGAGCTGTGCTGATCCAAAATCAGGAGCCAGGAGTTTCTTCTGGGTCTCCCACGCAGGCGCAGGGGCCCAAGGACTTGGGCCATCTTCCACTGCTTTGCCAGGCCATAGTAGAGAGCTGGATCAGAAATGGAGCAGCCAGGACTCGAACTGGCGCCCATATGGGATGCCGGCACTGCAGGCAGAGGCTTTATCCGCTTCACCATAGCACCGGCCCCAGCATAATGTTTTCAACGTCATCACTGTACTTCATTCTTTTTCTTTTTCTTTTTTTTTAATTTATCATTCAAGCTATTTTTAAAGATTTATTTATTTTATTTGAAAGTCAGAGTTACACAGAGATAGAAGGAGAGGCAGAGAGAGAGAGAGAAAGAGAGGTCTTCTATCCACTGGGGTTCTCTCCCCAATTGGCTGCAATGGCCGCAGCTGTGCTGATCCAAAGCTAGGAGCCAGGAGCTTCTTCAGGGTCTCCCACGCGGGTGCAGGGATCGAGGACTTTAGCCATCTTCCACTGCTTTCCCACACACATCAGCAGGGAGCAGGATCGGGAAGTGTAGCAGCCAGGACTCAAACCAGTGTCCATATGAGTGGCCAGCACCAGAGAGCGGTTTAACCCACTACGCCACAATGGTAGCCCCTGTACTTTATTCTTTAAAAAAAAATACACATAGACTATTTTTTGAGCAATTTTAGATCCACACAAAAATTGGACAGAATGCCCTGACGGGTCCCACATTCTCCCTCACCCAACCCCAGTTTTCCTAATTCTTAGCATTTTACATCAGTATGGCACATTCATTATAATTGATTAGCCAATACTGATACATTATTATTAACTAAAACTCGTAGTTTGTAATAGAGTTCACTCTTGGTGGTGCATAGTCTATGTCTTTGGACAAATGCATAATGACTGCTATCCACCATTACAGTATCATACAGAGCAGTCCCAATGCCCTGAGACTCCTCTACAATCCATCTACTCACCCTTTTCTCCCTCACCCAATCCCCCCTTTTTACCCATAGTATCATCTTTTCCCAGAATGTCATCTATTTGGGATCATGCAGTAAGTAACCTTTTCAGATTGATTTTCTTTACTTGGTGATAGGCATTTTAGCTTTTCCCATGACTTTTCATGACTTGATAGCCCATTGTTAATGACTGAATAATATTCCATTGTATGGATGTACCACAGTGTGTTTATTCACTCACCTGTTGAAGGACATCTTGGTTGCTTCCAAGTTAGGGCAGTTATAAAAAATTGCTATAAACATGTGTGTGCCAGTTTTTATGTTATGTAATTTTCCAGCTCATTTCAGTAAATACCAAGAAGCACAACTGTCGGATCAGATGGTAAGAGTACATTTATCTTTGTGAGAAACTGTCCAGTAGTATTGGAAAATAGCTGTTCCATTTTTCACTCCCACACACACAATGATCAAGAATTCTTGTTGCTTCATATCCTCATTTGGTGCCATCAGCGATTTGGATTTTAGCCATTCTTATTTATTTATTTGAAAGTTAGAGTTACACAGAGAGAGGAGAGACAGAGAGAGAGAGGTCTTCCATCTGATGGTTCACTCCCCAGATGGCCACAATGGCCAGAGCTGTGCCGATCTGAAGCCAGGAGCCAGGAGCTTCTTCCCGGTCTCCTACATGGGTGCAGGGGCCCAAGGACCTGGGCCATCTTCTACTGCTTTCCCAGGCCATAGCAGAGAGCTGGATCAGAAGTGGAGCAGCCAGGTTTCGAACCAGCGCCCATATGGGATGCCAGCACTGCAGGCCAGGGCGTTAACCCAGTGCACCACAGGGCCAGCCCCTGGATTTTAGCCATTCTAATGGATATGTGGTGGTATCTTATTGTCTTAATTTGTTAATTCCCTAATGACACATGATACTGAATATCTTTTCACATGTTTGTGTCTTTGTATGTCTTCTTGAATGCAGTGTCTGTTCATATCTTTTGCCCATTTTAAAATTGGATTATCTGTTTTCTTACCATTGAATTTTAAGAGTTCTTTATATCTTTTGGGTACCACTCCTTTATCAGATATTTTCCTCTATTCTGTGCCTTGTCTTTTCACTTTCCTAACAATGTCTTCAGCAGAGAAATTTTTAATTTGAAGAAAACCCAACTTTCAATTTTTTCTTTCATGTGTTATGCATTTGGTATTTATCATATTTGAAAGTTATTACCACTGCCAAGGTCACCTGAATTTTCTCTTATGTTATCTTCTGGGAATTTTATGTTTTTGCATTTTACAGCTAGGCCTATAATCCATTTTCTAAAAAGATTTTAAAATATATTTTGAAAGTCAGAGTTGCAGAGAAAAGAGAGAGAGAAAGAGAGATCTTCCATCTGCTGGTTCACTCCTCAAATGGCTGCAATAGGCAGGGCTGAGCCAGGCAGAATCAAGGAGCCATGAGCTTCATCCGGATCTCCCACATAGGCAGTAGGAGCCCAAACACTTAGGCTATCTTCTGCTGCTTTTCCAAGGCCATAAACAGTAAGCTGGATCAGAAGTGAAATAGCTGGGACTCAAACCGGTGCCACCCATGATCCTTTTTAAGCTGATTTTTGTGAAAGGTATAAGATCTGTGTCTAGATGAATATTTTTGCATGTGAATATGTCCAGCAAATTTGTTGAAAAGACTGTCCTTTCTCCATAAATTGTCTTTGCTCCTTGGTCAAAGATCAGTTGATATATATTTGTGTTTATCTACTTCTGGACTCTGTTCTGTTAACATGATGCATTTGTCTATTCTTTCATCATGCCATTTTATCTTGATTACTGCAGCTTTGTAGTAAGCCTTGAAGTCAGGTCAATCTTGATCCTTCAACTTTGTTTTTTTCCTCTATTGTGTTGGTTATTTTGGGTCCTCTGCCTTTTCAGATAAACTTTAGAATTTAGAATCAGTTTGCTAATATGCAACAAGTTACTTAATGGGATTTTGTTTGGAATCACATTCAATCTAAAGATTAAGTTGGCAATAATTGACATTTTGATAACATTTAGTCTTGCTATCCAGGTATATGTAGTATCTATTACTATTTTCTTTAATTTTTTGCATTTTTATGGTTTTATAGTTTTCCTCATATAGATCTTACACATCTTTTGTTAGATTCATACCCAATTATTTTGTTTTTTTTTTATTTTATTTTATTTTTTTTATTTTTTTATTATTTTTTTTTGACAGGCAGAGTGGACAGTGAGAGAGAGAGAGACAGAGAGAAAGGTCTTCCTTTGCCGTTGGTTCACCCTCCAATGGCCGCCGCGGCCGGCGCGCTGCGGCCGGCGCACCGCGCTGATCCGATGGCAGGAGCCAGGAGCCAGGTGCTTTTCCTGGTCTCCCATGGGGTGCAGGGCCCAAGCACCTGGGCCATCCTCCACTGCACTCCCTGGCCACAGCAGAGAGCTGGCCTGGAAGAGGGGCAACCGGGACAGAATCCGGCGCCCCGACCGGGACTAGAACCCGGTGTGCTGGCGCCGCTAGGCGGAGGATTAGCCTAGTGAGCCGCGGCGCCGGCCCAGATTCATACCCAATTATTTTGTTTTTTGGGTGCTAATATAAGTGACATCGTGTTTTATATTTCAAATTCCAACTATTAATTGTTGGTTTAGAAGAGAGCAACTGGCTTTTGAATATTAACTTTGTATCCTACAACTCTGCCATTACCATTTATTAGTTAGGAGTTCTTTCCTGTTGTTGTTGATTCTTTGGGATTTTCAACATACACAATCATATCATTTGCAACCATCCCACTCCGTATAATTTTTATTTCTTTTTCATGTCTTATTACATTAGCTAGGACTTCCAGAATGATACTGAACAAGAGTGGTGACAGTAGACATTCTTGCCTTGTGCCTTACCTATTTAAATTTTTAATTTTAATTTTTAATTAGTTAACAGTCAGTGTGATTTGTAGATACAATTCTAAGAACATGATGATAATCCTTTCTTCCCCTCCTCCCTCCTCTTGTGCCTGATCTTGGTGAGAGAGCTTCTAGTTTTTTACCAGTAAGTATGGTACTAGCTATGGGCGTTTTGTATATGTTCCTTAGTTGTGTTTTTCACGTTAGAGTTTTATCTTCTAAATTTTTATTTTGACAGTTTCAGACTTACAGAACAGTTCCAAGCATAGTGCAGAGAATTGCTATATACTTTTCATCTAGATTCTTCAAATGTCAACATTTTACTACACTTGTTTATCCTACTCTGTTTCTTCCTCTGACTCATATACATAAAGGGTCTTTAAAAAGTTTATGGAAATATGTATTATGAAAAAACTGGGGTTAAGACGCTGCTTGAGACATCTGCTTCCTGTATCATAGCACCTGATTAAAGTCCTAGTTAATCCATTTCTGATCCAGCTTCCTGCTAATATGTACCCTGGGAGGAAGCAGATGATGGCTCAAGTATTTGGGTCACTGCAACTCATGCGGGAGATACAGATTGAATTCCCAGGTCTCCTGGTTTTCTTCTGGCTGTGGCCTGGCCCATCCCTGGCTGTATGGGCATTTGGGAAGTGAACCAGTAGATGAATCTCTCTCTCTCTCTCTCTCTCTCTCTGTGTGTGTGTGTGTGTCTGTCTGTCTGTCTCTCTTCCTTTCAAATTAAAAATGAAAATAAATAAAGCTTAATTTTTTAAAAAAGAAAATTTTATTTATTGGAAAGGCAGAATTACAGATAGAGAAAGAGAGAGAGAGAGAGAGAGAGAGAGAGAGAGAGAGGTTTTCCATCGCTGGTTCACTCCTCAAATGAGTGGCCGCAATGGTCGGAGTTGGGCTGATCTGAAGCCAGGAGCCAAAAGCGTCCTCCAGTTCTCCTATGCAGGTTCAGGGGCCCAAGGGGCCATCCTCTGCTGCCTTCCCAGGCCATGGCAGAGACCTGGATTGGAAGTGGAGCAGCCAAGACTTGAACTGGTGCCCGTATGGGATGCTGGCACTACAAGCAATGTCTTTACCTGCTATGCCACAACACCAACCCAAATAAAGCTTAAGAAAAAAGGAAAAGCTATGCATGGATTTTAAAAAATGCATTGTACCCAAATAATTTTTTTAATATTTATGTGTTTTTTTAAGATTTATGTGTTTACTTGAGAGGCAGAGTTTACAGAGAGAGAGAAGGAGAGACAGAGGTCTTCTCTCCACTGTTTCACTCCCCAAACAGTGACAGTGGCTGAAGCTGGGTTGACCCAAAGCCAGGATCCAGGAAATTCCTCCAAGTTGCCCACATTGATGCAGGGGCCCAAGCACTTGGGTTATCTTCCACTGCTTTCCCAGGCACATTAGCAGGAAGCTGGATTGGAAATGGAGCAGCTGGGACTTGAACCAGTGTCCATGTGGGATGCTGGTGTCTCAAGCAATGGCTTAACCTGTTGCACCATAGCACCAGCCCCACATGATGTATTTTTATGTCTAAATACTTCAATATGTGTCCTAAATCTAGGAATTATCTTACATAAAAATTAAAAATCAAAAATTAGGAAATTTGGGCCGGCACCATGGCTCACTTGGTTAATCCTCCACCTGTGGTGCCGGCATCCCATTTGGGCGCTGGGTTCTAGTCCCAGTTGCTCCTCTTTCAGTCCAGCTCTCTGCTGTGGCCCGGGAGGGCAGTGGAGGATGGCCCAAGTGCTTTGGTGCCTGCACCTGCATGGGAGACCAGGAGGAAGCACCTGGCTCCTGGCTTCGGATTGAAGCATGACGGCCATGGTGGCCATTTGGGGGGGGGGTGAACCAATGGAAGAAAGATCTTTCTCTCTTGTCTCTCTCTCTCTGTCTAACTCTATCTGTCAAATAAAAAAATTAGGAAATTTACAATGATAGAATGATATCATATACATAATTTAAACACCTCATTCATGGGGCTACTGTCTGCGATGCTGGCATCCCTTATGGGCACCATTTTGAGTCCTGGCTGCTCCACTTCCGATCCAGCTCCCTGCTAATGCGCCTGGGAAAGCAGCAGAAGATGGCTCAATTGCTTGGGCCACTGCACCCATGTAGGAGACCTGGAAGAAGCTCCTGGCTCCTGGCTTCAGCCTGACTGAGCCTTGGACATGACTGTCATTTGGGGAGTGAACCAGCAGATAGAGGATCAATTTCTCCTCTCTCTCTCTCTCTCTCTCTCTCTCTCTCTCCTTACCTCCTTCCCTCCCTCCCTCCTTACCTCTCTCCCTCCCTCCGTCTCCCTCTCTCTCTCTCTCTAACTCTGCCTTTCAAGTGCATCTTTAAAAAATAATTTATTGAAAACTCACCAGTTTCTTCAACAATGTCCTTGATGGTTAAAGAATCCTTCGAATAATGTGCACTGGTTGCTATATCGTTTTAATTTTTTTCAATATATTTAGAGTTCCTCGGTCTGTCTTTTGTGCTTCATGACACTGACAATTTTGGAGAGTGCAGGCTAATTATTTTTAGTCTGTCCCTGAATTTGGGTTTGTCTGATGTTCCCTTGTGATTAGATTCAGGTTTTGCATTGTGGTGAGAACATCATGAAAATGGTGCGGTGTCCTTCTCAGTGCATCATAGCAAGAAGCATTGAATCTATTTGCCCCTTGGGGCCACTGTTGAGCAGTGGGTTAAGCTACTGCCTGTGATGCTGACATTCCATATGAGCGCTGGTTCAAATTCCAGATGTTCTGTTTCCCATTCACCTCCCTGCTGACATGCCTAGGAGGACAATGGAAGATGGCCCATGTGCTTGGGCCTCTGCACCCATGTGGGAGACCCATATGGCTCATGGCTCTTGGCTCTTGGCTTTACCTTGGCCCAGCCCTGGCTCTTATGGCCATCTGGAGAGTGAAGTAGTGGGTGGAAGATTCTCTCTTTCTCTCTCTTTCCCTCGTCCTCTCTCTCTATAATTCTGCCTTTCAAATAAATAAATGCATCTTAAAAAAAAAAGTCTGTTTCATCACAGTGATGCTAACTTCAATCACCTGGTGAAGAGAGTGCCCACCAGGTTCCTCCACTGTAAAGTTAATGAAATTCATAAGCATTTTTGGAAAGATACACTGTACTTATGTAATATACTGTACTTATGTAATATAAATACTGTAATATACATTGTGCTTATGTAATATAATTTTATTCAAATTATGACCCACACATTTTTTACAAAAACATTTATGTATTTAGTTTAAAGGCAAAGTTTTATATATACACACACACACAAATATATATATATATATATATAGAGAGAGAGAGAGAGAGAGAGGAGAGAGAGAGAGCTCTTTCATCTGCTGGCTCACTCCCCAAATGATCAACATCATCAAAGCCAGGAGCCTGGAACTCCATCCGGGTCTCCCACATGGGTGGCAAGGCCTCAGACAGATAGGCAGATACTTGGGCCATCTTTCACTGCTTTCCCAGGCACATTAACAGGGAGCTGGATCAGAAGTGGAGCAGCTGGGACTTCAACCAACGCCCATATGGGATGCCCATGTTACAGGCAGCAACTTTACCAGCTATACCGCAGTATCAGCCCATAACTCACCAGTTTTAGCATTCACTTATTATTCTTTCCTGAAACAATGTTTTTAAGATTTATTTTATTTATTTGTAAAGCTAGAATAATGAGAGAGAGAGAGAGAGAGAGAGAGAGAGAGAGAGAGAGAGAGAAAGGGGGTCTTCCATCTGCTGGTTCACTCCCCAAATGCCTACAACAGCCGGATCTGGACCAAAGATTTATTTATTTATTTGAGAGGCACAGTTACAGACAAAGAGAGGGAGAGACAGAGAGAGAGGTCTTCCATCTACCAGTTCATCCCCAAATGGCCACAATGGTCAGAGTTGGGTGGACCCGAAGCCAGGAGCCTGGAGCTTCTTCCAGGTCTCCCACGTGGGTGCAGGGGCCAAGGGTTTGGGACACCTTCCTCTGCTTTCCCAGGCCATAAGCAGAGAGCTGGATGGGAAGGGGGCAGCCAGGACTCGAACTGGAGCCATTATGGGATGCCAATGCCACAGGTGGAGGCTTAGCCTACTATGCCACAGCGCCAGCCATAATAGTGATTTTTTGGACACGTGTTAGTTGATTTCCCAAAGCAAGAGGGAGCTTTCCTTTCTCCTACATTTATATATTTATATCCTTATGGAGTCATGATTGTGTCATTTATTCAATGCATTATAAAACATTAACACAATTCTGTATTTTGATGTTCAAATGCCTCAAGTCTGACCCATAGTAAGGCTTCCAAGCTGGCTCCTGTGTGCTTTTGGCCTTTATGTCTCCATCTTGCTTTAAGCACTTCTTTGTTTTCTGGTACTGCAAGAGGCTCCAGGCTCATCCTGGACTTTTCTTGCCTCAGATCTGGAACCTGTCCTTTTTTCTAAGGTGCCCTGGTTATTTTTTAGTAGACAATGGCCTTCAGAAACCAGGGTATTACACTAGGGTACTAGGCATTACAGCTAGATTTTAAGAGGTTGCGTGTTTATTTGGAACGAAAAAGCAGAAGCCACACTACTGACAACCAAATACTTCTTTGTTGGAGGTGTTGGGAGATAAGCAATGTCTACCTATAAAAGTTGTTGAGTGTTGGTGTCACTGGTAATCAGTTTGCACCTTGGAATGCGGTACCACAGGTATGTAGGGGCAACAAGGCTGGGCTGCAAAGTTGAAACGGATGATAGCAGCTCATGGCTTCCATTTAGTGAGAATATACCATGTGCCAGACACTGTGCTGTGAGCTCCATAAACATTTTCTCTGATTTCCACAGTGACTCTGGAAGGTGGAGTGAGGTGGGTGGACTCTGCAGTTGTAACTGAGCCAATATAAGAACCCAGACATAGAGGAAGGAAGATGATGGGAGAGGCCCCTGAAGAAGGAAAACAGCCTATTTCTGGGGTTGCAAGAAGGCAGTATGGTGTAAGGGACTAAGAATTTGAAGAGTAAGGCTCCCCTCCCAGCTCTGCCATGTACTGATTGTGAAATCTGGGGTGGTTACATAGCCTCTTTTTTGTTTGTTTTTCTTTCTTTCTTTTTTTTTTTTTTGACAGGTAGGGTTAGACAGTGAGTGAGACAGACAGACAGACAGACAGAAAGGTCTTCCTTTCCGTTGGTTCACCCCACAAATGGCCGCCACAGCCGGTGCACTGCACCGATCCGAAGGCAGGAGCCAGGTGCTTCTCCTGGTCTCCCATGGGGTGCAGGGCCCAAGCACTTGGGCCATCCTCCACTGCACTCCCTGGCCACAGCAGAGAGCTCGCCTGAAAGAGGGGCAACCGGGACAGAATCCGGTGCCCCGACCGGAACTAGAACCCAGGTGCCGGCGCCTCAGGTGGAGGATTAGCCTAGTGAGCCGTGTCGCCAGCCTACATAGCCTCTGTGAACCTTAATTTCATTATCTGTGTTTCAGGGTTGTTAGGAGAATCAAATTAAATAAGACTTCAAGACGCAGATGGAGTTCTGGGCTCCCGGCTTTGGCTTGGGCCAGCCTGGCCATTGAGGCCATCTGGGGAGTGAACCAACAGATGGAAGATCTCTCTCTCTCTCTCTCTCTCTCTGACTCTCCCTTTTGAATAAATAAACACATCTTTTAAAACATGGCTTTGGGGCTGGCTCTGTGGCGCAACGGGTTAAAGCCCTGGCCTGAAGCTCCAGCATCCCATAAGGGCACCGGTTCAAGACATGGCTGCTCCACTTCCAATCCAGCTCTCTGCTATGGCCTGGGAAAGCAGTAGAAGATGGCCCAGGTCCTTGGGCCCCTGCACTCATGTGGAAGACCCAGAAGAAGCTCCTGGCTCCTGGCTTTGGATCGGTGCAGCTCCAGCCATTGCGGCCAACTGGGAAGTGAACCAGCGGATAGACGACCTCTTTCTGTGTCTCTACCTCTCTCTGTAACTCTGTCTTTCAAATAAATAAAAGAAATCTTTCCAAAAAAAAAAAAAAAACATGGCTTCAAAAGACGATTTGTAGGGAGCAGCATTGTGGCTCAGTGGGTTAAGCTATGGCTTGAGACATCCATATCTCACTGGAGTGTTGGTTAGAGTCCCAGTTGCTCCACTTCCAGTCCAGCTTCCTGGGGAATAATATAAATAATTAAAAAATGCATCAGAGAAAGCAGCAGAAGATGGCGCAAGGACTTGGGCACCTGCCACCTATGTGGGAGACCTGAATGCATTTCTTGGCTCCTGGCTTCAGCCTGGCCCAGCCCCAGCTATGTGACAGTAGTGAACCAGCAGATCAAAGATCTCTTTCTCTCTCCATCAGTGTCTCTCTCTCTCTCCCTCTTTCACTCTGCCTTTCAAATAAAATAAATAAATAGTTTTTAAAAAAGCAGATTTGTGAGCCCTAAAGTAGAACACAAATGGTTACTATTTAGCAAGCCTTATGAGCCTGGAGTCTCCTCTTCTACCAGACACAATAATTTTCTTGGAAATCTGAAGGAACTAGGTTACAGGAGCACTCCAAGGATCACGCTCCTTCTTTCTTGTGTGCTAGGGGATTTCTAGGACATTCCTTTGGCAAATATTGAGGCAACCAATTCTACTAAACCTATGATAACTTAGATTTCATGGTAATCTTTCTTGGTAGGTAGCTTCTAGAATGATTCCCAATAATCCTAACTCTTGGAGTTTACATCCTGTGTAATTCCCTCTGCTCAAGTGTAAACTGTTCTAGGGGCAGAGAAAGTGATGAAGGTGATGGGATGTCCCGTGGTGATTAGTCTATGTAAGACTGACATTTCTACCTTGCTGGATGGTGCTACTCCCCGGGTTAGCTTTGCTGAAGCAAGTTGCCGTGCTGAGAGGTCCATGTGGCAAGGAACTTAAGACCCCAGCATACAGAGCCAGAATGAGAGGCCCTCGGTCCAGCAGTCTTTGAGGAACTGGAAACCTTCCAATAACCAGGCCCTCTGCGGAGTGAGTCCTTCCTCTGTCAAGTCTTCAGAGGAGACCCCAGCCCTGGCTGGCTCTTGATTGTTGTTTGAAGTCACTAAAGTTGTGGCCATTTGTTGCTCAGGCACAGATAGCTAATACAGTAACTATATTTTTATAAGCTCCCCAGTCATCTGCTTTCTCATACAACTCTGTATTTTCTCTCCCTTGAACTGAACTTTAACTGTATCACTTCCTCCAAAACCCATGTACTATACCCCCTGAAAACCTTATTCCTTAGTAAGAAGCTCTCCTATGGATTATAAAATATTTGACAAAACAGAGAGATATATACTTTGATCCTGGATGGACAGATTCAATATTTATAAAAATGCAAAAACTCTAAAAATTAATTTATAAATTTAATGCAACTAAATAACTTAAAATATTTTATTTGTTTTGATTTTCTTTGAAGGGAGAGAGAGAGAGAGAGAGAGGGAGTGAGAGAGAGATTTCATCTGCTGATTCACTCACCAAATGCCCACAACAGCTGGAGCTGGGTCAGGCTGAAGCCTCAAGCTGGGCACTCCATCCAGGTCATTCACGTGGGTAGTGGGGATTCAAGTACTTGAGCCATCACCTGCTACCGCCCCAGGTGTGCATTAACAGGAAGCTGGAGCAGAAGCAGATCCAGGGCTTGAACCCAGGTGCTCCGATATAGGATACAGGCATTCCAAGCAGTGCCTTAACTGCTGCACCAAACACCGACTCTGCAAATAATTTTTAATTGGCATCCATTTCTAAATTATATCCCTTTTTCATTCCTAAATTATATCCCTTTAGAAGAATAACCAGGAAATAACCATCCATAAATAACCAGGAAAATTGTGAAAAATAAATAATGAGTACCTACCAGTCTTACCATTATTGAATGACATTGTGAGGCTATAATGAATTAATACACAGTGGTACTAGTTCAAAATTGACAACTAGAATGGTGGAAGACAGAATGCTCAGAAAAATTAATTCCATGGAGAATTCAGTATATTGAAAGATGATATTTTAATTCACTGGTGAAAAGATAAAAGCAATAAAAAGTATTTGGATAATTGACTTGTGATTTGGCAAAAATAAAGCTGGAGGTCTACCTCATCCCTTATACCAAAATAAATTCTGAGTGTATCAAGAATATAAATATTCAAAAACCACCCATAATCTATTATTAATCACCCCAAATGGAAAACCCCAATGTCTATCAGCAGGTGAATGGATAAACAAATTATGGCCCAATCACGCCATGCAAGACAACGCAGCGATAAAAAAGGAACGGAGTTTTGGTACAGACAACAACTAGGAAGAACCTCAAAACCTGAGTGAAAGAAGCCAGAGAGAAAAAAGCACATACTTTATGAGTCCATTTTTTTTTTAAAAAAGATTCATTTATTTATTTGAAAGTCAGAGTTACAGAGAGAGAGAGAGAGAGAGAGAGAGAGGTTTTTCCATCCGATGGTTCACTTCCCAATTGGCTGCAACAGCCAGAACTGTGCTGATCTGAAGACAGGAGCCAGGAGCTTCTTCCAGGTCTCCCATTTGGATGCAGGGGCCCAAGGACTTGGGCCATCTTCTACTGCTTTCCCAGGCCACAGCAGAGAGCTGGATCGGAAATGGAGCAGCCGGGTCTCGAACTGGCGCCCATACGGAATGCTGGCACTGCAGGCCAGGACATTAACCTGCTGCGCCACAGCGCCGGTCCCATGAGTCCATTTTTACAGTGTGCAAGGGCACAGAGAACTCATGCACAGCTGTAGGAGTCAGAAGGTTGGTGTTGAAAGGCCACTAAGATGATGGAGATGTTTTACATCCTGATACAAGTGTGGGTAATACGGGTTCATGCTTCTGTCAAAACTGATTGAACTTTTCACTTAAGGCCTCTGCCTATCATTGTGTGTAAATTATAATTCCATAAAAAGACGAGTGACAATAACACCCAGAGAATATTAGAAGCGAACGTGAATAAGTGTTTTTAAGTCTAGATGGGCAAAGGTCTTTCTCATGTGACACCAAACCCAGAAACTAGGAAGGGAAAGAGATGTTTTCAACTCATTTTATTTTGTTTTCTTGCATTTACTAGGTAATACATTTACATGGTGTGGCAGGCTCAATAACGATAGTCCAAAGATGTGAACATCCTACTCCCCATAACATGTAAATATGTGCCTTCCATGCTATCTGTTCAGCTACTCTACCCAAATCCCTGGGAGACGAATCAACAAGAGACTCCTCTATTGCTTACAGGTCTCAAGGCCAGAAAGTCCGTGGTTAAGGTGCTGGCAGATTCAGTGTTCCTCATAGATGGGCCTTCCTGTTACATCCTCACCTGGCAGAGGGGCAAAGGGGGGGCTAACAAGCTGCCTCAGGTCCTAACTCAATATCATCATTTTGGGGGTTAGATGTCTTTTTTTTCTGTGTTTAAAAAATTTATTTATTGAGGTCGGTGCTGTGGTATAGCAAATAAAGCCGCTGCCTGCAGTGCCGGCATCCTATATGGACACCGGTTCGAGTCCTGGCTGTTCCACTTCTGATCCAGCTCTCTGCTATGGCCTGGGAAAGCAGTAGAAGATGGCCCAGGTCCTTGGGCTCCTGCACCTGTGTGGGAGACCCAGAGGAAACTCCTGGCTCCTGGCTTCCAATCGGCCTATCTTCATCCGTTTCGGCCATCTGGGGAGTGAACCAGCGGATAGCAGACCTCTCTCTCTCTCTCTCTCTCTCTGCCTCTGTCTCTCTGTAACTTTGCCATTCAAATAAATAAATAAATCTTTAAAAATTTATGTATTTATTTTTATTTGATAGGCAAAAAGAGAGAGAGGGGTTCCATTTGTTGTTTTTTTAAAGGTTTATTTTATTTATTTGAAAGGCACAGAGAGAGAGAGAGAGAGAGAGAGAGAGAACAAGTGCTTCCATCCCCTGGGTCACTTCCCCAAATGACCACATGGTCTGGCCTGGGCCAGGCTGAAGTGAGAAACCAGGAATTTCGTCCAGGTATCCCATGTCTTTTTTTTATTTTTATTTTTATTTTTATTTTGACAGGCAGAGTGGAGAGTGAGAGAGAGAGACAGAGAGAAAGGTCTTCCTTTTGCCGTTGGTTCACCCTCCAATGGCCGCCACGGCCGGCGCGCTGCGGCTGGCGCACCGCGCTGATCCGAAGGCAGGAGCCAGGTGCTTCTCCTGGTCTCCCCTGGGGTGCAGGACCCAGGCACTTGGGCCATCCTCCACTGCACTCCCGGGCCATAGCAGAGAGCTGGCCTGGAAGAGGGGCAACCGGGACAGAATCCGTCGCCCCAACCGGGACTAGAACCCGGTGTGCTGGCGCCACAGGCGGAGGATTAGCCTATTGAGCCGTGGCGCCGGCCTCCAGGTATCCCATGTAAGAGGCAGGGGCCCAAGTACATGAACCATCTTCTGCTGTCTTCCCAGGTGTATTAACAGAGATCTGGATCAGAAGTGGAACAGCCAGGAATCAAACCAGCCCTCCAAAATGGGATTCTGGTGTCACAAGGGATGGCTTAAACATTGCACCATCATGCCAGCTGATGTTTCATTGCCCAAATACCCACAACAGCCAGGGTTGGACTAGGTGGAAACCAGGAGCCCAGAACTCAGTCAAAGTCTCCCACATGGGTGGCAGGGGCACAAGTACTGAAGTCATCATCTGCAGCCACTCAGGGTGGGCATTAACAGGAAGCTGTAAATGGCAGTAGAGCTGGGACTTGAACCCAGGGATGCGAGCAATGCAAACGCTGCCTTGACCACTGTGCCAAACACCCACCCAGAGGAACAGGTTTCACACGTGCATGTTGAAGTGACACATACAGACTCAGCACATGGCAGAGGCGAGCAAGTTAAGGACCTTGAGACTGGGGAGATTATCTGGGATTATTTGAGTAAGAGCAATCTAATTATGAGGATCGTTTTAGGTGAAAGAGGGAGGGAAATGAGAGAGCAGGAGATGTGACAACAGATAGAGCAATCAGGGAGAGACAAAAAGAGGGAGAGAGAAATTTGCACATCTGCCGGCTTTGAAGATGGAAGAAAGGGCCGTGAGCCAAGGAATGCAGGCAGCTTCTAGAAGCTGGAAGAAGCCAGGAAATGGATTCTTTCTTGGGGCCTCCAGCAGGAGAGTGGCCTTTGCTTGGGCTTTTAGCCCTAGGAGATGCATTCTAGGCTTCTGATGTCCAGAGCTGTACGCCAATCAATCTGTGTTGCTTTAAGCCACGGAGCTTCTGCTGATGTGTAACAGCAGCAGTACAAAGCTAATACAAGTAGTTCAAAACTCAAAGCAATGGAAAACCTACGCTGAACAGTATCGCTTGCATCCTGTCCCCATTCAGTTGCTCCCCTTTGAGCCCTGCATAGGTAACCAAATTATTTTTGTGTTTTTTTTGTTGTTGTTGTTAAAGATTTATTTATTTGTTTGTTTGAAAGGCAGAATTGCAGAGAGGCAGAGACAGAGAGAGGGGTCTTCCATTCTCTGGTTGACTCCCCAGATGGCCACACAGCTGGAGTTGAGCTTCTTTCGGGTCTCCCACATGGCTGCAGGGGCATGAGGACTTGGGCCATCTTCTGCTTTCCCAGGCCATAGCAGAGAGCTGGACCAGAAGTGGAGCAGCCAGGAGTTGAACTGGCACACAATATGGGATGCTGGTGCTGCAAGTGGCAGCTTTACCCTCTATGCCACAGGGCCGGCCCCACCAAATTGTTTTTAATTTCATGTTCATTTATGCAGTGTTCGTGCAAATGTGAATATTAATGCCTAGTGTCTCCTTTTTTACACAAAGGTAACATACAAGGGGGCTTCAAAAAGTCCATGGAAAAGTAAAATTAAAACACAATACAGAGCTGGCACTATGGCCTAGTGGGTAAATTCTCCGCCTGCAATGCCAGCATCCCATATGGGTACTGATTCGAGTCCTGGCTGCTCCACTTCCTATCCATTTCCCTGCTAATGGGCTTGAGAGAGCAGTGGAAGATGGCCCAAGTGCTTGGGCCCCTGCACCTACTTGGGAGACCCTGAAGAAACTCCTGGCTCCTGGCTTCAGTCTGACCCAGCCCTGGCCATTGCAGCCATTTGGGGAGTGAACCAGCGGATGGAAGATCTCTCTCTCTCTCTCTCTCTCTCTGTAACTTTGCCTTTCAAATAAATAAATAAAGATCTTTATAAAGAAAATAAAATTTACATATTGAAAACTTAATTCACATTTTCATGAGCTTTATTTCTCTTAAAATATTTATATATTTATTTATTTGATAGGCAGAGAACGAGGGAGAGACAGAAAGAGAAAGATCTCCCATCCACTGGTTCACTCTCCAGAAGGCCATAACAGCCAGACCTTGGGTCAGGCTGAAGCCAGGAGCCTGCAACTCCATCCAAGTCTCCCACATGGGTGACAAGAACCCAAACACTGTGTGCGTGTGTGTGTGTGTGTGTATGTATGTATCTCCCCCCTCTGTAACTCTGCCTTTCAAACCAAATTTTAAAGAATTTGTGTGTAAGCTACAATTAAAATGATAAGCTGATTGTTCATTAAACTGTTTATTTATTTTCATTTTATTTGAAAGAGAGAGAGAGATCTTCCATCCACTGGTTCACTCCCTAAATGCCCTCAACAGCCAGTCCAAGGCCAGGCCAAAGCCAGGAGCCAGGAGCCAAGAACTCCATCCAGGTCTCCCACATGGGTGGCAGGGGACCAGGTATTTGAGCTATCATCTGCTACCGCCCAGGGTGCACAGTAGCAGGAAGCTGGACTGAAACGAAAGGAGCCAGGACTCATGGCAGGCACTCGGAAATGGGAGACAGGCCTCCCAAGGGTGACTTCACTTCTGTGCCAAACGCTGACCCCTGGTTGTCCGTTGATAGAAAATTGCTCAAGGGGCTGGTGCCATGGCGCAATAGGTTAATCCTCTGCCTGCGTCGCCGGCAAACCATATGGGCGTCAGTTCAGGTCCCAGCTGCTCCTCTTCTAATCCAGCTCTCTGCTGTGGCTTGGGAAAGCAGTAGAAGATGGCCCAAGTCCTTGGGCCCCTGCACCCATGTGGGACTGGAGGAAGCTCCTGGCTCCTGGCTTCGGATCAGCTCAGTTCTGGCCATTGCAGCCATCTGGAGAGTGAACCAACAGAAGGAAGACCTCTCTCTCTGTCTCTCCCTCTCATTGTCTGTAACTCTACCTCTCAAATAAATAAATAAAATCTTTAAGAAAAAAAAAAAGAAAATTGCTCAAGCAAATTACATTGCATTCATGAAATGATGTGAAATAGGAAGATACTTCAAGAAGTTTATAGAAAAATGGAATTAAAAGATAAGTTTAGGCCGGCGCCGCGGCTCACTAGGCTAATCCTCCGCCTTGCAGTGCCGGCACACTGGGTTCTAGTCCCAGTTGGGGCGCCGGATTCTGTCCCGGTTGCCCCTCTTCCAGACCAGCTCTCTGCTGTGGCCAGGGAGTGCAGTGGAGGATGGCCCAAGTGCTTGGGCCCTGCACCCCATGGGAGACCAGGATAAGTACCTGGCTCCTGCCATCCAATCAGCGCGGTGCGCCGGCCGCGAAGGCCATTGGAGGGTGAACCAATGGCAAAAGGAAGACCTTTCTCTCTCTCTCTCTCTCTCTCTCTCACTGTCCACTCTGCCTATCCAAAAAAAAAGATAAGTTTAAGGGCCAGCGCTATAGCTTAGCAGGTAAAGCTGCCACCTGCAATGCCAGAGATTGGCCCCTGCTACTCACATGGGAGATGTGAAGCTGGATGAAGCTCCTGGCTCCTGGTTTCGGTCTGGCCCAGCCCCGGCCATTGTGTCCACCTGGAGAGGCCTTTGCAGCCATGTGGGGAGTGAACCACCATATGGAAGACCTCTCTCTCTCTATCTCTTCTTTTCTCCCTGTAACTCTAACTTTCAAATAAGTAAATTTTAAATCTTTTTAAAAATTTTATAAAAAATCTATTTATTTGAAAGTCAGAGTTACAAAGAGAGAGGAGAGGCAGAGAGAGAGAGAGAGAGAGAGAGAGGTCTTCCATCCAATGGCTCACTCCCCAGATGGCTGCCGCAGCCGGAGCTGTGCCAATCCGAAGCCAGGAGCCAGGAGCCAGGAGCTTCTTCTGGGTATCCCACACAGGTGTAGGGGCCCAAGGACTTAGGCCACCTTCCACTGCTAGAGGGCTGGACAGGAAGTGGAGCAGCCAGGTCTCGAACCGGCACCCATATAGGATGCCGGCGCTTCAGGCCAGGGTGTTAACCCACTGTGTTACAGCACCGGACCCTTAAAAATCTTTTAAAAATGTATACTAAAAAGATAAGTTTATTTGGGGACCAAAAAAAATAAAATCCATGCATAGTTTTTTTTAAATTTTTTATTTATTTGAGAGGCAGAGTTACAGACAGAGATGGAGAGAAAGAGACAGAGAGAGAGGTCTTCACTCCGCAGATGGCCACAACAGCCGGAGCTGGGCCAATCCAAAGCCAGGATTCAGGAGCTTCTTCTGGGTCTTCCACATGGGTGCAGGGGCCCAACGGCTTGGGCCTTCTTCTACTGTTTTCCAAGGCCATAGCAGAGAGCCGGATTGTGAGAAGAGCAGCCAGGATATGAACCGGCACCCATATGGGATGCCGGCACCACAGCTGGAGGGAGACCTAACTTACTAAGCCACAGTGTCTGCTCCTTCCATGGTTTTTCATATTACACATTTTCATGAACCTTTTGAAGACCACACATATGCATGGATTTCAAACTTTTTTGTAGAAAAATAAATTTACCCTTCAATTCTGTTTTCAAGAACTTTTTGAAGTACCTCCATATTAAGGGAGGAAGACACTTGTAAAACAGCATGTACAGCAGAAGCCCACTTTTTTCATAAAACTATTACTATTAGCATAGAGAAATATAAAAATAACTATATATATATAGATATAGTAAGTTACCTTGAGGGTGTGGAATTATGAAACACTTTCCATTTTCTACATTAAATGTTTATGAAATGTTCCAATTTTTAACATATATGTATCACTTTTATTATCTGAAAAATTTAAGATATGTTACAAAATATTCTAATTCACATATCCCTTACTAGTCACTGGTTTTTTTTTTTAAGTTTTATTTTATTTATTTGAAAGAGTAACAGAGAGAGGGAGAGACAGAGAGAGAGATCTCCCTTCTGCCGGTTCGAGTCCTGGCTGCTTCATTTCCAATCCAGCTCCATACTAATGTGCCTGGGAAAGTAGCAGAGAATGTCCCAAGTGTTGGGCCCCTGCACGCACGTGGGAGAACTGGAAGAAATTCCTGGCTTCTGGATACTGGCTTTGGCCTGTCCCAGACCTGGCCGTTGTGACCATTCAGGGAGTGAATTAGTGGATGGAGGATTCTGTCTCTACTCCTCTCTCTGCAACTCCGTTTTTCAAATAAATAAATATTTTTTCTTAAGATTTATTTATTTATTTGAAAGGGAGAGTTATAGAGATGCAGAGGCAGAGGCAGAGAGAGAGAGAGAGAGAAGTCTTCATCCACTAGTTCACTCCCAAGATGGCTGCAATGGCTGGAGCTGAGCTGATCCGAAGCCAGGAGCATGGAGCTTCTTGCGGGTCCCCCACGTGGGTGCAGGAGTCCAAGTACTTGAACCATCTTCTGCTACTTTCCCAGGCGCATTAACAGGGAGCTGGATTGGAAGTGGAGCAGCTGGGACTCGAACCAGCACGCATATGGGATGCTGGAACTGCAGATGGCAGCTTTACCCACTATGCCACAGCACCACCGGCCCCCCAAAAAATAAATCTAAAAAAAAAAAAAGATGAAAGAGGGGGAGGGGAAGGGGAGGAGGAAGAAGAGGAGGTGGAGGAGGAGAAGGAGGGGCCAGTGCTGCGGCGCAGCAGGTTAAAGCACCAATCTACAGTGCCGCCATCCCATATGGGCACCGGTTCAGGGAAAGTAGTTGAAGATGGTCCAAGTCGTTGGGCCTCTGCACTGGCGTGGGAGATCCAGAGGAAGCTCCTGGCTCCTGGCTTTGGATCGGTGCAGCTCCAGCCATTGCAGCCATCTCGGAATGAACCAGCGGATGGAAGATCTTTCTCTCTCTCTGCCTCTGCATCTCTGTAACTCTGCCTTTCAAATTAATAAATAAATCTTAAAGAAGGAGAAGGAAAAGGAGAAGAGGAACTGGTGCTCAGTCCTCCCACGCTCTCTCCCTCTGTTTTGGCAGCCACAGGACCTCAGGTGCCAGATGTGACAGCCAGAAGATGGTGGAACCTTCCATCAGCCTGGAGGCTTGAGCTACCAGTTGGCAGGGAGCTGTCCTGAAAAATCGCTAGACCTGCAGTAGATTTGTGCATATGCGAGAAATAAACTTGCATGTGTCAAGTCATTGAGAATTCTTCATCTTGTAGCATGTACCGGCCTATCCTGACTAATAGAAAAAGATGCGGGGTGGCCGGTGCCGCGGCTCACTAGGCTAATCCTCCGCCTGCGGCGCCGGCACACCGGGTTCTAGTCCCTGTCGGGGTGCCAGATTCTGTCCCGGTTGCCCCTCTTCCAGGCCAGCTCTCTGCTATGGCCCGGGAGTGCAGTGGAGGATGGCCCAAGTGCTTGGGCCCTGCACCCCATGGGAGACCAGGAGAAGCACCTGGCTCCTGCCATCAGATCAGCGCGGTGCGCCGGCCGCAGCGCGCCAGCCGCGGCGGCCATTGGAGGGTGAACCAATGGCAAAGGAAGACCTTTCTCTCTGTCTCTCTCTCTCACTGTCCACTCTGCCTGTAAAAAAAAGAAAGAAAGAAAGAAAGAAAGAAAGAAAGAAAGAAAGAAAGAAAGAAAGAAAGAAAGAAAGAAAGAAAGAAAGAAAAAGAAAAAGATGTGGGGTCATTCATGAGACCCCTGAGAGACCTGAAGAACCAGGTGGGGTCAGGAACCGAGGGAGCATTACAGGACACAGCTACGGGTTTACTGCAGAAGTGCTCTGATGGGATGGTGCTGTCAACTGAAAACTTGAACTACACACGGGATTCTGCTGTCCCTTGATGCTCTAATTGTCACATTCTTGACTCTACAGTAGCTGCTTTGAAAAGTCCCTAAATGACCCTGCACACTTTTGTCTCACTCCCTCAGCATTCAAAGTTCCAGGCAAAATCTTGTGGTCAGCCACGCAGAGACCACATGGCCATGCTCGAGCTAACAGGTGATGGGGAGAACACAGGTGAGGCCCCTCCTTGGTTCTGGTAATGTGTGGAGGTGCCTGCCTCTCCAGTGACTTGAGATGCCTCCTAAGTAGGAAGTGAGTTTGAATTCTGAGCACCAGAAAATGCCAGTGTTGGGCGGAGGCTGGCATTGTGGCACAGCAGTTTAAGCTGTTTGCCTGTGACTCTGGCATCCCATATGGGCACTGGTTCAAGTCCTGGTTGCTCCATTCCCAATCCAGCTCTCTGCTATGGTCTGGGAAAGCAGCAGAAGATGGTCCAAGTTCTTGGGTCCATGAACCCATGTTGGAGACCTGGAAGAAGCTCCTGGCTCCTGGCTTTGGATCGGCTCAGCTCCAGCCATTGTGGTCATTTGGGGAGTGAACCAGTGGATGGAAGACACCTCTCTCTCTCTCTCTCTCTCTCTCTCTCTCTGCCTCTGCCTCTCTGTAACTCTGCCTTTCAAATAAAATAAATAAATCTTAAAAAAAAATACATGGGGGCTGCTGCTGTGGTATAGTGGGCTAAGCCTCCACCTGTGGTGCCAGCATCCCATATGGGTGCTGGTTTGAGTCTCAGTTGCTCCTCTTCCTATCATGCTCCCTGCTGATGGCCTGAGAAAGCAGCAGAAGATGGCCAAGTGATTGGGCCCATGCACTCACCTGGGAGATCTGGAAGAGCTCCTGGCTTTGGGTTGGCACAGCTCCATCCATTGTGGCCATTTGGGGAGTGAACCAGTAGATGGAAAATCTCTCTCTCTCTCTCTCTCTCTCTCTCTCTCTCTCCTTCCCTCCCTCCCTCCATTCCTCTCTCTCTCTCTCTCTCTCTCTGTAACGCTACCTCTCAAATAAATAAATCTAAAAATATTAAAAACAGCATGCTACTGCATAAGGAAAGACCCATAGATCATTGGAATGGAACTGAAAGTCCAGATTTCTTTTCTTTTTTAAATGTGTACTTATTTATTTGAGAGGCAGAGCTACAGATAGGAAGAGGGAGAGACAGAAAGAGAGGTCTTCCATCCACCAGCTCACTCCCTAAATGGCTACAATGGACAGGGATGGGCCAGGCAGAAACCAGGAACCAGGAGCTTCTTCCAGGTCTTCTACATGGGCAGGGGCCCAAGCACATGGGCCATTTTCTGCTGCTTTCCCAGGCACATAAACAGGGAGATGGATTGGAAGTGGAGTAGCTGGGACATGAACTGACACCCATATGAAATGCCGACACTGCAGGTAGAGACTTAACATACTATGCCACTGCAAGGGAGAAAGTCAAGCCAAAACCATAAGGAGATGCCACTTCATACTCACTAGGTTTTACTTATTTATTAGAGAGAGAGAGAGAGAGAGAGAGAGAAATAACAAGTGTTGAAAAGAATGTGGAGAGGGGCTGGTGCTGTGGCACAGTAAGTTAAAGCCCCAGCCTGCAGTGCCAGCATCCCATATGGGCGCCGGTTCTAGTCCCGGCTATTCCTCTTCCTATCCAGCTCTCTGCTGTGGCCTGGGAAAGCAGTGGAAGATGGCTCAATTGCTTGGGCCACTGCACCCACGTGGGAGACCTGGAAGAAGCTCCTAGCTCCTGGCTTCGAATCAGCTTATCTCTGGCCATTGCGATCATTTGGGGAGTGAACCAGCAGAATGGAAGACCTCTCTCTGTCTCTCTGGCTCTACCTCTCTCTGCATCTCTGTCTTTCAAATAAATAAAATAATTCTTTAAAAAAAGAATGTGTAGAAATTGAAAGATTTGTGAAGTCAAATTGGAAGATTAGTGAAGTCACTGGGTTAAGTAGTTTGGCATTTTCTCAAAAAGGGTAAACAGAGAGGCCGACACTATGGCATAGTGGGTAAAGCCATCATCTGCAGTGCCGGCATCCCATATGGGTGCCGGTTAGAGTCCCGGCTGCTCCACTTCCAATCCAGCTCTCTGCTGTGGCCTGGGAAAGCAGTAGAAGATGGCTCAAATCCTTGGGCCCCTGCACCCGCATGGGAGACTCAGAAGAAGCTTCTGGCTCCTGACTTCGGATGGGCCCTGTTCTGGCCATTGCAGCCATTTAGAGAGTGAACCAGCAGATGGAAGACCTCTCTTTCTGTCTCTCTGCCTCTGCCTTTCTGTAACTCTGCCTTTCAAATAAATAAATAAATAAAGCTTTTTAAAGAAGGGTAAACAGAATTACAATATAGACAGGCATTCAAAACAAATGCAGGTACACAACTATTTATAGCAGCACTATTTACAATTACCAAAAGCTTGAAACAGCTGGGCATTTGGCACAGACACCACTTGGGATGCCACATCTCATAACAGGGTGCCTGGGTTCAAGTTCCAGCTCCAGTTCTGATTCCAGGTTTCTGCTAAAGTTTACTCTGGGAAGGATAGCACAAGTTTTTGGGTCCCTGCTACACACGTGGGAGACCCAGATTGGATTCTGGGTTCCTAGCTTCAGACTGGCCCAGCCTTGGCTGCTGCAGGCAATTGTTAAGTGAACCAGTGGATGGAAGACCTCTTGGCATCTGATTCTCATTCTCTCTCTCTCTCTCTCTCTCTCTCTCTCCCTCCCCCCTTTCAAATAAATAAAAGTGAATACATTTAAACCAACTTTAAATAGTGTATGCAACTCAAATGTCCAACAATTGGTGAATGGATAAACAAAATGGAATCTAATCATACTTTCTAGGGAAAAAAATAGCAATGGAGTGCTAACATGTGCTGCAGATATAGATGAACCTCAAAGATATCTTGCCCAGTGAAAGAAGCCAGACACCCCAAAAACATGCATTATAATTCCATTCATGAGAATTTCCTGTAAGCCACAAATGTATAGAGACAGAAAGTAGATTAGTGGTTGCCAAGGGCTGAGAGTGGGGATAGGCAGGGACCGCTAATGGACAAGAGGGATCTTTTTGTGGAGATGGAAATGTTCTAAAGCCAAGCGTGGTGATGACTGTACAAGTCTGTAGTTCAATCATTGAACTGTACCTGGCAATGGGTGAATCTCATGCAATGTAATTGCATTGCAGTAGCGTGTTTTAATACAAAAGCATCGCCCCAGCACCTTGCTACTCTCTAGCTTCTGCCCTGGTTCTCCCCTCCCTGTCCTGGGAAAACAGCTGGAGAACGTGGCCTGCACTCCCAGCCACACTTCCTCACCTCTCAGTCACTTTCTCATCTGCTCCCCCGTCACCTCTCACCCCCTTGCGTTTTGCCTTCCATTCCCTCCTTCCTAACCGAGTGTCATTTGCCATCCACCCCACTACTCAGCGAACACTGCTCTTTGCAAGACTACCAGCAACCTTGTTGCTAAATGGGGAGGATGGTTTTCAGGCCCTGCTTCGTGTGAGGTTTGGCACTGCTGAGCACTCCCTTCATCTGGAACACGATTGGTCCTTGGTTTCTGTGACCCCACCCTCTCCCGGGGTTACTCCGCACTCCTTGGCCACCACTCGTCAGCCTTCTTGTGGGCCTCTCTTCCTCTGCCCTTTCCTGACATGCGGGTGTTCAATACGGCTATGTCTAAGCCTTTTTCTCCTTCTGGTGGAAATAAACAAAGATCAACCGAATAAGGAAAGCACAGGCTATATGTTCAGAGCTTGCTATGGCAGAGACTCAAAGGCAGGCAGGGGAGGGCAAAGCTTTGTAGTAGAGAAGAGGAAGGCTTTGGGTGTGCCTCGGTTGGAGGCCGTCGGCCTGGGAAATTGCAGGCAGCTAACTAGGTAGGAGAAGGCGCCCTGTGTCATTGGTTAAGAGTGCATATTTGTCTTTCTCTTGGTTGGGCCTAGGTGGGGACAAACACTAGGGAAGCTGTCAGTTGTTCATCAAGTCCTGGCCATCTGGGGCTGATTGTTACTGAAGTTATTATTTAGCTTCCTGGATTGTCACTAGAGGTAGCAATCTGCAACTCTGACTTATCACAGGCTGGCTTCCCTGGCTGTTTATTGGAGTGGAGGGGTGAGTTTCCTGGGCCAGTTGCTGCAGGTTGTTGGTCAGACTTCTATTTTTATATATGGTCTGGCCATTGTCCACTTTTATATTCAGTGTCTCATTCTGTACATCTTGGTGTGTGATCTCACCCATCTCTGTGGCTTTAATAACCAACTACATGCTGTTGGCTCCCAGCACTACAGCTCCAGCCTACATTTCTTTCCTGAACTCCAGATCCGTATGTCCAACTGCCTCCTGGGTATCTCCCCTTGGAAGGTCCAAAATGGAATTCAGTACTCCCCACCCCCCAAAAAAAAAGTCTGTTCCTCTTTGGGTGTTCTCTGTCTGTATAAATGGTTCCATCATCCACCCAGCCACCTCAGTCATAAACCCATGCTTCTTCTTTGACTCTCTCTGCTAACCACCCCCATACAGTCCATTCACTAATCATGTTGATTTCTTGTTTCCTAATCTGTAATTCAGAGAGTCTATGTGGGGTGCATGGACCCTGGAAGGGTCCTGTAGGCAGGATTTGTCTAATTATGTGTATGAGCATTTGTCCAGGGAGGGTGTGCAGGCCATAGCTTCCACTGCAGTATCTCCGGCCCATGGCTCCACAAAGAGGTAAGAGCCATTTCTCTAAATCTACCCATTTCTCTTCAAGCCACCTCCCACTCTGGCCAGATGTAGTCACTACAGTCTCTGGTCTCCTCAGCAGCACATCAGGAGGGTATCTTGCTGTGGCCATGGGCTGGGCTGGCAGTGCTGGGTGCACTCTGCCCAGGGGCCTCCCGTGTGCCATGGCCTGCTCTCCCAGCCCCCTCACGCCAGCAGATCACTTATTCCCTGCCCTTTTGCTCTCCTCCCCTCTTCTCTTTCATCTTCTCCTGTTCTCCTTCCGCTCCCCAGCTTCTGGCTCATGCTTCACTAGCACACTAATTACAGGGTAATCGGATCTTTGACACACAGAGCTTGAAGCCTCTTAAAACCAAGACTAGAGTCAGCATTCAGCCTGCTCACTGGTTTTTACTTGCAGAGTTCCCAACACCTCCACCACAGCAGAAGGGGGTGGGGCTGCCCTTGGAGGTGTGGGGTCAGTGAGTGGGGAAACTCGGCCCCAGCAAGAGCTGTAGCGGGTTAGGAGAGATACGTGGTGCAGGCCAAAGAATCCTGGACCTTAAAATCTCTGACTGAACCTGAATGTTTGGAAGAAATTTTAAGCTCTCTAACCTAGTCTTCCTCCCATATCTTATTGATGGTCTGGACTCCCTTCTTTTCTTCCTCCTGTATTCCATCAACAGGTTTGTTGGCTTTACTACAAAATATATCCCACTTTGTTTTATTGGTCCATGTACACATACTTTCTTTAACACCACCCTTCTTGTGTAATGTGGCCTCATATTGCTGTAGCCATCTTGAAATTGGGTAGTCTGAAGCCTCCAACTTTTTCTTCTTAAGTTTTTGTTTTGGTCTTTTGCTTTTGCATATAATGTTGAGAATCATTTTTAAAAAGATTTATTTATTTATTTGAAAGGCAAAGCTACAGAGAGGCAGAGGCAGAGAGAGAGAGAGAGGTCTTCTATCTTCTAGTTCACTCCCCAGATGGCCACAACAGGCAAGGCTACGCCGATCCGAAGCCAGGAGCCAGGAGCCAGGAGCTTTCTCCGGGCCTCCCACATGGGTGCAGGGGCCCAGGGACTTGTGCCATCCTCCACTGCTTTCCCAGGCCATAGCAGAGAGCTGGATTGGAAGTGGAGCAGCCAGGAATCTAACAGGTACCCACATGCAATGCCTATATTGAAGGTGGCGGCTTTACCCACTATGCCACAGTGCTGACCCCAAGAATCATTTTGCTTTCATGTCTACAATACAGCTTGCTGAGATTTTGGTGGAAATTTTATTGAATCTGTACATTAAGTTGGGAAGAACTGACATGAAGTGAGTCTTCTCATCTATTAACATGGGATAGCTGTCTGTTTCTTTAGATCTTCTTTGATTTCTTTCTTCAGTGTTTTGTAGTCTTCCAGATTCAAATCCTTAACATATTTTTATTATATTTAAACTTTTTTTTTGACAGGCAGAGTGGACAGTGAGAGAGAGAGACAGAGAGAAAGGTCTTCCTTTGCCATTGGTTCACCTTCCAATGGCTGCCGTGGCTGGCGCGCTGCGGCCGGCGCACCACACTGATCCGAAGGCAGGAGCCAGGTGCTTCTCCTGGTCTCCCATGGGGTGCAGGGCCCAAGCACTTGGGTCATCCTCCACTGCACTCCCAGGCCACAGCAGAGAGCTGTTCTGGAAGAGGGGCAAGCGGGACAGAATCCGGCGCCCCGACCAGGACTAGAACCTGGTGTGCCGGCGCCTCAAGGCGGAGGATTAGCCAAGTGAGCCACGGCGCCAGCCTATATTTAAACTTAAGTATTCCATTGTTTTGTTGTTACAGAAAATAGTATTGCTTTCTTTTTTTAAGATTTATTTTATTTTATTTGAAAGGCAGAGTTACAGGCAGGCAGAGGCAAAGAGAGAGAGAGAGAGAGGTCTTCCATCCTCTGGTTCACTCCCCAAATGGCTGCAACGGCTGGAGCTGCACCCTTCCAAAGCCAAGAGCTTCTGCTGGGTCTCCCACATGGGTGCAGGGGCCACTTCAGAGAGCTGGATTGAAAGTGGAGCAGCTGGGACTCGAACCAGAGCCCATATGGGATGCCGGCATTGCAGGCAGTGGCTTTACCAGCTACGCCACAGTGCCAGCCCCATATTGCTTGCTTTCTTTCTTTCTTTCTTTCTTTCTTTCTTTCTTTTGACAGGCAGAGTGGATAGTGAGAGAGAGAGAGACAGAGAGAAAGGTCTTCCTTTGCCATTGGTTCACCCTCCAATGGCCGCTGCGGCCGCCACACCGCGCTGATCCGAAGCCAGGAGCCAGGTGCTTCTCCTGGTCTCCCATGGGGTGCAGGGCCCAAGTACTTGGGCCATCCTCCACTGCACTTCCTGGCCATAGCAGAGAGCTGGCCTGGAAGAGGGGCAACCGGGACAGAATCCGGTGCCCCGACCAGGACTAGAACCCGGTGTGCCGGCAACGCAGGCGGAGGATTAGCCTAGTGAGCAGCGGCGCCAGCCCCCATATTGCTTTCTTAAAACTTTGAATTCTGATTGTTCATTGCTACTATATAAGAGCGAAATTGATTTTGTTTATTAAATTTGTATACTGTGACCTTGCTATACTCTTTTATGAGTGTCAGGATTATTTTTTAAAAATTTTTTTTGGGGAGAGGGGATTCAGACTGCCTGGGTTTTTTTCCAACCCTACAAATAATACTATTTGTATATAATTATTTAATACATTGTATTTTATTTGGATGTCATTTGAAATATTTTGAAGTTTCGTTTGAGGCTTCTTCACCAACCCATGTTCTTCAAAAATGTGTTCATTTCAAAATATTTGGGGATTTCCTAGAAACTTTTCTCTCACTGATTTATAGTTTAATTCCACTGTGGTCTGTGAATATAGTTTGTCTGATTTCTATTCTTTTTTTTTTTAATTATTTTGACAGAGTTAGACAGTGAGAGAGAGAGAGAGACAGAGAGAAAGGTCTTCCTTCCGTTGGTTCACCCCCCAAATGGCTGCTACAGCCGGAGCTATGCCGATCTGAAGCCAGGAGCCAGATGCTTCCTCCTGGTCTCCCGTGTGGGTGCAGGGGCCTAAGAACTTGGGCCATCCTCCACTGCCCTCTTGGACCACAGCAGAGAGCTGGACTGGAAGAGGAGCAACTGGGACTAGAACCGCCCATATGGGATGCTGGCACCACAGGCGGAGGATTAACCAAATGAGCCACGGCGCCGGCCCCTGATTTCTATTCTTTCCAATTCATTAACATGTGTCTCATGACTGAGAACAGTCTATCTTGGTAAGTGTTCTATGAAAGCTTCAGGAGAATGTGTATTCTACTCTTGGATGAAGTCTTTTATGAATGTCAGTTAGTTGATTGACAGTGCTATTCAGGTAAAAATACATTCCAAATCTGTCCATTTGCCTTTCTCCATCCACTAGCCTTGCCTAAGCTATCATAGTCTAGCCTGGACTGCCTGATTGGTCTTTTTTTTTAAGATTTATTTATTTATTTGAAAGTCAGAGTTACAGAGGGAAGGAGAGGGAGAGAGAGAGAGAGAGAGAGAGAGAGAGAGAGAGAGAGAAAGGGCTTCCATTCACTGGTTCACTCCCCAGTTGACCGCAATGGCCAGAGCTGTGCTGATTCAAAGTCAGGAGTCAGGAGCTTCCTCTGAGTCTCCCACGTGGGTGCAGGGGCCCAAGGACTTGGGCCATCTTCTACTGCTTTCCCAGGCCATAGTAGAGAGCTGGGTCAGAAGTGGAGCAGCTGGGTCTTGAACCGGTGCCCATATGGGATGCCGGCACTGCAGGCGGTGACTTTATCACTACGCCATCGCACTGGCCCCCTGATTGGTCTTTTAAGTAGCCTCCGAGCTGGCCTCTGGTTCCAGTTTTGCCCCCACCATAATCCATTCTTCAAACATCAGAATGATCATCTATCACATCATTTCACTCCCAGCTTAAAATCCTCCGATGGGTCGTCACTGTATCTAGAATCAAATCCGAGGGCGTCCATGGCTGACATGGCCCCAGATGGTCTTGCTCTAGAATTTCCAACCTGCTTCATCTCTTTCTAGTCTTCCCTCCTGCCCCCTCTGATAGGATTTCTTTCTGATGTCCCTGAGTACACCAAGTTCATTCCTGCCCTAGGGCGTTTGCTTGAACACTTCCGGTGACTGGCAGTTGACTGCTTTGGTCCACAAGGTGGCCAATACCTCTTTGGAGAGTTTTGAATATTAAAAATCTCCCTTTACCCTTGAGCTAAATGCTGCATTCTTGACCACATAAACAAATTACAAGGGCGGGGGGAGTACGATCATTCGAAGAGATACTAAAAAAGTATTGGATAGAGCCGGCGCCGTGGCTCAATAGGCTAATCCTCCACCTTGCGGCGCCGGCACACCGGGTTCTAGTCCCGGTTGGGGCACCGGATTCTGTCCCGGTTGCCCCTCTTCCAGGCCAGCTCTCTGCTATGGCCAGGGAGTGCAGTGGAGGATGGCCCAGGTGCTTGGGCCCTGCACCCCATGGGAGACCAGGAAAAGCACCTGGCTCCTGGCTCCTGCCAGGATCAGCGCGGTGCGCCGGCTGCAGCGGCGGCCATTGGAGGGTGAACCAGCGGCAAAGGAAGACCTTTCTCTCTCTGTCTCTCTCTCTCACTGTCCACACTCTGCCTGTCAAAAAAAAAAAAAAAAAAAAAAAAAAAAAAAAAAAAGTATTGGATAAATTTAACTCCTGTTCATGACCAAAAAATCATATATTTCTTAACATACTAAGAATAAGAGAAGACTTCCTTAACCAGATAAAGAGTATCCTCCCAAATCCTACAGCAAACCCCATGTACAATGGTCACACACTGCAACCTTTTCCTTTAAGATGAGAAACAAGACAAAGCTGCCCATTACACTCCTTTTGTTCAGCATTCAAGTGAAGTTGCTGCACAGTAAGACAAGGACACGAAATAACAAGGATTTTGGAAGAAAAAAACTGAACTGTCATTTATATCTCCTTTCTTGTAACTTTCACTCCCTGGTCCTCCTTCTGTTTCCTGGAGGCCCACGAACAAAGCTGTCTCCTCCTCTGCACATTGGCTCTAGGTCTGCTCCTTTCCCTGGGCCTTAGTCCGCTCTACTGTGAAACAAGTACTCCAGAGAGCGCCCTATGGTGCTAGCCTGCCAAGCTGCTGGGAGACCACATCCTCTTTCCTGCAGGCTAAACGTCTCCATTCCCTGAACAGCTCTGGTGAACTCCAGAGCTGTCCTTTCCCAGCAATATACTCCATTTTTTAAAAAATGGGGCCCATGGGGCCAGTGCTGTGGCATAGCAGGTAAAGCTGCTGCCTGCAGTGCCAGCATCCCATATGGGTGCCAGTTCGAGTCCTAGCTGCTCCACTTCTGATCCCGCTCCCTGCTAGTGCTCCTGGGAAAGCAGTAGAAGATGGCCCAAGTGCTTAGGCCCCTGCCCCAATGTGGGAGATTCAGAAGAAGGCCCTGGCTTCAGATTGGCCCAGCCTGGGGGAGTGAACCAGCAGATGGAAGATCTCTCTCTCTCTCTCTCTTTCTCTCTCTCTCTCTCTTCTCCCTGAATCTCTGTAACTGTCTTTCAAATAAGTAAATTAATCTTTTTTTTTTAATGGTACCCAGCAGCTAGGCAGAAGATGAGGCCAGGAGAGGGTGCAAAAAGATGGCAATACAGGAGAAACTCTGAAAACAGAACTTGGAATCAGTAGAGGGAGGCAGCCAAGGAAAGAGCTGGGGCAGGGAGGAGAGGAGACAAGAAGCAGGAGACAGCGGCAGAGGCAGAAGCGGTCTGGCAGCGATTTGCTCCTGGGTGGTGCCCATCTCCTATGATGGCAGGAGGGTCCTCTGCATGGCTCAGGGGATAGCGATGGGTCTGGAGGAAGCACTTGGTGCCGACTTTCCTGCCCCGGATGCCAGGACCCTGCCTTCGGTAGCTGGGCTGGGAGTGGTGAACAAGAGCCAGCTCAGGATGGGAAGGGGAGCGAAACAGAGCTGGGTCCCTGTCCAGGAGGCAGAAGCAGCCGCCACAGTGGGAGGGAGCAGCAAGCCAACAGCTGAGTGAGACAAGGCCTGGGTTATTTTTTTTCCAGTTTGTTGGCATGTGGGTGGATTTTTCTCCTTTTTTTTCTTCTCTCCTGCTCTCTGCCGTTTCCACAGAGATGTGGGAGTTTGCAAATTTGTCTCAGTGGAGGGGAGAGGCAAGAGCTGATTTTGGGGGGGGGGTCCTCGACAGGGACCAGGGGAGCAGAGAAGGCCACTGCAATTTTGGCAGCAAGGACACCAGGACCCATCTCCTGCCGCTCTCCCTGGGGCGAGGCAGGTGCTCCCTCTCGCTCCTTTCCCCTTGCGGCCGCAGGGGTGCCTTCTCACCTCTCTTGGCTTGCAAATCCATCCCACCTGGCAACTGCGGAAGCCTCCCTCTGCTTTTCTGCAGTGCCAGATGCCCTTTAGGCGGGGCCCTGTGTGACCTCCGGGCACCCCCGCAGCTCTCCCAGCAAAGCCGCTGTCCTTCCCCACCCAGGGTGAGGAGCATAGAGATAGGAGACAGGAGAGAGTCCCTTTTTCCTAGCTACGCATCATCGCATCAGAAGGCTCTAAAACTTGTACCTGTAGTGCATACTAGGTGCCAAATAAGTGTCTCAGCCTTGGGGGTGGGGTGGGGTGGAATGGGCTTTTTCTGGAATGATGGACAGATGGGGCGTCTAGAGGAGACTTTTTGTAGGATGTCTGGACCCAGACACACTGACACGGTAGCCCAGGGTATGTTGGGCAAGGGCAAGGCGTGCCGAGCTGCAGGTCTGGATGCCTGGGTGCCAACCCTGGTTCGGCCATTCCTCTGCCAGGCGCTGCCCAACAAGGAAGGGCCTTCCCTTCTTGTGGCCTTTGTTTCCTCATCTGGAAAATGACCCGGATTTCTAAAGCTCTGCAGAGCTTTCACTCTAAAGATCTCTGCAGACTGAATCCCGATTCCTGGTGTTGGGGACTATGAGCCATGTAATGAGATTCTGGGAAAGCAGAGTCCATGGAACACCACCGAGAGAGTAGGATGATCAAGTTGTCCCAGTTTTCCTGGGACTCAACATTTTCTTTCTTTTTTTTTAATTTTATCAAATTCTTTTTAATTTCATGGACAATATGATACATATTGTATAGAAGCACACGATAGTTTTGCGGTAGGGACTCAACATTTTCCTGGGGTGTGGGACTTTCAGTGCTAAGACAATCCTGGGTCAACCAGAACAGTTGGTCACCCTAGCAAGGAAAGCATGCACCAATTATGATCATCATCATTGGCATCATTATCATTAGCACCACTAGAGGGCAACACTCTCTTATGCCTAGCAGTAGGTCTTACCCCACCCAAAGGTGCAGAACAGCCCCCTCATTCCAAGAGGGCTTTGTCCTGGAGAGGAGAACAATCCTGAAGAACAGAGAGATCCGACAATCCCGACTCTTGGCAGCTTCTGCTCTGCCGCCCACCCCACCCCCACCCCCGCCCCGGAAGCTGATTGCCCATTGTGCCCACAGCCCAGCTAGCACTCAGGTGCCCAGTGTATCCCACTGTGGTAGAACTGCCTGCTTCTCAGGGGGCTGGTGAAAAGAGAGACGCTGATGAGTCGCTTTGGTTCGTCTGAACACAACGGGCACTTTGACAAGGCTGCACTGCTGGCCCCCTTGCTGTGGTTGTCTGGCAGGGCATGCATACCACAAGGCCAGCCAAGGCAAGCTTCCATTGACACGGGAGCTGGCGCCCTCTTCCCAGAACTGATTTCCGTATTACCTCATCCCCCCATCACATCAAATTGTCTTTATAATTTCTCTATCTATATAGCTTGTTACGCTGTTGATTCAGGCATTCAACAAACATGGGCTGCTTATTGCTGGCTTACCGTGTACCAGGCTTTTTGCCAGACTCGTGGCGTACTCACGGTGAAGAGCAAAACAGTATCTGCCCTGGTAGAGCTCACAGTTGAAGGAGAGAGGCAGACAAAGAACTGCACTAATCAATACGTAATTACAAACTTGCGAAGCCCAAGGAATGGGAAAGGCTTACTGTGAGCTTGGAGCAGAGGGAGCCGCCTCGTCTGCCAGGGTGAGAAGGTGCCGCTGATGCACTGACATTTGAACCAGGAGCTGAGGGCTAAATAGGCAGTGGGTAGGCAAAGGCGGCAGCAGAAAGAGCTTTCCATGCCAAGAGAACAGCAGGTGGGCGAGAGGGGACACGCCGCGCGCGCGCGCGCGCACACACGCACGCTTGCTTCTTGAGGGCACAGCCTGTCTCTTGTGCAGCTCTTGCTATAGCCCCAGGTCTGTGACACAAAGATGCCAATAAATGATTGTGGCATTGAATGGAATGGATTTTTGTCATGGAAAGCGTCATAGACTGGATGTCAAAAGGCTCTTTCCAGCTCTTCCGGGCAATTCAATTCTATTCATTTTCCGGACTGCTCACTGTGCGCCCACCATGTGCAAAGCCTGGGGCCAAGCCCCATTGTCTGTGCCCTAAAGCAGCCAAGTGTTTCAGGGAAGTAGCTGACAGGTACACAAGTCCCTTCCTATCGCTGAGCCTCCCTCTTGCTCGCTCGCTCTCTCTCCCTCTCTCAGGTTATAAAATGAGGGGTTTGGATGACGTGAGCTCAGAGGTCCCTTGGAGCTCCAGCAGTCTTGACCTGAACTTCCTTGAATAACAGCCAAGTGGCTAGGCAGCAGGGAGCCACAGAATGGATTTTTCAATTTCTCCTGCGCTGTAGGAGTCACGTGGAAGAAGACTGGGGGAAATGACAGCTTGGGTTCTGTTTATGGACCAATGTTGCTTTTACGAGTGTCTCAGGAGCACTCAGCGCTCTCTGCTTCTGGCTGGGATGCTGTAGCGTGCGATGAGCCTTTGTTGTTTTCTTGCCTGTCCCCCTTCCCACCTTCCCCTTCCTCTCTAGTCTTCTTTTTCTACACCTAGGACTGTGCCGCAATGGTAGAAGGAGGGGGTTGCTGGAAAAGGCTTCTAAAATCATCTCCTGCAACCCCCTCCTTCTACCATTGCGGTTCCCTACGCAACAGACCCTAGGAGCGAAGCTGCCCAGCCACTGGGACTATTTGAAGACTTCAGGGATGGTGAATTCGCCATCTTCCCTAAGCTCTGCCTGGAAGAGGTTACTTCTCTCTGAGATCAGTCTTCCTGTAATTTTCACCCATTGCTTCTGGCTGCGCCCTTTGGAGCTCAGCAGAATAATTCCACTACATCGCCCTCCTGACAGTCTCCTGGATATCTGAAGACAGTAATCATGTGCTCACAAGCCAGCTCTCCTCTAGGCCAAATATCATCTGTTCCTTCCAATGTTCTGCATTGTTTCAAATCCCCTTAGCATCTGTAAATATAGTTTAGTTTATGTAAGATTTATGTCCCGCCTATCTTAAAGAGGGTATTAGGCGACTCATCAGTTCCTGCCATGAAAGAAAGACAATTAGGGATAAAAATGTGGAAGAAAACAGAGCAGAGACCATGTACAGGAAGCACGAATAGATGTTGCCAGGTACCTAAAATGAACTGGATTATAATTGGACTCTGAATTTGGCTCCAAGTTTTATGGCAGCTAGGACAAAATTGGAAACACATCGGGTTATGTGGTTTTCTGTTCTGACAGGATCAAGCTTACGAATCATCTTCAGAGAGGAAATTTTTCCTCAAACGAAATTCCAGACCAGGATTCTCAGGATTGCTCTGGGTGCAGCTGTTCACGACTGACAGGTACTTGGGTTACAGCTTGCCCCGTTCCCCGCTAGGGAAAAGGGGGTCAGAAGGATAATTAATTAATCAGCCAAATGCAGTTTCAGTTTTAAGCACAGTTATCTTCTTAGGGATCCCCAAGAGAAGACAGTCTTCCTTTTCCCTTTCTGTTTTCTTCCACGGGGCACTTGGAAAAGTTCCCAAAACACTGTCATCCAAAGACACCACGCATAACCTTTTTCAAGGTCCCCTTGGATGTTTCTCCCAGATGGTCTCTTCTCCTACCTTCCTGCCCTCTACATTCGGTGATCATTAAGACTCTCTGGATGGGGCCGGCGCTTTGGCTCAGGGGTTTAAAACCCCAGTCTGCAGTGCTGGTATCCCCTATGGGCGCCAGTTCGAGTCCTGGCTGCCCAACTTCTGATCCTGCTCTCTGCTAGTGTGCCTGGAAGGGCAGTGGAGGATGGTCCAAGTGCTTGGGCCCCTGCACCCACATGAGAGACCCAGAGGAAGCTCTTGGCTCCTGGCTGCTGGCTTCAGCCTGGCTCAGTCTTGGCTGTTGCAGCCATTTGGAGAGTGAACCAGTGGATGGAAGATCTTTCTATCTCTGTCTCTCCTTCTCTCTATCTGTAACTGTGCCTTTCAAATAAATAAATAAATCTTAAAAAAAAAAAGACTCTCTGGAGTACCAGACCATAGGACAGAGTTCAAGACAAGACTTCAAGCCGGTGGTCACTGACCACAACAGTGAGTGTCAAATCATTTCTCTCTAGTCCTTGGTACCCTCGTCTGGAAAATGAATTCAACTCAAAGTCCCCTTCAGCCCTGATATTGATGAACTGTAAACTCTTTGAGGGAAAGAGCAATGATTTTTTTTTTTACAGGCAGAGTGGACAGTGAGAGAGAGACAGAGAGAAAGGTCTTCCTTTGCCGTTGGTTCACCCTCCAATGGTCGCCGCGGCTGGCACGCTGCGACCTGCGCACCGCGCTGATCCGAAGCCAGGAGCCAGGTGCTTCTCCTGGTCTCCCATGGGGTGCAGGGCCTAAGCACTTGGGCCATCCTCCACTGCACTCCCAGGCCATAGCAGAGAGCTGGCCTGGAAGAGGGGCAACCGGGACAGAATCCGGTGCCCCGACCAGGACTAGAACCCGGTGTGCCGGCGCCGCTAGGTGGAGGATTAGCCTATTGAGCAGTGGCACCAGCTAGAGCAATGATTTTTGAAAGTGCTGACTTTCTCATCTTGCACATGGCAGCTAGTACATATGGAGTTTGCTCGTAAATGGAACCATGAGGATCCAGTAGGAAAATCCAATGTGAACAGATGCCACCTCTGCATCAGAGGAAAATGCTCCATGGCACTCAGCATCAAGACGAGTTCTTGTTGACTGGAGACTGGCAGCGGTGAGACATGCTTTGCAGAGCCCCCTCTTCCTCTAGCTCCATATCCCCTGGCAAAGCCAGCTCCAAGGGGAAGAGGAGTTGGAGCAATCACACCAGAGACGGAGGCTTCTGGGATCCAACTCTGGGAGGCAGCAGGCAGGAATGTGGTGCCGTAAGTTAGGCCGCCACTTGGGATACCTACATCCCACAATGGAGTGCTAGCTCCAGTCCTGGCTATGCCACTTCTGATCCAGCTTCCTGCTAACGCACTTTAGAGACAGCAGATGATGACCTGAGTGCTTGGGTCTCCTACATGGGAGACTTGGATGGAGTTCCAGGCTCCTAGCTTCAGCCTGGCCCAGCCCCAGCTGCTGCGAGCGTCTGGGGAGTGACCCAGCTGATGTGAAGATCTATCTCTGTATCAGTCTTTCAAGTAAATAAACAAACCTTAAACAACAGCAAACCAATACTGAACTCACCTTTGTAATGTGGACTACGCAGTGCATACAGCAACTACCCAGGTCCCTCCCCTCCTGTTACTCCTGTACTCAAAAACCTCCCATGATTTTTCATTGCCTATAAGAGAAGGTCCAGATTGTTCAGTTTGGCAATGAAGCCTTCTCCAAGCTGAATCAAGCTATTTTTTCCCATCTTCTTTTCCTTACAACACACACACACACACACACACACACACACGGGCTCATCGCTCATGCTCTCTTCAGCTCAATCCATGTATGTTTCCCTAAACACACAGCGTTTTCTAGACTCTTCCTTTCCAGCCATGGCACACGGTCTCCTTTAGCAGGTCTTGCTCAGCTCTAGCCCTCCCGCCTGCTGAGAGCTTCCCTTCAGCTCAAACACCTTCACATCCATGGATACCTCCCAACACCCTGCCCTGTGCCTGCACGATCGCACTTCGCACATTCTTGTGCTTGTGAAGCCTGTTTATGACTTGTGGTTGGGGCTCTCTGACCAGACTGGGTGCTGTTTGTGGGCCAAGCTGTGTCTGATTCGCCAGGGCTCTGCAGCAGCCTTTGCTGCCTTGCCTTTCTGCAGAGACCCTAGTACCATCTATGCCAGTGTCCTGGGGCTGCTGTAACAGGTGCGGTGGGGGTGGGGTGGCAACCAACAAGGGAAGTTGACTCTCTAATGGAAACTGATTCTCTCATGGGCCTCTAGTGGTCCCAAATCAACACAAGTGTCCATGGGGCCAGGCTTCCTCTGAAGGCTCCCAGAAAGAATTTTACCTTGCTTCCTCCAGCTTCTGGTGCTGCTGTAGTGATCCTGGGTGTTCCTTGGCTCGTAGGTGCCCCATTCTGCTCTCTGCCCAGTCTTTACATGGTGCTCTCCTAATGCACATGTTTCTGTCCCTGTTTTCCCTCTTTTTAATGTTTATTTGATTTTCATGTACTTGAGAGGCATAGAGATGCAAAAGGGAGAGGCAATAGAGATATGAGAGAGAGAGAGAGAGAGAGAGAGGTATTTCATCTTTTCATCTGCTGCTGCACTCCCCAAATGCCCACAACAACCAGGGCTGGTCCAGGATGAAACCAGGAGCCAGGAACTCCATCCTGGTCTCCAGCATTGGTACTTGGGCTAGCATCTGCTGTTTCCCAGGTGCATTAGCAGAGAGCTGGATTGGAAGCAGAGGAGCTGGGACTTGGGACCTGTGCTCTGATGTGAGATGCAGACATCACAAATGGCAGCTTAACCCACTCAAGTTTTCCCTCTTTTCAAAATATTTTTATTTATTTATCTGAAAGGCAGCAAGACAAAGAGAGCTCCCATCTTCTGGATCACTCCCTAAATGCCCACAATGACTGGGGCTTGGCCATGCTGAAGCAGGGAGCTGGAAATTCAATGCAGGTCTCCCATGTAGGTGGCAGGAACCCAAGAATTTGAGCTACAGTGCACATTAGCAGAAACTTGGAGTTGAGAATGGAGCAAGGACTTGAATCCAGGCACTCTTATATGGAATTCAGGCTTTTTGTTTTTCGGGGAAGAGTTAGACAGTGAGAGAGAGAGAGAGACAGAGAGAAAGGTCTTCCTTCCGTTGGTTCACTCCCCAAATGGCTACGGCCAGCACTGCGCCAGGAGCCAGGTGCTTCTCCTGGTATCCCATGCGGGTGCAAGGCCCAAGCACTTGGGCCATCCTCCACTGCACTCCCAGGCCACAGCAGAGAGCTGGACTGAAAGAGGAGCAACCGGAACAAAATCTGGCGCCTCGACCGGGACTAGAACCCGGTGTGCTGGCGCTGCAGGCGGAGGATTAGCCTAGTGAGCCATGGTGCTGGCTGGAATTCAGGTATCTTAACCACTAAGCCAAATGGCTGCCCCCAGCTTTCACTCTTACCGGAACACCAGTCCCAATTAGGAGTCACACTCCTCTAGTATGAAAACATCTTAACTTGATTACATCTGCAAAGACCCTCATTTCCAAATAAGGTCATACTCACCATTCCTGGGTAGACATGGGTTTTTGGGGAATGCTATTCCACCCAGTACACCATCCAATATGCTCTACAAATTCTATTTGTTCCTCATCTCTCTCCCCCACTAGAATGTCAGCCCTACGAGGGCACAGATTGTTGTCTGGTTTGTTCATTGCTATATCTTCAGTGTCTAAAGAAGTGTTCAATACATAGCAGCCACTCACTAAATATTTTGTGGGATTGGCGTTGTGACACAGTGGGTTAAGCCACTCATTGCGATACCCAAATCCCATACCAGAGTGCCAGTTGCAGTCTCTGATGCTCTGCTTCCAATCCAGCTCCCTGCAGAGATGTTGCAGCCATTTGGGGAAGTGAATCAGCACATGGTAGATTTCTCTCTCTCTCTCTCTCTCTCTCTCTCTCTCTATCTCTATCTCCCCCCTCCAAGTAAATACATGTATCTTTAAAAAAAAACACACAGATAAATATTTTGTGAATGAATCATACCCATCTGCTCCCAACTAAGGAGGAAATTGGAAAGATAGAAGCAGGGATAAGGATGGGAATGCAGATAAAAGGGCTCTCCCCGTGAAAAATGTGCATTGTGAAAACACTATGCATGAATTTCACATTTTTTGAACCAAAATAATCTTTTAATTTCACTTTTCCACGAACTTTTGACATATCCTCGTATTGCCTAGAACATAAATAAGTGATGACTGGATGGATACAAATATCTGATGGGTGTATTACCTTAACATTTGGGAACACCAATTTTACACAAAGTACTGAAGGAAGACACAAAGAAGTGAAAAGGAAACAGCTGTATATCCTATGTCTCCACATGACCGCGGACAAGTCCCCCAATCTTTCTGTTTCACTTTTCCCACCAGGAAAATGGAGGCGATAACAGTACATACTTCATAGTATTGTCATGAGGCTTGAGTTCATAGACTTAAAAAAAAAGCACACCCAAGAGCTAGAAGCTATTGTTTTTGCAGCCGGTATAGGTTAGCTCTGACCAAGGTATCTATTTTAAACAGCTTTATTGAGATATAATTCACATGGCACAAAATTCACTATAGTAAATGATAGAACTCAGTGGTTCTTACCATAATATAACTTAAGAAAAGTTTCATCTCCCTCCCCAAAATCCCAGACCCTTAGCAGTCACTCCCCCTTGCTCACACCATACCCCAGCTCCCTGCCCGCCACCCTGCTGGCAACCACTGTTAACAATTTCTCTCTCTATGGATTCACCTGGTATGGAATTTCAGAGAAATCATGCGGGTATATGGGCTTTTGTGACTGACTTCCCTCGTTAGCATCACATTTTTCACAGTTTCTCCAGCAAATTGTTTGTTAGCAATTCGTGGCTGAATAATACTCCATCATGTGGCTATACCACATTTATCCATTCATAAGTGGATGAACACTTGGGTACTTTTTTTCACATTCTGAAGAACTGCCAAACTGTTTTCCAAAGTGACTTCACTATTTCACAGTGACCAAGGGTTCCCATTTCTCTACATGCTTGCTAAACCCTTCGATTTTAGCTATCATAGTGGACAAGAAATGGTATCGCATTGTGTGTGCATGTGTCTTTAAGAAATCGCTACTTTCCATCAACCTCATTTTCATTTTCTGTTTAAGATCCAGTGGGTGAGCAGCTTAGGACCATTCAGTGGTTGTTCCTGCCTAGCCAGTGGCCTGAGCATTGGGAACTGCAGCCCAGTCTTCAGTGATGGGCTGAGTGCTCCAGACATGAGTAGAAAACTACGGATAGACAGAGCGTGCACCTGTGTGCCTTCGGGTGAATCTGCCACCTGGGCTTAAATAGCAGGAATCTCAGGAGCTGGAGCAGTTCATCAACCTTGAAGCTCCTTCTTGGCTACAGCCTTTTCAGCATGAGCCCGCTCTTCCTTTTCAGTCTCTGCAGAATTTCTGCCCAAGTAGAAATCCAGCATGACCTCCCATGGGGGTGTTCTCGGGAGATGGTGCCACGTGTGTGCAGAACTTCCTGGGCCAGCATCTACCACGTCAGATCCACTGAGTGAATTACCTTGTTGCACAGGATGGCAATGCCCAAGTAGCACAGAAGAGAATCTGTGTTGCGTAGAGCAATGGATCAGTAGTTACCAGCAGATATGGCTTCTTTTAAAAAAATATTTGAAGAACAGAGCTAAGGGGAGGCGGGGAGAGATGTTCTATATCGTTGGTTCACTCCACAGATGGCCGCAACAGCCAAAGCTAAGAGCCTGAAATTCCATCCGGTTCCCCCACATGAGTGGCAGGCGCCCACATACTCAGGTCACCTTCTGCTGCCTTTCTCAGGCACATCAGCAGGGAGCTGCAGGGGAAACAGAGCAGCGGGAATGGAACCAACCCCCTGTATATGAGATGCCGGCATCCCAAGGCAGGTCCCTAGATACATCTTCTGAAAGGCTGCCTGAATTGCGTTAGGGAAGGTTCTAGGAGTGAAGCACTCAGTCTTAAGAGTGGCCCCAGCAGAAGGGGCAGACTTCAGCCTCACCCACTGGCCAGTATTTCTGAGGGACATCATCCTGACATTAGCCAGGCAACAGTGGCAGAAGCACTTTGGGTTTCTGATGGAGATGTCACCAGTTCTTTTACAAAGGTGCATGTTTCACTTGGAAGTCAGGGGTCCCGCCATGTAAGTGGGTTCCTGCTGCAAGGCATTTAAAGACCTCCTCTGTTTGTAGAACCGCAAGGGCTCCAGACATTGTGAAAGTTTCCCATAAGTTACCACGGGAACCTAGGACAATGCCTGATGGCTAGCAGAGAAAGCTCATGGTGGTTTTGATTTGCCTTTCTCTGGCAGTTATAATGACATTGAGCATCTTTTGCATTTATTGGCCATTTGTATATCTTCACTGGAGAAAGATCTCCTCGAATCTTTTGGCTGTTTTTGAAAAGTGGGTTATCTTTTTGTTGTTGAGCTGCAAGAGCTCATTATATATTCTAGATGCAAGTCCCTTATTGGATATTCGGTCTACAAATATCTTCTCCCATTCTGTGAGTTGTGTTTTCTGTTCAAGGTGTTTTGCATGCTTTTTTTTTTTTTTTTATAAGACCACCGCTATGACGAAGGTGCTACTGCTAGGGAAATGGATGTTCAGACAGAAGATGGAATTTAAATCCAATTTTCTCTGACTCTAAAGCTCGTGCTTTTTCCTCAGCCCAACTCATTCGTGATGATAAATTAAGACATGTTTCTGGTTTACAGAGCTCAATCTGGAAGAGGACATAAAGCAAGACCACAAATGAGTGTGCTGTGAAGCCTAGTTCAACTTCTCTGCAAATGCCACAAGAGAGGGGCACAGGAAGTGCAGTGGGCAATCCCAAAGTGGGGAGGGTGGAGGAGGGAGAGGGAGAGAGACAGAGACAGAGAGGGCACGTCTGGTTGGGAAACTCAGGGTCGGCTTCAGTGAGATGGCATTTAAGTGAAATCTCAACGGATGGTTGCAATTTCATTGGATGGAGATGATGGAATGAATGGGGAGACCATTTCCGAAGAACAGGAAATGAGGGTGGAAAGAATGTAGCTCAGATCTGAGATAGCTGTGATGGGGAGTTCTGGGGTTTGTTGGAATGAGCAATCATGAGACCAGGGATTCTGGGTTTCACTGGGGTAGTGGATTTGGGCACTTGGCGGGGGGCAGTCTGCCTGTGATATTGTATATGTGTATGTGTATGTGTGCGGGGGGAGTTCTGGGGGAGGGTTGTCTGAGGGGGAAGTTGTAGACTGGTTGGGCTGGAGAGACATGGGGCTGGCTGGGATGCAGGGTTGGAGGATGGTGATCCAGGAACTGGCTGGGATGGGAGACTCAGAGGCTGCCTCCTGATGGGGGCTGCAGGGAGATCACCTAGGCTGGGAGCTCCAGGCGTTGGCTGGGACTGGGAATATGAGACAGGCTGGGATTAGCAGCCCCAGTGGATTGGATCCATGGGTTGTCTGGACCTGGGCACGACCTGGGATGAGGGTTCCTGGGATGGCTTGGACAAGGATAGTGGGCCTGGAATGTGGCAACGGGCTGGGATAGAGGGGCTTCCTTAGGCGTCCTTTGATGAGGACCCTGGATGGGTGGAATGGGGAGCTCTCCCACAGGCTGCGATGGGGCTGGCCTCTGACGGTCGCCGGGACCTCGGGGCGGATCCAGCTGCCAGTGCCGGTGGCGGCCGCAGGTGGGACGCGCGGGGGCGGTCCAGGAGAGCTGGGTGGGGGCAGGGGCGGGGGGCGGGCCGGCGGCCGGGGCGGTCCCGCGCGGCCGCGCTGCGCAGTGACTCCGCAGCGGGCGGAGCGCCGTGGGCCGCGTCCTCCGGAGCCGTGGCGGTGGCGGTGGCGGCGGCGGCGGCGGCGGCAGCGGCAGCCTCAGCTCCTGCTCCCCGTGCCGCCGGCCCCAGCGCTGTCTCCCGGGCCCCCCCGGGCCCCCGGGCCCTCGAGCCCGGTGCGCGCCCTTGCGTCCCGCCGGCCCCCTCCCCCGGCTGGGCCCGGGGGAGGGTGGCGCCGTGAGCGAGCGGGGACCGGGCTCTCCTGCCCCTTCCCCTGCCCCTGGGCCGCCAGGATGGAGGCGGGGTCGGGGCCCCCGGGCGGCCCGGGATCTGAGAGCCCCAACCGGGCGGTGGAGTACCTGCTGGAGCTGAACAACATCATCGAGAGCCAGCAGCAGCTGCTGGAGACCCAGCGGCGGCGCATCGAAGAGCTGGAGGGCCAGCTGGACCAGCTCACCCAGGAGAACCGCGACCTGCGGGAGGAGAGCCAGCTGCACCGCGGGGAGCTGCACCGGGACCCCCACGGCGCGCGGGATAGCCCGGGCCGCGAGAGCCAGTACCAGAATCTGCGTGAGACCCAGTTTCACCACCGCGAGCTGCGGGAGAGCCAGTTCCATCAGGCGGCCCGGGACGTGGGCTACCCGAACCGGGACGGCGCCTACCAGAACCGGGAGGCTGTGTATCGGGACAAGGAGAGGGACGCCTCCTACCCGCTCCAGGACACTACCGGCTACACAGCCCGCGAGCGCGACGTGGCCCAGTGCCACCTGCACCACGAGAACCCAGCCCTGGGTCGCGAGCGTGGCGGGCGGGAGGCTGGGCCAGCGCACCCGGGCCGCGAGAAGGAAGCCGGCTACTCGGCGGCGGTGGGCGTGGGGCAGCGGCCGCCGCGGGAGCGGGGCCAGCTGAGCCGTGGCGCATCCAGGAGCTCCAGCCCCGGCGCCGGCGGAGGCCACAGCACCAGTACCAGCACCAGCCCGGCTACAACCCTCCAGAGAAAGTAAGGAATGCGTGTTTGTGCCCCGCGCCTCTTCCCCTCTAGATCCCTCTCCAACTTGTCCGGCTGCTAAAGTAAGAAGCCTGGGCCTGATTCCATGTCCGCCTCTCCTGTCCGGACCTGCCAGGGGGAGAAGCGAGGTCCCCTTCGGCCAGCCGGCACCCCTTCCCTTCCCCAGCCACTGAACACTGAGCTGGCTGGATGATGAGTGCCGGTGCCTCTCTCCCAGTTCCAAGGCCACTAAGGGACTAGAGCCATCATCACCCCCACCCCCAACACACACACACACACACACACACACACACACATCTTCAGCCGGAGCTGTATCCTCGCTGGAAGATAGGTTCTCATCTATTTATTTGTTTGTTTTGGATGTACTGGTAGGGATTTTTTTCGTTTGGGGGTGGGGGGACATGGTGTCAACTCAGAGCCCCAAGGGAGAGAGAGAGAGAGAAAGCCCCCCCTCCTTTTTCTGCCTGATCTTATCTCCTCTGGTGGCCAAAGCTCCATCCTTTCCCAGAGAGGCAGGTGAGGACCAGAATGGCTGCTGGAGGCTGAGGCATCCCTCTGAGAGGAAACTGCAGCACACCCTGGCCAGGGGGGAGCAAAGATGGGGGAGCAAAGATGGAGGCCAGGCCTTTGGCTAGTTCCTCAAAGTCCACCCCCTCTCCACCCTTCAGGAAAAAAACAACACCCATTTAAAGAGCCCTACGAGGAAGGGAGGTCTCAGGTCGCCTCTCTGTTGGATCACTTCCAATTCCCGCGCTGTGTGTCCGTCTATTTGGGACAACTTGGCCATGTCTCCTGGGTTGGTGGGACAGGAGCTGGGTCCCCTTTTCCCACGTAGATACCCTTGGGAGCTGCTTGGACTGAATGGCTCAGAAGGAGAGAGTGCACGGTGTGCAGGCGTACAGGGCTGCCTTGAAGGCTTCCTAACTGCTCTTCTGGTGAATCGGAAAGAACGCTAGACCAGGAGTTAGGAGGCCTGGGTTCCCTTTTCAGCTCTGCTGCAGATCGGCTTGGTGACCTTGACTGAGTCCCTTCCTCTCTCAGGCCATCAATTTCCCCCGAATTTTTTTTTTTTAAGGTAAGGACTGCTTCGGATGCTGCCTAAGGGCCCTCCCTGCCAGCTTCCATTCGATGGCTTTGTCACTAACCTAGCCACACTCCAGAGCAAATCCCAAGTCCTCCAGTGAGCGGGCAGGCTTTCCCTCCTGTCACTGCTCAGCTGGTCCTACCATGTGCCACAACCAGTGGAGTGTCTCTTGGCGGCTGGGCTGGGGGTGGGGAAGCCTTCTGCCTCAGGAAATCTGCTGGGAGACAGCTCTCCGCAACTCCCCCGTGGTGAGGCAGCAGGCTGGGGTGCTGGGTTGAGATGGCTGGGCCCCAGGAGCGCCAGCTGTGGCTCCAGGGCTCGCCTGGGCTCCACTGCAGTGTCCCCCAGCTGAGTCGTGTTGGGGACTGCCCCAGGGTAGTCCGGAGCGCGCTGCAGTGGGCTGGGGCCAGGGGGCTGGATGTGGTCCTGTGGTCCTGGAGCCTGGAGCCTGGAGCCTGGCTGTAGAAAGCTTCCCTAGAGGGATCAGGCCCGTGTCGGAGGGAGCAGCCTCCTTGTGTGTGGCACCAGGGAGCACAGCCCGGACCAGTGGGGAGATTTGAGAGAAATAAGGAAGAACTTTCCCACTTGGCCGTCTGGTGATGCAGTGGCCTGCCTGAAGGGAGGGGGCCCAACGGGGGTGGGTGGGGGAGGCTGGGAGAGCTGTAGAAACACAGTTCTCGAATCAGGTAGAAAGTGCACTGAAAGGGCCTGGGCTTCCCCAACTCCACAATCCCAGTGCCATCAGGTTCTCGGCCCTGCAGACAAGGCTCTGAGTCTCCAGGCCATTTCCTCTGGAGCTGTATGCCTCTGCCATCCGTGCAACTCGCTTCCCGGTCTTTCCTTCTGTTTGTGCCCCCTTCAACTTGCTTGTCGGATTTCCTGGCTTCACGTTGCCTACTGGATTCATCGAGAGGTTTAGCTAGCATGTAAGGTTTCTCTCCTAACCACACAACAGCTATTTGCACATCCATGATGATGCCATTTGGCTCCTCCCAACAAGCCCTGTGCAATGAGCATTAGTAAGTCCATTTCAGAGATGGGGAAAACTGAGGCTCCAAGAGTAAGGGACCTTGCTCAAGGTTACACTACTAGTTGCTAATGGAGCTGGAACTAGGACCCCAGTCTGTCTTTCTCCAAGGCCTGTTAGATTGTCACTAGAGAGAGTACTCCAACCCACAGGAATCTCTTGGCTTCAGGCCCCAGGCAGGTACTGAACTGGAAGAGGCCAGGAGAGCCTTAGATATCAAGAGGGTTTGAACAGGAGATGAATCTGAGATGGGGGTGGGAGTGGAAGGGGGAAAGGGCGGGGAGGGGGCAGAAGGCTGTGTCTCCCTCCTTTCCATCTCCCTCTCTGCCAGGCGTCAGGAGGGTCTGTGGGTGCAGTAGCCATTGCTGCCCCCGCTGCCGCTGCCAGCGACTCCCCTGCGAAGCCTGTTCTGGGTTTGTAAGGAGTGGGTGAGAAGACTGCCGCTGGAAGCGCGGGCAGGCGGGGTGGGAGTTTCAGCAGCAGAGGCTGCAGCATTGGGGGAGGACAGGCAGAGCCAGCAGCCAGCACAGGCTGGGCGCTCCTGGTCCCCAGGCTCCCTCTGGTGGACGAAGTGCACAGGGTAGGCCTTGGCCAGCGAGCTGCAGCTGGTTGGTGGTGGTGGTGGTAGTGGGGGCGGCCCGGGTCTGCCTAGGGACTTTATTTAGTCCTCTCAAGGATGCCGTGTGTCTGTCAGCACAGTCGACGGGGAAGAAATTGAGGGCAATGAGCAGTGAAGCCCACCGGAGACCATGCAGTTAATAAGACAGACTCCCGATCCTGTGAACTTTCCCTCCCCTGCATCGGATTCCGGCTGCCATGCTGTCCCCAGGCGTACCAACCACCCACGACTCCCACATCCTCCCCCCACTGGCCCTTTTGGACGGGTTGCAGGGAGCTGGGATCCCTTTGGCTGGGCGTGGCCTGTCTAGTGCAGCACCGAGTGAGCGAGATGGGTTCTCCTCGCTCCAAGGGGGTCTGGCTTGTATGTTTTGTAGTATTTGCGGGTCCTGACTGCTGCTCTGGTGTTCCTACAAGGAATCGTCGCCCTGCCCCCTCCTCCTGGGCCCCGCTCTTGCTGTGGATCTGGGCCTGGCTCCCTTGCGGTGCTGACACCCGGAATGATTTATAGGCGTGCTAGGGGCTACTGCTGAGTTGCTCCATGCTGAAGAGAGCTGCAGTTCCCACGCTGCTTGCCTGGGCCCAGCTCCAGCTCTGCTGCAGGCGGCAGTGCTGGGCTGAAGCTGGGAGGGCCGGAACTCTGCATCCACTGCTCCCACTCTCCCCACCCCGCAGCCTGGCTCATATTTGGGGACAGCACCTGTCCTCACTGTGGCATGGCGTGGCGTGGCATGGCGTGGCGTGGCATGTGGGCCGAGGTGCTCAGGAGCACCCTGGAGATGTCTGGCTCCTTTTGGCTCTTGGGTCCTGTTCCCCGGGGGAGGAGAGGTGGGGGTCTCTCCTTCTCCCTGAGGAAGGAAAGCCATGTCTCCCCCCGACACACACACACACACACACAGTGTTGTAAGCATTATCTTCGTGTGGCAGGAAATAATGACTTTGAGTTGAATGACAATTTGGGGGATCTTGCTTCTCTGTCTCAAGCCGGGGCAAGAATGGGGTTGTTGTCACACACAAACATTCCGTGGCCGTGGCCATGGCCGTGGCCGTGGCTGTGCACTGTGCCACCCAGCAGGAGGGACCAGCAGGCTGAGCAAACACCATGCTCGCAAGCTCAGCGGGGCCATAGGGAGCGCTCGGGGCCACAAGAGGAGCAAGAGTGGTAAGGGCTGAAGCTCCTCTGAAGTGGCCACGCCACTGCTTGCTAACCTGGGCTGGGTGTGTGTGTGTGGGGGGGTGCTTCAGATGAGAGTGGGTGGTCCTCTGGTGTCCAGTGGAGGGGGAGTGCAAAAAATGCCAGACCCAAGGCTGGCCACTTGCACCTGTTCCTCCTCTGCTCCATCCCTGCTTCCATGGCCTCAGAGTTTATTGGGAGTCTTCCATGGGTTAACTGTGTTTTTTTTTTTCTTACTGCACTTACAGTGTGCCAAGCACTGTTTGTTCTGAGCACTTTCCACAAATGCGTCCCTTCAGTCTGCATTCGAATCCTTTCACATAGATGTTGTGGTTGATCCCATTTTACCGATGAGGACACTGAGGCCCAGAAGTGTGAAGGAACCAGAAGGAGCTTGGGTGGACAGACTCCAGGGCCTGCAGCACTCTTGCCCACCACCATGCAGTACAGCTTCTTGTCCCCTGTGCACAGCCCCAGCGACATGAGTGTTCTTATGACCCTCATTTGTCACATGAGGAAACTAGGATCAGAGAGGTGTAGTGATCTACCCAAGGGTACACAGCAGAATGAGGCCAAAACTGGCTGCCTCCCAGGCCCATGGCCAACTCCTGCCTCCCACCGGTGGGCTGTAAGGTCCTTGAAGCCACTCTAGGTGTGGCTGTGGCTCCCCGCCCCCAGAGTTCCCAGGACGGCTGCCCCAGGCAGGCTCCCTGTCCCTGCCCCTTTTGTATCTTTGAGGTTCGTTACATCTCGTGTCCCCGCTACCAGACTGAACCTCTGAAGGTACTCAGATTCATTTAGATTTATTATTTGCAAAGCAGAATGACAGCGAGAGAGAGAGAGAGAAAGAGAGAGAGAGAGAGAGAGAGAGAGAGAAACAGAGGTTGCAACAGCCAAGACTAGGCCAGGCTAAAGCCAGGACCCCAGAACTCCATCTGGGTCTCCCACATGGGTGGTAGGGGCCCAAGCACTTGGTCCATCTTCCCCTGCTTTCCTAAGCACATTAGCAGGAAACCCGATTGGAAGCTGAGCAGCTGGGACTCGAACCAGCACTCTGCTAGGGGCTGCAACTCCAGCTCCCAGGTATGCAGATTGAACTGACATATATTAAGTTGTCAGGCTCTAGGCTAGCTCCCAGGGGCAAGTGTGCTAGGGCAGTAAGCTTGGAAAAACACAGAATGGTCCAAAGTAGCTGCTTAGTCAATGGCAAGTAGACAAATGTGAGTCTGGTTAAATCCTGGCGAACTAACAGCCAGAGACGATTTTGCCCCATTCTCAGACTGGTGTAGAGAGAGAGATGACAACTTTGAAATTCCCCTGGATTCATAGTCTGGCAGAGGAGCAGAGCCGGATGTGACTTCGGAGCCATTTGGACCAACGTGCTCCTTGCTGTCCCTCCCTACCGTGCCGTGGCCACGTCACGCTGTGGTCTTGACCTTCCATGCAAAGTCCTGTGTTCCAAAAGCAGCAGAGAGGCCGGCCCAGGGCGCCGGGTGCTCAGTGGGAAGCCGCGTACTGCTCCATCAATTCCTTTCTGCATTCAAACCCTGGGCCAGGCACGGTGTCTCGGGCTTGGAAGAAGACTGGGCTCTCTCTGACTCACTCCCTGCTGTATTCCGTGGCAGAATAATCAACAGTGGTCACGGGGAAGAATGAGGAATCAATGACTTACTTCCTCTTTTTTTGGAGGGGGAGCTTGTTTAGGGCAAGATGATTGGCTGGTTGCTCCGACTTCCTCATAGCATTTGAGCTGTGCAAGCACCCTTGCAGAAAGCACTTACAATCCACCAGGAAGCCCAGGACTTCAGGAAGCTCCAGACTTCAAAAAGTTCCTGGAGCAGCCCGGAGTTAGAAGATAGGTTTATTTTTGATGCAACACGCTTTTGAAATCTGGGTGTAATTTTTTTGTCCTAATATGCCTTTTTCCCATGAGCATTTGGGAGACTCTCTCGTAGCTGAAGCTTTTGGAGGTGGTGGGGGGTGCTCAGCGTTCAGCGGAAGTGTGGCTGGCACCCTGCAAGGAGGGCTTCGTGACTTTTTTTAGGCAAGTGACTTCACCTTCAGAAGCACGGGTTTTTAAGTAGTAAATGGGGTTAAAACAGTATTTTCAGATATGAAAGGTTCATGTCCACCCCACCTCCCCCCAAAAAATTATTCGAAACTTTCCTAGCTGCCCAGGATGAAGCTATCCGGGTGGAAAGCCCATGGGCAGGCCTGGAAAATAATAGGTGGGACTGCACTGCCCCCTAGAGGCTGAGCATAGCAAACAAAACAGCACAGCCAAGACCCTAGTAGCCCATTCTCAAGACCAGAGCTCCTGGGCTGGTCAAGATGATTTCTCCACGTTTTCCACGGAAGTTCCTCACGACTATCGGCTGCTAGCCACTCTTTCACTTCCACCAGCTGCCTTTCTTAGGAGCTGTGTGCCTTTGTTAAGTTGCGCACTTTGTGTTGGAATGGACACGTAGTAACTGTGCTAACCCTAGCTGGGTGATGTTTGCACCTTTGCAGAGGGGGTAATGTGATTGTACCTCCAGGACCTGTGATTTCCTTCTGGATTCCAGAATAAGGTATACTGTGCTCACCTGAATAAAACCGATATTCCCTTCTATATAACTACTTTATTTTAAAGACTTACTTGAAAGGCAGAGAGAGAGAGAGAAGAGAGAGAGAGAGGTCTTCCATTCATCCGCTGGATCACTCCCCAAATAGCCCACAGAAGCAGGACTGGGTCAGGTCACCAGGAGCCAGGAACTCCATCCGTGTCTCCCATGCAGGTGCAGGGCCCCAAGCACTCAGGCCATCCTCCACTGCTTTCCCGGGTTCATTAGCAGTGAGCTGGATGGGAAGTGGAGCAGCCAGGACTTGAAGTGGTGCCCATGTGCTATGCTGGTATCACAGGCAGTAGATTAACCCACTGTACCACAATGCCGGCCTCCTTTATAACCACTTTAGAATTATTGTCGTGATTCCTGTAATAAAGACTGGCCAATTTTGTCCTTACCCCCAAATTTCCTTAAAAAAAAAAAAAAAGCACTGGGAGACATGTCATACCAGTGTGCATCTGATATGCTGGCCAAGTCGTCAACAACCCATCTCATTGTGATTGTTATGGCATTCAATAAGATGACAGAGATGGAGCTCTTGGCACAAAGGATTATTACGAATAATTTGGTGAAGCTCTGTGCTGTGGGAAGGCAGCAGAGAGAGGCCATGTGGAATTCACCACATTTCTGAGATGGACATGAGTCTGGCAGATACTGCGTGCCTATGTGAACCGCGTCTTGTGCCATCCCAGGCAGAGAGGTCTGTATAACTGGTCTTGTACATATTCTGGCTTCAGGGTGCTCATGGTTGAGGGGAGAGGATGGCCATGGACGCAGATGATTGCAGTGTGATGCCCAGTGTGCCCTGCCTGAAGGCAGCACAGGGGGATTGCCAAAAGGAGAGACATCTACCCAGTCAGGGAAAGCTTCCTGGAGGAGGTGATACCTGAGCCGAGCCTTTGAGGATGAGTAGGAGTTAGCTAAGTGAAGAAAGACGGCATATGGGTTGGTGGGCATTGCGCCCACTCCCTGATACATGTCGGCGCTCAATAAACAGTTATTTTTCTTTTCCTTCGTAAAATCTCCCATGCACAATGACTCGAAGAAGTGTCAGGCAAAGCTTGGCTTTCCCTGAACACTGCTGTGCTTCCTCCTTCCGCACACAAGACTGTCAGAGCGTTTGTGTCTCCCTTTTGGCACCAGCCACCGGTTAATTTGAAGCACTGCACTGGCATGTTTGCTGATCTCTTTTTCTGAGGTCCTATTTGCCAGTTCAGTTTCTCTGCTGTCCTTCCCTGTGTTCCTGGAGTAAGCAACGTCAAATCCTTTTGTGACTCAGGCAGGTAAAAATAACTAATGGGTGTAAATACTTGAATGAATGGAAGACTGGAGAGGTTGGATTAGTGAGGGGCGGGGGGTGGGGTTTGAAGAGGACCAGAGACTGGTGCAGCCTGGGGCAGCTGGAAGGTGTCCGCCTGGATGGCTGTGGGGAGCCCCGGCTTAGTTGCAAGGGGGTCAGCTCTTCACCTGTCTGTCTTACTCCCACCCTGTAAAGAAGAAGACCTCACGTCATCTGCAGTCACCACCTGTCCATATTGTATGGGGGACCCCGGTACACAGAATGAGAAGGGCCTTGTTTTAGAAATTCCATTATTTCTTCATTTGTCAACTTCTAAAACATCTCTTGACTTCTTTGTATGACAAATGGAAATTTAGCTTATTTACCATACCTGACTCTTGACTCTCGACTCTCTCTCCTACGAAATTTTGATGGTTATATTACTATTTGGGTTCCTCTATCAGTTACCTTTGTATCGTTATTAAAATACTGCTTTAAGTTGTGATTTCTCATTCCATCGATTTCCCACTGTACCTCTTGACCACTTTGTAAAAATGATTTATTTATCTGAAAGGCAGAGTGACAGAGTAGAAGGAGAGGGAGAGGAGGAGAGGCAGAGAGAGGGAGAATGAGAGAGAGAGAGAGAGAGAGAGAGAGAGAGAGAGAGAGAGAGAGCGCTCTTCCATCCGCTGGTTCACTCCCCCAAATGGCTGCAACAGCCAGGGCTGGGCCAGGCAGAAGCCAGGAGCCTGGAATTCCATCTGGGTCAGGAATTCCATCCAGGAGCTCAAACTGGCACTCCGATATGGGATGCTGGTTTCACAAGCTGCGGTTTAACCCAGTGCACCATGACACTGACCCCCTGTGTTGGCCACTTTCTGAGATACTTATGCATGCCCCATCCTTCCATCCATCTTTCTTCCTGACTTTTCCACCTCCTAGTCTCCGCACTCTGAACTTCTACATCCAGCCAGCTTGACTACATTTGCATTCTGTTGTGTAAAAATAGTCAAGTCCAGGGCCGGCGCTGTGGCGTAGCAGGTAAAGCTGCCGCCTGCAGTGCCGGCATACCATATGGGCACTGGTTCAAGTCCCAGCTGCTCCACTTCTGATCCAGCTCTCTTCCATGGCCTGGGAAAGCATTAGAGGATGGCCCCAAGTCCTTGGGCCCCTGCACCCGTGTGGGAGACTCGGAGGAAGCTCCTGGCTCCTGGCTTTGGACTGGCGCAGCTCCAGCCATTGCAGCCAATTGGGGAGTGAACCAGTGGGTGGAAGACCTCTCTCTCTCTCTCTCTCTCTTTCTCTCTCTCTCTCTGCTTCTCCTTCTCTTTCTGTGTAATTCTGACTTTCAAGTAAATAAAATAAATCTTTAAGTAATAAAATAGGTCCAGTGGTTTATCTAGAGAGATTGATTATATTTGATTAGATTCTAAAAGTTGACCACTAATATGCCGTGTTTATAATTATGACTAGGTCGCTATTATGTATTGCAGGGCCAAATAGCCTAACAATTAACACTGTTGCAACCTCTGAACTCCTGGGAGAATGTTCCCAGCCTCAAGATCAAGTAAATTTTCCTTTTGAAGCCCTACTAATTGCTCAAAATCATACCACCTCTTACTTGGCTTCATATTTGGATCCAGACTTTCTTTCTGCCTTTATTTATCTGTTTTTTAAAAAGATGTTATTTATTTATTTATTTATTGGAGAGGCAGAGTTACAGACAGAGAGAGAGGCAGAGAGAGAAGGGGGGGGGGGTCTTCCATCCACTGGTTCACTCCCCAGTGGCCACAACAGCCAGAGCTGGGCCAATCCGAAGTCAGGAGCCAGGAGCATCTTCCGGGTCTCCCATGTGGGTGCAGGGGCCCAAGGACTTGGGCCATCTTCTACTGCTTCCCCAGGCCATAGCAGAGAGCTGGATTGGAAGTGGAGCAGCAAGGACTCGAACCGGCACCCATTTGGGATGCCAACACTGGAGGCAGACGCTTAGCCTACTATGCCACAGCGCCAACCCCTATCTATCTGTTTTGTCGATAACTTTCTTACTATTATGTGGAGTTCTTTGAAACCATAGGATAATCATAGCACATCTTCCAGGGATATAGAAGAGGTTTTTTTAAAAAAACAAAACAAAACAAATTTCACAATGAAATATAATATGCATACAGAAAAGAGCTGGCATTACAAATACTATGACCATCTCACATATGACATGGTTGATGTTTTTTAAATCAAACACCTATGTAGGCAGCACCCAGATCTCTTTCTCATTCGCCCTGCCTGGTAGTCAGGGAGCCCTCTCAACTTGAAGTGATGGCATCTCTTCTGAGGTTTTCTTTGATAATGACCTCCCCTTGGTTGGCTCTGTCTTCTGCTTCTGGAATGTCTGTTAGTTGCATGGTGAACTTCCTCAGTGGGGACTGCTTAGCTTTTCTCTCCTGTTTTCTCTTTTATGGTCTAGCAGTGAATGAATGGAGAACCTGACTGACATGTCTGTCCACTTGCCAGATTGGGAGCTGCTTGTTATGATGGGTGCCCCCCAAATGCCATAATGGGTGGGCCATTGCTAGGTGCCCCAAATTCACTCCAGATCATTTAATTCCTTTAACAAGGAGGCCTCTGATATATCTCCTAGGGGTGAGTGCCAGGTAGCCTGTGTCCTGCTGCCTGGATTGGGGAGGAAGGGAAGGGGGGATTGTTTTAAAAAGATTCATTCACTCACGCATTCATTTGTTCATTTATTTGACAGGCAGAGTTATGGAGAGACACAGAGACAGATCTTCCATCTGCTGGTTCACTCCCCAAATGGCTGCAATGGCCGGGACTAAGCCAGGCAGAAGCCAGGAGCCAGGAGCCTCTTCTAGGTTTCCCATGTAGGTGCAGGGGCCCAAGGACTTGGGACATCTTCCACTGCCTTCCCAGGTGCATTAGCAGGAAGCTGCATTGGAAGTGGAGCAACTGGGACTCTCAACTGGTGCCCCTATGGGCTGCCAGTGTCACAGGCAGCAGTTTAACCTGCTGCGCCACGATGCTGGCCCTGGAAGGGGGAGTTTATCCACTTCTACCTTCAGTCTGTTTCCCTGTGCTCAGTTCCCTGATGACTCCTACCCTGCCTTCTACCTGCCATCACCAAGGCTGGCATTTCTCTGGGCCTTCCCTGAGCAGCCTGGCTCCCTGCTCAGCTGCAGCCCTTGTGTGCTGTCCCTGGCTCTCCCTCAGCCATGAGCACTCTGTTGTTTGTCATTTGCTTTCAGAAGTTTGTTGAAATCGCTCGCCCACTGATCTCAGCCCCTCCCTTCTTCCCTGTTAACAGTCCACAACCATATTCAGTTTCCTCGTTTTCATTTGACTGGGTGGTCCTGGGAGAGAAGAGAAGAGATAAACCTTGATGCTCTTGAAGTACAAACTAAGGCCCACGCTACTTTTCCAAATGGTCATTTTTGCCTTCTCAACCCATATTGAAACTGGAAACTATTGGTAGCTGCCCCCTGCCGCCAGATCACTGAGTCAGGATGATCTCAGCTTGTGTTCCCTGTGGCCCCAGTCCCTGTCATGAGCATTGTTTTAGCAGCCTCTGCAGCGCCCCTATCCTCAACCTCTGTCACCTAGGCCGTTGGAGTCCAGGGAGCCCTGCACTGAGGAACCTGCTAGCTGGGCTATGCCCCCAGGCCTGCCTCTGCCTCCCTCTTGCACTTCTGGGCATGCCACTCCACCTCTCTCGAGTCACCTCTCTGTGTCACAAGAGGTTCTTGATGTACTGTGAGCTGCGCTTTGCCCGGATTGGCTGCAGGCTTGGAGAGCAGCCCAGTGTCTTTGCTCAGGCGGTGGGAGCAGGTGGGCCAGAGATGGGCCCAAGCTCACAGGAGGGGGGCTTGGAGGCTGAGCCGAGGCTTCTGCAACAGCAGGCTGCTCTAGCTGCTCCCCCTCCGCCCACTCTTTCCCATCATGGCTGAGCCTCCATCCCTCTGCCTCCAGCAGAGGGAGGAAAGGAAGGAGGGCTGGAGAGCCAGTTCCATTTTCCTTTGCGCGTGCTTGCGCTCTCTCTCTCTCTCTCTCGCTCGCTCTCTCTCTCATCGATGAGCTGATCAGTCTGCAGTCCTTGTGCCTACCCTCACCTCCCACTCTCCTCGCTCTCCCTTTCCCTCCTTGAATCATTGTCTCTGCTATGAGCACCCCCGGAGGGTTCATGGCATGGTGGTGGTGGTGGTGGTGGGGGTCTTGCACTGCATCGTGTGGCAGGGAGACAGGAGACAGGTGAGAGTGAGAGAGCGAGGCCACGTCCCCAAGCTGGTTTAGGAAATGAAGTGCGGCTTAGCTCTGGTGTGACAGAAGGAAGCAGCAGCTGGAGCAGTTGAACGCGTTGGTTTTGGAGTCAGAGAAATGCAGATTTGAAAGTCAGCTGCACTACTTATTAGCTATGTGACTCTGGGTCTGCCACATTGCACCTCTGAGCCTCCTCTCTCTTCAATAAGAATAGGAACTACCTTGCACAGCTGTTAGGAAGATAACACAAGTCCTGCACCATTGTAGGTGCATAGTCACCTTATGATTATTTGGAGTATTATAAGGACCAAATAAAGGCTGCTTGTTATATTTATTATGAGTTTAAATATATTTATATATACTATTTATTTCTGATGAAAAGGAATGTGATGTGACAGAAGGCTTTTTTTGTTTTTTAAGGAGGTAGCATAGGACTCCTTGGATTAAACCCATTTCGGGCTCCTCAGCAATGACAGGATGAAGTTCACGTTCTGTTGCCTGGTGTTCAAGGCTCTTTTGGTTGTAGTCTCTGTATTTATTTCCTCTCTTCAAAATATAAATAGGAAATGACACTTGCTTCTTTATTTCTTGCCAAAGCCATTTTACAATGGGACAGAAAAATGTTGCATTGGAAGTAGGCGACAGTCTTTGTCATCGTCATCGTCTTTATCATTCCAGAATGTGTTCACTGAGCAGTGGTAAACAAGGAGTAGAGGAAGAATAACCAACAACAAAAAAGAGAGGCAGCAACTGAAACCGCCGTGGCCTTCATTTTGTTGTTGGATGTTCTTTGGGTCCGTTGCTCAAAGTGGTTCCAGTATCCAACCAGCTTTCTGATATTGTTGGTCCCTTTTAAGAATCTTGGTAAGATCTTCCTTGCGTGTTATTATGACCTCATCCACTTATCTCCTGTGCCTGCCTCTTTTGTCCTTTCTAGATCTTCTTCTTGGCTCAGATGGGCCCGTTGGAAAGGATGTTCTCTCTCCACTTGAAACAATGTTTAAAAGCTTTTTGCTTTCACTTTTCACTTGGTTGCAATTTCGGTGGCACTTGCACTTGGACGACATCTTTACCTCCCCCTTGTGCTTTCCCACTTCCTGCCTGGCACAAATGGGTTTTCATGACATTTGTGATCTAAGGGTGCATGTTCCTTTGGGTAAAGTCACAGCCTCTCTCATCCCTGTGTAGCCATTGTTCCCTTTGAACCAAGCCCTCAAGCTCAACTGAACTGTCTAGACTTCCGTAAGCGTATTGGGCCTCTTTATTTTCCATGCTTTTTATTCTGGCTTTTTACCATGGCCAGTACCATTTTTGCTTGTCGACATGGCACATAGATAGCTCCTTGACTTTTTTTTTAGATTTATTTTATTTATTTGAAAGACAGAGTTACAGGCCGGCCCCACGGCTCAATAAGCTAATCCTTCACCTGAGGCACCAGCACACCGGGTTCTAGTCCCGGTCAGGGCGCCAGATTCTGTCCCGGTTGCTCCTCTTCCTGTCTAGCTCTCTGCTGTGGCCCAGGAGTGCAGTGGAGGATGGCCCAAGTCCTTGGGCCCTGTACCCCATGGGAGACCAGGAGAAGCACCTGGCTCCTGGCTTCGGATCAGCGCAGTGCGCCGGCCACAGCGCGCCAGCTGCAGCTGCCATTAGGGGGTGAACCAACGGAAAAAGGAAGACCTTTCTCTTTGTCTCTCTCTCTCACTGTCCATTCTGCCTGTCAAAAATAAAAAAATGTATATAGAGTTACAGATAGAGGTAGAGCCAGAGAGAGAGAGAGAGAGAGAGAGAGAGAGGTCTTCCACCCGCTGGTTCACTCCCCAAAAGATCGCAACAGCCAGAGCTGAGCTGATCTGAAGCCAGGAGCTAGGAGTGTCTTCTGGGTCTTCCATGTGGGCACAGGGGCCCAAGGACTTGAGCCATCTTCCACTGCTTTCCCAGGCCATAGCAGAGAGCTGGATCGGAAGTGGAGCAGCCGGGACTCTAACCAGCACCCATATGGGATGCTGGCACTGCAGGCGGTGGCTTTATCCACTACACCACAGCGCCAGCCCCTAGCTCCTTGACTTTTAAAGAACATCTGTGTTCCTTTCATTGTTCCAGGCACTTGGAAACAGTGAACAAAATAGACAAAACGTGTACTTTGTGGAACTGATATCCTTGTGTGTGTGTGTTGGGGATGGGGACAGAAAAGAAAGAAGCAAAGATGAATATATGTAATATGTCATATGGTGGGGAGTGCAATAGAGGAAGATAAAGCTGGACAGGGAGGTGGGGAGTGCAGACTGCCCAATCAGCTCAACCCTAGCCAAGGCAACCCTTTCCCATGAAGCATTTTCCAGGGTTATTACATCTTCTTTGTAACCATAATCCTTCCAACAATCTTACCGGGCAAGTGTCATTATTATCTCCATTATATTGACGAAGAAATGGAAATTTGGAGCTGTCATTCACATAGTTAGGAGGGGCCCAGCTAGGGCTGAAACCTGGGTGTCTTTGGCTCAAAGCCTATGCTCATGATCACTGCCATTCTATAAGCCTCGCCACAACCCTCTGAAGTCAGAACTATGACACCAGTTTCATAGGTGGGGAAACTGAGTTCAGAGAAAGGAATGGACTGAGCCATGCTTGCTCAGCCAGTGCATGGAGTTGAACCCAAGTCTATGGAATAGTCAAAGCTAGATCTCTCTACAAACCCTAAGGCCTAGGACTCATTGGACTTCCCCGCCTGTACATTTGCAGGGCCCAGGCAAGGCACCAGCCCTCGACCCTTCCCCTTCTCTTCCCATCTGTGGTCCATATGGACACTTTTTAAAAAAGATTTATTTATTTATTTGAAAGTCAGAGTTGCACGGAGAGAGAAGGAGAGGCAGAGAGAGAGAGAGAGAGAGAGAGAGGTCTTCCATCTGCTGGTTCACTCCCCAATTGGCTGTAATGGCTGGAGCTGCACCGATCCAAAGCAAGGATTCAGGAGCTAGGAGCCAGGAGCCAGCAGCTTCTTCTGTGTCTCCCACATGGGTGCATGGGCCCAAGGACTTGGGCCATCTTCTACTGCTTTCCCAGGCCATAGCAGAGAGCTGGATTGGAAGTCAAGCAGCCAGGTCTCAAACCAGCACCCATATGGGATGCCGCCCTGCAGGCAGTGGCTTTACCTGCTATGCCACAACGCCGGCCCCATATGGACCCTTGAGATACATACAGACACCCCAGCCCATACCCAAGCCCTGTCTCTCTCCCCTCTTCTCCTTTGGCCATCCCTTGGGCCTAGCAAGTAGGCCTGCATAATAAGACCCCATGTAGGTGGCATTTCTGGAGTTCTGGGCCTCACAAATCTCTTTGCCTCATGGTGGGGGAGGGGAGGAGCAGTGTCCAAAAGCATGGGGCCTGGTACAGAGACCTCAGTTTTGCCAGTACAACCTGTGATACTGTGATTTGCAATAGCCTGGCTCCAAGGTTCTCCTCCTTCAGCTTCCTAAGCTAGGGCCTGCTTCTCAGTGAAGGCAGTAGACAGTGTTCCATGGGCCTGGGCCCTCAGGGTCTCTGGCTACTGACAAATGGTGCTTTCCCAGTAAGCTCTTCTGAACCTGCCCACAGATTCTTAGGGCCCCCTTCACAGTATTTTGTTCATAGAACTCCCAGGACACATATCTTCATTTCTTGGTAACTCAAAAAACATTATACATGGAATAAATCCTGCCAGTAGGAAGAGTCAAGCAACTTGGAATAGTAGAGGAGAAAAACATTATGTGTAATGACCACCTGCAGAGGAGACTGAACATTTGCTCTATTTTCCTCATTCTTTGCATTTCTCATGCAGTTGAAATGCTTTGACTCGTGCAGTTTCTCCTTTTTTTTTTTTTTAGTTTGAGCATTTCCTTTTATAATTGCATATTCTTCCTACCCATCCCTTTTAATGGCGACTGATGTGCCATGATGTACTTAATCATCCCCTATACGTAGGGCATGGAAGCTGGGTTCATTGCTTCACTGACTTAAATCATACTGCCTTGGGCATTACTGCATGCACAGCTCTAAGGGAACTTACTTTATATAGGCTTGTAGGGAACCAACTTTATATAGGAGCAATTGTATTCAGCTTATTCCCCTGTCTAGGTGGTCCCTCCGGCTGGGGTCTGTTTCTCTGTCATTCATTTATTCATTCGTTCCATCACCACATACGATTCTACCTTTGGGAGCCAGACTCTAAGAGCTGAGGGTATAGGCAGGAGGGAGACACAGCCCCAGGCTTCCGGGAGTCTTCTGGCCAAGTCATGCATGGAAATGGAAAATCTCAGGACAGTTTGATCAAGGCTGCAATGAAGACAAGAAAAGGATACTGTAGGAGAACAGAGGAAGGGCTTCTAACCCGCCTTAGGGCCATGAAGATAAGCTTCCTGGAGGAGGTGATGCCTAAATGAGTCATGATAGATGGTGAGGAGTTCACCAGAATAAGAAAGGAAGCTTCCAAAACACAATGAGTTGAATAAACTTGGGAGGGTACTTCAAAAATTTCATAGAAAATGGAATTAAAAGGTAAGTTTATTTTGGTGCAGTTTTCTTTAAAGATTTATTTATTTGAAAGGCAGAGTTACATGGAGAAGGGGAGGAGAGAGGAAGGGAGGGAGGGAGGGATTGAGACAGAGAGATCCTCCATCTACTGGTTTACTCCCCAAATGGCCATAATGATCAGGGCTGGACCAGGCTGAAGCCAGGAGCCAGGAGTGTCTTCCAGATGTCCCACATGAGTGCAGGGGCCTAAGGACTTGGGCCATCTTCTGCTGCCTTTTTGGGCATATTACCAGGGAGGTGGATCAGAAGTAGAGAAGCTGGGACCTGAACTGGTATTCTGATATGGTTTCCAGCATTGGAGGCATTGGCTTAACCCACTGTGCCACATCACCAGCCCAGGGCATTTTTTAAAAATTGATACTTAATTTTTCTATGAATTTTCCATGAACTTTTGGACAATCCTTATGTACATGATTTTCAAAAATTTGCATTAAAATAAACTTATCTGTTAATTCTGCCTTTTTGATGAATTTTTAATTTATTTTTAGATGTTCATTTATTTATTTTCATCTATTTGAAATGCAGAGTGACAGATTGAGAGAGAGGGAGAGGTAGCTTCCATCCACTGGTTCACTCCCCAAATGCTCCCAGCAGCTGGGGCTGGGCCAGGCCAAAGCCAGGAACCAGAACTCCATCCGGGTCTCTCACATGGGTGGTGGGGGCCTACACACTTGCACCATCATCTGCTGCCTTACAGGATGCTTTAGCAGGGGGCTGGATTTAAGTAGCCAGGACTCAAACTGGCAATTTCAGCAGGTGTCCTAAGAGGCAGCTTACGTGGCGCAACACCTGCCCCCCATGAACTTATTAAAAAGTCCCCTGATGTTTATCTCTATTGATTTGCCAAATCTCACTAAAATGGAGTAAAGGAATAAGAGTGATAAGAAGCATGTAAGGTCTGAGGTGCTGATTAGCAGTGAACCGTTTCACTTAGAGAAACAGAGTAATCCTCAGGATTCGGAGGTACAATGTATCTCAAAAGGCAGCAGGAAGGATTGGACCTGCAAACAGCAGAATGTTGCAAGCTTGCTCCTCTTGCCCAACCCATTCCAGTCAGGGAATCTCCACCTCCTCCAGCCCCATCCCTGCAAATGGGAGTTGATTCTTTGAAGAAATTGAAGCTGAGGGGCTTCAGACCCAAGGATACCAGATGCAGTAGAGCATGGGGTGAAATAGGACTGCAAGCAAAGGGAGCTGCAACATAAACTGATGGGAGCCCAGCCTCCTCTCACTCCCGCATTTCCGGGATACCTAAATCTGGTATACACAGGAGCTGGAAGGACTCTCCTCTGGGGAAACTGAAAGGCCCCAGAAAAGAGGCATCTAAAAGATGACGTTTGGGTATCTTCCAAAGAACAGGTTCTCAATAAGGAAGTGCACCACCTGGCCAATTCTAACTGCACACAGAGCTTCTGAACAGCTTTGTAGTGTTGTGGCAACTGATCACCAGCCAAGGACCCTTTATTTTATGTAAAGTAAACCTCAACACAATTGATGTTTTTCTTTTAAAAAAAAAATCCCAGGTTCTAGGTAGCCAGAGATTATCAGGTAGTCCAAGGCTGTTTGAGGCAGACCATCAATCTGGGAGACAGATGGGAAAAGTCAACAAATAAATATAGACAAGGAACTCGGAAGAAACAGAGGTGATGAAGGCATGAGAAGAATTCTGGGAACTGAAAGATAGCACCGAAAGAAAACTTTTCAGCAGAAAGATTATTAAAAAAAAAAAAGGGAAAAGGGGGAGGAGATATCGCAGGAAGCAGAATAACAAGACTAAGAGAGGGACAACAGCAAAGATGAAAAAGTTGCAGGATCAATTGAGGAACTCCAACATCCAACAATAGGAGTTCCAGAAATAGAAAATGGAGGAAACAGCAGGAAGTAAATTCTCAAAGACATAATACAAGAATGTGTCTTGGCGCCATAGGAATGAAGATTCCTGCTGAGTACCCAGCAAGATAAATGATACAAACACCCCTGCCAAGATATGCCACCATGACATTTCAGAATACCAGAACTTACAGAGAAGATTCTAAAAGCTTCCGGGGAGGGGGGAGTGGAACCATATATACAAAATATCTAGCAAAAGAATAGCATTGAACTCCTCAAAAACAATATTGGAAGCTAGAAGATGGTGGATCAGTGTTCTCAATATTCTGGCAAAAAGGGGTTTCCAGTTATCATTCAAGAGACAGGTAAGGTTTCAAGGTTTTCTGTCCTGTGCCTCCTATTTCAGGAAGCCCTGGGGAATGTGCTTCAGTAAAATGCAGTCATAAACTCATGGGAAAAAAAACACAACACAGAGTCTAGGAAACAAGAAATCCAGCAAAACAGAGGTGAAAGGAATCCTGAGATGATGGAGGAGAGGAAAGGTCTTAGGGCCTAGAGGGCAGCCAGTCTAGACTGCAGCATGAGGACAGATGTGTCTAAGGGGGAAAAAGTAATTCGATGTATTATATGGTGAGAACTAAGCAAACAAGAAATAATAGATAGTAATCAGTACCAGGGAAAATAAAAAGCTTCACAGGAAAGAAAATGTAATCATAGTACATGAAATGATTTATCCACTAATAGTTCCCATGCAGCCACAGTCATGTGAACCACCCGGATTGTCTTAATGCCTGCTGGGTGATGTCACTGACAGTGGAGCGAGAAGGGGGCCTGTGTGTCCCCGCATGACAGCTGGAGTGCCCGCAAGTGCTAACCGCACAGTAAGGCACATAGGATGTGTGACTGTGCTAGTGTGTGTAGGAGAGTGAGAGCCTCTTACTGCATGCATAGTAGGACCTCAGGGTAGAATATATAGAACTCAGACAATACATCCGGCCAAAGAAGGGTGTCTGTGTTCTTCAGAAATGAGGAGGTAAATACCGAGAAAGCAATTCAAGGAGTTCAAAGGGGTTGTCTGTAGCATGGGACCTGGGGACAAGGAGGAATTTGTTATAATCCCTGTAGCACCATGTGACTTGAAAACCTCTGGGCATATATGACTTTGTTAAAAATTGACACGGAGGAGGGGGGCCGGCACTGTGGCATAGTGGGTAAAAGCTGCCACTTGCAACACTGGGATCCCATATAGGGGCTGGTTCATGTCCCAGTTGCTCCACTTCTCATTCAGATCCCTGCTAATATGCTTGGGAAAAGCAGAGGAGGATGGCCCAAGTGCTTGGGTCTCTGCCACACCCATGGGAGACCTGGATGGAATTCCAGGCTTCCTGGCTTCAGCCTGGCCCAGCCCCAGGCTTTGCAGCCATTTGGGGAGTGAACCAATGGATGGAAGAGCTTTCTCCTGTCTCTTTCTCTCTCGCGCGCGCGCTCTGTCATTGTGCCTTTCAAATAAATAAAACCATCATAAAATATAAAATTAAAAAAGGACCCTCAAGATGATGTCAGAAATGGATGAGAGATATGAACGTATACTTTAGAAATGTGAAAGTCGGCCGGCACCGCGGCTCACTAGGCTAATCCTCCGCCTTGTGGCGCTGGCACACCGGGTTCTAGTCCCAGTTGGGGCACCGGATTCTGTCCTGGTTGCCCCTCTTCCAGGCCAGCTCTCTGCTGTGGCCAGGGAGTGCAGTGGAGGATGGCCCAAGTGCTTGGGCCCCGCACCCCATGGGAGACCAGGAGAAACACCTGGCTCCTACCTTTGGATCAACGCGGTGCGCCGGCCGCGGCGGCCATTGGAGGGTGAACCAAAGGCAAAAGGAAGACCTTTTTCTCTGTCTCTCTCTCTCTCACTGTCCACTCTGCCTGTCAAAAAAAAAAAATGTGAAAGTCAACTCAGGAAACAACTAAAAGCGTTGAAAAGGAGACTATTGTTTTTGTTAAGATCTGTTTACAGCTTAACTTTTTAGAGCACGTTCATGTATTACTTTAATAAAATTAGAAGACAAGTAGCAGACATGCTGAAAAGGCAGATGGGAGAGAGGAGTGAGATGTAGAGCTTCAGAGAGGCCTGGTCGGTGGCTGGGGAAATTACTGAATGTTTGAAGCAGGAGACCCCCACTGACTGATTTGTGCTTGAGAATGTTCCTTGAGCAGTCAGCGTGAGAAAGGAATTGTCCAATTATGACACCTGGGCTTAGAGAAGGTGCTGCTTGGGGAGAGAGGTGCCTGGCTGTCTCAGAGCTGGTTCGGAGCCTTCAAAGACACCTGCATGAATGAACTCTGGGCTGGGGCACCTGCCTGGTTTTCCCAAGGACACTCCTGGGAAGAACCCTGTTCGCAGTGGCCTTCAAATCTCATTTTAAAAAATAATTTTTTTCCCACTGGTGTTCAACCCATTTCCATTGGCCACACAATCATTTAAAACATGTTACTAAAATCCTGGCTGGAGGACCAGTCGCCTCCCTTGGTGACTCAGCATATCTTGTTTCTGATGCATGTTGTGTTCACTTGATTAGTTTAACTTTGAGAGGACAACCTTGTTTATCGAATTCCAGGGTCTTGTGGAGAGGCACCATATTGTTCTCCAAGTTACTGCTTGGAGATGGCTTGGAGGATCAAAAGCAGAGGCCAGGACTCCAGGCCAGAGGCAGGGGCAGAAACTCCGATGTAGCAACTTGCATGCCTCCATTCCTTGCTGTCATTCTGCTCTGTTGCTTGTATAAATCCCCCAAAGGTTCGGGAACTTTTTGACAGTCTGCCATTTCTTTCTCCTGCCTCCAGATTGCCTCTGGTATCTGAAAGTGGCAACATCAGTATCCTTGGACACATTACATGTCCAAGTTTTTGGTTTGGAAAATATGGTCCCTCTACTCATGGGCTTTGATAAGTCACTGTTTCTTGAGTGTCATTACTGAGCATGGGAATTGGCACACCCTAGGGTCTTAGTAGTCTTTTCATTAAGAGAGGTCTGTGGGGCTGGTGCTGTGGTGTAGCAGGTGAAGCCGCCGCCTGCAGTGCCAGCATCCCATATGGGCACCAGTTCGAGTCCCAGCTGCTCCACTTCTGATCCAGCTCTCTGCTATGGCCTGGGAAAGCAGTAGAAGATGGTCCAAGTGCTTGGGCCTCTGCACTCACATGGGAGACCCGGAGGAAGCTCCTGGCTCCTGGCTTCAAATTGTTGCTGCTCCAGCTATTGCACCAATTGGGGAGAGAACCAGCAGATAGAAGACCTCTCGGGGGCTGGCACCATGGCGCACATTAGTTAATCCTCCACCTGCATTGCCGGCATCCCATGTGGGTGCAGGTTCTAATCCCAGCTGCTCCTCTTCCAGTCCAGCTCTCTGATGTGGCCTGGGATAGCAGTAGAAGTTGGCTAAAGTGCTTGGGCCCCTGCATCCGCATTGGAGACTGGGAAGAAACACCTGGCTCCTGGCTTCGGATCAGCGCAGCTCGGCCATTGCGGCCATTGGAGAGTGAACCAATGGAAGGAAGACCTCTCTCTCTCTCTCTCTCTCTCTCTCTCTCTAACTCTACCTGTAAAGTAAATAAAATCTTTTTTTAAATGTTTAAAAAAAGAAGACCTCTCTCTCTCTCTCTCTCTCTCTCTCTCTCTCTCTCTCTCTGCCTCTGCCTCTCTGTAACTCTACTTTTCAAATAAATAAATAAATCTTTTAAAAAACAGAGAGAGAGAAGTCTGTGAGGCTCCAGGCATTTGTCCCCATGGTTAAGATGCCTCTTGGGAAGCCCATATCCCATATTGGAGTGCCAGGTTTGATTCCTGCCTCCACTTCCAATTCCAGCTTCCTGCTAATATACACCCTGGTAGGCAGCAGGTGGTGGATCAAGTACTCGGATGTCTGCCACCATGTGGGAGACCCAGATTGAGTGCCTGGCTCCTGGCTTTGGCCTGGCCCCAGCCTCAGCTATTGTGGTCATTTGTAGAGCAACTCTCTTTGACTCTCTCTCTCCCTCTATTTCTATGTCTGTCAAATTAATAAATATTTTTTTAAAAAAGTGGAATCTGAGAGGAGAGAAACCGGTCTCTTCTGATGTGGATCACTACAGATCTCTGAGTCTTTGCTTCTGCACATAGACAGCTGAATCTGTTGCTAAAAGAGATCAACTTCAGGCTTCTGAAGAACTGAAATATTTTAATCCCTGAAGCTTGCTTGGAAGTCAACTAACACAGCCCTGCCATTTTACAGATGAGGAAGCAAGGGCCAGAGGGAAGGGACTTGTCCAAGTTCACACCACCAGTTAGGGAATGGGGCATAACAGAACCCAGCATTCTTTCTGCCAAAAGAATGGTGGCGCAGCTTCCTGAAGGAGGAGGTGCACTGACCATTGGGCAGGGCGTCGGCCCCCGGCGAGGTGCAGGAGAGCACAGCATTGGGCATGATTGCTGTGTCTCCACAGTAAATGCATGAAGGGTGCTAGACCCCTGAGGCGAGCTGCAGCCGCACAATGAGGGCTCTATGGTGCTATGTACCCTTCAACTAGTGAGAAGCGGCCCACGGTGAGAATTAGCTAATTCCCTCTACACTGGGACCTGGAGCTCTTTTGCTCTACTTCACTGCCGTCTTGAGGCCTGCAACCGCATCTGCTAGAAATAATTTTTGGAGCAGAGGAGCGAGTGCGGTTATTTCTCAGAACGAAGAACCCTGGAGTGGAAGGATCTGTTTTAGACTTGTCTGGCATGATACTGGAGCCTGAAGCTGAGGCCTGGGATTGACTCCAAGTTCCACTCCTCTCTTGTGTGACTTTGGGCAAGTCATTCAACCTCTCTGAGTGTCAGTTTCATCATCTTAAAATTGGAGTAGTAGGGCCAGCACTGTGGCGTAGAGGGTACAGCCACTGCCTGCAGTGCCGGCATCCCAATGGGCACTGGTTCGAGTCCCTGCTGCTGCACTTCTGATCCAGCTCTCTGCTATGGCCTGGGGAAGCAGCAGAAGATGATCCAAGTCCTTGGGCCCCTGCACCCACGTGGGAGACGTGGAAGACGCTTCTGGCTCCTGGCTTCGGATCAGCTCAGCTCTGTCTGTTGCGATCATTTGGGGAGTGAACCAGCGGATGGAAGACCTCTCTCTTTTTCTCTCTCTCGCTGTAACTCTGCCTTTGAAATAAACTAATTAATTTTTAAAAATTGGATGAGTAAGCTCCACTTTGCAGGAGATACTGGATGAAAAGAGCCTAACACAAGCCTGGTATGTAGTGAGTGCTCAATGACCGATCATGTTGATGGTGGAGGTGGTTATATACATTGCTTGAATTCTACAGCTGATTGGGGCAGGCGGCCAGTCTGTGGACTCCCTGGAGGGGTTGTACTCCCAAGTCAGGGCCTGGTATACATACAGTAAATGAAATAGATGACTGCTGGCCGGTGCCACGGCTCACTAGGCTAATCCTCCACCTAGCGGCGCCGGCACACCGGGTTCTAGTCCTGGTCCGGGCGCCAGATTCTGTCCCAGTTGCCCCTCTTCCAGGCCAGCTCTCTGCTGTGACCTGGGAGTGCAGTGGAGGATGGCCCAAGTGCTTGGGCCCTGCACCCCATGGGAGACCAGGAGAAGCACCTGGCTCCTGCCTTCAGATCAGCGCAGTGCACCAGCCGCAGCGCGCCGGCCGTGGCGGCCATTGGAGGGTGAACCAACGGCAAGGGAAGACTTTTCTCTCTGTCTCTCTCTCACTGTCCACTCTGCCTGTCAAAAAAAGAGAGAGAGAGAGAGAGAGAGAGAGAGAGAGAGAGAGAGAGAGAGAAAGAAAGAAAGAAAGAAAGAAATGACTGCTGGCTTTGGGAGGGGGTCTGTGCAGTGGGGAGGAGACCAGTGTGCCTAGAGCAGAGGGCTAATGGTAGGGGGAGAGGCTTAGGGGCCTGGCCTCCATTCTCTAGGCAGGTAGGGAATCATTGAAGTTGGGCCCCTCTGATCTGGTAGCTGAGAATAATTGGGCCAGGTCTCAGAAGCAATCTTGCTGCTGCAGAGTGAGATGGAGAAGTTTAATTAATCTGATGAGGTGCTCTGTGGCCCTGGGTGTCTGTTCCTTTAGGAGGCTGAGAATGGGAGAGATTGACACCACTGTCATCTGCTGAACAGGGACTCTGTGCCGGGTACTGTGCTGGACTGAGCCTCCCGGGCACCTCAGGAAGGGAGAGCCACTCACCTCCATGTCCCCTGCACCATCCATGTTACCATTGAAAAACACTGAGGCTCGGCTTGGTGAAGTGCCTTCCCTAGTGCTGTCTGGCGCAGGGAATAGAACTGAGTGTGCTGCACCCACCCACTGGCAGAGCACCTGCACCCGTGCTTTGCCTGCCCCACCTTGCTGCTGGGGCCTCCATTCAGTCTTGCAGCAAATGCTCCCTTTCCAGCCCCATCTCCACCCCCTTGCGTGCCCTCTGTCATTTTGGCACTTGGCACACATGGGCCCTGTCCTCTAAGGTCACGTCTTGGCTCTCTTGGTGGAGGGCAGAGGCTGTGGTATACTCATCTTGGTCTCCTTTGCAGCCCTGCCTGGGAGTGGGTGGAGGGTCTGGGTTGAAGAGGGAGGAAGATGAAGACAAGGGGGAGGAGGAAGGCCACCGCCCACACTCTCTACTTCCGAGTCCCTAGTCTTCCTTCACCTTCCCTGCCCCAGCACATTAGTGTGTTCTCTCTCTCTCTCTCACACACACGCACACGCACACGCACATGCACACACTCTTCTGGGGAAGGGGAGACGGGGGAGGGCTTAGCCTTGCTCGCATGGTTCCCTGGGTGCTAGTCCCCACCGCATGCTCTGCTCTTCCTTCCTCTGCCTCAGTGGGAGCCCTCGTGGTGCAGAAGAAGGTCAACCCTTGTGGTAGAAAGGGAGCCCAGCGGCTGACTCATTTACCCTCTCAGCCTTATTCTCTTCATCTGGAAAATAAGCAGGTTGGACCAAGCAATTGGCAAAGCCTCTTGTGTGTTGTTAATAATACCTGGCATTTGTCTGCTGGGTTCCTGAGAGCTTAATCATCCCAACAGCCCTGGGAGTGTCGGCTTCAGCGTTACAAATGGGGAGACTGAGGCTCACGCTCCAAGAGGTGAAGGGCTGGCAGGTGGCAGAGCTGGTAACCGAGCCTAGGTCTCTGTGTATTTAAAGCTGGGGCTCTGCACCTGCCCGTGGCTGTAAGGACCACTGCTGGGGGGAGGGGGCACCCAGAGGAAAGCCACATTCCTGGCTGTGACGCATGAGGGCCCCCCCCATGGTTGGTTCCTGGTACTTCTTTGGCCTCACTTGTGAGCATCCTTGCCCCGGCCCACTCCATTTCCATCACACTGCCTTCCTCCTTGTTTCCCCAACTGCCTGGGCACCTTGCAACCCCACTGCCTTCATACTTGCCATTCTCCTGACCTGAGATACCCTTCCCCTCATTCTCCTGACGCGCATTTGGCCCCAGGGCCACTACAGAGGGCGGAGGGAGAGGAGTGGACGCATACGCTGACTGTGTGTGTGTTTTTTTTTCCTCCCCTCTGTTTCCTTTTCAGATCTGATGGTGAGAATTCCAGAACAGTCAGGTCAGTACCTCCTTTCTTTACCAGCAGTTGGGGGATGGAGCAGGGCTGGGGGCGGGGGCCTCTGGTTTGTTACTTCCGGGATCCATGGGCAGGGATGGGGCAACGCAAGAGTTTTCCCCCTGTTGGAATCAGAGGTGGGTGTGGAGTGCAGTGGGAGGGTGGCGGGTTGGAGATTGTTCTTCATTCTGTCTGACCCTACCTGACTTGAGGGTTTAGCTGAACCCCGAAAGTGCTCACAGGAGCTGCCCAGATGTGAAAGCAGAGAGGTCGGCTCTGCACGTGGGACCTTTTCCACCTGGTGCTGCCAGGAGAAAAGGGTTATGATGGGTGCTGGGTCTCTCCTAATCTAGTGTTCACGTTCACCATGAACCGTGCCTGCCCTGAGCTATGGGATTTGGAGGGACTTTTGCACATGACACGTTCAAGATGTTAGAAATCCACAGGACGGTGACAAGCAAAAAACGGTGTGTGCACTTGGTGAACAAGTTTACAAGCTGCAGTAAGTTTTCAAAGCGTGATCAGTCTGCCGCTTGAGGAGACAGGTCTAAAACCGGGGTAGAGACAAGGGCTCTGGGTGACTTTCTGGAGGTTAGCATCAGGAGCTTCAGGAGGGCGGAAGAACCACGCCTGGGGCTATATAGGAATGAAGAGAGGTTCAGGGTGGGGCCCATCTTGGCATCTAGGCGGGGGGGGGGGGGGGTTAGGGAATGGGCCGCTGAAATGATCACAGACCAGGCAGTGGAGGCACAAGGTGTGTCCCAGCCAGGGCTGCTACTCGTATGGCACATAGGATACCTTTGCGAAGAACGGAACAAGGTGTCCCTTTCAAGGGCAGCCGTGTTGAGTGGATCTGTTGGAATATGCTCCATTTCCTTGGGGGCCACCCTCACCAAAGTTCCCAGCTTGGTGAGCATAGCATGGGTTGGGGATTAGTTCCAGTTCTTGCTCTCCTTGTCTGTGACCCATTGTGCAGGGCGTACCTTGCCTGAACATAGACAGCAGCCCAGATACTGTCATCCAGATAGTGGGTATGAGCTGGTGGCCAGCACACAGAGGTGGATGAGCCATGCTCTGTCCTAGCATCCCAGGCAGGGGATTTGGAGTGAATGTACTGATTGGATGCCCAGGGCCAGCATCGGGGCTTTTGGGATGGATGCACACCGAAGCCAGCATTAAAACAAGGGGACTGTAATGAACACAGTCAGGCCCAGTGTCCAAGCAAGGGGTCTGTGATGCGGCATAATTAATCCCAGCATGCAGCCAAGGTGCATGGCCCAGGCACAGCTTGTCCTAGCACTTACGAAGGCACTTGTCTAGCAAAGGACATGGATCTCACTGTCTCACTGTGGGTTTGGGGCAGGGCAGCCTGGCCTGACCTTGAGCACAGGGCTCCCGCAGGCCTCCCCTGTGATGTGCCTGCTACTTGTTGAGGAAGCAGATGTCTCGAGGTCTCAGCTCTGCCCAGCAGGGAAGTTGCTGGGACCTACAGCTCTGAGAATATGAGCCTAAGTCATATGATGACATGTTGGGCCTTTACAATGCCCAGAGATTGTCAGGGACTTTCTTTCATTTGATCCTTCCAGTAACACTGTAGGTGGCACCTGGGCTAGCTTTATCATCATTGTTTCGCAGCTGAGGAAACAGGCTTGTGCTGGTTATAGGTTTTGCCTATAGCCACCAGGATTCAAACCCAGGTCTGCTTAGCACCAAGCCCAGAGCTATTCCTATACTGTGACCTCAGGAGCCCCTGAGAACCTTGTGTTTAATAACTCTTATCCTCATCCTCATCCTAATGTTAGTAATTGGAACAGTCATCCCTGGCTTCTCACGGACTAAGAACTCCAAATATGATCTCATTTAATGCTCACAACAGCCCTACTAGGCACAGATTGGGATCCCCAATTTATAGATGGGAAAAAGGAGGTTCCGAGAGGGTTGGTGCTCTGCCCCAGGGGAAGAGAGCATCTGTCTGACTCACACCTTGGGTTGTCTGGATCCAAAGCCAGCACTGGTTTTACCCAGACATACTTCCTGGTATCCATTCTGGATGCAAGGTAGAGGGACCTTGAGGACTCAGTAGTGGGAGAAGCAAGGATGAAAGGCAGGCTTTGGGAAGGACCTAAAGCAGAGCGTGTTTGGGGACAAGCCCTTGCAAGCATGCTGGGAAGACTTTGGACTTGGAGCCAGGGCTGGATAGGGCCCTCTGGAGCAGGTGGTGTCTGACAGGGCTAGAGGGGGCTGACTTTGTGTGAGGAGAGAACCCTGGAGGTGGAAATCAGCGTGCATAAGAAGGCAAGGGGCAGGTTTAGAGACAGCGAGTGATCAGCTGGGCTAAACCACAAGATCTGGGCAGGGAAAGAGCCCCTATTGAGAATGTTGCTTGAGACTGGTTGCTGATTCCCTTGTGTCATCAGTAGAGGGCCGGGGGATACTGCAGGAGAGGGGCTGGGCTCTGTAGCATAGGACGCAGGGACACTTTGGATACAGGCACAGGGCTCCATTTGTGGCTAGGTTGCTTTCTAGTTAGGTGACTGGGCAAATCAGTTCAGTCCTTGGAACCTCGGTTTTCCTCTAGTGAATGCTGTGTGTGTGTGTGTGTGTGTGTGTTGGAGGAAGGCCTAGGAGGATAGAAGAAATGCCAAGGAGAGGGGCTAAGCTGGACTGAAGAGTGATGAGTGAGCAGGGTAGGAGGATTGCATAGCACGCCATGGCAGGGCCCAAGCCTGAAGGCTTCATGGTGTGGCATACCACAGGAAGTACAACGGAGTCTATTTTGAGCCATGCGGCTAGGGGTGGGGACGGCTGCAGGCATAGGAAGCTGCCTGGACTTCCTGAAGATCCATGAGAAGTCGTCCAAACTAAGACAGCTTCAGCCAAGGTCCAGAGAGGCCGTGGTTCAAGGTCCCAAAGTTAGCTCTCCATGGAGCCAATTTCATATTTGTGCTCTTTGCCATGTCCCTGAACTTGTCTGGTCCTGAGTTTCTTCTTGGGAGAGTGCACATGCGAATTCTGACTTCTTCCCTGGGGGTGGGCAGAGAACTTGTACTAAAGCAATGCTGAGCATCAAAGAGTGGCTCCACAACTTGTAGTCCCCCTTTGCCTACCCCTAATCCAATCCACTGTCATGTATACTGCCCAGTCAAGGCAGAAAACTGTGCACAAGGGCAGAACTTGAAAACACAGAGGGGCAAGAGGTGCTTGGGCCAGCACGCCCCACCCCTACCCGCTGCTGCCACCATTACCCCAGAAGATGAGGAAGCCCCGGCTGCCTGGTGCCACCGAAGTGACGGTAGAGCCGGCAGTCGGGGATCCTGGGGACCAGGCTGGGTTTGCTGGGCACGCAAGGATGAGAGCCGGAGGAGGTGGCCTGTTGCTAGGGAAAGAGGGAGGGGGTGGGGGAGCGGCTGACACCCGCGGAGCCAGGGACGTCCCCATGGCAACGGGAGCCGCTGCAGTCAGGAGGAGAAGTGGGAGGAGGAGCCACTGCTGGCTCCCTTCCCAGAGGAGGCCTCCCACTCCGGGCCTCAGTGCCCCCATCTGTCCGAGGGAAGTTTAGATTAGATAATCTGTAAAGATTCTTCCTTGTTTTGACCTCCTGGAGATCTGACATGGCTGGGACCTCACGACCCTTTTCCAGGGCTCTGCCACACTGCCCACCCCCAGATCCAGCCCAACTGTGTCTAACTCTTCTGTCCCATGCTGCCTCCTGTTCAGCTGAGCCCAGGTGCCCACCCTGCCCAGCTCTCTCTCTCTTCCTACCGCTTCCTTGGCCTGGAACTGCATCTCCCTGGCTCTGGGGCATGGAGAGCCCTACTCTAGTCCCTGCCTGCCCTGGGAAGCCTCCCCTGGTCCACCCTGACTGAGACATCGCTGCTAGGCTTCTCTGGCCCCACCAGTCTGAGTTCTTCCTGCTACCCTTAGTGATGGCTGCTGTCATTGATGGAGCCACTTCTAACAGCTTTGCAGGCAGTCCTACCGTGCCCTAGTGTGAATCCCTATTTTATTTATGTATTTGTTCTACACAAAATTTTTAGGTATTTGAATTTCTAGGCAATTTTTAAAGACTTTATTTGAATGGCAGAGTTACAGAGAGAGAGAGAGAGAATTTTCCATCTGCTGGTTCACTCCCCAAATGGCCATAACGGCCAGGGCTGGGCCAGGCCAAAGCCAGGAGGCAGGAGCTTCTACGTCTCCCATGTGGGTTCAGGGACCACAAGCACTTGGGTCATCCTTTGCTGCTTTCCCAAGCACTTTAGCAGGGAATTGGATCAGAAATGAAGCAGTGGGGGGACTCGAACCAGCACCCATATTGCATGCCGGCACTGCAGGTGGCAGCTTTACCCACTACCTTACAACACTGGCTCCAGTGAATCCCTATTTTATATAGGTCCCTTGAGTGCAAGTTTGGAATGTGCCTCTCTTTCATTGCTGCTACTCCCAGCCCGAGGTGGGGGTGTGTGGAGGGTGAATGAGATTTATGGTCACGGTCATCATCATGATCAGCAGCAGCACTTACAGAATGATGGCAAAGCTATTGTGTGCCAGGCACCATCCTGGGCCCTTTACCTCTCTGTGTTCATTTCATCCTCAGAGTACCCTGTAGGGCTTAGACAAGTATGCTCGCTGTTTTCTAGACAAGGAAATGGAGGTTTAGAGAGCTAAAATCTCCCACAGTTGACTTCAGATAGAAATCCAGACCCTGAGATGCGTGATCCCCATGCTAACCCAGTGTTAACCAGATTCTACATCAGAAAGCACACATGACCCACATGTTCCTCATAAAGCAGGCCCATGTTGAGTGATTGCCAAGGGGTGGGAGCAGGCAACAGGGGTCCCTGCTCTTGGGGTTGGTGTAGACTCAGATGAGCCAGCTCTGACTCAGATGGGCGTGTGATGGCGAGAGGGACAGCCAGGGGATAAGGACAGAGTCTAGAGGGTTAGAGCTGGATTCTGACAGCAGGACGGAGGAGGCAGGAGCTGGTTGGGGTGTGGGGGGGATCTAGGGTATTTTTCCCAAAGGAGATCCCTTGCCAGGAAGCTCCAGAGGAGTGAGAAGGGGTAAGAGATTCCTTTTCTCTCCCCTTCCTCTTTGTTTTTTCCTGCCCCCGCCTGGCCCAGCCCCAGGAAGTGGGTGACCCCTAAGCTGGCTGAGTGCCTGGTTGGCACCAAAATAAACTTGCCTTCTCTCCCTTTCCCTCCCCTTGCCTCTGTCCCCTCTGTCCTGGCTTTAATTAGCAGCCCTGGGGATGAGTCACTTGGCAGCTGGGAAGGGAGGCTGTGCAGAGCCTAGCGGAGCTCCGGCTCCTGCCCTGAGCCTTACGGGCAGTGCCACTGTGTTCATGTGTGTGCGTGTGCATTGCTGCGTGTCGGGGAGGCTCGATGTCAGTGCAGCCGCGTGGAGGGCAGGGACAACATGGCACACTGGAGCCGGACTGTGGATGTTAGAGTATCTGTACAATGGCAGATCTGGTGGCTGCTGCATGTGTGTGTGTGTGTGTGTGTGTGTGTGTGTGTGACTGTGGCAGCAAGTGTCAGGAAGCGAGGGAGCTGTGGGGTGAGCAAACACAAACGCTGCGTAATTGCATTCATCCCCTCCCTACATAAGTGTTCCTTATGCGTTTTATGCTTATGCAAGCCGTGCACTTATAGTCCGTTTTTACTTGTCTTAGTCTGGGTACATTTTGTTGCAGGGAACAGAAGCCCACTCAAACTAGCGCAAGAATAAAGGGGTGGAGGGGGGGAGACTATTGTGAGGCTACATTGCACAGAATCCAAGAGCGGTAAGTGAAGCCCAGCCAGGCCTCACGCCAACTGCAAGTGGGACCCGGAAGTCAAGGACCCAGATTGTTCTCTTGCTCAGAATTTCCTGGGCCCACGGCTCCTGTCTCTCTACCTCTCACAGCTGTCATCTCTTTGGCACTGCCTCCTCTCTCTACTGCCTTCCTCTGCTTCCACGAGGCCTGATGTGGCTGCCAACATGGCTTACTGTGTGACCATGTAGCCTGAGGGCCCGCCTCTGGGTCTGACCGCACTGATTGTGTCCAGCCCTTGCTAACACAAGACAGTGACTAGGTGGGAGCCGAGGCTCTTCGAAGTGGGTGAGGGTACAGAAGTGAAATACTTGGCACTTGGCATTTCTTTGCCCCCAGGACCAGTTTTAAGGGCATACACACCCAAATGAGGTCAGAGATGGGAGCAAGGGGTTGGGGGCCGTCCCCTTGGAGACCTGCAGTGGTAAGATTGCCAGTCATCAAGTTTTGGGTTCCTTGGTTATTGCCAGCTGCCCTTTGCCTACTGTACTTTCAAGTGCCATGCTCATGCTGTTGTATCTAAATGGTCCCCTTATTTTATGCAAATACGGCCTTTGAATGCAAGGCCAACATTACCTTTGCTACTACTTCGGGCTGCTTTTTGTAGCCTCAGAACAACTGGCACAGTGCTATGAATGGGACAGCTGCATCCAACTTCCTGGTTGCTCCAGGAATTTTTGTATGTTATTAGTGCAGGGACTGGATTTATAGTTATTTGTAGTGTATAATTACAGACACACATTATCAATATTATCAGCTTGATGCTTGAGCCTACTTTTCCATTAATACAAACCCTGCAGTTTTTACATTAATTACTGAGGGAATTAATGACCCCTTAGACCGGTTTTCACCTATGAGTAAAGAGTTTGGAACCAGCTGTGCCACTAATGACTATTCCCCAGACACAGTGGCCATGCCCACAGCTTTGGCCTTGGCCCATAGCTCTGGCCTTGGCTCTGGCCTCGTATCTTATGGCAGACACGAGAGGCTCTCTACCACCTTCTCAGAGCCTCTTTTCTCTGGTGCAACACATAGTAGGTGCCATTGTTATGTTTCCATAAAAATGCCAGTTTTATTACTGATAAAAACCACCTCCCGTATATAACTGGTAAACATAAGCGGAAGAGATTATTCCAGGCTCAGGGTGAGCCTCCTTCAATTCCTCTGCCCCCTATACTTTTTATTGTCTCAAATATTGATAACTACAGAATACTAATCAATATGAATAACATCAGAAAAGGTCTATGTTGTAACACTATGGAGCACACAACACACACTATCTGCACCCAGGTCTTCCACATGGGTGCAGAGGCCCAAGCACTTGGACCATCTTCTGCTGCTTTTGCAGGTACATTAGCAGGGAGCTGCATGGGAAGTGAGGCAGCTGGGACTCAAACCGGTGACCCTGTGGGATGCCAGTGTCACAGGTGACAGTTTAACCCGCTACACCATAATGCTGGCCACAACCCATGCTATCTCTAATTCTTGTGGCCACCTTGCCAAGTGTGTGTGATTCTCAGGTGGGGAAACTGGAACCTCGGGAGGTAAAGTGACTTGCCCAAAGTCATCCAGCTGTCCATTCATTCATTTATTCTCTCATTCAAGGATAATTTACTGAGGGTCTACAAACCGCAGAATGAGGAATAATGGAGCAATGGCCCTGCGCTGCGGAAGCCCACTGTTTGGTTGGGAAACAAGGAAACAGACAAGTACAGACAATTAAAACGGAAGGCTTCTCCAAGGATGGGTAGAAGTTAGCCAGAGGAGGTTGGGGTGGGGCAGGGTCAAGTGGAGAGTGTCACAGGCCAGAGCTGAGGGAGGAGTGCTTGGTACCTGCATTTGTGAAGAACTAAAGCTGTATCTGCAGTGAGACCAGGCTGTGGAGAGAAAGTTTGCAAAGTAAGCAGAAGGTCCATCTGGAGGCTGGCACTAGGTCCCTGGCCAGTTGGGCCCATAGCTGAGGAGCTGCAGGACGGCAGCCACAGTGTCCACTTCCTGGGCTTCCGGAAAGAGTGGCATGCCTGGCCCCAGGGCACCTGCTTGGGCAGCCTAGTAAGCATCAGGCGCAGGATTCCCATGGCTGCAGTGCCCTCTAGTGTCCATCAGCCCATCTTGCAGCCTCCACCTCTGGGTGCAGTGTCTCCAACCAACATGCATGACCAGGTGCCCTGTGCTGGGTGCTAGGGACACTGGGAGGAGCAGGACACCATCCGTGACCCAGTCAAAGAAGGGATACCAAGCATATGAACAGAGGATGGTGAGAGAAGCTGGCTGAGAGAAAAGCAGGGTGGAAGGACACAAGGGAAGGTATCCAACTTGCCTGGGTGGGTCAGGGTGGGTCCCCCGAGGATACAACATCTACCCAACTTCTGAAGAATAAGGAGGAGCCATGCAGGCTAGGGAAGTGGCAGCGGGAGCACAGAGGGACACCACAGGTGAAGAGGAGGGCACAGAGTGGCAGAATGTGGCCAAGAATCGCAAGTACTGCTGTCTGAGACTCGCTGGATGTCAAGGGTAAGGGAGTAGCTCACAGAAGGTTCTAGAATGCCTGCCTCTAACTCATTCACTAGGGACTTAGGGAACGGGATCATGTAAGAAGCTTCGCTACCCTTTGGGGATTACAAGCCCATCTCAGGACCTGATGGAAGCTAAAGATGCTCTTTCTAGAAGTTTGTATTTTTTATCCAACTTCAGGGGCTTCAGAAACAATCCCCATGCTACCCGTGCCTTCCACCAACCCCAGGCTTCCAAACTGCTCTTAGTGTAATCACGGAAACCCTGATGGTGGCGTCCAAGGCCCTGCAGGATCAGGCCCCGCCTAAGTCTCCAGTCTCACCTCTTTGCCCTCTGCCTTTCCCGCTCAGCCACGCTGACCTCTTTTTGCAGTTCCTGGAAATACCTGCCGCAGGTCCTTTGCTCAGGTCGCTTCCTCTGTCTGGAACATGCTGGCCTGCTCTTGCCACTTCTTGCTCAGTCTCATTCTGTTACATGGTGAGTGTCTGTCTCCTCACACTTGGCTTTAAACTTCACAAGAGCAGGACATTGTCTCCCCTTAGTTGCTGCTATATCCAGCACCGGGCACAGCGCCAGGTCCACAGTGTCTGTTTGAAGAAGAGAATGAGGACTTGCTAGTGCCGGGTGGCTGGGTCAGGCTCCTCATCTGTACTTCCCACTTCCCTTCAGCACCTGCAGGGTCAGCACGTGAATCCACCCAACATGCTTGTGTGTGTCGGCATTTCAAAAGTGGCACCACTTTGAGATCTTTTCCTAGAAGTCTTTGCCCCATCCCTGAAACCACCGGGCTTCCCACAGGTCTCCCTTGCCTCTCTCAAGCTGAAGCTAAGACTCTTTATCATGTGTGCATTTTAAAGCCATTGTTTTAATTCATTTCTTTTATTTGAGAGGAAGATAGAAAGAAGGAGAGATGGAGACAGACGGAAAGAGATAGACAAAGGCCTCCCATCCACTGGTTCACTCCCAAATGCCTGGAGCCAGGCACTCCATCCAGGCCCCCCACGTGGGTAGCAGGGAGTCAAGTACTTGAGCCACTGCCTCCTAGGGTGTGCATTAGCAGGAAGCTGGAGCAGAAATGGGGCTGGGAAACTGGTGCCGTGGCATAGCGGGTAAAGCTGCTGCCTGCAGTGCTGGCATCCCATATGGGCACCAGTTCTAGTCCCAGCTGCTCTACTTCTGGTCCAGCTCTCTGCTATGGCCTGGGAAAGCATTAGAAGATGGCCCAAGTCCTTGAGCCCCTGCACCTGCGTGGGAGACCCGGAGGAAGCTCCTGGCTCCTGGCTTCGGATCGGTGCAGCTCCAGCCATTTCGGCCATCTGGGGAGTGAACCAGCAGATGGAAGACTGCACTCTCTCTCTGCCTCTGCCTGTCTGTAACTCTGCCTTTCAAATAAATAAATAAATCTTAAAAAAAAAAAAAGTGGAGCTGGAACTCAAACCCAGGTCCTCTAGTATGGGATGTGGATATCCCAAGAAGCATCTTCAGCACCGTGCCAGCTGCTTGTCCTGGTCACGTGCACTTTGTCTTACCAAATCCCTACAAGAACCTATGAGGTGGGGATCGCTCCTCCTCATCCGTAGATGAACACATTGAGCCTCAGAAGGGCTGCCCAGGCACCAAAGCGCAGGCTGTTTACCTCACCAGAGACAAGAAGGGGCTTCCCTGAGGCTGCCCAGCATCCATTTTCAACTGAGGACTAGAACTTCTGTCTCAACCCCAGCTGGGCCAAGAGGAAGGGCTGGATCAGAGGGGTAGCTCTCAGGGCAGCAACTACCCAGGTATAGCTGCTGCAGCACCTAGGGAAGTTGCTGAGCAGAGACAAAGCCCAGAGCGCCGAGGGCCGAGGCTTTAGGGGGCGAAGAGAGGGAGAGGAGGCCACTAGGGGCCCCCAGGTGCCAACCTCGAGGCAGCTCCGGCTTTCTTGAGAGGAGCCAACTGCCCCTGCAGGGAGGCAGGAAGGCTGGCCTGTTGCCTGTCAGTTTCTATTCCTTCTAGCTCACTGGCCCCCTGGCGCCTCCCAGGGCCACCTTCTGCTCAAAACAGCCAGGGGCCTGGGCCGTGGGGCCTGGTGACAGGACAGGAGGCCCTGCATACTTCACACCCTCTGCATGGCTCTCATTTCTCCAGTGCCTCCCAACTGTGCAGAAAGATTCCGAGGGGGGATGGGTGGGGAGCCAGGGCACCTGGATCCTAGGCTGACTTTGCCAAATAAAATGTGTTGGGACTCTTCTGTCTCCAGACTTCACTGTGCCCCGGCATGAAATCAGGCCGGGCAGTTTCCTCGCAAGAATGGCCTCTAGCTTGTGAACGGCTTTTCCTCCAATTGTTGCTTTTCTCTTTGGGGGGCGCGCTTGTCTTAGACACTGTAGAAAAACAACACAGAAAAGAGGAACAGCTTAGTGCCATGGCCAGGGCTGCCTCTCGCTATGCCCAAACGGGCAGTTTGACTATTCCTGGATTGTGGAAGGTCCCAGAACAACTCCTAAGCCTGGCCTCCTTAACTGTGCTGCAAACGAGGATGTGTGTGGAAAGCTGTGGTTGGTGGAGGGGACAGATTCCAGCTTTGAGAATGGCCAGTGACTGAACCCCTTCCCCATCTCCGTTTTGTCTTTGGGAGACTAGGGCTAAGTGATACAGATTTGCCAGGGTGCTTGGGGCGATCGCAGCAGCAGCGGTGCCCAGCGCGAGTGCAGCCCGGGGTTTGGCCCAGGAGTGCCTGTGAGCTGGGCAAGCTGCTTCCTCTTAGGAGGAGTACCCAGCCCTCCTGGGGAGCAGGGAAGGAGCAGTTTCCAGTTGCAGTCTGGCCTGCAGCCCAGCCCGCCTGGCCCCGCCTCCTTGGTTCTTCCTTCTAGGGAAGGGCTTGGGAGGAGGGGGTGGTGACTCGATGGAGGCACCAGCCGGTGGGCTGGGCCAGGGGACCTACCCTTGGGACAGGTCTAGACCCGTGGAGCCCCCCGGGAGGAGCAGCAGGTAGGAACCTGGGCCCCCCCCACCTCCCTCCCAGTCTGACCCCCGTGCCTTTATGCTCAGGCCTGGACCTAGTCCCTGGGCCGCCGATTCAGCAGCCTCCCGGCTTCCTGGTTCCTGGCTCCCCTCTTGGACTCCTGGAGGCCTTTGGCTTGGGGGAGGGAGCTGGCTCGAGGGGGGGGCAAGGCCGTGGGCAGCTGCATGAGGACCCCGGAGCCGCCAAGCAGCACAGTGTGTGTGGCCTGTGACAAGGGAGCTGGGAGCTGCCCGGGTGTGCCAGCCTGGCCTGGCACCGCACGGCTCCAGCCGCTGAGAACCTGAGCTCCACGCTCCAGCAGCCTCGGGGTCTTCCATGCAGTGAGCTAACCATTAAGGACTTGAGCTGGTGACTGGCACGGACATGGTGGCACTTGAGGCACGGTTACCCTGATGGCCACGAGCATTCCAGAGGCTCTGCGGAGAAGAGGCTCAGATTTCAGAGATTCCCTCCAGGGTTCTCAGATTTGTGCATCCTCAAATTTGCAGCAAGGGAGAGACAGCGGGCCCCTGGCCCAGCCTGCAGCCTCATGTTCGGGCTTTTGAACGGGCAGGCCCAGAGTGCAACCTGCCTTGGGGGGTTGGGGGGGCTGTGCGGGACCTTGGGCTGGCTGACCTGGAGGGGCTGGCTCCTCTCCGAGCTTGTCCTCACTGCTGTGCCTGGGAGGGCAGGGAGCCGGCCCTGTGCCTCACTACTCCTCCCCCTTACCATTCTCTGGACTTTACTCACAGGGAAGTCTTTGGACCCTGCAGGAGAGGGTGGGGGCGCAGCGCTGGGGGTGGAGGTTGGGGGCCCTGCCTTGGGGTGGGGGGCGAAGCACTGGCTTTGAAGCGAAAGACTCCTGCTCAGAAGCAGCCTGTCCTCTGGCTCACCAGCCCCACCCACCCACTCAGCCCGGAGTCCTATCCTGTCACCAAGACCACTGAGACCTTGTCAGCCTCTCCCCCCCTCACCCCTCCCCTCGCTCTGGCACTCTCTACATCTCCCTGTCCTCTCTCTGTGTCTTTTGTCTCGCCCCTTTGCTGTCTTCCCGTTTCTCTGTTTCTCCTCGCCTTTTCCTGTCTCTTTCGCTTTCTCTCTGTCCCTCTCTCCCTCCTCCCTCAGTGTTTCCTCACCGCCCCCCCCCCCCGGCCTGGGTCTTCCCCCCTCGGTGGGCCCAGAGCCCTTCCTACCCCTTCCTTCCTGGCCTCCCTTCCTGTGAGGGGGTCTTCTCCCAGAGGAGCCCCCACACATCTTGTCCCCTTCTCTCCCCCCCTTCCCATGTGGCGTCTGGTGTGAGGAGGGCTCCCTTCCCCCTTCCCTGCTGTGGTGTCCCAGCGTCTCCGTGGCCTGGCCCAGGTCCCCATGGAGTCATCTGGAACACAGGAGGCCCAGCCCGGCTCTTTCGTCTCTACTGCCCCCTGTTGTCGTTGTGTTCTGTTTGTGGTTCGAGTGCCGTCCTCTCTTTCTTGACTTTGTGGTTTTTTCTTTTTTTCTTCCTTCCTTCCTTCCTTCCTTCCTTCCTTCCTTCCTCCCTCCCTCCCTCCCTCCCTCCCTTCCTCCCTTCCTCCCTTCCTCCCTTCCTCCCTTCCTCCCTCCTCCCTCCCTCCCCCTTTCCTTGCTCCTTTTCCCGTCACCCTCCATCCCTCCTCTCTGATCCTCCTACCTTCCCTCCCTCCCTGCTCTCCACCCCTCCCCTTCCATCCCCAATCCTCCGTTCCTCCCAGTCTTCCCTCTTCTCCTCTCCCACTCACTCTCACCTCCTTGCCCACCCCCCACCCCGTTGCCCACCCTGCCTCTCCCCTCCGCCGCCCCCACCCCCGTCTCTCTCTGTTTCTCTCTCTCTCTGTCTCTCGCTGTCTCTCAGGTCCACAGCGTCTCACACTCTACACCAGTATTGCTGTCCTACTCAGGTCCTTGACTCCATGAAGCTTACCCCCTCAGGCAGGCTGGCAGAGAGCAGGTAAGAGCTAGACCCATCCCTCCGCCCCTCCCCCCCTCCAGACAAACATGCAAGATCATTGCCAGACCCCTCCCCCCATCTCCCTTAGCCCTTGGTGTGACTGCGGAGTGGCTGTCTGAGTGCTTGACAAGAGTGCCTGCAAGGTCAGGTCAGGAGACCAAAGAGGACGCTTGGAATCTCTTTGGCGTTTGTCCTTCCTTTAAAAAAAAAAAATGCCTCCTAGAATCTGTGACATCTGAGCTGTGCGGAATGATGAATAGGAGATTGCCAGTTGGACTGGCTGGGGAAGGATGTTTAGGCACAAGGAACAATCTGCCCACACCTTGGGAGAACAACATTATTACCAAGCCAATTAGAAGATGTGTTTCGTGTTTTCCAATTAGAAGTCAACAAAAGGAAATATTAACATCAATGGCAAAAAAAAAGGCCAGGCTCTCCACCCCATTTGAAAGTTTAGAAATACTTGTGTTAAAGAGGAACTACGAATGGGATCTATAGGCTCTTTGGAATAAATGTCTGTGAGAAGACTACATTATTAAAACCTATGGAATATCACCATTGGGGTTCTAGAGGAAGTTATAGTCTTAAATGCTTTTATTAGAGAATAAGACAGTTTAAATTAAGTGAACTAATTATTCCCCTCAAGAAGCTAGAAAAAGAACAACCAAAAAAAAAAAAACCCACAGAATAAAGCCATAGACAAAGCTTGAAATTAATGAAATAAAAAACAAAAGATAAAATAAGAAGTGACTTAACTTTTTTTCCCATTTTATTTGAAAGGCAGAGACAGACAGACAGATGGAGAGAGATCTTCCATCCACTAGTTCAACCCCTAAATGCCTGCAACCCCGGGGACTGGTCCAGGCCAAAGCCAGGAGTTCAGAATTGCATGCTCTTTTCCTATGTGGATGGCAGGAACCCAAGTACTTGCGCCATCACTTGCTGCCTACAAGGGTGCACATTAGCAGGAAGCTGGATCAGAAGCAGAGGAGCTGGGACTTGAACCAGGCACTTTGATATGGGAGGCAGGTGTCCCAAATAACGGCTTAACTGCTCTGCCTCATGACCACCTCAAAAGATAGCTTTTAAAAAAGACTAGCAAATTAGGTAGAACGTCCTCTCTCTGACAGATACGACTGAGAAAAACATAAGAAAACAGAAAGAAAATAAGGTCTGAAGTAGGAGATTTAAACATAGATTCTGAGATGAAGAAAAAGTTACATCAAAATGCCTTGTATGCTTTCAGACCACTAAATGGGAAAGCCTCAATGACATGAGTAGTTTTCCAAGGAGATGCAGATTATCCAAAATGACTTGAGGACAGGCAGGAAATCTGAAGAGAAGAAAAAAGTATAGAAGAAACCAAAAAGATGGTCCAAGTTTTCTGCTCAGAAATGGTACCAGACCCACTTGGTATTCTGGAAGTTCTAGCAAATCGTGAAAGATCAGATGATAGGAAGAGACAAAAAGATTCCCAGGTTACTGTATAAAGATAGTATAACTAGACATACTTATTTTAAAAAAAGATTTATTTTATTTATTTGAAAGACAGAGTTACAGAGAGAGGTAGAGATAGAGAGAGAGAGATCTTCCATCTGTTGGTTCACTCCCTAGATGGCCACAATGGCCGGAGCTGTGCCCATCCCAAGCCAGGAGCCAGGAGCTTCTTCCAGGTCTCCCACTGGGTGCAGGGGCCCAAGGACTTGGATCATCTTCCACTGCCTTCCCAGGCCATAGCAGAGAGCTGGATCGGAAGTGGAGCAGCCAGGTCTCAAACTGGTGCCCATATGGGATGCTGGCGCTTCATGCCAGGGCTTTAACCTGCTGTGCCACAGCGCTGGCCCTGACAGACTTTTTTTTTTTAATTTTTGTTTGAGAGGCAGAGAGAGAGAGAGAGAGAGAGAGAGAGAGAATGAATCAGTCTTCCATTTCTTTCTGGTTCACTCCCCAAATGTCTACAACAGCCAATGCTGTGCCAGACTGAAGAAGCCAGGAACCCAGAACTCCATCCAGATCTCCCACGTGAGTGGCAGGGACCCAACTACTTGAGTCTTCTACTGCCTTCCAGGGTGTGCAATAGCAGGAAGCTTGTTTGGAAACAGACCAGACTCTATCCCAGGCATCCCCACATGGATTGCAGGTATCCCAAGTGGAGACTTAGCCCACTGTGCCATAATGCCTGCTCCCGGACGGATTTAGACACATACACACACAAACTCCACTGTAGCCTAATCTCACATATTAGTAGAAAAGCGTTTTGTTTTTGTAAATTATTTATTTATTTGAGAGCAAGAGAGAGGACAGATAGAAAGAAAGCTTTCACTCTGCAAATGCCGGCAATGGCCCCAGGCTAGGCTGGGCCAAAGCCAAGAGTTAGGAACTCAATCATGTGGTTGACAGGAGTCCAATACCTTCAGCCATCATGACTGCCCCCCCAGGGTCTGCATTAGTAGGAAGCTGGAGTCAGGAGCTGGAGCGAGGTTTGGAAGCCAGGCACTCCAATATGGGACATGACCTCTTAACCACTAAGCCAGATGTCTGCCCCAACAAATATTTAAACAAAAGATTGTTAATCAGAATCCAGCAGTGTATTAAAAGAAGAATATAGGGGCTGGTGTTGTGGTACAGTGAGTTATGCCACATTTGGGATGCCTTCAGCCTGTACTGGAATGCTGATTGATTCAAGTCCCAGGTGCATTAGCAGGATGTGGGAGACCCTGATGGAGTTCCAGGCTCCTGACTTTGGCCTAGCCCTAGCCATTGCCACCATTTGAGGAGTGAATCAACAGATGCAAGATACCTCTCTCTCTTTCTTGCTCTGCCCTTCATGTAAATAAATAAATCTTTAAAATAAATAAATCTTTAAAAAAAAAGCTATGTTATAACATGGGAACGTTTCCCAGGAGTGGGGATTGTTCAGCATTTTAGGAAGTCTGTTATTGTCATTGATCCTGCTAATAGACTTTATTTTTTTTTTTTTTTTTTTTTTTTTTTATTTTTGATAGGCAGAGTGGACAGTGAGAGAGAGAGACAGAGAGAGAAAGGTCTTCCTTTGCCGTTGGTTCACCCTCCAATGGCCGCCGCTGCAGCCGGCGCACCGCACTGATCCGATGGCAGGAGCCAGGATCCAGGTGCTTTTTCCTGGTCTCCCATGGGGTGCTGGGCCCAAGCACCTGGGCCATCCTCCACTGCACTCCCTGGCCATAGCAGAGAGCTGGCCTGGAAGAGGGGCAACCGGGACAGAATCCGGCGCCCCGACCGGGACTAGAACCCGGTGTGCCGGCGCCGCAAGGTGGAGGATTAGCCTATTGAGCCACGGCGCCGGCTTGATCCTGCTAATAGACTTTATCAATGGTTAATAAAGAGAAAAGTTTATACTGTCATCTCCATAAATGATGCTAAATGATTTGATAAAATTACACACCCATTTTTTTTCTCTCAGCATTGACTTAGCTTGCTACCCAGCAATAAATAACTGATAGAGTAAGCTAAGAATCAATGAAAACTTCCTTAATGTGGTAAAGAACTTTTCTCAGAAACCAAAGGCAGTCATCAAATGCAGCAGTGAAGAACTAGATACATTTATATTAAATTCAGGAACAAAATAAGAATGACTGCTATCACTAGTACTAGCCAATGTTTTCCTGGTGGTTTTAGCCACTGGGATTAAGAAAGAAAGAAGATGTACAAATATTAGGTTTAGCGTTAATTGAACAGGGTATGATTTTCTACTTGGATAATTAAAGAGAATAAAATTAAAAACTATTATAACTAATAAGAAAGTTCAGTTAATGAGTAGATATAAATATACACCTAAACCCTTAGCTTCTCTGAATATGAGCTATAACTAATTAGAAGACATAATTGAGGGACAGGCGTTGTGGTGCAGTGGGTTAAGCCACTGCATGGAATGCCCTCATGCCATATCAGAGTGCCTGGGGTTGAGCCGTGCTTCTGCTTCTGATCCAGCTTCTTGCTAATGCACCTTGGAGGTAGCAAATGATGGCTCAAGTATTTGGCCGCCTCCCTCCCACATGGGAGACCCTGATGGAATTCCTGGCTCTTGGCTTTGAACTAGCCCAGTCCCAGTTGTCACAAGCATTTGGGAACTGAAACAGCTAATGGAAAATGCCTCTCTCTCTCTCTCTCTCTGAATCTCTCTCTGCCTTTCAAGCAAATTTTTAAAATAAATTTTAAAAATAAACATTAAAGAAGAGGTAGACATAACGGAAGAAGATCCCATTCACAGGGCCAGTGCCGTGGCTCACTTGGTTAATCCTCTGCCTGCAGCGCTGGCATCCCATATGGGCGCCGGGTTCTAGTCCCGGTTGCTCCTCTTCAAGTCCAGTTCTCTGCTGTGGCCCGGGAGAGCAGTAGAGGATGGCCCAGGTGCTTGGGCCCTGCACCTGCATGGGAGACCAGGAGGAAGCACCTGGCTCCTGGCTTCGGATTGGTGTAGCTCCGGCCGTAGCAGCCATTTGGAGGGTGAACCAAGGGAAGGAAGACCTTTCTTTCTGTTTCTCTCTCTCACTGTCTAACTCTGCCTGTCAAATAAAAATAAATAAATAAATATCCTATTCACAGCAGCAGCAAAAAAAAGTATGAAATCTCTAGGAATTTATAAGAAATATAAAATACTTCTGTGTAGAAAGCTATAAAATTCCATTGAAGGTTATAAGAAGACTTGAGTAAATCAAGAGCCATATCCTATTCCTGGATGAGAAGACTCAGTATGATAAAAATGACATTTTTCCCCAATTTGGTCAAAAGATTTGATGCGTTTCTCATTAAAGTTCCAATAGTATTTTCTTTGGAACGTGGGCAACTGGATTCTAAAGTTTATTTGGAATAATGAATGCCCACGAGTTAACAAGAAAATTTTGAATAACAAGAATAATGGAGAATACTCGCCTTGTTATATACAAAAACTTTTACCATAAAGCTGCCAGAATCACAAATGTTATATCATCACAGCAACAGAGGAATACACAAGTGGAACAAACTGGAGTTCAGAAACAAACTCATGTATTCATATGAGAATCTGATTTGTTGTAAAGATAATTTGATAAGCTAAAGATAATTTGATTTATGATAAAGAAGACATTTCAAATTAATGGGGACTCAGTGGCTGGCATGAGACTATTTGCTACCCATTTAAGAAAGAGAAAATAAATCCCTAGTTCACACACAAACAAAAACACCAAACAACAACAGCTGTAAAAGTACTAGAAGAAAATCTGGAATATTTTTATAATGTAGTATTAGTATGAAACATATCTTCTTAGGACTTAATACCTCAGAAGGCATAAAATAAATAGTATTAATTTTTGCTTTATTAAAATGAAATACTTCTGTGTGTGTGGAGAAAGATGCTATATACAAAGTTAACACATAAACAACAGACTGGGAGAGAAAGTATTTGCAACACAGATATCCAACAAAAGGTTTCCATCTCTGTCTATATCTATATCATCTGTGGAAATCAATAAGAAAAAGATACACACCCCATTTAAAATGGAGAAGTGACAGGATAGGACAATTCGGGGGGAAGTAGACAATCAGCTAATAAACGAGAAAGGATGCTCAAGCTTACTAGTCATTAAACGAATATAACTACCCACAACATGGTACCATTTTTAGGCACTGAAATTAAAAAAGATTGGAAGGGTTATGGGGAAACAGACCCTCTCAGATGCCTGAATTGGAGTGTAAATTAGCCCAATTTTTTATGAGGCCCATGTTACCACCAGAATGTTAAAGGTACATTTTCTTCCAAGCTGAGAACCATATACTGGAGCTAGATTTCTCTATGGCTTATTACTTGGTCATCCAGGGGCCTTTCTAAGACACTCCAATCCAAACTGCTAACATAAGCCTCACTGTGCAACTGTTTATCACACTTGCAACCAACTCTTAATTAAAAAGTTGCATGATATATGCTTCTCGACAGGATTATATGGGTAGGAATAATCTTTATTTTTAGCCAGTCTATAAAAATGTTATAGCAGTGGAAAGAATTGTATCTGCACTTTAAACAAAATGTGCATTCCTTTGGCCCAGGAGTGCAACTTTTAGGAATCCGTCCTTCAACAGTGCTTGCAGACATTTGCAGAGATGTTCAGTGCAGCATTGGTTGTGACCGTAAAACATGAAAACAACTTCAATGTCCACCAATAGGGAACAGCTTACACTTGTACTATGGATTAATCTGAAGCTGATTTTTTTAAAGGCATATCTCTATATACTGGCATAGCAAGAACTCCAAGTCCTATTGTTACATGAAAAAGGAAGTTGCAGAACAGGGCTTTCAGTATGATTCCATTTTTGTAAGGAAAAGGAAACCTCCATAACAACAATGAAAACATGTTATATACACACACACACCCTCTGTCATAATTTCAGAATCACTGGCCTTTTTCCTTGGTCCTATTTCCTTGTTTCTACTAACTCATTTGCCTCCTGCTCTGTACCTGTTCCCTATAGCCACTTGTTTATAGTTTGCCTTTTCTTTTAAGAACCAGCTCAAATCTCATCTCATGGGTTCAGCAAGTATGTTATCTTGCCTGCTTTAGGTTAGGCCATGTGCTGAACTTCCACAGGATATTGAAATGAATTCTGTCTGGTCCTATCATCAGGGAGCACAAGTCTAGACAGAAGAGAGACACATAGACAGGGATAGGGCAGCGTGGTTTGGGATGGGGCAGAAGTAGGTGCAGAAGGCTGCCAGTGAATGGGCACTGAACTGCATCCAGGAGCCAGGGAAGGCTTCCTACAGAAGAGGACATTTGTACTGAGTCTTGAAAGAGTGATAGCTTTCCTTCGTCCCTCTCCCCCACTAAAAATGGTCTTGCCTACTGTTCGGCTCATTCAAGTTGGATGACCTCACTGGGGGAAAATAGTTGAATCAGTGCCTTTATTCAAGTTCAGTTCTGCCATGTGCCAGCTCTGTGATTTTGGGCAAGTCATTTAGCCTCCGAATGTCTGTTTCCTCTTCTGTGTAATGAGGTTAATGCCTACTTTACCTCTCTGGGATGTTTTCAGATATAATGCACATAAAACTCCTGGATGATTATCTATACTAACCAAGTGTGTAACACTGGATTGGATTGGATTGGATTGGATCCAAAAGCTGTATGTGTCTGGGGATGGTTTTGGAGCAAAGGGTGGGCCTGAGATGGGGCATATGAGAGTAGTATATGGGATAGACAGGGTTGCATCCTAAGAAAAAAGTTCCAGGTGCCTGGTCTTGCCTTGAATGATACAGGAGGTGGTCCTGGGAAATGGAGCCTAAGTGGGAAGTTTTGGCCCTGGTTCTTGGTCCTCTTCTCCTGCTGTGCCATTTCACAGTCCAGGCAGTGAAGCATGGTGGACCACAGCATGGCCCATTGCATGGCATTCATGTCAACTTCATTCCCAACCCTGTCACTTGCTAGCTGGGTGACCTTGAACAACTCACTTCACACATTTCTGAGCCTAGTTCCTTGCCTGCTAAACAGGACACAATGCCACCAGCATCCTGGGGTTTACTTTGCTGAGGAGTAGGTAAGGTCATTCAGATGAGTCCATTCATTCAGAATTCACCTTGCTGTGTGCCTGGCACATAATGCATTCTCAATGAAAAAAAAATAGCTGTAGCTAGTATCCATTTCAGTAAAAACTTCTGGGGTACCAGTATGACCAGGGCCTGTGCTGGCTAATGACTCTTGTCCTCCAAGAAATTCCAGTCAGTTGAGGAGACTGAGGAAGGCTATGACAGAGGAGAACATGGGGTGGGGGGATGCTGTGGAAGCCTAGAGGAAGGGTTCTCGCCCTGTCTTGGACTGATGCAGGTCAACTCAGCCTCTAAGAGCTAGCTCTTAAGGGATAAGTAAGATTTAACCAAAGGGTAGAAGGATGAAGTGTGGAAGGGGCATTGCAGGCAGAAGAAATAGCATAAGCAGAAGAATCTGGATGTTCTTGGGTAGGGCATGGGATCCCGATGGGCTTCAGGAGACCCATTAACCTCCTGAACTTGAATGCAGAATGTTACATGTGTGTATCTATGTGCATTTTTTCAGAAGGGGGGATGGCCCATGATTTTCATTCAGCACATAAAGGGGTTAGTGTCCCCCTCAAGGAGGTTGAGAATCAGTGTTGGTGGCAGTGTCATGTGAATGGATTCTAAAGAGGAGAGTAATTTGGTAAATGTTGTGCTTTAGGAACGTCACCTTAGCAGTCAGTATGTGTGGATTGTATGCATGGAGACCAGCTGGAAAGCCTAAACTGGAGTTTTGGCATAGAAGAGGTGGATTTCAGCAAGGCCGCTGTGTTAAATGACTCCAGTGGGCACCATTTGTGTGGAAGCATTTGAATTTCAAGTTAGGGAATCCAGATCGTCTGGGAGGCCATCAGTGAGATAGACTCCATAGAAGTATCAGGGGATATAAACCGTCATACAGTTAGAAGGTGGAGAGAAGGGAGAGGGCAAGGTTGAGCTGATGTTGGCAGAAGCCAGAGGAACATGAGTCCAGGGTAACAGTGCCAGAGGAAAGGGGAGCCTCTATTCATGCTCATACCCAGCATCCCAAATCCTTGGTCTCAGGCATAATCAACCCCTCTCACCCTACTTCTGCTTCTTGGAGACTCATAGCGACGCAGTGGACTTCCACTGCCCTGTGGAGTTTGAAGAGGCGTCACTTTCGGTTTGTGAGTCAGGAAAGTTTCTTAAAGGAATTATCAGTTGAGCTAGTCACTCAAGGTCCATAGAGATATCGAGAGGTAGGGGTGGGAGAGGATTCTCTGAGAGTGTATGCAGGTCCTGGAGGTGAGAGCAGGTGAAATGAGACATCGGAGGGAGGGTGCGGAGGCTAGCCATGCCTCCAGCAGCTGTCTAGGGAGTTTGGGTTCTCATGCATGTTATTTTTTTTTCTTTTGGTAGACAGCTGGGGAGCCATGAGACGTTCATGAGTAGGAAAAGTGACATGATCAAATTAGCATTCGAGAAGGAAGGGGAGATGAGGGAGGAGGCTATGGCAGGGGTGCAAGCCAGAGAGAAGCTGAGGTTCTAGCAGCAGGGATGGAGCAAAGGAAGGAGTTGAGAGCGATTGCAAGGGAGGGAGGATAGGGTCAGAGGTTGAAGAGACAGTGGGGGAGAGAGAAGGAGGTGGAGATGACCGAGGGCAGAGTTGGCAGCAAATTGGAGTGTGCAGGGCTGGCCATGGCACTAAACAAAATGGAGGCTTGCCCTGAGGGATCTGACTGTGGACATGACCTAATAAACACACAACTAAGTGTACAGAATGGGTCTTATGTTGATGAGTGCTATGAAGAAAAAAAAAAGCTGAGTTGAGAAGGTAGAGAATGTTGGGATGCCTTTTGCAAGGGAGGGCCTTTCTGATGAGGTAGCATTTGGTCAGAGACTTGAAGGATGTAAGGGAGTAAGCCATGTACCTGTTTGGCTGCTGACCTTCTAGAAAGAAAGAACATGAAGTACCAAGGCCCTGAGGCCAGAGTGTACTTGGTATGCTAGAGGCACATTGAGAAGACCAGTGTTGATTGGAGAAAGGGTGGACAAAGGGCTAGAGAAGAAGATGACATGGCAAGGGCCAGATCACACACAACCTTGTAGAGCTATTTAGGAGATTGAATTTGAAGGATTCTGTCCTGCTAAGATGACTGACTTGCTAATGGAACAGCAAGAATCTCGGGTGACTCCCGGGTTGCATGTGTATATCCATGTGCATCTTTTTGGAGGAAAGTAATTTGGTAAATGTTGTGTTTGGGGCTCAGGTGGCTGGGTGTGTGATGACGTCTTTCACTAAGGCAGGCAATGCCGAGGCCAGGCTTGCAGTGGTGAGATGCCAGTGAGAGACCCAAAGGCGCACGGGGCCGTTGTGGTGGAGCTGTCCAGCAGGCATTGAAGACCCCTGCTAGAGACAGCCACACCTTGAATGAGATGGGCCGTGGAATGAGATGGGCAAAACAGAGTGTGGAAGGGAACAGAAGAGGATTAGAGCAGAACTGCAGGAGAGGAACCAACATATAAGGAATGGCCAGGGGAAGCAATGGGGGGGGGCGGTTCAGAGAAGTAGGAGGGAAAGCAGCAGGGAGTGGGCTCACGGAAGCAGAGGAAGGAAGGGGCCGTGCAGAGGAGGGCCCTCTTAAGAGTGTCAAATGTTGCGAGGGGGAGGAAGCTGAGGGCGGAAGCAAGTCTATTGGCTTTAACCACCAGGAGGGCCTGGGCGACCTTCCTGAGAACAGCTTCCGTGGAGTGGTGGGCACACGAGGCAGATTGCAGTGGGCTGAAGAGCTCGTGGGAGGTACCGAAGCAGAGATGGACAGTGTAGACGAATTTCTCAAGAAGCTTAGCTGTGAAGAGGAGAGAGGGACAGAGGGGGATGTGGGGGCAGAGAGAAGGTTTTTATTCCCAGATGGGAGAGACTTGAGCTTCTATAAATGTTGATAGGAAGGAGGCAACAGAGGGGGAGAGGTTGAAAATATGGGAGGGAGAGGGGATGATTGTTGTGGAGGTAGCAGGGATGGGCTCCAGAGCCCAGGTGGAGAGACTGGCCTTAAATAGTATAGCCAGAGAAGGAAGCAGTGGTGATGAGGTTTTTACAAGAGTGGTGAGGAGATTAGTGAAAGCAACAACAACCGGGGAGCCCTGACCAAGGTCGTGGATGCTGGAGGCAGGAGGAAGCAAGGGATGCTTCTGCCTGGGAGTCAGGGAGGACTTCCTGCAGGAAACAGCCTTGAGCTGGGTTATGAAATTCAGACAGGATTTCAGTAGGCAAAAGATCTGTGCAAAAAAAAAAAAAAGGAGAATATTTGAAGTGGAAGAAACAGACTCAACAAAGACAGAGAGGCATGAAAAGGCTGGGCATGCTGATGGAATAAACAAGCTGGTTTGATGATGGCTTGGCATGAGTGAGTGAGTAGGATACTATTGATGCCACTGATAGTGATGGTCATAGTCATAGTTACCTCCCGTTAAGCGTCACACCTACCCTGTGGCAGGCACTTTGCATTCTTGAACTCATTTAATCGCACCACACCCTGCAAGGTAGGTATTTCCTCATTTTGCATATAAGGAAAATGAGTCCCCCAAGCAGTGAAGAGATGGACTCAGGTCACTGAGTTAGTAGGGGTGGGGCTTCCAACTTGAAAAGTCTCAACTTTATTCAAGAGGCAATGGTCTGCCAAGACGTCCGGGCAGAAGAGATTGATGCTCAGAGGTGGGCTTTAGGAAGGTTAATGTAGTTCAAGAGTGAAGGGAGAAGAAACAGGAGGTGACTGCAGTGTCCGGGGCCAAGGTGGCAACCGCTTGGCCCAGGGAAGAGGGGAGTAACTAGTGCAACTGCAATAGTGTTTGTTCTTCGTGACAGCCTCAAGAGCTGCAGGTTTTTCTTGTTTGCTTGATGAGGAATGGGAGTCTCAGAAAGGAAAGGGTACTTTTGCTCAGGACATGAGCCCTGGTTCATGTGATCCTGTTGACTCACTGAGTCTGGAACAACGTGTCGGAGGAAGCTCTGAGTCTGAGACGAGTGTGGTATGTGTGTGCGCGCATGTGTGCGTGTATGTGCTTGGCTGGCTGTCGGGTGGACAGCAGTGCCTTCCCTTGCCTGTCTGCTTTCCTTCCCATCTCTTCCCAAGTCTCCACTTTTCCTAGCTCCCATACTTCTGCATCTCTGGAGCCGAGGGATCTGGGAGTGGGGTGATGCTGTTTCCTTGGCTGTCCCCAGAAGATCAACCTTTTCACCTCCAAGGCACCGGGTCCCCTCCCAGTCCTCCTCTCTGGCCATCCCCCTCATGAAACTGTAGCCCAGCTCCAGTGACTGCCACACATGCCGTCTGGACCCTGGTGCTGCTCAGCGGAAGCCTGGGGACAGGCACTTGCTCCTGAAGTGACACCTCTTCCCTGCTGTGGCTGGTTCTGTGTGGGCAGACGGTCACCTTGGGGATTCGATTGGATTCATGAGCAGTTAACAATAGTCACCAGCATGTTCCCGTTGCTATTGTTTGCCAGGCACTTGATCTATGTTCTAGTCCTTGCAACAGTTCTGGAGGGGTTGGCATTGTAAGCCCCGTTTTCACAGATGAGGGAAGTGAGGCTCCATGAGGAGCTGTAATACGTTCCTGGGGACACCTAGCCTGGAAGCACTTGGAGAGCTGGAATTGGAACCCAGGTCTCTTTGTTCCCCAACAGTGGGCTTTCCATACTCCCTTCCTAAGTGTCTCCTGTTTGCCTGAGCCAGAGTCTGCAGATCATACAAATCTTTGTCCCTCCAGGGCAGGGTGGATTTCTAGAGAGAGTGCCAAGTTCACCCAAAGGACCTGGTGGGATTGAGTCTGAGACTTGGTGCTCTGAAAACTCTGGGTTCAAATCCAGACTCTACCACTGGCCCAGCCATGTGACCTTGGGCAGGTTGGCTAGCCTTTCTGCACTTCAATCCCCTCATCTCTAAAAATGCTGCCTTACAGAGTTGTTGCAGGAATTAAATGAGCTGGTGTATATGCACAGTGCCAGCATGCATAGAGCAGGCTGCTATTCTTTCTATTAAAATGGAGGCTGGGCACCTGTCAGGGTCAGCTCCCGGGATTTCTGTACTCTGGAGGTGAGCCCAGGCTGGGTGTGGGGGAGGGCTGTCCCAGGAGGGGACAGTGGCCCTGGACAGTCCGCCACACTGGCCTCCTCACTTGCACCCTGCCCCCATCCTAGCCCCACCTCCCAGTTCTGGCCCTTCATGTATCTCCCCTGCTCTGCAAACTAATGCCTCTGCCTCTCTCTGTCACCCGCCGCCTGTGGCCTCTACCCTGCCCTTCCTGGCCCCAGGGAAGAGGAGGAGGAGGAGGAGACTGAGGAAGAGGAAGAGGAAGACGCTCACCAGTTCTGCTGTCCGGCCTCCGAGTGCAGTAGTCCCTCCTCTCGGTAACTGAGAGGACAAGGGCCATTTTCTATGCAGAAGCAAAAGCCTTAACCAGCCCCCGCTCCCACCCCCACCCCTGCGGATCCCCCATGGGACCCTATCCCCTGCTTCAGGAACCAGATGGGCCAGCATAGTGCCCCTTTTCCTGCCCCTTCCTTCTTGGAATCCCCACCCCCACTGCTCTCTCCCCTGGACTCCAGCCCCTGAATAACAAAAGAGCTGGAGCCCCAGGTCTCACTAAAATGTGGGAGAAGCAGAGCTTGGAGCTTGGAGCTTGAAGCTTGGAGCTTGGAACCCGGAATCTCCCGCACCTGCACTCCCACTTCCCAGGCACCCTGGAGCCTGCCACTCCTGGAGAGGTCTCCAAATGACATCCCAAGGACCTACCTCTGTCCTCTGTGAGCACAAACAGAGATGCAGGGTGCCTAAGGCTCAGAGGACCAGACGGGGTTGGGGGCAGGACTCAGCCTGCCTAGTTCCCGTCGTTTGTTCCCTTGCTGTGGCCACTGCGGCCATTTCCTCCACTGCTTGAAGGCCTCACCCCCTCCCCCTGCCATGCCCATCATGCTCTGTAAATATGATCAGGAGGAAAAGGCCTTTCAGAGTATGTGTTGCTGTGTACAAAGGAATTTCCATCAATAAAAGCTGATCTCTTCTCTCTGTCTGATGTATGTTCCACTCCACCCCACCACCCTCTCCCCGTCTCCACCAGGCTTCTTGCCTTCTGTCTTTTCCAGGGCTGGGAACAGGGGCTGAGAGAGAGAGGAGAGAGTAGGGTTTGATAGATGGTATTGTCAACACCCAAGAGGCACTCAATACGTGTGTGAATGGCTTCCTACGTGGTTGGCCTATTGCCTTCTTCAGCCTGTTAACCTGAGGCAAGCAAGCTGGTTAACCTTGGACATGTCACTGAACTTCTCTTAATAAATAGTTTCCCAATCTGCAAAGTGAGGAGGGAGGTTGGACAAGAGGATCTCCGAGGGTTCTTCCAACTGTGACATTTTGTGAACCTGAGATGCTACCATTTTAAGAAACAGTTATGTGAATTCAAGATGCTAGGATTCAGTGACACACCCCAGACAATTCGGATTTCTATTTCTACTCTGCAGTGATTTTTGGATTCTCCAGTCCTGTTGCTTTTTTTTTTTTAAATTTACTTATTTATTTGAAATGCAGAGTTACATAGAGGCAAAGACAGAGAGAGAGAGAGAGAGAGAGAGAGAGAGAGAGAGAGACAGAGAGAGAGAGAGACAGAGAGAAGTCTTCCATCTGCTGGTTCACTCACCAGATGGCCGCAATGGCTGGAGTTGCACCGTTCCGAAGCCAGAAGTCAGAAGCCAGGAGCCTCCTCCAGGTTTCCTACGTGGGTGCAGGGGCCCAAAGGACTTGGGCCATCTTCTACTGACTTCCCACGCCATAGCAGAGAGCTGAATTGGAAATGGAGCAGCCGGGACTCGAACCGGCGTCCATATGGGATGCCGGCACTGTCGGTGGCAGCTTTACCCACTACGCCACAGCGCTGGCCCCCAGTTGGTTTTATTTCATGAATACCATTTAAAAAAAAATTCTGACAATGTGATTCTAATATTCTCTGATATTAAGATGTGTCTGTGTTAAGAGCACAGACAGGAGACCCCAAAGTGGGCTCACACTCTGACTTACCCTCTCAGAATCTTTAAAACGTTAGACAAATCCAAGTTTGCCTTCTGGTTCTGCCACTCACTCTCCTGTAACCTGGGGCAAATCTTTGCTTCTCCTTGGGCTTTATCTTCCTCCTGAGCATGCTGAGAATAGATCTACCTGTCTGCGTCACGAAGATTAGCAAGACTGCCAGGAGCCCAGCACAGGGGCTGGCGCACAGTTGGGCAAGTGTGCTGTGATTCGTGGCTCTTGTTTTGATTAAAGCTCAGGTGAGAGTTCCTTCTGTCCTTTCTTTCCTCCCTCCCTTCTGCATCCCCATCTCATTGAACCTGTGCTTTCCCCACAACCTCACCTTCACCTTCCCGCCTCACTCACAGTTTCAGTCATTCAACTCATCTGCTCATTCATCCATTCAAAAATCTCATTCATTTCTTCCCCCCCCTTCCTTTCTGCCTTATTTACTCTTGCAGCAAGAAATGTGTGAGCACCTGCTGGGTGCAAGACCTCAAGCTAAATACTGTGAAGGGATCAAAAGTAAGACAGTGGCCTTGTTCTCCATCTCCCTGGGGAGATGATTCTTTGGGAAGAAGGCAGGGTGTGAGGGGCCAAAATAATTGAGCCAAAATGGTTTCAGGTAATGAGCAAGACATGTCTCTGGCCCAAAGAAGAGGGAGCTGCCCAGGTGCGTGGGGATGGGGGCGGGGGGGGGGGGGAGGTGTCCAGGTGGGCTTGCCAGAGGAAGAGGGAGTGAGAATTGGGCCTGGAAAGCTGGGAAGATTTTTGAATGGGAGGCAGGGGGTGGGGGAGACAGGGCCTGTCAGGACACGGAGCTAATGGAGGGCTCCAGGTCACGTTGGGGAATGGTAGGTAGGTTACCCTGTGGCTGAGGTGGACATCATTCTGCCCTTCACTTCTGCAGACAGAAGTGTTGGCGTGGGAGAGGACAAGTTCAGGTCAGGCGGCTGTCCTGGGAGCCATGAGCTGTAGTAGATTCCTGGGTGTGTAACAGAGTCAGCTGAGCAGGTGGACGGTCTGTGAGGGGTGGGAGGGGGCAATTTTGTAGCAGTTGTGTGCATGTCTGTGCGTGAAGCCTGTGTGCATTGTTGTGCATCTGAGGGAACATGAGTGTGTGACACCTGCTGTGAGGAGTTCTGTGTGTGTGTGAGGGTGATTGTGTGAGCTGGTGAGCTTTTTGATTGGTAGGCTCTATGAGTGTGTCTGGTGGATGTAATCATAAGACCGGGTGTGGGTGGCTTTGAAGCATGTGAGGCTGTGGCTTTTAGGGGGCCAGGTAAGTGTCAGGCAGGATGGTCCCACACTTGGACACACATGACTTGTCTCTGTGGTCTTAGGAGGCCGAGGTGGCTGCTGAGCACCCTGTGTGGTCCTTGGCATGCATATGGCAAGATACGCAGAAGTGAATCAAAGCAGTCCACTGCCCTTGGGCAACAGGAGCAGGCAGTGGCCATGAAGACAGATGCTCTAAGAATCCCAGTTTAGCTGGTGATAAGAACTGGCAGGACAGAGGTGTGAACCAAAACTTTGAGGAAGCAGTAGTGGCCAACCGCACCAGGTTCTGTGGAGGGCAGAAGGGAGTCGGAACGTACAGATGCCACAATTGGAAAATGAGTCCATCCAGACTGGTCAGGTGCAGGGATGAAGAGCAGAGAGGGCGTATGCTGGGCAGAAGAAATGAAGAAAGAACATAAGCACTGGCTTGGAGCTGTGGACAGGCTTGCCGTGGTATCGGAGCCATACGTGGCCTGCTGCTGCCCATGTTCGGCAGCTTGCTGGGCAAGTGGGAGGCAGAGGACTGGGCAGATTCACAGGTGCTTCTTTTGAAAAAGAGTTATTCATTTATTTATTTCTTTGTTTGTTTGTTGAAAGACCAAGTGATGGAGAGAGGGAGAGATCTTTACTCCCCAAAATGGCTTCAACAGCCAAGACTGGGCCAAGCCAAAGCCAAGAGCCAGGAATTCCATCCACGTCTCCCTCCCAGGGGCCCAAGCACTTGGGCCATCTTCCGCTGCCTTTCAAGGTGCATTTAGCAGGGAGCTGGATCAGAAGTGGAGCAGCAGGGACTCAAATCATCTCTGTAATATGGAATGTGGGTGTCCCAAGTGGCAGCTTAACCCTCTGCACCACAACACCTGTCCTCACAGGAGCTTCTGAAGCTCCAAGTGGCCCACTGTTCTAAAATGAGAAGGGTGGTGGTGGAATTCTTGTCCTGTGCAACACTGAGAAAGTCACTTTGACCATCTGGGCCTCAGTGTGGATCTATGGGGTTGGACGGCTCCACCCCAGCCCCTTGGCTCTTCTACCCTTGGCCACATCCACATCCTCGCTCTTGACCTTGGGAGCTTCTTCCATCCAATCTTGATCTTTCTAGCTGCCTCCCATGTTGCTTCCTCATTTACCCAGTCCACACATATTTTCCCGGCATCTGGCCTCCTACATGCCACTGTGGGGACGTGCAGGGCGATAGAGAATGAAAGGACTCTGCACAGTGCCCAAGGTAGTCATGGCATGAGGTTTTTGTTCAGCTACACTTTGATTTGAATCCTGGCTCCACCACTTCTGAGCTGCAAAGCTGTGGGCAAGTTCCTTCTCTCTGTACCTCAGTTTCATCACCTGGGTTCTTTCCTTCAGGGAGAATAATCTGGAACTTGCAGAATTGCTAGGCTTAGCAAGAAGCAGGTATGCAACCAATGACAACTGTGATTTTTAGGGTTGCGAAGAAGCAGAGCTGGGATTCCAAGTCAGGTCTGTGCTCTTGGGAAGTCTGCATTTGCCCACTCTCTACCCAGCCCCTTGAGTGGCTTCCTTCTCCCCTGCCAGCCCCTGTGCTGAGCCAAGCTGAGCTCACGGCTGTAATCCCTGTGGCACTGGGCTCAGGCAGTGGAAACAGCTCGCAGGAGAACTGTTAGAGGAGAGAGAAGCAACTGCTGCCCAGCCGCCCCCCACTGCCACCGGCAGCCGGCTCTAGTCTCCTTGAGCAGTCCTCTCCTTCCAGAGTCCAAAGCCCTTGGCCCCATCTAGGTGTACTGATGTCCCTGTCTTGTGTCCTTGTCTCTCACTTGCACCCCTCCCTTCCAGCCTAAGTTGTCATGGGGATAGTCCTCGGCATCCCTAGCTTCCTCTTGCCCTCATCTTATGGTATCTATGGCAACAGCCCCCATTCATTTCCATGGCAACTGCATCCCGATCCCATCCCCTGCTGGCTGCATGGCTCCGGGCAGTGCCAAGACAGGGAAGGAGGGAGAGAAGACCTCCCACTTGGAGCAGGAACTGGGGAGGGTCGGTACCTCTGCCATGGGCAAGCCCCAAATCCCTAGGGAATGTCTCCCCATCTTAGCGAGGTTCTGGTACTCCTCCAGTAATACCAGCTTCTCCTAGGCAAGGCCCAGTCCCCAAGCTTCCTCCCCCAGGAAGCCTTCAAGACAGCAGGGAAACCAGCACAAGCTTTGCCCTTTGCATCCTCGTTCTGCCACTTGCTAGCTTGGAGACCTCTGGCAGTCACTTCCTGTCTCAGAGCCTTTTTCTTTAGCTGTAAAGTAGGAACCCTAATTCTCCGCTCACGTTTGCCATGCAGATGAAATAATGCGTGGAAAATGCCTGACATAGGGAAGGTGCGCAGCAAGTGCAAGTTTATTTTTATTCCACTCAGCCACCCCCAAGCAGAAGGGATCGCTCTGCTGCGCTCCCCCAGCACTTCCTCTGTGCTCCAGCCCTGATAACTTTCTGCTTTGTACTGTGGTTATTTGTGTAACACGGCTAATCCCCCACCCCGCAGAGGATGCTCCCCAGTCTCCTGCACTGCATAACCAGGCACACAGGGCATGGGGGCACGGGTCTGCCATGGGCTGGAGGGTCATGTCTGTCTGCATAGATGCCTGTCTGTTTTCATATATTTGTGGATGTGTGCTTTTTTCCTAGGTTTTTTTTTTCAGCCTTTGTGTTTGTGTGTGTGTGTGTGTGTGTGTGTGTGAGAGAGAGAGAGAGAGAGAGAGAGAGAGAGAGAGAGAGAGAGAGAAATTCCCATGGGATGAGTGATTTGGGGGTCTTCGATTTGGGGTGTTCTACATGCCCAGGTTCATTTCTTCAGCAGTAAGTATGCTGTCAGAAGCAGTATCCTCAAGCCCCTCAAACACTCTTTTTTTTTAAGAATTATTTTATTTATTTGAAAGAGTTACACAGAGAGAGGTAGAGCCAGACAGAGAGGTCTTTCATCTGTTGGGTCACTCCCCAGATGGCTGCAATGGCCAGAGCTGAGCTGATCCGAAGCCAGCAGCCACGAGCTTCTTCCAGGTCTCTCATGTGGGTGCAGGGGCCCAAGGATTTGGGCCATCTTCTACTGCTTTCCCAGGCCATAGCAGAGAGCTGGACTGGAAGTTGAACAGCCAGGACTTGAACCGACACCCATATGGGATGCTGGCGCTGTCTGTAAGTCAGCCCATGAGTAGAAGGGCATATCTAAGCTACATGTTGAAGGGGAAGCAAGAGGTAGCTATGTTGGGGTAATAGGGTAGAGGGTATTTGAAACAGGACTAAGGTCAGGTCTCATCCATGGCCAGGGTGAGGCAGCTGGAGATGATCCTGAGGAGGGTGATTTCTAGAAAACCTAAGTTTCATCATGTCCCTCTTCTGCTTACCTCAGTCCGAGCAAAAGCTTAAAGGTTTAATCCTGGGCTCAGTGCGCTTCATGATTTGGCCCCTATGATCTCTCTGCTCATATCTCCTTGTCACTCCCCTCTCCCTCATTCACTCTGCTCTGGCTACACTGGCCTCTTCACTCTTCCTCAGACATGCCAGGCAAAGTTCTTCCTCACGGCCTTTGCACTGGCTGTACTGTCTATTTGGACTGCTCTTGGTTTAGCTATTCCCCATCTCTATCAGTTTCATCAGGGCTCAGCTTATAGGCCATTTCTCCAAAAAGGGCTTTTCTGGCCAACACATGGAAAACAGCACTTTGGGGGCAAAGGTTTAGCACAGTGATTAGGACGTTGCTTGAGATGTCCACATCTCATATCAGAGTGGCTAGCATGAGTCTTGGCTCATCCACTTGCAATCCAGCTCCCTGCTCATGTGCACCCTGGGAAGCAGCAGGTGATGGCTCAAGTACTTGGTCCTGCCATTTATGTGGGAGACCCAGATGGGATTCCTGGCTCCTGGCTTCAGCCTGGCTCAGCTCTGGCTGTTGCAGCCATTTGGAGAGTGAACCAGCAGATGGAAGACTCTCTCTCTCTCTCTCTCTCTCTCTCTCTCTCTGGCTATCTCTGTGTCTCTACACTTTTCAAATAAAAATGAAATTAAATACAAATTTTTTAAAAAATAGCGTCTTTTAGCACTCTGCTTTATTTTCCTTCCCAGCACTGTCCCTATCTAAAATGATAGTATTTATTTATTCGGACATTTCTTTATAATCTTCTCTGGAACATCACTCCTCTGAGGAACCCTTCTTGTTCATCTTGTTCGTTGTTGTATTTCGAACATCTAACACTGTGCCTAGTCCATAGCAGGTACAGAGTTGTTCTTTGTTCAGTGAGTTACAGAGATCTGGGGAAAGGTTTATATATATATATATATATATATATATATATATATATACACACACACACACACATACATACATACACTATATGAGAAGCAGAAAGATTGAGAGAGAGAGAGAGAGAGAGAGAGAGAAAGAGAGAGAGCTCCCATCTCTGGATGACTTCCTAAATGCCCACAATGCTGGGGCTTGACCAGGCCCAAGCCAGGAGCCAGGAACTCAATTCAGGTCTCCCAGGAGGATGGCAGGGATCCAGCTACTTGAGACGTTGCTGCTGCCTCCCAGCAAGCGCATCAGCAGGAAGCTAGAATCAGGAACGGGAGGCACGTGTTAAACTCAGGCACTCTGATATGGGATGCTGGCATTTTAACCACTGGAGCAAACAAATGCCCACACCAAGGGAGAAGAGTTTTAATAAAAGAATGAAATGGTCACATGTGTACTTTTTATAAAAAAGATTTATTTGAAAGGTCAAGTTACAGATAAGCAGACACACACACACACACACACACACACACACAAGTCTTCCATCCACTGGTTCACTCCCCAGTTGGCTGCAGTGGCTAGAGCTGCGCTAATCAGAAGCCAGGAACCAGGAGCTTCCTCCAGGTCTCCCACGTGGGTGCAGGGGCCCAAGGACTTGGGCCATCTTCTACTGCTTTCCCAGGCCGTAGGAGGGAGCTGGATCCAGCAGCAGCCCAGACTCGAACCAGCACCCATATAGGATGCCAGCACTGCAGGTGGCGGCTTCACCCACTACACCACAGCACTGGCCCCCAAATGTGTATTTTTTATAGATTTATTTATAAGTCAGAGTTACAGAGAGGCAGAAAGAAAGAGAGAGAAAGAGAGAGGTCTTCCATCTGCTGGTTCACTCCCCAAATGGCCGCGACGGCTGGAACTGCACTGATCTGAAGCCAGGAGCCAGGAGCTGTTTCCAGGTCTTCCATGCGGATGCAAGGGACCAAGGACTTGGGCCATCTTCCACTGGTTTCCCAGGCCATAGCAGAGACCTGGACCGGAAGTGGAGCAGCCAGGACTCTAACCAGCACCCATATGGGATGCTGGCACTGCAGGCGGTGGCTTTACCTGCTAATGCCACAGCACTGGCCCTGAGATGTGTACTTTTGAAAGTTCCGTCCAGCCATAAGATGGAGAATGGAGTGGAAGCGGAGCTGGGTAGGAAGCTGAGGTAAAAGTTTAGGTGAGAATCATATTTATTAGAGAAGCTCTGTTCCAGGCCCTGTGTTTTGGGTTCACTAGGAGATGACCAAATTCCCTTCCTGTGCTAGGATTCTGGGAGCCATGAACACCAATAAGTGTCAGGCTTTACCAAAGCTAACCTGTGCCATAAGGACAGACACGGGCTGTCGGGGGGGAACCCTGGCCAGGATGAGCAATCCTTTTGGACTGGAGGCATGTGATCTGAATCTCAACGGAACTAGGCGTTGGGGGGCATCTTTCAGATTGCACATGGCAGCGATGATGGGGATAGCGTATCAGGTGGAATGTAGCACCTGTGCAGTTTGGGAGGTGGAACACAGAGGAGCATTTGAGAGAGGATCTGGGCCAGGCTGGAGGGTGGCTAGAGAAGGGGCTGGCAGCCAGCCCTGCAGTATGACTTAATGTTTAGGAGTGTGAGCTCTGGAGCCAGACTTCCTGGATTTGAATCCTGATGCTGTCCTTAGTCGCTGTGTGACTGTGGATATTGCACTTGACCTCTCTGGGCCTCAGCTTCTTGATGTGTAAAATGAAGATAAAAGTAACAATTCCTATCTCACAAAGGCTGCTTGTAAGAGCAAATAAGTGATTAGCTGTCCCTCCAATGACAGAAGGAGGAATTTGGGCTCTTTTAAGCGCAACGGGAGCTATGAATGGTTCATGAACACAGGTGACAGTTGATGGAAAGCGGGCTTGAGCTGTGTGCTGGGAGGGGAGTGGGGGCAGGACCCTACAGACCAGAGGGAGAGGAGAGGAGCATCTCAGTTGGCTGGGCTGGGCTGGGCTGCATCTGGTCCCTGGGAGCTGCCATCAAGTGCCCCCAAGGCCCAGGAAGAGGGAGACTTTGGGGTGGAGGGCAGGCTCCCAGCCAGTTTCTGCTTTGCTCCTGGCTGTGAGGCAGGCTAACACCACAGAGGGTGTAGGCCAAGCAGTGGGTGGGGGTTCCCAGTAGGGCGGAGTCCAGCTCTAGCTCAGCAGCCTGGGGTCCCAGCCTCCAGGCTGCAACCTCCCCCCCTCCTCCCCGGCACACCCAGCCCCCAGTGCAAAGTGCTCAGCTGCAAGGTTGGCAGACTTCTTGCAGCTCGAGCTCCCGCGCTGCTAGGGACCGACCGCCCCCCACAACACACACACCCACCCCAGCTCACCTTTGTCCTGTGCCCTGGTCACTGCCAATTTGGGACTGGGGAGGAGTCTTTGAACCCTTTGAGCAGCCAAGAGCCCCCCAACCTTGCACGCCCCCAGCCAGACCGCTCTCTGGGCCCCAGCCACACCCATTCTCCCCCACAGCCTCCTCCGTGCCTGCCGCACGTTCCTCCCCTCCTGCACCCTCCCAGTTCTCCCCGCCTCTGTGGCTCCTCACCAGGCCCCGGCTCGGCTCAGGGCGCCTGGGCTGTCGCCACCTGGGTTCCCAGGCAGCCTGGTTGCCATGGCACCATGGGAGCAGGTCTGCTGGAACAACAGCTCTGGATAACCAGGGCAAGCAAGACCCGGGGCCCAGCGCCTGCCACTCTGCAGCCTGCAGCCCCTCGCCCCCTCTCCCAGGCGAGCGGAGGAGGAGGCCATGAGGAGGAAAAGGAAGCTGCCCCGCAGGGCGGCTCTGTACCTGTGAGGATGCTGCACTGGCCAGGGAGGCTGCGGGCAGGGGCGGGGCCGCAGGGGCAGGAGGCCGGGCTGGGGATGGCGGGCTGGGGATGGCCTGGGGATGGCGCTTGTCTGGGTGATACTGGGGATGGGACTGGGAGGGAAAGCACAGCACTGCTGTGTGGGGGATGAGGCTGTGAGGGGCAGAGGGGCGGGGAGGGGTGGGGCTGTGAGGGCACGGGACTGTTAGAAGGAGGCCCCTGAGGGGACAGGGCTGAGCAGGACTGGGACAAAGCCTGGGGTGATAGAGCCTTGAGAGCAAGGAGTGTAAGAGGCTGGATCGAGGAGGGGCCAGGCTGAAGGGGCACCTGAGGATGCAGCGGTCAAGGCCATGGGCCTGAAGGCCAGGGACTGTGGGCACCGTGAAGAGACAGCTCTGGCCTGTAAGTGGTGGGGTCCCTGTCTCTGCGGGAAAACAGGGGCGGATGGGCTTGAGGGGGGGGCGGTGGGCAGGGATCTGCTCCACCCACTTTCAATCTGGCCCAGCACACCCCTCTCCGGATCCCACATCCTGCCTCATCTTATCTCATACCCACAGTGTGGAGGGTGATGCCCCAGGCAGTGACCTGAGCACAGCGGTTGATAGTCCTGGGAGCCAGCCCCCCTACCGGCTGAGCCAGCTGCCTCCCACCAGCAGCCACATGGGGGGCCCCCCTGCTGGGGTGGGCCTTCCCTGGGCTCAGCGGGCTCGCCTCCAGCCGGCCAGTGTCGCCCTGAGGAAGCAGGAGGAGGAGGAGATAAAGCGCTCCAAGGCCTTATCGGACAGCTATGAACTCTCCACGGACCTGCAGGATAAGAAGGTGCAGAATGGGACTGGGAAGGCGTGCTGCCCACAGCCAAGGGAGGAGTCGGCTGTGGCACTCGAGGGGTATCCGGGGTGGAGGGAGGGGTAGGGAGACCTGAATCGGAGATGTAAAGATACATGAGACCTGACTTGATCCCTAAAAACTTGGTCTAGTGGGGCAAGCACACAAATGAGTTGATAGAATATTTTGTGTAGCGAGAGAGAGAGAGAGAGAGAGAGAGAGAAAGAGAGAAAGAAAACAAAATACTCTTTAAGAAAACACCTGGAAGAATATATACCAAAATGTTAACTGTGTTTATATATAGGGCTTTGGACACTATGTGAACTCACTTTCCTGCCTCTTTCCTCTCTGCCTCCCTCTCTTCCTTCTTTCTCTCTTTCCCTCACTCTCTGTCCTCCTCTGTCATCCTCTCTCCTTCGTTTTCTCCTTCCTGTTTATTTCTTCCTTTCTTTCATTTTTTTTATTTCTATGCTACTTTCTCTGTTTTTGAGTCATCAATATGTACTTCCTATACATTAAACCAAACACAGTCCAAATCCCACGTGACCAGTGCTATCTGGGCTTCCAAGGGAGGAGACAGCACCCCAGCACAGCCTGGCACCTTGGGGCGGCTCCAGGCGTTAGCTGGGACTCGGGTGGGGTGGAGCTGTGGTTGACGGCCTAGAGGCTGTTGGGAATTTCTGACCTTGTTGCCTTCCACCCTGCCTGCCAGGTGGAAATGCTGGAGAGGAAGTATGGGGGCTCCTTCCTGAGCCGCAGGGCTGCCAGGACCATCCAGACAGCCTTCCGCCAGTACCGCATGAACAAGAACTTTGAGCGGCTCCGCAGCTCAGCTTCGGAAAGTCGCATGTCCCGCCGTATCATCCTTTCCAACATGCGGATGCAGTTCTCCTTCGAGGAGTACGAGAAGGCACAGAACCCCGCGTACTTCGAGGGCAAGCCTGCCTCGCTGGACGAGGGTGCCATGGCTGGTGCCCGGAGTCATCGGCTTGATCGGGGGCTCCCGTATGGAGGCTCCTGTGGTGGGGGCATTGATGGCGGTGGAAGCTCTGTCACCACGTCTGGAGAGTTCTCCAATGACATCACAGAGCTTGAAGACTCCTTCTCGAAACAGGTCAGGATCCCTGAAAAGTGCCTTTCTTCCCCATTCCCCACACTCTGGCTCCTCCTACTCCTTTCTAACTATATAATCCGAGCTGAATGACATGGCCTGACCAGCATTTAATGACAAGAGAGAGCTACAATCTGAGTTGGCACTGGGAGAATGAGGAAGAATTGACAAGACAAAAACAAAAATGACATTGTTAAACGAGGTAAACTGCAGGTGTATAGAACGGATAAGAAAATGAAAGTTCTCAGCATTTGGAGTTTGATCTGCTGTCAAATAAAGCTTTAATTAACAGGTCATGAGCTCCTACCATGTGCCCGGTGCTGTGTCTGCCCCATAATAGACTCACGGGTCAGAGATGATTATTCCCATTTTACAAATGTGGAGACTGAGGCTAAGGAGCTGACCCTGGTCCTTATTCTCAAAGATCTCCTAGTCCGGTAGGAAATGACCGGCATATGTGTACATCACAATCTTTCTCAGCTAGAGTGTGCTCACAGCCATGAGAAAGGGATCTCTTAGAGTAGTACCACAGGGACTCAGGACGGGGAGGAGGTTTTCTTTGAGGGGAACAGAGACTGCTTCTCTGAGAACACAGCAGTGGACCTGGGCCTTGGCAGACAGAGAAGGTTTAGCAGGTTAGAGAGTTGGAAGGGTGTTGCCCGCATAGACACTGCTTCCGCAAAAACAGAAGGGTGGGCATGTCACTGGCATCGCAGGAAGTGGGAGATCACCATAGCCTTCAGTGCATCAGGTGCCTGCGCAGGTGCGAATCCCAGCTCCGCCATTTCCCAGCGGTGGGACCTTGGGCAAACTGTTTAAGCTCGCTGAAACATGACCAATAAAATGGAGAGGTCTTTTTTAGAGTTGTTGTGAAGATTACATTCAGCTAGGTAATACACACGTGAAAGCACCTGGTAGCTGCTAAGTATGTAGTAGCTTTCTTCCTAAAGCCAGGGAGGGACTTGGTAGAAACTGCTGAATGAATGAAGCTTTATAAGACAAGAAACCACACTCTGTTCTAAACTCTGGGACCTGCCCTGGCTGTCAGCCTGGGCATGCTTCCGTGGAGCGAGTGATGAGGTGGAGGAAAGGAAAGAGATATCGAAGGGGCGTTCTGTATCATTCATGCATCCATTCATACAGCAAAGGCATAGATGACATCTCCTTTGCGTCTAGCAGTGTGCTGACCTTGAACTAGAAACAGGGACTCCAAGCCCATCCCCCAGCCAGGGGGGAATGAGGAATAGGAGATCACTGGTAGCAGAGGTGGAGCAACTAGGCCTGGTCCCAGCTCTTAGTGCTATTCAAGTCTGATGGGGAAGTGGATTAGTTATGTATCGCTGGGTAACAAATTATCCCCAAAATGTAGTAGCTTAACAGCTGACCTTAGAGGCTGAGCTGAAACTGGTATTATCTCATTGTTGACTAGCTCATCCAGTTTCTGAGGGCTAGGAAGCTGAGAGCGGCTTAGCTGAGTGGTTTGGACTCAAGGTCTCTCAGGAGGCTGCAGTCTGATAGTAGGGTGGGATCTCAACCTCTGAAGACTCAGTTGGGCCTGACAGTTCTGCCTGCAAGTGTATGCACTTGGCTGTTGACAGGAGGAGTCAGCTGCTTCCCTTGTGAACCTCTCTCTAGGACTGCTTAGGACCTGGCTTCCCCTAGGCAAGGAGTCTGAGACACACAGAGTCATTTACCAGCTAATCTCAGAAGTAGCATGCCTGCCCTTCTGCCATGGGCTGCTACAATGTGGAGCCTGGGGGTCTGACTACCAGGAGTTGGGGGATCATATAGACTGCAGGTAGAGGCTGCATACCACGGGGAGGTGGAGTGTGGTCCAGATTCTAACAGGCAAATATGATGGATTTCCTAAGACTGCATCACTCAGATGGCTCTGGCAGCCCAAAGGAAGCTGGAGTTTTGGTTTGCCCTGGCCAGGACGGGGTGGGGAGATGGCTGGTGAGGGTGGGGGTTGCAAAATGACAGCAGAGGCAAAGGAATGTGACTCGAAACAGACAGAAGGTAGAGTTTGGCTTAGGTCTATAGGGACATAAAGGACAGGTTGAGTGTTTGGCAAGGGAACTCGTGGGCACTGTGAGTCCCAGGTGCTGTGAGCTCACCGTGACTTGCCGGAAGTTAGTACATAGACCCCTCGGGAAGAGGCAGGGGAACTCACCTTGGCTGACCCACCAGGAACACTCCCTCCTCTTCCTTCCTTCCCTCCCCCACTCCCACCCCTCCATCATTCTTCCCTTCTTCTCTCCTCTCTTTCTTTCCTTTTCCCTCTTCTCCTTCCCCGCCCCCAACCCCACCTTGTGCAGGTCAAGTCTCTGGCTGAATCCATCGACGAGGCCCTAAACTGCCACCCTTCAGGGCCCATGTCTGAGGAGCCGGGGTCAGCCCAGCTGGAGAAGCGGGAGTCAAAAGAACAGCAGGAGGACAGCTCAGCCACATCCTTCAGTGACCTTCCCCTCTACCTGGATGACCCAGTGCCCCCACAGTCCCCTGAACGACTGCCCAGTGCAGAGCCCCCACCCCAGGGCCGACCCGAGTTCTGGGCACCAGCTCCTCTCCCACCAGTTCCACCACCAGTGCCACCAGGGACCCGGGAAGATGGGAGCCGTGAGGAAGGCACTCGCAGGGGTCCCGGGTGCCTGGAATGCCGGGATTTCCGGCTGCGGGCTGCCCACCTTCCCCTGCTCACCATTGAGCCTCCTAGTGACAGCTCCGTGGACCTGAGTGACCGCTCGGATCGCGGCTCTGTCCACCGCCAGCTGGTGTACGAGGCTGATGGCTGCAGCCCCCATGGGACCCTCAAGCACAAGGGGCCACCAGGCAGGGCCCCCATCCCACACCGCCACTACCCAGCCCCTGAGGGCCCAGCTCCAGCCCCACCAGGTCCCCTGCCCCCAGCCCCCAACAGTGGCACCGGGCCCAGTGGTGTGGCTGGGGGTCGGAGGCTGGGGAAATGCGAGGCAGCAGGCGAGAACTCTGATGGAGGAGACAATGAGAGCCTGGAGAGCTCCAGCAATTCCAATGAGACCATCAACTGCAGCTCCGGCTCCTCTTCTCGGGACAGCCTGAGGGAGCCCCCAGCCACTGGCCTGTGCAAGCAGACATACCAGCGGGAGACCAGGCACAGCTGGGACTCCCCAGCCTTCAACAACGACGTGGTGCAAAGGCGACACTACAGAATCGGCCTCAACCTCTTCAATAAGTACGTGCTCCCTGTCTTGGCCTCCTCAGCCCTGGGCACTTTGTTCTCTGTAGCAGCTCTCCCAGCAGCGATCCTGGGCTTTGTAGGCTGCGGTTTCTCTCTAGCGCACCTGACTAGCGGTGTGACCTTGGGCAAGATGCTCTGAGCCTCGACTGCCCCCAACTGCCACTTATTAGAGGGGAGACCATATGGTGTGTAAAGAACCTTAGTCTGGCAGGTGGGAGACCTTGCCCCCTGGTCCGTCTTTGGCCACTTACCGCGTGGCCTGGGGCAACGTGTGTTCCTTCCTTGGACTTAAGGTTTTCCATCTCTGTGCTCGAAGGGTGTGTATGTTTGCAATGTGGGGAGGCGGGGTGGTTGCCAGACTACTCAGTGACTGCCACCGAGCTCTTTCCGGGTGCCTGGTATTGTGCCAGGTGCTTAGGAGTAGGGTGGGAGGGTGACATTTGATTAGAAAATAATTAGAAAACATTAAATGTAATTAGAAAACATTAGCTGTAGTGCAAGGCATTAGATGTAATTCCTTAATGCCTTACATCGTTATAGCTTATTAAACACTGCCACCTATATTTAATTCTCACAATAACTCAGCAAGGTAGGTAATGTGGCCCGATTTCATAGATAAGGCACTGAGGCTTGGAGAAGTAAATTGTCTAAAATCCCACAGCTGGGAAGTGATGGATCGGGGCTGCCTCAAGCGCCAGATTTGCTTTCAAATTTTAGCCTCATGTGGCCCTAAGGTCCTGACGTTCTGAGTAAGTGCAGAACAACTCCCACCCAGATTATGGCCTTGCTCTCTGAAAATCTAAGGAGCAGCTTGTCTGCAAAAACATTCACAGGCGAGGGCGAGCATTTGCCCTAGTGCCCAACATACAAGACGCCTGCCTTCCATATTGGAGCACCTGGGTTCAAGTCCTGCCTCTGGCCCCTGACTCCAGCTTCCTGCTAATGCACACCTGGAAGGCAGCAGGCGATGACCCGAGTAATTGTGCTCCTGCCGCCCACATGGGAAGCCTGGATTGAGTTCCTGGCTTTCAGCTTCATCCTTGGCCCAGCCTTGGCTGTTGAGGGCATTTGGGGAGTGAACCAGCAGATGGGAACTTTTTGTCTTTCTCTGTCTCTCAAATCAATTTTTTAAAGATTTATTTATTTATTTGAAAGTCAGAATTACAGGGAGAGGGGAAGAGGGAGAGGGAGAGGGAGAGAGAGAGAGAGAGAGAGAGAGAGATCTTCCATCTGCTAGTTCATTCCCCAAATGGCCACAACAGCCAGGCCTGAGCCAGGCTGAAGCCAAGAACTAAGAGCTTCTTCCGGGTCTCCCACGTGGGTGCAGGGACCCAAGGACTTGGGCCATCTGCCACTGCTTTCCCAGATGCATTTGCAGGCAACTGGATTGGAAGTGGAACAGCCGGGACTCGAACCAGCACCCATATGGGATGCTGGCACTCTAGGCAGTGGCTTTACCCCCCCTTTACCACAGCACCACCACCCCCCAATAATAAAAAAAAAGAAGAAGAAGAAGAGGAGGAGGAGGAGGAGAAAAGGAACACTCAAAGAGGCTGAGTGATACCTGCCTAGGTGGGATGTGGGACATGCAACAGGCACCTGTTCACTTCATCTCTGCTCTGGGGGTCTGTGAGTTGAAGAGTAGGCCTGAGCCTGGGGCTCCCACCTTCTCTTGGGACTGCTTGGTGTCTGCTGGGAACATCAAAGCTCCTGGCACAGAACAGGCTGTCGTTGATACCAATTGTCTCCCAACTAGTATGGCTGCAGTGAAGGAAGAAGCTGGGTTGAGGATGCCTTGGAATTTTGAAGCTCTGTGAAATGAGCAAGTGGATTCCTCTCCCTGGGCCTCCATTCTCTCATCTGTACCGTGAAAAGATTGGACCCGATCATAGATTCAACTTCCCTTGGTTCTTTGAGGCCCTGGGTTTGTTGACTGTAAGAAATGGGACAGAGGGCACACAGTTCCAGTAGGGCTGTCTTGTCATCTCCCTCCCCTCTTTCTGCAGGAAGCCAGAGAAGGGTATCCAGTATCTCATCGAGCGGGGCTTCCTGTCAGATACACCGGTTGGAGTGGCCCATTTCATCCTGGAGCGGAAAGGCCTGAGCCGGCAGATGATAGGGGAATTCCTAGGGAACCGGCAGAAGCAGTTCAACAGAGATGTGTTGGAGTGAGGACCCCCAGGGCTGGGCAGACGGGCCAGGGGTTCCTGGAAAAGGAGAGGGAGAGCGGGAGGGAGGATGGGGGCAGCCTGTCCCTTTTGCCCAGATAAACTTCTCAAAATAGGATGAATAGGCCATCCTGCTCCCATACCCTTGGTCTGATCTATGGCCTGCTGGGGAGGGCGGGAGGGCTCCATTTTTCCCTCTCTGAAATGACTGGACTGATGGAAGAGACCCTGTGTGTCTTGCTGCAATTTCCTGGTTGGGGGGAGGGAGGTGGATTCCATTGCAGACATTCTGTCATCCCACACGCTTGCCCAGGGCCATAGATGACAGCATGGGCAGGCTCTCGGCAGGGGGTGCCGGTCCCTCTCTGAGCAAATGTGGGTGGGTCGGAGGTTTTCTGCAGAGGAATTGAAAGTGCCCCACCCCTCTCTGCTCTTCAGCTGTGTGGTAGATGAGATGGACTTCTCCTCCATGGATCTGGATGATGCACTCCGCAAGTTCCAATCCCATATCCGGGTTCAGGGCGAAGCCCAGAAAGTGGAGCGCCTCATCGAAGCCTTCAGGTGTGCCTGCTTCCTACTCCTGAGGCTGCTCCCCCCCCCTTTGCTGTGGGGGGACTGGCGGAGCATGTGCTGACGAGTCACTACTCTGAGCATCATACTTGCCTCTCCAAAAAAGAGAAATGTCATGTGCTATCTCGCAAGGCAGTTGTGAGGGTCAGAGGTAGTTCATAGCAGGTGCCCCACACAGCACCACTGTGAGGTAGGCGCTTCCAGGATTATTCCTATTCTGCAAATGAGAACTCTGAAGTTCAGAGAGGTTAAGTGCCTTTCCCAGGATCATAGGGTGAGTAAGCGGTGGAACCAGATTGGACCTTGTGTGTGTCTGACTCCATGATCCGTCCCTGCCCTTAACCGTTACATCTGCTATAAATACTTTGGGCAATCACATAGAACTGGGTCCGAACCCTGGCCCTCCACCCCTCTGGGGTCTTTGGAGGAGAAAAAGAGGAGCTGCTGAGAACGTACTTCCCGTGATGGGAGAAGGATTTGCTTTGCCATCAGAAAGATCTTGGTTTTCATGCTGGCTTCACCATCTCCCACATCTACCAGCTCTGGCACCTTGGGCAAGTTACCTCACCACTTTGAGCCCCAGTCATTTCATCTGTAAAATGGGACTGTGAATAGCTATCTTGCCAGAATTGTGATAGAATGACGTTAGACAATGCATAGAAATCCCCCGGCAAAGCTCCATAAAAGTTAGAAGTTGTGTTTTTTTGTGTTTTTTTTTTTTTTTTTTTTTTTTTGGTTTTTGGTTTTGCTTTTTAACCTGCTAGTCTTAGGGAATCTGAAAAGGACAGACCTATAGTGACTAGGGAAGAGTTCTTGGAGGAGAGTGGTGGGGCTTGGTGTCAAACTGGCAGGGTGGTGGGTGGGTCGAGTTTAGTGCCTGAATCCGGCTTTAACTCTTTTTGCCCTGCAGCCAGCGGTACTGTGTCTGTAACCCAGCCCTCGTCCGCCAGTTCCGGAACCCAGACACCATCTTCATCCTTGCTTTTGCCATCATCCTTCTCAATACTGACATGTACAGTCCCAGTGTCAAGGCTGAACGCAAGATGAAATTAGATGACTTCATCAAGAACCTAAGAGGTAACCAGAATTCCTGTCAGTTTTTCCTGCCCTCCCCCGGGAAGTGGAAATGCTCAGGGTTGGGGATGAGACTGGGAAGGATGAGGAAGATCCCACCTGTCCCTTGGAAATGAACCTGTGATGCTGTCACGTTCTGCCAAGGTGGGATATTCCCTGTGCATGTCCTTATTAATTCACTCAAACAGGCATTTGCCCATTCACACGCAGTATTTACTGAGATCTACTGTGTATCAGGCTTCTAGGTCCTGGGGTCATGGCAGTGAACATGATAGCTACAAGTGCTGGTTCTGGGACCTGTGTTGTTGTGCAATGGATTAAACCACTGGTTGCACTGCCAGCATCCTATGTTACAGTGCTGGCTAGAGTCCCAGCTGCTCTGCTTCTGATCCAGCTCTCTGTTAATGTGCCTCAGAAACCAATGGAAGATGGCCCAATGCTTGGGTCCCTGCCACTCACATGGGAAAACCCGGATGGAGTTCTAGGCTCTTAGCTTTGGCCTGGCCCAGCCCCCTGGTGTTATGGGCTTTTGAGGAATGAACCAGCAATGGAAAATCTCTCTCTCTCTCTCTCTCTCTCTCTCTCTCTCTCTCTCTCTCTCTCCTGTCTTTCCCTCTGTCACTTTGCTTTTCAAATAAAATATAGGTACATCTTTAAAAATAAAAAGCCCAGGCTCTGACAAAGCTTATACTATTTCATTCAGTCATCCACTCATCCATTTCTCATGCTCTCCTCTCTGGTTTTTTTTTTTTTTTTTTTTTTTTTTTTTTTTTTTTTGACAGGCAGAGTGGACAGTGAGAGAGAGAGAGACAGAGAGAAAGGTCTTCCTTTGCCGTTGGTTCACCCTCCAATGGCCGCTGCGGCCGGTGCGCTGCGGCCGGCGCACCGCGCTGATCCGATGGCAGGAGCCAGGAGCCAGGTGCTTTTCCTGGTCTCCCATGGGGTGCGGGGCCCAAGCACCTGGGCCATCCTCCACTGCACTCCCTGGCCACAGCAGAGAGCTGGCCTGGAAGAGGGGCAACCGGGACAGAATCCGGCGCCCCAACCGGGACTAGAACCCAGTGTGCCGGCGCCGCTAGGCAGAGAATTAGCCTAGTGAGCCGTGGCGCCGGCCCTCTCCTCTCTGTTCTATTGATGCCCATAAAGACTCATTATTTCTTTTACGTGCCCTTTCCTTAATTCATGTATTCATTTATTCACTTGAGCAACCAACCAGTCAGTGAACACTTACTGAGTGTGCCATGTCCTATGATGAGTGCCAAGGACAACGGAGGCGAGTCTGCCACAGTCCCTGCTCTGAGAGTCCTCTGCTCCCCCTGTGTGGGGGAGACTGACTTGTAGTGCCTAGCTCACTAACACAAGACATAAGTGAACGGTGATGTCAGAGAGGCTCATAAAGTGCAATCAGAGCTCAAAGGGGCAGGGCACAGGTGTTTAGCCTGGCAGTGACGATGCCAGCCAAGACACCCAGGTCCTACATCAGAGAACCTGGATTCAACATGGCTCCAGCTTCTGATTCCAGCTTCCAACTAGTGGAGACCCTGGGAGGCAGCAGTGATGGCTCAAGTAATTGGATTCTTGCTACCCATCTAGGAGACTTGAATAGAGTTCCAAGTGGGCTGTTGAGGAAGTGTAGCAGTAGATAGGTGATCTCTCTCAGTAGATAGGAGTCTCTCTCCCTCTCTCCCTCCCGTCCTCTCTCTCTCTCTCACTCTCAAATAAATAAATCAGTTAATTAAAAGAAAGAGCTCAGGATCAATGTTGTGGCACAGTAAGTTAAGATGCTGTCTGAAATGCCAGAATTCCATATGAGGGCCAGTTTAAGTCCTGGCTGTTCCACTTCCAATCCAGCTCCCTGCTAATACACCTGGGAAGGCAGGGGAAGATGGCCCAGGTCCCTGGGCCCCTTCACCCACGTAGGATACCCAACAGAAACGCCTGGTTCCTGGCTTCGGCCTGACACAACCCTGGCTGTTGTGAACATTTGGGGAGTAAACCACTGGGTGGAAGATTCTTTCTCTCTGTGTTTCCCCCTCTGTCTCTGTAACTCTGCCTTTCAAAGCAATAAATACATCTTAGAAAGAGCTCAAAGGAAAGAGAGCCCACTTTCAGCTAGCTTCCTGGAGGAACCAGGCTTTTAATTTTTTTAAATTTGTTTATTTGAGAGGGAGAGAAAGTGTGGGAGAGATAGACAGTGTGCTCTCCTGTCAACTGGTTCACTCTCCAAATGCTTGCGATGGACAGGCTGAAGCAGGAAGCCAGGAACTCAAGCCAGGTGTGCCACATGGGTGACAAGAACCCAATCACTTGAGCCATCAGTACTCCGAGGGGCCACATTAGCAGGAAGCTAGAGGGGAGCTAGGCATGGAACCTAGGTCCTCCGATGTGGGAATGGGGCATCTTCAACACTGAGCCAAACACCTGCCCCAGGATTTTTATTTTATTGTAAACCTTGAAGGAATGGAAAAGGTGACAGAGTAGGAACAGAGGAGGGCTTATCTAGCAGTAAGAATAACAAAGACACGGATATAAAAATGCAAGCGTTGTTTAGAGAACAATGGAGATGGGATGGTGAGTAACTGGTCAGGAAGATCAGTTGAAACCAGTAATAAGAGGGCCTTAAATGGCAGGTGAAATGTGTTACTTTGATCTTTTTCTTGGTTCATTTTATTGATGTCAAGCCCTGCCTGTCACCAAAGAGCTGCCCACCAAAAACAGCACGCATATTTAGGTTATCTAAAGAGAAATGAAAGAGGGAAGTAGAGTTGAAAAAGAAAAACCCAAAACAAGACAAATTTGCTAGCAGTTGGGGGTTTGCACAGTTGATAAGCTATAAACTCTCTGGCACTATGATGTAAGCTGTTTCTTTAGCACCTGTCCAGGGAGGAGGTGTGGCATTTCCAATGGAGGAAACCTTTTCCTTGGCAGAAGATTTAGAGAGAAGAGTGAATGGGTTTCACTTAGCAGATAATCAGGAGTACAGGCGGATGGTAGACTCGGGAGGAGGGAGGTAAACAGATCAGAAGCCATCTGGAGCTGTCTCCTAGAATTCTGCTGTTATTCATTCCTTCTGTGTGTGTAAGTGTATACAAGTGCCTCTCTGTGTGTGTGTGTGTGTGTGTGTGTAGATGTATACAGCTGCCCCTCCATATCCATGGGTACTACATCCATAGATCTAACCAACTGTGGATTGAAAAAATTGCACAAAATAAAAAATGCATCTGTACTCCAAATGTACAGATTTTCTCTTGTCATTATTCACTAGACAGTATTACAACAAGTATTACCATAGCATTTGCAATGTATTAGATTTTTTAAGTAATCTTGCAAAAGATTAAAGTATATGAAAGGATCAACATAGGTTCTATGTGAATACTAAGCCATTTTATGTAAGGTTCTTCAGCATCCACGAATTTGGGTATCTATGAGGGAACTGAAGTGAGTTTTTCATGGATAACAAGGACTGTTGTATGAGTGTGTATATGTATGCACACACACACACAGGGTACTTCAAATTATTCACAGAAAAATGGAATTAAAAGATGAACTAATTGTGATGCAAAAAAAAATTGAAGCCCATGTCTAGTTTTTTCATACCATGAATTTTCCTGAACTTTGTGAACACTACTCACATGCATGGAATTTAAAATGTTTTTGCATCAAAATAAACTTTTAATTCCATGAAATACCTAAATGTACACACGCACCCACACACATACACACAGTTGGTATTCAAAAAGTTCGTGGAAATGCATGTTATGAAAAAATTATATCTGGATTTCAATTTGTTGGCCTCAAAATAAACATCTTTTTTTAAAAAAAATCAACACCTTTCAGTTCCATTTCCCATGAACTCTCTATGGTACCCTTGTATGTATGTGTGTATATGCATGGATATCCTTCCCCCTTCAGTTATTAAAGAAATAAGAAAAAAAAAGGAAAATAATGCCATGCTCATTTTAGAAATTTCAGAAAATATAGAGCATTAGCAAATTTCTTGGGGGGGGGGTATGGGAGAAAGAACCACTGTATTCCTAAAGTTGTATCTATGAAAGGGCCGGCGCCGCGGCTCACTAGGCTAATCCTCTGCCTGTGGTGCCGGCACACAGGGTTCTAGTCCATGTCAGGGTGCCGGATTCTGTCCCGGTTGCCCCTCTTCCAGGCCAGCTCTCTGCTGTGGCCTGGGAGTGCAGTGGAGGATAGCCCAGGTCCTTGGGTCCTGCACCCCATGGGAGACCAGGAAAAAAAAAAAAAAGCACCTGGCTCCTGGCTTCGGATCAGCGTGATGTGCCAGCCGCAGCGCACCAGCTGTGGCGGCCATTGGAGGGTGAACCAACGGTAATGGAAGACCTTTCTCTCTCTCTCTCTCTCTCTCTCTCTCTCACTGTCCACTCTGCCTGTCAAAAAAAAATAATAAAATAAAAATAAAAAACATAGGTTGTTTCAAAGTTTTCCCCACAGTGAACAGCCTCGTGCATACTCCTGTATCTCATACATGTTTCTGAGTCATTTCTTTTGTTTTTTAAAGATATATTTTATTTATTTTGAAAGACAGAGTTACAAAGAGGTAGAGCCAGAGAGAGAGAGGTCTTCCATCTGCTGGTTCACTCCCCAAATGACTGAAACAGCCAGAGTTGAGCTGATCCAAAGCCAGGAGTCAGGAATTTCTTCCTGGTCTCCCACGTGGGCACAGGGGCCCAAGGGCTTGGGCCATCTTCTGCTGCTTTCCCAGGCCATAGCAGAAAGCTGGATCGGGAGTGGAGCATCCAGGACTAGAACCAGCACCCATATGGGATGCCGGTGCTGCAGGCTGGGGCTTTAACCTGCTGGGGCTTTAACCTGCTATGCCATAGCGCCGCCACACACACGCACACACACACACACACACCCCTTAGGGCAGATTCCTAGAAGTGGAATCACAGGATGCAAACACTTAAGCTCTTGCCAAATTACTTTCCAAACTAGTTAGGGTACTAGGCATGCCTGCTTCCCTGCACTCTCACTAGCCCTAGATATAATTTAAAATTATTTGTGCTAATTAGGAAAGGTTAAAAAATAGTATCTCTTTGTTTCAGTGTGTTCTGAATGGTTTGGACAAAATCCCCACTCTAGGGAAGAACACAACTGGCTATTTTGTTGAAAGGCAATTTCCCTGCCCTGATCCTGGTGAGGGACCATGAGTACCCTCTGACCCTCAGTCTCCATGGCCCATGCCTGAGTGTGGGGTGTTATGGAGAACCCGTATCACCTACTCCCCATATGAGGGCACTTCAGAAAGCTAGTGGAAAAATGCAATCCAAAGAGAAGTTTATTTTGGCCCATTTTTTTTTTTTGAAATCCATGCATGGTTGTTTCTGCTGCACATTTTTATCAACTTTGTATTGTGCATAGATGTCAAACTTTTTGTTTTTGCACCAATATCAATTTATCTTTTTTAAAAGATATTTTATTTATTTGTTTGAGAAGTAGAGTTACAGACAGAGAGAAGGAGAGACAGAGAGAAAATTCCTCCATCTGCTGGTTCACTCCCCAGATGACTGCAACGGCCAGAGCTGCGCCGATCCAAAGCCAGGAGCCAGGAGCTTCCTCCGGGTCTCCTATGTGGGTGCAGGGGCCCAAGAACCTGGGCCATCTTCCACTGCTTTCCCAGGGCGTAGCAGAGAGCTGGATCGGAAGTGGAGCAGTCAGGACTAGAACCGGCATCCATATGGGATGCCGACACTGCAGGTGGAGGATTAACCTACTTCGCCACAGCACCAGCCCCATCAATTTATCTTTGACCTCAATTTCCCATGAACATTTTTTTTTTAATTTTTTTTTTGACAGGCAGAGTGGACAGTGAGAGAGAGAGACAGAAAGAAAGGTCTTCCTTTGCCGTTGGTTCACCCTCCAATGGCCGCCGCGGCCGGCACGCTGCGGCCGGCACACCACGCTGATCCGATGGCAGGAGCCAGGAGCCAGGTGCTTTTCCTGGTCTCCCATGAGGATGCAGGGCCCAAGGACTTGGGCCATCCTCCACTGTACTCCCTGGCCACAGCAGAGAGCTGGGCTGGAAGAGGGGCAACCGGGACAGAATCCGGCGCCCCGACCGGGACTAGAACCCGGTGTGCCGGCGCCGCTAGGCGGAGGATTAGCCTAGTGAGCCGCGGCGCCGGCCTAATGAACATTTTGAAGTACCCTCGTATTTATGTGACCTATCCCTGTGTTCCTCCCCTTACCCAGGGGTTGACAATGGTGAAGACATCCCACGAGACCTCCTGGTGGGCATTTATCAGCGCATCCAGGGCCGTGAACTTCGGACCAATGATGACCATGTGTCCCAGGTGCAGGCTGTGGAGCGCATGATTGTTGGCAAGAAACCGGTAAGTGCCTTGGGAAGCTGCAGAGGGGCCAGGGTTCTGGTCTGCCTCCGCCACTGAGTGGTAAGTCAGTCCCTTTGTGAGCTCCAGGGCTCCCTTACCCGCAGAATGGAGTAGGTGATAATGGTACAGATGAAGTGAGATGCTCCATGGGAGTGCATCCAGCACACAGCAAGGCCCATAGTGGCTGCTGTAGAAAGATGAGCAACCTCCTCACCTCCAGTGTTGCCTGTCCCTCCCATGTGAGAAGCCAGTAGTTAGCTGAGAACCAACACAGGAATGTGTCCAGGTCTTCATCAACAAACATTTATGGCTGCCTTTCCACCAAGCCCGGCATTTCACTAGGCACTTTTTTACATAGATATGAATCCGACGTGGCTTCTGATTGTGGGTGTGCTAATATACCACTGAGGGTACCGGACAAAGACACAGATAATACTTCTACCTGATGGTCTAGGGTAGGAGAGGCCATTTTCAGCCTGGAGAAATCAGGGAAGGCTTCTCATAAGAGACAGCTTCAATATTCGAATTTGAAGGAGGAGTGGAGTGTGGCCATGTAGAGTTGGGCCAAAAAGGCTTTCCAGACAGAGGGTGCTGTGGGGAGAAAGGCAAGGCAGCAGAAAAGCCTGGGCCTCACTTGGTTATGCTGCTTGGGTCAGAATCAGCTTCTGAGCTAAATATCCTCTCTGTGGTTGACTGTTAAGGCGTGGGAGGCCCGAAGCTCCTGGGCTGGCCTGGCTGACAGCTGTTTTTCACACCTCTGTAGGTCCTGTCTCTTCCTCACCGTCGCCTGGTTTGCTGCTGCCAGCTCTACGAGGTGCCAGATCCTAACCGCCCCCAGAGGCTAGGGTTGCATCAGCGGGAGGTCTTCCTCTTCAATGATCTCCTCGTGGTAGGGACACTGCCGGGGAGGAGATGGGAGGGAGATGGTGGGAAGCCCGTTGACATGGCTGTGTGGGCCGTGGCAGGTGACAATGTGGGGCCGAGCCATCTCCCTCATCTCTGGCAAGGCTCAGATAGGCCTTCTCTATTTCCCTTGTGGATCCATTTGCGGGCGGTGACAGCCACACACACGGGAGCAGAAAATGTGAGGACCAGGGGAGATGACAAGCTTACCATCTGGGGAGTAGTAGCCAGTATCCCTGTACCCTTCAGTAGCCTGGAGGGTTGCGTGGAAAGATGTGAACCTCTGACCCTGGGGTCAGTGTGAGACCTTTGAGAGGTTGAGAGGGATTTTTTTTAGATTTGTTTATTTGAAAGTTAGGGTTACAAAGAGAGAGAGAGGGAGAGACAGAAGACAGAGACAGAAAGATCTTTCATCTGCTTGTTCCTCCCCTCCACACACACACACACACACACACACACACGGCTGCAAGAGCCAGGGCTGGGCCAGGCTGAAGCCAGGAGCCAGGAGTTTCTTCTGGGTCTCCCACGCAGGTGCAGGGGCCCAAGGACTTGGGCCGTCTTCTACTGCTTTCCCAGGCCATAGGAGAGAGCTGGATCAGAAGTGGAGCAGCCGGGATTTGAACCAGCGACCATATAGGATGCCGGCACTGAAGGCGGCAGCTTCACCTGCTGCACCACAGTGTTGGCAACGAGAGAGATAAAACCAAGTTTGTCACTAGGGCAGTTGTTCATCTTTTAAGGACGAGTCTCTTAATGATTCTGCAAGGAAAAAAGGCCTTTAGGTTCTTCAGGGCGAGAATCAACTTCTTCCTGGATGAACCCCCTGCTTGTATGACGACAGAGACGGACACAGTTCTGACGGCTCGAATCTGTCTCCCTAAGGGTTTCTTCCAACACTCTTCACTCGACCCTTCACAAAACAGAACTGTCCTCCCTCTGCTGTGAGACAGCTCTTCAAGGAGTTGCCAACAGCAGTCCTGCCCTCCGCTGGACTTCTGTCTTTTAGAACAGAGTTTTTCAATCTCAGCCCTGTTGACATTTGCTGCCAGATAATGCCTTGTTAGAGGGGACTGTCCTGTGCATTATAGGATTTTAGCTGCACTCTAGTCTCTGCCCACCAGATGCCAGTAGCAACCCTTCAACCGAAACTGTCTCCAGACATTGCTCAATAATCCTCTAGGGTGGGGTGTGGTGCAAAATGACCCCCCAGGTGAGAATCGCTTTTAGATGAAGCACACCTCCAATGCCCTCTTGGACCTTTATTTTCCTGCTCTGTGAAATGGCATTCCAGATGAAATAAGAGATCACCTGTGCGCTAGCCTTCCCCTGAGAGTTGCCTGACCTACTCAGGTGCTGAGTCCGGAGTTTAGAGCTCCGTCATGTGTGTGTCTGGCTCTGTGCTAGGCGCTGGGTACACCGCGATGAATCAGACCATGCCTCACAGTCTAAGGGACCTCAATTAAGTGCTTTGGGTCATATCCTGAAAGAAACACATCTGCCTTTTTAAATAAAGATTTTATCTATTTGAAAGCCAGAGTTACACAGAGAGAGGAGAGAGGAAGAGGGAGAGGGAGAGAGGAAGGGAGGGAGAGAGAGAGGTCTTTCATCCACTAGTTCACTCCCCAATTGGCCGCAATAGCTGGAGCTGAGCCTATCTGAAGTCAGAAGCCAGGAGTCTCCTCTGGGTCTCCCACGTGGGTGCAGGGGCCCAAGGACTTGAGCCATCCTCTACTGCTTTCCCAGGCCACAGCAGAGAGCTGGATAGAAAGTGGAACAGCTGGAACTCGAACCGATGCCCATATGGGATGCCGGCACTGCAGGTGGCACCTTTACCCGCTATGCCACAGCACCAGCCCCGACACATCTGCCTTTAAGAGCTAATTGCAGCTGGCGCCACGGCTCACTAGGCTAATCCTCCGCCTTGCGGCGCCGGCACACCGGGTTCTAGTCCCGGTCGGGGCGCCGGATTCTGTCCCGGTTGCCCCTCTTCCAGGCCAGCTCTCTGCTGTGGCCAGAGAGTACAGTGGAGGATGGCCCAAGTCCTTGGGCCCTGTACCCCATGGGAGACCAGGATAAGTACCTGGCTCCTGCCATCGGATCAGCGCGGTGCGCTGGCCGCGGCAGCCATTGGAGGGTGAACCAGTGGCAAAAGGAAGACCTTCCTCTCTGTCTCTCTCTCTCTCACTGTCCACTCTGCCTGTCAAAAAAAAAAAAAAAAAAAAAGCTAATTGCGGACTACCTGAGCTATGTTAGTTGGGGCCAGAGTATCCCAGTACTTGATAAAGATCTTGGGTTGTCGAGATGAAAACTAGTTAACTGGATGCAGAGGTTGGTAGAGACTGCCATTAGCTAGCTCTGGGCAGGGAGGCAGGCCCGATGCAGGAAGAGTTCCTGAAAAGCAGAGTGTGCCCTCCAGTCCATCAGGGGGCGATCACGTGCTTGGAGGCTTACCATAGAGCCTGACAAGGGAATGGTGCTGAACCTGCCCTCTGGAAGCTCAGAAATGGGAAAAGGAAATCTGTGTGGGATGTTAGGACAGGCTTCCCGGAGGGAGCAGCGTTCAGTTTCCTATAAAAATCGCAAGTGCTTGTTGTGCATCTGTCATTACATCAGGAGCTGGCATTTTCTCCCATTTCTCCCGTTCTGTACCTCCAGCTTCAGTTTTCCCCATCTTGTGGGTATGCGTGTTTGTGTGTATACGTCTGTTAGTGGGGGAGGAGGGGAGGGTGGTTACTAGAAATAGGTGCCACATGGTAATTCCCCACCCCAAACCCCGCCTCTTGTCTTTTTCCCACCCTTGCCAAAGGTCACCAAAATTTTCCAGAAGAAGAAGATCTTGGTGACGTACAGCTTCCGTCAGTCCTTTCCCCTGGTGGAAATGCACATGCAGCTCTTTCAGAATTCATGTGAGTCCCTTCTTGGATCCCAGCATCCTCGGAGTCAGTACCATGGCCCCCTGTTCATTCTTCATCCGTACCAGCCAGCAGTTTTTGGGCTAAGCACCTACTAGGTCCCGAGATGAAGGGCAGCCTGCGTGGAGCTGGACTCGGGGCTAGCCCCTGAGGTGCTCACAGTCCTGCAGAAAACCTCAGTGTGTGTACATTCTTTGGTGGGGTGAAGAGGTAGCAATCTCTCTGTGCTCCAAGGGGTTGAACCCGGGGCAGGGCGGAGGCGATTGATTGGGGCAGCAGAAGCAATGTGAATACCGGCAGAGGTGTGAAGGAAAGGTTTTCTAGAGGATGGTGCAGTTGTTTGCCTTTGTGTTTCGGAGCACAGAGAGGACCAGGGCCATGGCTGCCAGGAGTTTGGGGGCAGGGAAGGGCTTTGGATGCAGAGGGGAGCCACTGAAGATGCACAGAGGAGAGGCATGCTCAGTGTTGGATGTTAGAAACATTATTTCCCATTGGAGCCACTTTGCTTCCACCCCAACAGAGGTGCCCAACCTGCCCTCCCCTCCGTTTGCCCACAGATTACCAGTTTGGGATCAAGTTGCTGTCTGCAGTGCCAGGTGGTGAGCGCAAAGTCCTCATCATCTTCAATGCCCCCAGCCTCCAGGACCGGCTGCGCTTCACATCGGACCTGCGCGAGTCCATCGCGGAGGTGCAAGAGATGGAGAAATACCGCGTGGAGTGTGAGTAGGCCAGCCACGTCTCCCTCCTCTCCCCTGACACGGTGCCCTGCACAAACCAAAAATCCACGCCTCTGCAAACCTCAGAGTGAGCTGAGGGGCAGTCTGTCCAAGCTTCCCACCTGCAGCCCAGGCACCCCTTGGCCTCTGCTTGTGCACCCGCAGTGACAGGGGGCTCATCCCTCCCAGCCTCAGACTAATGTTCCAAGTCCTAAGACTCAGTGCCATGGCCTCATGCTCCTTACTCAATTATGAGCCAGCACTTCCTTCTGTTGAAAGGCAGCAGGGAGAAGAATCGGGGTCCTAGAGACAGAACTCTTAATTTCAGACCCCAGGTGTGCTACTTAATAGCTGGGTAGACCAGGGGAAGTCGCCCACTCTTCTGAGTCCCAGGTTCTTCCTACACGAAATTGGGATAAGGAAATCTCCTTCATGAAGGTGTGGCGATGAAATGAAACCAGGTAGCCAAAGTGGCCCTAATCCATCCCAGGTGTTCCACAAATATTATTTCCCACCCACTCCCCACCCTTGCCTCTCCCCTCCCTCCATATTGGTTGCTGAGCTGAGTCCCCCCCCCCCCGACCTACCTCTCAGTCCCCAAGGGTGACACCAAGTCATTTTGACCATGTATGATGGAAAATTGTGATGACATCTCACTAGTCCCTCCAAGTTTTCTCTTTTAGAGAAAACTAGGCTAAGCAGTCGCCATCAAGTAACATGGTGTTAAAGAGAAGGAGGGAGGGAGGGAGGGAGAGAACAGCTCCTTGGTGAGACTTTCAGAGGCCAGGGTCTGCTCTGCTCCTCAGCCCGGCTGGGTTAGAGTTGCAGTTCAGCTGGTCCCTTAAGACCCTGGAGACATGCAGAGTGGGATCCATCCGTATACAAGATGGCAGGGGGCGGGGGGTGGCAGCAGGGAACAGACAAGGGCTTCCTTGGGTTCCATGGCGACGCAGGGATGTAAGGAGTCAGGCACACCTGCTTCCAGAACATCAGCACCACTGGTGCCAGCTGTATGACCCCTCCACCCCCACCCCTACCCTGGGCAAGCTCTATGATGTCACAGATTTTCGCTTTCTTCCTCTGTACACCGTGGCTGCTGATGCTGGCCGCAGAGCTGTTGTGAGCATGGAGAGTGATCAAGTGTGGGTAGCATCCGGCATAGAGGGCTCCACTCCGGCCCTTTCTGGAGGCCCTGTGCTCTGGGGCAAGGTGGCTGGGAACTGAGTAAACGCTGGGAAGACTGCTCGGGGCCGGCCATGGTGGCTCCCAGAGCCTTCCTGTCTTTCACTGTGCACCCTCTGCCCTGAAGCTCCTTTTTGAAGGGCAGGGGTGGTTTGGGGGACCTGACTGCAAGAGACCAAGGGAGGGGGAAAAGTAAGAAGGGAGAAAGGGAGGGGGAAAGGAGCAGGGAGAACAGGCCCTGAGAGAAAGGAGGAGGAGACTGAGCAGGAAGTGGGGCAAGACAGGTGCCAGGCACCTAGGGAGCTTTGTAGATGAAGCTGCGCTTTGGGGTGAGGGGACAAGTGCTGTGCCTCCCCAGGGGGCTACAGAGGAGGCCTGGGGGCCAGAGGGAGGGAGCAAGAAGGAGGAAGGCCCTTGGAGGGCTGGGGTCGGTCATGTGGGCTCTCACCCCTCTTCCTGACCTTTGCTCCTTTTCCCCTCACTGCCCTGCAGCCGAGCTGGAGAAACAGAAAGGTATGATGCGGCCTAACGCCTCACAGCCTGGAGGGGCCAAGGACTCAGTGAATGGGACGCTGGCCCGCAGTAGCCTGGAGGACACTTATGGGGCAGGCGATGGGCTCAAACGGGGCGCACTCAGCAGTTCCCTGCGAGACCTCTCTGATGCAGGTGAGTCTCCTGGGTCCCCCCCGCCCTGGCTGGGGAGACGTGGGACCCGGTGTCCTCTTTGCCTCCTGTCACTGGCCGCCAGCCTTCCCTCCACCTGCCGCGCACGCACGCACGCACGCACGCTCCCTGCCCTCACCCGGAGTCCCGGGCCCTGGCACCCCAAGGGGGCCTGGTAGCCAGGTCAGAACAGGTGGAGCCCAGGGTTTGGGCCAGGCAGCGTGAAGTGGGGCCATGGTCTTTGCCCCTCTCTCTCGCCGCTCCACCTTCTTCCTCCTCTTTACCCTCTTCTGTCGCTCCTGTACCACCTTCTCCTTCTCTATCTTTTCCTCCTCTCTCTCCTCCTTCTCCACCTCTCCTCCTCCCAGCCTCCCCCTCTTCAATGGGGGAAAAGGGATATGGGGTGTCTGTCCCCGGGAGGGGCCCAGGCCTGGCGCCCAGCTCTGGAGCCCAGCAGGGTGGGGAGGGGGGGTTGCTGCTCTGACGCTGGGCTCCTTGCTTGTGGGTGCAGGGAAGCGGGGGCGGCGTAACAGCGTGGGATCGCTGGACAGCACCATCGAAGTAAGTGCCAGCTCCTGCCCCCACTCATCCTCTGCATGAACCCTGCCCCGGCCACGGAGCCCCAGAGGAGGAGGGGACCGGCTGCGTCCCCCTCTTCCCTTCTGGGAACCGTGCGGCTGCCTCTCCCAGCCAACCACTCTGTCCATCTGTCCTCAGCTCTGTCTGTCCTCACTCTGCCTGTCTCTCGGTCTGTCTTCCACTCTCCCATGCCCCCTCTCAACCCCAGGGCCGACTCCAAGTAGGGATGCCCTTGGAGTTGGGCCACAAGAAGCTCTGGCCTCCAAGTCCTGCTCCTTGACCCTGAGCAAGTCCCTCTGCCTTGCCTGGGCCTAACATTTTCCTGGCCTGCAAAACCCCGGGCACGAGGAGGAGGTACTGCCAAGTCCTCTTCTGGCCACGGAGGCTCAGCTTGAGGTAGTGGATGTCACAGCGGAGCTTTGCAAGTGGGGGGAGCTCCGTCTACCAGTCCAGGACTGTGCTTTTCGGGGTGTTTTTTTGTTGTTGTTGTTCTTGTTCCAACCTGGGGCTCCCTGTCTCCCCAGCTTCAGCCCTCAGGGACAGGGGTGGAGTTTAGGGTTGGGGGTTTAGGGCGGCTAGACTGGCCTGACTCCGCCCCCCTTCCCCCTTCCAGGGGTCTGTTATTAGCAGTCCACGCCCTCACCAGAGGATGCCACCTCCGCCCCCACCCCCGCCGCCAGAGGAGTACAAGAGCCAGAGGCCCGTCTCCAACTCCTCATCCTTCCTGGGCTCCCTATTTGGAAGCAAGCGGGGCAAGGGGCCTTTCCAGATGCCACCACCACCGCCAACAGGCCAGGCCTCTGCCTCCTCTTCATCTGCTTCTTCCACTCACCACCACCACCACCATCACCACCATGGTCACAGCCACGGTGGCCTGGGGGGGCTGCCTGACGGGCAGTCCAAGCTCCAGGCCCTGCATGCCCAGTATTGCCAAGGACCAGGCCCTGCCCCACCGCCCTACCTCCCACCGCAGCAACCCCCTCTACCCCCACCTCCTCAGCAGCCCCCACCCCTGCCCCAGCTGAGTTCCATTCCGCCACCTCCCGCCTCAGCCCCACCCGTGGGGCCGCATCGCCACTTCCATGCCCACGGCCCAGTCCCAGGGCCTCAGCACTATACCTTGGGCCGGCCAGGCAGGGCTCCCAGACGGGGGGCTGGAGGACACCCTCAGTTTGCTCCACATGGCCGCCACCCCCTGCACCAGCCCACGTCCCCTCTGCCCTTGTACAGTCCTGCCCCCCAGCACCCTCCTGCCCACAAACAGGGCCCCAAGCACTTCATCTTCAGTCACCACCCACAGATGATGCCAGCAGCAGGAGCAGCTGGGGGCCCTGGATCCCGGCCGCCAGGGGGCTCCTACTCACACCCCCACCACCCCCAGTCGCCTTTGTCACCGCACTCACCCATCCCACCCCACCCCTCCTACCCACCCCTGCCCCCGCCCTCACCCCACACCCCGCACTCACCCCTGCCACCCACCTCTCCCCACGGCCCGCTGCACGCCTCTGGGCCCCCTGGCACTGCCAACCCACCCAGTGCAAACCCCAAGGCCAAGCCAAGCCGGATCAGCACCGTGGTCTGATGAATGGAGAGAGTGAGCTGGGCAACCAGAGATCTGGGGGATCCACAGGCGAGGGACCTTGGGCCCTCTCTGCTTCCTCAGTGTTTTCCGAATATATATACCCATAGCAGTGTCCTCCTACCCACTTCCTCCCTGCCTCGGGACCCCTTCTCCAAGCCCCAGCAGTTGCCATGGGCTTCCCTTCCAGGGTCGAGGACCCTTACCACTTACAGCCTGGACTCAGGGCACCCCAGCGCTGGGGAGTGGTGAGGGCCTTGCAGAGATCCTCACCGTCTTTTTTTCCTGTCTTCCTCTCCTAAATCCCTTTTCCCTGAAGGTCTGGCTCGGTGGCCTCAGACCTCAGACCTCCAGGCCAGTGTGAGCTCGCTCTCAGCTCTGGCCCGGTGAGGGGGAGGGTTGGGGAACAAGGGCAGGCGTCCCAAGCTATAGGGGGCGAAGGCTCCTCCAAGGCTCCTCTGGCCATCGGAGGGGTAGTGAGGAGAGAACACTATAGAGAGAGAGTCCTGGCCAAAACTCAGCTGGCCCGGCCCATCTCTCTGACTTCAGGGCCTGGCCACACACCTCCATGTGTCTTTCTGCCTGCTGGAGGACACAGACTGTCAATGCACTGGGTGGGTGGGACCCCGCTTATGCTGGCCCCCATCTGGGGCAGTGCTTCCTCTCTCTCGAGCCAATCTATGCCCTCTCTCCAGTAGGCCCCAGCCCAGACCTCTTCAGCTTCAGGAACTTGCCTTGCCCTGCAAACCTTCTTATCCTGATCACAGTTCAGACAGGTCTTTGTTGGGGGGTGGGAGGGGGGGGCTCAGGTCTGGGATGAGAAGGGCCCTGCCCTCCCTCACCCATATTGCATGCCCCTCCCCCCTTCCCTGACACCTCCTCCCTCCCCCCCCCCCACAACTGAAGACAATGCACTTTACAGATATCGCCCACACACACCTCGCTGGGGCAGGGCACCCAGCATCAGCCCTGGGGAGAGAGGCTCCCAGAGGGCCACCATGAGCCCAAGATGTCCTTCCTGAGGCTGAGATTGAAGCCATCAGAGCCGGGGCTGGGAGCCAGGATGCCTGAGTCCTTCTGTCCGTCAGAATCTCCGCTGCCTCTCCAGCCCTTTTGCAGCCCTGTTTATTTATTATAAATATATTTTTTACAAGCCCCAGCTCCTCTTCTTGCCCCCACATAGCCAGCTCCTTTCTTGGTTCCTGCCTCTCTCCCCCCTCTCCACCATGGGCTGCAGTACAGACAGACAGACGGACCCTGGCTGGATGAAGGGCCAGGGACCCTGCGGGCTTTGGGGAGGGGGGGGGTGGCAGTGGGAGGGGCTGTATGGAGAGGAGCTGGGGTTCAGGCATTGTCTTTTTTCCTCTGTGTATATAAGAATGTATATTTGATGCCTCATAAAAGACCTTGTGCTCACCTCCCGCCTCTGCCTCCTCCTTATGCCCCCTTCCCCACTGTGAAGCCCATGGAGAGAGAGGCCTCAGCCCAGGGAGGTGCTAATGGGGTAGAAGTTGGGGCAACTGGGTGGTGGAGGAGGGGGCGGGGGGATGCTTCAGCTGGGTAGGAGGTGGGGATGAGGGAGTTTGCCCACCTCATCGCATAGGCAGGCTTTGTGACAGGGTTTTTGCTACTGAGGCATGAGACCTTAGGAGGCTCGCCCTCTCTGAGTTTCCTCACTTTGAAACTCGGGGTGATCAGCCGCTGCCACGTGGAGGTGTGATATCACAGGAGGTCACGAATGCCAAGCAGCCAAGTTAGTCCCCCTTGTCTTCCTTTCACGGGTTGGCCACTTCTTTCCTTCCATTCCTGGGGCATCTATTCTCACCCTTCCTGTGGCTGGTCTGGCTTTGCCTTGGAGCCCCTCTCCATCACTCCCATGCAATGGCTGGCGGCAGGGCTGGCAGGTGATTTGGGCCAGGAAGGCATGAGACTGGAGAGGTCACAAGAGCTCTGTGTATGGACTTAGGATGTTAGATAACAGCTTAGACGCCCTTCAGGCTGGGCAAAGGGAAGGGGCTTTCCCAAGGCCACACAGCAAGTCAGGATGGCGTGTCCTGACTTCTGCCCAGGCCACTTTCCAGTCCTTGAGGCTGCTTCCCTATGAAAGAAACCTGTTTTGAGGACTGCTGATGATATCCTGGCTTTCTGCCTAGCACAGAAGAGATGAGGCCGAGCAGTGGCTCTTGGTTAAGATCAGCAAGGTTCTTAGAAAGCAGCTTCCATCAATAGTTTTGCTGCTTTCCTAGAATGTGGAAGGGCCCCTAAGAAGGCATGGTTTGGATGGCCCCACTCCTGAGCGGCTTGGACCAATGTCTTTCTTTTCTTCTTCATCTGCACGTTTAAAGGCAACCCAGGGGGATGCAACCAGCAAAAGCAGCAGCTGGGGCCTCTCTGCAACTGACGTGGCCTCATGGACCAGACCTTAGACTAAGAGGGCCATGAGTCAAGTCCATTGAGCATATTTTGACCCCCCACCCCCACCCCGTGGATCAAGCTGTGCTACTTTTTGGTGGCTCCCCTTTCTCCCACCTTCAGCTTGAGGGTGGTTGCATCTTCCCACAGCTCAGATCCTGGCTCAGTGACTTGACTGTGCTGACTTTGGCAAGCACCTGGCTATTCAGAGTCTGCACTTTCACCTGTAAAATCGGGATAGCAGTCTTTGCAGGACAGCTGTTACCAGGTGCATATGAAGTATCTACCTTCAGCCAGTAAGCTGCTTGACCATCTACAGAAACAAGTGCAAACTCCTTGACATTGGAGGTCCTCCACAGAGCAACCCAACCTATCTCTTTAGTCCTAACTCTCATTCCCCATCCATACTTTGGCAATCCATTCCCTGTTGCCTGCAAATGCCTGTGTCTACTTTCCAAGCTCAGCACCTCACCTGTACCTTTCTCTCTGTTAGAAGTGCTCCTCCAAACAGCCCTGATGAAGGTTTCCCCACTATTACAAGATGGGTTCAGAGGACCCATCCTTTCCAAATGTGCCCTTTCTCACATTCTCTGAGATTCTCTCACATCATTATCTGTCTTTCCCACCACAGGCCATAAGTGGCTTGAGAGTGACATGATCTCTGTCCAGAGCATTGCCCAGTACAGAGGCTGGCATAGCACAGATGTCACTAAAATTTTGTTGATCAAATGAACGAGTGAATGAATTTTTTTTTCCCTAAGCTAAGTCTTAGAGTACATCGGTTGATTTATTGGTTGCAACTTGTGTACCAAGTTATTGGGCCCCTCTGAGGCTTCTTCACGTTTCCTTGAGCTCTTTCCTAAATTCTCCTGTCCTCACTGCAATCCCTAGACTGGGCTACCTCCACCCCACCCTCTCTTGGGAGCTCACTGTCTAGACTGTGGAGGGGGAGAACATTGCCTCATCTACCCTGTTTTTTGAGGACCTGAAGACAAGAAGCCTCTTTTTTTTAAGATTTATTTATTTATTTGAAAGAGTTACACATAGAAAGAAGGAGAGGGAGAGGGAGAGGTAGAGGGAGAGAGAGAGAGAGGTCTTCCATCTGCTGATTCACTTCCCAATTGGCTGCAACAGCCAGAGCTGTGCTGATCCAAAGCCAGGAGCCGGGAGCTTCTTCTGGGTCTCCCACATGGGTGCAGGGGCCCAAGGACTTGGGCCATCTTCTACTGCTTTCCCAGGCCATAGCAGAGAGCTGGATCGGAAGTGGAACAGCTGGGACTCGAACCAGTGCCCATATGGGATGCCAGCACTGCTGCCTTACCCGCTACACAGGCCCCAAGGAGCCCATTTCAAAAAGGTTTTTTATATAAAAGGTGCTACTGCTAATCGCTTTGGGGATGTGGATGGGGAGGGATAACACCGAGCAAAGGATAAAGGTCTCAGAATCTCACAGGGTTCATACCTATGTTCCCAGATCAATGCTGTCTTGTAGCTCTTTCCGTCATGATGGGAACGTTCTACAACCGTGGTAGCCACCAGCCCCATGTGGCTGTTGAGCATTTGAAATGTGGCCAGTGGAGCTGAGGATTTCATTAAATTTCAAGAGCCACAGGAGTACCACACTGGACAGTGCAGGAGAAGACTCTCAGGAGTGCACAGCCTGGTGGGGATAACATCAAGACACAATATTAAGTACAGGAAGCCCTGGGTGTGTGGGAGCACAAAGAAACAAGGGAAGCCCGACTCGGCAGTGAGATGGAGCCAGGAAAGTTTTTTCTGCAATGGCTCCCTTAGTTGAATCTTGAAGGGCAAGAAAGAATCAGCCAGGTAACGAAGGCATTTGTTAAAGGGAACAGCACAATGTAAAAGGCCTGGAGGTGTGAGACAATGCAATGTGCCAGTAGCACAGTGAGAAAAGAATGGGAGAGGGCAGCTCCAGTGCTGGACACAGCAAATACTGAAGACTGGAGATAGGCGGGCCACCCCTGGCTTAGCAGCAGCTGTTGTGACATGAACTGATACATTGTGCTATGTGACGTCTCCACTGTAAAGTTAGGGAGCGATGCATTGAAATTATGTAAATATCCTGCTACTCTTCAAACGTTCACCCACCAGCATTTCATCACCAGCATTTCACTGATGATCCTTGAGAGAAACAATTATTATGCCCAAGATTGCCAAATGATGATTTTTCACAAATGTCATCATTCTTTCCACATATACAAGAATACTTCAAAAAATTCCTGAAAAATGGCATTACAAGATAGGCTTATTTCATTGCAAAACATTTTGGAAATCCATGCATACTTATTTCGTAACACACATTTCCAGGCATTTATGTGTGAATTTAAAGGCTTCTGTGCCAAAATAAGGTTATCTTTTAATTCCATGTTCCATGAACTTTTTTTTTCCATGAACTTTTTGAAGTACCCTTATATTTGCTGTCTTTCCACTATATCGGAGAACTTTCCTTTCTCCTACATTTATTTATATCTGTATGGATTCACAGTTGTCTGTTTTTACTCAATGGGTTATTTATAACCCATTAACATCATTCTTTATTTTGATGCTCAAAATGCCCCAGACTTGGCCAGCAGGAAACCCTCCAAGCTGGCTCCTGTGTCCTTTGGCGTGTTTCCATCTTTCTTTGAGCACTTTTCTGGCACAAGCTGCTCTGGGCCTATCTAATACTTTCTCTGTCCCAGATCTGAAATTAGTCATTCTCTTCCAAGGAGCCCTGACTCTTTGTAGTAGAGAATGGCATTTAGAAGTCAAGATGTGGGCATTAGGTATTATGACTATATTATTTTCTTTTTTTAATTTTATTTATTTTTTATTTATTTTTATTTTTTTGACAGGCAGAGTGGACAGTGAGAGAAGAGACAGAGAGAAAGGTCTTCCTTTTTTGCCGTTGGTTCACCCTCCAATGGCCGCTGCGGCCGGCGCGCTGCGGCCGGTGCACCGCGCTGATCCGATGGCAGGAGCCAGGTACTTATCCTGGTCTCCCATGGGGTGCAGGGCCCAAGGACTTGGGCCATCCTCCACTGCACTCCCTGGCCACAGCAGAGAGCTGGCCTGGAAGAGGGGCAACCGGGACAGAATCCGGCGCCCCGACCGGGACTAGAACCCCGTGTGCCAGCGCCGCAAGGCGGAGGATTAGCCTAGTGAGCCGCGGCGCTGGCTATTATTACTATATTATAAGAGCTTGGAAAATGCTTGGGAACCCACTGATGGTTTTCTAACTCCATCCTATGTTTACTATATACTCCAAAGAGGAGCTTTCTCTTTTCCTTCATTTCTCTGACAATGTAGAGTCATGGATTTTTATTTTGCTCAATGAGTTACAATGCATGATCATCAAAATTCATCTTGAATTATCATTTTGACTATATTATTTTATCTTTATATATATATATATATGTGTGTTGTGTGTGTTTGCATTTCCATTAGCTTCAGTCTCCTTACCTATAAGATGAGGATAACAATAACAATACCTGTTTCAGAGCACCTGGCCTTTGACGAATAGCAGTCATCATTATCTCTACTCCTCCTAACAGCACTATGAGGAAGGGGTTAGTCTTCATTTTGCAAATAAGAAAACCAAGGTTCAGGGAAGTGAAGTTCTTGGCAACTGTCAGCTGCAGAAAAGCAGAGACCATGTCTGTCTTGGTTACCATTATATTTCATTGCTCAGAGAAGTGTCTGGTAGATAGTAGGGCTTTAATAACTGTTTGTAAATAAATGAATTTGGTCTCACTGACTTCAAAGACTATGCACTTTCCATTTGCTCTTCCAGGATGGGAGTGTGGGCTGAGGCTCTGAGAGAAGGCTGTATGGAAGCGTGGGCAGAGCTGAGAGGCAAAAGTTGGTTTCCTGTCTCCTGATTTCATGCTCCTTGCCCTTCACTGAGCTGCTTCCAGATGGAAAGGCCAAACGTACTTCAGCTTAGGATTTGGCATATTCTCCTACCTTCTTCTCTTTCCTCACCCTTCTGCCCAGTTGTGTTCCTATTGAGGGCCAACAGTAGGCAGAGGATTCAACTTGGAGTTAGCAATCTCCCGTTTAACATCAGGAAAGTTGTTTAATCTTTCTGTAACTTGGTTCTCATCTACAGAATGGGTAAATTGACCTCCATCTTTCCCAAGACTGTTGCAAAGATTAAGGGAGATAATTGGCATGAAAAAGCCATGTGGGCTATTATACGCTTATCCATGTGAGAGGCTAGTGACATTACTGTAATTAACATCACCTTGCCTAGCCTTCTGTGTCTTGTTCAAACAGTTGTTCAATTGGGTCATTTACCTGGGTTTCTGGTAGGGGAGAAGCTGAGGCTTCCTCTGATATCTAGGAAGTTTTGAAAGGACATGTCACTATCTGTGTTACTTGGGATGGATTTTCTCACAAGCTAAATGGGGATAAAGATCCAGAACATTTGAGGTAATATAAGGATTTTGGTGATAAAATAAAATCTGACAGCACTAGCACAATGCTTAGCACAGAAGAGTTTTTTTTTAAATATTGAAGCAAAATTTAATGAAGAGAAGTACACCTAATAGACCAGGCAGGCATCTCAGGAAAGACCTGAGAGCCCAGTCTGCATTCAGACTGGCATTTTTTAAAAGATTTAGTTTTATTTACTTGAGAGGCAGTGTTAGAGAATGAGAATGAGAGAAAGAGAGATCCTCCATCTCCTGTTTCACTCCCCAAATGGCCACAATGGCCAGGACTAGGCCAGGCTGAAGCAAGGAACCAGGAGCTTCATCTGCTCTCTACCTGTGTGACAGGGGTCCAAGGACTTGGGCCATCCTCCACTGCTTTCCCAGGCACATTAGCCGGGAGCTGGATTGGAAGTAGAGCAGCCAGGACTCGAACCACTCACTGCCCATATGGGATGCTGGCATAGCAGGCGGTGGCTTAACCTTCAATGCCACTGTGCCAACCCCAAGACTGGTATTTTTAATGGATTTGGAGATGGGCCCTCCGTTTCTCCTCCCTTCTCCCTGTCTGGGATGGCTCACTGGTTGGAGGGCTTCCTGGACAAAGCAGATTCTTAAGGAGTTTGAATACACTGGGTGTTGACTCTTCAGCAGTAAAGTTAACAGAAACCAGATACTGAGGGTCTGGATATGCCAGGCACTACATAAAAATCCTGCTAGGTATGTGTTGTTAATTCCACTTCAGTTTCTGGAGGTGGGACTTGCCCAAAAGTCACATAACTAGAATATGGCACAGCTGGTGGGACCGAGTCCAGGGTACGAGTGCCTACCTGTACAGTCTGCTCTCTCGGTTTAGGATGTCCTTAGCTCACTCCTGAAGTAGGCAGAATGCACTTAATTGGCAGTCATGGGAAAAACACACTGGATAGAAGAATGAGGAATGGCACTCCCCTGAAATGCATTCAGGCTTACAGTAGGTGCTTAATATACTCAAGAAATGTTTTCAAGGAGTATACATTATTTTCAGTCAATATATTCTAAGGCTGCTCATTCATTTTTGTTTTGTTGACTTAACATTTCCTGCTTACCATGCCAGGTGCTAAGGATATATAAGCCCACATGGTCCCTGCTCCTAAGAATTCATAGTCAGACGGGAGAACACAAAATAAGTACTCAATTAGCGTGTACACAACTACTCAAACAGGTACACAGTTGGTGTTCAAACTGTCTGCAGTAGGTCCACAGCTGATGAGTAATATAGATGATCTGCCAGTGTAGTAGATGCCTGAGAGATGTGGATAAACTATTGGTTTGACACTCATTCAAAGTTGTTGCATTATACCTATTCAGAAATTGCTGAAGGATCATACAAACGGTAGATGTATACATGACAGGTACTCAAATAAATAAGATGAGTTACACACAATAAGTGTGATCAATGTACATAGATGTGGGATAAATACACTGTGGTTTCACCCATGGGGAAACAGGTGTTCCAGATAGTAGGCATTGGAAGGCAATGGATAAATACGCTGTTGCTAAATGTCCAATAGTTAAAATGCACATACACTCAGGTTTATTTTATAGGAATACATGCCACGAAAATATGTATGTAGTAAAAGTGCATACAGATCAGATGAAGGGCATTCATTAAAATGCTGACTGCCAATGACTCTTTGGGGTTGAGAATGAAAACTCCATCTCTGAGAAGTCTCTACGTGTAATCTTGGCCAAAATAATTTTTTCTTTCCTCTACTTGGGATCCAGGATTCTAAAATAAAATTTAAAAAAAAAAATCCATAATCCCCAGGGAGTGAGCCACCTTCTGCCTTCATTCTTTAAAAGCCCCAGAGGCGTCGGAGCCTCGAGTTAAGACCCTAATATTTCTCCGCCAACTTGCGGGCCAGCACTACGGTTCCCTCGCAACTAGGTGCCTAAAGCCGCTTTCTGTGGCTGGTATCGGAAAAACCAAAGAGAACGGACAGAGAACGTTGGGGCGGGGCTGGCTGAGGTCTGCGAAGGGGGGCCAGTTTGGGTACACCACCCACCCACGCCAGCTTCTCTTCCGGTCTCACTCCACAACGCGCATGCGCGCCACGGGCCTTTAAACGTGCAACGCCGGTCCATCCGGAAAGAGGATCCGGCTAACTAATTACAATCTTGCTCCTCCGCCGTTGAGGTGGACTATTTTCTCTCAGTCAGGAGGAACGTTTGAGTAACCGCTTCCGAATAGGAAACCCATACCAGCCTATTTAGCTCGGTCTCCACGGGAAGAAGGCTTCCTAGGGCTTGACCTGATGCAGAGTGTACGAGAATCGGAGGGACATCCCGCGGAGGGATCCGGTTTGTTGTGGTGAGGGGAGGGGGAGCCGCTGACAAACCAAGATGGCGGCGGTGGCGATGAAGGCCGCGACGGTTGGGAGGTAACTGTGGTAGCGAAGGCTGCAGTAGTTGGGAGGCAGCCGCAGAGTTTGGAAGGAACGGGGCAAGACGAAGAAGCGGTAGCAATAGCGGAAGCTTGAGCGTCTCAGAGCGCGGCAACCACACGCCCCCTAGGGCCCTCGGCGGGCGGCGGCCCCCCTGCTTAGGGCCTAGTCTCGGAGCAGTTCCTCGGCTTCAAACAGCGGCGGCGCCATGAGTCCTTAAGGGCGTTTTGAGTCCACCTGATCCCTGGCCCAGCCCTCGGGCCCACCATGGAGCCGGGGTCCGACGACTTCCTACCGCCGCCGGAGTGCCCGGTGTTCGAGCCTAGCTGGGCCGAGTTCCGAGACCCCCTTGGCTACATCGCGAAAATCAGGCCCATCGCTGAGAAGTCGGGCATTTGCAAGATCCGCCCACCCGCGGTAAGGCCTGGGGCCGGTGGTCGCCGGCGGCGAGGCGGGGGTGAAGGAATAGGGTAGCCGGCGGAGAAGTCGGGGAGGGGGAGGGGCAGGGGCAGCGCGAGGTGTGGGAAAATGGTGTGGCTGGGACCCTTGTGGATGCGGCGCGGGTCGGAGAAAGGGTGCCGGGGCCAGGGCCCTCTCGTGGCCTGCGGTCCTCGGTGACTTGGGATCAGAGACCCACCCCGACCCCTGGCTCTTCGGAGTCACTCCTGGTTCAAGACCCGGATGCCCAGTGGGCCAGGGAGAGTTCATAGGCACTCCGCACATCTTTTAGGTTCCCTGGACGACGCGGGTCAAGGCTGCACTAGATCAGGCCTTTCTCCCAACTACTGTCATCGCTTCCCTGGAGGCGGGCAGCATAGTTGAGTAGAAAGATCATGGCTCTGAAGGGAGACAGACCTGAGTTCAAAATTCCACTTTGAAGCTCAGCAGCTGTGTGACCTTGGACAAGTAAAATAATCCCTCTGAGCCTGTGAAAGGGGACCCAGGAATGGATATTTCGAGGATTGGATTAAACTAGGCAGCGTCTGTGTGTGTAGTTGGCAATACATAAGTGGTAATTATTGAGACTGTGAAGGTGTTTGATGTGGTCATTGGCTTGTCCCCTATGTGGATTGAGTCATATTTACTCACACCCTGCCAGGCCAGTTCGTCTGTGATAATGTATTGGCCTGGTGGACCAGTCAGGAAATACTGGGGTTGGGGGGGTTGCTCCAGCTGGCTCCCCTGAGATGGATTCAGGAGCGGGTCCCTTTTTCCACTTCCTGTGGAGAGGCTTGGGTCAGTCAGTCAGCTTAGTGGTGGGGTGTGAGTCTTCCTCAGAAGATTTCTACTGTCCCCAGGCCCAGGATGTAGGCGGTCCCAGAGGTTAGGGCATTCGTGGGGGTCCCCTTCCGGAAGCAGACCAGAGCTATGGAAGTGTGCCCCTTGGAATACTTGCTTCCCAAAGGTCAACATCAAAGGCCATATGTTTTCTCCTAGGTCTGGCTTCAGGCCAGAAGAAGTTCCCCAGGGGGTAGGACAGGCTACTGCTTTGGCAGTATGGAGGAGAAATGATGCTGTGTGTTTTCCAGTGAGCACTTGGGAGTCAGGGTAGGAATTGAGTTCGGCTGAAACAGGGTGTTTCTGTGTTTCCTGGCTGAAGGGGCATGGGAAGCCTCAGTCTCACCTGAGGAGGGCACCACAGGCCTCCAACTTGGTGCTTTCTGGTACTCAACCACAGGTCTAAACTAATTTCAAATGGATCCTCTGGGAGGTGTTGGGTAAGCTTCCTTTTTGGAGCTGGCCACAGATCACAGAGGTATCCTTGTCCATGGTGAGGGAGAGACGAATCCTGGGCAGCCTCACGGAGGCTCTCCCTGAAGTGGCGGGGTAGGCCTGAGGGAAGAGGCGTATCTGGGTATAGATGAAGCCAGGAATTCCTTTTCTCTGTCTTGGACTTAGGCAGGCAGGCAGGTCGGTCTTCTGCAGGTGGTGTTATCCTGTTTTGGGGGACCAGGAAGGGGAAGGGTGACGTGTCCCAGGCATGTGTGTGTAATACCAGCAGGGGCTGTCTTTTGTTAGGCCTGTTTACCCCTACAGTATGCTTCCCTATTCCAAGAAGACTTGCTCTGCTCTGGTTTGGTTTTGTTTTCTTCCTCTGAGGCTGCTCCTAGGCCACCTTTAGGCAACTGGTTTTCTAGTTGAAGCTTGAAATAATCACCCAAGTGATGCTCAGGCCCAGAATAGGAACCTATGTATGGGTGGGTGCCTGGGAGTTGGAGGGTTGCCTGAGGAAGGGTGGCTTGGGGTCTGAATTACTGGACAGGTGACTGCTGCACTGGGGAAACATGGGTGGGAAGATAGTGCTGATATTCTGGAGTAGACCTAGGACAGCTTGGAAGGATCTTGCTTCCTGGATCAGGTAGCCAACTTTCTTTATCACCCCGTTAATAATCTTGACATAGCGTTTGGCACATACCGGCATGGGGCTAAAGGAAGAATGTTGGCTGGATCTTCCTGAGCTATCTGTTGCACCTCCAGCTCCTGCTCTAGGATTCCAGTTCTGCCATTTCCTATCATGTGCCTGGTGTTGCACTAATTCCTGTCTAGAGCTTGATTCAGCAGGCAAGAAAGGTGCTTGGTGTTTGGGGTTTTTGCACTTTTCTAGCTGGGTTACTTGTGCTGAGCGGAGTGCTGTAATCTGATGGAAGAGGAGGCAAGACGGCGTTAGGGCTTTTCTGGGTTTGAGCCATACTATTTTAGCCTACTTTTTCTTGTTGTTTTTTCCCCTGCTTCACTGAGCCCCAGGTGTTAGCTACTTGCTTTGGGTGGTAGGAAAGAGTATGTGTGCCTAAAAGTCCCTCTGACCCCTCTTCTAAGACATCTATGCAGCTTTTCCTTTTTCACAGAATGTCCCTCTCCCCCAAATATATGCATGTGTATGTGGACACTGGTGGCCTGGTGTAGTGCCGAGAGCCCTGGACTGGAGGTCAGAAGACGTGGGTTCTAATCTTGGCTCTGCCACTCACTCAGCATGTGACTGTGGGGAAATCTCATTCTCTGGGCCTCACTTTCCCCTTTTGTAAAGTGAGAGCATTGGTCTAGGTTATTCTGGGTTTTTGCCACCCCAGTAGAAAGCAGGTCTCTGGGAAGGAGAGGACTGCATTGGAGGTTGGAGGGGTGTTGGGAAGGGGGTTCTTCACAGCTACCCTTTGGGCAGAACAGAACAAGTACCAAGTTGGCAGGGCTGAGACTCCCCCAACTTGTATCTTTTCCTGACTTCCCTCCCCCTCTCCAAATGCTCGGCCTTTGCCATCACAGTCTAACATCCCAGAACTCTTCCCTTGCTCCTCCCTGGGCTTCCTTCCCCTGCCTCTTCCTCATACTGGCAAGGTGTATGAGAGAGGACCCACAGAAAGCCTTCTAAATTGGGTGATGCAGATTCCTGCTCTCTGTTCCTGCTCTTCCCTGCAGTATCTATCTCATACCCTTTAAATTGAGAACAGACATTAAAGGTTGTAACCTTTGGATCCTGCAGAAACCAGAGCTGGGCTACCCTGCATGTGTATAGGGTGATATGGTCAGCCTAAGATTATAGTCCATTGAATAACCTTTTCATTTGAAAATCAGTTTAATTTCCCATATCAGTCTTGTGAAGAAACCAGGGCAAGAGTTTCAATTTCCACCTTACCAATGGGAAAACAGGCTCAGGAAGGTAACAGTCTCATAGCTAGTACGTAGTGGAGCTAGAATATGAACCCAGGTCTTCTGATTCCAGATCCTGTGTGCTTTCTAGTACTCCCAGACTCTGTCCTACCACACATGCCTATGGAATGAAGAGTTAATTTAGGTGTAGTAAGAGTTTGGAGTCAGCTGTTTTGGGCTCTCTCTTTCTCTCACTGTACTGTTGGGAGGGACTCAAGAAGAGAAATTTCCCAGGGTATGTGCATGGGGCCTTTGATGTGGACTTGAGGGGCTGGTGGGCCTTTTTTTTCCTTTTTGCTAGGCCTTGTTGTGAGGGGAGGTGAAGTTTGGGTGGATGGGGAATTTACCAGGTTAGTGGGTCTGAGGTGGCTAGAGGTCTGGGAAGGCAAGAATGTGGTGCTGAGCTGCTTTTGGCATCCTCTGGTCTCAGCACTATGCTGGGATAACCCAAATCCCTTTCCCTTCTCTACCCTCCCAGGATTGGCAGCCACCCTTTGCTGTGGAAGTAGACAACTTCAGGTTTACTCCTCGAATCCAGAGGCTGAATGAGCTAGAGGTAAGAAGACTAGCAGCTGGTAACAGGGTTGGGAAAATGGATACCTGAGCTCTGATCCCACTTCTCTTATACTTTCTCTGGCTACTGTACTTTACGTAAGTAGGCCTTTATTCTGTCTTGTATGTAATTGCATACCTTTAGTGCACCTGGGGCCGGAGAAAGCTTTACAGCTCTGAATATAACCAAGAGCAGGGGCATTTAATGTTTCTCATTTGACAGCCCAAAAGTTGGATATGTCCCTTTCCCTTAGAGGTTCCTGCTTCTGAAACTTTTCCTGTCAACTAACCTTACCCTACTGGAGTCAACAAAAGGGAAATATGAGACTGACTGAGACCTTTTTTTCCCTTGGCCAGCTGAATGTGGCCTCATGTATTTAATTTGTCCACAGTTCTGTGCTTCCTGTCTTCCTTCCATGGTTCTTGGTATGATGGAAGGTGAAGTAGATGGGCAGGAACAACACAAGAACTGGTCTGCGTGGAGGCTGGAATGGTTAGAATATTGGGCCAAGGGGCCAGACTTTTCTTGATCTCAATAGTTCTCTATGAGAAGTCTAGGACCTTTGCATGGACAGATAGGGCTTTTCACTAAGGGCTTGAGAAGGGGAAGTGAGAGTGAGTGCCCTGAAACCAGTTCCAAGTAAGGTCTTGGAGTTTTCCGTGGAAGGTGGAAGATGTACGTTAAATACTGTAGCCACATAATACGTCTTTACTAAATGTCCTGAGGGGTTAGGCCTAGCTTAATGTCCGTAACCTACAAGTGTACTGATTTTCTAGACCAGAGTTCTTCAACCTTGGCACTATTGACTTTTGGGGCCAGATATTTTTTGTTATGGGGAAACTGTCCTGTGCATTGTGGGATATTTATCACCATCCCTGGCTTCTACCTGTTAGATGCCAGTACTACCCTCTCCCAGTTATGACAACAAAAAATGTTTCCAGACTTTATTAAGTGTTCCCTGTGGGGCAAAATCTCCCCCCATTGAGAAGTACTTCTCTAGACTCCATCTGGGTGGGTGCTATTCTGGTTAGGACAGAAGCCATCTCTTACAGTGAGTACATTGAGATCCTTAGAGAAATAGATGTAACCGTATCTGTGGGGGTATAGCTAGGACATGTCGTTGCCTAGCATGGGACAAGGGCAGGCCTTCTGGAAAGGTAATGCTAGTTAATGAAGGAGGAGGAGGAGCGGGGGGGGGGGGGGGGGGATGAGACCAAAATTAGAAGGCTAAGGGTTCGGATGGAGGTTCAGGTGGAGAAAGTAGTGTTCCTGGCTGCCTAAAGGTACTCATAGCAAGGGAACTCATTTCTTACCACAAATAGACCTTAGTTCTTCTGAATTATGAAATTGTCCTTTTTCCTCCCAGTAAGATCAGGGCAGGGTAATGAATGATAACAACTGTGTAGTTCTTCCTAGAACTCTGACGGGAGTCAGCAGGTTATAGACTTGGAGACTGTCTTGACTCACTGAGATTTCAGGGAAGCGTGGTACATGCTTTGGTCTAGGATCTTCAGCCTACATCAGGTCCTGAGTTGGCCAAATGCTGATGCTGTCCTAATAATATACTATCTCTTAGTTCTGTAGGCCATTCTGTCTGTAGCATGCATTCTCACGCTTCAGCCATGGAGCAAGTTTCCTGGTGCATGAGGAAGTGAATGCGGGAGGTGTCTTCCCTGAATCGTGCCTAGAGCTTAAATATAATTCTGAAGTTTCCAGAGGGCCTTCACTGGTTCTCATTAAGTCTACCCCTCTGGGTGGACTGGGCAGTTACTTTTTTTCTTTTATAATTAAAAAAAATAGAGGGGAAATGTTTGGTGTAGCAGTTAAGATGTCCCTTGGGATACTTGCAGTCTATATAGGAGTGCCTGGATTTGAGTCCTGGCTCTGCTTCTGATTCTAGCTTCCTACTAATGCACACCCTGGGAAGCAACAGGTGATAGCTCAAGTACTTGGGTCCCTGCCATTCACATGGGAAATCCAGACTGAGTTCCAGTCTCCTGACTTCAGCCTGGCTGTTACCGGCATTTGAAGAGTGAGCCAGTGAATGGAAGATCTTTGTCTCTGTCACTTTCTCAGTCTGCCTTTCAAATAAAAGATGAAAATAGATAATAGAATTCTTTTAAGTTTTATAATTAAAAAAATGAATCCAGAGAGTAGAACTGATTTTGCTCAAGACTGTACAGCCAGTCAGTAGCAGAGGGAAAGCTTAAACTTAAGTTATTTGACACCCAGTGATCTTGTTGCTTGCTCTGTGACTTACTTTCTTTAAGCCTCTGCTTCCTCATCTATTCAGGAGATGGTAATACTCCATAACCCTGGCATTGATATTGAGAGAGAATATATGTAAAATTTCGGCTGTGGTGACTCTTGGGAGATGAGAGCAAGGTGGGACTAAGCGCTGTCCAGAGCCCAGGTTTCGGTTCATTTGGAGAAGCCCTGGGTAGTGTACTTGGGCTGTTCTATTCCCTTTCTCCTCTCTTAAGATTGGGCCAGAAGAGAGGGGTCCGGGGAAGAGGGTGGCCAACCTCTTTGAGCCATTTTTTCTTCAGGCCCAGACGAGAGTGAAACTGAACTACTTGGACCAGATTGCCAAATTCTGGGAAATCCAGGGCTCCTCTTTAAAGATTCCCAATGTAGAACGGCGGATCTTGGACCTCTACAGCCTCAGCAAAGTAAGAACAGGCTTTTCTCAGACACCCCCAACCCCATCCCAAGAGCCTTGCTACTTTGGGGACTCCCTTGGTTTGGATATTGGACTTCTAGACAGCACTGGAAGGGGTATAGCCTGGTAACACACAAGCTGTCAGCAAAACATTTCTTGTTGCAATTTGAGATTGGGAGAAGGGGCTAGCTTCCAGTGAAGTGAGAGGCTAGAGTTGTCCTTATTTTGCTTTCTACAGATCTGCTCCCTTATGCATACACACAGCACATCCCTGTCCCTTCTTGCTTGTCCTTCTAGATTGTGGTGGAGGAAGGTGGTTATGAAGCTATTTGTAAGGATCGCCGGTGGGCCCGAGTGGCCCAGCGCCTGAACTATCCACCAGGCAAAAACATTGGCTCCTTGCTGCGCTCCCACTATGAACGTATCGTTTATCCATATGAAATGTACCAATCTGGAGCCAACCTTGTGGTAAGAATGCTGCGCTCGGAAACAGTGAGGCTCTACCCTCAGACACGGATTCTCACACTTGTTCTTAGTGAAACTGCTTCGTGGACTGCAGGTTTGAAGCTAGACTCTACTAATGGGGCTTATTTTCTTCACATATGCCCAGGGTCAGAGGTTCTGGAGTTATGTGTTATATGCCAAGGTCAGGAGATGGGAGAGATTTTTTGGGCTAGTGAGTCTGAGAAAAAATGAATTCTGATTTAGTTAAGGAGGTGGTTATTTGGCCTGCGGGTGATTGAAAGGATAAGCAGGGATAAGGATTCCCCAGGTATGTGCTGGTTTCAGTAATAAAAGCCGGTTGAATAAGGGCTGTTGGTGAGGGTCAGGTGAGTAGATCACAATTTCGGTTGCCTTTGGATGAAGGTAGAGGGAAATCCTTGTTCCTGGGTGCTGGAGCCCCAAACAGTAACCCTTACCCTTCACCTGTCCCCAGCAGTGTAACACACGCCCATTTGATAATGAGGAGAAGGATAAGGAATACAAACCCCACAGCATCCCTCTTCGACAGTCTGTGCAGCCTTCCAAGTTCAACAGCTATGGCCGGCGGGCTAAGAGACTACAGCCTGATGTGAGTACTTCCCTTCTCTTCTAACTTTAAGAGTTTTGAGGTAGAGTCCTCTTCCTCTGTCTGATCTAGGCTATGTTCCCTGTTACACTTTTCCCTCTCTTGTTTTTTGAGTTCCTCCAAGCGTTAGTGTGTCTCTCTCTGGCTTCACTCTTGATCCCTTTTCTTCACTGTCATTTGAGGTGCTGAGCTGCCTCTTGCTCTGTTTGCACAGTGTCTTGCATGTCTGCCCTTCTTGCCTTCTTGTTCCTCTTTGGAACCACTCTGTTTATTGAAGCAAGACTTGTCTTTCTTCTTATATTGATAGCTTACCTTCAGGCAGAAGCTCATGTGCAGACATTCTTAGCACTCGGGATACATCAGAGAACCAAATAGGTGTTCCCGGGCTCAGCATTGCGTGTAATTTAGCAAATCGTGTTTGTCACTACCATGTTTTAGTAATGCCAAACACTGTTAGGTTTTTTTTATATATATATATATATATATACACATAACCCCTAAACTCTCCTCATCACTGTAAGGTAGGAGCTAATGATTTATAGTTGAAAATTGAGAACCCATTTTTAATTCCTTTCCAAAAGGGCTCAGGAGAGAATTCACTTATCTCAGTCTCCAAAACGCAACTCTGAATTCTTGGCCCTGACCTATATCTGTGCTATAGTCCCTGTTATGAGCGCAGGTGATAGATAGTCTAGCTACTGTTCTTTTAGGATGAGGCAATCTTCCCCAGATAGTCTTGACTCATTGCCTTCTTTCTTCCTAGCCGGAACCCACAGAGGAAGATATTGAAAAGAATCCGGAGCTGAAGAAACTACAGATCTATGGGGCAGGTCCCAAGATGATGGGTCTGGGCCTCATGGCTAAGGATAAGACTCTACGGAAGAAAGGTGAGGCCTAGCAGTTGGGGATGGCCTCACCTCCGGAGAGGAGGCCAGGCCCAGAGGGTTCCAGACCAATGTTTAGAGTTACTTTTCTCCCTCCCAGATAAGGAAGGGCCTGAGTGTCCCCCTACCGTAGTGGTGAAGGAGGAGTCAGGCGGGGATGTGAAGGTGGAGTCAGCCTCACCCAAGGCCTTCCTGGAGAGCAAGGAGGAACTGAGTCACAGCCCAGAGCCCTGCACAAAGATGACCATGAGACTGCGGAGGAACCACAGCAATGCCCAGTTTGTAAGGACCTACCCTGACTTCTAATGCTCTGCTTCTTGTTCCTTCTCCAAGTGCTTCCCCAGTATGACACTGGACCATATTGCCTTAAGCAGAAAAGTGGGCCTGGTGGGCTCCTGCCCTCAGGTGGCTCATTTAATTGGGGAAACAAGGCCAGCTCACATGAAACAAAGAACAAGAAAGGGTGATCGAGTGCTGCCAACATGAAGTGCTGAAAGGATCCAGAGGAGGCTGTCTGTTGCCTCCCCATAAAGATTAAGCTCCTCACTACCCTGCATGATCCGGTCCCTGCTAACCTCTAGCCTCAGGCCCCAGCACTGCCCACCTCACTCTTGTTACATGTAGCCACACTGAACTTCTTGTAGGTATGTTCACTTTTGTCCTCTGAGATGTGCCGTGCTCTTTCATGTCTCCATCCTTTGCACATGCTTTTTTTCTGCCTGGAAGGGTCCTGTGTTCTGCCACCTTGCCAGGCTTCAGTTTGCCTTCAGGTTTCAGCCGAATTCAAGAGTCACCTTTTCAATGAAGTCTTCCTCAAGGCCATCCCTCCTTATCTGCAGCTGATTTGAGTGCTTCCTTCTCTAGGTCCCCACAGTACCCTTTATGGGCCACTCTTGGGGCAGGTTTTTTTTTTTTTTAATTTTTATAAGTGTGTGCCTAGAGTGTTGTATGCTCTGGGAAGACAGATACCATGTTTTAAGTCATTTCTGAACCACAAAATTGAGTGTAGTGCTAACCATGGGTTCTGTAAGTGTTGATGATTAAAAATGGGGCCTGAGAGTTCAAGCCTGAGTGGTAAGGACTATCTCACAGTTCGCACTGATTTTGGTGCTTGCATGCAGTTGAGCTCCAGACCTAGTGTGACTAACCTGTACGGCACCATGAATGACCCAGCCAGCAAGTGCAGCAGTCTCCAGTGGAGAACTCTGGAGGGGCCTGATTGTTGAAGGTTGGGACAGAGCCTATATTGAACTTTTGCTTCCTTCCCCTGCAGATTGAGTCATACGTTTGCCGGATGTGCTCCCGAGGGGATGAGGATGACAAGCTCCTGCTGTGTGATGGTTGTGATGACAACTACCACATCTTCTGCCTGCTGCCTCCTCTGCCTGAGATCCCTAAGGGTGTCTGGCGGTGCCCGAAGTGTGTCATGGCGGTAAGGCCTTCCCAGCCCCAGTCCACCTCTGCCTTGTAGGGTATCTATCCTTGCCATCCTTCATCTGACCTTCTTGAGGGTAGCCTCCTAGCCAGCCGCAGTCTTGGGTTCTGGATCCCAGGGTTGAGGCTAGGCTGGGCAGAGCTTTAGGAGAAAGAAGAGGAGACTCCTTTGCTTCTGTCCTCTGGGAGCTCTGAGACCACCTGGGGAGGTGAGCATCCTGATGAGATAGACTATATATAATGAGGTATAAGCGGACACTAAATTGTGCCTTAGAAACTCTGAGATGTGCAAGTTCAGAGAGGAAAACAAGGGCAATAATCATAGAAGATGTCAGGAAAGAGACAAGAACATTAAGAAAACATATTCTTTTGATTTCTAAGTATTTGATTCTTTTTAAAAGAAAGCTTGGAAAATAGATTGTCTACTATCTACCATGTAGAGATAACCATTGTTAATAGTCTGGGTATCTTTTTTTTTTTTTTTAAGATTTACTTATTTGAAAGAGTCACGTATCTGTATCTTGTATCTGCTGGTTCACTTCCCAGTTGGCCACAATGGCTGGGGGTGGCCAGACTGAAACCAGGAGCCTGGAACTCTGTCCAGCTCTCCCATGTGGGTGAGAGGGGCCCAATCGCTTGGGCCATCTTCCACCACTCTCCCAGGCACTTAGCAGGGAAGTGGAGCAGCCAGAGCTTGAACCACCACTCAAATGGGATACTGGCGTCACAAGGGGCAGCATGAACCTCTGTGCTACAACACCGGTCCCGACAATGTGGTGTATTTTCTTCTCACCTTTTTATTGTTCCGTCTATGTAACTATCTTTAACAAGTTTGGGGTCTTGGAATTCTTTACTTTCATTTGTTACTTCATAAATCATTTTTCTGTGTTATTTATTTAAGGTATTTTTTTCTTTTAGTTCCCTTCTGTTGTGATATTTAAGTTGGCTTGAAGTCCTGTAGGCTTTAACTTGAAGAGGTGGGAAGGCATTCCAGACTGGATGATCCAGGAGCAGAGGCATACAAAGGAGACTGTGCCTAGTGCAGGTGGGGCCAGGGAGGAGAGCAGATGAAGCAGCAGTGAGGGCTAAGCAGCCAAGATGTTTGGTTGGTACGTTTCAGGAGCTTCCTACTTTTATCCAAATTCCCACTGCCCATCTTCATTTTCCTCTGGGCAGACATCGATGGTCTCTGGCTTTATATTAAGACTCAGCTGTGGTTGTATAGACCTGGTGTACAGATGACCTGTACATACACACGGTGAGAGAGTAGGGCAGTGCACAATGGCCTTGGTGCAGTGGGAGAGATTTCTCGTGGAGAGGACTTTGGATACCAGTGGTATTGTGGATGAGGAGGACTGACTGTCACCTCTCCTTGGCTCTCTAAGTGATTATGAGCCAATGGACCAGATGCACATTTATTTTTCAAACGCAAGCAGGGTGTATGTGTCTGACTGTGGATAGTTCATCTAAAGCCATGAATGTAGGTACAAGTGAGGTAGATCTGCGTCTTGTCTTCTGAGACTGTCTAAAGAACAGAAGTATGGTAGGATTTGATACTGTAGAAGTAAGTGCCTTTGTTTTCCATCCTCCAGAGTAATAGAATATTCAGTACTATTTTCTCAGGCACATAGTTCTAGTCTGGGCATAAAAAAACTTTCCTAAGTATCCTGTGTGAGCTCATATTTTAGCTAGAGAAAAAATGATGACCAAAGAACATAGGATAATATATTGAAGTCAGAACCCGTGTTTAGATAGTGAAGTCCTAAAGGAAGAAAAGCATATAAGCTATAGTAATGAGGGAGGACTTGTGGAGGTGTGGAACTAATTGGGTTTTGAAGAATCAGTGTGAGTAAGTAGGAGAAGACATTCCATTAGGGAGGAACTCTGAGCAAAAGCATGGTGGAAGTACATATGGGAAATGAAAAGACTAAGCTGAAATGGTAAGAGACAAAGGTGGAGCTATTAAGTAAGGCCTGTCTCAGGGCCCTCGAGTACAAACCTAGGGTTGTGTTCCTTCCCTATTTCTACCCCACATTTCAGTTTTACTTAGAAGGATTCTCTACCTCTCTGCCCCTACCTTGGTTTCATGTTCTCCTTTGGGTTTCAGGAGTGTAAGCGGCCCCCTGAAGCCTTTGGCTTTGAGCAGGCTACCCGGGAATACACTCTGCATAGCTTTGGCGAGATGGCCGACTCCTTTAAAGCTGACTACTTCAACATGCCCGTGCATGTAGGTGATGGAAGGCTGGGGTGGTGTTGGTGCCTGATACTCTCAGCTCACTTGAATCAATGGGGCCAAGGTATGATAAGGCCACAGTCATGTGCTACCCTTGTTTCTCCAGATGGTACCCACAGAGCTCGTAGAGAAGGAGTTCTGGCGGTTAGTGAATAGCATTGAAGAAGATGTGACTGTTGAGTATGGGGCTGACATCCATTCCAAAGAATTTGGCAGCGGTTTCCCTGTCAGTGACAGTAAGCGGCACCTAACCCCAGAGGAGGAGGTGAGTGCATGAGTGTCGTGGTTATGTGTCAGCTGTGTGAGCTTAGGCAGGTCACTTAGTATCTGCAAGGCTCAATATCTCTAAGATGGGATAATTATGTCTGCCTTACACAGTTAGATGAAGTGATGAATGGAAAGAAAGTCTGATACCTGGCCAGTGCAGAGATGTGATGGGTTCTTTTGCCTCTCTGAGCCCATTTCCTTATCTGTGAAATGGGGAGACTATATCTACCTTGAAAATTTATTACAAGAACTAAATGAGATATGAAATAACTTGACAGGGTACTTGGCTCACTCATAAGTATTCAGGGAGTGGGATTTATGTGGATAGGAAAAATTGAGTACCCAGGCCTGCTTCAAGGTAAGAGTGTGTGTGTTTTGGTCCAGAGTAAGGGTTTTTAATTTGCAAGAATTTGGTGGATGGCTATATTTGTAAATCTCCCTGAAATAGAAGTGATTTCAATTGGAATTTTGTATGTATGCATTTGGGAGGGGTATATAATAGATTAGATAGTTCAGAAAGTTCTGTGACCTGCAAATTGAGGTTTTCTAAGCCAAAGCAAATAACTTAAGGTTTCAGTTCCTTAGCATGACCCTCATCACGTTTCCACAAATATCTAACCTGACAGGAGTACGCTACCAGCGGTTGGAACCTGAATGTGATGCCGGTATTAGAACAGTCTGTACTATGCCACATCAATGCAGATATCTCTGGCATGAAGGTGCCCTGGCTCTACGTGGGCATGGTCTTTTCAGCCTTTTGCTGGCATATTGAGGATCACTGGAGTTACTCCATTAACTACCTCCACTGGTGAGTGAGGGTCGTGGAGAGCCAGGGAGGCAATCATCATGGTTCCTTGAGTGGCCATAGATGGGACTAATCTATTTGTCCCCTTTGCACTTGTGCAGGGGTGAGCCAAAGACCTGGTATGGGGTACCTTCACTTGCTGCAGAACACTTGGAAGAGGTGATGAAGAAGCTGACGCCTGAGCTCTTTGATAGCCAGCCTGACCTCCTGCACCAACTTGTCACACTCATGAATCCCAACACCCTCATGTCCCATGGCGTGCCGGTGAGTGTCCAAAAGCAGGGACAAGGGGATGGTGTTTGTCTTCTGGAATTTACCCTTGCTCTTTTCTTATTCTTGTGCTACCTTAATCAGGTTATGTGTTTGTTCTAATAGAGACCTAAAATAACAGTGATTAGATACACAGTGTGGTGGTGAGGCCCCTGGGCCATGTGTTTGAAGGCAACAGCTTAGGAATGGCTTATTCTCACATCTTCGTTCTAGCCAGTTGAAGAGGGAAATGGGAGAAGGGCAAGGTTAGACAAGTCTCCTTACCTTTAAGGACACATCATTTCCGTTCATCTCCTGTTAGTGGTCACATGACCACATAGCCATAAGGGAAACAAGGAAATATAATTATGCTTCTAGAAGGTTCATATACCACCTACAAATTGGAAGTCATGCCATTAAAGAAGATCAGAATGAATACCAGGACAACTAGCAGTCTCTTGCATTTTTCAATCGTCACCATTCTTTGGAGTGGTAGGTCTTTTCACTCCTATAACAGGTTGGTCCTGGCCTGTCCTCCTCCTCTGTGTATTCCTCTTCCACCCTGTAAAACATTTTGCTGGTTATACAGCCTTGCTTACCTTGAGAAGCAGTAGATTTCTGGGGATTTTTAGCATTGGTTAACATCAGCCAGTTTTCTGGTATGGATCTTAAAACAGCTAGATCTATAGTCCTATAAGAATAGGAGTTAGTACCTTCGTCCGTTCCTCCCTGTTCCTTCCACCCTGTCTGGCCTTGGCCATGCTGCCACTTAAGCATGGATTTCAAAATACAATGCATGGTGCACGATAGACAGCAAGTCCCTGTGATGGATCCTTGGACTTCTGTACAGGAGGGCTTTGGCCTAGGTCAGTGGTTATCACTGGGGTCTCTTCTTACCTTTATCTCATTTTGATAATACTGTATATCCTGTGAGTCATATTTTTTCATTATATGTCTTAGTGATACTCAAAATCAAGGATTCAGATACCTAGGAAATTGGACAGGGGGAGTATCCCACAGTAGCTCAGTCAGTCTTTCTCCACTCAGAAGGGTCCATTTCCCTTTCTGCCTCACCCTGTTTTTAAAGGATTACTATTACTGGAGTTGAGATGATTGAGGGCCCTTCCAGTCTTGCTGCCTCACAGGTGAACATTGGGTGTATACTTTCCTCAGATTGCTCCCTTCCTGATCCATAGCACTGCATCAATCCTTGTCTAATACCAAGGAAAACCATAAGAGTCGAAGACTCAAGGATTTGAGCAGCTAAGGTGCATACAGAGGGGCTTCAGAAAGTTTTTGGAAAATTCACATTATTTATTTTTTTTTAAATTTTTTATGAACTTTTTTTTTTTAAAGATTTTTATATTTTATTTGAGAGGTGGAGGTATAGCCAGTGAGAGGGAGAGACAGAAAAGTCTTTCTTCTGTTGGTTCACTCCCCAAATGGCTGCAACAGCAAGAGCGCCAATCTGAAGCCAGGAGCCAGGTACTTCTTCCGGTCTCCCACGTGAGTGCCGGGGCCCAAGCACTTGGGCCATCTTTTACTGCTTAACCAGGCCATAGCAGAGAGCTGGATTGGAAGTGGAGCAACCAGGACTAGAACAGGCGCCCATATGGGATGCTGGCACCGCAGGCAGAGGATTAACCTGTGCCACTTTGCTGGCCCCTCACATGATTTCTTTTTTCATTAGTTTATTTGAAAGAGAGATATCTCCAACGCACAGGTTTGCTCTCCAAATGCCTGCATCAGCCGGGGCTGGGCCTGGCTGAACTCAGGAGACCAGATCTCAATCCAGATCTCCCACATGGATAGCAGGGACCCATATACTCGAGTCATCACCTACTGGTTTCAAAGGTGCATGTTAGTAGGAAACTAGAATTGGGAATGGGGCCAGAACTTGAACCCTGGGCACTCCAGTGTAGGATATGGACGTCTCAAGCAGTGTGCTAACCACTGCACCAGATACTCCCCACATTATCTTTTAATTCCATTTTTCATGAATTTTTTAAAAATATTTATTTGAGGGGCTGGCGCTGTGGCTCACTTGGTTAATCCTCCGCCTGTGGCGCCAGCATCCCATATGGGAGCTGGGTTCTAGTCCCAGTTGCTCCTCTTCCAGGCCAGCTCTCTGCTGTGGCCAGGGAGTGCAGTGGAGGATGGCCCAAGTGCTTGGGCCCCTGCACCTGCATGGGAGACCGGGAGGAAGCACCTGGCTCCTGGCCTTGGATTGTCGTAGTTCCGGCTGTAGTGGCCATTAGGGGGTTGAACCAATGGAAGGAAGACCTTTCTCTCTGTCTCTCTCTCTCTCTACTGTCTAACTCTGTCAAATAAATTAAAAAATATATATTTATTTGAAAGGCAAAGTTACAGAGAGGTGGAGGCAGAGAGAGGGGTTGGGGGAGGTCTTTCATTCACTGGTTCACTCCCCAATTGGCCACAACAGCCAGAGCTGGGCTGATCCAAAGCCAGGATCTTTCTCCGGGTGCAGGGGCCCAAAGACTTAGGCCATCACAGCTTTACCTGCTGTGCCACAGTGCTGGCCCCTTTCATGAATCTTTTAAAAACCCTCTGTAAGCGTAGATTTCAGAAATTTGGGAACCCAAATAAACTTTAAATTCCATTTTCCACAAACTTCTTGAAGTACCCGAGTATGTCAAAGATCATGGCACTGTTCAATTCTTACCTGTTTTTGAAATACTTGTCTCATTTTTAAACATGTGCTCTTTGCTAGCACTTCCATGGCATTTTTCCTGCTTATGACTCACCAACTTCTCTGGCCAGCTGCTGTTTTGCCACCCTGCCCTCTGTCTGCCCTGCCCTTTGTAGTTCCTGGCCTCTCCAGGCCCTTTGGACTTGGGCATGATCCTCCTAAACCAAGGCATCTGTGATTTTTATGTTCTCCTACTGGCAAGCTCTGGTGTAGCCAGCTGGAGCTCCCTCCAGAGCTATCTTTAGCCCGTACTCCTCCTGCCTTCCCCTTTGTTGGGAGAAGGCCATTTCTTTTTATAGATAGGTAGTGTATTATTTTCCTTAAAAATGAAACATGCCCCCTTTCCAAAAAGTGGGAAACAGAGCAGTCACCCCAATTACTTATTCTCTTTACCCTAAAATATTTTATATTTCCATCTATTGTTTTTCTATGTGAATTTAGACGCAATTATCAGTGTATGGGTTTTACAATCTGTTGGTAAGTTGAAAGATCTAGAACTGCACTGTCCAATTCCATAGCCACTAGCCACATGTTACTGTTGGACTCTTGAAATGTGCTTAGTCCTAGCTGAGATGTGCTGAAATGTATAAAACCATATGGGATTTCAAAACTTAGTATGAAGAAAAGATGTAAAGTATCTCTCTAATTAATACTTTTGTATGCCAGTTTACACATTGATAGTAGTAAAACTGCATTGAGTTCAGTATGTTAAGATTATTTTTAAAGATTTGTTTATTTGAAAGAGTTTACAGAGAGGGAGAGGCAGAGGCAGAGAAAATTCGCTGGTTTATACCCCAAATGGTTGGCTACACCAGCCAGGGCTGAGTCAGATCAAAGCCAGGAGCAAGTAGCTTCATCCAAGTCTCGCATATGGATACGGGGACCCAGAGACTTGGGCCATCTCCCACTGCTTTCCCAGACACATTAGCAGGGAGCTAGATTTGAAGTGAAGCAGCTGAGTCTCAAGCTGGTGCCCATGTAGGATGCCGGTGCTGCAGGTGGTGGCCACAGCACTGGCCCTTTTTTTCACTTTTTTAATGTAGCTGTCCAGGAATTTAAAAGTACCGTGTGTGCCTAGCATAATTCTCTTGGACCAGCATTCGTCTACAATGATTTTACTTTACTATGAAATCTTTGTAACTCTCATTTTTAAAATAATAATAGTGGTAGTAATATTATTGCACTATCATTTGGCTACCATAAAGTTCATCCATTTTAAGCACACGGTTCAGTGAATTGACACAGCTGTGCTGGTACCACAATCCAGTGTAAGAACATTCCCAACATCCCAGCCATTCTCCATTCCAGCCCTTGTCCCCAGCAGACATGTAACTGCTTTCTTCCTCTCTAGATTTGCCATTCCTAGAATAATATGTAGTCTTTTTGTGTCTGGCTTCTCTCAGCCTGTTTTTGAAGTTCATCTATGTTGTAGCATGTGTCATAACTTCATTTCTTCTATGCCCCAATATTCAGTTTACCAGTTGGTGAACATTTGAGTTGTTATTGCTTTTTGTCTGTTCATAATTATCATTTTTAGCATCTGTAGAATGTGAGGACAGCTGTTCCAGATAACCACATAGAAAACGGTAAAGTGGCAGACTAAAGAGTGTAGGTTGGGACGAAGAATCAGGATGTTGGGTTCTACTCCCTGCTCTGTTACCTGGGGTTTTTTTGGAACTTAATTGTCATATCTACAAAATTAAGGCTGGGACTAGATCATTCAGCAAACATTGCTGGAGTTCTATCTGTGTGCAAGGCCACTGGTCAACACCCTAAAGGTAAATAAACCGGTGCCTGCCTTTGCATATACACAGTGGAGAATAGAGAATAGAGAGAGGCATAAACAAAGCATAATGAAGTATTACAGGCACTGCAAATGAACAACAGATTGGGCAATAAAAGAATGTAAGAAGGAGGTGTTGGGAAAAGGTTTGTAGAAGCAGTGATCCTTGAAAACAGAGTGAGTTTGCCTGCCAGAGCCAGTGAGAGGTTCTCAGCAGAAGCATGATCTGATCAGCATTACATTTTTGGGAAGATAATTCTAGTGATTTCTAATGGAAATCAGTAGAATAATCCAGGCAAGAAATGCTGATGTTACCTCTGATTAGCGATAGATCCGAGAAGAAGAAAGCATACTAGAGGTGGGAGCTAATAACATGACCCAAATACATGTGGAGATATTCGTGATTGGGAAGATTCAGTATTGTTAGGATGTTAACTCTCCCCTTATTAATCAAGAATCCTAACCAAAGAATCGTTGGTAAGAAGGGTATATACATTTCAGATTTTGATATACATTAGCAAATTTGCTTTCCAGAGAGTAGAATGGATTCTCATTTCAGCACTATACCTATTCCATTGCACCTTCCCCAGCATTGAGTGTTCATCTTCAGTTGTGAGACTTTGTGGTAAAAGAGATGAATTAATCATACAAATGGCTGCTTCTGTTCCTTTCAGAAACCCCACTAAAATGACACAAAATGATTTTTGTTAAGCTAAACAAATCACAGACCTGGAAAAAATGGGAGGAAACAACAGTAACATTCTTCAGACTACAAAACAGGTTAATGAAAAAACTATTTTTAATAGATTCTTAAAATCATTTATTTGAAAGGCAGAGTTACAGAGGGAGAGGGAGAGAGAGAGCGATCAATCTTCCATCCACTGGTTCACTCCTCAAATGGCCCCAGTGGCCAGGGCTGGGCCAAACCAAAACCTGGAGCTTCATCCAAATCTCATGCATGGGTAGCAGGAGTCTAAGCACTTGGGCCATCTTCTGCTTTCCTAAGCTATTAGCAGGGATCTGGATCAGAAGTGGAGCAGCCAGGGCCCAAATCAACACCCATGTGGGATACCAGCGTTGCAGGCAGTGGCTTTACCCATTTTGCAATAATCCTGGCCCCAAAAGAACTGAATATTAAGCCCATACTAAGAACATATGATTTAAACCTCAGAATCCCCTAAAGGTTTGTAGTTGGTGGTCCCAGGCATTTTAGGAATACACGGATAGAGTGAAAAATAAGAGTTGATACATGTCTATATGAGAAGCTGTGAGATCCTTTTCCACGTTGAGTGGCTGTAAGTGTCTTTTTTTACTCTAGTAAGACTGAAGATTTTATTTCTGAAGATGTTAAAACAAAAGGGTACTCTGAATTGATGTCACCTAGATACACTTAAGGTTGGAGCCAGAGTGAAAATAGTAGGATTTTTATCATTGTATGCATACTAGATGATGAGGATCCCAGCTGTCTTCTTCCACATGGCTGTTAGAATACTGGCAGCCAGGACTTTTTCCTACAGGAAGAAAATGGAAGTGTTTTCTCTGGGAATCTGACTGATCTAGAGGAAGGACTTGGAATTTCCCATACTAAATGGTCCAGCCATATCACCCACATTGAAGCTCACAGTTGATAAGCTTCACCTATGTACTCATAGCTTCCATTCAGTTTTTTTTTTGTTTGTTTCTTCCTTTTATATAAGCAGGCAGTCCCAGATAAACAAACAATTGAGGAAGCCCTGGAAAATAAAATAGAACCAAACAGCGGCCGGCGCTGTGGCTCAATAGGCTAATCCTCCACCTAGCGGCGCCAGCACACCGGGTTCTAGTCCCGGTTGGGGCGCCGGATTCTGTCCCGGTTGCCCCTCTTCCAGGCCAGCTCTCTGCTGTGGCCCAGGAGGGCAGTGGAGGATGGCCCAAGTGCTTGGGCCCTGTACCCCATGGGAGACCAGGAGAAGTACCTGGCTCCTGCCATCAGATCAGCGTGGTGCGCCGGCCGCAGCGCGCCGGCCGCGGTGGCCGTTGGAGGGTGAACCAACAGCAAAAGGAAGACCTTTCTCTCTCTCTCTCTCTCTCACTGTCCACTCTGCCTGTCAAAAAAAAAGAAAGAACCAAACAAAAACTAACTTGGAGAAACAGAAGCTAAGCAGGGAGAAGTAAATTTATAAAGAAAAGGAAAAAAAGAAACATCGTTGATATCTTCAGAGATAGACATGTGTAGAAATCCCATCTCACCTGCAATTTCACTTTCCAAGGTTTCAGTTACCTATGGTCAGCCACAGTATAAAAATATTAGATGGAAAATTCCAGAAATAAATAACCTATGAGTTTTAAATTGTGCACTGTTCTGTGTAGTGGGATGAAATCTTGTGCCATCCTGCTCTGTCCTCCCGGGTTGTGAATCATCCCTTTGTCCAGCCTATCCATGCTGTTTATGCCACCTGCCCCTTAGTCACTCAGTAATAACCCTTTCAGTTATCAAAGGTTATCAGATTGACTCATGGTGCCATGATTCTTATGTTCAAATAACCCTTGTCTTTGTTAATTATGGCCCCAAAGTGCAAGAGTGTTGTTGCTGGCATTCGGATATGACAAATAGAAGCTGTAAAGTACGTGTAAGTGAAAAAATGAGCACTGTCTATGTAATAAAGGAAAAACATTGTATGCTGAGATTTCTAAGATCTATGGTGTAAACTAATCTATCCATGAAATTGTGAAGAAGGAAAATGTGCTGGTTTTGCTAACACATCTTAAACTGCAAAAGTTAAAGGCACAGTGTGTGATAAGTGCTTAGGTAAGATGGAAAAAGTAGCAAGTTTCTGTATGTATATATAGGAAAAATCAGTGTTTATAAGGTTTGGTACCATTGGCGATTTCAGACATCCGCTGGGAGTCTTGGAACATATCCTCCACAAATAAGAGGCAACTGTTGTACCAAAAACATGAAAGAGGAGCAGGATTCTATTTCAAAAGAACATTCTGAGAACTATTTTTATTTTTTAAAAGATTTATTTATTTGAAAGGCAGAGTTACAAAGTGGTGGGGGCGGGGAGGTCTTCCATCTGCTGGTTCACTTCCCGGATGGCCGCAATGGCTGAAGCTGCGCCAATCCAAAGCTAGGAGCAAGGAGCTTCCACGCGGGCACAGGGGCCCAATCACTTGGGCCATCTTCCACTGCTTTCTCAGGCCATAGCAGAGAGCTGGATCAGAAGTGGAGCAGCCAGGACTAGAACTGGCACCCATATGGGATGTCAGCACTCCAGGTGGCAGCTTTACCGGCTATGCCACAGTGCCAGCCCCGAGAACTATTTTTAAAAGCACATAATGGAGGGGAAGGGGTAGGCGTTTAGCCTAGCAGTTAAAATGCATGTGTCCCATATCAGCTCCCAGAACCAGCTGGTCCCATAACTGGCTCTGGCATCTGACTCTAGCTTCCTGGTAATGCAGACCCTGGGAGGCAGTGGTGATGGCTCAAGTAATTGGATTCCTGCCACCCACTTGGGAGACCTGGGTTGAGTTTCCAGCTCCCAGCTTTGGTCCAGCCCAGCGTTTGCTGTTGCAGACATCTGGGGAGTATATTAGCAAATGGGAGCTCTCTCTGCCTCTCAGTTGATAAATAAAAGAGCATACTGAGAATGCACTCAGAATGGCTTTTCAGTGTTGAAACCAGAACCTGGAAGATGAGGGCAATGCCTTCAAGATGATTTTCATCTTAGAATTCTATATGCAGTCAAGTGTGGGAGTAAGAATACAGACATTTAAATTACTAGTACTTTCATAGAAAACAGAAAATTGAGAAATGTGAGGATGTATTTAACAAAGTCTGGAACGTGTTATTTGGTATTGTTAAGGTCAATGCCAAAATAATCACAAGAGGTGAAAATGATAAACTTTGGGGAGGGGAGAATGGTAGAACCTGCTGATTTTATAACAAAATGTTGTGGAACCATTTGGCTCTTAATTCATGCATGAAAAGTGATATTTATAATTTTTATAAAAATTACTAGGAAAGGGGCCTGCCGGCATTTGGCTCAGTGGGTTATTAAGCCACTGCTTGCTACACCAGCATCCCAGAAAATGGGATGTGGTTTTCAATCTAGAAGAGTCTAGTTATTTTCACTACACTCTTAGAGGCTAAGGCTGGCATTGCAGTGCCAGGATTAAACCACTGCTTGAGACACTGGTATCCTGTACCAGAGTGTCAGTTCGAGTCCTGGCTGCTCTTTTTCTGATCCTATTCCCTGCTGATGTGCCTGGGAAGTTAGTTGAAGATGGCCCTAGCACTTGGGCCCTTACCACCTCTGTGGGAGACCAGGATGGAATTTCTGGCTTCATCCTGGCCCCACCCTTGCCATTGCAGCCATTTGGGGAGTGTACTAGCAGATGGAGGATCTTTGTCTCTCCCTGTTGCTCTGCCTTTCAAATGAATAAATGGATAAACTTTTTAAAAAAATTACTAGGCAAATTGAAATATTTTGATATGTGCATTCCTTATTTTTGATTCTGAAATCTTCCTATCATCCTTCAACACAGGAAAAAAAAAAAAAAACCTGAAAGTGGAGGTCCTTTCAGAGTTGGAGGATCTAGGATTCTGTTGTCAGACTGTGTTCCTTGAGGCTTTCTTTTTTCTCCTTAAGGACCTTACACTTAGGTTTCTAACTGGAAAACTGCTATTTCAGTGGCCTGGGCCTGTTTTCTTCCTCAGGTTGTCCGCACAAACCAGTGTGCAGGAGAATTTGTCATCACCTTCCCCCGTGCTTACCACAGTGGCTTCAACCAAGGCTACAACTTTGCCGAGGCTGTCAACTTTTGCACTGCTGACTGGGTGAGTCTGGAGTGTGGTGGGCTGGCAGGAAGAAACAAGGATTATGGGGAAGCTGAGGCATGCTGCCTGCAGGCTTGGCCATACTCAACTTTGAACCTGTCCGTAGCTGCCAGCTGGGCGCCAGTGCATTGAGCACTATCGCCGGCTCCGAAGATACTGTGTCTTCTCCCATGAGGAGCTCATTTGCAAGATGGCTGCCTGCCCAGAGAAGCTGGACCTAAACCTGGCAGCAGCTGTGCATAAGGAAATGTTCATCATGGTACAGGAGGAGCGGCGCTTACGAAAAGCCCTCCTGGAGAAGGTGAGTGAAGAGGGTGTGCACTGCGTCAGACACCGTAGCCTGGTGGAGGTGAGGGTGAGGCAGAGGTAGTGCCAGGAAGAAGTTGTAGTTACTGCTATTTTTTTAAGATTATTTGAGGCAACTGCTGTGTCATAGTAGGCTAAGCCTTCACCTGCAGCACTGGCATCCCATATGGGTGCTGGTTCAAGTCCTGGCTGCTCCACTTCCAATCCAGCTCCCTGCTAATGGCCTGAGAAAGCAGTAGAAGATGGCCCAAGTGCTTGGGCCCCTGCACCCACGTGGGAGATTCAGAAGAAGCTCCTGGTTCCTGACTTTGGATCATCCCAGCTCTGGCCATTACAGCCATTTGGGGATTGAACCAGTGAATGGAGGACCTCTCTCTGTCTTTCACTGTCTCTGTATGTAACTCTGCCTCTCAAATAAATCTTAAAGATGAGTTAAAGATCTTAAAAATTTTAAAAGATCTTAAAGGTCTTTAAAGATCTTAAATATTTATTTATTTGATTTAAAGGCAGAGCATCAGAGAGTGAAAAAGGGAGAGAGAGATCTTCCATCTGCTGGTTCACGTCTGCAAATGGCTGCAATAGCCAGATCTGAGCCAGGCCAATGCCGGGAGCCAGGAATTCCATTTGGGTCTCCCACGTGGCTGGCAGGGGCCTAAACACTTGGGCCATGATCCGATGCCTTCCTAGGTGCGTTCATAGAAAGTTGGGTCAGAAGCTGAGCAGCTAGGACTCTAGCTAGCACTCTGGTACAGGATGCTGATGTCTCAAGCACTGACTTAGCCCACTATGCTGCAACAACAGCACCCACCTCTGCTCTTATAGTAAAAAGAACTAGACCCATCTGGATTGAAAGCCTCATTCCATTTTACCTTCTGCCTTTTACTAGCAACCTTGGACAAGTCAATGTATTTTGCTGAATGTCAGTTTCCCCATCTTAAAAATTGGTGATAATGTATATACTTTTAGGTAGTTGAGTGGATTAAAGATAATGTTCAGTAACTGGGCCATAGCAACTGCTGATACAGCAGCTGTTCATCATTATTTAAATGATCCAACAAGACAGATCCGCGTATGAAACCCCCATAGGAAATGATCTGAGAGATTAAGCAACTTTATGTGTTACTTAATCTCCCAGTTTTACTTTCTCACCCTATAAAATGGGATTACCTAACTTGCAAGGTAGTCCTAAAGCTTGAGTAAAGTGATTTATATCAAAGCATCTAATACTGCCTTTATAGTGTAGCAGCTGCTCTTATTGGTAATATTAATTCATGAAGAGAATGATTGAAATATGAAATGTTTCTTGTGCCATTTTATTACACTCAGGTGGCTCAGCAACTCAAGCTAGAGCAATAATATTAGCAAGTAGAAAGAGGTCCTACTTTAATTGATTTCTCATAAGCGTGTGTCAGTTCTGTGTGTAGCTGTGTGGAAACCACTAAAGAGCAATAAAGTCTATTCTGTAGTTTCAGTGACTTGCTTTAAGCACTACACTTGCCCAGTTAGGAAATGGACTTGATGAGAGTCCTCCGTAAGATTAGAAAGGAATACTGGTCCTAGCAATCCTTGGCTGCCTGTTTAGGGTAATACTTTGTTATTTCAAACTCATCTATACTTTGCCTGTGAGCATGAGCTGTTGGGAAACTTCCAGCTGCAGTAGTGCTGGAACTCTAGGGACTCTCCATTGTGGTGTGTGGTGGTGAGTCCCTGGGCTTTTCCAGGCATCATTTTCTCTCCGTTCAGTGCTATTATTAAATGATGGCCCTGTGACTGTACCAGGCTACAGGAAGGAACTAAAGCAAGGTGGGGAGAGTAGACTTTCTCTCCCTGACATTCACATTCCTTACTCTTGCTCCTGCTCTCAGAGAAGGGTTCTGGACGCTGTAGTCTTGCAGTCCTGTCACAGATTGTGTGCTTGAGTACTTGCCTGCAGGAAAGGACTCATGGTTTGCACCCACTTCGGGAGAGTCCATGATGCCAAAAAACATAAGGGCTTCATCCTTAGACTGTTACCTGCCTTTGGAGTAAAAATTAACTGCAGTCAACTCCTCCCTTTGGCAAGTTACTGATTCTCCCTGAGACTTAGTTTCCTCCCCTGTAAGATGAGGCAGGCCTGTGAAACGTGTTCTGATTTGAAAAGCAGACCTAATAACAATAAATATGTGTTGAGCACTTATTCTGAGTGCTAAGATGCTTGGCTAAGTCCTTAGTGGCTTTGTTGATCCTCGTAACAATCCAGTGAGGATAATACTGTTACCCCTTGTCTTATCAAAGAAGCTGAGATGTCTAAAGAGGCTTAAGTAATTTATTCATGACCACATGGCTAATCAGTAGAGTGGGATGTATAATATACATTGCGCTTACAGCTTGCGGATAGGTAGATTTAAAAGTTGATATGTAAGATAGAAACTCCAAGGAGCCAGTAGTTCCCTGTGAAATCTCTAAAATTGGCCATTGTACTGTCCTCCAGTTACTCCAGCATCACCGGCTTTTTTCTTCATTTTTGGATTGAGTTTTTCTTTCCCTTCATCTGAAGGACAGATGAAGTCATTGGTTTAGGTTTGGAAGCTATGTTGTTGGGGGAAAATGTATCTTTAAGCCTTGGACGCAAGCGCCTGCATACGGTGTCTCTTGCCTGCTTAGCAGCCATCATGGTGCCTAGAGCACAGTGGGCTGCAAGTGACTGGAAACCAGTTTGATCCCCCTACACCAGGCCTATCTCTTGGCCACTCCCACAGATTGCTACCTCTGTGGGAACTTGGTTCACCACTTTCCTCACCTTATCTCACGAGAAAGGCCTTTTCACTGGTCTGATTCTTACCTGATTTTTCTTCCTCTATAAAATTCTCTCTGCCTCAGCCCACACTGATCTTGCCCTGGTGTATCTGATCCCTCCAGCTTTGAGAGTTTGGAGTTTACCAAGGGCAGGTATGTTCCATGGGATTTGGCGTTTCAAACACCATGGCCCTCAGTGTAGATTTGAGTCTAAAATTGCTCTTGGTGGTGGCTGAGATGGTGATGTCTTCCATCCTGTCCTGGTTCTATAATGTATGGGGGTTGATATGCCCTCAGGGCATCACCGAGGCTGAGCGAGAGGCATTTGAGCTGCTCCCAGATGACGAGCGCCAGTGTATCAAGTGCAAGACCACATGCTTCCTGTCAGCCCTGGCCTGCTATGACTGTCCAGATGGCCTTGTCTGCCTTTCCCACATCAATGACCTCTGCAAATGCTCCAGTAGCCGGCAGTACCTGCGGTGAGTATGGGACATGTCTAGAGGAGGTGGGACAAGCAGGGGGTGTAGAGCTGGGCCAGATGTGCTCTTCCCTGCCCTCTTTCTCCAGGTATCGGTACACCTTGGATGAACTCCCTGCCATGTTGCATAAACTGAAGGTTCGGGCCGAGTCCTTTGACACCTGGGCCAACAAAGTGCGAGTGGCCCTGGAGGTGGAGGATGGGCGGAAGCGCAGTGAGTGATGGGGGGACGGAGGGACTCTACAGGCAAGTTCTATTCCCGTTTCTTCTGTACCCCCAACCCCCTTCTTCTGCCTTTACTCAATGCTGCCTACTCCTTGCTGCTCTCGTTCTCCCTCTAGGCCTCGAAGAACTGAGGGCGCTGGAGTCTGAGGCCCGTGAGCGGAGGTTTCCTAACAGCGAGCTGCTGCAGCGACTAAAGAACTGCCTGAGTGAGGCGGAGGCTTGCGTGTCCCGGGCTCTGGGACTGGTCAGCGGCCAGGAAGCCGGGTATGACAGTGTGAGGTATTGGGGTTCAGGTAGCCAGCTAAGGACCCAGCATCCAGGACAGGTGTGACAGGCGTGGACTCTGATACCACTGGGCAGACAAGGTGTTGGCAGAAAGCTGCCAGCATTGGAGTGTGAGATGACCTAGGGTGCACTGTAGAGGGCAAGGAGACCAGGCAGCTTAGAATAGAGAGGATGAGTGACTTTTGTAAAATGCCAGAATTCATCAGTACCTAGAGGAGATTAAGAGACCAAAGGATTTTGTGGGCAGGGAGGAGTTGTGGGATGTTCAGGGTCAAGAACAGGACACAGACATAAACTTGATCACAGCTTTAGAGTTCACAGTAGAGGATGGATTGAGAAGTTCAGCTTCTGTTACCATCAGTTAATCTCTAAGCCTCTCCACTCTAAATAGATTTCCTTCTAATTCTTTTCCCTCATATGAATGCACTTGTATTGTAAAACCATCCCTGTAACCTTGGAAGTTGAGGGAAGTTGAAGTGTGCAAGGTCAAGGTAGACAGGTATACTGAGAAAAGGTTTTGGGTGTTAGTGCAGAGATGGAGGGAGGGACTGGGCTTGGACCTGAAACCCCACATGTGAAACTCCATAGCCCCCACAGGGTGGCTGGTCTACAGATGACCCTGGCTGAGCTCCTGGCCTTTCTGGACCAGATGAACAACCTGCCTTGTGCCATGCACCAGATTGGTGATGTCAAGGTGAGGAGGGATGGGCTTGGAGTGTTGCTGGGGGATTAGGGGGTTTGGGGGACCTGAGCAGCAGGCCTCTCTTGGCTCCCTTAAAAAAAGTGAAAGTATTTGAGTGAGATAGTATGCGGGTATGAGAAATAGCAGGAGGTGTGAAGCAAGGGTCTAGTGACTGCCTCTTAGAAACGGGATTTGAAGGGCGGGTGACAAGGGTGTGAGTATGGGATGCAGAGTCAAGGGAATGATTCCTGGAAGAGAAGGAGGTAACCTGGTGCTTGCTGGGTCTGGAAGGTTGAGCAAAGTTCATGAAAGTAAAGAAGGAGCGAGATGGCGAGGGCAGTAGACAGCAGCATGAACGCATAAAGGTTTGTGTGAGGTTGAAGTGTAGCAGAGCCTAGCATTTCTTAGAGCCAGAGGATCTCTTGTTTCCTCCAAGAATGGAGTCCTCTACAACCCGTTAAGAATCTAGGGGTTGAGTCCAAGAATCTGCATTGTAACAAATTCCCTAGGGCATTCTAATGAGCAGTCAGGGTTAGAGACTACTGTCTTAGGGCTTGGAGAAGGGGAGCCTGGCCCATGTCAGGCTCCAGAAGATTGGAGGGTAAGAAGGTAGGTGGGGCAAGGGTATCTATCTGGTGGTGGGACCTCGAAGTGAGCCCAGCTGAGGAGTTTGTTCTTCATCCTGTATCCTGGTAGGGCATTCTGGAACAGGTGGAGGCCTACCAGGCCGAGGCTCGTGAGGCCCTGGCCTCACTACCCTCCAGTCCAGGGCTACTGCAGTCCCTGTTGGAGAGGGGGCGGCAGCTGGGGGTGGAGGTACCTGAGGCCCAGCAGCTCCAGCGGCAGGTGGAACAGGCGCGATGGCTGGATGAGGTGAAACGCACGCTGGCCCCCTCAGCCCGAAGAGGCACCCTGGCTGTCATGCGGGGACTGTTGGTCGCGGGCGCCAGTGTTGCCCCTAGCCCTGCTGTGGATAAGGCCCGGGCCGAGCTGCAGGAGCTGTTGACCATTGCTGAACGCTGGGAGGAGAAGGCCCACCTCTGCCTGGAGGCCAGGTAGGTCGAGTCTCTTCCCCTCCCTGCCACACTCTCATCGTTTAAAGTTTATAAAGTGAAGAACCTGAGGGTGACTGCCACTGGTGGCCTTGGGCCTCACAGTCCTGTGTTGGTGTGTTCTCCTCCCCTGTGCCGTTCCCTGTCTTGTCCTTGTTTTTGTTTGGAACTCCATAAGCAGATAGAGGCAGCGGTGTATAGAGGACCAGGTCTATAGGCTGCCATGTGCACATACGTACACAGAAGCACACAGAGCAGGCAGATGGCTGGATGTTGGTAGAAGGACGCTGCACACAGGGCATTCCAGCGGACCACAGTCCTGATCTCACACACACATACAGGTTGCGTGTAGGCATTGCTGGCAGGCAGCAGAGGCGAGGCATGAGTGCTGTGGCAGAAGGATGTGGGTATGCGTGCATTGTGCAGGAACAGGGACCGCCAGTCACCTGCAGGCAGAGCACAAGCCAGTAGGCCAAAGGAGCTGTAGGAACCACAGGCACCCAAGGGGCCCAGGCAGATAGATTCAGTGAGCAGGCTGGGCTCCTGGTCAGGCAGATCACACCACATGAAGTTATCTCTCTCTCTCTCTCTTTTATTTTCCCTACCTTTAGACAGAAGCACCCGCCAGCCACACTCGAGGCTATAATCCGCGAAGCAGAAAACATCCCTGTTCACTTGCCCAACATTCAAGCTCTCAAGGAGGCTCTTGCCAAGGCCCGGGCCTGGATTGCTGACGTGGATGAGATCCAAGTGAGGACCCTGCCACCCTCCAGCCCTGGGCTGTCTGTGTAATCCAGCTGGGTTGTGTGGGCCAGAAAGGAGGAGGGGCATACCACATAGTGAGGAGGGAAGCTGTGCATGATGGGTGATGTGTGAAGAGGGCTCGTGTGGCCAGTTTGGACGTGGTGGGAGGCAGGGCAGGTGTGTGGAGGAGAGGCAGACCATTACAGAATCACTAGTCTAGTGGTCTTGGAGACAGACTGGATCCATCCAGTGGGTGGATGCAAGCATTGTGGGAGAGAGCCAGGTAGGTGTTCCTTTGGGTGACGTGGGTTTTTTTTTTCTGCCTTAAGACTGAGTCTAGTCTGTCTTCCCAACTCCGCACCGGGCATTGAGTTAAGTGTCAGTAGGTGCTGACGAGTTGAACTGAGCTTTCTGTCAAACCTGCCCCCAGAATGGCGACCACTACCCCTGCTTGGATGACTTGGAGGGCCTGGTGGCTGTGGGCCGGGACCTGCCTGTGGGACTAGAGGAGCTACGACAGCTAGAGCTGCAGGTACTGACAGCGCACTCCTGGAGGGAGAAGGCCTCCAAGACCTTCCTCAAGAAGAATTCTTGCTACACGCTGCTGGAGGTGAGGCCTGGAACCTTGACCCATAGCCTCGCCTGCACCTGGCATGGCTATTGAGAGACGGCTCTTATGAGAACATGGGTTTGGGGGGCACCAGGGAGGGGAGGAGAGGGTGTCGGAGGTAGGAGAAGCCCGGTCACTCCCCCTCTGTCTGCCTGTCTCAGGTGCTCTGCCCGTGTGCAGACGCCGGCTCAGACAGCACCAAGCGCAGCCGGTGGATGGAGAAGGAGCTGGGGTTGTACAAATCTGACACAGAGCTGCTGGGGCTGTCTGCGCAGGACCTCAGGGACCCAGGCTCTGTGGTAAGGAGCTTAGACGCAGACGGGAGAAGAGCCTGGCAGTGAGAGAGTGTCTGAGCCGGGTGACCATGGGCAGACCGCTTGCTCCCTGAGCTTCAGTCCTTCTGGTTTGGGAGTGGGGTGTTAAGGGGCCCTAGGGAGAAGGGGATGGGCTGCTCACCTACTCTTTCCCCCTCTCCTGGGCACGGCAGATCGTGGCCTTCAAGGAAGGGGAACAGAAGGAGAAGGAGGGTATTCTGCAGCTGCGTCGCACGAACTCAGCCAAGCCCAGCCCCCTGGCATCATCGTCCACGGCTGCCTCTGCAACTTCCATCTGTGTGTGTGGGCAGGTGCCGACCGGGGTGGGAGCTCTGCAGTGTGACCTGTGTCAGGACTGGTTCCATGGGCGGTGTGTGTCGGTGCCCCGCCTCCTCAGCTCCCCGAGGCCCAGTCCCACCTCATCCCCACTGCTGGCCTGGTGGGAATGGGACACCAAATTCCTGTGTCCACTGTGCATGCGCTCACGGCGCCCGCGCCTGGAGACCATCCTGGCACTATTGGTAGCCCTGCAGAGACTGCCTGTGCGGCTGCCTGAGGGCGAGGCCCTGCAGTGCCTCACTGAGAGGGCCATAAGCTGGCAAGGCCGTGCCAGACAGGCCCTGGCCTCGGAGGATGTGACTGCTCTGTTGGGAAGGCTGGCCGAGCTCCGCCAACGGCTACAGGCTGAACCCAGGCCCGAGGAGCCACCTACCTACCCTCCAGCCCCTGCCTCTGACCCCCTCAGAGAAGGCAGCGGCAAGGATATGCCTAAGGTGAGCTGCTTGGCTTGCTCCTGTCTTCACCTTCCGCTCTCCTACCCTCTGCTAGCCCTGTCCCTGGTCTCTAATTTCCGTCTCCTTTGGCCCTGCTTCCTTGTGTCATTCTGCATCCCCGGATCCCTGGACTCTGCCCATCCCTCCAGCAGGTGGAGGCTCCTTAGTTCCAGGTTTGGGAAAGAAGAGGCAGAGGTCCTTTGGCTTGGTTTCCCCTTAGTTCATCCTTGTTCTCCTTGGCAGGTCCAGGGCTTGCTGGAGAATGGAGACAGTGTGACCAGTCCTGAGAAGGTAGCCCCAGAGGAGGGCTCAGGTAAGAGAGGTAGGTAGGTCTGACGTGTGTGGTATGGGCAGGCTGCTGACTGTCACCAGAGTGACCTGTGTGGTCCCTAGAAGACCAAGGGTGGCCTCTAACCCAGCCTGTCCTCACAACCCCCCAGATCTGGAGCTGTTGTCCACACTGTTGCCGCAGTTGACTGGCCCTGTGTTGGAACTGCCTGAGGCAACCCGGGCGCCCCTGGAGGAGCTCATGATGGAGGGGGACCTGCTGGAGGTGACCCTGGATGAGAACCACAGCATCTGGCAGCTACTGCAGGCTGGGCAGCCTCCGGACCTGGAGCGGATCCACACACTTCTGGAGGTGAGGCAGGGGGTCGAGGGCAGGGCCGGGAAGTCAGGCCAAGCAGGCAGGGAGCCTTGACCTGACCACTGACCCTTGTCTCTGATAACAGCTGGAGAAGGCGGAGCGCCACGGCAGCCGGGCACGTGGCCGGGCCCTGGAAAGGCGGCGGCGGCGGAAGGTGGATCGGGGTGGGGAGGGCGATGACCCAGCCCGAGAGGAGCTAGAGCCAAAGAGGGTACGGAGCTCAGGGCCGGAAGCTGAGGAGGCCCAGGAGGAGGAGGAGCTAGAGGAGGAGAGTGGGGGTGAGGCCCCCCCTGCACCCCTCCCCACCGCTGGCAGCCCCAGCACCCAAGAGAACCAGAATGGCTTGGAATCGGCAGCACTAGGGGCCACCTCAGGCCCCTCGGCCCCTTTCTCTACTCTGACTTCCCGGCTGCACATGCCCTGCCCACAGCAGCCGCCTCAGCAACAGTTGTGACAGTGGCTGAGCCTAGCACAGACCCTAATGGAGACCTCCCCCACCCCACCCCAGGGCCTCAAGGATCCTCTTTCTGACCATCAAGCCTGCTTCTTGGGAGGTGGGCAGATGTGGGGGATGGCCGCCCCCCACCCACCCACCCACCCTCGGGTCCCTTGACTTTTATATTCTGACTCCAAGGTATTGTTCAGACCTCAGCTCCTGGGGGCCGGCCCCTGGAGTCCCCCTCCCTGGTAGCCTCTAACCAGCATTCCCAGACACCTGAGGCAGACAGACAGATGGGTGGGCAGGGAGGCAGCAGGGGCTGGGCCAGCACCATTCCAGAGACAAGGCCAGTGCATTATGCAAACTGGGGGACTCTCCTCTTCCTTCTCTCCCCAGTTCCGGCCCTGGCCAGGCCATGCTACACTAACCTCCCTCCCTCTCTCACTCTTTCGCCTCCCTCCCCCCTTTTTCTTCTTCCCTCCCCCTTCCCCCATTCCCTTGACTGTTCCACCCAGAAGGAGGAAACTTCACATAGCTGTGCTCACAGGTTTCTATTTTAGAGAATTTGGCTGGGAGCTAACCAGGGCTCTCTGTGATTGGAAGAAAGCTTTTGGTGCTTGTCCTCACAACCACCTTGGCCTGCCCACCCTGTCCTCCCGTCTCCTTTCCTCCTCCTGGGTTCATGTTGTAATAAAAGAAGATTGTTGGTGTGTAATTAATTTGTTGAAAAGCAAAAACAAAGCAAAACAAGAAACTTGGTTCCAACTGAAGCCTATTTTAATTTTATTTTATTATTTTCCTCTTGTTAGAAATAAAACCCTTAGCAACATTTTTTGGAAACATGTTTCTGAAGTGCATTTCTCTTCGAAGGGGCGACTCGGGCCTCCCTCACCTGTCAGTGGAGCAGCTGTAGTGTTGGCAGGGGCTCTGGGTCTGGAACTGCTCCACTAGCTTCTCCTTAACCCTGGGCACAACCTGCAGGTCCTCCTCCCACCACTCTGCGCCTGAGCCAGTCCCACCCCTGTCCCTAACAGGCTTCTGGCCCTGCTCACTGAAGCCCCTGCACAACAACCTCCCCCAACTTCATGCCCTCCTTTCTAGCCTTAGGCTCCCGGAGGGGTTTGCATCCCATGACATTGTGTTCATGTGGACAAGTCCATGGTTGGAAGGGTGTTCTCCAAAGTATAGATCTGAGCATGTCACTGCCACCTCCAGCCACCCTCGATGCTTCGTTGCTTAAGGTCAAGGTGAAGTGTGTGATCTCATACTTTCTGGAATGCTTTCCTGCCTAACTCATGCCACATACAGGGACCCTGCCCTGGTTTTCCTCCACTGATCTTTCTGCCCCCGATGTATGGGAGACTAAAGCTCAGACTGCAGTCATTTGCAAGCAGCCCTTGAGGTTGCTTTAAACTGCTTTAAATTGAAATAAAATTCACCCACTTGAAGTGGTTTTCAGCGTGTTCAGAGTTGTGCAACCATCACTGCAAAGCTTGTTTTAGGACATTTTCGTCACACCTTAGCCTTTGCCACCACCACCCTTGAGCCCTGATTCGCCTGTTCTGGGCTTCCTCTGTACATGGAGTCATCCGTGTGTCATCCTTCTTTGACTTAGTTGATGTTCAAGCCCATTAGTGCTCCTGTAGCAGTTGGACAGCTGTTCTCCCTTCTGGGCCCCAGGTTTGAGACAAGGGAGCTGAGCTGGCCCTGGTGCTGTCGGCAGGGATTGTTTGCTGCCTGTTTTTGTGGGTGGTTGCGTGCCTGTGTTTTTTCCCGCAAGAAGACTACCCAGCTTGCTTCAGAGTTATAAAGGGGCCTGTGACCCTCCAAAGGTTAAGATTCAGCCTTTGTGATCCTGAATGTAATGTGTTTGGAACCTGCCCCGGGTGCAAAGACAGGAGAGAGCAAGAGCATGTGAGTCCTGGTGCGCCAGCCGGCTTCCCATCATGCTGTGCTCCCTGGAGCTTTCCCTCCTCTTGGGCCTGCAGGGAGCATTTTAAGGCTGACGGCCAGGCCCTGACCCCTAGCTCGAGAGCTCTGCACACTACCGCTGTATCTGCCCTTCCTCAACTGAATGTCCAGCGGGTTAGTTTTGCTTCAGTTTTCCCCCCTCCAAAAATTTGCAGTTGCTAGGAACCTTGTGGTAAAAGAGCCCACCCTCTTAGACCACAGATTGGCAGGAGAGCCAGACTCATTCCTACCTCTTCCAGGTGGGGCGCTGAACTGGCTGGACACACAAGGACAGTCCAGGGCCAGTGGCCTACTCTGTCCTGGGCCCAATTTGCCCACAAGCCCTAGTCTGGAGGCAAAAGCTGGCTGTTGCCCACCTAATCAACTGATCTTGATAAAAGGGTGGAGGGAGATGACAGGAGAGGAAGGGGCTAGACATGAGCACTTCACTGCCACTCCCTGTGCCAAGGCAGTCGGCCACCAGAAGCTGCTGGGTGAGGAAGAGACAGTGCCTACGAGCTGCTCGCAGGCTGGAGAACTCGGCACAGGACAGTCCTGCGGGTGCAGGCCCTTCCCCCACCAGCTTTCACCCACCATTCCCATCGTGGCACCTCCCACCCATCCCTCTCTCACACTCTGCCCCCAGTCACAGTGAGTATGTGTCTCAGGAGCTCTTCTGGAGGGGCTGTAGCTGCCATCCTGCAAGACCCAGATCCAATTGAACTTGCAGAAAACTTGCGTTCTGCATCTGTGCCCCTTTCCTAAGCACTCCTTTACAGAGGGGAGAGTGCCGAGCTCCGGGGAGCCCCAGGTGAATGAGGGGTGGGGAGGAGGCCAGGGGCGTCTTCCTGACTGGTTTTCTACGATAGAGGCACTGCCTTGCTGCCATGTCCCTCAGAATGGCTCCTGAGTCTGCAAGTGACAAGAGACTGGGAAGAGATGTCGCTGCTACTGATGACTTTCCCTAAACTTCTCCCAGACTCCACTGACTCCTTCCTTCCCTGCTTTAGTGCCTTCACTGGGCCTCATGTGATGTCTGAAACACTCCAGGATTGATGGGTCTGTCCCTTCCCATCCCTGGGTGGGGGTGGGGGGTGAGGGGAAGGCTTGAGTCCCCTGTCTTGACTTGCAGACCAGAGGACGCAAGAGCCCCACACTGTGCACGTGAACTCTGCACTACATGAAGTTCATTGGTGAGACTGGCTTTGTGGCACAGTGGACTAGGCCACCACTTGGGACCCCAGCATCACAGATCAGTGCAGCAGTCTGAGTTCCAGCTACTGTGCTCCTGATCCAGCTCCCCACCAATGTGCCTGGGAAAGCAGCAGAAGGTAGTCCAAGTATTCGGGCTCCTGCCTCCTGCGTGGGAGACCCAGTTGGAGTTCCTGGCTCCTGGCTTTGACCTGGCCCAATGCCAGCCATTGCAGCCATTTGGGGAGTAAACCAGTGGATGAAAGACATTCTCTCAACTGTGCCTTTCAAGTAAATATTTCTCGAAAAATTCATCGGTACAGTCCATGTTGCTGAGGTTGTGCAATATCTCCTTCCTCGTCTGTGTTTGTAATGTATTGCTGCATAACAAATCGCTTAGAGTTTAGTGGCCTAAAACATCTAGACCAGTTCCTGTGAGTTAGGATTCTGGGTGGACTTCAATTTCAGGGTCTCCCTTAGGCTGCCATCGAGGTGCAGCTGGAGCATAGTCACCTCAAGGCTCAGTTGGGGAAGGACCTGCTTCCAAGCTTGCTCACACAGCTATGGGCAGGATTCAGTTCCTGGCAAGGTGTTGGCCTAAGGACTTCTGTTTATTGCTGGCAGTTGGCCAGGGGTCACTCTCAGATCCCTTGCCCGTAGACCTTTCCAAAGGGCAGCTCACGACACGGCGGCTTGCTTCATCAGCGCAATCAAGTGAAGTGAGTCAGGCAGAGAGAATGAGGCCGAGTGCCCACACTGCACGAGAGCAACCACACGGTCTTTAGCCCGATCTTGGAAGTGACAGCCCATCACTTTTGCAATCCATTGGAAGTAAGTCACTAGGTTCGGGCCACACTCAAGGGGCGGGGACTGCACAAGGGTGTGACTGCCAGTGGGCGGGAACCATTGAGGGCCATCTTGGAGACAGACTACTTTAGCTGGTCCTCTGCTCCCTGATCTCATGTCCACATCTCATGCAAAATACATTCACTCCATTTCAAGGTCTCTAAAAGTCTCATTTCAACTGCAGCGTCTCCTCAAAGTCCAGAGTATCATCTAAATCAGGTCCAGGTGGGAATGAGGCTCCTTACATGTATTCCTTAAGGACAGCTCCTTAAATGCTTTTTTTCCCCATTTGTAGATCTGTGCAACTTACAAGGCAAGTTGCCTGTCCCCAACACACCCAGTATACAATAGTGGAACAGACAGGGCAGCTGCTCAGTTCAGATGAGAGGCACAAAGAATGGCTACGGGTCTCAAACAATTCTGAAGCCCAGCTGGGCAAATGAAAGTTCCTTGATCTGCTTTTGAGGCCTGGGAATAATGTTCCATGGTTTGTGGCTCCGCCCTCTGGCCTCTTCCACTCTGTGCCTTCCTTCCTTTCCCAAGGGAGACAGGAGATGTTTGCAGCTAGGCAGTTTTGCCAGTTTGCTTCATGCCAGAAGTTTAGGGGTGCAATAGCTTCGCTTCATTTTTTTTCTTTTTTATTAGAGCTGCAGAGAGAAAGGGAGAGACAGAGAGGAAATCTTCCATCTATCCACTGGGTCACTCTCCCAGGTGGCTACAATGGCCAAGGCTGGTCTAGGCCAAAGCCAGAAGCCCAGGAACTCCATCCAAGTCTCCCAAATGGATGACAGGGACCTAGTGACTTGGGCCATCTTCTGCTGCCCTCCTGGGTTCATTAGGAAGCTGGATAAGAAACGGAGCAGCCAGGACTTGAACCAACAATCTGATATGTGATGCTGGCATTGTAGGCAGCAGCTTAACCTGCTGCACTACACCACTGGCCCCCATCTTTTCATTTTTTACTGTTTCTGTAACAAGCTGCCTCCAAAAAATAGTTCCCTAGAGGGGCTTGGTGTTTGTCTTCTGTTGGCAGGCTGGGTTCTCAGCAATGACTATCACAAGGCTGGTCTTGATAGCAATCCATATTGTGGAGCTTGTGCCTGCTACCACGAGCATTTTGTTCAGGAGTCCATTGAAAAAGATGTGACAAAGTAAGTTGAAATTAGCTGACGTCCACAGAACGGGACATTTTGTCTACCTCTCTGGGCTCCTCTTCCACCGTGGATTCTCTCTGGTGCTTGTTTGTGTGGGACATGTATGTGTTCCTACCCTGTGCCCATTCATCCGTATTCGTCTCCCTTGGCCCTCCTTAGCAATAATATTTCTTTCTTTCTTTCTTTTTTTTTTTTTTTTTTTTTTTGGCAGGCAGAGTTAGACAGTGAGAGAGAGAGAGAGAAAGAGAGAGACAGAGAAAAAGGTCTTCCTTCTGTTGGTTCACCCCCCAAATGGCCACTACAGTCGGTGTGCTGTGCCAATCCGAAACCAGGAGCCAGGTACTCCTGGCTCCTGGCTCCGGATCTGGTGGTTTCGGCCACTTGGAGAGTGAAACAGTGGAAGGAAAATTCTCCCTCCCCCCCCGCCTCTCTGTAACTCTGCCTTTCAAATAAATGAATGAATGAATGAATGAATCTTTAAAAATAAATGTCAATAATCAGCTTGAGAGATAATCTGATCATTATTTTTAAAAAAGAAAGCAACGTCATGTGTGATCTGATCCCATTCTGCCTGGTGGACCATAGAGACAGTCTGGGTTACCAAGGAGTCACATTAACTCCAAAGCAATATCCAGTGTATTCCAAAAGCTGTGACTCTGCCTGTCCCCAGAGCACAACTGCCCGGGCTGCAGGTCCCTGTGGGGAAAGCAGGGTAGGAGCGACCCAGCACACGCACTCGTGAGAAATGTAACAAGGTTCTTCCTCAAACAGGCTCTCCCCTTATTTCGATGGCTTCTAGTCCATGATCTGAGGGAGAGGCTGGGACTCTACGCTTATCACACTATAAGATTTTTATTTTTCCTTTCTTTCTTTCTTTCCCTCCTTTTTTTTTTTTTTTTTTTTTTTTTTTTTTTGCCATATAACAAGTAGGACTTTCTGGAAATGATGCTTCCTTAGCACTTGCGGATCTGCACACGTCACACCAGCTGAATGACTTGCTGTGGCTCTGATGTCCATTAGAGGAGCCGGACCCAGGAGCCAGCATTCTGATGCAGTGTGTTCAGCCACTGCCTGAGATGTCAGTGTCCCATATCCAAATCCATATCAAGTCCCAACCGCTCTGCTTCTGATCCAGCCTAGTCTGTCTGCCACTGCTTTCACTGGCATATTACCTGGCAGCTGGACAGGAAGCAGAGCAGCTGGGATCATATGGGATACCCACGTGGCAGGCAGCAGCTTAACCAGCTGCACCACAACCCCACTCCCAAGATTTGTACACTCAAATTATAAAGCATTGCTGAAAGAATTTAAGGGAGACCTAAAGAAATGGAAAGGCATCCCACATCTGTGGATTGGAAAATTTAGTATTATTAAGATATTAGTAGTAGCCAGAACAATCAACAGATTCAATGCAGTGCCTGTGGAAATTTGAACAGCCTTTTGGCAGAGATGGAAAACTGGTCCTCAAATTCACATAGCATTTCAAGGGACTGTGAGTAGCCTAGACAATCTGGAAAACGAACAACAAAATCACATGGACAATTGATTTTCGCCAAGAGTGCCAGGTCCTTTTGATAGAGGAGAGAATAGTATCTTCAATAGATAGTGTTGGGACAACTGGATTTTCACATGCAAAAGACTGAAGTTGGATCCCTACCTCATACCAGATGCCATCAACTCAAAACGGGTGAATCACCTAAATTGAAAAACTAAAATTTAGGGTTTTATCTTCATGACCTTTGACTTTGCATAAATTCCTAAATATGACATCAAAAGGATGTCAAAAAAATTGGACTTCATCAAAATTAAATTTTTTGTGTGCAGCAAATGACATTATCAAGAAAGGGAAAAGATAATGGACAGACTAAGAGAACATATTTACAAATCATAGATCTTATAAGGATTTACTATCCAGAATATGCAAGTCAACAATAAAACAATTTTTTAAAAGACATTTCCTTATATAATCACAATATCCTTAGTACACTCAACAACTGACAATCATTCCTTAATACAATCATATTCAAACAAATGCCACCATATTAAATTTTCCCAAAATTAACCAACAAGTATCTTTTAATAGTTTGAATGTTTGATTTAGGATCCAAATACCGACTTTTTCTGTAACCATGTACTCACTTCTCCTTAAAATTTCACCATCTAAGTATGAATTCTTGCCTATATAGTTTTAATTTTGCCTGTTTTTTTTTTTTTAAATTTATTTATTTATTTATTTTTGTCTGAAAAGTAGAAAGAAAGAATGCGAGAGCACCAGCTCTTCCCTCTGCTGGTTCATTCCACAAATGCCTACAATATCCAGGGCTGAGTCATGTCAAAGCCTGGATCCTGGAACTCCATCCATGTCTCCCACATGAGTGGCAAGGACCCAAGTACTCGAGCTGTCACTTGCTGCCTCCTCGGGTGTGCATTAGCAGGAAGCTGGAATTGGGTGGGATTGAGACTTGAAACCAGGCACTCTGACATGGGATGGCAGCATCCCAAGCAGCATCTTAACTGCTGGGGCAAACACCCACCCCTCGATTGGTTCTTAACATCCCATAAATGGAGTCATAGGGTATGTATTCTCTGGTGCCTGTTCATTCAGCATTTTCATACTATTTTATTGAACCTACTCTAATTTGCTTACCAACCCGACTTCTGAAACAGGTAGAGGTTGTTTCTGATTTTTGTCTACATGGCCAATGCTGCAAGAACATTTTTGTGCATGTCTGTGGGTAAGCATTCCTTTCTGTAAGGTATTTGCCAGGAAACAGAATTGTTGGGGGCAAAAGCGTAGTCACATCTTCAGCTTTTCTATTGATGTTTAGCTTTGTGGAAGGAGTGTTCCTGATGGCTATTCTGCCCAGCAGAGGAGGAGAGGCATGGTTATTCCTCGTCTTTCCCTATCCTCAGCACTGTTCATTCCAAATTTTGCCGGTCTGAGGACTGTGAAATGGTATTGCTCGTGGTTTATATTGGTATTTTCCTGATAACAAATGAAGCTGAGCACCTTTGCATATTCTCACTGGCTGCTCACGTCCTCTCTTAGGAAAAATGCCTGCTGAATTGTTTCCCATATTTTTCAACTGATTTTTTAACATATATTATATACATATATATATATATCTTTTGCTAAATTATAGGACTTGATTTTGTCATCTGCAAATGAAATCTTTTATGGCTTTAAGTGAAGCAGATATAAGATCATCTTCCCTTTGCTGTGGGTTTGTCTTTGCACTGTGTATGGTGTCACTGGGAGAAAAGAAGTTACTGTTTTTGGGTGCAATTTTATTAGTCTTTTCCTTTCATGGTGCATACTTTTGGCATCTTGCTTAAGAAATATTTTACCACTCCAATGTCAAGAATATTCTCATGTTATTTTTTGTTTGTTTTTCACATTTAGCTGTATGGTCTACTTGAGAATTATTATTATTTTTTTTTAATGTATGATGTGAGGTTAAGATTTGATTTAGTTTCAGTTTTAGTTTTTTTTTTTTTTTATCCTGGACACCCAATTGTCTGAGCTCCATTTACCAGAAATACTGCCCTGCTACAACTGTTGCACAGGGCTAACATTTTGTTAAATCAAGTGTGCATACATGCATGGCTCTTTCTCAAAGCTGTTCGTTCAACTGGGCTATTTTTTCCAGCCTTGTTCTGATACCACAGATGCATAACAACTTCAGATAGAGTGAGTTCTCCCATATAGTTCTTCTTCAAGAGTTATGGCTGATCTATAATTTTTGAGAGGGTGTACGAGAGGATGTGGGACGGAGAGGAGGAGGGAGAGGAGGGAGGGAGGGAAGGGGGGAGAGAGAGAGAGAGAGAGAGAGAGAGAGAGAGAGAGAGTGTCTTCCATCTGCTGTTCACTCCTCAAATGACCACAACAGCCAGGACTGGGCCAGGTTGAAGCCAGGAGGTCCTTTGAGGCCTCACACGTGGGCGCAGGGGCCCAAGGACTTGGGGCATCTTCTGCTGCTTTCCCAGGCACATCAGCAGGGGGTGGGATCAGAAGTGGAGCAGTGGGGACTCAAATTGGTGCTGCAGAAGGTGGCTAAACCGACTATGCCACAGCGCCGGCCACTCAGCTACATATTTTTCACAGCTACTATTTTCATTTTTCTGTGCCTAAGGGAAGACCCCAGGAAGAAGGTGGTCGTGAGCTGCCTGGAGAGATAGTAGGGCTTTGGCAGGTTCGAAGATGCCAGCCAGGCCTCATTGTCTGGTGAAAACTAACCTCTCCGGGCCCCCTGAAGGGCAGCATCCGCTGTTTGGTACCTGCTATCAGGATGGTGGGTAAACAGCTTGGCCTTTTCCCTGAGACCAAGGCTTAAGGTCAGGCTGGGGACCAGCACCTAGTGCATCCATCTCTTTATGCCTTCCCTAACCACACACCTCAGCATCTCCCACTGGGCCTGTCCTGCTGTGCGCCCTCTCTGTCCCTCGCTCAATCTATAGCTTGGTCTGTGACGTCACCAATATGACCCCTCCACACAATCAGCCATTGCTGAGGCCCAGGGGGGGCGGAAGAAGGCCCAGGAGGAGCGGGCACATTAAGGTCTCAGCGGCAACATGGCCCTGGCTGTGCCGCTGGCTTTCATCTCAGTGGGGCGTGCGGGGGCCGAGAAAGGCACAGGAAGAGGACTTGGTGAAAGCATGTATTCTTTCGTATTTATTTTATGGACTTGTGACGCATAAGAAAGCACACCGTCCTAGGGAAGATAGCACCTCTTTCATTTTTATGACTGTCTAAACAAACTGTTTTCCATCCTTAATGACAAACTTGAGTGCCTCCTGGGGACACACATTTTGTGTTACTTTTTTGTGCTGGAAATGGCCACGCACAACTCCTGACCAAGACTCTTTACCGACAATCTTTTCAGATTCTTGATCATTGCTATTAATGAGAAATATGTTTTGTTCAAGTAGGTGGTGGTAAATGGAAAAGAATATATAGTTTTTTTCTCCCCTCCATTAGCCAGAATTTTCATGTCATTCTTGGAATAAGTTGAACCCATTTTTTAAAACATGCAGTTATTTTTTTGAAAGGCCAAGTGAATCACCTGCTGCCTTCCCCAGGTGTGCATTAGCAGAGAGCTGGAACCCAGCAGAGTTGGGGCTCAAACCCAAGCACTTTGATTTGGAATGAAGGCTTCTTAAGTGGTGTCTGAACCGCTGCATTAAATACTCGGATCATGCTTTCCTGTTGGCCAAAAGTTACTGTGGAACCCTCGCCACTAAATTAGATAACCTGTACACAGTGGAGGACAGATGCTTCTCAACTTAAGGATTTTTGGAAGCTTGAAAATATCATGAAGTCAAAGTTGCATTTAGTACACCTCACTTCCTGACTATCCTAGCTCAGCACACATAGCAGCCCAGAGTATCAGTTGTTAACCCTGGTGATGGCGTAGATGACTGGGATCGGCCATTTGCTGCCAATGCCTGGCATTCCGAGGGGGTTGCACCCTCACCTATCACTTGCCTGGGAGTATCTGACCTGGCTAAGGCCACTGCTCAGAGACCAATGTGCCAGCAGCAGAGAGCAGCACTGTGTCCCCAATAATGACACCATGGCACGGGACGGTCAGCCAGCTAACTTGTGGCCTGTCAATTCCTTTGGACTTCTCCCATCACAGAAGGAGCACCCTTTTGTTATTATTCAAATGGACACTACGGATACAGGTTTCCAGTTTCTGCTAAAACTACCACCCATGAGTTTACAGAATGTCTTATCCCACTGCCATGGTAGTCCACAGAGCATTGCTTCTCACTAAGTACCCACTTCACAGCCAATCAAGTAACAGCGACGGCTACGTGCCCATGGCATTCAGCAGTGTTTTTTTTTTTTTTAAGATTTCATTTATTTATTTGAGAGCTAGAGTTACAGTGAGAGGGAGAGACAGAGAGAGAGAGGTCCGGTCACTGGTTCACTCCCCAAACAGCGGTGACGGCCAGAGCTGGGGCGATCCAAAGCCAGGAGCTTCCTGCAGGTCTTCCATGTAGGTACAGGGGCCCAAGGACTTGGGCCATCTTCTACTGCTTTCCCAGGCCCTAGCAGAGAGCTGGATCGGAAGTGGAGCAGCCAGGTTTTGAACCGGTGCCCATAAGGGATGCTGGCGCCTCAGGCAGAGGATTAACCTACTGCGCCACGGTGCCCGTCCCTGCATTCACCAGTCTTACAGTGTTCCTTACCATCCTGGCTTCACAGAGAACAATTGAAGGGCTTTTTCAAGACTTCGAGCACCAACTAACATGCAATACCTTGTGGGGCTGGGGCAAGGTTCACCAGAAGGTTGTTTATGCTCTGAATCACATTCCAATATATGATGCCATTTCTCCTGCAGCTAGATTTACAGTTCTGGGAATCAAGCACTGCTCACTATTATCCCTAGTGACCCACTAGTGAATTCTTTTTCTCAAAGATTTATTTTATTGGGGGCCGGTGCTGTGGCGCAGTAGGTTAATCCTCTGCCTGAGGCGCCAGCATCCCATATGGGCACTGGTTCTGGTCCCAGCTGCTCCTCTTCCGATCCAGCTCTCTGCTATGGCCTGGGAAAGCAGCAGAAGATGGCCCAAGTCCTTGGGCCCCTGCACTCATATGGGAGACCCGGAGGAAGCTCCTGACTCCTGGCCTCGGATCAGCTAGGAGTCAGGCCATCTGGGGAGTGAACCAGCTGCCATTAGCAGCCATCTGGGGAGTGATCCAGTGGATGGAAGACCTCTCTCTCTGTCTCTCCCTCTCACTGTCTGTAACTCTACATCTCAAATAAATAAATAAAATCTTTTTAAAAAAGATTTATTTATTTGAAAGAGCTGCAGAGACAGGGAGAGAGAGAATGAGAGAGAGAGCAAGAGCGAGAGAGAGAGAGAGAGAGCCCCTCCACTGGCTGGTCCACTCCCCAAATGGCTGCAATGGCTGGAGCTGGACTCATCCGAAGCCAGGAGCCAGGAGCCTCCTCCGGGTTTCCCACATGGGTGCAGGGGCCCAAGCACTTTCCTGCTTTCCCAGGCGCATTAGCAGAGAGCTGGTTTGGAAGCGGAGCAGCCGGGACTCAAACCGGCGCCCACATGGGATGCTGGCACTGCAGGTTGGGGGCCTTAACCAGCTGCACCACGGCACTGCCACCACCCCTGCCCCCCACTAGTAAAATATATGCTTCCTTATGTTCTGCTGATCTAGAGGCTTCAGTTCCAAAGCGAAGAATGCTTCCACCAGGAGTCACAACAGTGATTCCCCTGAACTGGCAGTTAAGAGTAACTCTGCCCCCTGGCTGCTGTCAGCTTCTCATGCCTCTGAATCAAAATGCAAAGACAGGAGTTACAGCGTGGGCTGGGGTGACATTCTCACTCACTGCGGGAAACTGCAGCAATACTCCACAATGGATGTAAGAAAAAGAGTATTCTCGGCCGGCGCCGTGGCTCAATTGGCTAATCCTCCACCTAGCGGCGCCAGCACACTGGGTTCTAGTCCTGGTCGGGGCGCCGGATTCTGTCCCAGTTGCCCCTCTTCCAGGCCAGCTCTCTGCTGTGGCCCGGGAGTGCAGTGGAGGATGGCCCAAGTCCTTGGGCCCTGCACCCCATGGGAGACCAGGAGAAGCACCTGGCTCCTGGCTTTGGAAAAGCGCAGTGCGCCAGCCGTGGCGGCCATTGGAGGATGAACCAATGGCAAAGGAAGACCTTTCTCTCTGTCTCTCTCTCTCTGCCTGTCAAAAAAAAAAAAAAAAAAAAAGAGAGAGAGAAAGAAAAAGAGTATTCTTGAATACAGGAGATCCCTTAGGGCATCTTTCAGTATTACCACTCTGTGATGAAGGCCAATGGAAAACTCTACCAACCCAACCCAGATAGGAATACTAATAGCCCAGACCCTTCAGGAATGAAGGCTTTGGGTGCCCCTCTAGACAAAGTACTGCAATCAGCTGAGGTGCCTGCTGAAGGCAAAGGCAACACAGGAGGCTAGAAGGAGATAATTATAAATGCCTGCTATGTCCACTTGACCAGTTACGGAAACAAGGGTTGTAATTGTTGAGAGTGTTTCCTCCTTATTTTGTCAGAAATGTGTGTGTAAAATATCTTTGTGTTCTTCCCCCTCTTGTCAGATAATATGAGATGTATTGACTTTATATCACAGTACTTACATATTGTTAACTTCATATCACAGTACTGAAGTTAAGGAATATCTTTAATTTAATTTAATTTAATTTATTTGAAAAGAGACCAGGATGGAGTTCCTGGCTCCTAGCCCAGCTCTACCTGTTATGCCATTTGTGTCTGTGGAGTGAACCAACTGATGGAAGGTTGATCTCTCTCTTTCCTCTCTCTCTCTCTCTCCTTCTCTCTCTGTGGCTCTTTCAAATACATAAATCAAACTTTTTTAAAAGGAGAGAAGAGAGCATTAATGAAAGACCTTACCTTCTTTGGTGGGGGGGAAGGGGTTGGTGCACTTTCAGATGTATATAGGAGAGCTGTATGTTGGGTGGAATTATAGTCTTCATTTGGAGAAGGCCATGTTCCACTACCTTCCCAGGCCATTAGCAGAGAGCTGCATCGGAAGTGGAGCAGCCGGGACTCGAACTGGCATCCATATGGGAAGCTGGCACTGAAGGCAGTGGCCTTATCCACTAAGCCACAGTGCCGGCCCCCAAAACTATTTATTTATTTGAAAGCTAGAGTGACAGAGAGGGATAGATCTTCCATCTAGCGGCTCACTCCCTAAGTAGCTGCAATGCCTGGAGTCGGGACTGGGCCAGGCTGGAGCCAGGAGGCTGGAACTCTATCCAAGTCTCTCACATGGGTGGCAGGGACCCAGTACCTGGGCCATCTTCTGTCGCCTCCCCAGGTGCATTAGCAGGGAGCTGGACTGGAAGCAGAGCGGAGCCGGTGATCTGATACAGGATACTGGAGTCACCGTATGCTCACTGCACCGTATGCTCATGTTGGACACCTTCCTTGGGTCTTCACCTGGCATCAGCTCTTCCTGGGTGTTCAGCCTGTGGGCCTTTGGACTGGAAACTACACCATTAGTTATCGTTTTCTCTCTCTCTCTCTCTCTCTCTCTCTCTCTCTACTTGCATATATATTTATATAATACTTTCTATCAATTCTGTTTCTCTGGAGAACTGTGGCTAACAGATTTGAAAATAAATATTTGTATAAATTAGGTAGGCTCATATGTTAGGTTCTCAAAAATTATTTTTGAATATTGGAATGCATTAAGAGTGCCTTAAGATGAATTGCACTGAAATTTTTTTAAAAAACCTATATGTAGTCAATGAAATAATAATTTTTGGTCAATTTGATAATAACAACAAATTTAAAAATTCATAAACTAAATATGACACATAGTTTGAATGCCAGTTTTCTTTTTGAAGCTATAAGGCCCTATAATCAAACCACTCAAATGAATCAATTTAATTAAATAATTCCACTGCTTTTTTTAAATTTTTTTTCCAAAACAAAATAAATCAGAATTTATTTCCCTGAAGAATCAGCATTTGGGGTTGGTGTTGTGGGGTAGCAGGTAAAGTTGCCGCCTGCAGTGCCAAGAATCCCATATTGGCACCAGTTTATGTCCCGGCTGCTCCACTTCCAATCCAGCTCTCTGCTATGGCCTGGGAAAGCAGTAGAAGATGGTCCAAGTCCTTGGGCCCTGCACCCGCATGGGAAGACCCGGAAGAAGCCCCTGGCTCCTGCCTTCGGAATGGCACAGCTCCGGCCATTGCGGCCAGTTGGGGAGTGAACCAGCAGATGGAAGACCTCTCTCTTTCACTCTCTGCCTCTGCCTCTCCTTCTCTCTCTGTGTGTAACTCTTTCAAATAAATACATAGATCTTTTAAAAAAAAAGAATCAGCATTTGGCTCACTGTTAATATATAAATCTAAAAATACAGAGAGAGGGAGAGACAGAGAAATTGGGGAGGGAGAGTGACATAGAGAAGGAAGGAGGGACAAAAAGAGAAAGAAAAAAAGGGTGAAAGAGAAAACGAGGGAAGAAGCAGAGAAAGAACAACAAGGCAACAACCGACAAAATAAAATCCATCTCATTCCTGTTAGAGCACCTAATAGATGATGATGATTCTGTTGAGCAAGATATAACTCCCCCCCCCAAAAAAAAGTTGTAGATGTGAGAGATATTTACTAAACATGTATGATTATTTTAAACATTACAATTGTTGATAACCCCCACTGCTGGAACCGACCTGCAGCACGGTAAGGTACCTGGACACTCAGACTGGGAAGGTCGTTTGATGAGGGAAGGCTTGTAATTTTGCCCCTAGAACCTTTTAATTGGGAGGGCTATACATTCTAGTTTGTGCCTTTTCCGTTTGTGTTTCCCGGGGATTTCTCATTGTCAAAGTCAGAGTCACAGAGAGGCTGCCCTGGTCACCACTGCCCCAGGCTACACAGGAGGGTTTGTCATCATCACATTCCTAACATCACTATTATCCTACTTTCTAATTGTGTCTGTCTGAGAAAAAAAAGTGATATCTCACTTCTATTTGAATTCCTCAGATTTCCCATGATTCTGAACACCCCATCATATGCTGTTGGCTTTTCAGATTTCTTCCCCTTCATATTGCCTGTTCTATACTTTGCCCAGTTTTCTATCAGTGCCACTGTTCTTTTAAAGATTTATTTATTTATTTATTTGCATCATTGCAGCTATTTGGGGAATGAACCAGAGGATGAAAGATTTCTCTCTCTGTCTCTCCTTCTCTCTCTGTGACTGCCTTTTTTATTTTTATTTTTGACAGGCAGAGTGGACAGTGAGAGAGAGAGACAGACAGAAAGGTCTTCCTTTGCCGTTGGTTCACCCCTCAATGGCCGCCATGGGCAGCACGCTGTGGCCGGCGCATCGTGCTGATCCGAAGCCAAGAGCCAGGTGCTTATCCTGGTCTCCAATGCGGGTGCAGGGCCCAAGCACTTGGGCCATCCTCCACTGCACTCCCGGGCCACAGCAGAGAGCTGGCCTGGAAGAGGGGCAACCGGGACAGAATCTGGCGCCCTGACCAGGACTAGAACCCGATGTGCCGGTGCCGCAGGTGGATGATTAGCCTAGTGAGCCGCGGCACTGGCTGACTGCCCTTCAAATAAACAGATCTCTAAAAACAATTTTGGGGGCTTTTTATTTTAAAATATTTCAAATAATACAGAAAAGTATAAAGAGTTCAATATGCACAGATAGGTTTCACAATTTTAAGCATTTTAATAAAAATATGTATTTATTTGAAAGGGAAGGAGAGAGAGGGAGAAACACCCATCCAAGGGCTCAGTCAAATGCCTGCAATAGCCAGGGCTGGGCGTGGTCAGAGCTGGGAGCCAGGAACTGAATCCAGATCTCCCTCATGGATGACAAAGACCTAAGTACTTGAATCATCACTGCTGCCTCTTACGGTACACGTTAGCAGGAAGCTGGACTCGGAAGTAGAGCTGGGGCTCAGACCCCGGGACTCCAGTATGGGATACTGGCATCTGAACTGATACATCAAATGCCTGCCCCTTCTGCTTGGTATGAAAGTGGGCATTGGAGGCAGAAGAGGGCAACATGTACTGTGCAATTTTGATTTTAATGTGAATGGCTGGGGTTAGGGTTAGGGCTAGGGGTTAGGGGGGTAGTCTGCCCTCCCTTGTTAAAAGTCAGCTCTCCCCAAGTTGATTGGGATGTCTACAAGAGCCCAATCCAGAAATTCATTGGCTGCTGTGGGTCAGACAGGGTGAAGCAGCTGGCATGGGGAGGTTCAATTATACTCCATCTGGCCTGCAGCATATTCCTGTGTTGAGTCTGCAAGGCACTTGCCTGCCTACTATTTTAGTAGACATACAAGACCGGACAAGATATATACTTCATTGGAGCATCTCATTGTAGCATAAGAGCAAAAGGACTTGATCTCAACTAACGTGGCAGCAAACAACGGATGTGATGAAGTAAACTGAGCACGGGAGACAAGCAGAATAGGCGACCTCTGTGTTGAGGGGGAAATGTCCACTGCTCATCAACGGAGACAGGGACGCTAGGACTGGGGAAGAAAATGGAGGCTGAGTGTGGTCAGGAGTGATCTCAGTAGACTCAGTGTAACCTCTATGATTCTTTTCTTTTTAAAGATTTATTTATTTATTTGCAAGTCAGAGTTACACAGAGAGAGGAGAGGCACAGAGAGAGAGAGAGAGAGAGAGAGGTCTTACATCTGCTGGTTCACCCCCTAATTGGCCGCAATGGCCGGAGCTGCGCCAATCTGAAGCCGGGAGCCAGAAGCTTCTGCCGGGTCTCCCACACGCGTGCAGGGGCCCACGGACTTGGGCCATCCTCTGCTGCCTTCCAGACACATAGGAGGGAGCTGGATAGGAAGTGGAGCAGCCAGGACTTGAACAAGCACCCATACGGGATGCCAGCATCACAGGTGGCAGCTTGGCTCAGTGCGTCAGAGTGCTGGCCTGGGGACTGCGCTTCTGAGGTACAAGGGTTTGGTCTTTGCTTTTGTGGGGACACAAGTTCAGGTTCCTGTTTTCCCCACTGGTTTTAAGTTTTATTATGAGATGGGCTGATGAGTTGCAGGCTGCATTTGGAATCCTTTAAGAACAGGGGATGACTGGCCGGCGCCGTGGATCACTAGGCTAATCCTCTGCCTGCGGGGCCGGCACACCGGGTTCTAGTCCCGGTCGGGGTGCCGGATTCTGTCCTGGTTGCCCCCCTTCCAGGCCAGCTCTCTGCTGTGGTCCGGGAGTGCAGTGGAGGATGGCCCAAGTGCTTGGGCTCTGCACCTGCATGGGAGACCATGAGGAAGCACCTGGCTCCCGGCTTCGGATCAGCGCAGTGCGCAAGTGCGCCGGCCACAGCGGCCATTGGAGGGTGAACCAACGGCAAAGGAAGACCTTTCTCTCTGTCTCTCTCTCTCTCACTGTCCACTCTGCCTGTCAAAAAAAAAAAAAAAAGAAGAAGAAGAACAGGGGATGGCAAGCTACAGAATCTGAAAAAAAAAAAGAAAGAAACACACACTCAGAGGGGACTTCAAAATCCTCCACCTTGGAGAACTTTCTGTAGCAACCATTGACTGAATTATAATCATTTTTTTTACTTCTTTTAAGTATTAAAATAACACATTTTATTTTAAAATGTTAAAAAGCATGATTCTTTCAGGAAAAACCATTGCCGCCAAACCAAAACAGGATAAGCAGGATGTTAGAATCACCTGAAGTCTTAAATTTCTGGCTGTCTGCAGATCTACTGAATCATAATTTTTTTTATTTAGTAAATATAAATTTCCAAAGTACAGTTTATGGATTACATTGGCTTCCTCCCCCCCATAATTTCCCTCCCATCTCCTGCTCCCTCTCCAATTACTGAATCAGAATTTTTAAACACTGGGTCTAGAACCGACTTTTTTTTTTTTAATGCTCCCAATTATAATAATCTTTTGGAAGAGGGGAGGGGAGGGGAGGAGAAGAGAGGAGAGGATGGGAGGGGAGGAGAAGAGAGGAGAGGATGGGAGGGGAGGGGAGGGGAGGGGAGGAGAAGAGAGGAGAGGAGGAGAGGGGAGAGGAGAGGAGAGGAGAGGAGAGGAGGGGAGGGGAGGGGAGGAGAAGAGAGGAGAGGAGGAGAGGGGAGAGGAGAGGAGGGGAGGGGAGGGGAGGAGAGGAGAGGAGAGGAGAGGAGGGGAGGGGAGGGGAGGGGAGGGGAGGGGAGGGGAGGGGAGAGGTGAAAACCAAGCAAGCAGTGGAAGATGGTCCAAGTGCTTGGGCCCCTGCCAAACACATGGGAGACCAGATGGAGTTCTGGACTCCTGGACCTCGTTGTTGCAGCCATTTGGAGAGTAAACCAGTGGATTGGAGATCTCTCTCTCTCTCTCCCTCTCTCTGCCTTTCAAATATGTAAAATAAATCTTTAAAAATTATGAATGATGGCCAGGTGCTAGGTGCCTTACATATGTTCTAACACTCACAACTCCCCAAGGTAGCCTTTAGTCCCTTTCATCGATGAGGAAGCTGACAGAGAGAACAAGTGACATGGCTAAGATCACCCCATGGAGACGCAGGCCTCCATGCTTTGAAACAGCCTACTAGCTGCCACAATCCAATTTTTCCTGCATAGGAGAGATAAATCCCAATATCTGAGCATAAGATTGGCAGGCCCTGTCACGGGTTTCTACTCCATGACTGCTGTCAGGACTGAGAGATATTCCTCTTCACAATACCCCCACCCATGAGACGGAAGGAGACTCCATAACCTCCAGGACAGTGGCCAGTGACACCAACACCAGGGAAGGACTAAAGGAATCAAGTCACATAAATTTCACAGTCTAGTCAAGGAAGCCAGGCACACTGGAGGCTGGTGTGGATAAGCTTATGGACAGTCATGTCAGAATAACTTTTCATTAACTTTCTAAATAGTTACTAGATTGGCATGTGAAGAGGAGCTATAAACTCCTCATGAGTCTTTCCTTGAAGTCTCCTAAGACGGTCTCATGGAAAGACAGGTGCACTGTAAGGCAAGTTGCCCATGCTGTAGCCGTTGCCTGGATTGCCCCTACCTCCCCAGACTAAACAGTGAGAAGATTCCTACTCATCTTTGAAGATTAGTTCATATGTCATGTCTTCGAAGAAACCGTTCCTTACTCTCTAAGCTGGGCTGTGTGCTCCTTAGTGGCTTGCCACAGTCTATCATACATACCACTGTTACTGCACTGACCATATAACCCTGAAATTACAGGTCTGTGTTTGCAAATATATCTTGAGCATCTTTGTGTCTTCAATATAGAGCAGGAGAGTTGACACATATGTGGTTAGACAAACTTCGTTCAGTTGAACTTCAAACTCGTTGGATAGTGAAACTCAGTGTGATAATACTACATGGATATTAGCCTAGAGAAGAGGTCTCCAGGGGAATGCTGCAGAGCTCTGTCTACATTGATGGTACTATGATTATATTAGCAGGTGACAAAAATAAGGGAGTAAGTCACATATTAGACAACATAATTAATACACAAATAGTCACGGGCAGGCAGAAACAAAGGGAGTCAGGCTGGTCTCCAAAGCAGGTTAGGAGCCAAGTCAGGATTAAAGCCAGAGCTAAAACGCCATGGCCTCTTGCCTCCTTGATGATGGTAAATAATCTCTTCTTGGCCGGCGCCGCGGCTCACTAGGCTAATCCTCCGCCTGCGGCGCCGGCACACTGGGTTCTAGTCCCAGTTGGGGCATCGGATTCTGTCCCGGTTGCTCCTCTTCCAGTCCAGCTCTCTGCTGTGGCCCAGGAAAGCAGTGGAGGGATGGCCCAAGTGCTTGGGCCCTGCACCCCATGGGAGACCAGGAGAAGTACCTGGCTCCTGGCTTCGGATTGGCACAGCACGCCAGCCATAGCGGCCATTTGGGGGGTGAGCCAACAGAAGGAAGACTTTCCTCTCTGTCTCTCTCTCTCTCTCTCACTGTCTAACTCTGCCTGTCAGAAAAAAAATAATAATCTCTTCTTGAGCTGAAACTTACCTTCTTGTGGTATCCACCATTATAATAATGCTTATCATGTGCCAGACGCTGTACCCGCTTCTGCACTGTTCCATCCCCACTGGGACCACAGAATAAAGTCTAATGAGAGTGATCCGCTTGGCCTGGGGAATGAAGAAACAGTCTCTTACAGGACAAAAGAAAAGGGGATGCTAGCCGGATCCCAGTGAGAGTCGGGCTTTGTTCTTTACTAGGTGACAGGCAGGCATGACAACACAACAGTTTGAGAGCTGTTTGAAAAAGAAGCAGGCCTGCCTTCCAGAGATCGAAGGTGTGGAGTCAGTCACAGAGAATATGTGCCTTTGTCACCACCAACTGCTTCCCAAAAGAACTCAGGAGCTATCCTCACTGCTTCTGCACACCCCCCACCCTTCTGAACAATGCCCTCGCACAGTGTTACAGGCCTTCGTGTCTCCCCTGCTTCCCAAGGCATTTCTGTCTCTATCCTCCATGTTAATTAAGTCATTCATTCATTTTTTGATTCCACAAATATTTATTGAGTGTCTACTAAATATTACTATGCACTGTTTTTCTTGGTACTGGAGATACAGAAGTGAACAAAACAGAAGTTCCTGCTTTGTGGAGCTTACAGACTATTAGGGAGAGAGAAACACTAACCACAATAAAAAAATATATAAAATGCATCAAGTGGTAATCAGTGCTTTGTAGAAAAATAGAACATGTACAGTAAGATACGGAAGTAGAAAATGCAGGTGAAAGGGGTTATTTTAGATATGCGGATCAGGAAACACTTCTCTAGGAAGGTGCCGTTTGAGCGTATTGGAAGTACTTGGGAAAGTCAACAGATTATCTGGAAGGATGGGTGTTCCAGGCATTGACAAGAGCAAGTACAAAGGCCCTGAAGAAGGAGGGTACCCAGCATGCTTGAGAAACAGTGAGGAGGCCAGCGTGGCTGGAGGAGTAAGTGATGAGGAACATGACAGGAGCCGATAGTAGAGAGGTGAAGGGAATCAGACTGTGCAGGGACTCTTTGGCCATGGTGAGGGATTTGGCTTTTGTTCCGAGGGAGTTGCATGGGAGAATTTGAGCAGACAAGGGACATGATGTGATTTGGATTTTTAAAAGAATTTCAGAGAAGAAGTAACAGGTACTAGAAGACTAAGCAAAAAGAAAACAGAAATGTGTATAACAAAGGATATGTAATCACTGTATTCTATGCAGTTTTGATGTGAATACTATTTACAGTGTCATCCTCATGCAAATGGTGACTACCAGTTGAACAAAAAGGGTATGAACTGCTTAAAGAAGTGGCAGATGTAATTACAAAGAGGAGCAACCAACAAGAAACAATTAGGAATGGCTAGGAAGATTAGAAAGTAAAATATATGAAATCTGCACAAATGAAAAATGCAATTTTTGAAATGAAAACTTAATGGATACATTAAACATCAGAATAGACAAGGCTGAAGAGAAACTCAGTAAGCTGAAAGATATATCTGAAGAAATTGCCCAGAATGAAGTACAGGCAGACAAGGAGATATAGAAAATATCAGAGGTGTTATGAGAAGTAGAAGACAGAATGAGGAGGTCTAAAATGTGAATAACTGGATTCTGAAAAAGATAGATAGATAGATAGATAGATAGAAAGAGAGAAAGAGAGAGAAAGAGAGAGAGAAAGAGAGAGAAAGAGAGAGAGAAAGAAAGAAAGGAGGAAAAACAGGCAATATCTGAAGAGATAATAGTTGAGAATTTTCTAGAAATTATAAAAAACATGAATCCAATGAGCTATGAAAGCACATTTCCAAAGTAGAATAAAGAAAAAAAGAAATAAATGCCTAAACATGTTAGAATGAAACTGCAGGATCCCCTGCACACCTCACTCAAAAAAATGAACAATCTATGCACAAAAAACCTAGAAATTAGATGGATGGCAGACTTCTCAAAGGCAAAATAGAATGGGAACATATCTGTAAAAAATTACATTGTAAGAACAAGGATAAAATAAAGACATTTATATATAACAAAGACTGGGAAAACTTAACACCAAAAGACCTGTACTAAAAGAACATTTAAACACTGTACTCAGAATGAATGAAAATGATCCCAGAAGAATAGTCTGAGATGTAAGAATGTATGTAAGTAAATCCAAACATTGTCTATACAAAATAATACTGATGATGATGATGTATAATTGCAAGGCTAGGAACAAAGAGTAGCAAACTAAAATATCTGAAAATAACAGCATGGGGTCAGGACAGGAATGACTAGAATTGAAGTTTTCTAAGTTTCTTGCATTGTTCAAGGGGGGGTGGTGGTGGTGAAAACACTGTTTAACTTTAGATTTTATAAGTTAAACATATATGATAAAATTTCAAAGACAACTGAAGAAAAAATTAGAAAAAGAAATCCAAACAATAGGCAGGGGAAAAATGAATTATAAAACAAATTTCAAAACTACAAATGCAGGTGAGAAAAGAGAAACTGAAGCATGGAAAGGGTAGAAAGAGGTAAGCATGATGGTATAAACAAGTCCAAATATATCACAATTAAAGTAAACAGACTAAACTTACCAATTAAAAGAGAGAACAGCTATATGCTGTTTCCAAGAGATATAATTAAAGCATAAGGGCATGCAAATACTCAAAAGTAAAAGGATGGAAAATTATATACCACACAAATCCTAACAAGCAGAAAGGTGTGTGTTGCTACATTAATACAAGATAAAATAGACTTCAAGGAAAAATGCATTATCAGAAATAGAGAGGGCCATTACATATTTACCAGGAATATACAACAAATCTTAAATTGAATATTCCTAATAAAATACCCTCAAAATATATAAAACAAAAAAGATAGAGAAATACAAGCAGAAATTGACAAATCCACCATCACAGTTAAATATTAACACACTTCATTCAATTATTGGTAGATCATGACCAAAAAAATCAGTATAAAGAAAATTTGAGTGACACAATTAACAAACTTGATAAGAGACATGTAGAACTCTGTATTCAACAATTAGGGAACACACATTCTTATAAAGCATATAGGAAACATTCAAAAATATTGATCATGTACTAAATCATAAAACAGGTCTCAATTAATTTCAAAGAATTGTTATCACAGAGATCATATCCTCTGACTATAATACAATTAGAGTAGACTTCAATAACAAAGAGATACAATTTAAAGTCCCCAAACATTTGGAAACTTAAAATCATACTTCTATTTTAACTCATGGGTCAAATAAGTAACCTTGATGGAAATGTTAAGTTCTTGGAACTAAACAATAATGAAAATAACTACATATCTGAACTTGTGGAAAAGCAGTCATTAAAGGAAAATTTAGACCCTTAAATGCACAAATTAGAAAACAAGAAAGACTAAAATTAATGAGCTCAATGTCCACTTTAAGAAATTAGAAAAAGAACAAGAGAATAAACCCAAAAAAAGTGGAAGGAAGGAGATCAAAAAAGATAAGAGCAGAAATTAAAGAGATAGAAAACAAAGACACAATAGACAGAAGCAACAAAGCCAAAAGTTGGTTCTTTGAAAAGACTAATAAAATAGACAAACCTCTGGTGAGATTGATCAAGAAAAAAAGTGAAAAGGCACAAATAACCAATATTAGCAATGAAAAGGGAGACATAGCTACAGATTATATACAGCAGAGAATTTAAAAAAAGGGAATTTTAGACCAATGAATTTGCAAATGTAAACAAAAATGAACTAATTCTTAGGAAAATAAATCTTACCAAAACTGACTCAAGAAGAAAAAGAAATCCTCAGTAATTCTATACTACTAAAGTAACTGAAGCAGTAGTTAAAATTCTTCCCACCAAAAGAACAAACAAAAACAGAACGCAAAGTTTTCCAGTTGTTCTGTGGATTACAGGTAGGTAAAGATATATCGATTCCCTTAGCTCTATAGGTGTTCAGGTATGACCTGAGGCAGTGCAGACTGTAGGTAGGCCACCTCTCTATGGAAAGCCTCCTCTGAAGAGCCTTAGAGGGTAGCCCTTAGTGAAGTGGGGTGTGAGAAATCCCTCTGAAGGTGGTAAGCATGAATGAGTAACATCCAGTACTCAGCTACTGCTCTGTGGTAAATGTACTAAGCAAGGCCAAGGAGGTGCTCTATCACTTGGACAGCCTCTTCAGTAGCCAGCTTCTTTAGTCTTCTGCTCACTGAGGACAAGGGGCCCGTGGAGCTGCAGGAGGAGTCTGCGTTCCAGTTTCCAAGAAACACCAGGCACAGCCCAAGTTGTGATTGGTTGGGATGGGACTGGAGGCAGGGAGGCCAAGCAGGGGCTTCTGGAGGGTGTAGCTCCAGGTAGATGCCCTGACACTCTGTCTTCACGAATATCCTTTTAATGGTGTCCAAGCTAGCTGCAGGGTGATGGTTCTAATAATGATGCATGTTCTGCAAACAAGAGCTTCATCATTATTTTGAAATATTTAATATGAAAGACTTCAACTGGATTTGAAATCTACTCACATTATCATAAAAAATTTTACCAGTATATTTGTCAGTGAAACAAGCAGAAAAGCTGTAGGTATAAGTTCAATTGTTAAACATTTTTGAACAATTTAAAAATGGGTTTCAAAACTTTATCATCTACTTGTACAAAGAAAAATTTTGTTGTTGATGATGCTGACTGTTAAGAATTTGAGGAACACATCATTGAAAGGTCTTGGTTAGGATTTGTGTGTAGCCATTTCAAGTACAGGATATAAAATAAACATGTTATGAAAGCAAATTTCAAATTGTTCATTTGAAATTTTGAAAAGATTTTTATATCAAAGTTTAATGTTATCTCAACATTTAAAAGGAAAACATTAGACTAAGATGGTCCCATGGGGGAATTCTACCAAAGAGATATTTTCCAAAGTCATACAGCATCTTTCAGAATATTATAAAAGAGGAAACAGTCTCTTACTCATTCCATGAGACCAACAAAACTTTAATGTCTGAAGTAAGTAAGGACAGTATGAGGAAGGAAAATTAAACACCAATGTTACTCATAGACACAGATGTCAAAATCCTAAGCAAAGTGTTAGAAAGCCAAATCTAGTACCGTATAAAAAAGGAAAAGACCATGACCAAGATGTATTTGTATGAGAAATGCAAAGGTAGTCCAACATGAGGAAGGTCTACAAATGCCATTTACCACATTATCAGATGATTGGTGAAAACAAACTATCATACTGAGAAATGGAAAAGACATTTTATTAAAAAATCAGATACTCTTTCATGATTTTAAAAAACCAGAAACTTTGTAACATACAGGAATAGCATGAAACTTGCTTAACCTGATAGAACCCATAAAAACCTACAGCAAATATCATTCTTAATAAGGAAAACTTAGTCATGTTTCCTCTAAAATACACAATAAGATAGAGATGCTCACTATCACTTATCAAATCAACATTGTCCTAAACATCAAAGTAAGATGATAAAAAATAAATTAGACACATAAAGGTTGGAAAGGAAAAAACCAAAATGTCATGTTGACACTGATATGGTTGTTAACATAGAAAACACACAAGAACAGACAACTTAATAGAAACAGGAGCTCCTGGGAGAAATGGCTGATGCTAGGATTGAGGCCAGAAGATGCAAGATGAGTCTCGAACATCTTGGCATGGCAGAAGGTAAGGAAGTGCTCAAAAACAAACGATGGAGGCATGTCAAAGGTACACACTGGCCAATCTCAAAGAGCCCTCAGTGGCCAAAGCCGGAACAACCTGAGCAACAAAACAAAGAATATAGTATGGGATTACAATTCAACATCTTAAATAAATGTGCACAAGTTCATATGATATAAACAAGTGATAAGTAAATAAGCAAGGAGGAAAATAAAGGATGAGATCACTCTTTACAGAAGAATTCCAAATAATACATGCAGGTGTACTTCACACATTATGTTGGAGCTTAATTTAATCCCACCCCTCTCCTTGAGGGCAGACTAGATTCTTCCAAAGAACAGATTATGTAAAGGGAAAAATAGCAACTCTGCAGTGGAGAAACCTGGCCAACGTCACCTTAACCAAGGGATGAAGGTTCACATCATCAGGGATGATCATACTGTAGGAGAAAAACCTCAAACAAATCTGAACCACGGCCAGCGCCGTGGCTCACTAGGCTAATCCTCTGCCTGCAGCGCCGGCACTCCGGGTTCTAGTCCCAGTTGGGGCATCGGATTCTGTCCAGGTTGCTCCTCTTTCAGGCCAGTTCTCTGCTGTGGCCTGGGAAGGCAGTGGAAGATGGCCCAAGTGCTTGGGCCCTGCACCCGCAAGGGAGAACAGGAGGAAGCGCCTGGCTCCTGGCTTTGGATTGGCACAGTGCGCTGGTCATAGTTCTACTGGTCGTAGTGGCCATTTGCAGGGTGAACCAACGGAAGGAAGACCTTTCTCTCTGTCTCTCTCTCTCTCTCTCACTGTCTAACTCTGCCTGTCAAAAAAAAATCTGAACCAAAGGACATTCTTATAGTACTCCTCAAAATATTAAGGTCATAAAAACCAAGGCAAGGGGCTGCCGTTGTGGTGTAAAGTTACCTCCTGCAAAGCTGGCATCCTATATGGGTGTCAGTTTGATTCCTGGCTGATCCACTTCCAATCCAGTTCTTTGCTAACATGCCTGGGCAAGCAGCAAGAAGATGGCCCAAGTCTCTGGGCCCTGCAAGTGTGTGGGAGACCTGGATGAAGCTCCTGACTCCTGATTTCAGCCTGGCCTAGCCCTGGCTATTGCAGCCATTTGGGAAGTGAATCAGCGGATGGAAGATCTCTCTCTCGGTCTTTCCCTATCTCTGTAATTCTGCTTTTCAAATAAAAAAAAATCCTCAATTCTTAAAAAAAAAAAAAAAAAGCAAGGCAAGATTCAGAAACTGTCACAGATCAAAAGATAGGCTGACTAAAAGCAATGTGGCATTTTGAAATGGATCCTGGAACAGAAAAAGGACATTAGTGGGAAAAAGTAATAAATCTGTCTGAAGACAAGACTAACACCTAGTTAATAGTCACACCAATTTTGCTTTCTTAGTTTTGGTAAATATACCTAAGTGAGTATAACAGGGGTTCTTTAAAAAGTTCATGGAAAGCGTGCATTTTGAAAAAACAATACATGGATTTCAAACATTTTTTTGCACTGAAATACACTTATTTGAATCCCATTTTTCTATGAACTTTTTGACATCCTCTAACACAAGAACTTTCTGTACTATCTCTTTAGTAACTTTATATAAATCCAAAATGAAAAGTTCGTATAATAGTAAAAGTTTACTGGGGGCTGGTGCTGTGACGCAGTGGGTAAAGCCGCTGCCTGCAGTGCCGGCATCCCATTTGGGCGCCGGTTCAAGTCCCAACTGCTCCATTTCCAATCCAGCTTTCTGCTAAGGCCTGGGAAAGCAGTAGAAGATGGCTCAAGTGCTTGGATCCCTGCAGCCACGTGGGAGACCCGGAGGAGGCTCCTGGCTCCTGGCTTCAGATCAGCGCAGCTCCAGCTGTTGTGGCCATCTGGGGAGTTAACCAATGGATATAAGACCTCTCTCTCTCTCTCTGCCTTTCTGTAATGCTGCCTTTCAAATAAATAAATAAATCTTTTAAAAAAGTTTACTAAGGCATATGGTTAAAATGAAGACACAAAATCAGCTTCATTTCTATATACCTGTAAAAGTGATAAAAACACATTATATAGGGGCTGGTGCTGTGGCATAATGGGTAAAGCTGGCACCTGCAGTGCTGGCATCCCATATGGGCGCCAGTTTAAGTACTGGCTGCTCCACTTCCAATCCAGCTCTCTGCTAGGGCCTGGGAAAGCAGTAGAAGATGGCCCAAGTCCTTGGGCCCCTGCACCCATGTGGGAGACCCAGAAGAAGCTCCTGCCTCCTGGCTTCAGATCAGCGCAACTCTGGCCATTGCGGCCAACTGGAGAGTGAACCATCAGATGGAAGACCTCTCTCCCTCTCTCTCTCTGCCTCTCCTCTCTCTGTGTAATGCTGACTTTCAAATAAATAAATAAATCTTAAAGAAAAAAGAATCCACTTAACATAGGGGGATATATCACTTCCATCACTAGGACTCAACATCATAAACATCCATGTGTATCACATCAATCTACAGACTCATCGCAATTCCTAAGTCTTTAGAGAACATGACACGTGCATTCTGCGATGCATTTAAACACCCAACGGCCAGGAATACCTGATATTCCTAAAGAAAAATAAAATGGGAAGATTTTGTTCTATCAAATATCAAGGGTTATCATGAAGCTGAAGTAAAGGTAGCATACTGAGGTACTCCTTCAGAGAAAGCTGACCAACAGCAAAGAGAGCCCAGAAACAGACCTATAGAGATGGAGAACTCTGGTGCACGCCACTGGTGGCACCTCCTATCACTGGATTATGTAGGTGGACAATAACGAAGCCAGTTCCCTACCTTCTACCACACAAAAATCAGTTCCAGTTGGATCAAGGAGTTAAATGTGATAGGTAAGCTTTTATTAAAATAGGATAAAGAAGGTTATGACCACATGTTAGGAAGGACCAGCTATAATAAGGATTGATCTATTAAACTCTATCAAAAAATCAGAATTTCTTCTTTTCAATAAAAAAATAAAATTTCTTCTTTTCAAAAACACCATAAAGAACAAAATACCCCAAACTGAGAGAAGGTATTTAACAGGTATAATTGACAAATGATGAGTTTCCAAAATAAAGAATTCCCATAAATCAATAAAAATGATTTAAAATTGCTTTCAACAGGCAAAAGATAATAGCTGGTTTGCATAGAAGAACCAAATATGGCCAATAACCATGAAGAGATGTTCTACTACATTGATGACTAGACAAATGCTAATTAAGACCACAGTGAAATATTATTTTGTACTCACTATAGTGACAAAAATTAAGAAGCAGGACAATATGAAGTATATAAAGGTGGGACTCAATGGGATCCCTTATACATTGCCGAAAGAACTGTAAAGTGGTGCCAGCAGGGACCGGTGCTGCGGTGTAGTGGGCTAAACCCCTGCTGGCAGTGCCGGCATCCCATTTGTGTGCTGGTTTGTGTCCTGGCTGCTCCTCTCCCATTCAGCTCTCTGCTATGGCCTGGGAAAGCAGTAGAAGATGGCCCAAGTGCCTGGGCCCCTGCACCCGTGTGGGAGACCCAGAAGAAGCTCCTGGCACCTGGCTTCGGATCAGCGCAGCTCCAGCCGTTGAAGCCATTTGGGGAGTGAACCAGTGGAAGGAAGACCTCTTTCTGTGTCTCCCCATCTTCCTGTCTGTAACTCTAGCTCTCAAATAAATAAATAAATCTTTCAAAAAAAAAAGTGGTGCCATCAATTTAGAATAACTCTGTTAAGGTAAATTTTACATGTTTTATTAACTAATGATTCCATTCCTATGTGTATATCTTAGAACTATGGGTGTGCATGTATACCAGGAGACACATATAAAAATTTTCATAGTATCACTGTTCATGAGAACAAAAAGCTAGAAACAACTCAAAGGTCCATCAATTGATAAATGGATAAGTAATTTGTTTTCTAGTCACCCAAGGTAATATTATACAAAATTGTAAATGGACAAACTATAGCTACATGCAACAACACAGGTAAAGCTTAGAAACATACTATTGGGGGCTGGTGCTATGGCTTAGTAGGCTAAGCTTCCACCTGTGATACAGCATCCCATATGGGCACCAGTTTGTGTGCCAGCTGCTCCTCTTTCAATTCATCTCTCTGCTGTGGTCTGAGAAAGCAGTGGAAGATGGGCCAAGTGCTTGGGCCCCTGCTCCTGTGTGTGAGATCCAGAAGAAGTTCCTGGTTCCTGGCTTCTGGCTTCGGATCGGCTCAGCTCTGGCCTTTGCAGCCATCTGGGGGAATGAACCAGCGGATGGAAGACTTTTCTCACTCTTTCTCCCTCTGTCTGTAACTCTACCTCTCAAATAAATAAATAAAATGTTTTTTTTTAAAAAGAAACATACTATTGCATGAAAAAGGAAGTCACAGAAGACACAGATAGTATATTTTTGTTTACAAAGCTGAAAAATCAAGCCTAAAAGATAATGTATTAGTTAAGAATCCCCATAAATATGAGAAAATGCCATATATCCAAAACAGGAAGGGAATGCTAAGCCTAAGACTTAAGAGAGTGCTCATTTCTGTGGAGTGGGCAGGAGGAATGAGATAGAAAATGACACAAGGAGAGATGCTTTTCTTACTGGTACATTATATTAAAGCTCGCATGTATAATGTATGGATTCTTTTACCATATATGTAACCCATTTTATATGAACAGACAGAGAATGGGAAGAGTACGAGGAAGTGAGGAATGACAACTCTTTTGGGGAGTTCTGCTATTGGGAAATTGAGAAATACCATCATAATTGCAATGGGATATGGGATGCGATGGGCGTGCCTTTTTTAAAAGATAGGAGAAATAGGAGGGCGATGGAACTTTGGTGAATTCACTCTCCCTCTAAAACAATAAAATTATGGACAAACCAACTATACTCGACCATTTGGAAGTCTGGCAATTAACCAAAGCCACAGAATGAAGTGAATATCGCCTACCTAAGAGAAACTGCAGACTCCTGCTTGGTAAGCCAGCAGGGTCTGTGACGTTTTACCTGTGGCTAGTCTCTTCCTCCCCCAACCTCTCCAGCTCAGTGGTACAGTAGCCAGAAGGACAAAATTGCAGAAAAACACAAAGATCTGATGCTGTAGGAATTTGAAGGGATATCCTGGCGAACAAGACAACCATGTGGAACTCTGAAAAGCTCGGGCATATTGCTAGGGACCCAAAGGGATGTGCACGTAGTCAAGGCTGTGTGCGTGACCAGGAAGCTGCTGAGAAAGGTGCCGACCCAAAGCTCTCACCTCTCACTGGCTGTGAGTGCTTGGAAAAGTAGAAAAGTGAGAAGAACCCAGGCTGCCATGTAAACTGGCTGCCACTGGGAGGCACCCTTTTCCATCCGGATTCTCCTGGCAAAGAGTGGAAGACATTCCGGCAAAGCACTGAAGGAAATCCTCAGACCAATCACTGGCAGACCACCAAGTCACTCAGGGACAGGCCTAATAGTGAAAACACTAGTTGGGATGCCTGCCTCTCATTTCAGGGTGACTTGAGTTCAATTCCTGACTTGGGCTTCTGACTCCAGCTTCTTGCTAATGCAGGCCTGGGGGGCGGGGAGCAGCATTGATGGCTCAGATGATTTGGCTCCTGCTACCCCTATGGGAGACCTGGATTGAGTTCCTGCCTCCCGGGTTTGGTCCAGCCCAGTCCCAGCTGTCACAAGCATTTGGAGAGTGAACCAGTGGACGGGAGCTCTCTCTGCCTCTTCAATAAATAAATAAATTAATTAATAAAACATAGCTCCTCATTAAAAAAAAAGAAAATACACACAAGAACTTAATAATGGGAGCAGAGAACTCGGGGGCCACATAACACAAGAAATACAGAAAGCAGAGAATTAGTTCAGAAAGCTTAATAAACAGCACCAGGAAAAAACAACAACTACAACAGCAACAACCAAACCAAACAAAAACAAAAACAGACCAACAACAAGCCTTTGGAGTCCAGATGTCAGCAAGGTGACAAAACGGGACTTGCTAGCATGTGCGCTAAAACCCTACCTCCTACCCCCACCCGCAGCGACATCAATTTCAACCATTACCCATGCATGTAAATTCTTCACCAAAGCTAAGGAGGCCAGCTGAAGGATTACAGCAAGAGGGGATGGCAGAGAAATGAGGCAAGAGACGCTGAAGAGCGCATGAAGGACATTTTTACATTTATCCATGTCACCCAGCCCCCAGCCCCAGGCAGCACAGCAGGAAGACAGATCCTCTCTCTCACGGAGGGAAGAGAGAGACGTGAGCCCTGGATTTTCTTCAGACTGCGACACAGGGCCTGCCCCAGTAAAACCCAGCACCAGGCAGGCCACCATGGCCCAGGACCCCAGGCTGGTGCTTACAGACTGAGGCTCCAGTGCCAGGCCAGATCCCATAGCTCCGGGCTCACAGCTTGTGTGGTATACTCAGTCTCTTGGGTCTGCCCCAGTGCCAGGCTGACTTAGGGGCCCCAGGCTCCAGACGAGCCTTAGTGCTGCACTGGCCCCAGCACCAGGCTAGCTAACCCCCATGCTCTGCTACACATATACTCCACAGCAGGCCTGCCCCTGTGGCCCTGGGACCCACACTACCGTCAGCATTGAGCTGGCTCCTTCGGTTCAAATTTTAGGCCTGCTTCAGCACGCGCACAGCCTCTATAATCACTGTCATCAGGCCAGGCCCCGCAGACCCCGCCTCTAAGCCAGATGCTGTGGCCTCAGGCTCCAGGCCCACCTCAGCTTCCAGACCAGCCCATATAAACTCCAGGCTGCAGGCCTGCCCCAGCCCTAGGTCAGGCACTCCCAGCCTCAGGTACCGGAACAGCACCTGTGGACATAGGCTTCGGGTTTCCCCACTAGCAAGCCAGTGCCTGAGGCCCTATCTTCTAGGCTGGTCACTATAGCCCTGTGCTTCAGCTGGCCCACAGTCCAGGCCTGCTTCAGTAGATTCAGGGTCCAGACTCATCACACTAGACTCCTCACACTGGGCCAGGTCCTTGCAGAACCAAGCTCCACACACCTGCCATACCACCAAGTCAGTCCCATGTCCAGACTGGTCCCTGAGGCCCCAGGGTCCAGGCCCACCACAGTAGACCCCAGTGCCAAGCTGACCTCCACAGAGCAAAGTTCTAAGACCACCGTTGCAGACCCAGACCCCACGCCAGCTCCCATGAACCAATGGAAGATACCTCCCTCCCTCCCTCCCTCTCTCCATTTGGCCATTTGGGTAGTGAACAAGCAGATGGAAGATCTCTGTCTCTCACCCACTCTCTCTGTAACTTTGCCTTTCAAATAAATAAAATAAATCTTTTTTTTTTAAATAAAAAAGTAAAGACTCAAAGCATAGCAGTAGAGAAAATCACTTAACTGTAAAGGAAGACAATAAGAAAAAAGGGAGAAAAGATCTTGGAAATAACCAGAAAACAATATTAAAGTGCACTGGTAAGTCCTTACCTGTCAATAATTACCTTCAATGTAAATGGATTAAATTCTGCAATCAAAAGGCATAGAAGGACTGAATAAGGAAAAAACAAGATCCCAATTATATGCTGCCCATAAAGACTCATTTCAGCTCTAAGGACACAAAGAGACTGAAAATGAAGAGATGGAAAAAGACAGTCCATGCAACAGAAAGCCAAAAGACAGTACTATAGTTATATTAGAAAAATAGACTTCAAGTAGAAAACTGAAAAGACAAAGAAGGTTATTATGTACCAACTAGGAAGGTAACTCATTGAGAAGATATAATAATTGGAAATAATATGCACCCCACTTTGGAGCACCTAAAAATATAAAATAAATATTAATAGATTTGAAAGGAGAGGCAAACAGTAATATTATAATAATAGAAGACTTCCATACTCCACTTTCAGCAATGCTCAAGATCATCCATAAGGAAAAGATTAAACTACACTTTAGACCAAACAGGCCTCACAGACAAATTCAGAACATTCCAGTCAACAGCAGCAGAACACACAATCTTCTCAAGTACACACGGAATATTCCCCAAGACTGACCATGTTCTAGGCCACAAAACAAGTCTCACCAACTTTAAGAAGACTGAAATAATATTAAAAATCCTTCCCACTGACAATGGTATAAAACTACAAATCAGTAACAGGATGAATTTTTGAAAATTCACAAGTACATGGAAATAAAACATTATCCGGAAGAACAAATAAGTCAATGAAGAAATTAAAAGGGAAATTTAAAAATATCTTGACCCAAATGAAAATGGAGACAGATATACCAAAACTTACAGGATGCAGCAAAGCAGTACTAAGAGGAAAGTGTATAGCAATAAATGCCTACACTAAAAAAAGAAAGATCTCAGATGAACAACCTAAGGAACTAAAAGAAGAACCAACTAATTCAAAAGTAGAGAAAAGAAAATAAAGATCAGAACATAAATACATGAAATAGAATGCAGAAAAAAATCCAATGAAACTAAGGGTGAGTCTGTTTTAAACAGATAAACAAGGGGCTGGCATGGTGGTGCAGTGGGTTAGGCCCACACTGTATCCCACACTGGAGTGTCGGTCTGTCTGTCTGTCTCTCTCTCTTTCTATCTGCCTTTCAAATAAACAAGTCTTTTTAAAAAGGTAAACAAAATTGACAAATATTTAACTAGAGAAAGAAAACAGCAGAGAACTCAAATACAAAGGTTATGAAATTACTATGAACAATTGCATTAACAAACTCAATTAAATAGAAAAAATGCATACAGCTTACCAACAACTGAATTATGAAGAAACAGAAAATGAAAAGACCAATAACAAATAAAGATATTGAATCAGTAGTTAAAAATGTCTCCCATCCAAGAAGAGTCCAGGACCTGATGGCTTCACAGCTGAATTCTATCAAACATTTAAAAAGCTAACACCAATCATTTGTAAACTCTTCCACACTTAGGAATACTTTCTATTTTTTTAAAAGATTTATTTGAAATATAGAGTTACAGAGAGAGAGAGAGTCTTCCATCTGCTGGTTCACTCCCCAATTGGCCACAACAACCAGAGCTGGGCTGATCCAAAGCCAGGAGCCAGAAGCTTCCTCTGGGTCTCCCACACCAGTGCAGGGGCCCAAGAACCTGGGCCATATTCTACTGCTTTCCCAGGCCACAGCAGAGAGCTGGATCAGAAGTGGAGCGGCCAGGACTAAAACCAGTGCCCACATGGGATGCAGGTGCTTCAGGCTGGGGCTTTAACCCGCTGCACCACAGCACCAGCCCCTAGGAATACTTTCAAATGAATGTTTATGAGGACAGCATTACTCTGATACCAAAGGCAGACAAAGACTCTACAAGAAAAGAAAATTGCAGGTCAATACCTTGGTACAAAAATCCTCAGCAAAATACTAGCAAATCAAGTTTAACAGTGTATTGAAAGGTTTGTTTACCATGATCAAGAAGGATTTATCCCAAGGATGCAAAGATGGTTCAGCATATGCAAATCTATAAATGTGATACACCACACTAACAGAATGAAGGACAGTAAGCACATTATCTCAACAGATACAGAAAAAGCATTTACAAACTTCTACATCCTTTGATTATAAAAACTCAGCAAATGAGGTGCATTAACACAATAACAACCCCCAGAGTTAACATCATATTCAATGCTGAAATGTTAAAAGCACTCCTCTAAAATCAGGAACAAGAAAGGGATGTCCACTCTCACTACCTGTATTCAACATAGTGCTACAAGTCCTGCCCACCGCAATTGTGCAAGACAAAGAAATAAGGCACATGCAAACTGGAAAGAAGTTACATTATCACTGTTTACAGGTGACATGATCTTACAGTGGTACACAGAAAACCCTAAAGATGCCACCAAAAGTGTTAGAAGGAACACATTCAGTAAAGGTGCAGGATATTAAATCAACATACAAAACTCAGCAGTATTTCTACACTAATACCAAACTACTTGCAAAAGAAAATAACCCCATTTACCATAGTTACAGAAAAGGGAACATACTTGGGAATAAACTGAACCAAGGTGAAAGATACCTCATTGAAAGCTATAAAATAATGATGAAAGAAATTTACCATGACACAAATAAATGGAAAAATACCCTGTGTTTCTGGATTGGAAAAGTAATATTGTTAAAATACCCATACTACTCCCAAGCAATGTGCATATTATATATAATTCCTATCAAAAAATCTCAAGGACATTTTCCACAGAAATTGAAAAAATAATCCTAAAATTCTCCTGGAACTACAAAAGACTCTCAAGACCAAAAGAAATCTTGTCTCAAAAGAATGAGGTTGGAGGCCTCACACACTACCTGACTTCAAAATCTACTACAAAAATATAGTAATCAAAACAGCATGGCACTGGCATAAAACCACTGACCAATGGAATAGAATCCAGAAATAATGAATCCATGCATTTATGGACAATTGATTTTTGACAAAAGTGTTAAGAAACCACAAAGACAGCCTCTACAATAAATGGTGCTGGGAAAACTGAGTATCCATATACAGAAGAATGAAACTCAAAATGTACTAAAAATTTAAATGTAAGACCCTAAACTGTAAACTCTGAAGAGGAAAACACAGGGTACGTGCTCCAAGACATGGGTTTGGGCAATAGTTTTATGTATATGATCCCTAAAACACAAGCAACAGAAGTGAAAATAGGCCAATAAGATTGGACGGAACTATAAAGCTTTGGCACAGCAAACGGTAAAGAGACAACCTGCAGGATGGGAGAAAATATCTAAAAACTATTTATTTGATAAGGGATTAATATTTAAAACATAAGGAACTCAAACAGATAACTGATTTGAAAAATAAGCAAAGGATCTGAGTAGATACTTCACAACAGAAGACATACAAGTGGCCAACAGGTATCACAAAAACTGCTCAACACCACTAATTATCAAGGAGATGCAGGTTAAAACCACAGTGAGACAGCATCTCAGACCTGTTAGAATGGTTATTTATCAAAGAGACCCAAAGTAACAAGTGTACAGAAAAGGGAACCTTTCCACACTGTTGAGTGGCATGTAAATTAGTGTAGTCATTATAGAACGGTAGGGAGTGCCTCAAAAATTCAAACTAGAGGGCTGGCTCTCTGGTACAGTTGGTTAAAGACATGCCCTGTAATGCTGGCATCTCATTATGGGTGCCAGTTCGAGTCCTGGCTGCTCCACTTCTGATCCAGCTCCCTACTAATGTGCCTGGGAAAGCAGTGGAAGATGGTCCAAGTGCTTGCGCTCCTGAACCCATGTGGGAGACCTGGAAGAAGCTCCTGGCTCCTGGCTTCAGCCTGGCCCATCCCTGGCTGTTGTGGCCCTTCAGGGAGTGAACCAGGAGGCTGAAGATATCTCTCTCTCTCTTTAGAATGCTTTCAAATAAAAAAAAAATTCAAGCTTTTTTTAAAAGAAATTGATAAGCTGATCCTAAAATTTATGTGAAAATGCAAGGGACTTAAAATAGCCAGAAAAATCTTGAAAAAGAATAATAAAGTTACAGGACTCCCACTTCCTGATCTTAAAATATACTATATGGGGCTTGGGTTATGGCATAGTGGGTTAAGCCATCTGTGATGCTGGCATCCCATATGAGCTGGCTGCTCCACTTCCCCTGCTAATGGCCTGGGAAAGCAGCAGAAGATGACTCAAGTCCTTGGGCTACTGCACCCACATGGGAGACCTGAAGGAAGCTCCTGGCTCCGGCCTGGCACAACCCTAGCTGTTGTGATCATTTGGGAAGTGAACCAGCAGATGGAAGATCGATCTTTCTCTCTCTCTCTTACTCTCTCTCTCTCTCTCTTTCTATTTCTGCCTTTCAAATCAATCAATAAATCAATAAATCTGTTTTTTTTATTGTTTTTGGTATAATCTGGGATAGAGACAGACATACCGATCAACTGTAGAGAATTGAGGGTCCAGAAATTAACATTTATAATTTACAATAAGATGAGTTTTGACAAGGTTGCCAAGACAATCCAATAGGGAATACTTTTTTCAGTGAAAGGTACTGGGAGAACTAGATACTAGGAGAACTAGAGAACCTGGACTCTGCTATGGTTTGAATGTATCTCCCAAAAGTTCATGTGTTAGAAACTTAAACCTTAAATTCATATGTTACTGGTATTTGAAGACAGGACTTTGGGGAGGTTATGCAGATTAGATGCTATCATGAGTGGGGGGTCTCCATGATGGGATTAGTGGCTTCAATAATGAGAGGAGAGGTTTGAATTTGCCAACCGCTACTTTCTGGCCATGTTATGATGTAGCAAGAAGGTCCTTACCAGAAGCGGCCCCTCGATGTTGGACATCTCCTCCTCCAGAACTGTAATAAATCAGTTTTCTTCAGAAATTACTCAGCCTCAGGTATTCTGTTGTAGCCACAGAACAGACCAACACAGACCACTACCTCACACCATAAAGCTAATTCCAAATGGATCACTGACCCAAATGTAAGGGCTAAACCAATAAAATTCCAAGAAGAAAACAGGAAAAAATTTTTCTGGCCTTGAGTTAGGCAACGGTTACTTGGATACAACTTCAAAAACCCACACGACAAAAGAAAAAAATAAATAAATTGGACTTCAAATATTTGCAATCCATGTATCTGACAAGGGGCCTGTACCCAGATATATAAAGAACTTTTACAGTTCAATAATAAAAATAGAAATAATTCCATTGAAACTGGGCTAAGGGGGAAAGGTGTCTGCCCACTTCCAGCTCCTGACTGCAGCTTCTTGCTAACGCAGACCTGGGAAACAGCAGTGATGACTCAAGAAACTGAGTTCCTCACACCCATGTGGGAGCCCTGGATTGAGTTTTGGCTCTCGACCACAGTTGTGAGCTTTTGGGAAATCAATCAGCAAATGAGAGCCAGTTCTTTCTGGGTGTGTCTGTCTCTCTGGAATGAATAAATAATAAATTTTAAAAATGGACTAAGGATTTGAATAGATATTTTTCCAAAGAGGATATACAAATTGCCAATAAACACATAAAAGGACACTTAGCATCATTAGATATTAGAGAAATGAAAATCAAAACTATAAGGAGATACTATCTTGTATTCAGTAGGATGGCTATAATCAAACAGATAGAAAATAAAGCATGTTGGTGACGATGTGGAGAAACTGGAACCCCCATATAAGGGTACTTCCAACAGTTCATGGAAATTGGAATTAAGAGGAAAGTTTACTTTGGTATAAGATGTTTTGCAGTTCATGCATAGATTTTTCATAATATGCTTTTTCCATGAACTGTTGGAAGTACCCTTATACACTACTGGTGGGAATGTAAAACTCTCCAGTCACCTTTTGCAAATGGTTTAGTAGTTCCTCAAAAAGTTAAACATAAAGGGGCTGGTATGTGGCACTGACATCCCATATGGATGCTGGTTAGAGTTGATTGCTCCATTTCCAATCCAGCTCCCTGCTGATGGCCTGGGAAAGCAGTAGAAGATGGCCGAAGTCCTTGGGCCCCTGCACCCGCATGGGAGACCCAGAAGAAGCTCCTGGTTCCTGGCTTTGGATCAGCCCAGCTCCAACCATTACAGCCATTTTGGGAGTGAGCCAGCACGTGGAAAACCTCTCTCTCTTTCTCTCTCCCTCCCTCTCTGAAACTCTGCCTCTCAAGTAAATAAGTAAATCTTTAAAAAAAAAAATAGATACAATTATACCCTAGAGAAAATAACACACTTACCCATACAAAAACATGAATAGAATTTTTCAGAGAAATTATTGTATTATTCATGGTAGTGAAACATGGAAACAACTGAAATGTCCATCTACTCACAAATGAGTAAACAAAATGTTTGATACACAATACACAATGGAGTGGTATTTGGCAATAGGAAGAAATGATATTTCCAACAATGTGGATGAACCTCAAAAAATCATGCAAAGTGAAAGCAGCCAGTCATAAAGACTAACAGGCTGTTATGATCTCATATCTATGAAATGTCTAGAATAGGCCAATCTAGAGAGACAGCAAAAAAATAATTAGTGGTTTCCCAGGGCTAGGAAGAAGGGCAAATAATGCAAGTGACTGCTGAAGAGGAAGGAGCTTCTTTGACACAGGGGGATGAAACTGCACTAAATCTATTCATGGTGATGACTGCACAACTTCATGGTAGGCGACAAACCACGGAACAAACAGCCTTTAAAAGCATAACAAAAACACAGATGCAATAACAGAACGTCTATGTGCTAATGAGAACGATCTTGTAGAGGGGGAAATGGCCGATGCAGGAGAGAGGAGGGAAAAGTGGGAGGGCAATGTCCTCAGGTAGGTAAGAGAGGATGAGATCTGGTGCCAAAGGAGAGGGACTGGATTTTGATGACAGCAGGAATGGTTTATCTGGAACAGCAGAGAAGAAGGAAGAGTATGTGAGTACAACTACTGGGTGTGTGTGTGTGTGTGTGTGTGTGTGTGTGTGTGTGTGCGTGTGTTCTATGGATGCTTTCTTTGGATAGTTTCACTTTTTTAGTCAAGTAGAGAACCAGAGTATAAGGATGGCAGATGAGGTATTAGAAATATGAAAAGAAAGAAGGTGTGAAGTCCAGCTCTCTGCTGTGGCCCGGGAGTGCAGTGGAGGATGGCCCAAGTGCTTGGGCCCTGCACCCGCATGGGAGACCAGGAGAAGCACCTGGCTCCTGCCTTCGGATCAGCAAGGTACACCGGCCACAGTGGCCATTGGGGGGTGAACCAACGGAAAAGGAAGACCTTTCTTTCTGTCTCTGTCTCTCTCTCTCTCTCTCTCACTGTCTAACTCTGCCTGTCCAAAAAATAAAATAAAATAAAATAAAATAAAATAAAATAAAATAAAATAAAATAAGAAAGGAGGTGTGAAATAATCACTTTGGAGGTAGGAGAGCATGTGGCCTGGGGAAACGGGGCAAAGCAGGAAAAGAGCTGGATTTAATCAGGGCTGGGGTCTCCCCTGGCAACTATGCTGGAGAGACAGAGGGGTCAGGATGATGAAGGTGTATGCAAGGGGAGGACTGTGACAAGCCCTGGGACCTATCCGGATTAAAGTGAAGGGTAGTAGAAATGTCCCATCCCGGTGGGATTGAAGGAGTTAGCAGAGGGAGTGATCTGGGAGGGTAGGAGGTGCTGGGTGGATGGCAGGATGTCAGAAACTGAGATTGAGGTGACAATGCAGTCATAGGCAATGACAAGAAGGATAATACCATTGGAGCAGGCGGCTCAGGTGGGGTTGAAAGGCAGAGTCTTTGCAGGAGAGTGGATCACAGAACGTGGGCAGGATCACCTAAGAGGATATTAAAATCATCAAGAATTAGGACTGGAACAGAGTTCGAGACAGTAAACTCATAGTTAAATTCCTCTAGGAATGAGGAACAGCAAGGGCTGGGGAGGCGGGTGTGCGTGCCTGTATGTGACTCTGACACAGAGTGGGGGCGGGTTTGCTGGTATAATCTGATGATATGAGATTTAAAACAAGGTAGCTGATATTTACATCACCTCAGAACATCTCACCATAAATCACTTAGGAATTACACAGGCAAAAGAGTACAGTCACACGTCACTTCACCATGGGGGATATGTCCTGAGAAACGCGTTTTTAGGTGATTCTGTCATTGCTTGAACATCACAGAGGGTACTTAAATGCAAATGGAGAGAGTGTCACAGGTGATATAATCTTACAGGACCGCTGTTGTGTATGTGATCTCTTGTTGACCAACCCGTGGTGGTGCAGTATGTGCCAATAGCCAGAGTGAGGAAATCTGGCAGGCATCAGCTTCAACAAGCTGTCAAAATGAAAGCAACCCGTGTTGGAACACAATGACATGGTGTGCATCCTGATATGACACACTGAAGACACAACATCTCTTCTGTGGTATGCTTTGCCAAAATTACACAATCACCTGCAGACAATCCAAAATTCTATGCAATAACTACCATGGCTATTCGGAAGCATCGAAGTTGTGAAAGACAGAGAAAGACTTAAAGAACTGGTTCAAATTAGAATGCTTTAGGGGTCATGATGACCAAATGCAATGTGGGATCCTGCACAGGACCCTAGAAAAGAAAAATAGTATTAGTGGAGAAACTGACAAAAATCTAAACGCAGTCTATGCTTCTGGTCCCAGTATTATTACCCCAAGGTGAATTCTCTATTGGATACTTATGCTGCAGTTCTATAATGCATTAACATTTGGTAGATCTGAGTGAGGATATATGGGAATACTTTAATTTGTACAGTGTTACAATCTTTTTTAAAGCCAGAAATTCCTTAAAAGTAAAAAAACGCTTAAAACTCTACAGGGAAACAAACAGTCAAAAAGGGTTGTTTAAGGAGGAGGGAGACAGAGATGTGTAGAAAGTGCAATCAGAAGCAAGGACCCATGTCTCCTGGTCAGAGGGATATGAGGGTGGAGCTGGGTAATGGTGTATCCAGGCAAATGCCAGACTGCCATCTGTGCGGTGGTTCTTGGCCGAGGTGGGAATCAAGGGATGTTTGGGGGAACTTCTGATCGTCACAATAATTCAAGACTATGGGTGACATTTAGTGGGCATTCAGTAGTGCACGAGGCAGCTCCCTCCACATGCCAAAGCATTTTACTGCATCCCATATTTCTTTAGAGTATCCCACCAGACACTCACACAAGTTGGTCCCTTCATGTAGTCATTTGACAAACATTTAGCAGGAGAGCCTACTGTGTATCCAACTCTGCTTTAGGTAATGGGGAGAACATCAGAGGACAAGACAAAAAAAAAAATTCTTGCCCTTCTGGGCTTACCACTGAGTGGTAGAATCATGTCATAAAAACCAAACACAATAGAGAGGTTAAGTTATATATTATGCAAGCAGGTCCAGAACACTCTGGGAAAAAAAAAAAAACAGAACTAAGAGAGCGCTGCAATTTTAAACAAGATGGTCAGGGTGGCTTTCATTGAGTAAAGAGCATCTGAGTAGAAGCCTGAAGGAAGTGAGGGTCGGAGCTTTGTGCACAGTCAGGGAGGGAGCATTGAAGGCCCAGTACCAAACTGAAGGTGGGAAGTGTGCAGTATGTGTTCAAGGAACATTAAGGAAGACAGCACGGAGGGAACAGGGTGACGGGGGGTGGGGGGAGCAGTATGAGAGAAGGTTGGTCTGTGTGTGTGGGCAGGGGAGCTCAGGGATCTTAATATACACTAGCTTTTCTAGAAATGCAACAACCATATAAATTGAGGGAAGATGGCACGCTGTTTTGTTTAGAACTTCACGAAGACTTGTACATCAGTTATGAAAACTGCACCACCCCGCTTGTGGCTTCTGAATCACCAATCAACACACATGTGCAAGTTTCACTATATGCAAGACCATTTCATTGTAGCTTCCCATGGAGGCATATCCCAGCTTTTACGTATTGAAATATGCAAGAAATATGCACTGTTTTATAAATCAGTCTTCTTTTCCTTGTCCCGTATAGTTCAATGACGGCACCATATTGGTTTTCAGAGAGTTACATATATAGATAGGTTCCATGTTCTATGTGTTTCAGTGCAGAAACACATAGAACATGGGACATTACAAAAACACTCATTATAAAAATGGGCTGCTGGGTCCAATATGCTTGGGACCTATCAAGGCATGGCAAGAAAATTTTGAAGGAAGTATTCAGAAGCCAGGATGAGAATGGAGGTGATTTTTGCTGCTGACCAAAAGTGAGTTCTAGAAGGACTGTAGGTAGGGGACAAAAAGACCGGCAGGGCTGTGTGGAGAGAAAATGTGGGGATTCCTGGACTCCTTGTGGCAAGTAGCACTACATAGGATAAACGGCCATTATAAAGGGGTTTTTTAATCTCTAAGTGTCTCTCCCCACTCAAGGTGTCTCTACATGTTTAACAGAGGATGCTGGGATACAAACAGGGTTCTCTCCTCAACCAGACCAGAAGCAGCCCAAGACCAGGCTTTGTATTTTTATCCACACGATAGTTCAGAGCCCCAGGCTTAGCTCATAGGTGTCCTGAAGCCAAGTTCATGGCTACGAACAGTGCACTTCTACCCTCTTCAGGGATGGGAAGAGACAGGAGAAAGAAGAAAAACAGTAACAGAAAGAGCCCTGAGAAGGAAGACTCAACAGGAGACAGGGAGAAAACAGAGACCAAGAAAGACATTTGCTTTTCAATCACGACTGTCATCATTTATTTAAACATTCCTAGGGGCCAGGGGCTGGGCAACGTGATGTATAGGACTGTCTCAGGTAGAGATTACTACACTCCCATTCAACAGATGAGAAAACTGAGTCAGGTGATGAAACATATGGTTCAAGGTCGGGTCAAGATCCAGTCTGCTAGGTCTGGGTGGTCTACTATGTCTCAGAGAGGTAAACGGACAGAAAGAGACAGAGACCGTGCTAATGTTGGTGGTGGGAGAAACGGAGACAGACACGGACGCAGAGAACCACGTGAGCGACAGGACCCGCACAGAATTTTTTCCTAGAGACCGGGGGTGGGGGCCGCGGAGATCGGGCACAGGTGTTACTCACCTGGTTGCCGTCTGGGGGCCGCGGGAGCACTCGCCCACCCTTTCCTACCCGAATGAATTCTCTGCAACCCGCTGACCTACGGTTGAGAGGCCGTCCGGGTAAAAGCTCGCCCAGGCCCCACCCCTCATGCACTCTGGCCCGGCCTCTTCTCCCACCTGCCCCGCACCTGTCTTTCTGGCTTCTCACCAGACACCTCCGGCCTTAGACGCCCTGCCGCGCTCCAACAGACACCAAGGGTCGGCAGCAGGACCTGCCGTATACACTAGCCGCGTCCCTCTGGCCGGCTGGAGTGCGAACCGGGTCACAGGCCGCCACTGCTACCGACGGCTCCCCGGCTCCCATTGGAGGAGTGCCCTCCTGCCTTCCCTGCGATTGGCTGGAGATGGAAACACTTTATTTTTACCCCTCAGGCCGGGATCCAAGCCCAAGAAAACTCCGCCCCTTCGGGGGACTTTGATTGGTTTACGAGCCAAGCCCACCCTTTCATGGGATTGGCCAGGACAGGAGCATTCATCACTGCCCTTTGCAGGTCTGCTCGACTGGGCTTCCAGGATTCGTTGGGAACACGCAGGCGCGAAGCCTGAACCGAAGCCCGGCCCGAGTCGAGGTAGGAAACCGTTAGCGATCTCAAGTTTCCTGACGTCTTACGCTTGGTCATCCACCTCGCGCTTTCACCGCTTTGCAAAGAGACGCAACTTGGCCCCGTTACCGAAGGCTGCGCCCCCTGCTGGAATTTCCGAGCCAGGTTTCTTTGGTTTAAAGTGGGCAGAGTTCCTAATTTCATCCAGAAAGTATTAGGTGGTTACGGGGAAATGGCGGTTATCCACCAACCCCAGCTATTTACTGAGATATTTAGTCAAGTGACAAGCTCGCTAGGAGCCTCAGCTTAACCCTCTGTGAAATGGAAAGATCCTATTTTTTTCTCCCAACGTAGTGAGGATTCAATGGGAGAAGATAAATTAATTACCAGGGGCACGAATAATTAAACTCGTCTCGCCCAATAATTGCCTTTCCCAACATTCAGGCAGAGGGACTATGCATGGCCCAGAAAGGCAAACTGATTGGCTTGAAGTCACACAGCAATAAGACCCAGAATAAAACCCAGGCTTCTGTTTTCCAAAGGAAAGCTGTTTAACAAGGAAAGACAGACTAAAAAGTCTCCTATTAGCAAGTTTTAAAATTTGGATTCTATAGATTTCTAACCGAGTCAGGATTTGGAGGGGTCCATGACACTGGATGTGAAAATATCTACATCTTTATTTTCTCTCTCTTCACGAATTGAAATTTAGCATTTTTAAAAGACTTAGTTTTGTTTATTTGAAAGGCAGGGCTACAGAGAGACCTTCCATTCACTGACTCACTCCACAAGTAGCTGCAATGGCCTAGGCTGGGACAGGCTGAAGCCAGAAGCCTGGGAGTCCATCCAGCTCTCCCACATGGGTGCAGGGGCCCAAGGACTTGGGCCATCCTCTTCTGCTATCCCCAGGCCCATTAGCAGGGACCTGGATCAGAAGTGGAGCAGCAGGGACCAGGGTTGATACAGGATGCCAACATTGCAAGCTGTGGCTTAGTCTGCTGCACCACAATGCCAGCCTTGAAATTTAGCATTTTTTGTATAAAATAATGTAACCATAGTAACAGTATCAGTGACTGTCACCAATAGAAATCACAGGTTTTCGTATCACCTTATAGTATAGACCTCTTGAAATGTTGTATAAACTCATCACTGTTATAAAATCATGATAGTCATTACATCCTCCATTAGATCTTATTATTTAATGGATTAATAAGGACATTAATTACATGCATTACTGTAGCACATAGTTGATTTTCCCATATTTTGATATTCATATTTAGATGTTATTCTAGTGTAGCCGACGCTGTGGCACAGCGGGTTAAAGCACCGCCTGGAATGCTGGCATCCTGTATGGGCACCAGTTCAAGTCCTGGCTGCTCTACTTCTGATCCAGCTCTCTGCTCTGGCCTGGGAAAGCAGTAGAAGCTGGCCCAAGTGCTTGGACTCCTGTACTCACGTGGGAGACCCAGAAGAAGCTCCTGGCTCCTGGCTTTGGATCGGTGCAGCTTCGGCCACTGTGGTTATTTAGGGAGTGAACCAGTGGATGGAAGACCTCTCTCTCTGTCTCTACCTCTCTCTGTAACTCTGTCTTTCAAATAAATAAAATAAATCTTTAAAAATAAATAAGTGTAATTCGAGGTATATTATTTTATCTATTTAAATGATTTTTTTCTGAGCAAAGGGCATAGGGTTCACTAAATCACCAAACAGGTCCATAGCACCAAAAATATTAAGAATACTTGTTTTGAATTCTGGGCTCTAAGAGAACAGACTTGGCCTATCCCATTTCTTTGCTGTATCCCTATATTGCAGTGCAGTATGGGGCACACAGTAGGTGCTCAATAGGTGTTTAATGAATGAAAACAGGATTCCTCCCCAGTCATCCTCTGCACTCCAATTGAGGGAGCCAGTGCTGGCCCTTTTGGTCACTTAAGAAGGAGGACAGGAGCCAGTGGTGTGGTATAGCTGGTTCACCCTGTATCAGAGTGCTGGTTCAAGTCCCTGCTGCTCCACTTCCAATCCAGCTCCCTGCTAATGTGCCAGGGAAGGCAATGATAATGGCCCAAGTACTTTGGCCCCTGCCACCCATGTGGAAGTGAAAGATGGGAGTTCCTGGCTTCTTGCTTCAGGCTGGCCCAGACCTGGCTGTTGTAGTGATTTGGAGAGTGAATCATCAGATGAAAGATCTCTCTCTGTCTCTGCCTTTCAAATAAATAAATATTAGACAGAAGGAGCAGCATTCCTGAATCTAATTTTGTTCCTGCTAATATTCTGTTCACAGTAGAGGGTGGCACTTTAAAGGCCTGGCCCCAGGGAATCCTGGGAAGCTCACACGCAAGAGGAGGGCACTGTGAAGCAGAGGTGTTGGAGCAGGCTATGCAGGATGATGAAGACTAGTAGTTGCGGCATGGCAGCAGGTCCTGGGTTACACTGGGCTCAGGACTCCTCAGTTTCCTCCTGGATTCTGTTTAAGATCCCAGAAAATGGGGCATGTTTCTCTAGCCTTCAGCAGAGACTGTATTTTGCAGCTCAATGTGATTTTACAGACCTTCTAGAATAGTCTTCCCCTTTGGAGGTGAGCCTCATATCTTACTCCTCATATTGAGGAGTGAGAGGAGAGCACAGGGAATAGAGAACTTCCTCTCTTTCCATGCCTCAGCCCAGGAAATGAGAAGGCACTCCAGAAAGTTGGGGGAAAGTGGAATCCAAAGTTTATTGTAGGGGGCTGGCACTGTGGTGCAGCAGGTGAACACCCTGGCCTGAAGCACCGGCATCCCATATGGGTGCTGGTTTGAGACGCAGCTGCTCCACTTCCTTTTTCTTTTTTTAAAAGATTTATTTATTTTATTTGAAAGTAAGAGTTACACAGAGAGGCAGAGGCAGAGAGAGAGAGAGAGAGAGGTCTTCCATCCACTGGTTCACTCCCCAGATGGCTGCAACAGCCAGAGCTGCACCGATCCGAAGCCAGGAGCCAGGAGCTTCTTCTGGGTCTCCCACACAGGTGCAGGGGCCCAAGGACTTGGGTCATCTTCTACTGCTTTCCCTGGCCACAGCAGAGAGCTAGATTGGAAGAGGAGCAACCCATAATGGGATGCTGGTGCTTCAGGCCAGGGCTTTAACCCACTGCACCACAGTGCTGGCCCCTGCTCCACTTCCAATCCAACTCTCTGCTATGGCCCGCGAAAGCAGTAGAAGATGGCCCAAGTCCTTGGGCCCCTGCACCCGCGTGGGAGACCCAGAGGAAGCTCCTGGCTCCTGGCTTCGGATGGAAGACGCCCCCTATCTGTAACTCTGACTTTCAAATAAATAAATAAATCTTTAAAAAATAGGCCGGCGCCATGGCTCAATAGGCTAATCCTCTGCCTCTGGCGCTGGCATCCTGGGTTCTAGTCCCAGTCAGGGTGCCGGTTTCTGTCCTGGTTGCTCCTCTTCCAGGCCAGTTCTCTGCTGTGGCCCGGGAATGCAGTGGAGGCTGGCCCAAGTGCTTGGGCCCTGCACCCGCATGGGAGACCAGGAGGAAGTACCTGGCTCCTGGCTTCGGATCAGTGTGGTCTGCTGGCCACAGCGTGCCGGCTGCAGTGGCCATTGGAGGGTGAACCAACAGAAAAAGGAAGACCTTTCTCTCTGTCTCTCTCTCTATCTACTCTGCCTGTCAAAATAAATAAATAAACCAAAGTTTATTGTGATGCAAAAACTGATAGAAATATATGCATACTTTTTTCCATAATACACATTTTTCCATGAACCTTTTGAAGACTCCTCATATTAGAATCCCCTAATTGGGTCCTCCGAGTTTCCCTGAAGACCAATGGCCCTTTTTGATTGGGTGGGCAAAGAGGAACTTCAAATACCGGGCTGAGGGGCTGGGCAGTTGGGAATGGGGGCAGCAGAGAGGAATCAGGGATGGGCAATAAGAAATGCAGACTCCAGAGACCTGCTTCAATGCTAGATGCTATCCAGGGATCCTGCAAAGGCTACTTCCGCTGGACAGCTCCTGTGGCATGATCAGCCCAATGCTGTAGATGAGGCCCTCGAGAGAGCATTGAGGGAGTCATGTTGTGAGCTACGAGTAAGCATGGACTTCAACACTGCCTGCACCAAAATAAGCTCTGCTTTTATTTATATGTTTAGGTTTTATTTACTTGAAAGAGTGACAGAGAGGGGGAGAGACCAGCGAGACAGAGAGACAGACAGAAAGAAAGAGAGAGAGAGAGAGAGTCCGCCCATGCTCTGGTTCACTCCCCAAATGGTTGCAATAGCCAAGGCTGGGCCAGGCTAAAGCCAGGAGCCTGGAACTCCAAGTGGGTCTCCCACATGGGTGGCAGGGGCCCAAGCACTAGGTTCACCTTCTGTCATTTTCCCAGGCCATTAGCAGGGAGTTGGATCAGAAACAGACAGACAGAACTCAAACCAGCACTCTGATAATGGTGTCGCAGGCAGTGTGATAACTTGCTGGGCCACAATACCAGCTCCTAAACTTATCTTTTAATTCTGTTTTCCACAGACTCTTTGAAGAACCCTCATAGGGCAGGCAGGTGGGCAAGGGAAACTAGGCTAACTGTCTCTCACACTGGCTGTGATCCTCTTGCTAGTCTGAACTCTTAGCCCACTGCAGGGCCTTTGTCCCTGCTGCTTTTCCCTCACCTCCTCCTCCTCACTATTGTTAATCAGGACTGGCTCCACATATTGCATGTAGATGTCTCTTTTCTCTGCATCAACTTAGGATCCTGCACACTCAGCTCTAACCTGGAAGTACTGCATTACCTTGGGCAAGATGTTGCTCTTTCTAGCCTCAGTCCTGTCTACCTACCTCTGACAGTGTGATTCAAGGTCCAAACTAGAGGCATGGAGCCAGCACTGTGGTGCCACCACCCCATATAGGCACTGGTTCAAGTCCTGGCTGCCTCACTTCCAATCCAGCTCCCTGCTAATGTGCCTGGGAAAGCAGTGGAAGATGGCCCAAGTACTTATGCCTCAGCACCCAACGTGGGACACCCAGATGAAGCTCCTGGCTCCTGACTGGCCCAGCTCTGTCCACTGCAGCCATTTGGGGAATGAACCAGCAGATGGAAGATCTCTCTCTGTGTCTTTCCTCTCTCTCTCTGTAACTCTACCTTGTAAATAAATAAATAAATCTTAAAAAATAAAACTAGAGGCATGAAAACCACCATCCTCTCTCCCAAAACATTTATCGGAATTATGTGCAAGATCTAGTATTGCAACCATTTCACAGAAGAAGCCCAGAGAGGGAAGGGCCTTTGACAAAGGTTCCACAGCAACTTGGCAGTCATGTCTACTCCTCTCAATCTCTTTCTACCCACATCTTTTTAAAAAATATTTATTTTATCTATTTGAAAGGCAGAGAAAGACACCTTCCATCCACTGGTTTACTCCCCAAATGGCCTCAATGGCCAGGACTGGGCCAGGCTGAAGCCAAGAGCCCAGAACTCCATCTGGATCTCCCACGTGGGACTCTCCACTCACATCTAAAGCCAGTTGACTCTAACATCTTCAAAGCTCTCGTATAATAGGCAAATTTCTCATGCAGAAGAATTCTGATTAATTCATGAAGATACTTCCCTCTCAAGGAAATGAAACATAATTCCCCACTCCCTAAGCATGGGCTGCGCTCAGTGGCTTCTTTCCAAAGAGGGCAGCCTGGAAAGCGGGGGTGCAGAAAGCAGTGACTTTAAAGTGGAGAAACCTGACAGACACTACCTCGGCCAGGTGATGAAAAGTCACAACAGTCATGTCATATTGATGGTATGCATCTTTGATAGGGATGTGATGAGAAGGTAATTTTATTTCTGTGGTCTTCCTGCCCCAAACTTATAACCCCAGCAGAATTGTGAGAAAAACACCAGTCCAATCCCCATGAAGAGCCACTCTTGTGGAATACCTGACCAGTACTCCTCAAACGTTGATGATTCCAGGTCATCAAAAACCAAGGACAGTCTGAGAAGCGGTCACAGCCAAGAGAACCCTAAGCAGATACAATGGATAAATGCAGTGTGGTATCCTGGGTAGGATCCTGGAATAGAAAAAAGGACATTAGGCTGTGATTAGGAAAATCTGGATAAAGTGCTTACTAGTAATATGGGGATATTGGCTTATTCATTGTCACAAATGTAAATTGTAGAATGTTAATAGGGGAAGTGGTTGTGAGTTTTCCATATTATCTTCACCTTAATTCTGTAAATCTAAACTGTCGTGAAACTAAGTTTATTTTGTTTAAACTCCCATCTTTGCCCCCATCTGGCCTCTCTGACCTGAGGAATACAGCTAGCATCCGTGCCCTTCCTCCCTGCTCTTCTCCACTCCAATCCATTCCACCGGCAGCCAGCAGGGGGCATCCGCTAAACCGCAAATCTGATAATATTGGAAGCTTTCCAGAAAAGCAAGATATTGGATGGAAAGTTCCGGAGATAGTGTAAAAAGAGCTGATGTCTTTATAAAAGTTATCATTATTATCAAGAACTGACGTGGGAAATGTTCTGGTGTTCGCTGAAATAAAGTTAGAGTATCTAAAAAGTAATACAAGTAATACAAGGCCTCCCACATAAAGCCTGCCTTTCAGATGCCACCTGATCGCACAGATGCATAGTAATTTCTTTTTTTTTTTCTTTATCTCTATGGGAACTCCTCAGCCCGAGCCATCTTTTTTCCTGCCTTATCCCGCACATTCAGCTCCAGGGACCCCACACCTCCTTCCAAAGATAAGAGTCATTCCTGCAAGACTGGGCTGTACTGTCCGTACCCCCCCCCCTTTTTTTTTGACTACTTGCAAAGGAGAAAAATGAATTCCTTTGGCTCCCCTACACCCAGCTCACACTAGGCCCGAAGAAAGGTTTGACGCACTCCAAATGAAAAGATGAATCACCAAATACATGAATGTTCTAGGGCGCAGGGCTTCTCGGTGCGCTTGCGCCGGTCGGAAAGGCGTGGGAAGCTCCCGGCTACCTGGCTGGCTCTACTGCAGCCGCCGGGAGTGGGCGGGGCCCCCTCAACCTCGCCCTGCCATTGGCCAGGACGGTCCGCATTGGTCTGACGCAAAGCCTCTGCAGCTGAACGCCCCCCCCCCCCCCCCCCCCGCAACTAGCATCCTGCAGGCTACTGCGTAGGCCAGGCCGTTTTGTGTGGGCCTGTGGGGAGGACAGCCGCTGGGGACGGCGCACGGGGCAGGACAAAAGACTCGAAGCAGCACTTTTTGAGTTTGCTCAGGATTTTATTAGGATCACGGGGGATCACAGGGAAAGAGGCGGGGCTTCTGGGGGTGGAGGGCAGGAATACCGCAATGGCGAAGAGGCCTTGCATAGACACCGAGGCGGGCTAGCGGGCGCGGCGTGGGGGAGAGGAGAATGGAAAAGGAGAGAGAGAGAAGAGAGACTTGGGAGGGGGAACAGGATGGCAGCAGTGCCTCCAAGGCCACTGCGCGGCTGCAAAGAAGGCCACAGCGACCCTCCCTGCTTGGGGATCAGGGTGTCCACTCCACACTGCACGGAGAGAGGGGCTGGGATCAACACTGACGAGGAGAAGGGGGGTGGAGGGGCCCTGACCAAGGCATCACAATAAATACGGTTAGCAGCACACAGAAGCCTGCGGGGGAGGAGGGCCAAAAAAAAGGGGGAACCCCCCTTCCCCTCCCCCCAAAATAAGAACTTTGCAATTACTAAACCATAAAAATAAACTTTAAACCCGTGTACGAAGTCGGTCACCCCCCAGAAGTGCAATGTGGGGCTGCGCGGCCCTAGCTGAGGGGGAGGGCAGATGGGGTAGGGGCAGGGGGATACAGAGAGGTGACCCTCACAAGGGCGAGATGTTTATCCAGTTTTCCCCCTCTTCCCCAGGGTGGCCCAAACGTTTGGGACCTGCAGCACCTCCTCTATGTCGGAGTCTTCCGAGTTGACTTCGCTTCCTTCTTCCTCATAGCTTCGTTCTTCCTCGTAGCTGTCTTCACCTTGCTCACTGCCTGCGTGGGGCAGAGAGGAAAGGGAAGGCCGCAGGGCAGTTAGATGTGCAGGTAAATGTTGCTCCAAAAGCGAGAAGAGCCTACAGTCAGGGCTGTTGGCGGGAGAGGGGAGAGGGCGGCTGGGACTTGACACAGGCAGCCAAATGTGTGTGTGTGTGTGTGTGAGAGTGAGAGTGAGAGTGAGAGAGAGAGAGAGAGAGAGAGAGACTACCAGCAAGCCCCCAGGGGTGAGGGGGCTGGGAGGGAGGGAGGCAGGAAGGCAGGGTGGGCTCCCCGCCTCTGTCCTGCCAAAACTGACACATCTGAAAATAGGTTTTCCTCCTCCCTGAATTTGTCAATGTGTGTCTCTTATGGAGACACCACCTCCGCTGAATAAACCTTCTATTCATCCCCGGCAGCTCCTTAGCTCCTTTTCCCTGGTCCAATCCAAACAGGCCCCGGTCTGTCTTGTTCAGGCCGATTCCGCGCCCCCACTCCCACCCCAGTCTGGGGAAACAGCTCTCCTCCCTTTCTCAGAGAGAAGAGATGCCATCCGGTGGAAGGACAGAGGGGGCTGACCATGGCCTCGGTTTCTCTAGCCTACCTGAAAAGTATGTCTGGATTGAGGCTACTCACTCAATGTCTCCTTCCTCAGTGCACTGCTTTGGGCCTTGATGGAAGTTTGACAGGGACCCCATGGCCAAAAGCCCCAGGAGACTTCCCATCCCTTCTGCTTCCCCCACAGGCTACAACTAGGCTCTGATACCTCCCTTTGCCAGTCATCTGGGCCACAAAGCTGGGAGTAGCCTTAACTACTACTTTCTCCCTCCAACCCTTGAGTGCCACCCTTCCTTAGCATTTCTCAAAGTGGGTTCTTTGGTAAGCAGTGAGCTTTGACTTCTGTGGTCAAGAAGTCTGTAAAAACACTGGGTTCCTCAAAGTGAAATTGTTGTTTTTTTTACAGGACTTTTCAGAGCCTTTAATGTGCTAATACATAATCTGACTCCACAGGAGAATATTAGCGTATGCAGTATTTCCTTTTGTGATAACTGGTAAAGGGTCCTCAGGAGACAATTTTGGAATGCCTGCCCAAGACACCCTGCACCTTCACCCTTCCAGGTCCTTGTTCACATGATCCCTCCCATCAGGAATGCCCCTTGCTGACAATGTAGCTTGCAAATGGAACGCTACATTCCTCTAGCTCTTCCCTCCCTTATCACTCCTGAGGCAGCATCAGTGTTCCCACTTGTGGCTTCCCAGAGCACACTGTTCACTTCACCCCCTCTCCAATATAGGCCTTGATGTTCCCAGGTGGCCAGGGCTGGGAAAAGAGTACTGCTGAATTGCAATGTGTTTGCTACTTTTTCTCACCTCTTCCCCCTCTCTGTGTGCATGTGATATGGGGACTCGTCTTTTTAGTTTTTCATCCACTGTCTCCCGTCTCTTTGTCTATGTCGGTGGTCATTTGCTCTGTTGCAACCTACCTATCCATCACCCAGAACTGAAGTCTGCTTCTTTGGTCTTTGTTAAATTTGTAAATGAAATTTTCCCTGGTCTGCCCATTTAAAAAGTTGCACAGAATGCCTTTTCCTTCTTCTGTTAAGAGCAGACCACATCTGCGCCTTGACACACTGACCCTGGCCAGGCTTCCTGTGAGTGAAGGGAAAGGAGAGAAGACAAGACAGGGCCTAGCTCACCTTCCTCACTGACCTCCTCCTCCTCTTCCTCCTCCACTGAGTCTTCAGAGATGATCTCTACCTCGTCCTCATAGTCATCCTGGTTGGTGCTGTCCTCTTGATCCTTGTTGAAGTCTCCAATGCTATTCTTGTAATACTCAATGTCTCTTTCGTCATCATCACTGCCTTCATTGTCACCTTCATTGCCATCATCATCACTGCCTTCGCTGTCACCTTCATTGCCATCATTATCTTCATCATCACTGCCTTCATCTCCTTCATTGTCACTGTCACTGCTGTCTTGGTTGTTGCCAATGCTGTTCTGGTTGCCACCTCTGAGGCTGGTATAACCACCAGCATTCTTGTTGCCATCAAAGTTCTTGCTGAGGGTCTCATTGTCATCAGCTTTCTTGTCTTCCGGGTTCTCACAGTTGTCATCAGGGCTTTCATTGTCATCGGCACTGTCATTGTTGTCAGTGGTCTCATTTTCATCAGTGCTCTCGTTGTTGTCAGTGGTCTCATTGTTGAGGTTCTCATTGTGGTCAGGGCTTTCGCTGTCACAGAGACTCTCATTGATGTCAGTTATCTCATTGTCAGTGGTCTCGAAGTAGTCAGTGGTCTCCATAAAGTCGGAGATCTTGATGTCATGAATGGTGTCGTTGTCAGTGGTCTCATCAATGTCTGAGATCTCGCTGAAAATATCTTCTACTGCAAAGTAGTCATGACCGTCTTCCATGATCACCACCTCACATTCGTCCTTTGTTTTACTGTGGGGGAAGGCTGGGGTGAGTAGGGGATTGGTGGGAAGGGGTGTACCCAGAGCAGACACTGAAAGCTGGTCAGTAACTGAGGAGGCAATAAGCTACAAGGGCTTCTGTGGATGAGGCTAGGGTGGGAGGAGCCCCACTTCTGCCCCTGATGGTGTAACCTCAGGCTATTTCGGGGCATCATTCCACACGTGTAAAACACTGTACTAGGTTATCTCAAAGGTCTCTTTTGCCTCTGTGTGACACTAACCTTTCCTTGCCTCCTCGCCAATAAACCATCTCTCAGCCACCCCTCCCCCCTCATTACCTGTCTTTCTCTTCTTGCTTCTTTCTGTTGGCCCTGTAGCCCCCTTCTCTCATCATGTAATAGCGGACAGGGTTAACCCACAGGTCATTCTTGATAATCTGTTGGGAGGACAGAAGACAGAAAACAGCCATGAGTATAAGCCCCAGCCTCACTCCCAATTTTCCAGGCACTCAGGTAAGTGTAGCAAGGCCTTCTCTGGCAATGCCAGGAAGGGCACCCACCTCAGCGATCCGGTCAGCCTCTGGGAGGCTATGGCTCGAAAACCAGCTGAAGAAGCTGTGGCTGGCATCCTGCTTCCTGCGACTCTGGGCCTGGGGTTCCTGGCCCCGGTGCCAGCGGATCGGGGTGGAATGAGACACCAGCCGTCCTAGGGGGAGAAGAGGTTGTGGAGAGAGGACTGAACAAGGAAAACACTGGAGGATGGACATGGAGTTACCCTAGGACCATGTCTTACCCGAGCGGTTGCGCTGGAACTCCTTAACGATCACCATGTTTGTGAAGTAGGGGTTTGTCTGGAAGTACAGCTTCATTTTGTAGCCCATGGAGATATGTCTGAGATCCTGTACCTGCTCAAGGTGGGGGTAATAGTGGAATCTGTCCCCCGAAATACACCATGGCCCCTGCCACCCACCCCTCACCTCCGAGGACCAGATTCCTTGGCCTTCCTCTTCAGCCTGACCTGCAGATTGGTCAAGTAGCGGAAAATGTCTTCATCACGTTGGTTGATCAAGATTGAAATTCTGGGGTGGTTGAGGAACTGATGAGTGGAGCAGTTTAGGTCAAGGATTAACTGTTCAATGAGAGGGAGGGAGGGAAGGCCAGGCAGGGCAGAGCAAGAGAGAGGCTGGAGTGGGAGGATTCCTTCTGTGTTCATGTGTGGAACAAGCAGGTCCTGTGACTTCTATGTACCTTTCTTCTCTTGATACCATCTGTGTAGCGAAAGCTGCTTATGAATGTGAAGCCTGCATTTGCTGGCCTTGCCATTGTTCATGTTTGCTGCCTGGGTGCTGAAGGTTTATGTCCACGAGACGTTTGTCTCTGGGTGCTGAGGGCTTATGTTCTCAAAATGCTTATGTGTCTGTGCCTAAAGTCCCATGTCCCAGTGATGCTCTATCTGGTTGCAGAGAGACTGTGGTCACAGGATGTTGCACGTGTGGGTGTGGACGTTGTGTCCACGTGTTATATGAATGGCTCCAAGGGTCTGTGTTTAAGTGAGGCTGTGTATCTATATGCTGAGAACCTGGGGCTACATGGTGCTAAGGTCTGGTGTCTACGTGATACTATCTGGGTACTGAAGACCCATGGTCATGTGATACTTTGTGTCAGGGTGCCAAGGATCTGTTATCCACGTTAAACCCATGTGTTCCCAACATGCCACATGTATGTCCCCGGAAATGATTCTTCTTTCCATTTCCTTCATGGAATTCTGTGGTCTCCATATCCAGATACTCTCTCTGACCCCCTTCCCTTCAATGTAGGGGGCTCTAGCCAGGAGTGGGCCTCCTAGGATCTAAGCAGAACCCTAGACTTGCTTTCTGGGCAGTTTCTCTGCTCTGTGCCTTGCCCCTCCCTCATCACTGTCTCTGAGTCACTTTATCTTCTGTATGCCCCTTCCACTGTTCCTTTCACCATCTTTGGTCCAATTTTCCTGCTGTGTGCCCCTGTGTTCCCCTCCCCCTTTTACTGTCTGGGATCTTTTTTTATTTTTTTAACATTGCACATCACTCTTGCTTTCCCATCTGTGGTCCAATTTTTATGCTATGTGCCCCCTCCCCCTCCCCCTTCATCATTGCCATCCAGTCCAGCTTCTCCGATGTTTTGCCCTCCTCCTTCCGTCCCTCTTCCACCCAATCGAGCCAGTCTTCCACAGGGGGCTTACCACCCCATCTTTAGCCATTCTCCACACCTTTTCACCTTTTCTCTCCCCCTCCCCCTTCCTGTCATGGGCTTCTGGCCCATGAATATCGATGAGAAGGATACTGCTTTGACCCAGAAGCCTGGAATATGCTGGATGATGAGGTCTCTGCGCTCCAGGAAGGGTCTTCGCATCTGGATGAACTTGCGCTTGAGACGGAGGAAGGCCTTGCCTGCCTTGATATTCACTGCCTCCAGGTCCATTTGAATACTCTCCAGTGCTTGCAGGATGCTCTCCATCCTCTCACCATTCCCATTCCTCTCTTTGCTTTCCTTCTTCATCTTCCTCTGCTTCCTCCTCCTCCTCCTCCGCCGCCGCCGCCTCCTCACACTTTCCTTCTCATCCTCATCCTCATCCTCCACTATGATGACAGCCTCTTCCTTCCTCTTTGGACCGATTAACCTCTGGGACCCCCACACCCCTGCGCTACAGGTTTCTAGGGCCTTCTCTCCAGCAAGGCTGCTGGGCTCTGCAACCTGAACGTCAATTTCCAAGCTTCCCCCAGAGGCCTCGGAAGGGGACAGTGTTTCCAGGCTTCCCATGGGAGGGGGCGCCTCCCCGTACCCCGACTCCATCGCAGGCTCCCAGTCAGGACCCCCAGCACCCAGGGTGAAATATGCGCGGACCCCTCCCTCCTCAAGAATGACATAGGGCGGCGGCGGGGGCAGAGCGGGGCCCAGCCCCACCCCCCTCATGTCAGCCAGCACCTGTGCCGCCTCGGTTTCCTCCCGGAGCCACGGGCGCTGCTGGAGTGGAGGCAGAGGCAGTCGCAGGAGCGGCGGCGGCGGCGGGGGAGGCGGGGGCGGCGGCGGCGGGGGCGGCGGATCGCGCTCTGGAGACTCAGAGCTGCTCAGGCGGCGGGTCTTGGCCGGAGGCCCCTCATCCGGGCGGTCCATGGTGACCGCACTCGCCCCTTCGCTATCAGCGCGGCCGCCGCTACCAGTCACACCTGAAGCGCAGCTTCTGCACCTCACGCGACCAGCTCGCCTCTCCGCCTCGCTCTGGCGTTCCCTCCCACAGTGCCTGCCCTACTCCCTCCGCGCCAATCGTCGAGGTCCCGCCCACTCCTTGACGTAAAGGGCCTGCTCTGCCTCGCCATTGGCTGTCGGCCGCCGCGGCGGCGCGCGCGCTCCCCCGACCCCCTGCCCGCTCTCACGCAATCTGCTTGCCAACACTACACGTCATCAGTTTCCAATTGGTTCCCCCTCAGAACCGCCAATCAGCGGGCTGACTCCCCCAGCGACGAGAGGGAAACTGAAGGGCGGTTGGCTGTGAGGAATGCCAAAGAAGCCCCTCTCCCTAGCCCTCCCGGCGTTTTATCCAATGGGAAAAGTACCAGTGGTTCTGAAGACCAAAAAACAAGACGAAAAACAAACGCAGGCACTGAGCAGGATGTGCTCAAATAAAATCGGGAGAGCCTCGCTATCATTCTACCTCCCCCATTCGCCTCCTCCCCTCAGCAACTACGCACTTCTAAAATCTGCTCCTTCCCCCACGGCCTGCTTCTTCCCTTGGGGCGAACTGGGCTGTAGCTCTTCAGGGCTTGGGTTGCCCTACAAGCTACTGTATTTAGGCACCCCGGGTCTTTGGTTTGGTACCTAGGTTTTGACGTGCCGTTTTCCATCTCTGCAAAATAGCTCTAGAAATGATAATCACACACAAAGAGTAACTTCCTCTGCGTCATAAAAATGATTGTGATTCAGCTTGTCTGCTAGATTTTTCTAGAGCTTTTTCTTCACCCACTTGACATTTCTCTTCCATCCGTTCTTCTTCCTTTCCCCAATATATGTTGCTTTTAATCATATATATATATATATATTTTTTTTTTCGATCAGAGATGGATGGTCTTTTGAGAGGCATGGTGCTGGAATTCTGGTTTTGGTTCTGGGATTCACACCATGGCTGTATCCTTCACATTGAAACTCTGAACATCACTGCCCCTCTATGAGCTTCAGTTTTTTCTCTCATCTAGGTGTCCCTAAAGAGAGGCGTAGGTAACTGCCCATTGCAGCCTTGTGGTAGCAGAGACTTGGCAGCAACCGAGGGATCCATCACCAGGGGAATGGATAAGAAAAATGTGATACATGTTTCAGATGGACCACTAGAATGAATTAGGTCTGTATACGGCAACATGGCTGGATCTCGCAAAAACAGAATGTTGAGTGAAAAAAGAAACAGAACAAGATTTATAGTACAATACTGTTTATGTAAATTAAAACACACAACAATACCATATACTTTTCACAGATATACATATGTAAATAAACACATGAATGGTGGATTGGAAGGACATACATTAAATACACGAGAGTGAGTGCCTATGTTGGTGGGGGGAGAATGGGATCCGGGATGGGCGATGAAAGGGGACAAAAAATAAAATCAAGAATAAAAGGACCTTGCATGAACCAGTGATGATATACTGTGCCAAGAACTGAGGAGTATGGTCAACTCAATTCTGTGCACCTGAGGGAATAAGCAAATAAATAGATAGTAAATTAATTGAGTGCCCAGGGAGCAGCCCGGCTGGGTAGACTCCCAGGCTTGGATCCTCCCCCTCCCCGTGACATCCCTCCCTCTGAATTGAATCAAAGCTGACCAAAGTATCCCCTTAGGAAGGGCTCCCATCCCAGTCTGAGCAGTTCCTCCAGAAGCCACTACTTTGTGTGTGTGTGCGTGTGTGTGTATGGGGGGGGGGGTGTTTCCTAAACCTTTGAGCTCCTCTCAAGTTAGATTCCCAATTCTCAGTCTGCATTCTCCATGGTGGTCCAATTTCAGGAACAACTCGTTTGAGTTTGGGGAGGAGACTAAGACAGGGCTGGGAGTGATACCTGGGGCTCCAGGCTTCGGGAAGAGGTGAGGTTCTCAAGTGCCCTGCTCCCCTCCCTGCTCGGAGTCTGGGGGCCAGTGGTGGACAATCTTATGGGATGGGAGTGTACCCTCTTGTTAACATACATATGTACAGTTTCCAAGTTCCATTTCCAGACCACTGTTTCCTGCTGCAGGCAAATACTCTAGTGTGTCTCCTCTCAACTAAGAGTGTATGTGTGTGTGTACGTGTGTGTATGCTGTATATGTCTCCACATATGGGCATTTGCTCACATGTGTGTACCAAGCAAGATTTCCTCAGGGGTGCTTCTCCACACAAAGTCACACAGACACACACTATCTCACTCAATCACATCTTCCCACATGTGATCACGCAGACAGGACACACAACACACGGACGCAGACACACACACAGATACACAGACACACAATACACAGTCAGAAAGAGAAAACATCCAATATAGCATTGTTCATTTCAGTTTTTCCATTTACAAAATCCAATGGTGAATCCAGGCAGTTAGAAAAAAGAAATGGAGGAAAACCCTCCCGAGTGTACCCTATCTACCCCCCACCCCCTTGGTCTTCCCACCCCACCCCCTTGGAAAGGCACCCCCATCACTATCACTGAGAGAACAGGTACCCCCACTCCTGGCCTCCCAGCCACTCTGGCCTGCCTTTCCAGGGCCACTCCACAGACAGGCTCATTAATGTCTCTCCTGCCTAGAGGGCCCTCCTCATTCCTTTTAGGTCAAGGCTTCCCCACTTCTGGGGGCTGTCTTGGGGTAGGGAGGGAGCTCAGAACAGGGACTTCAATAGGAAGGAAAAAGAGAGGGGTGGATAAATACACATCCTCACCCATCTCCCTCAGGAAATGAGAGGGGGCACAGAGTCTGGGCAAGCCCAGGCAAAAGAGTGGCGGCTTGGCCCACCAGTCCACAGAACTGGCCTTGCAGTAAGCCCAAAGTCAACCTTGCCCCTGGGAGGGAGTCTTGTGCCTCCCCCCTCCGGGGAATCTGGCTGCAGTCTACTCCATTTGGGGTGTAGGCAAGAGCAAAGGGAGCAAGGGAGAAAGGACTGTTAGGAGGAAGGATGTGTGGGGCTGAGGGCCCAGAAGGCCAGGGACTACCAAGGAGGAGGAAGGGGCTTGAGGCCCCTGAGGCTAGAGGGGAACAAAAAGAAGTCAAACAGGAATGGATTCAAGTCTCAAACACCTTGGAGTCTGTACCACTATCGGTTTCCAAGGACACCCCCCCCCCCCGATTTCCATCTTCCGAAGAGTAGTATGAACCCGGGAAGCAATCTGGGGTTGCATTCAACTCTGACTCCAGGCACTAGGGTCTAGCTCCTCTGGGGAGTTCAGCTCCCATTCCTACACTTCTCTGGAGAGCTGCTCCTGCCTGCATGGCCCCCACATCAGCCCCTGTGGGGCTGTCGTGGATTTTTCAACCTTAGGAAGAAGAGTTGGAGGGTCAGGGATCCAGTGCTAGAGAATGCAGACAAACTTGGGTCTCTTCAGCTTGAGGAGTTCAGCTCACAGCCTGCTCTTCACCTAGCCTGGGCCCATGCTGGGGCCCTTCTCCCTGCCCTCTTGGCTTCTTAAGTAGATGTCGAAGAAACACTTTGGAGGTCTGGACACGGGATGTGGGAGGGAGAGGAGACGGGGCTTGGTACCAGGGTTAGCCAAAAACAACATTGCACACAACATAGCAATTAAACATCCCTGCTCCCTGGGGACCCAGCACCCCCTTAGGTCCCTCTTATCAGCAGCCTTGGATCAGTTTCTCCCTCAACATCCAGGCCTTGCTAAAGGACTTGGGAGGGAAGGGTGCATGGGAGCAGGGGGCGGGGGGAGGCAATAGAGCTCTGGAAATCTATTTTACAGGACAAATTTGCCCCTTCTGGACAACGTCAGAAGGAGAGACACTTAAAGCAAGAAAGCCTGTCTCCTCTGCTGTTAGTATAAAAACCTGCATTTTCAGTTTTGTTTTCTTTTTCTGAATTGTCACTTGAGAGAGAGAGAGAGATAGAGAGAGAGATAGAATGAGATTGTAGAAGTGGAGAAGGAGGTGGTGGAGACAGGCCCCACAAAACTAGGAATGTCTCTTTCCCAGTCCCCCACCCTGGGGAGGTGTTGGCAAAGGTGCCTGGATTCCGGGTGGTTCGAGGGACTGGGGCTGGAGCTCAGAAAGGAAGGCTCCCATAAGGGGCCCCATCTGTCCCTTTCATTTGGCCCCATCATGGTGACCATGACCTTTTCCCTGCCTGTCTGCCTACCAGCCTGCTTCACATGACACAGTAGGGTTCTCTGGGAGCCGGGGCACCTCCTGTGCCCCAGCAGGGGGCGTGAGTCCTCAGGCACTTCTTGAGGTCCTTGTTGAGCAGGAAGCAGACGATCGGGTTGACGGCAGCCTGGGCGAAGCTCATCCAAACAGCGGTGGCCAGGTAGCGATGGGGCACGGCGCAGGCTTTCACAAACACTCGCCAGTAGCAGGCCACAATGTAGGGTGACCAGAGGAGCAAGAAGAGCAGTGTGATCGCGTAGAACATGCGGCCCAGCTGCTTTTCACCCTTGACCTCGTCCATGCCCAGCAGCCGCCGGCTGGCTGCGTGCCCATTCTGCCGGATACCCAGCAGGGTTGGTGGCATAGGCCCACGGCCAAAGCCGGCGATCCAGTTGGCAGCAGCCTGGCCGGTGGCCCCAGGGCCATGGAAAGTCCAGTTCTGGCTGATGGCTGGCACCATCTGCACTGGCTTCATCTTGCGGTGACGATACTCGAAGAGGAGAAGCTTGCCATAGACAGCATGTGTGGCTGCCATGAGCACAGCCAACATAAGCATGAAGCCGAGTGTGTCATTGGCCTTGAAGTAGCGATGCTCAAAGATGCACTGGTCCTCCTCCCGGATAAACTTGTAGGTGCCCACGTCGAAGACGGGTGGGAAGGCCATGGCCACAGACAGGGTCCAGGCCATGCAGATGACAGCTGCACATGTCCAGAGTGTCATGCGCTTGGCGTAGAAGCGGTGGTGGGCAATGGCCATGTAGCGGGTGACACTGATGCAGAACAGCATGAAGGCCGCATGGAAGCAAAAGAGCACGGCCATGAAGGCCACAATCTTGCAGCTGAGTGCACTGAAGGTCCATGAGGAGCCGTGGCGCACAGAAGCCAGCACAAAGGGGAAGCAGACGGCAGAGCGTATGCCATCGGCCAGGCACAGGTCCAGCAGAAAGTAGTAAGGAGCCTTGTGCAGGGCACGCTCCTTGAGCACCAGCAGGGACAAGATGGCATTGCCCGCCAGGCTCACGCACATGATCAGTCCCAATAGCACCAGCTTCACATAAGCCGACGCTGACGGCGGGGACAGGGCGCCGCTCACCTCCTCCGGCTCTCCGGTGGTGTTGGCCATACTGAGGGGGCAAGGGCCGCTCTCAACCCTATGGGTTCAGCCGGGCTGGTACCCGATGGGCCCTGTGGGACTCCATCAGTTGTCCTGTGGGCTGTACCTGTGAATGGAGCAATGGTGGAGACACAAAGAGAGAAAAATATATACAGATACCCAGAGATGGAGTGGGAGAGAATGGGAGATGGAACAAAGAGGAAAATGGCAGGGAGATATAAATGGAGAGGAATGTATATAGAAACGGGGGGAATGAGAAAGTTGAGAGAGAGAGAGAGAGATTTGGTTAGTATGTGTCTGAGAGGAGGACTAGTGCACAGAAGGTTGGGGTGAGGTGGGGCAAGAGGACAAGACAGGAGAGAGACAGTGAGAACCTGATGGAAAGGGAAGCTGAGGAAGAAACAGAAAAGTCAGGCTTAGCGGGTCTTACAAGTCCTCCCTGCCTCGGGCTCACTCCTGCGGCTCCCCCCGCTTTGCTGAGTGAGGCTGCCCAATCTTTCTGGGTGTCATTGGTTACCTCCATCCCCCGTGACTGTGTCTGTGATATGGGGATGTTGCTGTGTGGCTCTTATCCCACTTCACAAAGCCCTAAGGCTGTGCTGAAACATTTTTGACCGCTGCCCTCAATCAAACATGCGTTTTACAGCACAACCCAGTACACACACAGGCCTGGCTCAACCAAAGGCTTCACCACACAGTACTGATCCAGTATATAATGCATTAAATGTGTTCTTACTACTAGTTTATAATGGTTAATACTATTCTAGTTCATGGTCTTTTTTTGTCTTTTGAAAGAAATGGCCGGTAGCCACTCATTAAACAGATTTATTTACTGCTTACCAGGAATGTGCTCAAGAAACAGCAAAAAGACTAGTGTGGCTGGGATGGAGTGAGGGAGGCAGGTCACAGAGGGGTCTGGGGCCAGATCATGTAGGGCTGAGGCATTCATTTTAGGTGGGGGCTTGGGTCTGCATTTATTTTTTTAAAGATTTTATTTATTTGTTTGAGAGGTAGAGTTACAGACGGTGAGAGGGAGAGAGAAAGGTCTTCCATTTGCTGGTCACTCCCCAATTGGCAGCAACAGCTGGACCTGAGTCGATCTGAAGCCAGGAATCTGGAGCTTCCTCCGGGTTTCCCATGCAAGTGCTTGGGCCATCCTCTACTTCTTTCCCAGGCCACACCCGACAGCTGGATCAGAAGAGGAGCAGCCGGGACTAGAACCGCTGCCCACAGGGGTTACTGGTGCTGCAGGCGGAGGATTAACCTACTTTGCCACAGCGCTGGCCTTGGGTCTTTATTTTAAGTGAAATGGGATGTGTGTGTGATTGTAGAGCTGGAGGCAGGCTTGAGTCTATTCCACACTCACTGAAGAAAGCATTTACTGGCCGGCGCCGCGGCTCAATAGGTTAATCCTCCACCTAGCGGCGCCGGCACACGGGGTTCTAGTCCCGTTCGGAGTGCCGGATTCTTTCCCTCTTCCAGGCCAGCTCTCTGCTGTGGCCAGGGAGTGCAGTGGAGGATGGCCCAAGTGCTTGGGCCCTGCACCCCATGGGAGACCAGGAGAAGCACCTGGCTCCTGGCTCCTGCCTTTGGATCAGCGCGGTGTGCCAGCCGTGGCGGCCAATGGAGGGTGAACCAACAGCAAAAGGAAGACCTTTCTCTCTGTCTCTCTCTCTCACTATCCACTCTGCCTGTAAAAAAATAAACAAATAAATAAAAAGAAAGCATTTACTAAGCATCTAGTGGGTGTTAGGCACTGAGGGTACAGCTGTGAGCCAGCCGGACAAGGACCTCTGTCCCCATGGGGCTGACAGTCTAGATAACCCAGGACCATCAGAGGAGTATATAACTTGTCTGAAGACAAGTTCCTGGGAAGAAACATAACGAAGGGAAGGGAGCAGGAAGTGCTAGAGATGAGGGGAGGCATTGCGGTGGTCGATGAGGTAGACCAGGAAGGCTTCCCGGAAGAATCGTGTAAGTACACAGCTGAAGGAGGTGAAAGAGTGAGCCACAAGGGTGACTGTGGGAAGATCAGTCCAGGCAGGGGAGCCATATGGCATGCGTAAGGAAGAACAAGATGCTCCTTGAGTACTGGCAGGGACCAGATGGCGGGTAGAATAGAGCAAGCAAAGGGAAAGTGGTGGGAGGAGAGGTCAGATCATGGGCCTGTGAGGACTTGGACTTGGACTCCGAATGAGATGGGAGTCTTGGGAGGGTTTTGCACAGAGGCAAGATGTGACACAACGTGGGGCTGTGAAAGCAGGTAGGTGGGGCAAAGGAGACCTCTCAGGAGGCTCCTGCATAATCCAGGTGAGGTGTGATAGCACCCCCACATCCATTTTCCTCTTGTAGTTTTCTTCCTAGAATTTCTCTTTTCTAGCACACTATATGATTTTCTTTTAAATTTCCTTTGTTGCCTGTTTCATCCTCATAGAATGAAAGCTCCTTGAGGGCAGGGATTATAGACTCAGTCTCCTCGAGAGGGACTCTGCATGGCCACGGCAGGCACGCAGTGAAAATATGGCCCATCAGTTGATGGTGAAGGGACGAAATAGGCTGGCAGGTTGAGAGGGCCCCCTGGAGGCCTCCGGGTAGGACTGCTGAAGGAGGGGCCCGGGGAGTGCATCTGGCAGTAGGGGCCACATAGCAAAGCTCCCACCCAGTGTGTACAGGAAGGAAGTGGAGGGATGTGATTATAACACGGACGATCCCAGAATGAAGTCAGCCAGGCAACGCAGGTAACGCTGGAGGAACTCGGGATTACTGTTGGGGCTAAGGAGAGGCTGGGACCCGGGGAGGTGGAGCTTGAGCAGGTATCCTCCCATCTCCGTCCTCCCAGGGAAAGTCTCCCCTCCATGCTGTTCCCCAGCCAGGCTTTTTTTGGTGGTGAAGTCTTGGTGCCAGCAGGGCACGAGAGGGGGCCAGGGAGGGGCTGGTTGGAATAAGTGGGGTTGGTGGGCCCCCTTTCAGCCCTTCTAGGCCCAACAGCCCCTTCAGAATTGTGGAGCAGTCCTTGGCTGGGTGTATGGAAATGTCTGACTGTGTGCACACCCGTGCATTCACACACACACACACACACACACACACTCACTCGCTCACTCTTTAGCCCTGAGAAGAGGCAGGGAGAAAGGAGTAGAGATAGATGAGAAACTGAATGTAACAGAGTCAGACAGAGTGATGGAAAAGGAGAGAGGGGTGTTGTAACAGACAGATGGAGGGGCCAGCATGGTGACATAGCGGTAAAGCCGCTGCCTGCAGTGCCGGTATCCCATATGGGCGCCGGTTCCAGTCCTGGCTGCTCCACTTCTGATCCAGCTCTCTACTGTGGCCTGGGAAAGCAGTAGAAGATGGCCCAAGTCCTTGGGCCCCTGAACCTGCATGGGAGACCCAGAGGAGGCTCCTGGCTCCTGGCTTCGGATTGGCACAGCTCCAGATGTTGCGGCCAACTGGGGAATGAACCAGCAGATGGAAGACCTCTCTCTCTCTGTCTCTCCTCTCTCTGTGTAACTCTGATTTAAGCAAATAAATAAATCTTTTTTAAAAAGAGAAAGACAGATGGAGACATAGGAGGGAGAGGGAGGGAGGGAGGCCTCACACACAGAGGAATAAATAGAAATAAAGACAGGGGGCTGGTGCTGTGGCGCAGCGGGTTAGGGCCCTGGCCTGAAGCGCTGGCATATCATGTGGGCACTGGTTCTAGTCCCGGCTGCTCCTCTTTTTTTTTTTTTTTTTTTTTTTGACAGGCAGAGTGGACAGTGAGAGAGAGAGAGAGAGAGGGAGAAAGGTGTTCCTTTGCTTTGGTTCACCCTCCAATGGCCGCTGCGGCCGGTGCACCATGCTGATCTGAAGGCAGGAGCCAGGTGCTTATCCTGGTCTCCCACGGGGGTGCAGGGCCCAAGCACTTGGGCCAGCCTCCACTGCACTCCCAGGCCACAGCAGAGGGCTGGCCTGGAAGAGGGGCAACCGGGACAGAATCTGGCGCCCCGACTGGGACTAGAACCCGGGGTGCTGGGGCCGCAGGCGGAGGATTAGCCTATTGAGCCGCAGCGCCGGCCGCTTCTCTTCTGATTCAGCTCTCTGCTATGGCCTGGGAAAGCAGTGGGAGATGGCCCAAGTCCTTGGGCCTCTGCACCCTTGTGGGAGACCCGGAGGAGGCTCCTGGCTCCTGGCTTCGGATTGTTGCAGCTCCGGCCATTGCGGCCATCTGGTGAGTGGACCAGCAGATGGAAGACCTCTCTTTCTGTCTCTACTTCTCTCTGTAACTCTGTCTTTCAAATAAATAAAATAAATATTTTAAAAAAAGAAATAAAGACAGAAAGGGAGAGAAAGAGAATGATACATAGAGAAACAGCATGACAAAGAAGAGAGAGAGACACAGAGACAGACAGAAAGAGGAAGAAAAGAGAGGGAGAAGGCAGGCATAATGCCAGGGAGGAAAAAGATACAGAAGATAGAGACGCGAGAGGGGAGCCAGAGAAAGAGAGGGGAGCTGGAGAGAAACCAAAATAAAGTTGGAGACAGGGAAGGACACACAGAGAGACATCTAAGACCAAGAAGGTGAACAATGTGTAGCTCAGGGTCTCAGTGAAAACAAAGGCTAAATCTAAACCAAGCAACCAACCAACAACAAAAGCAGTCACAGTAAATAGAACCATGGCATTGCAGGGCCAGCTGGGGAGGTGGTATAATTAAAAAGAGGGCTGTCCTGAGCGTGGACTGGCAGCGCTGAGTGGGTCCAGCAGAGGCTGTGTGTGCACATGCAGAACACATGCATGCCTACTGGGGCCCAGCCACCCTTGTGCGCACGCACACACTCACAGGCTGAGGTATGTCTTGGAGTCTGCCTACACACGGATACACAGTGTACCCTGCCTCCGCACAGGTACACAGTGTACCCAGTCGTTAAGTGCCAGAGCTGTGTCATCAACCAAGGTACTACTGCCCCCTAGGGGACATTTGGGAAATTGGTTGGAGCTTTTTTTTTTTTTTTTTTTTTTTTTGGCTGCGGCATGGCTGAGGAGTACCCTGTCTTTCTAACAGCTAGGGGTCCAGGGTGAGGGTGCTCGCTATCCAGTGATAGGTGTAGCAGTCCCACACAGCCAGCACACGGTCCGCATCCCCTAGGTCTTTGGACTTGGAATGTGGCTGTCAGACAAGAGGGGACCATTACTCTTTCCTTGGAGTCATGCACTATTTCAGAAAATCTCGCCCCAAGGACTTGCTTATCATTTTCCTGCACGTTGTGCGTCTGACTTTCCTCCTTCTCCTAAATTGATATTCACTCATTATAACACATTACAAGCCTCTAGTAACTTCCTGCTTTTTCCTGGGCAATGTCACACCCAAGTACTTACATATTGAAATGAATTATTTTCTTACAAATCACTTTCCTTTTATTTATCTTTTGTACTATTATAAATACAATGTGGATATTATATAAAATACTATGTGGTTTTTCTTTATTTTGGGTTAGTGTGAGAGAGATTACATTAGCTAAAACTTCAATTCCAGAAAGCAAAAGGCTGTTATGAAATTCAACTGGCCCTCTTTACCTGTGAATTCAACCAACTGCACACTGAAAATATTTGAAAGCAAAAAAAATTGTGTCTGGATGAACATGCTTAGACTTTTGACTTGTCATTATTCTGGAAGCAATACACTATAGCAACTATTTACATTTACATTTTATTAGGTATTATATGCCATCTGGAGATAATGTAAAGTATATGAAGATGTGCATGGACACCTGTATCTGTTACATGAAAGAGGGAGTTGAGCGTGCGAAAGCACAGAATTGTTCATACACACAGACACATGCAAACACTTGCAATGGTGCACAAAACCACACTCCTTTATCCTACACACACAAGCGGATGAATTCTCCAAAACACTGACAGAAGCCGGCGCCGTGGCTCAATAGGCTAATCCTCCACCTTGCGGCGCCGGCACACCAGGTTCTAGTCCCGGTTGGGGCGCCGGATTCTGTCCCGGTTGCCCCTCTTCCAGGCCAGCTCTCTGCTATGGCCAGGGAGTGCAGTGGAGGATGGCCCAGGTGCTTGGGCCCTGCACCCCATGGGAGACCAGGAAAAGCACCTGGATCCTGGCTCCTGCCATCGGATCAGCGCGGTGCGCCGGCTGCAGCGGCGGCCATTGGAGGGTGAACCAACGGCAAAAGGAAGACCTTTCTCTCTCTGTCTCTCTCTCTCACTGTCCACTCTGCCTGTCAAAAAAAAAAAAAAAAAAAAAAACACTGACAGAAACACACAAGCAGATTTACTCACATACACTGTCCCTCACACACAGACACACACTTGTATATGCCCGCTGTCCCGATATACCTGATTATTCAAATCCTTTCGCGTATTCAAACTCTCACAATACCGATATATACAGTGGCTTATCTCTATCATCACATCTACCAGCACTGTTACAAACATCAACGCTTAGATTCAAAGTCACTTATACAGGCCAGCATGTTCACACACATCCATGAGTGTATGTATATGTATGTATATATAGACAGAATTCCCCTAGGATACCTGCAGTTTATTTGCACAGAGAAAAAATAGGCAGGTAAAAAAACTGTTCATATCAACACACACACACACACATACATACACATGTACTCTAACAGAGAAACCCTCTCACGTAGATTAGGTGCACTCGCCAACACAGACATGTACATCCTGTCATATGTACCCACACAGCCATTTACAGATGTGGTCACTCAATCACAGCTCCAGCACACACACACACACACACATACACACACACTTTTAGTAATATGCAAGTACTAACACAGATAAAAATCACCACAGTAGGGTGAGAGTTTGGTACAGTAGTTAAGACACCACTTGGGACACCTGCAGCCCATGTGACAGTGCCTGGCTTTGAGTCCTGGGTCTGCTTCCAATTCCAGCTTTCTGCTAATGTGCACCCTTGGATCCCAACACCTACATGGGGGAGCTGAGTTCTGGGCTTCTGGCTTCAGTCTGGCCCAGTCCCAAGTTGCAGGCATTTGCAGAGTGAACCAGCACATGGACGATCTCTGTCTCTCTTTCTGCCTTTCAAATAAACAAAATAAAGTTTTTAATAATCCTGTATATATGGATACACTCTCAGATGCAGACTCCTACAAGTGGGGGAACCTGTGCATACAAAATTGGTCACACCTGCAACAGATACACTCCTAAAGACAAACTTGCTCTCTCTGCACACACCAGATAACTCCTGCAGCATAACTGGAAACATAGTAGGGATGCCCAGTTGGTGGATACCTGGCACAGCACGGGGGCAGAAGAAGGGCTCCAGGGAGCCACACCTTGCAAATGTTTTCATTGCTTCCTGTTAATCATCACTGAGGGTTTTGGTTTGGCTTGTATCTATGTGTACAATGCTCCTCTTTTATTTTTTTAAAAAGATATATTTTTATTTGTTTGAAAAAGTTACTGAGAGAGAGGGAAACAGAGAGTGATACAGACATCTCCCATCCACTGGTTCACTTCCCAAATGGCCACAACAGCCAGGGCTGGGCGAGGCCAAAGCCATGAGCCAGAAACTCCATCTGGGTCTCCCACATGGGTGGCAGGGATCCAAGCACTTGGGCTATCCTCTGCTATCTTCCCAGGAAGCTGGATTGGAAGTGGAGCAGCTGGGACTTGAACTGGCACTCATATACGTTGCCAGCGTTGGAGGTGGCAGCCCAACCCACTGAGCCACAACACCAGTGGCCCCCCATGTTTCTATTTTAATGGGATATTTTTCTTATTTTTCTGCAATTCTTTTTCCCTACAAAAATAGAAGGGTTGTATTATTGTTGCTATTATGGACTACAGGTTGAGTATCCTGTATCTGAAATGCTTGGAATATTGGCATACAGATAATGAGATATCTTGGGGATGGAAACCAGACCAAACACAAAATTCATTTATGTTTCATATATATATATATATATCTTGTACACACAGCGTGAAGGAAATTCTTCACAGTATTAAGATTGCACCTGCGTTTTGACTGTGATCCATATATCACATGAGATAAGATGTGGAATTTTTCCTTTGAGTTTTCATCCCAGTGCTCCAAAAGTTTCAGACCCTGGAGCATTGCAAATTTAGAATTTTTGGATTAGGGATGCTCAACTCATATTGTATAGTATTAAGTGTTTCTAAGGAGAGCTGTATTACTTTGTTAACTTCCTTGATTGTTGCTTCTTTACATAAAAACATAAAAATGTACTGTATGTACCTCAGTGTGGGCATTATTCAGAATCACTAATTACCTACTCAGAGCCACTCGTTTTGCCTGTAACCCTGCGCAGTCCTCTCACTTTGCTGTATGCTCAAGCATACCTGCTATGCCATTTCATCTATAAGTATTTTAGTCTCTGCTTCCAAAAGACAAGGACTCTTTTTAGAACATTACATCACTACCATTTTATGATTTTTTAGCTTATTTCTCAATTTGTTTTTCTGGCATTTGACACTAAAAATTAGCCAAATCTGATTCTTCTTGGGATTTCCTAATTATTCTCTTGTTTTCAGATAAAACTATCTGTCAATCATTAAATGACACCTTATAAAAGTTTAATTTTATTGACTCAGTAAACGGAAGTTTAGATCTTTGCGGCTTTGTTTCAGAGTACTGCGTACTGCTTCTTTTTTTTTTTTTTAAAGAGAGATTTATTTTATTTATTTGAAAAGCAGAGTGACAGAGAGAGGAGGAAAGAAAGAGGTATCTTCCAACCACTGGTTCACTCCCCAAATGGCTGCAACGGCCAGGGCAGAGCCAGGCAGAGGCCAGGAGCTTCATTCGGGTCTCCCACGTGAGTGAGGGGCCCAAACACTTGGGCCATCTTCCACTGCTTTCCCAGGCACAATAGCAGGGAGCTGGATTGGAAGTGGAGCAACAGAAACTTGAACCAATGCCCATATGAGATGCCAGGGCAGCAGGCAGTGGCTTTACTTGCTACTCCACAACAATGGTCTTGGCCTCCAAAGTATTGATTTCTTAAGAATGCAGAGAGGGGCCAGCACTGTGGCGTGGTAGGTGGGGCTGCTGCTTGCAGTGCTGGCATCCCATGTGGACACCAGTTTGAGTCCTGGCTGCTCCACTTCCGATCCGGCTTTCTGCTATGGGCTGGGAAAGTAGTAGACGATAGCCCAAGTCCTTGGGCCCCTGTGCCCGAGTGGGAGACCTGGAGGAAGCTCCTAGCTCCTTGTTATTGGATCAGTGCAGCTCTGGAGGTTGCTGCCATCTGGGGAGTGAACCAGCGGATGGAAGACCTTTCTCTCTCTCTCTTTCTCTCTCTCCCTGCATATCTGTAGCTCTGCCTTTCAAATGAATAAATATTTTTTTAAAAAAAGAATGTAGAGAATAATCAGTTTCAGAAGTCACAGAAGTCTGCTGACTCCTTCAATAGAAAGATTTGGACTTGGATTTTTCAAAGTGTCTGGAAGTACAAATTAAGAAATCGAGATCTGGGGGTCAGCGCTATGGTGTAGCAGGTAAAGCCACAGCCTGCACTGCCGGCATCCCATGTGGATGCCAGTCCCAGAGTCTCTACTTCTGATTCAGCTCTCTGCTATGGCTTGGGAAAAGAGTAGAAGATGGCCCAAGTCCTTGGGCCCCCGCTCCCGCCTGGGAGACCGGGAAGAAGCTCCTGGCTCCTGGCTTTGGATCAGCACAGCTCCAGCTGTTGCGGCCAACTGGGGAGTGAACCAGCGGATGGTAGACCCCCTCATGCACCTCTGCCTCTCCTTCTATCTCTGTGTAACTCTGACTTTCAAATAAATAAATAAATCTTTAAAAATTTTTTTTAAAAAAGCAAAACTTTAACTTAGGAGAAGGGAGAATAATATGGTTTCCCAGGTGATATTTATTTGGTTTTGCAATTTGGATACTAAAGAAAACTCATCAGGATGGGTAGAGCATCATCTGTATTTAGGAGGAAAGTGCCATCATTATTTTGAGATACTTAAAATGACTACTTGTGGCAAGAAATTCCAATATCACATTTGATTGAAAGAAAAGAAATATTCAGTTTAAAGAAGAATCTTCCTTTTGAAGCACAAAATTAAAAGACTACAAATTATGCAAATTGTCATTACTAGTGAGAAAGTTTAAATCAGTGAAAACGATATATAGTTTGAGAATTTACTGCCACCTCCTTGTGCAGTGTCTTGTTGGTGCTGACCACCAAAAGATGGAAGAGACAATGCAGTTTTTTCAAGCAGAGAATCTGGGTCTCTACTTTGCCATGGCAAGAACAAGGAAATTATGAAAGAGGGGTGGAAAAGAGAGGCAAGAACAAGCAGCTGTTCTGTTTCTTAGGAGAAGCTGGTGTGGTGTGAAAGCACCAGCCAACGCTAGAAACTACCTGATGCTTCAGAGAAACCCAAATGGCATCTGATGGCCCCAGAGCTGCTATTGGTTTTTTTATGTAAATATTTATTATTTACTTATTTATTTGAAAGACAGAGTTACAGAGAGAAGTAGAGACAGAGAGAGAGGTCTTCCATCCACTGGTTCACTCCCCAGATGGCTGCAATGGCCGGAGTTGCGCCAATCCAGGAGCCAGGAGCCAGGAGCTTCTTCCGGGTCTCCCACGCGGGTGCAGAGGCCCAAGGACTAGGGCCATCGTCTACTGCTCTCCCAGGCCATAGCAGAGAGCTGGATAGGAAGAAGAGCAGCCAGGACTAGAACTGGCACCCATATGGGATGCCCAGCTTGGCCCAGCCCAGGCAGTTGTGGGCATTTGGGGAGCAAACCACAGGATGGAAGATCTCTCTCTTTCTCTGTGTCTCTTCCTGTCTCTGTGTAACTCTGCCTTTTAAATAAATTTTATATATATATATATATATATATATGCCAAACTACTAGCTGTTACTTGCTTCATTTTTTTTTATAGAGGTTTTCACCAAGGAACACAATAACTTGATGTAAGACCAACACCCCAGGACCAATGCATTTACCAAATCAAGTTGAAAATGGCTGCAAGTGAATCAAATGACCAAAAAATAAATCAGGGCAGTCATGACCAAGTCTCAGAAGTGAGTACAAATGTTGGCCATTACAAATTCACATCAGGGAATAAAAACATTGCATTGCTAGAAGTGAGCCCAAATGTGTCATGAAAAAAATCCTGCAAAGATTGCATTCGAAAGTTGTATACTGATTCAATATTGAGTAAACCCCTTAAAACTGTGCACTTTTGCTTTTCTTCTCATAATTGTATAGTATCAAGAAAATGCAAAAAAAAATTCTTTTTCACCAAACTCTAGTATTGCTAACTCCTTTTCCGTTCACTGCATTCAATCATTTCACTTTCTTTATGTGCTGACTTGTGAATGCCCTGACCCATTCACATCTAGTCACATTGCATAGAAACACTGGCACATACAGATATGTGCACATGTGTACATGGAGATTCAAACTGGCATTCACATGCAAACTTACACCAGCTGATAACTGCAATTAGATACTCTCTCACACACACACATCTGCATGTACACAGTTATGCATGCATGGAGGTACCTACTCATTAGCAAGTCACTCAAAGATATAACACCTATGCGTGCACAGATCTAACACTGTGTTTCTATAGAAATAGAGGCCTAGGCAGAGGCACAGTCAGTATTAACACAGGCACTTGCAGACACACAAACATACAAAAGAAACTACCTGGACCTACACACTTTCAGATGCAGTTCTAAGAACTGACATTTAGATATAGGTGAAGTCCTGCTCACATCCTATAGATCCTCTGCCCCCATGCCACTGGCTCCTACACTAAGATACTAAAACCCACTGTCGGCCAGGGCCACAGCTCACTTGGCTAATCCTCCGCCTGCGGCACTGGCACCCTGGGTTCTAGTCCTGGTTGGGGGCGCTGGATTCTGTCTCGGTTGCTCCTCTTCCAGTCCAGCTCTCTGCTGTGGCTTGGGAAGGCAGTGGAGGATGGCCCAAGTGCTTGGGCCCTGCACCCACATGGGAGACCAGGAGGAAGCACTGGGCTCCTGGCTTCGGATTGGCACAGCACGCCGGCCGTAGCGGCCATTTGGAGGGTGAACCAACGGAAGGAAGACCTTTCTCTCTGTCTCTCTCACTGTCTAACTCTGCCTGTCAAAAAAAAAAAAAAAAAAAGCCCACTGTCTTGGGGCCAGCGCTGTGGCATAGCAGGTGAAGCTGCCGCCTGCAGTGCCTTCATCCCATATGGGCACCAGTTCGAGTCCTGGCTGCTCCACTTCCAATCCAGCTCTCTGCTATAGCCTGAGAAAGCAGTAGAAGATGGCCCAAGTCCTTGGGCCCCTGCACCTGCATGGGAGACACAAATGAAACTCCAGGCTCTGGCTTCAGATCGGGTCAGCTCTGACCATTGTGGCCATTTGGGGAGTGAACCAGAGGATGGAAGACTTCTCTCTCTTCCTCTGGCTCTTCCTTTCAAATAAATAAATAAATCTTAAAAAACAACAACAACAACACTGACTTATACAAAGTCAGTCTCACGAATCTGCCCTGGTACACAGACATACACATACAGTACAGACATTCTCATGTGTAAAGGCACTTGGCTCAGGCTCACTGCTACACACACAGAGGACAAGCAGGCATGCAGAGCCAGGCAGACTCAGGCATGCACACTCACGTAGCCACCGAGCCTTTCCAAGACAGAGAGGCATAAACCCCCAGAGACACACACCATTCACACCTGCACATACACCCACACAACACAGATAGAAACATCCTAATGCATCGGCATATAGGCACAATCCTTTATGTGCACACATACCTGCATCATATTACATAAACCTGGATGCCAACCTGCTGGCGTTTTCAAACACTCACAATGGAAATTGACATGCACACATTTACATAGCAACCACTACAAACATGTCTACGTGGTCAGATGAAAACCCACTGGCATGTGCGCATGCACACACGCACACAGAAGCATGCTCACATGTGCAGATGTACCAGCAATGCAAGCAGCAGCACCTGCACTCACACAGACACAACCACAGATACAGATGGGTGCCCTCATACATCCTGATGTTGGCACTGGGAAAGATACCACGAAGGGCCAACCCTCCCCAACCTGTTCCCTGGACACATAATACTTCCTTTTCTCCACACCCGCCCATGGTTTTATAGGCACACTGGGACATATATAAATTTGTAATTTCCTATGCAAACACACGCACGTACACATAGGACAAACAAGCTCATTCTTTTACACAGATATGTGGACATGGATAATGGAGCAAATATGCCCATAGAAGCTTCCTTCACACTTGCAGCGGGGCACATACTGTTACTCAGATACTGGTACAGATAATTATCATAATAGATAGTATATTCTATGGCACAGAGGACTCATTATGTTCCAGGCACTGTTCTAGGACTCATTATGTGCCAGGCACTGTTCTAAGTGCTTTTGATCTATTAACTCATCCAATCCTCACCCTACGAAATGGGAATATTTTTATTCCTACCTTAGGGATCAGATACTGGGCCATGTTGAAGTTAGGGGACTTTACCCAAAGCCACAGCTAGTTCATAACCAAAACCAAGATTCAAACTCAAAAGTTGCCTCTAGAGACTGTGCAGGTCCAATTTTGCCCCACGGAGAACTACTCTCACATCATGCCCAGAGACAGCTATACCTCCACTCTCATGCAAGCACATGCACACACAAGCCAGCTGCCATTTACTGACACCCTCAGACACAAATGGCCCCACATACCCAGTCACACAGTCACAAACACGGACAGATAAGGACATGTCCACGTTGACAGCCATTCCAGCAGAGATATACTTGTATGTGTCCCAGGAAATATTTAGATAGATAGAGATCATATATATGTATAAAATATATTTATGTATTATATAAACATTATATTATATATTATATAATATATAAATAAATATATAAAATATATGCATTCATACACATGCCCACATTCACACACTACCTAGCCATATCCACAGTGCTGAACTCACAAAACATTCAGAAACACCACCTACACACCATCCAGATCAATTTGCACTCAAATACAGATATACCACATTGTCAAACACACTCCCCATCTACATACAGCCAAACACTCACACACATGATCCAGATACACCCACATGAACACCTGCCCAGATTCACTCACATTTATACCCCCCCTGTATACTGATTGGCCTATGCACACTCTGTCTGACACCACCCAGATACACCTGCTCTCTCTTATATACCATCCAGAGAGAACTGGATACATTATGCTCACACTTTCACAGATCGCAATTCAGATAAACCCACATTCTTTCTAACACACACTACTGGGATATATATTGCACACATAGATTTCATCCAGTGCCACACAGTTTCCCACATATCTCATCTAAATATACCCATCCTCATATATGTGCACCCCAAATACACTTACATGTGCAGGCATTCCACCCAGATATAGCCACACTTAAACAAACTCCCAACTCGGTACACCTGCACTCTCACGTACAACACTCACAGACACTCAGAGTTATACCTCCCCAACTCAAGAGTCCTCAGACCTCATTCAGATACACCTACAACCTGTCTTGCACACACACACAGTATCAAAACACATCCCAATGATACACCTTTCAAAGGCACTACACATACACATGTCCCACCCAGATACACTAACAAATTCTAAATCCAAAAACATACACATACACACACATACATGATACAGCTACCCACCCACATATAGTCCAGAAAACCCACACTCACATACAAACCCTATCCAGATATACGCCCAGTTTCTCATGTTCTTTCTTTTTCACAAGCACACCTGCACACACTCACACAAACACACACATGCATACCACAAGCACAGACCCACTCAGATACACCATCCCCCACAAACACACACCACCATTCAGATTCATCTCATGTAGACTACTGAGATCCACTCAAACCCACACACATCAACTACATACATCCATAACCACATATATATCTCGCCCACATATACCCAACTTTCATTCTGGTTGTCCAGGGATAGCGGCCCCCACAAATCCATGCTCCCGTCCCCTCTACACCATCTGGATGCATACACACTCCACCCAAACGTACCCTCAAATGATTTATTTCACATACCCCATCTATCGACATACACATATCCAAGCACATACACACCCATGCTCTCCATCCAGATACACGACTGAAGCCCTCACAACACATCATCCAGCTATATTTTACTACACATGCTACCATCCAAATACACTCATGCTCTCACCTGTCCATTATCCAGGTATGCCTACCCACAAATCCACTCCACTCCAAACACACCAACACATGGTCTTATACACAGCCCAAATGTACCCACATGCTTGCTCATGCACATGCATATCTCTCATACACTGTCATCCTGATACACACACTCCCATTCACATTGTATCACCCCCACTGAGCCCCAAGCTGGATAAACCCAAATTCTCATACTCCATCCAGATCCGCATACACGCTCCTCCTACCAGAGATATCCATGCACTCACATTCCCACCACACTCAGAAGTGCCCACCCTCACACATACACATACATTCCAGATTCCCCATTATCCAGATCTTCCCACACTCCACACACACAATGCAGATACACCCATTCTCTCTCACACACCACACACACACACACACACACACTTCTCACCCAGATACACCCCCATGTACCATCTACAGACATCCCCATATACTCATATACACCCCATATACACTCATATCCACCCCCAACCTCACCCAAATGTGCCCAAGTTTTCTCTCTAACACACAGTCTGGATACACTCCATCACTCATTTCCATTGCCTAGACACACTTGTGCTCTCACCCACCTACACATCATCCAGATCAACCTACACTTGAATCCCTACACCCCAATATGCTCACACACCCTCATATACAAACTCTATCCCAAAACACCCACACTCTCTGTTACACAACATAGATACAGACACACTGTCAAACACATACCCCATCCAGAAAATCCCTGCTCTCTCAAATCATCCAGATACACTCATATTCACATACCCCTCAAATATGCACATCATCACATGTATTCCCACATAGCCTCACCCAAACTCTCATCCATACCACCCTCCACCCAAACAGGCCAGCTTACACCCACATTCACCCCTCCTCTCTGAAACACACCCAAATGTCACAGACATAAATCCTGCCCAGAAATACTCATGTTCTCTCTTCTGTCCCCACAACCCACATTCTCTCTCATCAGATGTATCACACACACACCACACACGCATGCGCACACACACACACACACACAGAAGCTATAACTTCACTGATATGTACACATTTACATCTAGGTTTCTGTCTGGATGGCATAATTTGGGTGCTGTCTGTGAAAATCATTTATCAACTTTAGACATTATATAATGCCATTCTGTCCTAGGCCTTTGATGGTAGAGGCATGGGAAGGAAGGTCTTTGTATTCAAATGAGTCCTTTACTGTCTTTTTTCAAAGATTCATTTATTTTAGAGGTCCAAATTCCAGAGACAGAGGGAGAGGTACAGGGAGATCTTCCATCCACTGGTTTACTCTCCAGATGGCCACAACAGCCAGCACTGGGCCAGACCAAAGCCAGAAGCCAGGAGATTCATCCGGGTCTCCCACATGGGTGGCAGGGGACCAAACACTTGGGCCATCTTCTGCTGCTTTTCCCAGCAGGGAGCTGGATGGGAAGTGGAAGAGCCAGGATTCAAATCAGTGCCCATATGGAATGCTGGCATCGAAGGTGGTGGCTTTACTGAGTACGCAACAATACTGGCCCCAAAGAAATTATTTTCTAAAGAGATCACATGTATCCTCCCATGAAGACATCAGCCATGACTGGTCCCAGTTCCTGGGTATGAATCCTGATAATTATCCTACCACAGGGAGCTGGCATTGTGGCATAGCAGGTAAAAGGTAGCAGGCAAAGCAGGTAAAATCACCGCCTGTGATGCCAGCATCCCATGTGGGCCCTGGTTTGATTCCTGGTTGCTCCACTTCTGATCCAGATCCTTCCTGATGGCCTGGGAAAAGCAGTCGAAGATAGCCCAAGTATTTGGGTCCCTGCCACCCATGTAGGAAACCCTGCAGGAAGAAGCCCCTGGTTCCTGGCTTCAGTCTGGCCCAGCGCTAGCCATGGCAGCCATCTGGAGAGTGAACCAGCAGGTGGAAGATTCTCTCTCTCACTTTCTGTGTAACTATGATTTTCAAAATAAATAAATAAATCTTAAAACCAAATTATCCTACAAGGAGTGACCCTGGGGCAGGAGGCATAGGCTGCTCAGGATTTACAGCTTGCCAATCTGTAGGGCGTGTAGAGAGTTACAGACAGACATGGTCTAGTGGGGCACCACTGACATTCAGACAAACATATAAAGTCACACAGACTTAAAAGCACCTTTATCACCCATTCAGCGAGAAGGCCCATGCCCATAGGCCCAAGGCCAAGTATCTCTCTCTCTCAAACACGGTCAGACAAGCACATGCCCACAAACAGGCAAATTCTATATCACACCCAAGGAGACAATAAACAAACACAGACAGAGATGAACTGCCAAAGGTGTACACACACATACATGTAGACATGGCCATATGCATACATTCACATGCACTCACACATCTGTGCAGGTATATTCACACATGGACACCCAGCTATGTACATGCTTGAAATGAGATGATGTATACATATACAGACACTCTAACACATAGAATTTTGTTGCACAACTGGGCATGTACACCTATGAGCATATTCACACAAATGTACATTGCTACATTAATTCTTTCCCATTCACATATAATCAGACATGAAAACACAAATGTCCTCACAAAACACACTCACACTATGACAGCCAGGTATACACACTATGTACATTGACACACATTCACATGCCCACATAAGAAGCTATGCAAACAAAAGAAGAATCATTTACATTTGCATTCCCACAGACAAACTTGGACACAAAGGCATGCTTACACATGTGCATACATGGGAGAACACTCACATACTCACACACACGTACATCTGCACAAGAACTGATCCACCCTCATCACAGACACACACATGCAAAGACATTGTCAAATATATATATATATATATATTCCCAAATGTACTAATAGGCTGAGAGTGTTAGACACAAATGTATTCACATTTTTCAACAACATATGCTCCAGAGCAAATATATATATAAATACAAACACATGCATGCAAATAGGATTATGCAAACTGGTACATACACACACCTGTACATTTGGTCAGGCACACTCACAGACATAGTCACACACAGAGAGATGTACAAGAACACACAGATACACACACACACACACACATATATATTCTCTCAGATACACACCTAAACAGATGTTCATGTATACTAATGTATACCCACGACCACACACAGGCATATTCAAACACACATTCACATGACACACACTCAGAAATTAAAACAAAACATGAGACATGCACACCCAAGTATTATGAAATGTAGCTACTCATGCATACCACAATCAGACATGCACTTACACATCACAGTGTACACACAGAATTAGACACACGAAATGCATCCATTCACCTATGCACACAGCCTTTGCTGTGCATAGGTGTATACATACACATACAGGCATACACTTCCCACAGCCACAGTCATACATATGATCAAATGTTCACACATACCCATCTTCATAGGTCTCTTTTCATTCATACACTCCCTTACCCCCACAATTAGTTTTCCTCATCCTAGTGTGCCAATCCACCCTAATGTTTCTTGAATCCATGTGGACACATAGACTTGTCTACAGACAATACACACTCAGACAGTCACACACAGGCACATATATAATTTAAAATGCTGGAGAATCCACACCCATGCTCACTCACAGAAATACATGAGAGACACACCTACACAGAAGCATGTTCACATACACACACCATCCCACACATGCATGGGCATGCACACATACATGCCCTGACACTCACCATTTAGATGCACCCACAGTCATGTGCACATGTGGGCATACATGAATATACACAATCAAATACAATTAGGTATTCACCTGATTGGCACTAGGAAACCCATATACTCATACACATAGAATTAGACATGTGCACTCAAAGGCAAATTGATACCACACACATATACAACCAGACATGCAACAGGCCTGTTGGCTACAGAAACACACCCACACCCAAGCCAAAATCAAATACACCCCTTTGCTCACCCAGCAGACATGCAAAGTCATACCCACCCCTCTGTACACACACAAGCCTGCCTAGGCACTCACACACTCCCTCATACCATCATACAGCCTGCTCACACACAAACATATTCAGTGTCCAGGAACAATTACACACACACACAGCCACACAGTTTCAGTTGCACACAGACACCCACGCTCAGGCCCAGATGCCTCTGGACCACAGACTGGGTCCTCTCCCTTCCACACCAAATGCTTCTTCAGAAAAGTCGACTTTATGCCTCAAAGCCCAGCCAGCCCTCCTTGCCCCTACGGAGGGGGCCTTCTGGGCTTCAGTTTCTCCCCTCCCCCACCTCCCCTTGGTCCCTGACCCCTCACCCCATGTTCCACCACATCTCCACACCCACGAACCAATGAGCACACCCCACTCTTCCCCCACTCCAGGCTCTAGGTGACCAAATCCCTGGGACCTGTTCCCCATAGGTCTGGCAGCTGCATGGGCCACACCCCAGCTCCGTTCAAAGCCCTGTGAGCTCAGAAGCTTCAGCCTTGTCTCTAGGCCCTGCCAACCACTGACCACAAGCCACACTCCTGCCAAGTCTCCCCTCAACAGGGAGACACATATATCATCCAGGCCAGGAATGCTGCAGGCTGCAAACTGGGCTTCTGCTGGCTCCAGGGGGCCCAAGCCTGTGTGTGTGTGTGTGTGTGTGTGTGTGCACGCGCGCGCACGGGTGCATGTGCACAAACAAGGGCAAGAGCAAGAAAGGTGGCAGGGATTGAGGTAGAGCCAGAGCCGAGAGGCTCTGCCCCCAGGCACCTCTTATCATTCCCTACAAATGAGAAGTGACCACATAGAGTTGCTTCTGCCTCCCCTCCACTTCTTCTCCCATTTGCCCACCTGCTGCCCTCCACAGATCCCTGCTGAGACCCTGGAGAGGAGGGTCTCCCAAATAATCAATAACAATATTAATCAGTAACAATAGTGATGGCGTCAGTGCCACCTCTAAGCACACCCCACATCTACTTACACAAACTAATTTAATTCCTTCACACACTCATGAAGGAAGGGTTAGCAGTCTCTGACAGGTAGGAAAACTGAGGCTTAATAAGTGGCGTGCTCTACTATAAAGTTACAGAGCTAGTAGTTGGGAAAACGGCCCTGGTAGACTCCATGTTCTCCATGTCCTAGGTTTTCCTGCCTTTCCTGATAGAGGGACCTCTGGCCACTGTGCACAAGGCCATAAGATCGGAGGCCCCAGACACAATACTGACATGTGAAACACAGAGAAAGCCTTGTGATGGAGGCTGGAGCCCACACTGAGGGGAGACTGCTGTGCCTGGCCTCTGTGAGTTGTTGTGTGGCTTGGTCCTTGTCTCCACAGAGCCATCGGGCAGCCCAGGGCCGGGAAGTGCTCCCCACCCCACCTCACCTCCCTTTAGCCCTCCAGTGGCTTCCTCTCCCCTAGCTGGGCATCACAGGAATGTCTCCCTGAGTGAATGAGTAAAAGCCTGTGCTACCTGTGGGGAGAGACAAGGGAGCGAAGGAAGGGAGGGAGGCAGGGAGGGGAACAGAAAAGGAGAAGAGAAGGAAAGAAGGGGTGATCTGGACTGGAAGCAGCTTCTCTGTCATGTCTACCCACCTGCTTGCTACCCAGGTGCTCACACACAGAGAGACACACACAGACACATGCACACTTGGCAAGCAGGCCAAGGAACCGGGAGGAGAGTGGAGGAGGAGGGAGAGGGAGAGGAGGCAGCTGCAGGAGGCTGAGCCTGCCTGGGGTTCAGGCATTGTGAGGGGGAATGCCGGCTTCCCAGGCTTCCCTTCCACAGTTAGCACAGCCTCGTGCCCAAACGCAACCATAATGACAAAAACAGACCCTGTGCAGGGAAACAGGTGGTGGTTCCCTTTCTCATGGGACATTTAGGATTGAGGAAGATGAGGGAAGATGAGGAGTCTCCAGGCTTGGGTAACCCTGTGATGGAAGAGAGAGAGAGAGAGAGAGAGAGAGAGGGACTGACTAACGGAGTGAGAGAAACAGAGCATGGCAGTGATGGAGACTCTGAAATATGTGTGGGGAGGCAGAAGGGAAGTCCCAGCCCCCCACCCTTGGTGAACGGATGCTGACTGCTTACCTGGGCTTTTTCTCAGCAGGGCTGTCTTGGAATCCAGGAAGAGGGCTCAAGCTGTCTCACCATGGATAAATCACAGCCCAGGCCACATTGTGGGACCCTCTGTGATCTGGAGGCCAGTGACTCTCCCGCTTCTGTTGCCGTGGATACAGCCAGGCTGGTCTAAATCGCAGGCATCAGGGGAAGCAGGCACCGGAGGGGTGCACTAGGCAGGGCTGGGGGTGTTGGGGAATACCAAGTGGGCAGCATACTGCCTTAGGGTGCCCAACTAGCTGGCAGGTGGGGGTCCCGGTAGGTGCTTCCCCCATTACACACTACCACCCCCATCTTCATGCCACTGCCAAGCTGGGAGGGGGCCCAGAGCTGGCCCCTGCTGCCCGTCTGTCCACCTGGCTGCCGGTCCCCCTCCCCCCACCCCCCCACCCCGTCTGCCTGCTGGCCGCCGCCTTTTGTCCTCAGAAGACACGGTCCCCGCGGGGCCTCTGCCAAGCCTCTAGCAGATGCTCAGGGTCCGGGGCTCCTCCCTGGGAGCACCCGGGCCATGGCCTGGGAGAGCCCCAGTTGGGGGGGGGCTCTCATCCAGGCTCACCCTGCTCCCGGGACCTGGCGGGGACGAGGAAGAGGTGCAGGTCCACAGCCAGAGGCAGCAGCAGAGGTGGTGTTGGGGAGGGGATGGACGCCAGAAAGAGGGGGTGGGGTGGAGAGAGAGAGGCTGGCCTGATAGCTGTGTCCCGGGTTTTAGATCCGGGTTGAGGAGGGTGGCTGAGAGCATCCGAGGGGGGTCCTGATGGAAAACGAGGTCTCCACGGGCCTGCCGGAGGGACCCTCCTGGTCTGGGAACCACCCCAGCTCACAGAAATCCAGGTCCCAAGATGCTGGGAACATTCAGCCCCGACAGGGCATCAGTGAGGAGTCCGGGGTCCTAAGCTGGACCCCATCCGGCCGCTCCGTCCCCCCCTCTCCTCGATTTGCACGGTCCCTGCCTCAGGGGCGGGCGGAGGAGGGAGGGAGGCAGGGAGGGAGAGGGAGGGAAGGAGGGAGGCTGAGCAGGCAGGGAGACTCCCAGCCGCCAGCCTGGTCCTCCCCGGGGCGGGGCGCGGGGTGTGTGTGTGTGTGTGTGTGTGCGCGCGCACGCGTGCGTGCGTGCATGGTGTTGGGGGTGGGGGTGCAGCGAGGGCACGGGAGCCGGCAGCGGGCTGACTGGGTGGGGATGCTGGCGTGGCGGCTTGTGCTACCAGGACAATAGCTGGCTGGGCAAGTGAGACTCGGCCTTGCTGAGATGCTCCAGAGAGGCGTGCGTGGAGGTGGGGAGAAGTGCCCTGGAGGCAGCCGAGAGCAACTCACGTGGGCTACAAGTACAGGGGAGGCGGGGCGGGGGACAGGGAAGTGGGGGCTGGGGTCCCGGGAGAGACAAAGGTCCTGTGGAAGTTTCTGAAACTTCATCTTATTTAGAATGGGGTTCTGTGGGCAGAGGCTGGAGCAGGGATCCGGGGGAAAGAGCACAACCCAGCTCCAAAGAACCCCTCTCAAAATGTCTCCTGGACCACCTTTAATAGTTCCAGCAGGTAGGCATAAACCCACACTAAAGGCCAAGATCCAGGAAAGTAGAACGGGACAGGCGAGGAAAACACTTGGAAGTTCGAGATAAGAAAAGGAAAAACTACTTGTGTCCTTCCTGCAAGGGATTAAATTGGGACCAGTGATTCCTCTCATTTATAGCATTCAAAAATTCCAATGTATTCGATATAAGAAATTTTCTTCTCTGCTTTTTTTTTCGCCCTTATGTATGTATTGGTTCATTGATTTATTAAACAGTGTTTTATGTTAGCTCCAGGGCTGGGCAGTGATGATGTAGACTTCTATCTGATGAATCACACTTGCTTCCTGCTCTTAGGAAACCCATGCACCACTATCCAAGTGTGGGGCTGGAACCCATCTGCATTTGAATACCCTGGAGAGATTGAAGTGTAGGCACCCTCCCCCCAGGCCTACCTCCCAGAAAAACTAATCTAGTGTAGCCTTGGGATGGGGTCTCCGACCTTTATTTGACCAGATCCTCAGGTGGTTATGGCCCCCTGAAGTTTGTGCACCATGCTGTGGGAAGCAGGAAAAACCACATGGGTCAGAGAGAAATTCACAATGGAAATTAGAAAATATTTTGGATTGACTGATAATGAAAATTTGAAGACCTGTGGGATGCTGCTAAGACTGTGCTTAGGGGCCGGTGCTGTGGCATAGCAGGTAAAGACGCCGCCTGCAGTGCCAGCATCCCACATGGGCGCTGGTTCCAGTCCCAGCTGCTCCACTTCCCATCCAGCTCTCTGCTATGGCCTGGGAAAGCAGTAGAAGATGGCCCAAGTCCTTGGGCCCCTGTACCTACATGGAAGACCTGGAAGAAGCTCCTGGCTCCTGGCTTCATCAGCTCAGCTCCAGCCATTGTGGCCAGTTGCAAAGTAAACCAGAAAAGAGACCGGATCAACAAAACTAAAAGCTGGTATTTGAAAAAAATTAGAAAACATAAATCCCTGAGACCAATCCAGAAAAACAAACTGTAGGAGGTACATGAAGAGTATCAACAGCAAAAGGAGACACTACAATGCAGGTCACAGAGACATTAAACAGTAAGAAGGGTTTTTTTTTTTTTAAGACTTATTTATTTATTTGAAAGGCAGAGTAGAGAAATGGCCACATCCAAAGCCAGGAGGTTCTTCTTGGGCCATCTACTGCTTTCCCAGGCCATATCAGAGAGCTGGATCTGAAGTGGAGCAGCCGAGACTCGACCTACACCCATATAGGATGCCAGCACTTACAGACAGCAGCTTTACCTGCTATGCCACAGCACCGACCCCAGTAAGAAGGTTTTATGAAAAACTTTATATCGACAATTTTTTTAAGATTTATTTATCTGAAAGGCAGAGTTACAGAGACAGAGTCAGAGAGACAGAGAAAGAGATCTTCCATCTGCTGCCCCAAATGGCTGCAACGGGAGGGGTTGGGCCAAGGTGAAGCCAGGAACCAGGAACTCCATCTGGGTCTCCTACATGAGTGGCAGGGGTCCAAATACTCAGGTTGCTTTCCCAGGCACATTAGTAGAGAGCTGGATAAGAAGTTCAGCAGCCAGGAATCAAACTGGGTGCCCACGTGGGATGCTGGCCCTGCAGGCAGCAGTTTAACCCTCTATGCCGCAACGCCTGGTCCCAACAAATTGGAATATTTTGAAAAAATGGAAAAATACAATTCACTAAAATGCACACAAGAAAAAATAGAAAGTCTGAACAATCTATTAAATATATTGAATTTATCATTAAAAAAATTTTCACAAAGAAACTTCCAGGCCCAGAGACTGTCAACAATGAATTCTACAAAATATTTTTTAAGGTTTATTTTATTTATTTGAAAGTCAGAGTTACACGGAGAGAGAAGGAGAGGCAGAGAGAGAGAGGTCTTCTATCCGCTGGTTCACTTCCCAGTTGGCTACAATGGCCGGAGCTGCGCAAATCTGAAGCCAGGAGCCAGGAGCTTCCTCCAGGTCTTCCCACGCAGGTGCAAGGGCCCAAGCACTTGGGCCATCTTCCACTGCTTTCCCAGGCCACAGAAGAGAGCTGGATTAGAAGAGGAGCAGCCAGAACTCAAACCAGCGCCCATATGGGATGCTGGCACTGCAGGCGACGGTTTTACCCACTACACAACAGCGCGGGCCCCCACAAAATATTTAAAGGAAAAAAAAACTTTTAATTTTCTGATTTTATACAGATTCTTCCTGGGAATTGGAGGAAAATTATATGATCATTTTAAAAGATGCAATAAAATGACACAACTTTAAGTTTGCGAAGAATATAGGGGAAAATCCTTTAAAATGCTGTAGAAATATCACATCTAATTAAGACATGTTGAATGTTTTCTGTTTAAGATTGGGAATGAGTGAGTCACTATAATCACTTTTAATCAAATTGTACTGGAAACACTGGCTAGTGCTTTAAAGAAGGAAAAATAATAAAAGACATAAGATTAAAAAGAAAAAATGGGGGTTGGCGCGTAGCGCAGTAGGTTAATCCTCCGCCTGCAGGGCCGGCATCCCATATGGGCGCCAGACCTTTCTCTCTGTCTCTCCCTCTGTCTGTAACTCTACCTCTCAAATAAATAAATAAAATATTAAAAAAGAAAAAAAATGAAAATATGCAAATATTTACAGATATTATAATTTTTGTGTGTAGGAAGTCCAAAAATGTATAGAAAGATTATTAGCTGGCCGGCGCCGCGGCTCACTAGGCTAATCCTCCACCTAGCGGCGCTGGCACATTGGGTTCTAGTCCCGGTCGGGGCGCCGGATTCTGTCCCGGTTGCCCCTCTTCCAGGCCAGCTCTCTGCTATGGCCCAGAGTACAGTGGAGGATGGCCCAAGTGCTTGGGCCCTGCACCCCATGGGAGACCAGGAGAAGCACCTGGCTCCTGCCTTCGGATCAGCGTGGTGCGCCGGCCGCGGCGGCCATTGGAGGGTGAACCAACGGCAAAAGGAAGACCTTTCTCTCTGTCTCTCTCTCTCACTATCCACTCTGCCTGTCAAAAAAAAAAAAAAAAAAGAAAGAAAGAAAGAAAGATTATTAGAAAAAATTAATCAGGGTTGTGAGGCACAAGGTCAATATATTTAAAAAAAAAAACACAGTATTTAATGCACCAGAAATAGGAAATTAGAAAAGTAAAAAAAGAAAACATTTATATCAGCATTAAAACATCGAGTCAAATATGAAATAATAAACCTAACAAAAATATGCAAGATCTCTATACAGCAAACTATAAAACATCATTAGAAGTAATTAAGGGGCCGGCGCTGCGGCTCACTAGGCTAATCCTCCTCCTTGCGGCGCCGGCACACCGGGTTCTAGTCCCGGTCTGGGCGACAGGTCCTGTCCCGGTTGCCCCTCTTCCAGGCCAGCTCTCTGCTGTGGCCTGGGAGTGCAGTGGAGGATGGCCCAAGTGCTTGGGCCCTGCACCCCATGGGAGACCAGGAGAAGCACCTGGCTCCTGCCTTCGGATCAGCGTGGTGCGCCGGCTGTGGCAGCCATTGGAGGGTGAACCAACGGCAAAAAGGAAGACCTTTCTCTCTGTCTCCCTCTCTCACTGTCCACTCTGCCTGTCCAAAAAAAAAAAAAAAGTAATTAAAGAAGACAAATAAATGGAACAATATACCATGTTCATGAATTGTAATGACAAAATTGATAGAGATGTTGAAATTCTAAACAAATCCCAATGTGTGTGTGTGTGTGTAATTTGAGAAGTTCATTCTAATATTTTTATAGCATCTCAAAGGCCCAAGAATAATCAACACAAGAAAGAATTTCCTCTACTAGATAGTAACACTATTAAAGCTACAGTATTTAAGATAGGGCAGCATTGATGCAAGGATAGAAAATAGACCAACAGAACAGAAGATGAGTCCATTACGTAACCCATGCATATATGATCACTTGATTTATGAGAAAGTTGGTATTGTAGAGCAGTAGGAGGGTAGTCTTTTGGATATTCATATGCAAATGTGTCTTAACCTCTGCTTCATTAAACACCCCTAAATCAATTTGCTGTATATTGAGATGTCAATCTAAAACATCAAACAATAAAGCTTCTAAAATCTGATATACGAGAATATTTTCATCACCTTGGAGTAAGGAAAGACTTGAATGAGACAAGAAGTAGTTACCATAAAGGATTGATACTTTGAAAATTAAACTGTAAAACATCTGGTCATCAAAAGACATCATTGAGAGAAATAAAGAGTAAGTCACAGAATGGAAGAAAATATTTACAAAATGTATATACTACAAAAGAATCACATCCAGAATATCCAAAGAACTCCTGCCAGCCATAAAAATAAAAATAAAATGACAAATAACCCAACAGAAAACAGGCAAGACACTTGAACAGAGCAGTTAAAGAAGAATATCCAATTAGCCAAAATCATGGAAAAATATGCTTAACCTCACTGGTGTGTTTACAAAATGAAACCACACTCACCAGAATGACTAAAAAGAAAAGGACATATTGAGTGTTGGTGAGAATGTGGGGTAACTAGGATTCACATGCAATGTTGATGAGAGTACAAACTGATAGAACCACTTTGGACACTGTTTAGCAGTATCCGCTAAAGGTGACCACACGCACATCTCATAACCCAGTAATTCTATTAGGTACATGTCCATCAGAAATGCTTATATGTTTACCAAAAAGGCATATGCAATTATCTGAATAAAAGCACCATTTGTAACAGTGCAAACTGGAATCAACCCAAATGCCATCAACAGGGAAATGATAAATAAATTATGGTCTCTTCTCAGAATAGAATACTATACCTCAATGAGAAGAAATGACCACACAACCACATACAACAATATGGATGAATCATGAAATAAACCAGAGATAAAAGAGAACATACTATCTGATTCCATTTATATAAAATTCTAAAACAGGCAGAACTCAACTGTGGTGAGTCAGAATAGTGATTAACATTGGGGTCTGAGTAGGAAGCCCAAGGAGACTTTCTAGAATGCTGGAAATATTTCTTTGTAGAAAAGATTTTATTTATTTGAAAGGCAGAGTTACAGAGAGAGAGAGAGAGGGAGAGACAGAGAGAAAGAGATCTTCTATCTGCTGGTTTGTTCTACATATGACCAAAATGGCTGGAACTGGGCCAAGCCAAAGCCAGGAGCCTGGAACTCCAACTGGGTCTCCCACGGTAGAGTGGGCCCAAGTACTTGGGCTGTCTTCTGCTGCTTTCCCAGGCACATTAGCAAGGAGCTGAATGGAAAGTGGATCAGTTGGGACTTGAACAAGCGCCACATGGGATAACAGCATTGTAGGTGGCAGCTCAACCCACTGCGCCACTATGCCGGCTCCTGCAAATGTTTCCTGATTTCAATGCTGATTACGTGAGTGGTTACCTAGTGACAATTCATTGAAAGCTGTGCATTTAGACCTTGAATACTTTTCCTTATGTGTGGTACTCTTTATTTTCAAAAAGTTGTGGAATAAGCATTTGGCCTAGTAGTTTAGACACCAGCATAGTTTAGGCACCATATCACAGTGCCTGGGTTCGATGCCCAGCTCTGGCTGCTAACTCCAGCATTCTGCTAATGCAGATCCTGGGAGGCAGCAGTAATGGCTCAAATGATTGGGTTCCTGCCACTCATATGCAAGATCCGGACTGAGTTCCTGGCTCTCAACTACACCAGCGCTGGCCTGGGACTTTGCAGGCATTTGGAGAGTGAACCAGTAGATGAGATCTCTCTCTCCCTCATTCTCAAATAAATAATTTTTTAATTGTTAAAAAATGGAAAAAGTAAAAATGGCAACCAGACTGATTCATATAATATGAGGAAAAGGTGGGATCTGGGAGCTGTGGGAGATGGAAAATTTGAGGGGTGTGGTGGGGAGAGGTATTGATACCCAAGATGAGTGTGGGAGAAGTGGAAATGAGTTGGAAAAAGTGTAAGAGGCAGTTGAGTATACTAGCGAACAGCACTGACCCTGCACCAGATTGCTTGGATTTGAATATGTGCCTCTTACTCTCCTGCCCCAAGTTCCTTAATGGGTAAATGAAGTAATAATAGTCCTTGCAACATAGAGTTGTGAGGACAAAGGAAGGAATATCTGTAAAGTGTTCATAATAGTGGCAAGACATAATCAGTACCGTGTACCTCTTAATTAAATTTTAGAAAGTGCCCAAGGGAGTGAAACAGCCTATATAAAGACTTGGGGATGGCTGGCACCGCGGCTCAACAGGCTAATCCTCCACCTAGCAGCGCTGGCACACGAGGTTCTAGTCCCGGTCGGGGCGTCGGATTCTGTCCCGGTTGCCCCTCTTCCAGGCCAGCTCTCTGCTGTGGCCAGGGAGTGCAGTGGAGGATGGCCCAGGTGCTTGGGCCCTGCACCCCATGGGAGACCAGGAGAAGCACCTGGCTCCTGCCTTCGGATCAGCGTGGTGCGCCGGCCGCGGCAGCCATTGGAGGGTGAACCAACGGCAAAAAGGAAGACCTTTCTCTCTGTCTCTCTCTCTCACTATCCACTCTGCCTGTCAAAAAAAAAAAAAAAAAAAAAAAAAGACTTGGGGCAGGGTAGTCTCAGAAAGCAACATGTGTTTGGAGTATGGTAGAAGCAATTTCTTTTATTTATTTATTTTAAAGTCAGAGTTAACACAGAGAGAGGAGAGGCAGAGAGGGAGGGAGAGAGAGAGAGATCTTCCATCTGATGGTTCATTCCCCAATTGGCCACAACAGCCAGAGCTGCGCTGATCCAAAGCCAGGAGCCAGGAGCTTCTTCCGGGTCTCCCATGCGGGTGCAGGGGCCCAAGGCCTTGGGCCATCTTCTATTACTCTAGAGCTGGATTGGAAGTGGAGCAGCCAGGCCTCGAACCGGCGCTCATATGGGATGCCAGCGCTTCAGGTCAGGGCGTTAACCCACTGCGCCACAGCGCTGGCCCCAGTAGAAGCAATTTCGTATAGCCTACTGAGTGACACTCATCAGGCAGGTATCCAACCCTGAATGGTAGACCTTTGATTTTTATCTCAAAGACGGAGACCTTGGGATCTACTGTGGCACAGTAGGTTAATCCTCTGCCATGTGGGCGCCGGTTTGAGTCCCAGCTGCTTCTCTTCCAATCCAGCTCTCTGTTATAGCCTGGGAAAAGAGTAGAAGATGGCTCAACTCCTTGGGCCCCTGCACCCATGTGGGAGACCCAGAAGAAGCTCCTGGATCCTGGCTTCAGATTGGCCCAGCTCCAGCAGGTGCAGCCATTTGGGGAGTGAACCAGTGGATGGAAGACCTCTCTTTCTCTCTCTCAATCTCTCTGTAACTCTCCCTCTCAAATAAATAAATAAAATCTTAAAAAAAAAAGATGGAGACTTTAACCTTGACTCTTGTTTATTTCTGTTTGCCTGAGTTAGCCTTCAACCTATAACCTTCCAAGACCCTCAGGAGAAAGGATTATTCTGTTGAGGTTGTGGGCAATGGTGAGGAAGAGTGATGAGGGAAAGAATGGCTTGCAGAGGATGCAGGGAGACACAAAGGAAGCTGGGAGAGGTCAATTGGATGCAAACCCTTCCTTTCCCTCCCTGCTGAAGCAGCCTTCCTCCTTCGGCAGTTGGAAAAATGCGTTCTCCATAAGGCCTAAGTCTATGAAATGAGCGTGCGGAAACCAACAGGCAGAGCTGCAGGGGGGAAGAATAGGGAAACTGAGTCATACACTTATAGCCACATCCCTCTATTTTGAATCGACTCAAACACTCTAAGCATGGAAGAGCTTCGGTTTCCTTCTGCCTGTGTCCCTCCCTGTTTAGCATCCCAAGCAGGTGGGGAGATGAGTTTATTTTAGAGGATGCAAGAAGTTGCTTATTTCCTTCTGTTCCTTTCCGTGAAACTACAGTACTCCAATAGCTGTGCAGAGCCTCTCTGTGGGCCTGCTGTGATGTCCTTAACCAGTCCAGGCTGTACTGAATCAAGAGAAAGAATGTTATGTTTTACCATTCAATTCTACATATTCAAAATTCAACTTTTTAAGGGTGAGTGTTTGATCTAGCACTTAAGATGTCCATATGCTTTCTCAGAGTGCCAGCTCTGGACTTCAGCTTCCTGCTATTGCGCATTGTGGGAGCCATCAGGTAATGACTCAAGTAGTTGGGCTCTTGCCACCCACGTGGAAAATACGGATTGAATTCTTGCTTCCCAGCTCCAGCTGGGGCCCAGTTCTGGTTTCCATTACAAGCTTTATAGGAGTAAACTAACAGATGGGAGGTCTGTCTCTCAAAAAAATTCAACTTTTAAAATTGTGAAATATAAAGTACAGATAGAAACATGCATAAATCTTAGAGACACAGATCAACAAATAGTTATAAAGTGAACATCCATATAACCACTGCTCAGCTCAAGAAATAGAATATTAACAGTACCCGGAAGCCCTTAATATAAATGATTCTTTCATCTTGAAAAATAAAAACACATTCCTATCACATTCCTGTTCCTTTTCTGCTTGCCGTATAAACACCTGGGAATGATTTGGTACATATTTCACCCATTTTTAACTGTTATTGAATCAAATCAAGGGGTTCATCCCAGGCTTGAATAAAAGTGCTTTTTTCCAGGATGGACGTTTGGTCTAGTAGCTAAGACACTGGTTAAGATGTCTGTGGCCGAGTTAGCCCTTAAGGCACTCGGATCTGGCTGAAGAGCCCATGAGAGTATTTTAGGCATGGAAAGCCAAGACACTCTGGCGAAAAACAAACAAACAAACAAACAAAAAAACCTAAATGAAAGATCTCTGCGAGTGAGATCCCAGTGGAAAGAACAGGCCATCAAAGAAGGAGGTACCTTTCTCTGAAGGGAGGAGAGAACTTCCATTTTGACTATGACCTTATATAAGATCGGAGTCGGTGAACTCAAAATGCTTCCCTAGCCTTGGCAACTCATGACAAGAGCCTAGGGTGATTACTGCCACCATAAACAAGAGTGTAAATTTGCTAACTCAACAACAGGAGTCACTGTGCACTTACTCCTCATGTAGGATCTCTGTCCTTAATGTGTTGTACAATGTGAATAAATGCTATAACTAGTACTCAAACAGTATTTTATACTTTGTGTTTCGGTGTGGGTGCAAACTGTTGAAATCTTTACTTAATTTATACTAAATTGATCTTCTGTATATAAAGATAATTGAAAATGAATCTTGATGTGAATGGAATAGGAGAGGGAACGGGATTTGGGAGGGTTGTGGGTGGGAGGGAAGTTATGGGGGGGGAAGCCATTGTAATCCATAAACTGTACTTTGGAAATTTATATTTATTAAATAAAAGTTAAAAAAAAAAGATGCGTGTGGCCCACATTAGAATGCCTGGTTTGATGGCTGCCTCCAACTCCTCACTCCAGTTTCCCGTTAATGTGCACCCTGGAAGACAGTCAGGATGGCCCAAATGATTGGGTTTCTGCCACCCATGTGGGAGACTTGGATCACATTTTCAGCTCCCAGCTTCAGCTCCAGCTCAGTCCTGGCTGTTGTGGGCATTTGGAAAATGAACCAGTGGATGAGAGCACTCTATCTCTATGTTTTTCAAAAATATACTTTTAAAAAAGTTTCTTTCCAACTTACTAAAAATTTTCTGAGAGTCATGATCCTCTTTCATCCTCTCAAAAAATGCTAGTTTTAAAAATTATGAGTGGAGCCGGCGCTGTGGCACATAAAACTGCTGCCTGCAGCGCTGGCATACCATGTGGATGCCAGTTCAAGTCCTGGCTGCTCCACTTCCAACCCTGCTCTCTGCTGTGGCCTGGGAAAGCAGTGGAAGATGGCCCGAGTGCTAGGGCCCCTGTACCAATGTGGGAGACCTAGAAGAAACTTCTGGCTCCTGCCTTCAGATCAGCCCAGCTCTGGCCAGTGCAGCCATTTGGGAAGTGAACCAGTGGATGGAAGACCTCTCTCTCTCTCTGCCTCTGCCTCTCTGTAAATCTGCCTTTCAAATAAATAATCTTTTTATTTTATTTACTTTTTAAAAAATTATGAGCATTTTAAGCATACAGAGAGAAGTTCCATGAAAACACACACACCAAAAGGTAAGCAAACAAAAACAAAGACACCCCACTGCTATAGCTTGAACATGATTTGACTCCCAAACTCATGAAGGTCATTGTACCCCAGAGCCATATGTCGATGGTACTAAGAGGGTGGATCCTTAATCTAGTTATGGTGTTTGCGGAGTGGGCCTAGTAGGAGATAATTAGGTCATTGGGGGCGTGGCCTTGGAAGGTAGAGAGAAAGTTACAAAAGCCTGATTGGGCCCAGCCATTCTCGCTGCTTCCTGGCTTGCCATGTGATCCTTCCTCTGCACATGCTCTGCCCTCCACCACCCAACCAGCTGTCAAACCAATGAGGCAGCTCAAAACTGTAAGCTAAATAAATCTCTCTTTCCTTCATAAGTAGCTTCCTTAAGGTAATTTTGTAATGATGAAAAGCTGACTAATACAACCATCCAGATTGGACAGTGAAGGAGATTTATTTCATCTGCTCTTTTTTTGTCTTTTGTGACAGCATTTTAAAGCAAATCCTGAACATTGCATCACATCCCTGTGTACTTCAGTATGCAGTTCTTAATACGGTTCTGGTTTCCGTATGCCTGTGTCCCTCAGTCATTTCTCCAAAGAACCCTGGCTCCTTTTAGTTAGGAGGTACCCTTAATAAATAATTGAATACGGAAGCAGTTTTAATAAAACCACTATGCCATTATCACACTTAAGCATAGCAACAATTACGTGGTAATGTCTAATAATAGCAAATCCACAATTACCCAATTGTCTTCATAATCAAATGGCTTTGTACATTGGCTTGTTCTAATCAGAACACATTGAATTGTTCAATATGTCTCTTGAGGGTCTCTTAAGCCTCAAGTCCGTCGTCTCTTTCCATTTTTTGTTTTATGCCTCTGACTCATTGCAGTTGTCCTATAGAAGGACTCATCTTCCAGATTTGTCTGCTTCGATGTGGTATTATTTAATATGCTCTCTATTTTCTCCAGAGATAGAAGTTGACGCTTAGAACCTTATTGCATTTAGGTCACTCATTATTTATTTATTGCAAGAACATTCATGGGCAATGCTGTCAGATTCCTAGTTCATCATACCAAGTGGCACATACCTGGTGGTTCTACTTTTAATGAAGTTAAAATTTATCAGCAAATTCAAGTGGTAATAGTCTGATCTCTCCATGGTAAATTTCCTCATCATCCTTTCTTCTGGTGCTTTTATCAATAGATAATGTTACCTGAATCAGCTATTTTATTAGGACTTGCAAAGTGGTGATATTTCTAATTCTGTCTCTTTTCTACATTTAGTAACCAGGATTCTTCTGTAAGTAAAAACTTTCCTTCATCAACTTGGACTATTGAGTTATCTCAAAATACAGTTCATGTAGGAAATACAGATAATGTATTCTGCCACTAGAAATGTCAATTTTCAGAGGAAGCAACTGATACCCTAGTAATTTCTATAGTTCAAATGGGGGTTTTGTTTTTGTTTTACTTTTACTGTCATTATGAACTCAGGTTTTTTTTTTTTCAAAAATAAATTCAATGTGTTTCAATCCATTGCCATCATTATTCTATTTGATGTTCAAATTGTCCAAATCTAGCTGGTGGAAGGCCCTTCATGATTTTTCTCTGTGCCTTTTTGACATGGCACTAGTAGTCTTTGATAGTTTTCTTCATTTCTAGTGTGAAAAGATGTCCCAGACTCATATTGGATATTGCCTGTTTTAGACCTATAATCAGCCATTTCTGTAAGGAACCTAATACCTTGTAGATAGGATGTATTTAGACACCAGGATGTGGACTGTAGGTGTGCTCATTGATCCTAGGTGTCACTACATCTGGGTATTTCCAATGAACAGGGAAAAGGAATTTTTGTGAAAGAAATAAAAATGTCACTTGATCATAACTGATATTTTCAATTCAAAATTAACATCCTGGGGCCGGCGCTGTGGCTCACTTGGTTAATGCTCCTCCTGCAGCGCCGGCATTCCATATGGGTGCCGGATTCTAGTACTGGTTGCACCTCTTCCAGTCCAGCTCTCTGCTGTGGCCTGGGAAGGCAGTAGAGGATGGTCCAAGTCCTTGGGCCCTGCACCCGCATGGGAGACCAGGAGGAAGCACCTGGCTCCTGGCTTCAGATAGGTGCGGTGCGCCAGCCGTAGCGGCCATTTGGGGGGTGAACCAACAGAAGGAAGACCTTTCTCTCTGTCTCTCTCTCTTTCTCTCACTGTCTAACTCTGCCTGTCAAATAAAAAAAAATTAACATCCTAAGATGTTTATGTAATTTTTAAAATGTTATATTTGGGGGCTGGCACTGTGGAGTAGTGGGTAAAGCACTGCTGGCATCTTATTTGGGTGACTGTTCGAGTCCCGGCTGCTCCACTTCCTTTTTTTTTTTTTTTTGACAGGCAGATAGTGAGGGAGAGAGACAGAGAGAAAGGTCTTCCTTTTGCCGTTGGTTAACCCTCCAATGGCCGCCACGGCTGGCACACCGCGCTGATCCAAAGGCAGGAGCCAGGTGCTTCTCCTGGTCTCCCATGGGGTGCAGGGCCCAAGCACCTGGGCCATCTTCCACTGCAACCAGCAGAGAGCTGGCCTGGAAGAGGGGCAACCAGGAAAGAATCCGACGCCCCGACCAGGACTAGAACCCCGTGTGCCGGCGCCGCTAGGTGGAGGATTAGCTCCACTTCCAATCCAGCTCCCTGCTAATGTGTCTGAGAAAGCAGTAGAAGATGGCCCAAGTCCTTGGGCCCCTGCACCCATGTGCAGAGACTTGGAAGAATCTGTACGCTCCTGGCTTTGGATTGGCCCAACTCTCAACGTTGTGACCATTTGGGGAATGAACCAGCAGATGGAAGACTCTCTGCCTGTGCCTCTCTGTAACTCTGCCTTTCAAATACATAAATAAATCTTTAAAAATATTTATATTTCATAGGTGGCACTTGTCCCTGGTTCTTTTACATTTATGTAATGATTCCTTTGTATTAAAATAATAAAGCCAATATTTTTACTAACAATTAGACTCCCCAAAGAAGTGTAAGATTTCTTAGTAGTTCTATTTGTTCTTGGAATATATCCCACTGAAGATATGCATTCAAAACACTATGTTCTTTTTTTTAAAAAAAAAGATTTATTTATTTATTTGAAAATCAGAGTTACACACAGAGAGAAGGAGAGGTACAGAGAGAGAGAGAGGTCTTCCATCTCTGGCTCACTCCTCAAATGGCTGACCCGAAGCCAGGAGCCAGGAGCTTCCTCCGGGTCTCCCAAGTGGGTGCAGGGGCCCAAGGACTTGGGCCATCTTCTTTTGCTTTCCCAGGCCATAGCAGAGAGCTGGATTGGAAGTGGAGCAGCTGGGATATGAACTGGCACCCATATGGGATACCGGCACTGCAGGCGGTGGCCTTACCAGCCATGCCACAGCACTGGCCCCCAAAACACTATGTTCTAAAGTTGCTGGAAATAGTGTGTCATCTCTGGAAGCTATGTCACCAATTTAATATAGTTAGGTTTATCCATTCCAGGTTGTTTTTAAATTTTTAGAATTGAATTTTAATTTTCATATATGTAAAATATTTTCAGATTTCCGAAGTTTCAACTATATGTCCAGGCTTATTCAGAGAAATCCCACCTCTACCCTGCTCTGACACCCTTTTATACCTCTTCCCTCATAAGTCACTGTTTTTGCTAATTTTTGGTTTATCCTTCCAGTGTTTTCTTAAAACATAAATATATGTGAGGGTAATTTTAAAAGTTCATGGAGGGGGCCAGTGCGGTGGTGTATTGGGTTAAGCTACTGTCTGAAGCCTGCTGCTCTACTTCCTACCCAGTTCCTTGCTAATACACCTTGGAAAGCTGCAGAGGCCAGCCCAATTCCTTGGATCTCTACATTATGTGGTAAATCCAGAAGAAGCTCCTGGCTCCTGGCTTTGGCCCAGCTATGGTTGTTATGGCCATTTGGGGAGTAAATAAGTGAATGGATGATTCTCTCTCTCTCTCTCTCTCTCTTCCCTTCTCCATCTCTCTCTCCTCTCTATAAATCTGACTTTCAAATAAATAAAATAAAAATCTTTTTGAAAGCAGTTCATGGAAAATGAAATTAAAAGTTTAGTTTGGTGCAAAAATATTTTGAAACCCATGTGTCGTTTTTTCATAACAGGCATTTTGACCGAACTTTTTGAAGACTCCTTGTAAGCATGGATTTCAATTTTTTGGTACCAAATAAACCTTTCTTTTAATTCTATTTTACAGGAACATTTTGAAGTACTCACATACATAGATACATAGGAGTGTATCCACATATATGATATATGATTTAAATACTTATATTTTGCATCCCCCTTTCTTATGCAAAGTTGCAGACCAGCTATACTGTTTGACATCTTCTGTGAGTATCTATTGAGTGCTATTTATGTTGTCAGCAGTGTTTTGGGGTAGTCAGGCAAGGCAATCCTACTTATCACCACATTCTAGCATTTTTTGGTGTTATAGTTAATTAGGGCTGCCACTCTTATCTCTGTCTCTCAGGAGACAGTGCTCCTGGGTGCCACCTCCGTGTTACTTACTTATTGCCACTATCTTGCAGGAGCACTGACAGTCACAAACACTTGTCCCTCAGCAAAGACTATACACATTTTTAATTGCACAGGTAATGCATGAGGACATGCACGTTGTGAGACGCTTGAACAACACAGGAGTGTATGGAATAAAAAAGCTCTCATTTTCCCTCACCCTCACCCAATCCCGCTGCACTTGCTGGAAATGTTTGTTATTTTGTTGGCTGCCGAATGGTAATTTTCTGAGTCCCATATTCCTTCTACATTTGTTAGGTCACATTTCACGCTTCTCCATGTATTTATTCATTCATTGAGCCAGTATTATCATATGAATAGACTCTTTTTCATTTTTTAAACATGCATTTGCAATGTATTCCCATCTACTGGTTCACTCCCCAAACTCTGAAATGGCCCCTGCCTGGGGCTGAAGCTGGAGCCAGAAGTTCAATTGAAGTTTCCCACAAGGGGGAAAGAAACCCAATCACTTGTGCTATCATTGCTGCCTCCAAGGGTTTGCATTACAAGGAGGCTGGAGTCAGGAGGAGAGGCAGGAATCAATCACAGGCATTCTGATACTCCTAGGGGTGTCTTGACTGCTAAGCCAAACGCTCAGCTCTGGATTTGTGAATTCTTATTTCATTCAATAGGTTATAAATGGCTACATTATTCATCCTGATGCCCAAATGATGCAAGGATTTGACATGGGGCCCCCTTTGAGCTTGCTTTTATGTCTTTTTGTTATGTCGCAACATTCTTGGAGGATGTCTTCACTTTCTAAAACAGCAAGCTGATTCACGTTTTCTGCCTCAGCTCTGGAGTCAGCCAGGTACCCAAGAATCTAGGTTTGTTTCCTCTGGGGAAGAGATACTAAGATGTGGGCAGTAGGTTTGCTCTTGCTATTAACGACTCACTGTTTCCAGGCCATCTCAGAGGACAGAGCTAGGAAATACATATTCCCCCTACACACCCACACACGTACACATACACTTCTATGTATCCTATCTACCCATCGATCATCTCTCAAATCTCTGATTCATCTTAAACACAATGAGCTCATACAGATATACCAATTCTAATCCAAAACCACCAAGATCATTCTAGGCTTCCTGCTTGTCATACTTCTGACTACCTTGTCTGACAGTAAGAAATCCATTTCCACTATCCACAATATATTTACTTCTTTGTTCAGTTCTAAGATACTCATACAGTAGTTTCAGAATTGTTAACCCACAGCACTGTGAAAAACTAAAGCTACTAAGTAGGGTTTAAGATGTGTTGATAATTCTTTTGGTTTACCCCCTTCAGTATAGTCATGTTATTCATCTGAAGTGGGTACATTTGTTTCTGTGTGTATTCTTTTTTGTTTTCCCCCATCCTTGTTGGCTTATTGACTATAGGAAACATTAACATGTTATTTTTTAAAGATTTATTTTATTTGTTTGAAAGGCAGAGTAACAGAGAAAGGGAGTTGGACAGAGAGAGAAAGATCCTCCCTCCATTATAATTTTCAATATACAAGTCTTGTACAATCTTTTAAAAATCTTTTGTAAAAAACTTTTTTATTTATTTATTTGAAAGGTAAAATAAGAGTGGGGGGTGAAGGGGAAAAAGGTGGGGAGAGAAACAAAAAAAGAGAAAGAGTATCTTCCATCTGCTGGTTCACTCCCCAAATGACCACAACAGCTGGGGCTGGGCCAGGCCAAAGTCAGGAGCCAGGAACACCATCCAGATTTCCCATGTGATTGGCAGAGGCCTAAGTACTTGAGCCATCATTTGCTGCTTTTTCAGGCATATTATCAGGAAGCTGTATTATAAGCAGAGCAATAGGGACTCAAACTGGCACTTCAATATAGGATGCAGGTGTTCCAAAAAGTGGTTTAACCCACTGCACCACAATGCCTGACGCTTGTACAACTTTTTTTTTTTAAGATTTACTTATTTAATTGAAAGTCAGATTTACACAGAGAGAGAAGGAGAGGCAGAGAGAGAGAGAGAGAAAGAGAGAGAGAGAGAAAGAGAGAGAGAGAGAGACATTGGCTCACTCCCCAATTGGCCACAATGGCCGGAGCTGCGCCAATCCGAAGCTATGAGCCAGGAGCTTCCTCCAGGTCTCCCATACGGGTGCAGGAGCCCAAAGACTTGGACCATCTTCTACTGCTTTCCCAGGCCACAGCAGAGAGCTGGATTGGAAGTAGGGCAGCCGGGTCTGGAACCAGTGCCTATATGGGATGCCGGCACTACAGGCGGTGGCTTTACCCACTACACCACAGCGCCAGCCCTCACTTTTTTTTCCTAAGATTATATTTATTTATTTGAAAGGCAGAGCTACAGAGAGAGAGGGAGAGACAGAGAGAGGTCTTCCATCCGCTGGTTCACTCCCCAAATGGCTGCAAAGTCCAGAGCTGGGACAATCCAAAGCCTAGAGCCAGGAGCCTCTTCCAGGTCTCCCACGCAAGTGCAAGGGCCCAAGAACTTGGGCCATCTTTCACTGCTTTCCCTGGCCATAGCAAAGAGCTGGATCGGCAGAGGAGCAGCTGGGACACAAACCAGAACCCATATGGGATGCTGGCGCTGCAGGTGGAGGCTTACCCTACTATGCCACAGTACCAGCCCTGCTTGTACATCTTTTAAAACTTATTTATTTATTTAATTGAGAGGCAGAGAAACAGAGACAAAGAAAAAAGCATGAGAATTGAGAGAGAAAGAGAAAGAACACTCCCATCTATTGGTTCATTTCCTAAATGCCTGCAACAGCCAGGAGATGGTTGAAGCTGGGAGCTAGGAACTCAATCCAGGTCTCCCATTGTGGGTAAAAGGAACACAACTAGTTGAACCATTACTGATGCCTCCTAGGCCCTGCGCTAGCAGGAAGTTCAAATCAGGAACCAAAACCAGGAACTGAACCCAGGTACTTGTCTGTGGGATGTAGGTGTCCTAACCAGTGGTTAAGCCACTAGGCTAAATGCCCACTCTGCTTTATTTTAAATTACGTATTTAGTAATTTATTTGAGATGAGAGAGAGAGAGAAGGTCTTGTACATCTTTTCACAAGTTTATCTTCAAGAATTTTTATCAATAGTGATGCTATTGTAAATATTTAAAATTTCAAATTATGTTTATTAATTGCCACTACACTCATCCCTCTGTATCCATAGGTTGGTTCCAGGACTCCACCTCGATACCAAAATCTGTGCATGCTTAAAGTCCTTTACATAAAATGACAGAGCATTTGCATATAACCTACATACATCCTCCTGTATACTTTAAATCATCTCTAGATTACTTATAATAGCCAACACAATGTAGCTATTATGCCAATCGTTATTACACTATTGTTTAGGGAATAAATGAGAGAAAAATCTGTATCTGTTCAGTACATACACAATATTTTTTTCAAAAGATTTTACATATTTATTACTGAACTAACCTACTAGTACAGAACATAGAAACAAAGAGAAAAATCTTTTTCCCAATAAAATATGCCCAACTGCACAGTGGTGACATCTTCAGCATGATATAGTGAGATGATAGCGACCTTGATATAATAAGTATGTGTACTGTCTCATGTCCAATTCCTTGTAGAGTCAGCTTAGTTCTTCTCCAATGTGTCCTTTTGGAGTTGTGCCTGATTTCATTATACTAGTTTTCATCCAAATCCATTAGGATTTTGATTTTTGGATACGAATCTCTTCAACCTAAAAGTCTTATGAGAAGACATATCGAGGAAAGGAGTTCAGCATGTACAGTACGATGGTAGAGGGAAAGAGGATGCCAGATACATTCCTTTTTCCAATATTTTTGAATCCACAATTGATTGAATCCATGGATTCATTTTATCCTGACATGTTGCTGAACTCATTTTCTTTTATAAAAGATTTATTTATTTGAAAGGCAGAGAGACAGAGAGAGAGAGAGAGACAGAGAGATGTCTTCCATCCACTGGTTTACTCCCCAGATGGCTGCAATGGCCCGAGCTGGACTCATCCGAAGCCAGGAGCCAGGAGCTTCCTCCAGGTTTCCCATGTGGGTACAGGGGCCCAAGCACTTGGCCTATCCTCTGCTTATTTTCCCAGGCCATTACCCGGGAGATGGATCATAAGTGGAGCAGCTGGAACTCAAACCAGCACCCATATGGGATGCCAGTGCTGCAGGCTGGGGCTTTAACACACTGTGCCACAGTGCCAGCCCCTCTTCTTTTAAAAATGTTAAAATTTATTTTCATTTTATTTGAGAGAGAGAGAGAGGAGAACTTCCATTTTCTAGTTCACTTCCGCAATGTTCACAACAGCCAAGGGTGGACCAGGCCAAAGCTAGAAGCTGCAACTCAATCTGGGTCTCTTACATGGATGGCAGGGACCCAAGTGTTTGAGCCATCATCTGCTCCTTCCAGGGTGCACATTAGCAGGAAGTTGGATTGGAAGTGGGGGAGCCAAGACTCGAACCAGACACAAGAATATGGGATGCAGGCATCCCAAGCAGTGACTTGGCTGCTGTACCACACCACACACTTGCCCCCATTGCTATCCTTTTAAAGCCTGTGGAATCTATACTCATTCCCAATGTTGGCAATATATGTCTTCTCTTTTTCTCATTATCATTCTGCCTAGGCATTTACCAAGCTTATTGTTCTTTTAAAAGAAATAACTCTTGATTTCATCAATTGTTCCCTATTATTATTTTCTTTTCTGGTAAAATTCTGACATTTTTTCTTCCATTTACTTTGGGTTTTCTTTGCTCTTCTTTTTCTAATTTATTATGCCACAAACTGAGATCATTGATTTGAGTGGCTCCTTTTGTAACTGCCTTCTTTCACTTCAGAGAACGTTTTCAGGGTCACACATATTGTAGCATGGATCAGCACTTAATTTCTTTTCTTTGCCAAAATAATATTTTGTTAAATTGGTATATCATATGTTATTTGTTTATTCATCAGTGGGTTTGTTTATTCATCATTAGGGTTGTTTCCACTTTTGTGTTATTATAAATAATGCTGCCATAAACACTGGTGTGCAAGTTTTTGTGTGGACATTTGTGTTTTTAGTTCTCTTGAGTATATAACTAGTTGTGGAATTTCTGAGTCATATGGGGACACTATGATTAACATCTGAAGACTTGCCAGCCTGTTTTCTTTTTTAAAAAGATTTATTTGTTTGTTTGTTTCAAAAGTAGAGTGAAAGAGAGAGAGATAGACAAAGATCTTCCATCCTTTGGGCACTCTCCAAATGGCCATAATGGCCAGGGTAGGGCCAGGCCAAAGCCAGGAGCCTGGTGTGGGGAGCAATCCGGACCAGACTAAGTTACTCGAATTAGGACTTATTCTATGCATCTGCTCTCCCACAATATGGCGCTGGGAGAGAAGTAAACAGCTTCCGCACAGCTGCCTCCAGTTCAACCAATTAACTGTAGGACTTGCTCCTGATTGGAGAGCAGCGTACTCGGCGTGTGGGCAGCCGAGTTGGGATTGGCAGAGAAGGACTATAAAGGAGGAGAGAGACGGCATGCACCAGGAACATCTAAGGGGAACACCTGTGCAGCCCCCCGAGAGAGCCGGCCGGCGGTGTGCCGCTCCCCTGCGGAAGTGGGGAATGCGGCCAGGGGGAACTGCCCTTCCACGGAGGTGGAAGGGATAGTAGCCAACCCGGGAAGAACCAGCAGCAAACCCGGGGAGGGCCGAGCAGACGAAAGAACAGCGCAGGGTCCTGTGTTGCTCCTCCACGAAGAGGGGGAGCGACACCTGGAACTCCATTTGAGTCTCCCATGTGGGTGGCAGGGGCCCAAGAACTGCATCATCCACTGCCTTCTCAAGCACATTAGCAGGGAGCTGAATTGGAAGTGGAGCAGCTGGGACTCCAGTCAGCACTTTGATATGGGATGCTACTATTGCAAGTGTTGGCTTAACCTGCTCACCACAACACTGGCTGCTAAGTAGATTTTTTTAAAAATACCTCTTTGGTTTTTTTAAAACATTTATTTATGTATCTGAAAGGAAGTTACAGAGAGGCAGAGAGAGAGAAAGAGAGAGAGATCTTCTATCAGCTGGTTCACTCCCCAGATGGCCACAACAGCCAGAGCTGGGCCGATCCAAAGCCAGGAGCCAGGAGCTTCTTCCCAGTCTCCCATGTGGGTGCAGAGGCTCAAGAACTTGGGCCATCTTCCATTGCTTTCCCAGGCCACAGCAGAGAGCTGGGTTGGAAGTGGAGGAGCCAGGACTTGAACCAGCACCTGTATGGGATGCCAGCACTGCAGGCAGTGGCTTTACCCACTACACCACAGCGCTGGCCCCAGTAGATGTTTTTGAAAGCAACATTTCTTTATTTGTTCTGTGTCCTTAGGACATTTCCTGAATTTTAAATTTTTATTTAAAAAAAATATGAATTAACATGAAATACCTGTACATTTTATGTGGCATAGTGTAGTGTTTCAACAGATATACACAGCATAAATCAATCATCAGGTAATACAAAATTATATTTATATATTTGAGAGCCAGAAAGAGAGAGAGAGAGAGAGAGAGAGAGGTCTTCCATCCACTGGTTCACTCCCCAGTTGGTCACAACGGCCAGAGCTGTGCTGATCTGAATCCAGGAGCCTAGAGCTCCCATCTGCTTCTTTATTTTCCCAATGTCCACAGTGACCAAGATTGGATCAGGGTCGAAGACAAGAGCCTGGAATGTAATTCAGGTCTCCCACATGGGTAGCAGGAAAAAAATTACTTGAGCCATCATCACTGCCTCCCAGGTTCCACACTAACAGGAAGCTGGAGTCAGGAGCCAGAACTGGGCATTGGACCCAGGTACTCCAATGTGGGTAACAGGAGGTCTTAACCAACATCTTAACCAGAAGGCTAAATGTCCATTCCATGGACATTTTAAAGGAGTCTTTTCTACTCCGCTGACTGCTTTTAAGATGTTCTCTTTTCTTGTTTACTGCTTTTAAACATTTTTATTATAATGTGCCTTGATGTAGTTTCCTTTATATTTCTTGTGCCTGAAACTTCTTGGATGTGTGGGTTCATGATTTGCATCAGATTTGAGAAAATTTCAGCTGTTATTCTGTAAATTTTTTTGTGTCCACTTCTTTCAGCAGCTCCAGTGATATGTATTATTAGGCTACTTGAAGTTGTCCTCCAGCTCACTGTTATTCAGTTCAGTTTCTACCAAGCTTTTATATTCCTTTGTTAGCTTCATTTTAGATATGTGGGGAAAAAATCTCATTATGTCTTTAAGTTCACTAAGCGTTCTTTCTGCAATCTCCAATTTGCTATTAACTTTATTCAATGTATTTTTCATCTCGGGTCATGTAATTTTCTTTTATCTCTAGAAGTTCAATTTGGGGCTTTTATATAACTTCATGTCTTACCATGCTCACCTTTTCTTCTACCTTCTTTAATACATAGAATACATTCACATTAGCTGTCAATTAACTTTATCACCTGTTATTTCTGTGTCAGTTTCTCCTGATTGATTTTTTTCCTCATGATTGGTTGCAACTGTTTGCTTCTGTGCCTGCCTAAGGAATTTTTTATTGGATGCCAAGCATTGTGAATTTTTCCTTGTTGGGTTCTGGATTTTATAACAACAATAACAATTCCTTTAAGCGATTTTGAGCTTTGTCCTGGGATGCAGTTAATTTACTTGGAAACAGTTTAATCCTTTTGAGCTTGCTTTCAAGTATTGTTATATGGGGCCAGAGCAGTCTTTAGGGCTAATTTGCTTTACCACTGAGGTTACATCTTGCTAAGTACTCTCAAAAAGACTGCATATGATGAGATTTTTCCTGTCTCTGGCAGGTGAGAAGATAAAGCATTTCCATTCTTTGGGGAGCTCTGAGGTTTTTCCACCCACTCCTTTTTGATGGCTCTTTTCCCAGCTTGGGGAGTTTCCGCACACGCTTCTGCTGATCAGAATTCAGCTGAGGACTTGAGGGAACCCTTGGCATTCTCAGACCTCTCACTTTCTCTCCCTGCCTCTCTCTCTCCTGAACCGTGCAGCTTTCTTTCTTTTCTTGGGACTTCTGTTCTGTGAATTCTAGCTGTCTTGGCTTCCCCAAAACTCTCAACTCTGTTTCCTCAACTCTAGAAGACTGCTGGTCCCTGAGTCTGAACATGCGCAGGGAGGAGGGGCTCATGGGCACTGAGAGCACTCCACATAGCCACTGTCTCCTCCGCATGTTGTGAGGGCTGTATTACTTTCAGAGGCTGTACAAATGGGGCCTTCACGCAGCTTTGACTACCTTTGGTTTTTTTCAAATTAATTTATTTTTTAAACATTTATTTATTTGAAAGCTAGAGTTACAGAAAGACAGAGGCAGAGAGTGAGACAGATAAAGAGATCTTTCTGGTTCACTCCCCAAATGGCTGCAACAGCTGGAGCTGGGCCAATCTGAAGCCAGGAGCCAGGAGCTTCTTCTGGGTCTCCTACACAGGTGCGGAGGCCCAAGCGCTTGGGCAGGGGTGCAAGGGCCCATCTTCTGCTTTTTCAGGCCATAGCAGAGAGCTGGATTGGAAGTGGAGCAGCCAGGACTCGAACCGATGCCATATGGGATGCTGGCAGTGCAGGCAGCAGCTTTACCCGCTATACCACAGCACTGGCCCCATTGACTACTTTTTTTAACTCTAGTGGTTATTTTCATTACAGACACTGCTGTGGAATAAGGCATAGCCAGGTATTATGGACAGGAACTCTGGGGCCAAGTAGAACTAGGCACGACTATGTGCCTTTCCCCTCTGGTTTGGGGAAGTTAGCTGGTGCACTGTGCCTCAGTTTCTTCAGCTGTAGAATGGTGACTGATAATAACAACCTCCCTCCGGGGTATGCTGTCAATGTTACAGCAGTAACAGATGATTAAAACAAGGGATCTCAGGAAACGGTATTAATGACAAGGACAATAATAATCCTGGCTATTTATGTCACATTTACTCTGTGCCAGGCCCTATGGAAACTCTCACTGGGGCCGTCTTATTTACCATTCATCATAACCTGTGAAGGCTAACACTATCTCACCAGGGAGAAGACAGAGGCCCAGGGCGGGTCAGGCAGTGATCCCCACTCCCACAACTAAGAAACAAACCTGGGATTTGCATTCAGAACCCAACCTCCTGGTCACCACCGGCGTGGAGGGGCCCAGCCTGGAGGGGGCTCTGCTGTAGCTAGTACTGAGAGAAAGGATCAGAGTAGCGGGCTGTCTACCATGAGCATGGGAAGATACAAGTAGAAGAATGGTGGCAGAGTGAAGGTGAAGACGCCTACCACAGGGCTTCTGTAGAATTTCTGTCAGCTTTTCGTTACTTTAACTACCATACCCAAGAGGAGCATCTTAGGATGGAAAAGGTTTATTTCAGCTCACATTGCTAGAGGCACACAGAGTTCAAGATCAGGCAGCCTCATTGGCCTAGCATCTAATGGAGACTGGCAGTGGCAGAGTGTATGCAGAGTGGGGACCACTTGGCCAGCTGGGAAGCAGAGAGAAACAGGAAGCACACTCTTCCCTATCCTCTATGTGGTCTCTCTCTATTTTTTTAAAGATTTATTTATACAACCAACTTATATTTGACCAAGGAGCTAAAACAAATTCCTGGAGCAAGGATGGTTTCTTCAACAAATGGTGCTGGGAAAATGGATCTCCACATGCAGGAGTATGAAGCAAGACCTCTACCTCAGCTTACACAAAAATCCTCTCAACATGGATTAAATAGCTAAATCTATGACCCGACACCATCAAATTCCTGTAGAACACTGGGGAAACCAGGCAAAACGTTAGGCAAGGACTTCTTGGAAAAGACCCCAGAGGCACAGGCAGCCAAAGCCAAACTCAACAAATGGGATTACATCAAATTGGGAAGTTTCTGTACGGCAAAAGAAACACTCAGGAAAGTGAAAAGGCAACCGACAGAATGGGATAAATTACTTGCAAACTATGCAACTGATAAAGGATTAATAACCAGAATATACAAAGAAATCAAGAAACTCCACAACAACAAAACAAACAACCCACTTAAGAGATGGGCCAGGGACTTAAACATTTTTCAAAAGAGGAAATCCAAACGGCCAACAGACACATGAAAAAATGTTCAGGATCACTAGCCGTCAGGGAAATGCAAATCAAATCCACAATGAGGTTTCACCACACTCCAGTTAGAATCGCTTTCATACAGAAATCAACAAACATCAAATGATGGTGAGGACATGGGGAAAAGATACCCTAATCCACTGTTGGTGTGAATGTAAACTGGTAAAGCCAATATGGAAGACAGTATGGAGATACCTCAAAAACCTGAATATAGACCTAACATATGACCGAGCCATCTCACTCCTGGGAATTTACCCAAGGGAAATGAAATCAGCAAACAAGAGTTATCTGCACCTCCATGTTTATTGCAGCTCAATTCACAATAGCTGAGAAATGGAATCTACCTAAATGCCTATCAACCAAAGACAGAAATTATGGGCTATGTACACTATGGAATACTACACAGTAGTAAAAAAAATAAATGAGGGGCCTGCGCTGTGGCACAGCAGGTTAACACCCTGGTCTGAAGTGCCGGCATGCCATATGGGTGCCAATTCAAGATCCGGCTGCTCCTCTTCCACTCCAGCTCTCTGCTATGGCCTGGGAAAGCAGTAGAAGCTGGCCCAAGTCTTTGGGTCCCTGCACCCACGTGGGAGACCCGGAGGAAGGTCCTGGCTCCTGGCTCCGGATCGGCACAGCTGTGGCCATTGCTGCCATCTGAGGAGTGAACCTGCGAGTGGAAGACCTCTCTCTCTCTCTCTCTCTCTCTCTCTCTGCCTCTCCTTCTCTCTCTGTGTAACTCTGACTTTCAAATAAATAAAAAAATCTTTAAAAAATAAGGGTGTTAATTATTAAATTAACAACAAGAGTTACTGTGCCCTAACTCCCTATGCAGGACCTCTGTCCTCAATGAGTTGTATTACGAGAATTAACTGTAAAACTAGTTCTCAGGTGTATCTGTGTGTGTGTGTGTGTGTGTGTAAATTATTGAAATCGTTACTTAGTATAGAGTTGGTCTTCTATGTACAAAGTTAATTGAAAATGAATCTTAATGGAGAATGGGACTGGGAATGGGAGAGGGAGGAGGAGGAGGTGTGGGAGGGTGAGTATGGTGGGCAGAATAAATATATTACTAAAGTTGTACCTCTGAAATTTGTATTCCTTAAAAAATAAATTTAAAAATTATTTACAAAATGTTCATTTATTTGAAAGGCAGAGGGAGAGGGAGAGAGAGAGAGAGATAGAGAGAGAGAGAGAGGTATTTTCCATCTGCTGGTTCACTCCACAAATAGACCATGTGGGATGCCGGCACTGCAGGCAGTGGCTTTACCCACTACACCAGAGCACTAGCCCCAGTGGCCTCTTCTTATAAAGCCATCATGATTTCATCATGGAGCTCCACCCCAGCAACCTAATCCAATCCAGTCCCTTTCCAAAGCTCCCATCTTCAGACACCAAAACTGGATCAAACCTCCACCCTAATACATCAACCATTAGCCATTAACATAAGATTTTGGGGTTCAAATATCTGGATAACTTTGAGAGGAGCCAAGTTCTGTTCAATTCATAACAGTGTCCCAGAGGACATCAGTGGCTGAGAATAGGGACCATTCTGCAGGTAGGAATGTTAGCCCCTGGTCTCATTCATTTATTCAAAAGGCTTTTTTTTTTTTTTTTGACAGGCAGAGTGGACAGTGAGAGAGAGAGAGAGACAGAGAGAGAAAGGTCTTCCTTTTTTTTGCCGTTGGTTCACCCTCCAATGGCTGCCACGACCAGCAGGCTGCTGCCGGTGCACCGTGCTGATCTGATGGCAGGAGCCAGGTACTTATCCTGGTCTCCCATGGGGTGCAGGGCCCAAGCACTTGGGCCATCCTCCACTGCACTCCCTGGCCACAGCAGAGAGCTGGCCTGGAAGAGGGGCAACCGGGACAGAATCCGGTGCCCCGACCGGGACTAGAACCCGGTGTGCCGGCGCCGCAAGGCGGAGGATTAGCCTAGTGAGCCGCGGCGCCGGCCTCAAAAGGTGTTTTCTAAACTCTCACTCTCTTCCAAAAGGACTCCAGAAAGGTCTCAGGAAGATTTGCCTCAGACTGGGGTCTCCAGGCCTGATCCCACTCCCAGGCACATTGTTCTACATGGCTTATGTTGAGAGATGAACCACAATTTTTTCTATTTAATTTTTTTAAAAAACAGCATTTGTGTGCAAAGGTGCTGTTTTCATCACTTGACCTTGCTATACAGAGTTACTGAAATATGAGTACTCACATGGGCCTGGTGTCCAAGACTCCATTAGTACATTAGTACACGGACTGCCCAGGTCATCCCTTCCCAACCACATTCTCTCTCTCCCCAGCTTACCACTGGAGTAAGATGTGGGCATTTCTTCCTTGTTTTCTTTCAAGCATATTTCCCTGTATTTAAACACATGCGCGCACTAACACGTGGATCCCACTATGTGCATCTTCTCCTTGCTCCCCGTCCTGCCACAGACACAGCATTTCCTGAAGATGATCCCTTGAATCAGTGCACACTGGTCCTCTCATTCTTTTCCAGGTGGTGCTCCACAGTATAATATCAATACCCCATCATACTCAGCACCGTTTATCATCCAATGATCATTGACTATTAATGTATCTTTAAAGGTTTTCATGGCTATCTGCTACTGCCTTCCTTGTACACAGAGCCCTATGCATGTGCATCTCTTTATTATGTATTCTTCTAAAATTTTATTTTAATTTAAAATCATTTTATTATTCCAAATTTTTTATGAACGTGGAATACTAGTGCATTTAAAGGGGGTACTGTGCGATATTTCAGCATGTATTATGCATTCATTTAAGTGTACTTGCTGGATCAGAGTTCAGTCATTTAACAATCATCCAGTGTGCACTTACTATGTGCTAGGAACTGGGGAGACTGAGGAAACAAGAAAGAAAAATGGACCTAACATTCTCAGGGCTTAAATCCAAGGAGTTTTCATTTTGATACATGCTGTCATGGTACTGCCCATCAGAGGTACAGAAGAAAAGTTTATTTCCTTCCACCCTCATGTCACTCATGGGGCAGAAACTGAGGCGATGGATTGGATGCTTGGAACTTTGATCCCTTTAAGATTTTCAGGGCAGTACGGAGATGCCTCAGAAATCTGAGAATAGATCTAGCATATGACTCCTGCCATCCCACTCCTGAGAATTTACCCAAGGGAAATGAAATCAGCATATGAAAGAGTTATTTGTACCCCCATGGATTTATCAGCTCAAGTCACAATAGCTGGCCGGCGCCGTGGCTCAATAGGCTAATCCTCCGCCTTGCGGCGCCGGCACACCGGGTTCTAGTCCCGGTCGGGGCGCCGGATTCTGTCCTGGTTGCCCCTCTTCCAGGCCAGCTCTCTGCTGTGGCCAGGGAGTGCAGTGGAGGATGGCCCAAGTGCTTGGGCCCTGCACCCCATGGGAGACCAGGATAAGTACCTGGCTCCTGCCTTCGGATCAGCGCGGTGCGCCAGCCACAGCGGCCATTGGAGGGTGAACTAACAGCAAAAGGAAGACCTTTCTCTCTGTCTCTCTCTCTCTCACTGTCCACTCTGCCTGTAAAAAAAAATTCACAATAGCTAAGATATGGAATCAATTCAGATGCCCAGCGACTAATGACTAGATAAAGAAAATGTGGTATATATACACACTATGAAGTACTACACAGCTATAAAAAATAATGAAATCCTTTTGCAATAAAATGGATGCAACTGGAAACCATAATGCTTAGTGAAATAAGCGAGTTCCAAAAAAGACAAACATCATGTTTTTTTCTGATAAGTGGTAGTTAATGTAGAATACAAAAAAGTGTATGGAAATGAAGCAGACATTCTATGATTTGATTGTTGTTTATAGCCCTTCCTATATTCCTGTGGAGATGTGGTCTTTCTAACTTTTACTTGTTGACCATTATGATTAGTGGTGCATTAAGGCTGTGATTATAGAGTAGATTGAAATTATGTTTTGCAAAAATTAAAAGAAAAAGGAAGGAAGGAGGGGGATTGAGAGAGGGAGTGAGGAGAAAATGGTTATCTTCTTAGAACTGTACCTATGACATCCATGAAGTCTGTTCTCTTTATATTAATAAAGTGTTTTTTAAAAAGAGAAAATAGGAACATTCACATAAAATGAACACTTTCCTCGTGGGCTGTAATGCTACACCGCTGTCTGCTGTTCATCTCTTGGAGTCACATAGTGCCTTCTGGTGGAGTTGCCCAATGGCTTCCCCATGAGCACTGTGTCTGTGTACTCTATTCATAAAATTGTAAGGTAAAGAAGTCCCCTCCTTGCTCCTTGAGTTCCCATTGTGAAATAAACAAACTGACCTTAAAAAAAAAAAAAAAGCTCATCAAGGGCTGCAGATAAGATGGTCTATTGAGATGTGTTGGGGTTCAAGGAGAGAGGGAAAGACAGGCAAGTAGAAAGAGACAGGAATAACGTCCATTTGGTTGCCTGAGAGGGACACTGGGCTTGGTTGGAAATGCACATTCTTGGGTCTCACTTCAGATCCAGTGATTCAGAAACTCTGGGAGGTAGCACCCAGAAGTCTGTGTTTGAACAAGCTTTCTAGGTGATTCTCATATACGGTAAAGCTTGGGAACTACCAGAATTCTCCATGGGACTTAAACATGAAGTGCCGCCTCTTCTTGGGTCTCAGCTACTGGGAGGGTGCCCAGATGAAGCATGAAAGATGGAGCTGTCCTCTCATGGAGAAGGCTATTGCAGGTGCCAGGAACAAATACATCACTGTGGAAGCTACTGCAGGGGAGGGGCTGAGGGGGCACTGGTATTTTATAAGAACACAAATACTTTGTATGTGAGGGCAATAAAGCTCACTCCACTGCAGCAGAATCAGTCCCACCCTTTGACGGAGTAGGGATCACACTGAGTTGACTGTCCCAGCCGGCAACCTGGACCCTGGGTTGCACCTGGCCTCAAGTGGACTTCCCCAGAGACTGCACTCATCCCATTTCTGGCCATGCCCTTCCTGTTCCACAGATTTGAATAAACCAGGAACCTACAAAGGAGCCATGATTGGTTGTAAGATGAGGAAAGTGAGAATCAAGGACTGCTCTGGGAGATTTAGTGGGGGACTGCTGGCTCTGGCTTCTACAGGGTACAGAGGGATGAGCTCCCAAAGCCCAGTGTCTATGCTTTGCATACTGTCAGTGCCTGATGGCTGGGAGCTCGTGATGCAGAGCCTGGCCTTTAAAAGACTGGAGGACCAGTTGAGTCTCGTCCCCAAGACTTGATTGGCTGTCAGGTGACAGAGCTGAAGATGCTTCCCCAGTCAGAGGTAGGGTCAGCAGGTGCTCTGACTGACAGTGCCCTAAGCTCTTTGTATGTGCCATCTCATTTAATCCTCACCAGGCCTCTGAGAAGAAAAACCTGTCACTGATTAGGCCTCTGAGGCACTGAAAAGCCGGGTCCCTGACTCAGGTCCTCCAGCCAGGGTGGTGCAGAGCCCTGGTCTGATGGCAAAGCCCTGGAGAATGGCAGCAGAGGCATCCCCTGTGTTCATACTGACTCAGCCGCTCTCAAGTTCCCTCTCCCTGTCTTCATCCACCCAGCTCTGCGTTGTCATCCCATTTCATGAATCAAGCGACAGTCACCACAGCTCTTTCCTCAGGAACTCTGCCCCCTTCCAGCCCTAGTGGATCTGCCTTGGACGCCCAGTCTGGACCTGAATTGCATCTGCATCCTGCAGAGACTTTAAATTCTGCCCTATCAGGGCCGTCATGACAGAGCCGTGTGTGGGGGCAGGAGGGAGCTCTGTCCTGCACGATGGTCTGCACATTAGGAAACAGGACAAGTCCTGAAGGCATCCTCTGGCAGCAAATGGAGCGAGAGGGCATAAGCGTGGCCCATGGCTAGAGCTAGGGGATGAGCCTTAAGGGGTTCCTGGAGGGAAAGAGAAGGCCTGGTGACCCACAGAGGTGGGGATTTGGGAAGAGAGGTGAGGTGTGCCAGCTGCACACAGGGTAGTTTGGGGGAAAAGACTGAGCTGTTCAGAGGGAGCTTAATGGGGTTTGCTATAGGTGATGTGAAGGGAAGACTTCTGCCCTCTCCAGGATCCAGTGTCCCACAGTGGGTGCTGAGAGATGGCAGAGATGATTGGGCACATGGGTCTCCTCCTGGGTTCTGAAATGCAGGATGTGAAGGTCACCATGACCAGAGGTGACCAGGGTTGGTTGAATGATGGTCATTCCTGGGACTCCAATGTGACAGCCCACTCTCAGAACCCTTGAGTAGCAGGTGGTTTGCCCTATCCCTGATTGGACCTGCCTTCCTCATGACAACGTGCTGGTAACTGTAGACAGCAAAGGACTCCAAGACTAGATGCCTGCCCCCAACAGGGCTGGAAGGTACAGAGATTCAGTGCGTCACTCACTGCCCACATAGCATCCCTAGCCCAGTATTTGTGGGTCTGTGTCCCAGGGTGCAAACTGCAAGGTCTTTCGTGAGTTGGCAGATGACGTCACTAAGCTGTTACCTAGAGGCAGGGATCATCTGAGTTGGCTGGTGGTCTGTGTCCTCAGGTGTAGCATCTTTGTGCTATTTGGTGGTTGGTACCTAAGGTGAGAGGTCCCTGAAATATTTGTGGGACTCTTATCTCAAGAATAAGGTCTTTGAACTATTTGGTGTGTGTGGAAGCAGGCGGGGGGAGGGAGGTGAGATGGAGCAGGACTTTGTCCAGAGATTTAGGTCTCAGAGTTGTTTGTGTATCTGCATCTTAGAGTGCTTTCATGGGGAAAGTAGAATGCATCTTCCTCACACGGAGCCTAGAATAAGGTCTGTGATATCAGATTGGATCTGATTTCTCGCATCTCTGCCCTGGTGCCATAGAGATCAGAACATAGGCTCCTCTTCCTCAGGGAGGGCGAGTCCTCATTCATGTGAAGCCCTTAGGAGCCCATGCTAACAACACTACCAATAATGACAGTATCCGTTGACACCAGCCACATCCAGGCTCCAGGCTAAACCCTGTGACAAACCCATGTATACATAGCAATCTACTAATCTGCCAACCATCCCAAGTGGAGTTCACTGTTTTCAGATCGTGAGGCTTAGACTAAGTGAGGGTGGGTCAGATGCTGACAATTCTCAGCTCCCTAGGAGAGGAGGAACTGGATGCACCCTTGGACTCGTGGATGGAACCTTGGACTCAGTGTCAGGGAGGGGAGGGGAGGCGAGGCTCAGGCACAGCTGAGGTTGAGACAGGGATGACAAGGGAAAGGGAAAGGGAAAGGGAAAGGGAAAGGGAAAGGGTAAGGGTTTCTCAGGCCCTTAATGGGGGCTAAGGTCCCCCAAGGATCCTTTAACTGTCTTAACGTTGGATCATACACCCATTCTGAGGTACAGCATGCAGTAGTCACATTATCTATGGAGGTTGTGGCATGAAGTAGAGGGGTGGGAAATACCTCAAACTCCTCAATTTGTACAAGGCCCCGCAGCAAAATGTAGGGAACCTTGCTCCCCTTTCCTGCTTTATTTTCCAGTGCCAACAGCAGAACAAAGATTTGAGGGAGTGTGAGGGACCCTGTGTACAGCATGGGCCTCCCCATAATTAAACAAATCCTTAACCTAACAGTTAGAGGGTCCTGACGTGTGTCAAGGTAGAGAGGAGAGTCTTCCCTCATGACTGAAATCAAGGCCAAGGGCAGCTGAGTCATCTTTAAAAAGTCCCAGGAAGGAAATTCCTTTTCCTTGTAGAGACAAGCACAGCACCTAGTAGCATGGATTGGGGTCCAGAACTGTGGGTGCTGATTCAGCTGGGACAGTGGGTGGCCAGAAAAGTTCTCCATCCTTGTCTCTGGAATGTTCTCCTTCTTTCTGTCTTCCTTGTGCCTGTTACTTTGTCTCTCTCACACATGGAGCTGGGTGTGATCTCATTCACCGCACGCTATGAGGCCCCTTCCTCAGCCTTTCCTTAAGATATCATCCACTGACATGGATTTTTGTGGGGAAACAGATAGGGGAGGGTCCTCCTGAGACTAAGAATTGTCCAGGAAGGCACATTTGGCTGCACAGGGACTGGGGAAGGGGTCCTTCCTTGAGGAAAGCCAGACTCTCCTCCTTATACATTGCATGACCTGGATGTCCACTCTGGCCTCTGAAAGAGGCATAGGGGCTTCTCTGTCAAAAACCCTCCCAAGGCACACTCAGAGTAAGTTGAGATCCTCATCATGGCCCAGAAGGCCCTAGTGATCTGGCCCTCTATGACCTTATCTATTAATATATTACCTCTCTTTCCCTTGGCCACACAGCCCCGGGTACAATGCCTTCCTCACCCCCCAGTCCTCACACATGCTTGGCAAAATTCCCACCCCACTGGCATTTTTGCACTGGCTCTTATCTCTGCCTAGAATGCTTTTCTCCCAGATATTCACCTCCTGTAGGTTTCTGCTCAAATGGCACGTCCTCAGAAAGGTCCTCCTTGGCCATTCTTTCTAGAACTGATCCTCACCACTTTATTTCATTCTCCTGACTTAAGTTTCATTACATCAATGACCACTACCTGACAAACGATGTTGCTTAGATTTTTGAGCTTAGATTTTTTCTGTATGTGATCCCAATAGAATGCAGGCTTCATGGGGGCAGAGATTTTTGTCTGTTTCCACATAGCTGTATTCCTAATACCCATAACAGGGTCTGGTACATAATTTGGACAGAATGAATGAATGAAATATGAAAAGTTGTGGTGAAAGACATACCTAAGGCAGGTGGAGGATTCTGCTAACGATCATGCTCAGAGGTTACAAGATTTATTGACCTTCTCTGTGTCCTTGGGGCCCTGGAGAGATGGCCCTTTCCCTAACAGGAATAGAAGGTCTTGCTGTCTCTCTGACCCATAACCGACAGTCAAGGACAACAGCCTCCTCAAACCAGCCCTCCTGCTCCTCGGAGAACTGCAGTTGGGTTCCCAGGCTAGCAGGCCTCTTTTAGACCTACTGTACATTAGCCAAGGAGGTACAAGCGAGCCCAATGCCCAAAGTTTAATAACACTCCCTCATTGTAATGGTAGACACTGCAGGAAAATACATTTCAGCCTAGGAAGACTTCTTCCTGTGTCTAAGACTGCAACAAATACACAGTCAGGATTTTAGTCTTCACTTTGCCCACTCACCCTTTGGGGACCTGCCTGGAACAGTCCATGGCTATCAGCACCAACCAGCTGTTCCCTGTTTCACCACCAAGGGGCGCGCGAGATAAATTAACTGGAACGCGCACCACTAAGGGGCGCGCAGGTAGGAGAGTCCACTCCGGAGGTACACGGGGAGGGGATGTCCATTTTGGAATAACACCTTGCGTGCTTGACAACACTCAGCGTCCTCGTAAACACACCTGGGGCATCAACCACGGTTCCCAGTGGAGGAACTAATGGCCCCGGCCAGGAGGTCTGTACTCCGACCACTTGGTTTTGCTGGCCCATCCGAGACCGCGGCGGCGAACACCCCTTCGTTTTTACATAGACATAGTCAAATCCAGCTGGGGCGCGCAAAGGGGCGAGCATTTGGTTCCGGGATGTGAAGGGTAGTGTCAAGGGCCGTTCTGGGCAATGATTGGGCACCGCAAGAACGCCCGACTAAGCCTTTCCGGGTTCAGGGCAGCTCCAAATGGACCCCTAGTCCCTGCCTCCCTCTTCGTGTACCCAGTGCCCATTGGCCGACTGTTGGGGACCGGCACGATGATTGCAGGACGGAGTTCAGGCGGCAGGTGAGGGGTGTGTGTGTGGCCTTTCAAAGTGTTCACCAACTGATTGTCTCAAACGGGCTGAAGATGCTGCCTTGGCAGAGTTCATCCTAGTTACATGCTTGTAGCTGCAGCCTGAGTCTAGGTGAGCAGGATGATGGGTACTCTCTTCACGTGAGCCCTTTCTGTTTTGTTTACCTGTAACCTCGACGCAACCCTGGTCGGGCACTTTGGGCAACCACCATTATGTCAAAAATACATTCCGTTCCTGTTCAGGGAGCAGTCTCTGAGCTGGTGTCTGCCCCGGAAGTGTGGAAGGCAGTTTTGGGGGGTGTGTATCGCTAGGTATCACATCCCAGCCGTTTGGGGGATTGTGTCTGAATGGAATGTTTTGTCTGAATGGATTTTATGTGTTATGGTGTGAGGTCTCCAGGATCTGTGTGCCTATGTGTCAGGGTGTGCATTTTCTGAGCTTTTAGAGCTTTTGTGTTCCTGAATGTGCCTTCTCTTTGGGGGTACCTGCATCCTAGGGTGTGAAGTCTCTGAGCTGTTTGTGATTCTGGTTTCCAAACTGTGGTGTCTCTGGCTTACTTGGTGTTGGGGGATGGGGGTGGGGAGGCAGCTATGTCTTAAGGTGTAAAGTGTTTGAGTCTTTGTCCACGGTGTAGGGTCTCTGATTTGTCTGGAAACTTTATCTTTTTTAAAAAGATTTATTTATTTATTCAAAAGTCAGTTACACAGAGAGAGAAGGAGAGGCAGAGAGAGAGAGAGAAAGAGAGAGAGAGAGAGAGGGAGAGGTCTTCCACCTGGTGGTTCACTCCTTAATTGGCCGCAACAGCCGGAACTGTGCCGATCCGAAGCCAGGAGCTAGGTTCTTCCTCCAGGTCTCCCATGCGGGTGCAGGGGCCCAAGGACTTGGGCCATCTTCTACTGCTTTCCCAGGCCATAGCAGAGAGCTGGATGGGAAGTGGAGCAGCTGGGACTCGAACCGGTGTCCATACAGGATGCTGACACCTGCTACACCATAGCGCCAGCCCCTGGAAACTATATCTTAAGGTTATATGATGTTTCTGAGTTATTTGAACTTCTGTGTTACTGTTTTGGGGGTCTTTGTATTAAGTTTGGAGGTGTCTTGTGGTTTAAGGGTCTCTAGAGGGTGATGTATATGAACAGTTTTAATTTGGTTCCCAGAGGTGAGCAATGTGGTCTCTTGGGGAGGGACCAGCCTTTGCTACAGTGTTTGTGGTCTCTGTTCTGTTTGGGGGTCTGTGTCTCAAGCTGTGTGTGCTCTCTATAAGGAATTTTGCAGTCTATTCTGAGTTCAGTAAGCTGTTTTTGGTGTCTGTGGGTATCTGAGCTATTTAGGGGTCTGTGTCTCAAGAGTGAAATATCTTCCCTTTGTGAGTGTGAGGTCTCTGTCCATGAACTGTAGATTTTGGAACCTGGCAAACATGATTTCAAAGCCTAGAGCTCCCAAGTCCTGGTTGTGTGATGTTAGGCAAGTCACTTGTCTTCTCAAACCTCAATAGATATAATAATCAATAAAACAGGGCCAGAACACATTTTGGAGAGCATCTTAGCAATGTGAGTAAAGGGTCCCGCTCCCATCCATCCTTCAGCAAGAATTTTCTGAACACCTACTATGTGCCTGGGTACTATCCGAGGTTCTGGAGATGCAACAGAGAACAAAACCAAAGTCATAGATGTGGTCAGTAAATACAAAGGTAATTCAGAAAGTTCATTGAAAAACAGAATTAAAATATGTTTATTTTGGCTCAAAAAAATGAAATCCATGCATACTGCACTGGCCCTGGGTGAGGAAGCTCTTGGTGTGTTCCTGGGTAGCATGCAGTCCTGCAGTAGTGGTAAAGTCTCACGCGGGTTTGGCACGTGGCACTCACTGAAAGCGTCTGGTGTCCACAGCTCTATTTCTCCCAAAGCCTGTGAGGGAGGTGGGGTTAGCCCTACGTTCCAGATGAAGGACTTGAGCCTGCTCACCTGCCCACACCTGACACCCCTAAGGCAGGGGTGACTCTCTGTTGCACCATGGGAGACAGAGGGTGTGAGCCTCACAGCTGGAGGAGGATGCCTCCACACTGAGTGCCAACCAGGCAGCCAGTGTAAAGGATTCGTGACAGGATGGGGACCCTGGCCATCACCGCATTTCTACTTCCGACAGAGGGCAGGACTTCTGGGAAAAGGAACTGAGGTGGAAGATAGAGGAAGAAAGGAGGGACAGTGAGGAAATACATGCTGGCTTCATAGTATTACCAGGACTTGGCCCAATAATAAATGAACCTTTTAAGAGCTAGTCACTCCTCCTCCCTTTTGTGCCTGAGCAGTTTGGTCCTAAAGCCATTCAGTGAGGCAGGGCGAGGCAAGCGTCTGTGTGTACAGGGGCATCCTAGCTTGGAGAATCAGAGCCCAAGCACACTGAGGAGGACATCTAAACCTAGGGACACCTGGAGTGGGTGTCGGGCCCAAGATGGTAAGGAGCACATGCTGGGAGTTGAGGAGAGGAGGCTAATTGTGTTTTAAAAAAAAGATAATGCACATTTTCCATGAACTTTTTTCCCCAAAGAAACCTTTTATTTAAGGAGTACAAATTTCATAAATACAACTTTAGGAATATAGTGATTCTTCCCACCATACCTACCCTCCAAATCTCACTCCCACCCTACCTCCTCCTCCCTCTCCCATTCCCAGTCCCATTCTCCAGGCTAATTGTCTTAAGAATTCTAACTTAAAGGCAGCGCGGAGATCCAGGGTCAGGAAGAACTCTGTATAGAGACGGAGGGCTTATGCGTTGTTGGGCTTCATCAACAAAGTGAATGTATTGAGGAAAACAGAAGCTAAGTCTCTCTCTCTCACTTTTAGAAAAAGAAATTTCAAATATGGAAAGGAGGAAAACTGGAACACTGAGGTGATATACTGGAATTGGAGAGCTACACCTAAACTCGTGGTTTGCAATATATAGATGTGAGTATATGGATATGTGGATGTGCACAGATACATGTGTGTGTATGTGTACATGTATCTATTCCAAACGTCCTGGAAAAAGCAATACCCCAATAGCAATAAGCACACTGACTCCCAGATGTTGGTTTCTTTTTTTAAAATTATTTATTTATTTGAAAGTCAGTTACACAGGGAGAGGAGATGCAGGGTAGAGCGAGAGGGAGGTCTTCCATCCAATGGTTCACTCCCCAATGGGCTGCAATGGCTGGAGCTGTGCCGATCTGAAGCCAAGAGCCAGGAGCTTCCTCTGAGTCTCCCACGTGGGTGCAGGGGGCCCAAACACCTGGGCCATCTTCTACTGCTTTCCCAGGCCATAGCAGAGAGCTGGATCGGAAGTGGAGCAGCCGGGTCTTGAACTGGTGCCCATATGGGATGCTGGTGCTTCAGGCCAGGGCGTTAAGCCACTGTGCCGCAGTGCCGGCCTTTTTTTTTTTTTTTTTTTTTTTTTGGTTTCTAAGTGCCATTCTTCCCCCCTTCCCCAAAAGGGAGCCAGGGCTCATTTGAGAAGTGATTGAGTCCAGGGCTGAGGGAAGGAAAGGATAAGATGAGCTTTAACTGTGGTGTCAGCAATAAGGGAATATCAAGGACTGATTGTAGACATGTAAGTTAAACACAGCAACCAGCTCAAAGAGGCTCCCTGCTAGCAAAAGTGGGGATAATTTTAGCATCGAAATAATGATGGTAATGGATTGTACCCCACTGAATAAAATGGGAAAGACTGGGTCAATACTGACACAATTAAGTGAACAAATCAATTGCAAGTTTGATGAAGAATGGAATATTTAAAATATGTGTCAGTCAAGTTGGAAAAGTGCATGTTTAAGCACATATGCCACCTTCATGAAGTGATCCAAATGAACACCACGAGGGATAAGACAAATCAAAGTCACGTGCCACGCAATAGGAAACAATGAAAACAGAGCATCATGTATGCAAAATTCTGGCCAACGATGCGTAACTGGAATCTGAAACGTGGGACAAACCCAGGCCTGGGGGTACTGTAGTTGCCCAGAGTGCCAAGGCCATGAAAGTCAGGAAAAAATGGAGGAACTATTCCAGATAAAAGGACATTAGAGACATGGTAACTAAATGCAACACGTGATTCTGAGCTACATCCTTGTGCTATATATAAACTGCATTGTTAGGAAAATTGGTAAATTGTAATGGGTCTCAGGATCAGGTGGCTGTACTGTAGCAGTGGTAACTTCCTGATTTTGAGTTTAATCATCCTCTTTCTTTCCCCATATGCAGCAGTGTCTAGTCTAAGATGAGGCCAGGTGCAAGACATTTTTTTTTCCTTTCGTTGAGAGAAGAGCAGTGAGAGGCTGGCGAGGCCCCCTGGTGGCTGTGGTCCTGCTGTGAGCTCCCCTCAGTGGCCGGTACTGCTCAGCCATGGACTGTTCAGCTTTCTGCAATACCGGCCTTTGCCAGCAGGAGGCGACTCACCTCCCAAACCGGGAAGGCCTCAGAAGACAGAGGAAGGAAGAAGAAGGACAGAGGTTCAACCTTCCCTCCAAGTGGGGCCACAGGCCTCTGGGTGCATGAGCCCCAGGCTGCGGTGTCCCTTGGTGCCTCCCTCTCTGTGTGTGGACAGGTGAGGGCAGCCTAGGGCTGGCTTTCTCCCTTCCTCCTGCAGGGCCAAGGATTTAGTCAGTGCTGTTCAGGGTTTTCTGCAGATAGTCTTCTTCTTCCATCTACCAGGAGCTCATTTACATAGTTAAAGGGAGATTCTCATCTGTTTAATGTTTTCTACTTAAAGTTTGCATTATAGGCTCTGTTCTGTAAGATACACTGGCTCAGCAACCTGGATGTCAGGGCACTTTGTACTACAGCTTAGTTGGTCCTGAGAGCACAGGCTTGGATCCCACAGGCCCTGGGGACAGTCCCAGCAGAGCCTGGGGTTTAGGAACCGACCACTAAACCCTCCACTCTCAAAAGCCAGATCCTGGCCAGCTGCCCTCTGCCTGCACCCAGTCCCTTGAATGCCCAGAACCTGAATGCTGGGTCTAGAACTCCTGGTTGGGATCTGCAGTGCACCAGGCCTGCTGGGGTGGGGGAGACCAAGGTCAGGAGGGTCCATCGGAAAGGAGGCAGCAGAACCTCTCCATGCGGCTTGAGGGATGGGCAGCATGGGGAGGGGAGTGCTCCCCCACTACCTGCTCAATGAGCTGTACAGCTGTGGCCCCGTTCCTGCCCCCTGTGAACCTGTTTCCTCCCCTGCACAAGGGGTGTAATTACACGCCCAGCCTGCAGGGGGCGCTCCTGAGCGGAGGGGCACTGAAGCTATGGGTAAGCAGATTTGTGGAGGCTCAGAGTTAGTAGAGGACTGACTTGGGCCTACCTTCCTGGGAATGCTCAGGGCAGTCAGGCAGGGCGAAGCTCTGAGGCTGTGAAGGGAGCCATGGGCCTGGGGACCAGGATGGGCATCTCTGGCATGCTCTTTGGTGGCCAACAGTGTCACTGGCTCTTTTCTGTTTGTCTTCATCTCTATGGCAAGGACCAGTTCAGTGAGCGCATTGCCCCATTGGTTCCTGCAACCCACAGGCAGTCACAGAGCCATGAGTCATCACCACCAGGGCCCCAGGTTAACACTTGGGGGATTCGTTTCACAAGATGACTTGTATGAGGTGTCATGATTTAATATCACCACTGTGTACTTAGGTGTTCCCCTACTGGATGGCTATTGTTTGATTTACATTTTAGCATCATATACTAGCTCAGGTGAGCATTCTTACTCATACATGTAAACCTGGGAGAGATACAGGAATGCTCATGTAGTAACCCTGCTTGTAATAGCAAACAAAAAAACAGAATTAGAAATAGGTAGCCAGCGTTGTGGTGCAGCAGGTTAAGCTGCCATCTGCAGTGCCGGCATCCCATATGGGCGCCAGTTTGAGTCCCCAGCTACTTCACTTGCAATCCAGCTCCTTGCTAATGTTCCTGCAAAAAGCAGAGGAGGATGGCCCAAATGCTTGGGCCCCTGCACCCACATGAGAGACCCGGATGAAGCTCCCAGATGAAGCTCCTGGCTTCTGGCTTCAGCCTGGCCATTGTGGCCATTTAGGGAGTGAACCAGTAGATGGAAGACCTCTCTGTCTCTCCCCACCCCGTTCTCTGTAACTCTGCTTTTCAAATAAATAAATAAATGCAAAAATCTTAAGGAAAAAAACCTAGAAACAGCCCAGTTACACATCCATAATGAATGCATAGGTAAATTGTGTTATGTTGACACCATGGAATACTACATAGCCATGAGAATCAGTGATAATCAATGAACTAAGACACAGGGATAATGTTAAGGGAAAGAAGCCAGATACTAAAGAGGACTTGCTACCTGATTCTCTTATGTAGGGTTTAAAGCTAAATGAACCTAGTGTTTAGGTATACATATGGCTGTGTTAAAATAGTTTTGCAGAAAACAAGGATTCTCATTTGTCTGATAGGCATATTTTTATCTTAAGTTATTAATAGAGGGAAATGAGGAGATGTTTTTTATTTTTTTGGAGATGTTTATTTAAGGGTACAATGTTTGGTTATAAGACGTGTAACTTGGGGCCGGCGCTGTGGCACAGCGGGTTAAAGCCCTGGCCTGAAGCACCGGCATCCTCTATGGGTGCCGGTTCAAGACCCGGCTGCTCCACTTCCGATCCAGCTCTCTGCTATGGCCTGGGAAAGCAGTAGAAGATGGCCCAGGTGCTTGGGCCCCTGCACCCACGTGGGAGACCTGGAAGAAGTTCCTGGTTCCTGGCTTCGGATCGGCGCAGCTCTGGCCATTGCGGCCAATTGGGGAGTGAACCAGCGGATGGAAGATCTCTCTCTCTCTCTGCCTGTGCCTCTCTCTGTGTAACTGGCTTTCAAATAAATGAATATATATTTTTTTAAAAAAGACATGTAACTTATAGGTATCTAATGTATAGCATGGTGACAGTAGTTAATACTGTATTGTTTACTTGGAATTTGCTAATAGAGTGGATTTTAAGTGTCCTTACCACCCACCCACCCCACCACACACAAATGGTAACTATGGATGTGTTTATTTATTTGACTGTGGTAATCACCACATAATGTGTGTGTGTGTAGCATCAACTTGTTGTACACCTTGAATGTATACAAGTTTTATTTTTCAATTAAATGATTTTTTTAAAAAAATCACAAAAGAGGCTGGCGCCGCGGCTCACTAGGCTAATCCTCCGCCTGCGGCGCCAGCACCCTGGGTTCTAGTCCCGGTTGGGGCGCCGGATTCTGTCCCGGTTGCCCCTCTTCCTGTCCAGCTCTCTGCTGTGGCCAGGCAGTGCAGTGGAGGATGGCCCAAGTGCTTGGGCCCTGCACCCCATGGGAGACCAGGAGAAGCACCTGGCTCCTGCCATTGGATCAGCGTGGTGCGCCAGCCGCAGTGCGCCGGCCGTGGCAGCCATTGGAGGGTGAACCAACGGCAAAGGAAGACCTTTCTGTCTGTCTCTCTCTTACTGTCCACTCTGCCTGTCAAAAAAAATTAAAAATTTTTAAAAATCGCAAAAGATCATACAGTAAAGTTGACATTCGGAGTATTCAGTTCTATAAGTTGGAATACATGTATAGATTCCTATAACCACCAGCACAATCAGAAAACACAAATATATTCCCTACCTCAAAGAACTCCCTTTAGCTACTACCCCCATCCTTAAGCCCTAGTGATCTATTTTTTCATCACTCTACTTTTGTCATATCACTGTACTTTTGTCATTTTAGGAGTGCTATATACATGGAATATAGCATGTAATCTTTTAAGACTGGCTCCTTCACTCAGCATAATGTGTATGAGTTTCATGCATGTTCTATGCATCATTATAGTTCATTCTTTTATTGCTGGGTAATATTCATTTTGTGTATGTACCACAGTTTGTTTAGCCATTGCCCATTTAAGGACATTTGGGTTGTTACTTGTTGTTAGTGATATGAGTAGTGCTGCCATAAATATTTGTAGAGATGTTTTGTGTGAACACAAGTTTTTATTCCTCCTGGAAAAATAGTATAGATTTCTAATTGTTCAAACAGCATTTGGAAAGATTATCTTTTCTCCATTGTATTGGATAAAATTCTACAATATTCTTCACACAAATGTGGCCAACTGATTTTTTAAAGATTTATTTATATATTTGAAAGAGTTACAGAGAGAGAGAGAGAGAGAATCTTCCACCCACTGGTTTACTTCCCAGATGACCACAAGGGCCATGGCTGGGCCAGGCTGAAGCCAGGAACTTCATCTAAGTTTCCCACATGGGTGCAAGGACCCAAGCACTTGGGCCATTTTCTACTACTTTTCCCAGGTGCATTAGCAGGGAGCTGGATCAGAAGTGGAGCAGCCAGGACTTCAATCAGCACCCATATGGGATGCTGGCAACGCAAGTGGTAGCTTTACCTGCTTTGCCACGATGCCAGTCCTGGCCAATTGATGTTTACGGAGGTTTGTTTATCTGTTTGCCAATATGATGTTGTCTTGATTACTATAGTCTCATGGCAAATCTTCACTTGATTTTAGCCAAAAGGCCGAGAAGCTATGGCAGATCTTAAAATTGGTGTTATTCTTCCAATTTTGTCCTTTAAAAAAAAACCAAAAAGATTTATTTATTTATTTGAAAGAGTTACACAAAGAGAGGAAGAGAGAGAGAGAACTTCCATCTGCTGATTCACTCCCCAAATTGCCACAGTGTCCAGGGCTGGGCCAAGCCAAATCCAGGAGCTTCTTCCAGGTCTCCCTCGTGGGTGCAGGGGCCCAAGCACTTGGGCCATCTGCTGCTGCCTTCCCAGGCACATAAGCAGGGAGCTGCATCGGAAATGGAACAGCTAGGTCTCAAACCAGTACACATATAGGATTCTAGCATCGTAGGCAGCAGCTTTACCCACTATACCATGATGCTGGCCCCCACTGTTGGCCTTTTTAAATATTTTATTTATTTATTTATTTGAGAGGCAGAGTTACAGATGGAGAGAGGGAGAGACAGAGAGAAAGCTCTTCCATCTGCTGGTTCATGCCCTGACTGGCTGTAACAGCTAGAGATGGGCAGATGCGAAGCCAGGAATCAGGGGCTTCTTCTGGGTCTTCCACTTGAGTGCAGAGGCCCAAGGACTTGGGCCATCTTCTACTGCTTTCCCAGGCCATAGACAGAGAGCTGGATCAGAAATGGTGCAGGGGACTTGAACCAGCTCCCTTATGGTATGCTAGCACCACAGGCAGAGGCTTAACCTACTACGCCACAGCACCAACCCCTCCACATACATTTTTTTTTAAGATTTATTTTATTTATTTGAAATACAGAGTTACAGAGACAGATAGAGACAGAGAGAGAGGCCTTCCATCCGCTGGTTCACTCCCCAGATGGCCGCAATGGCCGGAGCTACGCTGATCCGAAGCCAGGAGCCAGGAGCTTCTTCTAGGTCTCCCACGTGGGTGCAGGGGCCCAAGGACTTGGGCCATCTTCTACTGCTTTCCCAGGCAATAGCAGAGAGCTGGATTGGAAGAGGAGAAGCCAGACTAGAACCGGCATGCCTATGGGATGCCGGAGCTTCAGGCTAGGGCATTAACCTGCTGTGCCACAGCGCCAGCCGCTCCACATACATTTTTAATCAGTTACTCCTGCTGAGATTTTTAATTGGAATTGTATTGTCTGTAAGTTAATTTAGGGAATATTGATAATTATATTGAGTCTGTCAACTCTTGAGCACAGTATGTAGTTCCATTTATTTGTATCTTTAATAAGCTTCTTGTAGATTTTTAAAAGATTTATTTATTTATTCAAATGAAACAGTGACAGAGAAAGAAGAGGCAAAGACAGAGAGAGATCTTTCATCCACTAGTTCACTTCCCAAATACCCACAACAGCTGGGTCTGCACTAGGCTGAAGACAGGACGCAGGAACTCCATTCAGGTCTCCGACATAGGTGGCAGGAACCCAAGTACTTGGGTTATCACCTGTGGCGTCCCAGGTACGTTAGCAGGAAACTGGATGGAAACTGGAGGCGGGACTTGATCCCAGGAACCCTGATATGGGATGGAAGCATCCCAAGCAACAGCTTAACTCAGTGTGCCACAACGCCTTCTCCTCTAATACTTTTCAGTATATAGATCCTGCACATATTTTCTAAGGCTTTTGGGGAAGCTATTGTAAATGGTATGTGTATATATTTTGGTTTTTTATTTTAAGATTTATTTATTTATTTGAAAGGCAGAGTTACAGAGAGGGAGGGAGAGAAAGAGAGAGAGAAGGAGAGAAAGGGGGGGGGAGAGAGAGAGAGAGAGAGAGAGAGAGAGAGAGATCTTCCATCCGCTGATTCACTCCTCAAATAGCCAATAATGGCCAGAGCTGCGATGATCTGAAGCCAGGAGACAGGAGCTTCTTCCAGATCTCCCACATGAGTACAGGTGCCCAAAGACTTGGGCCATCTTCTACAGCTTTTCCAGGCTATAGCAGAGAGCTGGATCAGAAGTGGAGCAGCCAGGATGTGAACCAGTGCCTGTATGGGATGCTGGTACCTATGCCTCAGCACCAGCCCCTGTGTTTTGTTTTTTAAATTTAGGTTTCTGGGGCTGGCATTGTGGTGCAGCAGGTTAGTCAGCTGCCTGGGATGTTGGCATCCCATATGAGGTTTCAAGTCCCTGCTAATGCAACTGGGAAAGCAGCAGAGGATGACCCAAATGCTTGGGCCCCTGCACCCACATGGGAGACTCAGAAGAGGCTGCTGGCTGCTGGCTCCTGGCTTTGGCGTGGCTCAGCCCCAGCAGTTGCAGCCATTTGAGGAGTGAACCAGCAGACGGAAGATCTCTGTCTCTCCCGCCCTCTCTCCAACTCTGCTTTTCAAATAAATAAAATAAATCTGGTTTCCAGTTGTTCATTGCTAGAATGTAGAAGTACATTTTATTTTTTTATATTGAACTTATATCCTTTAACAAAGCTAAACTCAGTTATATGTCTTAGGAATTTTATAGATTTCATTTGGATTTTTATATATAGACAAGCGTGTCATCTATGAATTGGAGCCCTTCCCAATCTGTAAGCCATATATTTATTTTTCTTTCCTTGCTGGAGTGGCTGGGACCTCCAGGAAGTCAGAGTGGAAATATTTGCTTCATTCCTGACCTTAGGTGGAAAAGAAAACATTTAATCTTTATTAAGTATGATAGAAGATATGGATATTTGTGTAGTTGTTCTGTAACAAGATAATTCTTTTCTTTTTAAAGAAAAATCTACTTACTTATCTGAAAGGCAGAGTGACAGGGAGAAAGAGAGTTTTTTTGTTTGTTTGTTTTTTTTTTTTTTTACAGGCAGAGTGGACAGTGAGAGAGACAGAGAGAAAGGTCTTCCTTTTTTCCGTTGGTTCACCCTCCAATGGCTGCTACGGCCAGTGTGCTGTGGCCAGCGCACTGCGCTGATACGAAGCCAGGAGCCAGGTGCTTCTCCTGGTCTCCCATGCGGGTGCAGGGCCCAAGCACTTGGGCCATCCTCCACTGCACTCCCAGGCCACAGCAGAGAGCTGGAGAGGAAGAGAGGCAACCGGAACAGAATCTGGCGCCCGGACCAGGACTAGAACCTGGGGTGCTGGCTACGCTAGGCGGAGGATTAGCCTATTGAGCTGCGGCGTCGGCCCCATAGTTATTTGATAATATGTGGGGAGCAACTCGGACTAGACTGTTACTGGAATTAAGACTTATTCTATGCATCTGCTCTCCCACAATATGGCGCTGAGAAGGGAGAAACAGCTTCTACACAGCTGCCTCCAGTTCAACCAATAAACTGTAGGACCTGCTCCTGATTGGAGGAGAGCAGCATACTCGGCGTGTGGGTAGCAGAGTTGGGATTGGTGGAAGAGGACTATAAAGGAGGAGAGAGACAACATGCACCAGGAACATCTAAGGGGAACATCTATCTGAAGGAACACCTGTGCAGCCCCCGAGAGAGCCGGCCGGCGGTGTGCCGCTCCCCCGCGGAAGTGGGGAATGTGGCAGGGGGAACCACCCTTCCACGGAGGTGGAAGGGACGGTAGCCAACCCGGGAAGAACCAGCAGCAAACCCGGGGAGGGCCGAGCAGACAAAAGAACAGCGCAGGGTCCTGTGTCGTTCCTCCACGAAGAGGGGGAGCGACATAATGGTGCCGTGACTTGGATATGAAGCCTAGGCAGGGTTTAGTGTCGTTCCTCCATGAAGAGGGGGAGCGACAATAATATAAATTTTTCACCAACTTTTTAAAGACCCTTCATGTAGTAGATAGCATTGATTGACTTTTGAATATTGTGATACCTTGGCATTTCAGGAATAAACCCCATTTGGTCAGGATTTATTCTTTTTTCTATATTATTCGATTTAGCTTGCTAATTCTTTTGAGCATTTTCCATATATGTGTTCATGGAGGAAATTGGAGCATGGTTTTTTTCTTCTACTGATTTTAGTAAAACTGTGGAGAAGTGTTCTTATTCTTCTCTTTCTTTGAAGAAATTGTGTAGAATTGCTATTTCTTCTTAAATTTTTGGTAGGACTTTTCCAGGGAAACCATCTGTGCCTGGAGACTTTTTTTTTAAAGTTTCCAACTGCAAATTTGATTTTCAAATAGATATACATCTATTCAAACTATCTATTTAGAGGAGCTTTTGGGAGTTTGTCTTTCAAGCAATTGTCCCGTTTCCTCTAGGCTGCCAAATGTATGTGTGCACAGAGTTGTTCCTAAGATCCTGTTGGTTTTTTTAATTTTTATTTGCTTATTATCTGAAGTGTAGAGGACACTGGATTGGGCCCTCCAGCCACTTAGAAGTTACTTCATTTCCACAAGTGTCGACTTGTGCCTCCTATATGTCATCCTCTGCTCTCTCCTGAGGACACAGGGATGTAGTGGGTGTGTTTCCACCCTTCTGGGAAGGACCCCTGAATCTGCTGAGGAAGAAGGTCTGGAAACAGAACTTCGGTGCAGTAGCAGCCTTCAGCATAGCTGGTGTGTCCATCAGTTCCCAAGAAACTGCAAGATGAACATCTCCCTGTTGATCATCCCCACTGATTAACAGCTTATCCTGGAAAGATCCTTTGGGTTTGTACATTGGATTTCCCTCATCATATTTCCTCAAGACATGTACAGCTAGAAAATAGTGGTACTGATATGTTGGATCAAACTGGAATCCAAAAGAGAATTGCCTTCAATAATGTGATTTCCCCAAGCAATTCATCTTTAAAAAAATATATATTTTATTTATTTATTTGAGAGGCAGAATTACAGAGAGGGAGAGACAGAGAGAAAGGTCTTCCATCCACTGATTCACTCCCCAAATGGCCACAATGGCCAAACGTGAGCCTATTTGAAGCCAGGAGCTTCTTCTGAGTCTCCCACGTGGGTGCAGGGACCCAAGAACTTGGACCATCTTCTGCTGCTTTCCCAGGCCATCACAGAGAGCTGGATTGGAAGAGGAGCAGCTGGGTCTGGAACCAGCACCCATATGGGATGCTGGCACTGTAGGCAGAGGCTTAGCCTACTATGCTACAGCGCCGGCCCCAATTAGGATTTGTAATTGTCCAGATGAGCAACATTTTAAGCTTCCCTCTATGGAAAAAAATGATTTGTACCCCTCAACTCCCAAATGCTGGTAGTCTACATTAATCATTATAACACCCATAAATGCCCTCTGAAATTTCTTTGTGGGCCATAATGATACACTGGTTATAAGCTTCAGGTTTAGGATTTTAAAAACTGTCCTCAATATCTCAGGCATGGAAAGCCAAGACACTATGGCAAAAAATGACCTAAATGAAAGATCTCTGTGAGTGAGATCTCAGTAGAAAGAACGGGCCATCAAAGAACAAGGTACCTTTCTCTGAAGGGAGGAGAGAACTTCCACTTTGATTATGGCCTTGTCTAAATAATGTTGGAGTTTGTGAACTCAAGAGGCTTCCCTAGCCTTGGCAGTTCATAACAAGAGCTTTGGGTGATTACTAACGTCATAAATAAGAGTGTCAATTGTTAAATCAACAACAGGAGTCACTGTGCACCTTCTCCCCATGTAGGATCTCTGTCCTTAATGTGTTATACTATAAGAATTAACAGTATAACTAGTATTCAACAGTACTTTATACTTTGTGTGTCTCTGTGGGTGCAGTCTGTTGAAATCTTTACTTAGTATATACTAGTTGATCTTCTGTACATAAAGACAATTAAAAATAAATCTTAATGAAGACTAGGATGGGAGAGAGAGTAGGAGATGGGATGGTTTGCTGGTGGGAGGGTGGTTATGGGGGGAAGAACCGTTATAATCCAAAAGTTGTACTTTTGAAATTTATATTTATTAAATAAAAGTTTTCTATTAAAAGATAAATAAATAAAAAACTGTCCTCAAGTTTCTGATTCACATCAGAAGGAATGTTGCAGTTGGTATCAGGACTCAGTGCAGAGGAAATTACATGGCAGCGTGGAGAAGGACACACCATTCCCCAGGAAGGACAGTGGGCACCTTCCTCGTCTGTCCTGCTTTCTGTGATAAGGGGTGGGGGGTATTCGGGGACAGGTGGGGAGTGAGGTGAAGCTTCCTTTCAAAGATAAACCACTCTGGGGCCAGCGCTGTGGTGTAGCAGTTAAAGCCACTGCCTGCAGTTCTGGCATCCCATATGGGTGCCAGTTCAACTCCCGGCTGCTCCACTTCCAATCCAGCTCTCTGCTATGGCCTGGGAAAGCCATAGAAGATGGCTCAGGTCCTTGGGCCCCTGCACCTGCATGGGAGACCCGGAAGAAGCAGCCAGTTGGGGAGTGAACCAGCGGATGGAAGACCTCTCTCTCTGCCTCTCCTTCTCTGTGTAACTCTGACTTTTAAATAAATAAATAAATCTTAAAAAAAAAAAAAAGATAAACCAGTGCCATAGCTCACTGATGCTCAAGATGGCTATGTGGTTCTTTGTGCCTCTTTCCAGGTTGGGATACTAGAGGAAGTGGTTGTGCTAGGTCTTTAAGCTCTCCTGGTAAGCTTCCTGGTGTGGGATGGCAGATGAGATTAGGAAATGGATAGTCAAAAGAAGAAGGGAGCAGGTACGCTCAGGTGATAGGTAGCTTTGGTTGAGTTGAAAGGAAGACATTTGTCCTAAGTTCTGCTGTTGCTCTAGGCTTTGTGTGGAATGACAGGGTGGTATAAGACACATGCTGGTAAGAGGTGGCCCTGAGAAAAGTCAAAGCCATTTACAGATTCAAAAGATTAGTCCCTGCCCCCCATCTCCATTCATCACCCATAAAAAGAAGTGATTTGAAATAAACTGAAGTTCAAGGAGAAAATACTGTCAGGGTTGTGATGTCTTTTCAAGAGAGCCATTGCCCTACCTCTACCCTGTCCTTGTGACTCGTACACTGTGTTCCAGGAATGGTCCACGTGTTGGAGACAACCCTGCCACTGAAGGGATTTAATAAAGTCCCCTGAAATTTTCCTAGGCAGAGCTGTAAAATCTCAGAATCTAAGAGATCATTCCAGCCACACTAAATGGGACTCACAGGGTGAGTCACAGAATTCATATTTTTAAAAAAGTCCCTGGGTTCTGACTTACTTGAAAATCTGTCTCAGACCTACTACTAGAGCAGGCAAATAGTCTTATTTGTCCCAGCTACCAAGCTTCTTTCTCCACTGTGAGGGTGTGGATATGACAAAGGTTTGGTGTGGACTCTGAAGCACAAACCAAAGACCTTCAGTTTAGGAGACTCAGCAACAGCCTGTTACAATAAGGAGGCTCTCAGACCAGTGTCTCCAAATAATATCCAGACTCTAATCCTTTAAAGTGTCCATGTCTAAAAGAATTCTGAGAAAAACAAATTTCTGACTGTGCAGGCCCATGCTGAAATTTTAAAAAGAAAATTGGTTTATTTGAAAGGCAGAGATACAGAGAGATAGGAAGAGAGAGAGCTCTTCCATTTACTGGTTCATTCCCCAGATGGCTGCAATGGCTGGGGCTGGGCCAGGCTGAAGCCAGGAGCCAGAACTCCATCTGGATGGCATAGCAGGTAAAGCCACCGCCTGCAGTTTCAGCACCCCAAATGGGGGCTAGATCAAGTCCCAGCTGCTCCTCTTCTGATCCAGCTCGCTGCTGTGGCCTGGGAGAGCAGTGGAAGGTGGCCCATGTTCTTGGGCCCCTGCATTCGTGTGGGAGACCTGGAAGAAGCTCCTGGCTTCTGGCTTTGGATCTGTTCAGTTCCGGCCATTGTGGCCAATTGGGGATTGAACCAACAGATGAAAGACACACACACACTCACTCTCTCTCTCTCTCTCTCTCTCTCTCTCTGCCTCTCCTTCTCTCTGTGTGTAACTCTTTCAAATAAAATAAATCTTTTTTAAAAAATAAAATGTGAATGAAAACTTCTCTAGGGCATTTGAATTCTAAAGACCTCACGATGTGATTTGTATAATGCTTTGGAAAAGGGAAGTGGTCACTGGATAATGACAGAACATACACATATACAAATTGAAAAACATTTGAAAGCATTTTAAAGACCCAAAGAACTTCATCTTATGGATCCTTTTGGGGACATTAATTCTGTCTGCCAACCTTCCTGCATCAGATTGTCAAGATCCAAGATTGGTGAAGACAGGAAACTGTGGGCAAACTTGCATCAGTGACAGTTTATTTCTTGTATAATTTTCACAATCAGACTTTTTTTAATCTTGTTTATTATTTCTGCCAATAATATCCTTTATGGATCAAATGAATATTGATGATATCAGTATTTTCTAAGCTAAATCATAAGGAGAAAGTAAACTTTTTTTTCAGATTGGAAGTCTGAGGAAAGGGGAAAAGAGGAGAGAGGATGGAGTGTGAGAAGAGGACGTCGAGGTTATGAGGGAGCAGTGAGAGATGTCTGAGAGGGTAAAAGGGAAGAGGAACAATGGGGAAAGGCAGAAAACAGATGAGCTAGTGTTGTGGCACAGTGCATTAAGCCACCTCCTGTGATGCCAGCATCCCATGTGGGTGCTAGCTTGAGTCCTGGCTGCTCCACTTCCAATCCAGCTCCCTGCTAATCTGACTGGGAAAGCAGCAGAAGACAGCCTGTGTACTTGAGCCCCTGGTACTTGGCTTTGGACTGGCCATCCCCAGCTATTATAGCCATTTGGGGAGTGGTTGGAGGATGTCTGTCTGTCTCTCCCTCTCTCTCTCTGTAACTCTGCTTTCAAATAAATAAATATTGTTTTGTAAAAAAAAAAGTGAAATCTCAGGGCCAGTGTTGTGGCGTGATGGATAAAGTAGCGATCAGCACTGCTGGCATCCCATACAGGTGCCAGTTTGAGTCCCAGCTGCTCCTCTTCTGATCCTGCTCTCTGCTGTGGCCTGGGAAAGCAGAAGATGATGGCTCAAGTCCTTGAGCCCCTGCACCCACGTGGGAAACCCGGAGGAAGCTCCTGGCTCCTGGCTCCAGATTGGCACATCTCCGGCCATTGTGGGCAACTGGGGAGTGAACCAGCAAATGGAAGAGTCTCATTCTCATTCTCTCTCTCTCTCTCTGCTTCTCCTCTCTCTGTGTAACTCTTTCAAATAAATAAACAAATCTTTTTTAAAAAAGTGAAATGAAACATAAGATTTAAAAGCTCAGCCAGCGCCGTGGCTCACTAGGCTAATCCTCCCCCAGTTCTAGTCCCGGTCGGGGCGCCAGATTCTGTCCAGGTTGCTCCTCTTCCAGTCCAGCTCTCTGCTGTGGCCTGGGAGGGCAGTGGAGGATGGCCCAAGTACTTGGGCCCTGCACCCGCATGGGAGACCAGGAGGAAGCACCTGGCTCCTGGCTTCGGATTGGTGCAGCGTGCCGGCCGCAATGCACTGGCCGTAGCGGCCACTTGGGGGTGACCCAATGGAAAAAGGAAGACCTTTCTCTCTTTCTCTCTCTCTCTCTCTCTCTCTCTGTCTAACCCTGCCTGTCAAAAAAAAAAAAGATTTAAAAAAGCTCACACTTCTGGATACTTGTTGTAGTCCACACATTGTTTTTAGTGTTCATTCATTCTCTCCTTCCCACTCCTCCCTCCTTTCTCTTTCTCTCTTTCTCTCTTTCTCTCTTTCTCTCTTTCTTTCTCTCTCTCTCTCTCTCTCCTTCTCTCTTTGCATGCATTCACACACACACATTTACACAAGGGTTCTTCCAAAAGTTCATGGAAAATGGAATTAAAAGATAAGATTATTTTGGTGCCAGAAACTCCAAAATCCATGTGCACTTTTTCATTACATGCATTTTCTATGAACTTTTTGAGGATGCCCTGTGTGCATGGAGTTCAAACATTTTTGCACCAAGATAAACATTTTTTAATCCCATTATCCGTGAACTCTATGGAGTTCCTCATATGTTAAAGTCACTGGGGCTGGCGCTATGGCATAGCAGGTAAAAGCACTGCCTGCGGTACCAGCATCCCATATGGGCACCAGTTCAGGTTGCGGCTGCTCCACTTCTGATCCAGCTCTCTGCTGTGGCCTGGGAAAGCAGTAGAGGATGACCCAGGTCCTTGGGCCCCTGCACCCATGTGGGAGACCCGGAAGAATTTCCTGGCTCCTGAAATAAGCTCCTGGCTCCTGGTTTCAGATCGGCGCAGCTCTGGCTATAGCAGCCAATTGGGGAGTAAACCAGCGGATGGAAGACCTCTCTCTCTGCCTTTCCTTCTCTCTTTGTGTAACTCTGACTTTATTGAGAGGTAGTGGGGCCTTTAAGAGGTGTTAGGGATGTGGGGGCACTGCCTTCAAGAAGGGATTAATATAGTTCTCATGAGAGTAGTTACCACAAGAGTGAACAGTCATAAAGCAAGTTTATCTCCCTGTTCTGTCTTGCATGTCAGCCCTTCTGCCTTTTCCACCATGAATTGAAGCAGCATGTGGCACTCACTAGAAGTTGAGCAAATCCTGGTGCCATGCTCTTGGGCTTTCCAGTCTCCCGAACTATGGGCCAAAATAAACCTCTTTATAAATTACCATCTCTCAATTATTCTGTTACAGTGACAGAAAACAGACTAACACAATGCCTATGGCAATACTATCAGGTAAGTACTGTTAATGTTATCTCTTTTTACAGATGAGGAAATGACAGCACATAGAGTTTAAGAGGCTAAGTAATGGGGCCAGTGTTGTGGCATAGCTTGTGACACCAGCATCCCATTTGGGCATTGGTTCGAGTCCCGGCTGCTCCTCTTCAAATCCAGCTCTCTGCTACGACCTGGGAAAGCATCAGAAAATGGCCCAAGTCCTTGGGCCCCTGCACCCATGTGGAGACTCAAAAGAAGCTCCTGGCTCCTGGCTTTGGACTGTCCCAGATCAAACCATTGAAGCAATTTGGGGAGTGAACCAGTGGATGGAAGACTCTCTCTCTGCTTCTGTAACTTCGCCTTTCAAATAAATAAATAAATCTTTAAAAAATTCAAAGAGGCTAAGAACTTGCTCAAAGTTACCTGACTAGCAAGGGCAGAATCAGATTTCTGCCCAGGCTAGAGAGAAACATAAAGAGACACGGAATCCAATCCCAAAGCTCTAGAATGCACTGCAGGGTCAATGTTTTCTGGATCAAAAGGCAGGTGGAAATGTTCAACAGCATTAATCAGATTAATCAGATTCCTTGTGTTTGTGGATGGATTTAATGCAGTGACAGACATAGAAACATCCGTAGGCTTACTATTCAAATGGCTGCAACAGCCAGGTCTGGGCCAGGCCGAAGCCAGGAGTCAGGAATTTCATTCTGGTCTCCCATATGGGTGGCAGGGGCCCATGTACTTGGGTCATCTTTTGCTGCCTTCCCAGGTGCGTTAGCAAAAAGCTGGATTAGAAATAGAGAAGCCTGGGGCCAGTGTTGTGGTTTGGTGGGCAAAGCTGCCACCTGGGACACCAGCATCCTGTAGGGGCACTGGTTCAAGTCCCAGCTGCTCCACTTCCTAGTTCTTGGACCCCTGCACTCATGCAGGAGACCCAGAAGAAATTCTTTTTTTTTTTTTTTTATTTTTGACAGGCAGAGTGGACAGTGAGAGAGAGAGAGAGAGAAAGGTCTTCCTTTTGCTGTTGGTTCACCCTCCAATGGCTGGCACATCGCACTGATCCGAAGGCGGGAGCCAGGTGCTTCTCCTGGTCTCCAATGCGGGTGCAGGGCCCAAGCACTTGGGCCATCCTCCACTGCACTCCCTGACCACAGCAGAGAGCTGGCCTGGAAGAGGGGCAACCGGGACAGAATCCGGCACCCCGACCGGGACTAGAACCCGGTGTGCCGGCGCCGCAAGGTGGAGGATTAGCCTATTGAGCCGCGGCGCCGGCCAGAAGAAATTCTTGACTCCTAGCTTTAACCTGGCCCAGCCCTGGCCATTGCAGTCATCTCGGGAGTGAACCCGTGAATGGAAAAATCTGTTTCTGTCTCTCCCTGTCTCTGTAACTGTGCCTTTCAAATAAATAAAAATAAATCTCAAAAAAAAAAGATAAATTTTTCAAAAAAGTGTAGCAGCCAGAACTCAAACCAGTGCTCTGATATGGGATGCCAGCCTCACAGGCAGCAGCTTAACCCACTGCTCCATAATGCTGGCACCAGTGTGAAGTTTAAATAATATGGAGTCGAGGCCAGCGCCGTGGCTCACTTGGTTAATCCTCCACCTGCGGCGCCGGCATCCCATATGGGCACCGGGTTCTAGTCCCAGCTGCTCCTCTTCCAGGCCAGCTCTCTGCTGTGGTCTGGGAAGGCAGTGGAGGATGGCCCAAGTGCTTGGGCCCTGTGCCCGCATGGAAACCAGGAGGAAGCACCTGGCTCCTGGCTTTGGATCGGCGCAGTGCGCCGGCCGTAGCGGCCATTTGGGGTGTGAACCAATGGAAGGAAGACCTTTCTCTCTGTCTCTCTCTCTGTCTATAACTCTACCTGTCAAATTAAAAATAATAATAATAATAATATGGAGTCAATACATGGAAAGCAGGAAGGATGGTTTCTGGTCCACATCAAGCTTTGCATATGTGTTTTCTGCCATCAACATCAGCAGCAACATCCTTGTCAATGTTATCATTATGAAAAATTGCTTTGGAATAATGGTAAACAAATGAAACAGCAGATTTAATGTCATGAAGATATTACCTCTCTCTAATCTCATAATTTTTTAATAAATGCATAGAAAAAGACTAAAAGGTATTATAGTACATATTACATGTTTTTCCATACATGTAAGACTCAGATAATTTTCAAGGAACATTCTTTTCACTGTTTTATTTGCTTTTTAGTCATTATTATAACTCAACCACTATTTCTATTGTAATTTTTCAAAAGTTTTTTCTGAAGACTGTTAAGTGTCTTGTTTTTTAAAGATTTATTTACTTGAAAGGAAGACATACAGAGAGAAAAGGAGGGAGGGGGAGAGAGAGATTTTCCACGTGCTGGTTCACTACCCAAATGGCCGCAACAGCCAGGGCTATGCCAGGCCAAAGCCAGGAGCCAAGAGCTTCTTCTGGGACTCCCATGTGGGTGTAGGGGCCCAAGCAACAGACAGGGCTGGGCCAGACTGGACTCTAAGCAGTGCCCCACAGGGGGTGCCCGCACTGCAGGGAGCATTGTAGACAGTGCCTTAACCAGCTATGCCACAAAGCCAGCCCCTACAAAATTATTTCTTGGATAAGTTGAGAAGAAAGGAAAAAAATGCATATTTGTTTTTTTATATTTATGTAATTGCCTTTACCTGTGATCAGGGGTGATTTGTTTCAGCCAGAAGAACTCCCTTTAGGCTTTCTCATAAGGAAGGTATGTTAGCAACAAGTTCTCTTTGTTTAATGGGAATGACTTTATTTTGTTTTCATGTTAAAGTGATAGTCTTCTGGATAAAGGAGTCTTAATTGACAGTATTTTTCTTTTTTAAAAAACACATATGAATCACTGTGTCATCCAGTTCCTATTCAGAAAAGCTCCAAAAAAAAAAAAAAAGGAAGAAAAAGCTCTAGTCCATCTTTTATTTTTTTTATAAATTCCTGACATTACATAGCTAAACCTAAATGTATTAATATTCTTTTATGTTTCCATGACAAACAGAAAAATTCATGAACTAAAAAAAAAAAAACACCAAAACCATACAGAGAGAAGCTTATAAAACTAAATATGGATCTCAGCATTTACAGCTAAACAGAGAAAGGAATTAAAATGCTTTAATTTAAAAATCACAGGTGGATAACAAAGTGGGTAGAAACTGAAAGTTTACAGATGATTTAAAACTGGGAATTTCAGACTGTTTAGAAACTACACAGGCAGATCATGGGTGATGGAGAACAACAGAAAGGGATGATGCATGACTCTGCATCATTCTAGTGACGCCCCATGCCACCCATCTCTGAGGAAAATCTGCTGCTGATTAGATTTTTGAGGCAGGCTAATGCTTGCAGCAGATCCGAGTGAGTAACCTGCCTGTCAGTGTTTGCAATTTTGCTCTGCACCCCAGACATCTGATGAATCTCACTGATTTTGGTACGACAGAGTAACCTCAGTCCTTTTTTTTTTTTTTAAGATTTATTCATTTATTTGAAAGAGTTACAGAGGGAGGGAGGCAGAGAGAGAGAATCATCCAGATGTCCGCAACAGCCAGGGCTAGGCCAGACCAAAGCCAAGAGCCAGGAGCTTCTTCCAGGTCTCCCACATGGGTGGCAGGGGCCCAAGCACTTGGGCCATCTTCCACTGCTTTTCCCAGGCCATTAGCAAGGAGCTGGATCAGAAGTGAAGCAGTCAGGACTTGAGCCTGAGCCCATATGGGACGCTGGCCTTGCAGGCAGCAGCTTTACACCCTACACCACAGTGCTGCCAATCCTGTCCCTGTTCTTGGCTTCCCTTTCCCAGTGTGAAACCAACTAGGACAACATGGATAGGAGTCTGTTTGCAGCAGTGCTGCACCAGAGATGGAGCCTCTAGCCCACCACTGGGGGTTAGGCTGAAAGAGGGGAACCCTTGCGTCTTAGTTGCACTTGCCTAGAACATAGCTTCAACAACAGGCAGTTGGAAGAAAATGAGAAATGCCGATACCATCCCCTGCCTGAAATGATAGCTCTCATGCTGGGAGGCAGTGGGAAGAGGGAGCCCCTTTGCGCTCTTAGCTACACCAGTCTGGAGTGTAGTTTACTTCTTGCGAAGTAAAATATAAGAGGAAGGGAGCCAATGTTGGTTCAGACATCAGGAACTCACATGCCCTTCTGAGGCTGTGGTAGATTTCCTTGATAAATGTTTCTTCTTGGGGCCGGCACTATGGTGTAGCAGGTAAAGCTACCGCCTGCAGTGCCAGCATCCCATATGGGTGCCAGTTCGAGTCCCAGCTGCTCCTCTTCTGATCCAGCTCTCTGCTATGGCCTAGGTGAGCAGTAGAGGATGGCCCAAGTCCTTGAACCCCTGCCCCCGCGTGGGAGACCCAGGGGAAGCTCCTGGCTTCAAATCAGTGCAGCTCAGGCCATTGCAGCCAATTGAGGAGTGAACCAGCAGATGGAAGATCTCTTTCTCTCTATGTCTCTCCCTCTTTCTCTGTACCACTGCTTTTCAAATAAAGAAATAAATCTTTTAAAAAATTCAGTTTATAAAGGGCTATGGAGGGGCCAGTGCTGTGGTGTAGCAGGTAAAGCTGCCACCTGTGGTACTGGCATCCTGGCTGCTCCACATTCGATCCAGCTCCATCCTAATGTGCCTGAGAATGCAGTGGGGGATGGCCCAAGTCCTTGGGCCCCTACACCCATTTGGGAGACCCAGAAGAAGCTCCTGGCTCCTGGCTTCGAATCTGCCCAACTCAGGACTGTTGTAGCAGTTTGAGGAGTGAACCAGCAGATGGAAGATCTGTAATTCTGCTTTTCAGAAAAATAAACAAATCTTTTTTTAAAAAAAGATTGGAAATTTTGGTAGAAACTGCTTTGAGTCAGGGAGAGAATTGAAATATTCTCAACTTTGATATTTCCAATACATTAACATGTTATTTATTTGTGTTTGCTTTAATTTTTAACAGTGACTTGTAGATTTCTGTGTATATTTTATTCTTTTTAAAGATTTATTTATTTTGGGGGCCGGCGCTTTGGTGCAGCAAGTTAACGCCTTGGCCTGGAGCACCAGCATCCCATGTGGGCGCCAGTTCGAGACCTGGCTGCTCCACTTCCGATCTAGCTCTCTGCTGTGGCCTGGGAAGGCAGTGGAAGATGGCCCAAGTTCTTGGGCCCCTGTACCGGTGTGGGAGGCATGGAGGAGACTCCTGGCTCCTGGCTCCAGATCAGTGCAGCTCTGGCCATTGCGGCCAATTGTGGGGTGAACCAGCGGAGGGAAGACCTTTCTCTCTCTCTCTCTGCCTCTCCTCTCTCTGTGTAACTCTGACTTTCAAATAAATAAAACTTTAAAAAAAAGATTTATTTTTTTTTTATTTTCAGAAACCTGGAACTCCATCTGGGTCTCCCATGTGGGTGGCAGGGATACAAGTACTTGGGCCATCTTCCATTGGATTGTAGGCACATTAGCAGGATTGGAAGCAGAGTAGCTGAGACTGGAAGCAGTGTTCCAATATGGGATGCCAGCATTACAGGTGGCAGCTTACACTTCTGCACCACAATACCTGCCCTGATATAATTTTTATAAATCATAAATAATACTTGTTGGAGAAGATCTAGAGAAACTGCAATCATCATATATCCCTAGTGGGAATTCAAAATGCTGTAGCTGCTATGGAAAACAGTTTGGCATTTCCTCACAAAGTTAGACATAAGAGTTACCATATGACCTGGCTATTTTACTCCTAGGTATAGGCTAAGGAGAACTGAAAAAAAAATGTCCACTTTAAAACCTGCATACTAATGTTCCTAGTAGCATTATTCATGATAGTCAATGAGTACAAACAACCCAAATATCCATCAGCTAATGCATATATATATAAACCAAATGTGGTATTGCATCCATTTAATGGAATTTCATTCTGCCATAAAAAGAGTGGAGTAGTGATACGTGCTAGAATGTGGAGGAAACTTGAAATTATGGGCCCGGTGCTGTATAGTAGGTTAAGCCTCTGCCTGCGGTGCCAGCATCCCATATGGGCTCCACTTCTGATCCAGCTCTCTGCTAATAGCCTGGGAAAGCAATGGAAGATATCCTGAGTGCTTGGGCCCCTGCACCTATGTGAGAGACCCAGACGAAGCTCCTGGCTCCTGGCATTGGATTAGTGCAGCTCCAGCTGTTGCGGACATTTGGGGAGTTAACCAGTGGATGGAAGACCTCTCTCTCTCTCTCTCTCTCTCTCGCTCTAACTCTGCCTCTCAAATAACAAAATCTTCAAAAAAAGGAAACTTGAAAATTATAATGGTAACAGAAATCAGACACAAAAGATCGTCTATTCTATGATTCTATGTATATGAAATGTCCAGAATGATAAATCCATAAAGACAGAAAGCAGGGTAGTGAAAGACAAGGGGTGAGGGTAAGGGAGAATGGAAAAAGAATGCTAATTCCAAGTACTTTGTTCTGGAATTGGTTATCAGCGATTATTGCACTGAACTGTGCAGCTCTAAAAATGAATACTTTGGAATGCTTAATAAAGTAAAACATACTTTATTTTTATTTGACAGGTAGAGTTATATATAGAGAGACAGAGAGAAAGGTCTTCCTTCTGGTGGTTTACCCCCCCAAATGGCCGCTACCGCCAGCGCACTGCACTGATCTGAAGCCAGGAGCCAGGTGCTTCTTCCTGGCCTCCCACACAGGTGCTGGTGCCCAATCACCTGCACCACCTTCCACTGCCCTCCCGGGCCACAGCAGAGAGTTGGACTAGAACCTGGTGCCCATATGGGATGCCAGCGCTGCAGGCAGAGGATTAACCAAGTGAGCCACGGCGTAGGCCCCCAGTAAAACATACTTTTAAAAAGACCACATGCGAGCCGGCGCCGCGGCTCAATAGGCTAATCCTCCACCTTGCGGCGCCGGCACACCGGGTTCTAGTCCCGGTCGGGGCGCTGGATTCTGTCCCGGTTGCCCCTCTTCCAGGCCAGCTCTCTGCTATGGCCCGGGAGTGCAGTGGAGGATGGTCCAAGTCCTTGGGCCCTGCACCCGCATGGGAGACCAGGAAAAGCACCTGGCTCCTGGCTTTGGATCAGCGCGATGCGCTGGCCGCAGCGGCCATTGGAGGGTGAACCAACGGCAAAAGGAAGACCTTTCTCTCTGTCTCTCTCTCTCACTGTCCACTCTGCCTGTCAAAAAAAAAAAAAGATTAAAAAAAGACCACATGCAACTGCACATATTTTTGGGAAACGTGGTCTTATTACACTAGCAGATAAGCTTTGTGAGTCCTGCTACTGTTAGCACAGTCACCACATTTAACCACTGTAGACAGTTTAGGTGATTCTTTGCCCATGTTTTCTGTATGTATATATGTCACATGCACACACACACACAGAGTACTCCCCAGTAAGAGCATGTCATGGCAGAAAGCTCTGTGGTGGTAAGGCTGGTTCCCTCCACTCTGTTTTAAGGGTAGAGGGTATTCAAAGGCATAATAATAACATAGCAGTTCTCATTTTGTCCTCCAATACTCGCTGGGAATTAATGGGCATTTATGCATACCCCCAAGTAGTTTCTTCCTGCTGTTGCTGTAACATAGCTCTTTGGAAGTGTAAACAATTCTTTAGGATACATCTTAGCACTGTGATTTCAAAGTCAACAATTCATTCCTTAAACAAACATCAGTGGAGCGCCTCCTGTGTGCCTGACACTGCTCCAAATGCTGGAGAAAAAGCACAGAATAAGACCAACAAATATCGCTCTTTCCAATGAACGGAAGAGGCAGAACACGAATGCCCAAAGAGGCCGTTACCTCTCCCTGCACAGTTGTGCCACCGATCTGCATGTCCACCACTGAGGCAGGGAGACGCTGGCCCTGGGCCAGCACACTCGGCACCACTTCTGGGGCAAGGACCTGCCACCGCAGGCTATGCCCTATCCCAGCCTCCACAGATCCTCAGAGTCTGCAACCCAATAGGATGCTACAGCAGAAATGAGACCATGGTGGAATGGTCCCCTAAGAGCATCCACAATGCAGCGGGAGATCCAGTGTGATGTTCTGGGAGGGGGAGGAGGGATAAGCTGAGGATGAAATGACCCGCTGGAAATGACCATCAAACTGCCAGATCTAGGTGAATCACCAGAGACGGCAGGGACGTGGAGGAGTGGCGGGAGGGGATGTCCTGGACAGAACGTACCATGAGAGGCTCAGATGAAGCAGTCTGCCTGGGAGATAGACTGGGAAGGGGAGCTCCTACCCGTAGTTCAGATAAAGCACTGTGTGCCAGGTGCAGCGGGCTGCCCACCACACACAGAGCTCCACGCCTCCACTTTCACCTCCCCAAAGGTCACCATGATCTCAGTTCTGGCTCCAGCCCAGATTTGTACAGATGCAAATCAAGCAGGAGCCGCGGTCTAGGACAACAAAGCAAGTGAATGGCTCTCAGGTGGATGAGCTGGGCAGAGGCTAGGAACGATCCTAGCATCATCTGGATACAGGCAGGATTGCTGCTCCGTTCTCTCCCACGGAAGAGAATGTTCGCTGGCGTGGGGGTTGTCCTGCTTTGGGAGTTCATAGTTGCACATTTGGAGCATAAAGTGGTGGAGGTGGAGAGGAAAGTGGAGGGTCAGAATTGTGAGTCACACATGTTCCCTGGGGGACTAAAGGCCAGGAACCTCTGTCCTGGAACCTCAGCCAGCTTATAGGTACAAGCAGCCAAAATACTGCCTAGTGACTGGGATCACAGGTTTGCTCTATATTGTCTTCAGGCCTCTCCATCAGTTCTCATTGAGAAAAATGCTCATGGGAGGGGCCAGCTAAGCCTCTGCCTACAGTGCTGGCATCCCATATGATTGCCAGTTCAAGTCCCGGTGGCTCCACCTCTGATCCAGCTCCCTGCTAACAGTACCTGGGAAGGCAGCAGAAGATGGCCCAAGTACTTGAACCCCTGCACCCACGTGGGAGACCCGGATGGAGTTCAAGGATCCTGGCTTCACCTTGGCCCAGCCCAGGCTGTTGCAGGCATTTAGGGAGTGAAGACATCTGTTTGTGTCTCTCACTCTTTGTAACTTTCCCTTTCAAATAAATGTAACATTTCATAGCCACACTGAGAAAACCGTTTAGTTTCTGGCATCTGTCCACCAGCAGAACTGCAGGTCCCAGATGCGCAGTCAGAGGCCTCAAGACCCTTGTGCAGCACAGGTTCCAAAAGGGAGGCAGCAAGTCCCTCAACAAACAAGCACTTCCATGATGGGACTAAGGCAATGGGCAGGGGCAGATGTTTGGATGGTGTAGGCAAGTCGAGGGAAGGGGTTTCCCAAGTCAGTAAACCCTGACGGGGCCGGCAATGTGGTGAAGAGGGCTAAGCCTCCGCCTGCGGCACAGGCATCCCATATGAGCACCAGTTCAAGTCCCAGCTGCTCCTCTTCCGATCCACCTCTCTTCTATGGCCTGGGAAAGCAGGAGAACATGGCCCAAGTGATTTGGCCCGGTCACCTGTGTGCAAGCCCCAGAAGAAACTCCTGGCTCCTGGCTTTGGATCAGCCAAGCTCCAGCCACTGGGGCCATTTGGGGAGTGAACCAGCGTATAAAAGCCCTTTCTGTCTCTCCCTCTATCTGTAACACTCTCTAATAAATAAAATCTTTTTTTAAAAGAAAAAAACCTGTGTTCAGAGCTGAGCAGGTGCTTGAGAGGTGAGACTGGATTCCCATAGTCCTGGGGGACTGCAGATGCAGGGGATCAGAGATGGGCCAGTGTGTGTGCTCCCCAGCAGGAAGATGCCACCAGGTAGGCACACATTCACCTCTGTGCCCAGAGGCCATGCCTTGCAGCTGTGGTGCCCAACAGAAAATAGCCATGATGCAGTGCTGGCCTCCTGGGGGGCAACACAGGGAAACAGAGATCTGTGCTCCACTGTTTGGACAAAGCCCTCCAGCAAGTATAGAAACCTGACATTGCCATTCCTTTTACAACAGAATTTGGCATTGAGAGAAAGGGGCCAGGCCTGCTGCCTGGACACAGGGAGGCTGAGGGTCAGGGGTGAGTGGGGCAATGGCAATGTGGCATCTTCAGTGAGGTCTGTACCTTGTCATGGTGCCCATCACCGCCGTGCCAACAGCTGCCCCGCCTCTCCCTCTCCCTGCCTCTGACAAAGCATCTGCAGGGGTCCCAGTATTCAGGGTGGAGGAGGACAGAAGGAAACCAGCTGGCTGCACGCCTCCAAATTCCACATGCTCAGGAGGCAAAGCAGTGTCATCCAGGGCAAGCAGAAGTGGGTCCCGCGGTCCCGGGAGCTGCAGGAGGCCTGGTCCCAGTGGCTCCCGGACTGAGCAGCACAGAATCTACCTCCCCATGGAGCAGGAATTCAGTACAACAGCAGCACGGGCCTCAGGTGGGGGTCCCACAAACCCTCCAAACCTAAAGGGGTCCCCACTTTGGTGGGTAGAGGCTGGCACGGGTTCGGGACCAGAAGCTTTCCTCCCAGACCCAGCGCAGCAGTCACTCCCCAGAAATGGGCTCAGATGGCAGATGCGGGGGCTGCCTGCCCCTGGGGAGGGCAGAAGCTGCTCAGGTCCAGGAGGAGGGTTCTGACGGGGGCCGGGCACAAGGGATAAAGAAAAAGACCAGAATGGGCTGATTCTCAAGCCCCTCCCCCTGTCCCCATCTCTCGCTCTCATCCTGACTCCTCAGATGCCTGCTTCCTCGTGTGGCTCACCAGGCAGGGGACTCTGTCAGCATGGCTCCACCTGACATGTGCTCAGGTCATGAGGACTTCATGGGGCCTACAACACTGACCTTGGAGCTCCAAGCAATGTCAGGCTGCAAGGTCCCTAAGCTCTTGCAGGATCTGCATCCAGGACGTGCGGTCTGATCTGTGGGGAGCTTGTGGCCGTGGGTGAGAGGGCTCTGGGCAGATGAGGGGTCTCTCTCCAAGTGTCTGTAGCTTTCTGATCTGCGCTGGGTGCCGAGTCTCGGGTGGAAGAGATCTGGGCGGATCTCCCTCTGCACCTCAGGAATTGGCTTTGAGCTCTGCTGAGGGGCAGCATGGACAATGTGATGTACTGGAGCCCCTAGGGCTTCTGTTGTCCCACACCTGGAGGTCACAGAGGTTTCTGGAACACAGGATGGGAGGTGGCTGACCGGCGGGAGTGCTGGCACCTGTGACTTCTCTGACTTGCTTTTAAGTGTGCGTGACAGGAACGGAAGGGTTGACACCATCGCGGGCTGGAAGATTTGGGCAGTGTGGAACTGGCTACCACATGGGCCAATCTCTTCCAAGTCCCTTGCACACAAGGTCATGGACGAGGTCTCACTGTCCCAGGCCAGGCCTCTCAGCTGTTCACGTGTCTGCATCCCAGGCTGGCGCTCCAGGATTTTGCACACTGCTGCACCCAAGGTGTGATGTGGGTGAGCTACTGGGTTTCTCCACCACAGGGACTGAAGTCCCTAAAACGCATGTGGGCTGCACCGTAGGATCTGGGGTCTCTGAGATGCTTCCTGTCTCTGCCTCACCGCTGAGCTCTCTGAGTTGTCTCCATTCCATCCCTTGTTGAGATCTCACCGGCTCTCTCCTAGGTGGTATCTGGGTTGGGAGAGATGCTGGGGGAGTTGGGGTTTGGAAGCCCACAGTGTGAGGTCCCCGAGGGTCTGGGAGTCTGTGTCCAGTGCTCCATGATGCTGACCAGCGCTGGACAAATGCCCTTCTCGTGGACAAGTCATCTGTGCACATACTCCCCTTCCCCTCTGAGCCCTGCTCGCTGGGGATGCCCCGCACTCAGTTCCCGGGCGTGCTGAGGACTGGGAGGACTCTCACCTCACAGGCCAGGGCACAGGGAGTCTCAAGGCAAGGGGCAAACGTGAGGGTGCCGCTTTCACCTCCTGACACTCCCTCTAATTCTGTAAGGCCACAGAGGACCTCTCAGAGGGCATGGAGGTGTTTCAATGCTGAGTCCCGGCAGCCCCCACAATATAGTACACAGAGTCTCTCCTGAGCAGCACATACGGGGTCACCCACAGCGGAGGGTCAGGCAGGGGACACTGAGCACGTCAGGAGCTGTCAGCTGACGCTGGAGTGAAACCTTCCCCCGTTCATGACACCAAGAAAAGGCTGAAAAGGAGAGTAAGAAACGAGGAATACGAGGCTGCACATGCTGACACTGGCCCGAGCCAATTCATCACCCACTAGTCTTCTCTTATTCAGGAACCGCCACAACCTGGCTTCTATTGCACATGCCGAGAAGGGAGCTGAGGGCCAAAGCAGAGACGAAACAGAATACATCCAAATTCCTGGAAACTCCCTGTGCTTGGCAATCAGTGCAGCCAGCACTGAGGGCTCCATCTTGTGGGAGAGCAAAGCCCCAGGCCAGGGTGTGGACCTAGTGGGGAAGAGACCCCTGCCCTCCGGCAACAGGCCCCTCTCCTCCTTGAGCCTCTGTCTGCAGGCACCCAGGCTCATCAATGCCAAATGCACAGATTCCCTGCCCGGGGTCTTGCAGGCACTGAGGGGAAGGGCAGGTGGGCTCCCCAAACCATCTCCGTAACACAGAAACTGCCTCCTGGGCTGGACCCTGAGGGCATCTGCTGGAAACAAAAGATGCAGGGGTCACAGTCACAGATCAGCCACCTGGGAGGAACCACATGAGCTGCAGGGGAAAAAGTGAAGTGAAGTGACCAGCCTAGGAAGCACAGGGAAAGGCACACTTTGCAGAGGAGGGAGCTGAGCAGATATCTGGGGTCAGCATATTTCAGCACATTCCAGGACCCAGGGAGCAGCTGGGAAACAGCGAGGCAGAGCCTGCCAGACGGACACACGTTGACAACCTATAGATGGCTCACCTGGGCAGCCAGGGGCCCAGGACCGTGTGCTGCACGGAAGGGGCCGCCTGTTGCCTCAGAGCAGCCACACGCACAGCTAGGAGGGGCTCAGACCTCCTGGGAGGGAGACAGCAGCAAGAGCAGTCAGAAAACAGCAGGGTTTGTTCAGAGAGCAAGGAGGACAATGGACAAGGCTGGCCAAGCTCAGCGGGACTGGACACAAGCGCCCATCTGTGGGATCATGCCCCTTGTCTCAGTGGACATCTGTGCTGTAGCCACACCACACACACCCTGCTCAGACAGCACCCTGGATTCACCCAGCCGGCCCCACGGAAGGTCTCATGGGGCCTACCACTGCCCTGCATGCTGACCTCCTGGGAAACTTTCTGTAATTGACTAGAGCAGCTGCACTGTGAGGCCAGGCCTCAGCCAAGTGCATTGCCCAATGTGCATTTAAAGAATTCAGTAGCCTCACTGATGACGAGTCCTGGAATCAGAGATGGGATGAAACAGAGTCCACCTCCCACATCCGAGGGAGACATTCTGAATATACTGATGTCCTTGTTAAACGGATCCTCCTGTGTCATCCTACTGCAGAGATAAGGGCTACACAAAGAGATGCAGGCTGCTGGCCAAGGCTCCAAGCTCAAAGTCCCTCGCTCACAGGAAACACATACTAAGTGCTGACTGGCAGCAAGTCTCTACCTAGGGGCCACCTTCAGACGCCGGGATTGCTTAGGGGTTACCGCTGTGGGCAGGTGAGCCCCACACAGACTTGGTGTGGGGAGAGCAATGGCAGGGTTTAATCTAGGTGCCTGGGAACAGAAGAGGGCGCCTGACCCCTCCTCACCTGACGGGTGGGCGCAGTGAGACAGACTTCCCAGGGCAGGGAGGCGTAGGAAACTGGCACTTTCTTACCCACAGTGTACTGCAAGAGAGTTGCAGAACAGTGGGGTCAACATGCACCAGCCACATCTCCTTTTCTCAGTCCACTGGCCACCAAACCAGCCTGGGGGTCAGGTCACTGTGCAGCCCCTAAAACACCTTCTGCGTCTGATGGCCTCCAAATCCTACCACCTCTTAGAAGGACAAAGGAGATGTGCCCTGGGACTGGGCTGGATTCCAAGGTCCCTACCAGGGCAAAGTGTCTCCCACAGGGGAGCCCTAGACACTGAAATCCTGCTCAGCCGTGAGCCCTGAGGCGAGGCTAGCCTTCACAGAGTGCCTCAGAACTCCTCAGGGTGGCCTTGTCCACTAGGAGCCAGACGTTCACAGGTGGACATGGTGCTGCAATCATGGGACAGTATCTGCATCTCCACAAGGGTCACTTAAGCAAAGTGTCCCGCCGTGAGTGGAACACGGCCTGCTGGAAGGAGGCACAGCCTGGGGTGATTCCAGATCCACACGTGTCGGCATCTGCAGCAGTGAGCTAACTGCTTTTCTGGCCGTTTACTCATCTGTAGAAGCAGGCTAGATGCTTGCCTCTCCGGGTCTTTTGGAAATAACAGTCCACGTGTGGTACACACTACAACCTTAATGGCTTTTTCTATACAAAGCTTTTATTTAATAAATATAAATTTCATAAGTACAACTTTTGGATTATAGCGGTTCTTCCCCCCATACCCGCCCTCCCACCCCCAAACCACACCACCTCCTACTCCCTCTCCCATCCCAGTCTTAAGATTCATTTTTAATTATCGTTATATACAGAAGATCAACTCTATACTAAGTAAAGATTTCAACAATTTGTACCCACACAGACGCACAAAGTATAATGTACTGTTTGAAGTCAAGTTTTACCGATAATTCTCATAGTACAACTCATTAAGCAAAGACATCCCACATGGGGAGCAAGTGCACAGTGAGTGCTCTTGTTAACAATTGACACTCTTATTTATGATGTCAGTGATCCCCCGAGGCTCTTGTCATGAGCTGCCAAGGCTATGGAAGCCTCTTGAGTCCACAAACTCCAACATTATTTAGAATAGGCCATAATCAAACTGGAAGTTCTCTCGTCCCTTCAGAGAAAGGTACCTCCTTCTTTGATGGCCTGTTCTTTCCACCAGGATCTCACTCACAGAGATCTTTCATTTAGGTCATTTCTTTGCCACAGTGTCTTGGCTTTCCATGCCTGAAAAGCTCTCATGGACATTTTAGCCAGATCCCAATGCCTTTAGGACTGATTCTGAGGCAAGAATGCTATTTAGGACATTTGCCATTCTGACTCTGCTGTGGATCCAACCCCTATGTTGGATTGTTCTTCTCTCTTTTTTAATTCTATCAATTATTATTTTTTTTTTATTTTTATTTTTATTTTATTTTTTTTATTTTTGACAGGCAGAGTGGACAGTGAGAGAGAGAGACAGAGAGAAAGGTCTTCCTTTGCCGTTGGTTCACCCTCCAATGGCCGCCGCGGCCGGCGCGCTGCGGCCGGCGCACCGCGCTGATCCGATGGCAGGAGCCAGGAGCCAGGTGCTTTTCCTGGTCTCCCATGGGGTGCAGGGCCCAAGCACCTGGGCCATCCTCCACTGCACTCCCTAGCCACAGCAGAGGGCTGGCCTGGAAGAGGGGCAACCGGGACAGAATCCGGCGCCCCGACCGGGACTAGAACCCGGTGTGCCGGCGCCGCTAGGCGGAGGATTAGCCTAGTGAGCCGCGGCGCCGGCCCTCTATCAATTATTATTAGCAGACACTTGGTCTTATTTCTGTGATCCCGTTGACACTTAATCCTATTTTATGATCAGTTATTAACTTAAACTGATCACTCTAATGACCTACCTGCTTTTCTGGCTGCTTCCTTGTCTGTAGAAACAGGCTAGATATTTGCCTTTCCAGGTCTTCTAGAAATAACAATGGTCCACATGTGGTACACACTACAACCTCCATGGTCACGCTCCCTTAGGGGATATTCACACCATGCTGCATGTTAGGAGACACTTCAGCATGGTGGGAAGCAAGGCAGGGCCCCTGGGTGTCTACTGTGTACCCTTGAACCAGGCTGGAGGTTGGGGTTGTGCTGGTGGGACTGGTGTCCTTCCCATCTTTCATTTACAGGGTCACTGATGGCACAGAATATCTTGCCATGCTTCTACGGAGCCCTCCTCACCATGAGGTCCTCAGCCTGCATCCTGCCACGGTATCAAAACTGCGGCCACCATCAAAGAAGGAGGTACTTTTCTCTGAAGGGAGGAGAAAACTTCCACTTTGCTTATGGCCTTGTCTGAATACTGACGAAGCTTGTGGACTCAAAAGGCTTCCATAGCCTTGGCAGCTCATGTCAAAAGCCTTGGGTGATCACTGACATCATACATAAGAGTGTTACTTGTTAAATTAACAACAGGAGAGTCCAGTGCTGTGGCACAGCAGGTAAAGCTGACACCTGCAGTGCCAGCATCCCATATGGTTGCCGCTTCTAGTGCCAGCTGCCCCACTTCCAACTGACGTCTCTGCTATGGCCTGGGAAAGCAGAAGATGGCCCAAGTCCTTGGGCTCCTGCACCCACATGGGAGACCCTGAGGAAGCTCCTGGTTCCTGGCTCCAGATCACCGTAGCTCTGGCCATTGCAGCCACTGGGGCAGTGAACCAGCGGATGGAATGTTTTGACCAGATAGCGATAGGGCCAAGAGCTGTGCACAGACTTCAATATCAGAGGCTTGATTCACGAATAAACATCCACATACCCATGAAAGTAGGAAGATCAGATTTATTTATTTACAAAGACTCCTGTCTGGTAGAAACTTACATCCACAGCACCGGAATAAAGCATCACAGGCAACGCATGCAGCATTCAGGAAGCAATCGGTACCACCTTCATTGGTTTTTCTCCTTTTATATCCTTTCCTTATGTAATCCCTTACCTGACCTTAACCTTAGCAGTGCTTGCCAATCGGCCAGAGGCAAATGTTTTTAAAGTTGTCTGTGAATTGGCCTAGCCAGGGCCATATTCCCACAAATTTGATTAGAACATTGTTTGGAAGAACAGAGGGCACCCTCTATTCCCCAAACAGCCTCTGTGTTCACCCAAGGTTGTACAGACTTACCTCCTTATCTTGTTTACTTCTTGTCCTTGAGTTAAACTTTTTCCTTCTATTTTAACAGAACTTTTTCATTCTCTTTACATGGAAGACCTCTCTCTTTCCCTCTCTCTCTACGCCTCTCCTTCTCTCTCTGTGTAACTCTTTCAAATAAATAAAATCTTAAAAAAAAAAAGTAACTGTGCAGTAGCTTCCCACATAGGACCTCTGTCACCAATGAGTTGTATTGAGAGTTAATTGTAAAACTAGTTCTCAAACTGTGTGTGCGCAAACTGTTGAAATCTTTACTAGTATAGAGCTGGTCTTCTGCGTACAAAGTTAATTGAAAATGAATCTTAATGGAGAATGGGACTGAAAAGGGGAGAGGGAAGAAGAGGAAGGGTGGCAGTGTGGTTGGGAGGGTGGGTATAGGGGGAAGAATCACTATATTCCTGAAGTTGTACTTATGACATTTTTATTCCTTAAAAATCTATTTAAAACATAAATATATTCAAAAACAATAAAAACAAATTTAAATGAAAAAAAGAAACCAAACCTGTGGAACCATTACAAACTCAATATTCAGATACAATGAGGTTCCCAAAGAATTAAGGGGAGACCTACAATGTGCCCACCCTATTACTCTTGTCATTTAGACTGGTGCCTTTGTTATTTATTAATTTTACTGTACCAACACAAGGTATATAGCACATTTCATTATCTACACACACAGTGAAATGTTTATTCCAGTCAAGCAAACTGATCTGTCACTTCCCAGGTACTGTCATGCGTCCTATTCTCTCAAAGCCTTCACCAGAAAACCTTGGCAAGAGGCCAGCACTGTGGCACAGCCGGGTAAAGCTGCCGCCTGATGCCTGCATCCCATATGAGTGCCGGATGGTGTCCTTGCTGTTGACTTCCGATTCAGCCCCCTGATGCCCTGGGAAAAGCAGCAGAGGATGCCCCCAAGTGTTTGGATATCTCCATGTCTCCCTGCTACCCATGTGGGAGACCCGGATGAAGCTCCTAGCTCCTGGCTTCAGCCTGGCTCATCCCTTGCCATTCATTCCGGCCACCTGGGGAATCAACCAGTGGGTGGAAGATCTCTCCCATCCTGTCCCTCCCTCTATATAACTCGTTCAAACAAATTAATTCATTTAAAAAAAAAGGAAACCCTGTCAAATTGCACTGCACAATGTACCTGGAGACTGTATTTAATGTGCATCATGTGTTACTCAGTAAGAAATATCAAACCTGTCAAGTGTGCCTTCGATCGAAGTACTCCCCAGGTAAAACGGACACTGTTCTAAACATAGTGTGAAGCTGAAGGTACACAGGGATCTGGCAGATGAGACGGGCAGAAGAGCATTGCAGATAAACAGAACAGCACGTGGCAGGTTGCAGGAATCAGACAGAAACAAAGGGGGAGCAGAGGTTGTTGGATGAACAGGAAGTCGTTTGTTTGGTTTGCCCAGAAGACAGAGTGAGGGTGCAAAAGGATGCCAGCTCTGCTACAACTGAGCAGGCTGGGGTACTCAGGGCCAGGTGTACCCAGTCTAGGGGGCTGCACTCTTTGGTGTGAGCAGACCCTGCAGTCTCAGCAGGGGGGACAACACCCAGAGTCTGGAAACATTCCTCAGACAACGCCAGAGAATGGGGCCAGATGGGGTGCACTGTGGCAAAGCAGGTAAACCCCGCACCCTGCAGGGCCGGCATACCATATGGGCACCGGTTCCAGCCCTGGCTGCTCCACTTCAGATTCAACTCTCTGCTATGGCCTGAGAAAGCAGCAGCAGATGACCCAAGTACTTGGGCCCCTGCACCCGCATGGGAGACCCAAAAGAAGCTCCAGGTTCCTGGCTTGGGATTGGCACAGCTCCAGCCGTTGCAGCCAATTGGGGAGTAAACCAGCAGGTGGAAGATCTCTCTCTCTGCCTCTCCTTCTCTCTGTGTGTAACTCTGACTTTCAAATAAATCTTTGAGAGAGAGAGAGAATGAATGAATGTGTGGGAAGCACTCAAGATGGCCAGCAGGAAGATCAGCCAAGAAGCAAACGGTGGTGGTGGTGAAGGAGAGATGAGGGGGACAGAATCTGGGGGCTCCCTGTGGTGATGGAAAGCATGTAGATACCTTGCTTAAAAAAACTTCAGAGGTGGACTGACCAGGCCTCCAACTGGGGGTGGGAAAGGGGAGAGAGGCAGCAACCCTGGATGGCTACACATCGCTGGCCTAAGCAGCTAGGTAGAAGGTGGTGCCTTCATGCAGGCAGCCCACATGGACGAAGGGCCGCTGTGCAGAGGGAGGCTGGATGGATTCAGACTGTGACAGGCTGAGCGTTAACGGCTGTGAGACAAACACGTCTTCCCGCAGTGACCCTGGGGAGCTACACCTCTCTGTCCCAGAATCCTCACCTGTAATAAGAGACTGAGGATGACAGGGAAACATGACTAATCTGTTTCACTCGTTTAGTCCAGGAGAATGTTCTCTTTTTACAAAGGAGAATGGTGCCGCTTTTGATCAGGTACACCCCAGGTAATATGGGAATCTACTTTTCCATATACTGCCTTGCTTTTACAACATATCTGCTTTGAGTATTGTTACCAGAGGGTATGCATTGCCACTGCTAAACAGGGAAGTGACAAATAAGCAAATGCAAAATAATCCATGATTCCTGAAATGCGATGGGCCTGCGTTGTGATGCAGGGGTTAAGCTTTGCGTGGGGAAGCCAGCAGCCAGTTTAGGGGTCCCACTGCTCCGCATGCAATCCAGCTTCCTGCTAAACCCACCTGGGAGAGTGGCAGAGGATGGCGCTAGGGCTTGGGCCCCGGTGACTAACGTGGGACACCAGGATGGAGTTCCTGGGTCCTGGCTCTGCCCTGGCCCAGCCTTGATATTTGTAGCCATTTGGAGAGTGATCTCTCCTGCGCTCTCCCCTAACTTTCCAAAAAATGACAGAATCAATAAATCAGTCACCCTTCTCAAAACACACAGGTGTAGTAGGATGGCCCTTCAGGTGGTCTCAGGGAAACCTCTCCTGCTTTACACCCATCTTCCTCCTGGAGCTCCACCCTCCGCTCAGGGTATGGGGTAGGCCTTGGGCACCCAGCGTCTGTAACGCTGTCTTCTCGGAGGGCATCACCAGTGCCCCAAAGTTGTCTAGGACTCCTTGAGAGCAATCTGCCTGTGGCCTTGTCAGTTGGCTCAAGAGGCCTGCAGGAGAGCAGACAGGATAGAGCCAGCCTCGTGGATCGGGAAATGGGCCGCGAAGCCTGTGCAACAGAGAGAGGAAGCCTCCCACGCGGGGATTGGAATCAAGGCTCCACCACTTATTCCCTTAGGCAGACCACCTGACTTCCCTGCGGCTCCCTTATCTCATCTGTCAAAGAGGAGGAAGACTCGCTCCCTGGGATAATTAAATCAGCTGCGCCTCCTTCATGTAGCTCTGAGAACGCTGCCTCCTGAAATCTGCAAAGCGCTGTTCCGGCCTCAGTTCCCTCCACGGAGAGAGCAAAGTGCTCTCCGACCCATGGCGCTGCATGGACAGGCGTCAGAGACGTCTTGCTCAATGGAATCTTGTCGAGAATGTTGAACTGAGTACCTGACAGCTGAAACGAGCCACGGTGGAAACGTCTCTGCACCCGCTCCTGCTGTGGGAAATGGCCGAGCACAAAGGACCAGCTCCCTCACGGGAATTCAGACAAGCCTGGCTGTCCACCCACCTCACCACTCCACAAACCTCGGGGACGAAGGAGCCTCCCACCCTGCTCTGTCTCACCACCGAATCACTTGCACTGGAAGTGTATCCTCGGGTAACTACGAAGTTCAGCTGAGACCACTGCCGATTACCGACCCGCCCCCCGCCCCAATAACTGTGTGCATCGTACCTTTTCCTACCTCTGGAAATTAAAAAGGCAAAGCCACCCCGCCCAGACACTGCTCTCCAGATCGGAAGCGCTGTCCCTATTCCTGCAGCCTGGATAAATTCAATTGCTTCATCGCTGGGTTTTCATCCTTCCCGTTATGCTAATGGCACCTGTGCACAAGCAATTAGTTATAAATAAGCAAGGAGCAGGCATGGGCCCTCCCGTACACGGTCTAGACCGGACCTATCCAGCCCGTCGCGCAGAAGGCGGCCTCCTCCAATCTCAGCCCAGCTCCCACGGGCCCCCTCCTCCCCGAAGTCACCTCCCCTGCCCGGAATCTCTTCCCACGACCTCAGGAAGCATCCGCGCGTCCACACACCAGGCTCCTGGGACAGCCGCCGGGCTGCTGCCGAGAGCGGCGATCTCACCGCCTGCCCTCCGTGCAGCCCGGGCGGACGCCGCTGGCCGCGGGCCGCAGCAACGCACCTACGGGTCCCGCACAGGAGCCCACCGTCCCGCCCTCCTGCTTCCAGCCGAACGTCCGGCTTCTCTCGGGCGTCGCACCCCTCTGACGCAGGAAAGACCCGCAGACGCCTCTGCACGGTGCGGCCTCTCTAGGCGGGTGGCGGAGGGCTCGTCTCGGTGGTCTTAACCCTCCCTTGTCCCGCGCCGCACTGCGTTCGCCGCGCACTGGAGGCGCCGGCGCGCTGGTGTCTGCATGGCGGGAGCTGCTCCGGAGAAAGAACGCGCGTGAGAGAGCCCGAGACAGAGACAGAGAGAGCATGGACCCGAGAGCGACAGAGACATGGAGACAGAGAGACGGAGTGAGAAAGGGGGAGGGAGAGAGATTCAGAGAGAGACCGAGGGAGCCCGAGCGCCCCAGAGACCGACGCTCGGGCGGGGGTGGGGAGAGACTGGGGGCAGAGACTGGAGCGGGTGGGACAGTCGCTCGGAGGCCCAGAGACAGAGCGCCTGAGACACAGGGGCAGCAAGGATCTTGTAGAACAGGCCAGGTGTGCGTTGGTGTCGTGGGCCCACAGCCTCTGGGGCACCCGGGAGGGAGCTCTCCTAGCGTACGGAGGTTTTCCTGTGCGCCCACCACTTGTGCGCGGCGGAATGGCGGTTGTCCTATCTGCTTGTGGCGTATTTGTCTCTCGCTAGCTGGGGCTCGGCGGGGTTGAGCAGAGGAGCAGTGGGCAGTGCTGAGCACCCGGGATGTAGCTGGCTAGAGCCAGTGTGCAACAGGTTCAGAAATCGTGCTTCCTTGGCTCCCCATCCCCCCAGCAAGTCTCCCTCCCCGGGGTCTAATACAAAACCACTGGCTTGGTTTCTAGGAAAATGAGAGACACTCTAGGGCTGGAGCGAGAGAGGTGGGTCGCGATATGACAACACAAATGCTTTACGTAGACCGTGTGATTCCTGCGTTGCCCTGCAATAGCTGACGTTGTCGGGGTCGCTCAGGGTAGCCTATGCGGGGAAGTAGGCACCCAGGCCTGTCCGGATTGCTGAACTCGGCAGGTGCCCAGACAGGCGCCTCCTAGGAGTGGTGCTACCCGTGCGGTTCAGTGTAGCAGTTGTTCTCCTGTCCCTGTGGTAGGAATAATTCTCAGTGGGTGAGCTGATACAGTGGAGAGCTCCACGTAGGTTTCTCTAAATCCACAGAATGTTTCCAAGTCTCTGCTCCCCACCCCATCCAGCACAGTATCAATGAAGGCAGCGCCCAAATTCGGCCCTTCATGGTGTCTAGCTGTCATCACACCAGCTGTGTCTCAGCTGGCAATGACGCAAGGGGAAGGAGGGAATGCGGCAGGTGCTCTGCTCAAATTCTGTCCCATCAAGAGCTGCAGAACGTGGTGTCTTCTATCCCCCATTCTATTAGCACCTGTCTACACCCGTGTAGTCCCACTCACCCCGCTTTATCCCATTCCTGGGACCACCTGTTACTTCCCCAGATCTCTCAGCGCCGAGCAGTGGATGCTCAGGAACGCTCAGTGGCTAAATAGAGCCACCCAGTCAGGTTGTTTTGCTCCTAGGTGACAGGTGTTGATGTCCCTCAGGCCGACATCAGTATCACACAAGGTGTCAACACAGTGATCCATGACCTGGGCTGAGTCCACCTGAACTCTGCACTCCCAGCTGGAGGCTTTCTCCTTGTCCCTCCTCTTGCTGCTTAGGCTTCTCCTCCTCTTTCTCTCCTCCCCCCACTGCCCCCTCCTTACTCCCTCCCACTGCTTCTCTCCTGCGCACCTGCCTGTCGCCTCGAATGCATGCGGCAGGCTTCCTTCTCCTCTTCCTGTTCTTCCACACGAAAGTGGGCATCCCCGGGTGTTCACCGAATTCCATGTTTTGTGGTGAAGCCGTCAGGAAGAGTCTGCCCTCTGTTCCGCACCCATAGGACGGGGGTGTCTGGGGAGGCCTCTGAAACACAGCATACGTGAGAGCCAGGCGCAGATCCAGCTCTTTGGCTAACCTGCATGGCTTTGCGTGGCAAAGACAGGGCCTCCTTGCTCCCTAGCAATTGCACAAGGCTGGGGGCACAGTTTTTGGCATGCAGCCAACTGCAGAGCCCTCCCTTCCTTTTACCACTGTGCCATTTCTGGGAAACACTCACTCTGCTGTGGGATTAATATGATTGAAGGAAGTCTCTTTCTCTGAACTACAATAAGCTCACTTCGTGGGGGGGGGGGGGAGGGGTAGGTATTTCACACCGTTAGGAAAAGTTGTAGAAAGTGTCCTGTGTCCCTGGTTAGTTATCCAAATGCATCCAAATGCCTCTAGTGCTCATCACCCAGGCATAGCTGGCACTCACTGGCTTAGCTGTTGACATTCTCCACACCCACAATAGAACGCAAGCTGATGAGGGCTCGGGACATTCCGCGTCTTTTGTGCAGCACTGCTGGCACTGAGACCAGCACCTGGGGGAGAGTAGGTGCCTGCTGTGTCAGTCTCCTGCTCCCTGCACCAGCCCTGGTCGGCTCCCAGTGACAGGCATCCTAACTGAACTGTGTCCCTCAGCATCCCAGCTCAGGCCCCTTGGCAGGCTGAGCGTCCAGAGCAGAAGCGTCTCCCACCAAGGGTGTGCACCTGGGCAATGGCCGTCCTGTCATGGAATCTTCCTCGTACTGCTTGTGTGTCCCTAGGGCCAGCACGTGGCCTCTCGATACAGTCATCTCCTCCATGCAGTGTGGGAAAGCACAGATTCTGCAGGGCCAACACGCTGAGTGATTGCATCTAAGGCCCAGATGCTTCCTTCAGTGGATGGCAGCATAAAGACAGGCATCTCACACTGGATGGCTCCATCCCACTTGGCTCCACGTCTGTGCACATCGTGTGGGGCAGCCTCTGGCTTGGCACGTGGCCCAGGACAGCTACACAGAGCGTGTAGTTTGCTGTTGCTCTTGTGTGGCACGGAAGTCCTCCATTTCTGGCCCCAGGTTTGTCCCCAAACCTCTCTCCCTCTGCTGCAGATGTCAAAGCGTTCAGTCATACCCAGTTCCATCGTGGGCCAGGCCAATGACTTGTGCCCCAGATTCTTCACTTGCAAAATGTTAGTCACCTTTGTTGTTTGTTGGGGAACCTCGCTGAGATAGTCGGTTGAAACACTTAGCTCAGGGTACTGCCGTGTGGTGCAGCAGATGAACCCAAAGCCCGCAACATCAACATCCCTTATCAGAGAGCCAGTTAGACACTTGGCTACTCTGTTTCTGATCATACTTCCTGCTAATGCACCTGGGAAGGCAGCAGAAGGTGGCCCAAGATCTTGGATCCCTGGTACCCACGTGGGAGACCCAGATGGAGTTCCTGGCTCCTGGCCCAGTCCAGACCGCATCTGGGGAGTGAACCAGCAGTTGGAAGCTTTCTTTATCTCACCCTCCCCCTCTGTCACTCTGCCTTTCAAAGAAATAAAATGAAACACATAGGTCACAATACCTTGCTTGTGGCAGAAACTGAGTGACCAGAAGTCATTTTCTGGGATGCCTCTTTCAGTCCCCACAGCCAGGTGAGCCACATGGTTTATGACAACGTGTAAGTGTATTTAGATTGCACTGCAGAAAGGTGCATACTGTGGGCATGTTCATGGGGGTCGCCAGAGAGACAGACCAATAGGAGAGCTATGTGCCTCTACATATCCTTCCCTCTCTAGCTACTCAGAGATTGAGTTAGTGTGAGGATTTGGCTCATGTGATTATGGCTACTGACAAAGCCCAAATGCAGAGGGCCAGTGGAACGGCTGGAAATTCAGGTGAGTTAATGTTGCAGTCTTTTTTGTTAAGATTTATTTATGTTTGAGAGACAAAGTTAGAGAGAGAGGGAGAGGTCTCCCATCCACTGGTTCACTCCCCAGATGGCCAAAATGGCCACCGCTGGGCAGATCCAAACCCAGGGGCCAGGAGCTTCTTCTGGGTCTCCCAATCATGTGTGGAGCCCCAAGCACTTGGATCATCTTCTACTGCTTTCCCAGGCCACCAGCAGGGAGCTGGATTGCAAGTGGAGCAGCTGGGATTCCAGCTGGCACCCATATGGGATCCCAGCACTGCAGGAAGAGGCTAAGCCTACCGCAGCATTGCGCCTGCCCCCATGTCTTCAGTGCCAGGTCTGCAGGCAGGCCGGCAGGTGGGAAGCACAGCAGGGGTCTATCTGGCAGCCTTGGTCCCAGTTGCTTCCCCCTTCAGAGCCTGTCTTGTTCTGGGAGCCCTCACCTGACCAGAAGCCCATCCATGTTATGCAGCGTACCGTCCTTTCCTGAAAATCAGTGCCTTGTCAATGCTCATCAGATCCTCCACCGCAGAGTCTGGACCGGGCTGGATGCTGGGCCTCCTGGCCTAGCTGAGGTGCCCATCAACATGAACCATCACAGCCGGGCAGCAGTACGGCCAGGGACGAAGTCATCTCCCAAACCTAAGCTTTGGCCAATAACCGTCTGGGTTCAGTCATGTCCACTTGCGCTGTTCCCCACTTCAGAAGGAGCGGCACATGACGAGGGCAGGGAAGTCAGACTGACTGCACGCGTAACCCTCCCTGCCAATGGGGGACATGGCTAGGCCTCGTCGGCCTCGATGCCTCTGGAAGGGTGGTGAGAGTGGGTGGAGACGGTCGTGCTGGGCATAGAGATAGGACGGGGAAATGGTTCACTTCCCACGACTGATGGGCGGAGGGAAACGAGGCATTAAAATGGGGTCAGTCAGGCGGGAGTGAGGTGTCTCAGGTCTCAAGCGTTTCTCCGCGAAACAGCATGGGTAGAATCCTTGGCTTTCGCTGAGTGGCCGCGGCAGGAATAAGGATCATCCCGAGAGTCTGTGACAAGTGGAGACTGCTTGGGAGGTAACTGGGCTAAGATCACGTTCCAAAGGTTTCACGCGAAAGTGTTGGTTTACGACAAGGATGGCCCATGGGATGTAACTGGGCCGAGTATTTGGAAACCTACATGGCAATGACAGAGATGGTAAGAGACCCTCTTTGGGGATGTATGAGTTTGTGTGCACGCATAGCCAGGTCACAGGACTCCATGGTTCCAATATTGCTGTTTCCTGCCCCGGCACCTGTTGATCACCACAGTTTGATGAAAAAACATTTCTGAGTTCCAGGACCCCCTCAGGAAAAGCAGTGCGTTCATGGTTCCCAGGTTTGCTGAAAGAAGAGAGTCTGGGCTGCTGATCTAAACTTTCAGTGGAGCTTTTGTATCTTGCTTTTTATTCAGTCATGCACAGTGTGTTCCCAGGAAGCACACCGAGAGAGGTCCTTCCTGCAGAATCCACTGGTGGGTTTTTGCTCTTAACATGCAGTGAGATTGAGTTGTTTGCTTTTGCGGTACGGTGCATTGAGATTTAGACACGCGGAGGTTTGTGTAGGCACCCCAGAGTCTGGATCCCAAACCGTCCCTTCAGCCCGAGCACTCCCTGGAGCTACCCTGAGCAGTGACAGCCACTTCCCCTTAATTTAGCTCGGGAAACGCGATCTCTCCCTCTTCACTGTAGCCTTGGTTTGGGGACTGGGCAGGACGTTGGCCTTTGCTCCGATTGCGGTGATTATGAATAGGGCTGCTTGGAGCGTTCACCCACAGGCTGCTTGGAGCGTTCACCCACAGGCTTTCGTGTGAACCCACGTGTTCCTTTCTCTAGGGTACACACCCTAGAGTGGGATTGCTGCCCAGAAGGTCTGGTTAGCTGGAAACAAAGTGTCAAACAGGATCTCCTTGTGGCTGTGCTGTTTCACTTGCCCACCAGCAGGGGGAGCATTCCTGTGGCTCAGCCTGTTGGCCAGCCCTTGCTCCTGGGAGTTCTTGCCATTTCAGCCATTCTGGGGGCAGCCAGGGGCTGTCTGATCATGGGTAGAGTTTGCCTTTTCCTGACGCTCAGTCACACGGAGCGTCGCTTCATGTGCTCCAGGTCTGTTTCTTCCCCATTTCTCACGGGCTTCTCTGTTTCCTTACCGTTGAGTTGAAAAATGCCTTCTAAATGTGTTCTAGATAACAGGCCTTTAGGAATCTGTGATTCACAAACATTTTCTCCTAATGTGTAGCTTCCCCTCTGGTTCTCCTAACACTCTGTCACATTCACAGCAACCTTGTAAAGGTTTAGTGATAAATTCCAATTTATCCTTTTTTTTCTATTATGGACATTGCTATAGGCATCATGTCCAAGGCTGGCCATTCCTCAAGCCTCAAAGACATTCTCCTAAGGTTTTTTCTTTTGTTAAATATTTGTTTATTCGTTTTATTTTATTTTTCTAACTTTTATTTAATGAATATAAATTTCCAAAATAGAGCTTATGGATTACAATGGCTTCCCCCCCATAACGTCCCTCCCACCCGCAACCCTCCCCTTTCCCACTCCCTCTCCCCTTCCATTCACATCAAGATTCATTTTCGATTCTCTTTATATACAGAAGATCGGTTTAGCATACATTAAGTAAAGATTGCAACAGTTTCCTCCCACACAGAAACATGAAGTGAAAAATACTGTTTGAGTACTAGTTATAGCATTAAATCTCAATGTACAGCACACTAAGGACAGAGATCCTACATGAGGAGTAAGTGCACAGTGACTCCTGTTGTTGACTTAACAAATTGACACTCTTGTTTATGGCATCAGTAATCACCCTAGGCTCTTGTCATGAGCTGCCAAGGCTATGGAAGCCCCCTGAGTTCACCGACTCTGATCATATTTAGACAAGGCCATGGTCAAAGTGGAAGTTCTCTCCTCCCTTCAGAGAAAGGTACCTCCTTCTTTGATGACCCGTTCTTTCCACTGGGATCTCACTCGTGGAGATCTTTCATTTAGGTTTTTTTTTTTTTTCACAGTGTCTTGGCTTTCCATGCCTGAAATACTCTCATGGGCTTTTCAGCCAGATCCGCATGCCTTAAGGGCTGATTCTGAGGCCAGAGTGCTGTTTAGGACATCTGCCATTCTATGGGTCTGCTGTGTATCTCACTTCCCATGTTGGATCGTTCTCTCCCTTTTTTATTCTATCAGTTAGTATTTCCAGACACTAATCTTGTTTATGTGATCCTTCTGACTCTTAGTCCTATCATTATGATCAATTGTGAACAGAAATTGATCACTTGGATGGATCACTTTGATGGCATTGGTATATGCCACCTTGATGGGATTGAATTGGAATCCCCAAGTATGTTTCTAACTCTACCGTTTGAGGTAAGTCAGCTTGAGCATATCCCGAATTGCACATCTCTACCCTCTCTTACTCCTTGTTTATTTGTTTTAAAGAGCTACGGTCAGAGAGAGGGAGACAGAGAGAGATCTTCCTTCCAGTGGTTCATACCCCAAATGGCTGTAATGCCCAGGGCTAGGCTAGGCCAAAGCCAGGAGCTTCATCCGGGTTTCCTAAGTGGATAGCACTTGGGCCATCTTCCCTTGCTTTCTCCCAGGTGCATTAACAAGGCTTAGGATCCTGAGGTGAGCAGATGGTGCCCATCTGGGATGCCAGCATTGCAAGCAACAGCTTTATGCACTGTGGCACCCATCTAGGTTGACAACATTGCAAGCAACAGCTTTATGGACTGTGGCACCCATTTGGGATGCCAGCATTGCAGGCAACAGCTTTATGGACTCTGGCACCTATTTGGGATTCCAGCATTGCAGGCCACTGCTTTATGCACTTGGCTCCCATCTGGGAAGGGAGCATTGCAGGCAACAGCTTTATGCTGTGGGCTGCACGTTTGGGATGCCAGCATTGCAGGCAACGCATTTATGCATTATACCACAAAGCTGGCCCCTCGTATGGTTTCTTCTAAAAATTCATTATCATACCTTTGACATTGAGATCTGGAACTCATTTTAGTCAACTGCATATTAATTATGTGGTTCTGGTTCAGTCTCTTGCATATGGTTGGTTATACAACACCATTTGGTGAAGACTTCCCTTTCTTTTTCTCCCAGCACCCTTCTTGTCCCAAACTCCCATGATTTTATTTGTGTGTGGGTGTGTGTATTCATACACTCTCTGTTTGGCCACTGAAACTTACAGCTACGCCATATCAAGTCAAATTGTCTTAAGAAAAGATTTATTTATTCATTTCAAGGTCAGAGTTACAGAGAGAGGAGAGACAGAGAGAACATGCATCTGCTGGTTCACTCTCCAGATGGCTGCAACAAGCAGGCTGGGCCAGGCCAGAGCCTTAACCAGGAGCTTCCTCTGCGTCTCCAACATGGGTGCCGTTTTCTGTTTTCCGCTGCTTTTCCAAAGCCATTAGCAGGGAGCTCAATAGGAAGTGGAGCAGCTGGGACATGATTCTGCACACACACAGCACGGGATGCCAGCATCCCAGGTGGCAGCTTTATTTGCTCTGCCGCGCCAACACGCCAAGACAGCTTTTTGATTACTGCAACCTCATGGCCAGCCCACAACATGATGTCTACTAGCACACTTTTCTGTTTCTAATTTGTAAGTCCATATGAATTGTGGAATTGGTTGCTATCTCTATACAAACTCCCTTAAGAGACTTTGATTGGCATCACCTTGATTCTTTTTTTTTTTTTTTTTTTTTTTTTGGACAGGCAGAGTTAGGCAGTAAGAGAGAGAGAGAGAGACAAGAGAAAGGTCTTTCTTTTCCATTGGTTCACCCCCCAAATGGCCACTATGGCCGGCACTGCGCCAATCCGAAACCAGGAGCCAGGTGCTTCCTCCTGGTCTCCCATGCGGGTGCAGGTCCCAAGCACCTGGGCCATCCTCCACCACCTTCCCGGGCCACAGAAGAGAGCTGCACTGGAAGAGGAGCAACCGGGACAGAATCCGGCACCCCAAGTGGGACTAGAACCAGGGGTGCCGGGGCTGCAGGTGGAGGAGTAGCAAAGTAAGCGCACCTTGATTCTACAGATCAGCTTGGAGGTCACTGACTATGTCCCCCCTGTTGATTGTTCCAGGGAAGGAGCACATTGTTTCTCTCCAGTAGAGGATCTTCTTTCTTTTTTCTTTTAAGGATTTATTTTATTTATTTGAAAGACACAGTTACAGAGAGAGAGAGGTCTTCCATCCGCTGGTTCATTCCCCAAATGGCGGCAACCACTGGAGCTGAGTTGATCCGAAGCCAGGAGCCTTCCCCGGGTTGCCCATGCGGGTGCACAGGCCCAAGGACTGTACTGCTTTCCCAGACCATAACAGAGAGCTTGATTGGAAGTGGAGCACCCAGGGCTCGAGCCGGCGCCCATATGGGATGCCAGTGCTGCAGGCTAGGGCTTTAACTCTCTGGGCCACAGCACCAGCCCCTGGGGGGTCTTCTTTCATTAGCCTTTTATACTTGGTAGCATACAGGTCCAGTATGTTCATTTTATCTGTAACTGTTTCATTGTGTGGGAGGGCTGTGATATATAGGGCTTTTTTAGCTTTACATTTCCAGGTCCTCGTCTGGTTTTCCATGTGCTGACTTGTCTCCTGTATCCGTCCTAAACGGGTCTCTTTGTTCCAGGGGATTTGAGGGTGATGGCTGGGGGCTCGTTGGCAGCAATCGTGAGATCTATGAGCAGGGGCACTTTGCTTTCTTACCGTCTCACTCGTATGCATGATGGCACCATCGAGGACCTCCCGCTTGCAGTGGAATAGCCACGGTGAGAGTGGACATCCTTGCCCGTCCTCAGCCTTAGGGAGAAAGCACTCACTCTTTGCCCACTTCCGGGATGTTATCTGTCTGTTTTTCTGTACACACGCTTAAAGAGGTTCTGAAGTTGTCTTCTAACCCCACAGTGGTAGAGCTTTTGTTCATCGTGCATTTTGAGTCTTATCAAGTGGATTTTCTGTGGATCTTGAACCGTCCTGTCCTCTTCTTCATCTCTCAGTCTGTGCATTCTGTTGATTGATCCTCCGTTGTTGAAAGAGCAGCCCTTGCATTCCAGGAGTGACACCCACTTCTTTCTGGGCCTTTTCCTATATTGATGGAACAAACTACTAGTCTCTTTTTGAAGAATCCTGTGCTAAGGTCGGTGGAAATACTAAGTTCCACTTTTCTTGGTATCAGGGTAATGGTACCCATATGGAATCATTAGGGAGTGCTCCCTCTGCTTTGTCTTGGTGCAGAAATCATGTATGGAATTGGTGTTCTTTCTTCATATGCTGTCTGGCAGAAATTCCGGGGGGGGGGGGGTCTAGGCTCTCAGATCTTTTAGCAAAGGCTTTTAACTCACTCCCAAGTCACTTTTTGTAAAACTCATGGGCCTGGGTCTGGCACTGTGGCATAGTGGGTAAAGCCGCTGCCTTCAATGCCGGCTTCTGATATGGGCGCCAGTTCGAGTCCTGGCTACTCCATTTCCTATCCAGCTCCCTGCCATAGCCTAGGAAAGCAGTGGAAGGTGGCCCAAGTCCATGGGCCTCTGCACCCTCATGGGAGACCCAGAAGAAGCTCCTGGCTCCTGCCTTCAGATAGGCCCAGCTCCTGTAGTTGCAGCCACTTGAAGAGTGAACCAGCAAGTGGAAGACCTCTCTCTCTCTCTACATCTCTCTGCCTCTCGCCCTCCATATCTCCCTGTCCTCTCTGTAAATCTTCCTCTCAAATAAATAAAAAAAATACTAAAAAATATCAGTATTTAGAAAAAAAGACATGGGCCTGTGAACACTGTCTCGTCTTGGGTCAGTTTGGGTAGCTGACACGTCTCAAGTCATTGGGAACCTGGTCCTTCTCTGTTGTTTTCCCTGCTAGTCGTGAACAGCTGTATCAGTTATGTTGATCATTTAAAGAACCAGCTTTTAGCTTGATTGGGATTCTCTATTTTTTCTCATTGTAATCTCTTCATTTTTACTCCTGTTTCCATTAAAGAAAATGCTCACTTATACACTATGGCAGTTTGGAGGTCATTCGCCCAGGCACACCAACCTTTTTGACGAGATGCAAAGCCAAGAGCGCTGAGGGTGGAAATGTTCAAGGCTGCTTGTGTCCTGGACACAAATGCTGAGTGCGTAGTGAAAGTTGGCTTTCTGTAAGTGTGTGAGTGTGGACGACAAGAACACATTCCTCACCCAGTAATCTTAAGATTACGCTGCAGAATGGGTGGGGAAAATCAGCAAGGAATTAACGTCAATGACTGCGTCATTTTGTGCGGCTGGACACGTGGATACGGTAATTGCTGTCACTTCGAAAACCTTTATTGGGTGCCGTAGCACTCTAAGCTCCCGAGGAGCAGGATTCCTGTCGTGCTCAGAAGCAGCCAGGGAGTGGGTGTCGTTATGCCCACTTTCCGCACAGGAAGTGCACGGGCAGCAGCCTACCGTGAGATGTGTAATGGTGCTTTTCTTTCTCCTTTTGCTACCCTTTGCTGCAGCCCTGCCTCTTCTGGCCACACATCTGCCCTGCTACCTTCCAGCTGTTTGAGAACCTACAGCCTGACCTCCCTGTCTACACTCGCGGGCTGGGTGGAGCTCCAGCTTGGACTCGACCTCCATGGATCCACTCCAGAATTGGAGTCCAGGGTTTGCTGCTGACGCCTCCCCGATGGCCATGGCAGAGACTTCCGCGGACAGCAGAGCCGCCTCTCAGCCGCCCTCCGCAGAGCAGCTCGTGTGGGGCCTGGGGAACATGAACCCCGGTGCCGGCCCTGATCTGCCTGTGCCGCCGCCGGCGGGGCTGCCGCAGCAGCAGTACAGGGAGGCGAAGACCCAGCAGAGGCGGTACGAAAGGCTGCCGCCCCCGCAGGGCAAGAAAGAGCTCCTGGGGCACATAAGACGGAGGCACCGCGACCACAGGGCACCTTATCCGGCCTCACAGGAAGCCAAACTCTCTCCCTCGGGTGACAGACCTCAGAATCGGTTCCACTGTGAATGTCGCTACTGCCAGAGCAATGGGCCGAATACGTCCGGGTTATCTGGGGAGAGGGGTGGGGCCTCGTGGGAGACCCTAGTGCAGGGCCTCAGTGGCTTGAGCCTCAGCCTGGGGACCAGCCAGCCTGGCTTTCTGCCTGAGGGGTCCCTGCAGCAGCAGCAGCAGCAGCAGCGGCAGCAGGAGGAGGAGGAGCGAGAGGAGAAGTGCCAGGCCGAGAGGCAGCAGGAAAGCAAGAGGATGTTCCAGAGGCTGCTGAAACAGTGGCTAGATGAGAAATGAGCCGCTCATCCTCACGGGACGGGAACCTGAAAGGGTCCAGACATAGAAGCTGTCCTGCCAGTCCTGGGTATGGGTCCTCCTTGGGGACCAAGCAAGGGGCCACAGTGGGAGGGGACCAAGACCTGTGTTGTGTGTGGAAACCCTGAGAGATCCAGTCCCGGGAAGGGCCTACTCTGCCCTGCCTGTCACGTGTGGAGCAGGTGGAGGCATTCCGTGCAAGAGGCACTGCATGCCAGTGGTCTGACCTCATCCGCTGCGGCCCCCGTGATGTGTGTGTCCCTTTTCCACTCCGGATCTCCGTCTTCCCTCCCGCCTTGTCAGATAGAAGCTGTGCGTGTAGAGTGAACCCCTCGTTGATGTCCTTGTGCCCTGTGCCGTGTTATCCACTTCCCCGAGAAGCAGCACTAGGTGTGTTGACGTGCACCATGCTGCACTGGGATCCGGGATCAGGAATCTGACACTAAACAAGGAGTGGGGAAGGGGCGTGAAATTGGAACTTGGTGGTTCCCTGTTGTATTTCTGCGTGTGCACTTTTATGATGACGACATGCTAAATGTATCCAAACCATTTCCTGCTCCTTAACCATCCAATAGCATTCTCCCTCACTGCAGTTCCTTTCTGGGTATCTCACCGTCAATACCGAATAAATAGAACGCAGGCTTCTTTGTCAACCCCGGCTGTGTCTTCTTAGATCTGAGCTCACCACCTTTCATTCCCACCTGTACATCAGAGTGTGTCAGGAGGAGCTCCGCATGGTGGGTTGTGGAACTGGGAGGAGGGCAGGCGCCAGCAAACCCCTCAAGTCCCGGTCTGCGGCCACGAGATGAGACCAGCGGCCACGGCAGCGAGGCAGTGCCACTGGCAGTGAGTGCTCCTGCTGCAGGGGAGTTGCACGCAGAGAGCACGCCCCCAGGAGGAGGGGCTGCGGGCTGGGGCTGCTGGCCTGGCTGAGGCCCACGGGCATCTCCATGGTGAAGGTGAGCACGGTGGGTGTCCTGCCTGCTACGGGAGCAGCAGAGCATCCTCGAGTCATTTCAGGGTCCTGTTGGGCTTTGGACTCGGGTGTTTGTATTGCAGGAGGTGGGATGACCTCTCCCTTTTCTTCCCCTACAGAGTCCTGTCATGTGTCCCCACCGAATGAACACGGGATTCCTCCGAACTGAAAACCAATTCCACTTGGTGTCTGTCTGTGTTTTTAGGTAGGCCCCGAGCTGCATGGCTGCAGACGTTTACGCCTCAAGCCAACACAAGGGACTGGAGAACAGGTGAGTTCCTGAGATGCTGACCTTGGGCTCTCATCTGAGAGCTTGAGTGTTAAATTCCCCTGTCCTGGCACAAGGGCACTGCATCAGGGTTTTCCCTCCTAAACCTCCAAGGTTCAATGCAAGCTGGCTACCTGGCAGTGCTCAGCAGGGCTGCCATGGCTTCTGCCTTCTCTGCCTTTTCCCTGGACCTGCCGATCCTCCTGGGCTCTGCAGTTCCTCCCGTGAGCTCCTTTCATCCTCTCATGCATGCACCACTTAGGCTCATTTCAGTCCCTGTGCATGAATTTGGAAAGCAGGGGACAGAGCAGTGAGGGAATTTGCCCCTGGTTTCACGGGTGGAGCAGGTCCAGAGAGGCGGAAGTGGCACGCCAGCTGGGGCAGGCCAGCTTCAGAGCCGGCTCTGTGCAGCAGCTCGCTCTGCAAGGGCTGGTGGTGAAGGGCGGAGAGCCAGTCACTTCGGAGCACGTGTCGTGGCTGGAAGCACCAGGTCTTGGGAGGATGCCACAACCCAAGGGGAGAGGGGCAGGGATACTGGTTCCCATGTCACTCTGTGTGCAGGTCGGACGTGGAGGCCACAGACACGGGCCTTTGTCTGAGACCAGACACCTCCCTGCTCTCTGCACCCAGCAGCTCAGGGCAGCGGCCACAGCAGGTCCACGGTGCTGGCTGCAGTCTGTTATTGAGCCAGGCCCCGAGGTACCCATTTTCTCCCCTGGCGTCCCCCATTCGCTGCTCTGCTGCCTTTTGGTGGGGAAGTGCAGAAGCCTTGCAGAGCTGGTCCCTACCCTCGTGATGGCTCCTTTAACCAGGGAGAGAGGTGAGGCACCTATCTTAGACTGTTGTGTGCTGCTCTGGCAAGCTACCACTGACTGGGTGATTTACAAAGAAGGAAATCTGTGTCTCACTCGGCTGCATCCTGGGCTGTGTGAAATGAAGGCACCCATATGTGGTGTCTGTTGAGGGCCCTCTTGCTGTGTTCACTCGTGTTGGATGGCAGAAAGCGAAGCAAGGATGCATGTTTTGTCCTCTCGTGGCAGAAGATGGAAGGAGAGTGCAACGCACTCCTGCAGGCCCTTTGGTTAGGGGTGTTAATTCATCCACGAGTGCAGAACCCCCATTAAATATGCACTTCCCATGAGGCTACACCTCCCAGTGCTGCTGCCCTGCAGGTTAAGTTTCTGTTTGAGTTGGATGGGAGCAAGATGCTGAGACCATAGCAGACACTCATGCTTTGGTTAGACAACCTACAAGGGATCCCCGGCATGGCATGTATTGCCCAGGAGTGAAAAGTAGCAGGGTTAGAGGAAGTATACCTGGGGAGAGGGGTCTTGCCCAGAGAGGCCAGAGCTGCACTTAGAACCGAGGTCTGCCAGCAAATGCATGGAGAAAGTCTGGACAGGAGTCGTGGATGGGGACAGAATCCCCTCTGTATCCCCACCTCCAAGTTTCTACTACCGTGCCCACGCATGGGGTGTGTGTGTGTGTGTGTGTGAAGGGCTGCAGGGAACCTGGCAGTGATGCCTGAAACATCATAGTGTCCTGAGTTTCAGACGCGGAGCTGTAATCCCGTCATGTCCACAGATGCCCAGCATGCCCTTTCTAGCCAGGACCTCAAACCAAATGCAGCAGCAGACAAGGAAGTGTTGGGACAGTGTGGGGTCATTTGAGCAGACCTAGAGTAAGGGAGGAAATTGAGAGCATCTATTTTAAAATCTTCCCTCGGGTGACAGCCCAGACCCAGTTTCCTTTGTGGGTAAAGTCAGTCCACGTTCGTAGAAGAAATAATACGAGACCTTCCCCAACTATTTTGGGACGTGCAAGAAAGGGAACACGTGCCATCGTGTAGGGTGACAATAGTGCTACACGACCACTAAAGCCAAATACACACGTCACAGTAATAGTGTAAGCCAAAGCAGATGATGAATAGCGATGCCAACACCACCCACAATGTATTGGCAAACCAGATCCAGCATCGTACACATATGACCATCCAATGTGACCAAGTGAGACTGATCCTAGGACTGCAAGGTTAATTTCACCTTCAAAATTCAATGGCAGTAATTCAACATGTTAATAAAACAGAGAGTAGAATCACAGCACCATATTAATAGGCAAAGAAAAAGCATTACACAAATGCAAGACCCATTCATGATGAAACAGAACCTAGTTTCTTAAGTTTGTGCTGCAGTAGGCTAAGAGGCTGCTTGCAATGCAGCCATCCCATATTGAACACCGGATCAAGATCTGGCTACACCATTTGCAACACAGCCTCCTGCTAAGATGCCTGGGAATGCAGCGCATAATGGCCCAAGTGTGTGGGTCCCTGCCTCCCATGTGGGAGACCAGGATGATGAAGTTTCTGGTTCCTGGCCTTGGGCTTACCCAGGCCAGCTGTCAAGCTATTTGAGGACTGAACCACTTGGAAAATTCCATCTCTCTCTCTCTCCCACTCCCACTCCCTCTCTCTAACAGGCATTTATGAGAAACCCCCAGATCATATCCTATTTGCTAGTGAAAGAATGAAAGCTTTCCACTTCAGATCCTGAGCAGGGGAATGGCATCTCCTCGTACCACATCTACCCTATGTCCCACTGCCGTCTCTAGCCAGTGCAGTCCTGTAACAGAAACTAATGGAAACGTGGGGAAATTGAAGGAAGGCGTATGTCCACACTAGTCACATGCTCAGATGTTCCTTGCCATGTTCATGGCGGGCGCAGACTAGAAACTACACGTCTGCCAGTCAGCACAGGAGTGAACTAAAGGTGTTATCTCCATAGGCAGAATATTCCAGAACGCTAAACAGAGCCTTCCTACTCATACCTGCCACAGAAGGGACAGAACCAGACACAGGAGGCACATATTGCAGGAGGCACTTTGGAGGAAAAGTACAGGAGGGCAAATCTACAGAGATGGGGAAGACCTCAGTAGTTGCCTGGGCTTCCAGGTGTCGTGGGGAGGGAGCACTGGCAGGAGCAAGGGGTCCTCAGGCGGGTGATGGAACTGGTGTTACACTGCTCTGTGCTGGTGGCTGCATCACTGCAGATTGTCTCAGTCACTGCGCTGTATCCTTAGTTGCATGAATACTATCGTGTGGTGATTGTACTTCCATAGAGCTCTTTTTATAATGTAATGCCTATGTGCACATAAGTCAGGGTTGGAGGCTACGGGATAGTTTTGTACGACAGTAAGGAATCTCCCCCTCTCTTTGCGGGTTCTGGGTCCTGCATCGTCCATGTGTTTGAAACTCCAGCCAGACACGGCCACTGTGCACCTCTGGGCAGAAGGCGTGCTGGTGAGTGCAGTCTCCATGTGTGTCTGTATGCATGCCCAGTCGTGAGTCTCCACCCATCAGTATTGGCTCACCAATCTGCTCCACGGGCAGGCTCCGGGACTCCATCCTGCATGCTCTATCCCAGTGCATGCTTGGCTGTTCATGAGTCTCAGGGGCCAGGTTTCAGTTTCCCTGGAAACCAGCCTCAGCCCTGAGCTTCATCAGAATGGGGAGGGCTGTCTTCTCACCCCAGAGGACCCTGGCCTGAGCTCAGCCAGCTAGCAGCAAGGAACAGCAGAGTGGTTACCAAGACAACGGGGTTCCAGATCCTTCCACCCCAGGAGGCCTTCTCTCTCCCATGGGGCCTACCTGGGTATCCAGTAGGAAAGGGGCAGTCGTGGCCTGAACACAGCCGAGTCCTGGAAATGATTCAAATACGACTGCAGGAGATAAGCAAGGCAAAGGCAGCTCGCGAAAGAGAGGTACCTCATACAAAACTTCCAAAATGCTAAACAGCAGACAGCTAAAACTGCAAGATGATATTTTAAAGCAACACAGGTACCGTGCTCCTGTGCGTATGTGTCTAAACCAGCCTGTGTGCACATCTGCCCTGGGGTGATTCTAAAGGACAGATACAGGGGTGCCCTCCCCACAGATTGGGGGCCAGGACTTGGCAACTCCGCCAGGCCATGCCTAGGCCTCGGCTGTGGACATGGACCTGCCCTGTTAGGACGCTGCTCCTGGAACATAAAAGCAGGGCTTTGTCATTGTGCTGGTGTGCTTTAGATCCTGCAGATAAAGTGTTGATGGTAGAAGCTCGCACTTGCTGATGAAACATAGCGCGTTTATTTCTTGTGACGGCCTGGTACTGGAGTTATTTGCAAAGGTACTGAATTAATTCTTTGATACATTCCTGAGACTGAGCAAAATAGTCTCGTGAAAACGAAATGTGGCTCAGGGGTCATGTCGGCCAGTGTTGGTGAATCAGCTCTTGGTGCGTTGTCGTGTTGCATTTCTTCCCTTCTGATTTGTGCAATCGATTGAACTTGTGTGCCGAGAGACAAGGCTACCTAGCACCAGGAGACCGGGGTGAAAACTAACGTTCAGCACGCCCTTGTTTTCTGCACCTCCAAGGGGATGCACCTTTTGTCCTGAGCTGCTGTATCAGAATTGGAACCTCCTGCTTCTCCAGGTACATGCTCCGCACACTGTTCATAGAGGATATGAAGGTGCAGCCTCCTCAGGTCCAGGTCCTCTCATCCCAATTCATGGTGGGGGCCACCAAACCCAGGACCTCTGTTCAGGACGCATCTGGGAGTTTCTGCCTGGGATGAAGCCCTCACAAGAGACTTTCCACAGCCCTCAGGCTATGTGACACTGTGACTGGCCTCTTCCAGAGAATTCCAGGGCATTCATGGAGTGCTAAGGGCAACCGTAGGAGTTTCAGGAATTGTGTGGGTGTCAGCACCACCCATGTCAGAAGGGACTCCGCTTTAGGGTCACCTGGTTACTTGAAGGCCTGTGGAATATGTGGGTGCAGATGCACATAAGATACCTAGCCCGTTGGGGCGTGGGGCTCAGCTGAGATTACCCCCGGAGAGTGGGTGGTCAGAGAACCCGTCGGCATACAAGGCAGAAGGGTGAACTCAGGTCCTCTTGGTAAAAGGCCTGGGTGGTGCAGTGACCACCCAGGATCGGGAACAGGGTGAGGTTAGCCCAGGGCAAGGTTGGAAGCAAGAAGGAACCGAGATTGTAGACGGGAGCAAAGGAAAGTGACCAACGTGGAGACTGCAGAGGCATCGCTCAGAGGGGGAGTAGGGGGGCCAGGGACTGGCTGCCACAGACCGTGAGAAAGGTGAGGGCCTTGGAACGGGGTGTTGTCCATGTCCCGGGCAGCAAAGGGCACGTGGCTTCGGCAACGTGAATCTGCTTGGACATTTGAGCTGGGGAATGCTCCATGCAGGCGGGATGGGCTGGCGACTTTGAGCAGGCAGGGGAGGGTAGCACAGCAGTTTGGTCTCGCACGCTGCACTGGCAGGAACCCTGGCTGGACAGGTGTCACACAGACAGTGTGGTAGAAGCAGAGGGCGTGGACTCTCCACGCTGTGCCATCTCCTGTTCTGCTAAGTAACGGATGCACGTGCCAGCATTCCGAATTGATCCAGAGCAGACAGGGAGCTGGGAGGACCCTCACTGTGTTTCTCCCAAGGGGAGGTAGGCATAGTGGAGACTTTAGGCCGCGATGGAGTGGCAGGAAGGCTTGTGGCATCTCTGGGGTCCTCATTCCTGTCTCTGACATGCAGTGGTGTGGGTTGGGGGACGCCACATCTCCCACAGAAAAGAGCTACATGAGCAGTGTCAGGAGATCCCAGGGCCCACCTACCTCAGAACAGAGTGCAAAGCTGCAGGAGAGGAGGGAAGGTGTGGTAGTGGGGTGTAGCATCCTGTTGTGGAGCACACACAAGCTCGTGATGAGCACAGTGCATGTGGGGGCTGGTGCTCCAGCGTGAGGCTGGATCCTGACGCCTGCTGCTCTGGGCTCCTCTCCAGATGGAATGTCTGGCCCTGAGGATTCTCTGTCCAGGAGGATAGAGCAGAGGGAGGGATCAGAAGCTGGAAGTCGGTTTCCTCTTCTGTGGCCCTGGCCAGTCCGAGTTGCAAGTCTCAGGAAAAGGAAGCCTGGGCCATGAGCTGGGCCTGCATGTGTCCTGCCTGGTGGCAAGGAGGCCCAGCTATTAAGCCCTCAGGGCAGGCACGGAGAGGCTGAGCCATAAACCAGCGATCAGAACTCCCTTGTGAATGTGGACTCTGCTGAGCTCCTATATCAGACCCTCAGCGGGCCAGAAGGGGTGTCAGGGCCCCAGGGCGCAGGTGGGCCTAGGGAGGCCAGAGACCTGGGCACATCTGGAGGTCCAAGGAAACTTGGGCTTTCTGCGTTTTCTCCAGGTGCCCTCTTCTGCTCTGGAAACACTGCCTGCGGCGGCCTGGCGGCTGAGACCCTGGCAGTGCGGTCTGTGTGGTTAAGCCTCGCCTGGGGAGGCGGTGACTGGCCCCAGCAGGCTGTGTCCACCTCAGTGGAAACCCTCATCCCTGCCTCCCCTCGGCCTGTCTCTGCCAGTCTGTGCTGTGTCTTCAAAGCCCCACCCCGAGGGAATGAAACAGCGCCTGGTTAAAGAGAACAAGAGGCAAGGAGGCTTCGTTCCTCCCCGGGGGCAGAGACTGAGAAAAGGGGGGCAGAGGAGGAGCCGCTGTTGAGGGAGCGCAGAGACCACAGATGCACTGGGGCCTCTGGGTGTGAGCAGCTCAGGGAATTCCCGCCAGATGCCTCCCTCTCCAGGAATCATCAGGGAGGTGGTGGAGGGGAGCAGGGCGACTGGCGAGTGTGCACTGTGGCCGTGGTGCGGGAAGCCACAAGCCAACCGCTCATGGTCACGGACGGAGACTAGACTATTCAGTCAGGCTCTCAGGTATCGGTCTGGGAGGTTCGGGCGGGCTGGCAGCGGGTGCGGAACTTGCCCCCTCAGGCCCTTTGGTCAGCAACTCGCAACCCCGCTGCAAGTCCCCCTTCAGGGAGAATTCTGTGACGCAGAGCGGAATGGACCTCAGCGGCCGCCTACGCTCAGGCCCGGAACCCGCCAATCCGCGTGTAGTCCGGTCGCCCCGGGGCGGGGCTTCGCTGTGGCGCTGCGGCTTCCGGCGGCCGTTGCCATGGTTCCCAGGGCGGAAGCCCGGAGGTCTCCGCGGAGACCCAGGGCTTTGGGGCTGATGCCTTTTGGTCCGTGCCAGTGCCTCGTCCTCTTTTCGATTTCGTCGCGATCGGCTGCACCGTGCAGGACCCCCAGGCCTCTAGGAGAGCGGCTGTGGAAGAGACGGGTTTCTGTGCTGTTGGCGGCTCTCAGTCTCCGTGGACGGCAGATGGCAGTGTGGGCTCGCGCAGCGCCTCGGCCCCGGTCTCCCCGCCCTTCGTGCTGGAAAAAAACGCGGCCGAGGTGGTTTTTAGGCCGCGGGATTTTCTGTGGGTTTTCTCCGCGGGAGACGGGGTGCAGAATTCACGCGCCCCGGTGTGCCACGTCCGCACCGCAGACTCCCTCTCTGGCAACAAAGCCACTCGCTTTGTTTCTGGACTTTGAAAAATTACTTACGCTCTCTTCCTTAAAATGGTGTTGATTAACTTCTCCTTTGTTTCCAACTTCCAGCGGGTGAGTGGGCCTGGGTTCCCTTTGAACTTGGCTTTCCTGCAAAGTCGTCTTCCTCCTTCTCAGATTGATTGGGGGCGGCGCCTCGGCGAGCGCGTCTGTCCTTCGTGCAGTCCCTGGGCTCCCTGTAGCAACGCAGAGACCACTGAGAGTTAGGAAAGCCCGTCCCACCCACGCTGCCATCGCCTTTGATTCTGCATTTGTGGCACTTCCCTCACAGGTCTTTCATCCCTGAGGGAGCATTTGAAACCTAGTAGGCTCCTGTTCTCCTCTTGACCCCTCTGTTTAAAGCTCGGCTTCCCTGCCAGAAAAATCCTCCTTCTATTCAGTCCTTTTCGTCGAAAATGATTTCCACGACGTCGAGAGTTTCTGTAACGAATCCGAAATACACTTCCTCCTTATCCGAGACCACTGTGCTGTCTTTGGAGCGCGGGAGCTGTGACCCGTGTTCCTTTCCCAGCCTAATCCCGAGCACCCAGCGCCCAGGGGACCTAGGACGCAGTGGGGGCCGGGTAGACGCCCTGAAACAAGGTTGAGCTCCCATTTCCGCCTGTGCTGCCTAAAATATGTAAGGTCAGTCTTTCCACGGCCCTGGATTACAGGGTAGCCAGGGTGTTCAGAGGGTCCTTTATCCTTGGGCGTGAGGGGCTCAGCCTTTGCCTGTGTCACTAAGTGTTCTGTGAAATCCATTGCGGGCAGCAGATCAGCTCACTCACTGAAGCTCCTTGGGCCATGGCTTCCAGACTCAGGCCAGAGCCCAGAGTCTGCAGGTTCAACACCTTTTGGTTTTCATCCATAAAACCTCACCGAGGTTTAGGGGATGAAAGGAAGCGAACATTTCCTTGGTAGCTGGTGTGGATCTCCTTTGTGTCCCAAAGGACACTCAGCGTATCATTGGCTGATAGGACACTGCCCTCGCTGAACTCAGTGCACGGAGCTGAGATTCTGGGCGGGGCTTTGGGATTAGTGGTTACACTCAGCTGAGTACCCGTGTGTCCCATGTCAGAGCGCCTTGCTTGGACCCTGGCTCTGCTCCTGATTCCAGCTTCCTGCCAACGTCCTCCCGAAGAGGCAGGTGAAGGCTCAAGTGGTCGGTTCCCTGCCATCCCTGTGGGAAACCCGTATGGAGTGTGGGGCGCAAGGCATCGGCCTGGTCCTATGCTGTCTATTGTGGGCATCTGGGGAGTGCTGCCGAGGACGGGAGCTGTCCTTCTGCCTCCCCGGTAACTCAGTTAACAGAGACTGTGCAAGGCATGTGATGGTTATTGGGTGCAGGGGTGAAAAGCTGCAGTGAACCTTAGTTCCCTGAGGTGATTCAGGTCATGTAATGATGTGTGGGGAGTGTGAGGAAAAATGACCTGAGGAGCTGCTGAAACAGCTTCCTTACTGGAAAGGCGTCTGGGTGGGGGAGCAGGTGTTCAGGGGGCTCCTGCCGCAGGCTCTCCTGGAGGCCTGGTGATATCAGAATATGGGGTGCCATACCATAGCACCATGTGCTTATTAACAAATTCCCAGTATTAGTACGTCTGTGTGGGCTCTTGCCTAATAATCAGAGAAGAATTCTGAATACTGGCACAAATGAACAAGGCAGCATGATACGTTTTTAAGCTTTTATTCAGTGAGAAAGATGCAGAGGAGAGCGAGGGCCCTATGTAAAAGAGAAGTCTGGGTTCATACCAAGCACCAAGGGCCAACCACGTGGAGGAGCATCTAGGCCAGGAAGCATGGGGCAGGTGGCCCCAAGGCCATGCGTCCTGGAGGCCCAGGGAGCAAGGGCCCCACTGGCAAAATGCTGAAAAGGGAAGGGCGAGAAAATGAGGAGCCCACCATGTCCCAGGCCTTTAATCCACTTTCAAAGCAGAGTGGTTAGTTAACCTGACTGGCGGGTGGGTGCCCAGGTGTGGTCAGGTAGAGGCATGAGGTCACACGGGGCGTGGTAAGGCATAGTCTTCCAGCTCACAAACCTGATCAATTTTATCCTGTATGCCTGCTACCTCACTGGGACCAGGGCTCCAGAGACGGTCCCTCCCAGTTGCAGCTCTGCCAGCCTTGCCCCTCATCCCCAGTTGCTGTGGGCCCGCGCACCTGCCATTGGTCCTCGGGGCAGGATAGCAGCATGCAGGGCAGTGGGCTGTGACAGGCCTGGGGTCCAGGCTGCAGATGCAGCCTCCTTTTCTGAGAAACTGAGATTCTCCTTTTAAATTTTTTTTTTTTTTCATTTTAAACGCTACAACAGCCCAGGTTGAGCCAGGACAATGCCAGGAGCCTGCAGCTCCCACCAGGTGTCCCAGCTGGGTGGCAGGGTCCAAGTCTTGGTGAGATGTTGCACCTGCTTCCCAGGTGCCTTAGCAGGAAGCTGATGGGAAGAAGAGCAGCCCGGGCTGCACCCAGCTCTCTGAAGCACTGAACCTGCTGTGCCACAGCTACAGCTGCTGTGCAGAAATTAAAAAACAAAAGTGTGTTTATTGGTATTTGAAAGCTGATGTATTGAGAGACTTTGCATCTGCAGGCCCATCCCTAAGCAGTTACACCACAGCAGGGAACATCAGGAAAGTGAAAGGGACAGAGCTCTTGGCCACAGGAGCGTTTCCTTTTTAAAGAAGTTCTCTTTGAGATGCGGGCCACGGGTTATCTCTGTTCCCCAAGTTCCCTACTGAATCACTTTTGTAAAAATTTACTTTTTAGGGACTACCAATTTCCTAAGTAGGGCTTTAGGAACATAGTTATTATTCCCACCAGACCTGCCCTCCCACCCCTGCTCCTCTTCCCTCTCCCCTTCCCAGGCCCATTCTCCATTAAGATTCATTTTCTATTAATTTTGTACACAGAAGACCAACTCTATACTAGGCAAAGATTCCAGCAGCTTGCTGAATCATTTTCGACCCGAATACACTCCGCACTGCTTTAGGAAGAGAAGCGAAAACGAACCGTTTGCATCTTTTTCAAATGGTTTGTAGGAAAGGCTGAATACCCCTGGGTGTTTTTAAAAGGAGTTAAAGCAGACACCGCACAGGTGACTCAGTACCCGCTACTGTAGGCTGAGAAACCTCGCAGGAAATAAACGCAAAATGTAACAGTGCCGCTGGGGGCACGGGCCAGGCAGAGATGGCTTTCTGCACAGAACCTGGCTCTCTGGCTGTCTGAGGGGGCGGGTCAGGAAGCAGCACCAAGGCTGAATAGATGCAAATGGGTCCCTGAACCCCAGGATGACCTGCAGCACGGAAAGACCGGAGCTGTGGGGGAGCCGAGAGTGCGCGCTGCTCAGGTGCCCGGGCCTCGCCACAGGAAAACGCGGGTTACAGAGCGGAGAACCCGCACGTGTGCTCGCACTGGTGCAGTCTTGCTGGGATGCCCCAGGAGGCTGTCTACCCTCACCCAGTCACTGGCGGACTGGAAGGAGGACGCCCTGAACGCCTGTGCGGCGAGGCTGCTGCGCACTTTTTTGAACCACGAAGGGCGGGGTGAGAGGGGGCTGGATCGCTGCTGCGGCGCCACACCGCCATCTAGCGGCCAGAGAAACTAACTGCGGCCTGCGGGTGCCCAGCCACAGCCACCTTCGCCGCCATTTTCTAACCGAGGCTAAGGGGTTCTGGACAGGGACGCTGAGCAGGGACGAAGGACAACAAAAGGCCCCGAAAACCCGTCCCCGACGCGGAAGTAGACCCGAGCCTGCCTCCGTAGCAAAAGGCAGTTGAAAGTGGCTGCCTCGCGGGAGGTCCCGGCCCCTGGGAGCAGACCACCACCACACTGTGGGGTTCCGCGTCTGTGCGTGGACAGCCAGGGCGCCCAGGGTCCGTCTTCCTCCCCAAGGGGCCCTGCAGGCTCCCTGGGCCGGCTACTGCGAGCTGGGCGCCCGGGGAAGGGAGGAGGATGCCCGGGACCGGCTGCTGCACCGCCCCAGCCGCACCACGCTGCAGCCCCGTACCCGGAAGTCTTCCGGGAGTTTGCTCTCTGTCCCTGGCCCTTAGAGGCTGCTCCAGCCCTCCTGGGAGCCCCTCTCCGCTTCCCTGCCACAGCTTCCTTCCCTGAGCTGTCCCACGGAGCGCGTCCATCCCTGCCTGGCCTGGGCTCCTCCCCTCTGCTGTGAGGCTGCAACAGAGCCTCTTGGCCTGGTCTTTCCTATGGACGAAGATGAGCCATACTAGGTCCCCTGCAAAGACACACGCTGGAATGTGCAGTTTGTCGGGACGTGCAGAGTATTCTGTGTGTGAATGTGTGAAAGAGAAATGAGAAAAGCTGGAATGCGCAGATGCACAAGGTGCCCACGACGTAGACTCAGCCGTGCGAGGGAACTACCCGTCGTGACGGGCCGTGGGCCAGGCCTAGTGGCCCTGTGACCGCGGGTTCCCTGCCCTGCTGGGCTGACTCTATTACAGGGAGGGGAAACCCCTGGTCTCAGGGGCTGAAGCAGTTTGCATTCTGGACAACATAGCAGGAGCCCGTTTGCAGGATACCCCAGAACAGGGGGTCGACGGGGTTGGGTCCCACCGGGCTGCCTCCTTTGCCAGGAATCCTAGAGGAGGAGACTTGAGGGGAACTGGGGAGCTGGCTAGTGTGCACTATGGCAACAGTGCGGGTTGCACGAGGGGGAAACGACAGGCCATCCTCTCCTGGTTATGGACGGAGACCAAATAACTAAGTCAGGCTTTCAATTTCGCTGCGCGCCGCCAGGGCGCTCTGACAGCAGGTGCGGACAGCACAGGTCACATCCAGTCGCCCGCAGCCCATATTCTACTGGGACGAATCCACCAGGGCGGAAGACTGGCATTGCCCGCATTCCGCGCAAATGCACGGGCGTGGACCCCAACAACTCTCCAGTAGTTTAGTAGGCGCTGGTCCAGCCCTTCCGGAGACGCGGGAACTTTCTGCTTCTCCTGTGTTGCTTCCGGGGGAGGCATTAAGTGCTGTCTTCCACGTCGGACCCAGGTCTTGGGAACCACGTTGGCCAGTGAGAGTTTGCGATCTGTTTTATCTCTCCCTTGGCTCCCAGGGGAAGATCTGGGTTTTGGTTAGACAAATAGCCTTGAACATGGATTCTGTTCTGGTGGTGGAGGCACTCGGTTTCTCTGACCACTAGATGGCAGTGCGGCCTCACCCTGGTCCTCAGCCGCAGATCCCCCGCCCTTCGTGCTTGAAAAAAAGCAGTGAGCTGATTTTAGTGCACAGTCCAGAATTTGTTTGCCTTTTATCTTTTCTGCACAAAGTGCAATTTTCAATCCCCGATTTTTATTTTAATTTACACTACAAATTTCATAAATACAACTTTAGGAATATAGTTAGTCTTCCCACCATACCCACCCACCCACACTCCCACCCCTCCTCCTCCTCCCTCTCCACTTCCCAGTCCCGTTCTCCATTAAGATTCATTTTCAGTTAATTTTGTAAGCAGAAGACCAACTCTATACTAAGTAAAGATTTCAACAATTTGCACACACACACACACAGGCACAGGCACAAACAGAACTAGTTTTACAGTTAACTCTCACAGTACAACTTACTGGGGACAGATGTCCCTTATGCTGGTTTAGTGCACAGTGTCTCCGTTGTTGATTTAACAATTGATACTCTTATGTTTGACATCAGTGATCACCCAAAGCTCTTGTCATGAGCTGCCAAGGCTATGGAAGCCTCTTGAGTTCTCCGACTCTTATCTTGCTTAGACAAGGTCATAGTCAAAGTGGAAGTTCTCTCCTCCCTTCAGAGAAAGGTACCTCCTTCTTTGATGGCCCATTCTATCCCCTGGCGGTGTCTCACCCAAAGAGGTCCTTCAATTAGGTTATTTTTTGCCACAGTACCTTGGCTTTCCATGCCTGAAAGGCTCTCACGGGCTTTGCAGCCAGATCAGGAAGCCTTAAGGGTTGATTCTGAGATCAGAGTGTTACTTTTTTTTAATAGAAAACTTTTACTTGATAAATATAAATTTCGAAAGTACAACTTTTGGATTACATCAGCTTTTCCCCCCATTAACTTCCCTCCCACCCACTAACCATCCCATCTCCTACTCCCTCTCCCATCCCATTCTTCATTAAGATTCATTTTTAATTATCTTTATATACAGAAGATCAACTCTATACTAAGTAAAGATTTCAACAGTTTGCACCCACACAGACACACAAAGTATAAAGTACTGTTTGAAGACTAGTTTTACCGTTAATTCTCATAGTACAACACATTAAGAACAGAGATCCTACATGGGGAGCAAGTGTACAGTGACTCCTGTTGTTGATTTAACAATTGACACAGAGTGTTACTTAAATCGATTGTCATTCTATGAGTCTGCTGTGTGGACTTCGTCCCATGTTGGAAGGTTCTCTCCTTTTTATTTCTATGTATTGTTATTATTGGGCACTTGATCCTATTTATATGATTTCCTTAACACTTAATCCTATCTATATGTTTAATTTAACACTTAATATGATCACTTTAACACTTAAGATGGCATTTTTACCACCAATTTTAATGGGATTTGGGGTCCCATAACAAATTTTTAAACTGTACCCTTAGAAGTAAGTCTGTAGGAATGTATGCAGAACTATGTAGCTTTACAGTTACAAACTTCCTCCTCCCTCTCTTATTCCCACTCTTATTTTTTACTGAGATCTATTTTCAATTGACTTTATACACATGATTAACTATATGTTAAGCAAAGAGTTCAACAAATAGTATTTAAAAAGACAAAAAAAAAAAAAAAAAAGAAAAAAGAAAAGAAAACGAAACTGTGGGGCCTAGGCTGTGTCATAGCGGGTAAAACCGCCATCAGCAGTGCCGCCGGTTGGAGTCCCCGCTGCTCCACTCCCAATCCAGCCCTCTGCTATGGTCTGGGAAAGTAGTAGAAGATGGCCCAAGTCCTTGGAAATGAGCAGATTTCCTTTTTTTTTTTTTTTTTTTAACTGCTGTGTACTGTTCTCTAGTGTACATAACCCATAATTTCTTTATCCATTCTTTGGTTGATGGGCATTTAGGTTGATTCCATGTCTTAGCTCTTGTGAACTTAGCTGCAATAAACATGGAGGTGCAGATAACTCTTTTGTTCACTGATTTTATTTCCCTTGGGTAAATTCCCAGGAGTGGGATGGCTCGGTCATAGGTCATATCGTCGGTCTATATTTAGATTTTCCAGGTATCTCTACACAGTCTTCCATAGTGGCTTTACCAGTTTACATTCCCACCAACAGTGGATTGGGGTATCTTTCTCCCTAAATCCTTGCCAGCAGTTGTTATTTGTTGACTTCTATATGAAAGCCATTCTAACTGGGGTGAGGTGAAACCTCATTGTGGTTTTGATTTCCATTTTCCTGACAACTAGTGATTCTGAATATTTTTTCATGTGTGTCTGTCACCATTTGCATTTCTTCTTTTCAGAAATGTCTGTTTAAGTCCATGGCCAAACTCTTACTGGGTTGTTTGTTTTCTTGTTGTAGAGTTTCTTGATCTCTTTGTAGATTCTGGTTATTAATCCTTTATCAATTGCATAATTTGCAAATAATTTCTCCCATTCTGTCGGTGGCCTCTTCACTTTCCCGAGTGTTTCTATTGCCATACAGAAACTTCTCAATTTCATGTAATCCCAGTTGTTAATTCTCGCATTGGCTGCCTGTGCCTCTGGTGTCTTTTCCAAGAACTCCTTGGTTGTGCCAATGTCTTACAGGGTTTCCCCAGTGTTCTCAATTAATTTGATGGTGTTGAATCATGCTGAGTGGATTTTGTGTAACGTGTTAGGTAAGGGTCTTGCTTTATACTCCTGCATGTGGATGTGCAGTTTTCCCAGCACCATTTGTTGAATAGACTGTCCTTGCTCCAGAGATTGGTTTCAGGTCAGTGGTCAAATATAAGTTGGTTATAGATGTTTAGATTGATTTCTGGTGTTTCTATTCTGTTACATTGTTCTACCCATCTGTTTTTGTACCAGTACCAGACTGATTTGATTGTAACTGCTTTGTAGTATGTCTAGGTTCTCTTTTATCCATCTTCCTTGGTGCCTTGGGGGAAGATCTGGGTTTTCTTGGTGGAGGCTCTCGGTTTCTCTGGCCACTAGGTGGCAGTGGTGCCTCGAGCAGGTCTCTCACCAAAGCTCTCCCGCCCGTGGTGCTTGAAAAAAATGCAGTGAGATAAGTTTTAGCACACATCCTCTAACGGGGGAGCTTTTCTCTTTTCTGCACACAGTGAAATTCTCAATCCACAATTGAAAAGCCACATTTGCTAGAGGAAATAACTTCACTACCTGTGAAGAAAGACTTTACTTTTTTGGTTTGCTTTCAAACACGGTTGCTTACTTTTTATTATTATTTTTTTCTCTGCCTTAAACCAAATGAATCTTTGTGGAATTTTTGTGAGTCCTCTATGCAACCCCAAACAGCAGACAGGGAAGAATACAGCCATACACTTGAAGCCAGGGAAGGGTAGGGAGCTGACATTGGAGGGTTGCAAGTTCAGGCGAGACAGAGGGACACAGGTGAGGAGCAGGGCTACAGGCCAGGCAGAGCAGAGGGTTTTAGTCAGCACTTTCCTGTAACATCCATCAGGGAGGGCCCTTCTTTGCTAAGAGGATCCTTCCTGTGGCCACAGGTTCTCAGACTGGACTGAAAGTGCAGTCCTTGTGAGCAGTGGCCATCACAAAAGCAGGACAAGGCTGGGGTGCAGCAAAGACAGTTTCCTCTACCGGGGTAAGGACAAGGGCAGACTTGGGCCTGCAGAACCACTGTCCTGCTCAGTGAGGACACGCTGTGCTTTTCTTCTCTTTTCCTTTATTTAGCTCTTATCATTTGCCACACAATTAGAGGGAAAAAGAGAGGAGAGAGACCTTCCATCTGCCCATTCACTCCACAATGGCTGCAACAGCCCCAGCTGACCTGATCCACAGCCAGGAGCCAGGAGCCAGGAGCCAGGAGCTTCCTCCGGGACTCCCACGCGGGTGCAGGAGCTCAAGCACTTAGGCCATCTTCTACTGCTTTCCCAAGCCATAGCAGAGAGCTGGATCAGAAATGGAGCAGCTGGGACTCGAACCAGCGCCCATGCGGGATGCTGGCGCCACAAGCAGAGGCTTAGCCCACTACAACACAGCGCCAGCCCCCTGCAGTGTTTCTTAATCAGAATGAGGTGCACTCAGCCTAGCACCAAGGTTTATGTATCATCAGTAAGACTAGCTTCATCCGTCATTCATACCCCTTGGTGTTCCATCACAGTAGAGTTACACCTCGTGTGTGCTACCCAGCAGGGCCAGTTGGCAAGGCAGCTGTGCCTGCTTTGCCAAGGCCAGTTTCTGGAACCCAGCGAAGGGGCTGGGCTCTTTGAACAGCCAGCCTAGAGGCTCAGAGGCTCCATCCACATGAGAACTGGAAAGGGAAAGAAAACTAGCGGGTGGGGTTACAACCTGGCAGCTGTGTCTGCTGTTAACGCTCCAGGGCCTTGGCTCAGCCGGGGGCCCTGGCTGGATACCTAGGTCCTCTATGAAGTCTTGACCCAGAAGACCTGTGGCCTGGCCCGAGCCCACCCTAATCAGGGTGATCTCCCTGCGGTTCCCTCCAAATGGGTTGGGCAGCCCAAGGGCAGCAACCACAGGCCCCTGGCTCATGCTAAGCTCACAAGGCCACCTGCCCAGGTGTCTCTCTGGAATTCTCCGGAACTGAAGAGCCCACCTACTGAAGATGACTGAAAAGGCCCTCGCCCCTCATATGCTTGGGACTGTAAGCATCCCCTATAGGCAGATGGCTACACAAGGGAATGGCAGCAATGCATTTCCCACGGCCCCTGCCATCCTGTTCCAGCACGCGAGACCACAGAGATCATTCGAGCCACCAGCCACGTTCCTGCCCCGGGGTGCCCTCAGCGCTTGCCCGGCCCTTCAGCACTGCTGAGCTATGTCCCGCAGGGCACCCTGGCACCCCGCCTTGGAACTGACTGCCAGGTGAGATGTCTGTGGCAGTGAGTGACCCCACGTGGGGTCAGTTCAGCGGTCCCTCAAGTCCCTGCAACCTTAAACAGCGCAGCCTGCTCCATGTACCTACGTGTGCCCGGCCTGTTCTGTGCACCTGCCGGTTCCCATTGCAGTTACCCACCATTCACTCACATGCATTCTGCCTTTGTACAAATTCCTCTTGGCTCAAGCCACAGGGACCCCTCGTGCTGTGTGCACACTGCCTGTTTCAGTCCCCGCCTGATGCCCCATCTGCTTCCCCCTCACACTGCCAACGCGGACACATTTCTCCTGGGGTGGGGAGTGAAGCCGCAGATGGCGCACTCTGTCTGTCTGTCTCTGCCATGCAAACAAGCAGAATGCAGACATCTTCTAAGGAAGATAAGATTTTGCAAGGCATTCGGGGATTTTCTGGTCCAGCGGCAAAAAGCTATCTTTTGCCTGGCTCCTGCCTTGACTGGAGCCCGTGTTGAGATGTGCAGAGCGGCAAGAAAAGCATCACACTGGATGCCACGTTACAGACCCTTATGCAAGGCAGCAGAATTAGGGACGGCATCCTTGTACAGTGCTGAGGGTCTCTGCAGAGAGCCACGGGGCTGCAATGCTCTTCTCCGCCCAGGTCTGCTACCACGTCTGGATCTGCGCTGGGCAAACCCCAGCTACTGAGGGGCTCACAGGGCTCCTCAGACCACAGGGTTTTATTCAAGCACCGCTGCCCCTGCCCTGAGGAGCTACTGTGACACCCCTGCCCCCTGCCCTGAGGAGCTGTGACCTCACCATCCCCCCTGCCCTGAGGAGCTGTGCCATCACCATCCCCCTGCCTGAGGAGCTGTGACATCACCATCCCCCTGCCCTGAGGAGCTGGGACATCACCATCCCCCTGCCCTGAGGAGCTGCTGGGACATCACCATCCCCCTGCCCCCTGCCCTGAGGAGCTGGGACATCACCATCCCCCTGCCCTGAGGAGCTGCTGGGAAATCACCATCCCCCTGCCCTGAGGAGCTGCTGGGACATCACCATCCCCCTGCCCCATGCCCTGAGGAGCTGCTGGGACATCACCATCCCCCTGCCCTGAGGAGCTGGGACATCACCATCCCCCTGCCCTGAGGAGCTGTGACATCACCATGCCCCTGCCCTGAGGAGTTCTATGACATCACCATCCCCCTGCCTCCTGACCTGAGGAGCTGCTTCCATAGCTTCCCTACTGGAAAGATGTTTGGGTGGGGAGCAGGTGTCCAGGGGGCTGTCCTGCCTGCAGGCTCTCCTGGAGGGCCCGGGACCAGGGCTCCAGAGAAAGTCCCTCCCTGTTGCAGCTCTGGCAGCCTGGCCGCTCGTCCCCAGTCTCTGGGCCCCGTGTGCCTGCTGTTGGTCCCCGGGCCAAGATAGGAGCCATCCAGGGTGGGAGCTGTGACGACCTGGGCCCCTAGGCCCAGCCTCCGACCCATTCTGAACACTCAGGATCTTTCCCAGAAGTTCTTTCCCTTCCTGAGGAGTTTGAAGCTCCTGGATGAGTGATCTGGCAGCTCTCCTGTTTGACCAGAGGCCACGGCATGGAAGGACGATGGGAGAGAAATGGAAAGATGAAAATGTGGGCACGCGGCCCCTCTGCGGGTAGCGCAGGCCACACCAGCATCTCTGAGCATAGGCACCTGCCCTAGCAGGCTCCATCAGCAGCCCAGCCCTGAGTCAGAAGAGGAACGGAGGCGGCTCAAGGACTGAGCAGGAAGGGCCTGTGTATGGCTGCCTCCCTAAAGAGGACTGGCGTTGTCCGGGCTAAACAGGGGCTTGGTAGAGTATGCACTGCTGTCCCCGTGAACACAAACCTGCAGACATCTCAGTGGCTTCATCGTCAGGTGAGTGAGTGTTCAATGACAGATCCTTAGAAAAAGATTCTTCACTTAAGTCAGAGAGAGAGAGAGAGAGAGAGAGAGAGAGAGAGGGGGAAAATCCACCCATTCAGTGTTTCAATGCCCACGTGCCACCAACAGGCAAGACTTGGCAAGGTGACAGCTGGCAACCAAGCATTCAGTCCAGGACTCCCAGGTGGCTGGCAGGGACCCAAACTCTCCAGCCATCACCTGCGGCCTTCCTGGGGTATGTGCACTAGGAGGCAGCTCGGATCCAGAGCTCAGAAAAGAATCGACCCAGGCATGCTATTTGGGGTACACGCATCCCAAGCATGTGCTTTTTGGTTTTGTGGTTTATTTGTTTAAAAAGATTTATTTATTTGAAAGGCAGAGCTACAGACAAAGACCTTCTCTCCAATGGCTCACTCCCCAACATGGCCACAATGGCTGGCGCTGGGCCAGGCTGAAACCAGGACCCAGAGCTTTTTCCCTGTCTCCCATGTGGGTGCAGGGGCCCAAGCACTTGGGCTGCTTTCCCAGGCACATTATTAGTGAGCCGGTTTGGAGTGGAGCAGCCGGGATTCGAACTGGCGAAAAACGGGAGACGGGAGAGAAGAGAAGAGAAAGAAGGCCTGGATTGAGTACACTGACCCTTCACCCAGCTTCATTTTCTCTTTGATCCTCATTTCTCCTCCTTAGGATTGTCCTCAAGTACTCCTCTTCTTTCTATTTTTAAGCTTCATTTCTTTGAAGAGCCCAGTGTTGGGGGGGTGCGTGTGGGGGAGAGAGATCAATCTTCATCCACTGTTTTACACTCAAATGGCTTCAGCGCTCAGATGTGGCCCGGCCACAGCCAGGAGCTAGAGAGTCCAGACTTGTCTCCCACAGGGGTGGCGGTAGCCTGAGCACTGGGCCTTCTCAGCTGCCTGTGCAGGCCTGTTTGCATGGAGCTGGATTGGAAACAGGGCAGCCAGTGCTCCCATATGGGATCACACGCCCAGCCCCCAAACACTGGTGGCCCTGGCAGCCTTGCTGGGTCAGCCTCCTGGGCAATGTGGCATGGAGGGGTGAAGGGTAGTGCGTGGGGCAAGGGGAGGCTCTGACTCCCATCTGGCTGAGCAGCTGGGTGCAATCTGAACCCTGTGGCCACTGGAAGTTTCCTCTTAGGTTTGCTGGCTTGATCTTGCAGGCATTTAAGGGGGGAGTTTGGTCAGGACACTGGGACCCCAAGAAGGAGGGGGCAGGGAAACAGGTGACAGGACAGGTGGGTGAGCAGGCACCTTTCAGCTCTGTACCAGGGAGTTGAGGGAGGCCTCCCTCACAAGACAGATTTGCTACCATAGAAATAAATCTGAAAACACACACACACACACACACACAAACATAATTAAAAGGCAAAGAACAGGGAAGTATTTGCAACAGACAGGACAGAAGGCGGTTCTTTCTACCCATACAGCTGTTAGCATAATTTAATGTCATTCTGACAACAAATTAGAGGACAGAGAGGGTCAGAAAAGCAACAACTCCCAGGTGAGCAGCAGAGGATGTGCCGCCCCCTGCGGTGTTCGCTGGGCTTTGCAGGGAGCCCGAGAAGCCGGGGGCTTTGCCACCAGAACAGGGCCCTCTGGAAATCCACAGGGAGCAAGCAGAGAGGGCAAAAGGACAGAAGAGCAAACCATGCTTTCGTCTTCCACAGGGACACTGTGGGCCTGTGGGCGACTCTGGCCTCTTGCCCCCTTCCCCTGCGTTTCCTGGGCTGCATCTCCTGAGCAATCAGTAGGGGCCTTTTCTACCAGGGGCAGAAAGGGGAAGTGGCAAAGAGCAGCTGCACCTGCACTGCAGGAGCCCTCTGATCACACTCAGTCTCAGAAAAGCCGCCCAGTATCCGGTGCCTCTACAAACGTTCTAGGAGCTACTGGAAGTAACTACCGTGTGATGGCCCCGGCTGCCAGGACACAAGCTAAGCTCGGCCTGAACTACTTCCTGGACTGTGGTCACCCCTGAAACACGTGCTGTCACCCCCTTCATTGCCACTTGTGCAAGTGAGGTACACAGAGGTGCACTTGGCTACCAAGAGTCATCGGAAGAGACACCAGGACTGCCCACTGCCCCCGCTCTGTCACTCTCTGGGTCACACCCTGGTTTGCAGAGAGCTTTCCTGCCCCCCCCCCCCATGCCAGCTGTGAAATTTTCACAAAGAAAATCCCTGGAAGCAATCAGGTCCTCGTTCACTTCTTCCACACAGAGCTCACTGCCCACACCCCGCCTGGCCCTGTTCTGTGGCTGGGGTGACCACAGGGCAGGGAGCAAGAAGTGAAGGAACACAGCTCCTGGCCCAAGGATGTGCGTGTGTGTGTTTAAATATTTATTAAATGAAAGGCAGAGAGAGATACTTTCCATCCTCTGTTTCACAGCCCCAGTGGCCTCAATAGCCAGGCCTGGGCCAGGCCAAAGCCAAGACCCAGGAGCTCCCCTTGTGGGTAGCAGGGGCCCCAGCACTTGGGGCATCTGCTGCTGATCTACCGGGCTCAGCAGCATGGAATTGGTCAGCAATACAGCAGTCAGGACTGCAGTGGGCAGCCATCTGGGCTGCTGGTGTCCCAGGCAACAGCTTAACCTGCCATGCCACAAACCAGGCCCCCACCGATTTTTGAAAATGAGGTGGACCTCTGAGTCCTGGCTCATGCTTTATCCGTTTCCCATCTCAGTTGCCAAGTTTGTCTCTGGTGGAGGACATGCTATCTGATTCAGTAAGAGACCCAAGGCTTACTTCCAGTGCTTGGAAATGACTTCCAGAACAAACCCCCATGCGACATACCTGAGTTTAAACAGATGCTCAAGCACCTAGGCCAAATGGAGCAGTATCTTTCCAATGCACCTTGACCCAGCAAAACCTCACGAAATAATCACACGATCTAGGTCGTAGTTACCGCTGGGAGAAAGCAGTGCAGCGAAGACTGGCTTCCTGGGTTCAGCCACATCTGGCCCCTTGCTTGACAGTGGAATGCGGGTAGCTTCAAGGAGTACTCTGGCGGTGCAGGTCCCTGAAACTCCAGATAAACTGGGAAGGCAAATGACAGGAGCCTACTGAGGGGAGAAGTGCCAGCTGCAGCGGTGCCCAGGCACCACCCTCTGAGCGGGCCCAGCAGGAAAGCAGAGGGCTTCCTCTGCAGGTGAGTTTGCATCTGGAATCCTGTGGGAGGCTGCCTCTCCTCCAGGCTGGCCTGCTCCCCCGCCCAGACCCAGTGTAACGGAAGCAGCCTCTTTTCTGGGTTGAAACTGCTCCGCTTATTTTTTTCAAGCGGGAAGGGCGGGGGAGATGAGGGGCGCAGTTCGCCGTGATCCGTTGCTGCCATCTAGCGGCGCCAGAAACAGGACGCGCACTGCACAGAGAAACCTTTTCTAAGGTTTACTTATCTGTTTGAAGGCACAGGGCCTAAGAGAGCTACATAGAGAGAGAGAGAGAGAGAGGTCCGTCTTCCATCCACCGGTTCCCTCCCTCCCGCAGTGGCCGGAGCTGCGCCGATCCGAAGCCAGGAACCAGGGCCTTTATCCAGGTCTTGGACGTGTGTGCAGGGCCCCAAGCACTGAACCATCCTCCGCTACTTCTCCGGCGCATTCGGATCGGAACATGGATCGGAACTGTGGCAGCCAGGACGACCGGAGCCGAGGGCATGTCGGCACCATGGAAGGCAGTTGTACCCGGTACCACCGCGACGGACCCAAAGCCGTCTTTGCTAATGCAAATCCGAGAACCTCTCCTGCCGCCCAACGCCCAGTCTCGAGTGCAAGATCACAGAAAACGCTTGAGACCCCTCTTTAAGTCCCGGAGATCCTGCCCACCAAAGAAGCCGTTAGTCCCGCCCTGGAATCCTAGCAACCGCCGCGGGAAGTCCCGGTGCCGCGGACGGAGGCTTCCAGGGGGCGGGGCCTCACCACGCGCGCATGCGTGGGGGTGGCTGCGCGTGGGCGCCCGGTGCATTCTGGGCCAGGTGACCCGGGGCCCGGCGTGCGTGTCCGCCCGAGTGGGCGGTGGGTGAGGCGCGAGCAGGGCCGATGGGGCAGCTGATGTCCAGGGTGTCCTGCCGGCGGCCCCCGACTTGTGGGAGGCCTACACGTTAATGGTTCAGTCTTGTCCGTGACCATTGGAGGATCGCTTCCCGCTTTTCGGTCCTCTCCTCTTTCTGTGCTGTGATACCGGGTGGTTCTCTGCGGGCGCGAAATCGTCCGACGTCTAAAGAGCGGCAAGGACTCCCGTTTCTCTTGCTGACCTAGAATGATAAGGTCGGCAGAGGCCGCAGATTCACTGTGGCCCGTCAGCCCCGCAGCGTGCTGGTTCATTACTCTGCCGCATGAGGTCTTAGCGAGGGTCCATCCTCTGCACCGGACAGTCGGGGGGAAACCCTGGGTGCGTGTCTAATCGGGAGTCACGGGTGAATGGTGCCTTTGAGTAACTGAGCCATGGGTGTTGTCTCTGGGGTCAGGGAAGGGCGAGCATGCCTGACACGTCTCCAAGTGATGGAGGCAGGCGTCCGCACCCCTGGGTGATGGCACTGTCCTGAGTGCTCTCTACTGGACCGGCAGTCTTGTCCCCCGCGTCCTGCTGGAGACACCTGCCACCTTGCGCAGTCTGCGGCTGCTTTGTGTCTCCCTCACCCTGGTCAGTTCTGCTGGCCCCTGGCTGACTCAGCCTCAGCCCAGCTGCGCTGACAGCAGCAGAGCCCCCTGGATGCGGGTCTCACCCTCATCCTCCCCCTGTGCAGGGCTTGCCCCTCTGCAGCCCAGCTGCGGGTCACCTACCCCTAAGCAGTATGGCTCCCTTCAGGTGAGCACTTGGGCACCTTTTAAGAAAAAGAGACTTGATTATTTGAAGGCAGAAGGACAGAGAAAGAGGGACAGACAGAGGGAGTGGGCCACCTTCCAGTCACTGTTCACTTCCCAAATGGCCACAGATGCCTGGGCTGGGCCAAGCCAAATCAGGAGTCTGCAACTCCATCCGGGTCTCCATGTAGGTTGCAGGGGCCCAGCACTCAGACCCTCATCAGCTCCTTTCCAAGGTGCATGACCTGATGAGCTGCGCCAGAAGTGGGGCAGGTAGGACTCCAACCAGCCCTCACATGGGAAGCAGGTATCCCAGGCAGCAGCTTAACCCACCGTGCCACAGTGCCAGCCCTGCACCCTGGTCTTGAATCAGCCACTGTCCAGACTCTCCTTCAGGGAATCGTGCCCCTGGCGTGTCCCCTGCCACACAGCAGCAGCCTCCATCAGCTCCTGAAAAGTGCCAGGGGCTTCCGAAGGTTCACGGGCAAGTGGAGGTGAATGCTAGGTTTACTATGGAGCATGCAATGCTGCAGTCACTGTGATGTTTGTTCAGTGTGCTCGGATCTTGTGCACTTTTTGAAGACCCACCATACAGTCGTGCGAAATGAACGTTCTTATTCCCAAACATGTGTTGGGTAAAATCCTACTTGAAGCCTCTGCACTTCCTTTCTTCTTCTGTTTTTTTTTTTTTTCTTTTTCTTTTTCTTTTTTGGACATCATATTTAGTGATAAAGACAGACAGAAAGGTCTTCCTTCCCTTGGTTCACCCTCCCAAATGGCTGCCACGGCCGGCGTGCAGCGCTGATTAGAAGCCAGGAGCCAGGTGCCTCCCCCTGGTCTCCCACGCGGGCGCAGACCTCAAGGACCTGGGTCATCCTCCACTGCCCTCCCGGGGCACAGCAGAGAGCTGTACCGGAGGAGGAGCAACCAGGACAGAACCCGGGGTGCACAGGCGGAGGACCAGCCCAGTGAGCCAAGGCGCCGGCCCAGCCTCTGCACTTCTCTGAAGAACCTTTCTTCGCTGAGAGTTTCCTCTGGGCTTGTCACTGCTCCGTGCACTGCTAACCCTGTGACTGCAACAGATCCCATTCCGGCCTTGTCTTTCAGGTCGACCAAAGAGTTTTTATATTATGTCCAACTCCAGAATGTTGCCAGACTACCTCACTTCCGCGCGCGTGTGTTAACTGCCAAATATGCCCAAGGCGCCTCCGCGGTAGACCCAGCCGTGCACATGGAGCTTCTGCACTGTGAGGCCACAAGGCGAGGCCTGGTGCCCTGTGACAGCACATTCCCTGCAGTGCTGGGCACGAGGCTCTGTTATGGGCTGGGGAGCAGGGCGTTGTCTCACAGGCTGAAGCACTTTGCGTTCCTGAAACACATCATGAGCCCTGAGCTGCCGCAGGACGTGCGTGAAGAGCGTGGGATTGCCCGCTCCCTTTGCGGGATGCCCCAGTACAGGGTGCTCATGGGGTTTGGGGACGCTGAGTATCCCACCGGTCTGACTCCTCCTTCTCCATGAACCCTCAGGGGAGGCGGCTGGAGGGGAGCAGGGGAGCTGGCAGGTGTGCACTCTGACAGCCAGGGAGTGGAGAGTGTGCTGGCCGCAGTTGGGGTGCAGGAGACGGAAAGAAACGAGCCACCTTCTGCTGGTCAGGGACGGACACCGAATAAATCAGGCTTGCAGGGACAGGGCTGCGATTCTCTGTGGCCGGTGCGGTCTAAGGGCAGGTGCAGACAGCACTGGTCCCACCCCCTAGCCCACAAGAGACAGAAGGAAACAGCCAGGGGCTTTTCTGGAGGAAGATGGGCACTGACCTCATTCCGCTCCGATGCGCATGCTCCGTCCCCGCCAATCCTCGCGTAGTTGGAGTCCGTAGCCAGGCTTCGTTTTCCCTTCTGTTTGGACTGCCTGCTGCTGTTGCTATGGTTCCGGAGGCGGGACTACGGTGGGCGTCCTTGCCTGGGACGGCTTTCGGGGGTCGTTTCGGAAGGTCCCAGTGCATTGTGTTCTTGTTCTTTATTCCACAAGGCTACTCCCGGCCAGGCCTGCCCTTGGAGTATTGGAGAAAAAAAAAAGAAAGAAAAAAAAAAGGTCAGCGTGAATTTTCGCCTGGTTTGGGCGTCCCTCCGTTTCTCTGGCCACAAGATGGCAGTGTTGCGCCGCAGCGCGAGGCTGCGCGTGCCTTCCCCCTCCTTTCGTGCTGACAAAAAACGCGCCACGTGTTTTCCCGCTGGAAAGCTGGTTCGTCTTGCAGTTCCAGATTTGGGGACCTCAAATGCCACTGTTCCTGGGGTCCCACGCAGAAACTCACTCTCGGCGCACAATGCGTTTTGCTGTTTTCGGTGTGTTGGCTTTCAACTTTAGTTTGTTTCTTGAACGTGTTTCGTTAATATATAGACCGTTTGCACTTCGAGCGGACCCGGGAACTCTTTCTTCCCACCCTGTGTGTGCCTCCAGGTTCCCCTTGAACCTGGGCCCTGCTTCTCTGAAACGTGCTGTTGCTGCATCCTTGGGGTTGTGTGCGTGGGTGTAGGTGTGCGTGGCCCTCAGGGGACTGCCCTTGGTGCAGCCGCAGTCTCGGGCTGTGCATTCCTTTTGTGGGTCTTCCCTTAGGGTGTTCTCATCCATGCAGGTGCTTTTGACACATCTGAGGCCCAGGCTGTCAGGACCGCTTGCTTCTCTCTATAAAGCTCAGTTGGACACTTGTGCATTGCGTTCTTTTGTCTCATCTCCTGGAAGCTGCTTTCGAAAATGTTGAAATGTGTCAGGCAAATTCAAACACACTTCCTCCTGATCGCACATGGCCACCACCGTGCTCTCTGAGGAGCCTGGAGCTGTGACCCTTGTCATTTCCTTATTGATCCCGGGCCCCTGGAAGAGGACCTCGCACTGCCTGGGTGCCTGGTGAACACCGCGAAGTAAAGGGACGCTCGTGGTTCCACGCATGCTGCCTCGTGTACTACGTAAAATCAGTCTTTCCATGGCCTGGATCTAAGACAGTTATGGCAGGTAATGGGCAATGGCTCCTTGGTTGAGTCCCTGCCTCCCTCATGGCAGACCCAGATGGAATTCTGGGCTTCTGGTTTGGAACCGTACCATCCCTGACTGTTGTGGGCATTTGCAGAGTGAACCAGTGGATGGAAATAAACCATTAAAAAAATAAAATGTTGGAGCTGGTGCAGTGGTGTAATGGTTTTGCCATTTCTGATCTAGCTCTGTGGTATGTCCTGAGAAGGCAGTGGAGTATGGCCCAAGTGTTTGGGCTCTTGTACCCTTATGGGAGACCCTGCAGAAGCTGCTGGCTCCTGGCTTCAGATTGGGCCAGCTGTGGCTGTTGGGGCCATCTAGGGAGTGAACCAGTGGATGGAAGACCTCTGTCTTTCAATTTTCTTTCTCTCCCTCTCTAATTCTACCTCTCAAATAAATAAATAAATATCTTTAAAAATGAAATCAGAAAATCATTAGAGGATTGCTTCTTGCTTTTTGCTCCTCTTCTCTTTCTGTCTGTGCTGTGATATGAGGGTACATTCATGTGGGAATAAAATAGTCCTGATTTATAAAAAGAGCCATTGGCCGCCATTTCTCTTGCTGACCTACAATGATAAGAAGGTGGAGCTTGGCCAATCCACAGCCAGGGTCCAGGAGCTTCTTCCGGGTCTGCCACGTGTGTGCAGGAGCCCAACAATTTGGGCCATCTCCCACTGCTTTCCCAAGCCATAGCAGAGACCTGGATCAGAAGTGGAGCAGTCAGGACTTAAACTGGTGCCTATATGGGATGCTGGCACTGCAGGCAGTGGCTTTTTCCACTGCGTCACTGCACCGGCCCTAGCCAAGTAGTTTTAAGTAGCTTTAAGCATTAATGAATGATGGTAAAATTTATAATACCTTTAAAAAGCCATCAAAAATTAAGCATTGGCTCTCATCAATAGCCATACTATTGAGTGGAGATGTTCACAAGCATTTACTATTTAAAAATATTGATGTGTGCAATGGCAACCAATAGGGGAGCGATGGAAAATGAGTACAAGGTTTCTTTGGGAGCTGGTGGAAATATTCAAACATTAGGTTGGGCCTCGGCGTTGTGATGCAACAGGTTAAGTGACAGCTTGAGATATCCATAAGGTACCTGATTGAGTCCCAACTCTGCTTCCAATCCAGTTTTCTGCTAATGTATGTGGAAGGCAGTGGATGGTGACTTAAGTGCTTGGGCTCCTGCCATTCATGTGGCAGACCCAGATGGAGTTCCTGACTGTTGGCTTTAGTCTGGCCCAGCCCTGGCTGTTGCAGGCCTTTGGGGAAAATGAATCCTTTCTCTGTGTTAGTCTCCCTTTCAAATAAATTAAGTAATTTATTTAGATTTGGTTGAGCTTAAATAATAGTGTTCTATATACACAACATGTAATTGATTTGTATACTTAAAACAGGTACATGGGGGTGGTGCTGTGGTGTAGCAGGTGAAGCCGCAGCCTGCAGTGCCTACATCCCATATGGATGCCAGTTCGAGTCCCGGCCGCTGCACTTCCGATCCAGCTCTGTACTGTGGCCTGGTATAGCAGTAGAAGATGGCCCAAGTCCTTGGGTCCCTGCAACCGCGTGGGAGACCCAGAGGAAGCTCCTGGCTCCTGGCTTCAGCCAATTTGGCTGATGAAGCCATTTGGAGAGTGAACCAGCAGATAGATGTTTCTCTCTGTCTCTGCCTCTCTGTAATCCTGCCTTTCAAATAAATAGGTAGATCTTTTCTTAAAAAAGAAAAAGGTAAATATATTACATCCCCAATAACCCTGTTAAGAAAATTTAAAAAACAAAAAAAGTGGGCAGAAGGGGAGCCAGTGTTGATGGACGGCAGAGACCACGAATTCACTCAAGACTTTCCGCCCTGCAGGCTCGCTAGTTTATTTATTCTCTTTCACTCATCAGGTCTTCAAGAACCTCTATCTTCTGGACTCAATAGGAGTCTTTGTGAAGAAAATGGCGGTAGATCACTTTTTGTGGTTCTTGATGCCGCTCAGTTTCTCTATCCGCTAGATGGCAGTGTTGTATCATGTACTTTTCCTGCGTCTGTCTGTCCCCCGCCCTTCCTCCCTCAAAAAAATTTCTATGGAGGAGCGGCGGCGTATTGCAGCCTGCAAACTACAGTGTGCACTGGTTCGAGTCCTTTATTAGTCGCAAGAGTCAGCAGAAGACAACTCTAGGATTCGGGAGCCTCCCGCACACCTAGGAAGCCAGGTTAGCGTTCTTTGCTCCTGGCTTGGACCTGGACAGACCCCGGCTTTTGATGCCATTTGGAGAGTGATCCAGCAGATGAAAGATCTCCTTCACTCTCTGCCACTGTGTCGTTTCACTAAATCAAAGAAATCTTTCTAGGGAGGAAAGGAAAGGCATAGCGACCCAGTAGATACATAGCCAGCCAGAAAACCCCCACGTTGTCTTTTGCCTCAGCAAATTTGCCATTGGCTGGTGTCAGGCCTGGCTGAAGTCAGCACCAGGAGATTTCTGCAGGTATCTGAGGTCTTAGGCAGGATCCCACGTGCTTGGACCATCACCTGCCACCTCCCTCAGTGTGGATCGGCAGGAAGCTGCAGTGGGGAAGGGAGCCTGCACTGGATTCCAGGCTTACCAACCTGGTTTGTGGGCATCCCAACAAATATCTTCCCCTAGCTGCAGCAGGTGCACATCCCACAGCTTTATCCTTTTGAAAGAACTTTTAAAATTATATTTTAAAGGCAGAGATCAAGGGGCAGGTGCTGTGGCTTAGCAGATAAAGCCGCTGCCTGCAGTGCTGGCATCACATATGGGTGATGGTTCCAGTCCCAGCTGCTCCACTTCCAATGCAGCTCTCTGCTATGGCCTGGGAAAGCAGTAGAAGATGGCCCAAGTCCTTGGGCTCCTGCACCCATGTGGGAGACCTTGGAAGAAGCTCCTGGCTCCTGACTTTGGATTAGTGCAGCTCTGGCCGTTGCAGCCAATTGGGAGTGAACCATTGGATGGAAGATCTCTCTCTCCCTCTCCCTTTCTCTCTCTCTCTGTGCCTCTGTCTCTTTGCAACTCTGCGTTTCAAATAATTTTTTTTTTTCAAAAAAGGCAGAGAGCGAGAGAGAAACTGACATATATAAATCCCCCACAAGCTAGTTCAGTCCCCAAATGCCTGCAGTATCCTCAGTTGCTTTTATCCTTTTAAAGCTTAACTTTAAAACATTGTTAGTTAATTAATTAATTGAAAGAAGGGGCTAGGATTGTAGCTGCAGCTTGCTACTTCAGCATCCCATATCAGTGCTAGGGTTTGATTCCTGATGCTCAAGTTCTGATTCAGCTTCCTGCTCAGGTGCCTGGCAAGGCAGTGGAAGATAGCCCAAATACCTGGGCTTCTCCCAAGGTATTAGGAGATCTAGATGGGATTCCAGGCCCCTGACTTCTGCCTGCCCAAGCTCTGGTTGGCCATTGTAGCCATCTGGGGAGTAAACCAGTAGATGGAAGATCTCTTTCTCACTGTCTCTCTCTCTCTCCCTGTGTCACTCTGCTTTTCAAATAAATCATTTTTTAAAAGATTTACTTTATTTTATTTGGTTTGAAAGTCATAGTGATGTAGGGAAGCAGATAGGATAAAATTCATTTAGGTTTGTGAGCTGGAAGACCACGCCTTCACCACAGCCCCTGTGTGATCTCATGCCCCTACCTTACCACACCTGTATGCCCACCTGCCCATCAGGCTACATAACCACTCCCCTTTGGAAGTGGATTAAAGGCCTGGAGCATGGTGGGCCCGGTCCTTTTGACATGTTTTGCTGTTATGGACCTTTGTTGCCTTTGTTGCCTGGCGCCTTCGGGGCACTTGGCCTTCGGGCCATCCCTGCTCTCTGTCTTGGCTTCGCTGCCCACTGGTTCACTCTCCAGTTGGCCGCAATGGGCAGAGCTGCGCTGATCTGAAGCCAGGAGCCTGGAGCTTCCTCCGGCTCTCTCACATGGGTGCAGGGGCCCAAGGACTTGGGCCATCTTCTATTGTTTTCCCAGGCCACAGCAGAGAGCTGGATCAGAAGTGGAGCATCTGGGACTAGAACCGGTGCCCATATGGGATGCCGGCACTTCAGGCCAGGGCTTTAACCTGCTGCGACACAGTGCCGGCTCCTGGCCTGCTTTCTACTTGGTATGGATTCCAACTTAATTTCTGGGCTTTCCTTTCTCCCTTAGATTAACGCCCTCACTCTCCTATGCATTTGTCTCACTAAATAAAAAGCTTAAAACTTATCAATCTGCCTGGTTTATTCATGCCAGTATTCAGAATTCTCTGAATTCATGGCAAGAACATTAATAGGCAAATAGGTATCAATAGTTACAGATAGAGTTGGACATACAGGCAGCTGGATTGGAAATGGAGGCGCTGAGATTCAAACCAGTGCCCATATAGGAGGAGGGCAGTGCAGGAGGTGACTTTACCTGCTACGCTACAACATGAGCCCTAAAAATAAATTTATAAAACCAATAAATAAATGGCAGAGAGACAGTGAGACAAACACACAGATACTGCCCATCTACTGCTTCCCTCCCCCAATTTTTTTAAAAAAGATTTATTTTATTTATTTATTTGAGAGGCAGAGTAACAGACAGCTATCTTCTGTGTTCTCGTTCACTCCCCAAATGGCTGCTATGGCCAGGGCTGGGTCAATCCGAAGCCAGGAGCCAGGAGTTTCTTCTGGGTCTCTCATGTGGATACAGGCGCCCAAGGACTTGGGCCATCTTCCACTGCTTTCCTAGGCCATAAGCAGGGCACTGGCTCAGACGTGGAGCAGCCGGGATTTGAACTGGCACCCAGAGAGGAAAATTCTCAGTCTGATAGAAAAGGAAAGGACACAGATTACTGACAGGGATGCAGGAAAGTGCCTCACACTGTTTATGGTGTTTGCAGTATTCTGAGTGGTCTCTATGGAACCATCACTCTCTCCCAGGGTCTGAGGACAAAGGTACTCATGTCTGTGGCCGGGTAACCTTGCAGTTTTTAATCTCTCATCGTCGTCGTGATGTTCTGATTCTGGTACCCCCAGGCTGACTGGGCCTCAGCCCACCTGTGCTGACATCTGCAGGACCCTGTGGATCCGGGTCTCATCCTCCATGCTTCCCTTCCGGGGCTGTCCACTGCGCAGGCTCAACTGCTGCTCACCTACCCCTCCCCAGTTAGGCGGCTTTCCTGAGAGCGCCCTGCCTCCCAGAGTCTGCCCCCTCCACTGTCTGTATCCCTCCCGCAGGGAAGGCAGCCCCCTGAGTCTAGGAACTCAGGTCACCTGCAGGAAGCTAGGATCCCTCTTCCCCAGTTGCCTACTGGTGTGTTTTGCAAAATGAACGCTGAGCCCATCACGCCAAAGGATAAAGTATTCTGTTCCAATCACAGGGATTTTTTTTTTCTTTTTCTGAAGATATGCCATACTATGTTCAAGTGAAAAAGAACATACTCTTAAACATGTACTTTGTCAGAAAGAATAGAATATGTTGTCAGTGCGTGTGTGTATGCAAAATGAGAATGGCTTGAAGGGGCAGATGCACAAGGCGCCTATGAGGTAGAGCAAGCCGTGCACACGTGTCATATGGCGAGGCCTGGTGGCCCTGTGACAGCGGTTTTCCTGCAGTGCTGGGCACTGAAGCTCTGTTACTGGGAGGGGAGCAGCGAGCAGTCTCCCAGGCTGAAGCACCTTTGCGTTCTTGACAACACAGCATGGGCCAGACGTTGCCGAGTTGCCGAAGGACGCGCGGCAAGAGGGTGGGATTTCCCACTCCGTTTGCGGGATCTCCAGGACAGTGGGAGCAGTTGATGGTTCCGAAGAAAGGAGTGAACATGGCAGGAGCAAAGTTCCTGAGAAGGTGGATGTCTGGGGCTCCTGAGCAGAAGTGAGGGCCAGGCTGCAGTTAGGAGCGTTGGAGAAAAAGCACGCCAGGGCAAACAGAGGAAGGTTGAGTTTGGGATCGTGTGACCATTCCCGTCGCCTTGGGGCCATCTTCTCCAAGAATCATCAGGGGATGTCACTGGATGGAGCAGGGTTGCTAGCCAGTGTGCACTGTTAGCAGTGCAAGTTGGAAAGCAAGAAGCAATCTTCTAATAGTCACGGATACGGACTAAATAATTCAGTTAGGCTTTCAGGTACCGAGTGCAACAGTTTTCTGGGAGCGAAACTTGCACATCCTCGGTCGCGGTCGCGGCCCCTAGCCTACAGCTGCCCACACAGTTGAAAGGAAAAATCAGAAGCACTTCGGGATCAAGACTGGCGCCGACCTCTTATGGCTCCTGTGCGCAGGTCCGGAAGCCGCCAATCCTCCAATAGCTTGGCTCCTCCACGGGTCACGTTCTTCCGGGGGTGCAGGTCTGTGCTGTTGGTGTTGCAGTTGCTGCTGCTGCTGCTGCTGCTGCTGCGGTTAGGAGGGCGGGGATGGGAAAGGCGTCCTCGCCGGGGTGGGTCCGGTGCAGCGCTTTGGCCATTACCAGTGAATTTTGTTTTTCTCCTTTATACGGATCGGCTTTCTCCGGCAAGATCTCTAGCGGTTTAGTTGGAAGAACAGGGTTTAACGTAGGTTTTGCTGCGATGTGGGTGACTGTCAGTTTCTCTGGACGCTAGATGACAGTGTTGATCCGGAAAGCTGCCCAGCTCGCCTCTATCCGCCCCCGCCCGTCGGCTTTTAAAAAAATGCAGTAGACTTTCGATTTAAGAAAAAAAAGAATTTTCTTTTCTTCCGAAGCTTCTGAGAACCCGCCGCCTGGAATCTGAAGAAGCTTTCTCTCCCGTCCCTGACAAAAACTCAGCGAGGGGCAAAAAGACCTTTGCTTTTCTAATCCCAATTTCTCCCCCGTGAATGCCTAGGTAGTTAGAATTTTCTGCCATCAGAAACATTGTGAGGTCCCCCCCCCCCCCCCCACTGTGGCGCAGCATCGGCATCCCATAGGGACGCCGGTTCTAGCCCGGCTGCTCCACTTCCGATCCAGCACTCTGCTATGGCCTGGGAAAGCAGTGGAAGATGGCCCAAGTCCTTGGGCCCCTGCACCCATGTGGGAGACCTAGAAGAAGCTCCTGGCTCCTGGCTTTGGATCAGTGCAGCTCCAGCTGTTGCGGCCATCTGGGAAGTGAACCAGCAGATGGAAGACCTTTCTGTGTAACTCTTTCAAGTAAATAAAATAAATCTTAAAAAAAAAAAAAAAAGAAACATTGTGACATTTCCTTTCCCAGAGCTATCCTTCGTTTTAGGGACCTTCACCAATATATGCATCCTTTATGCTAATAACTGAATCTGCTCGAAAACATTTGGAGAGAGAACGTTTAATAAAGAAAGCCAATCTTATCCATAACCCTTTCAGACAATGGTGAACTGTTAATTATATTTGAGGATTGTTTCCGGAGAGGTTTTTCAGCTATAACGCTGCATTTTGCAGGTACAGAGATTTCCTGTTTGCATCACTGCTTAAGCATCTGTTTAAAAACGTAGCTATTTTGCGTGAGTTATTGTGTTCTAAAAATTATTTGAATAAGGCTTGAAGTTTAAAAATTCATCTTCTGGAAGCAGTATGTATTCTCCAAGAGTTAAGTATGATTAAAAACTGAGGTGAATGGAGAGAAACAACCTCTAACCCCCATCTCAAAGGTCAACATCATAAAAAGCCATTTCTCTCCCTAAGGGCTCCTGTTGTGACACTTTCCACTGAACACCACCTAGCAGGGTGTGGTCAGTGGGGCTGTCTGTGGAAGAAATGAACAAGGCCTTGTTCACTTCCAGGGATTTTCTTTGTAAACATCATAGCTGGGATCTTGAAGCAGGAGAGCTTTCAGCAAACCAGGGTGTGACCCAGAGAGTGACAGACCAGGGACAGTGGACAATACTGTTGTCTCCTCTGAGAAGCCCGGAGAATCTTGAGTGCCTGTTTCCACAGGTGTAAATGAAGATCGGTGACAATATGCACCCTAGGGGGTGAGGGCAGTGCAGGTAGCTCAACAGGTGCTGAGCCTGTGTCCTGGCAGCCTGGTAAATCACATTACTGATGTCAGTATATAGCAGGTACAATTTTTTTTTTTTTTACAGGCAGAATTAGAAAGTGAGAAAGAGACAGACAGAGAAAGGTCTTCCTTCTGTTGGTTCACCCCCCAAGTCGCCGCTACAGCCGGTGCTGCGCCAATCCGAAGCCAGGAGCCAGGTGCCTCCTCCTGGTCTCCCATGTGGGTGCAGAGCCCAAGGACTTGGGCTATCCTCCACTGCCTTCCCGGGCCACAGCAGAGAGCTGGACTGGAAGAGGAGCAACTGGGACAGAATCCGGCGCCCCTACCAGGACTAGAACCGGTGTGCCGGCGCCACAGGCGGAGGATTAGCCAAGTGAGCCATGGCACCAGCCCAGTTTGTTTGTTTGTTTATTTATTTTATTTGAAAGAGAGACAGAGGTAGAGACAGAGAGAGAGAGGTCTTCCATCCACTGGTTCACTCCCCAGATGGCCTGCAATGACCAGAGCTGCGCTGATCTGAAGCCAGGAGCTAGGAGCTTCCTCTGGGTCTCCCATGCAGGTGCAGGGACCTAAGAACTTGGGCCATCTTCTACTGCTTTCCCAGGTCATAGCAGAGAGCAGGATAGGAAGTATAGCAGCCAGGACTCGAACCAGCGTCCATATGGGATGCCGGCACTGCAGGCCAGAGCTTTAACCCGCTGTGCCACAGTGTCGGGCCCAGCTTTTATTTTTTTTAAGGCAGGTTTTTTGAGACTGTGATAAAAAGTATCCTTTACATTTTGATGCAGTTAATACATATTCTTCTATTTCCTATTTCTATCTAGGGATTTCTAGGGAAATGCGGGGAGAGAAAGGTGTAGGAGGAAAGCATATTGATATAGGGTTTGTCCCTTTAAAACAGGGGTGACAAACAGTTTTTTTCTGCCAAGGTCCATTCAACTTGAAAAGTAGCCTGGTACAGATTTATTGAATTTCCAGTTCCATTTGTGCTTGCCTTGGCAGGGCCAGACCAAATGATTTCATGGGCCTTAGAGAGCTCCTGGGCCGGGCATGCCCCAGCCCTGCACAGGAAGATGAAAGAATGTTTTGCCCATACGTATTTTTCACCCTCTGCTTATTCGTGCTGGATTTCCAATGTTGAAACCTAGCTACAAAGGCCCCAATGCTTCACAGGCAAAGCACAGGGAGCAAACTCCACACTGGGTTGCAAACCCCTGTAGCCCCTGGGATCTCTTGCATTTTCAGACTCTCTCCTCTAATTTTGAAAAATAATATTATGTTAAGAGTTGTATGCGTAGAAATTAACCCCCAAGTGTCATATACTCTGCAAGTCCTTCCGTGTCTTTTGTATTTAATTATCTTTCTGCTTTTCTGATTTGATTTTTAAAATAAGACTTATTTATTTGAAAGGCAGAGTGACAGACAGAAAGGAAGAGACGGGGGGAGAGAGCAAGGGAGCACTTCCAACCACTGGTTCACTCTCCAAATGCTCACAACAGCCAGGGAAGCAGGGGTTCCACACAGCATCATAACCCTCGTCCAAATACCCCGCAGCCTCAGTTCTAGACGTTGATTGATCTAGGGCGGTGTCCTACGACAACTCAGCCAGCACTACACCCGCAGCTGATCAAACACGGAGCAACAAGAAAGGTTTCCCACAGCTACCTCGGCAGTCCGTGCTGCATGGCACCAGTGGAAGCACAGTGAGGTCTTTCTGGATGAGAACAAAGCAATGCTGAGCCTGCAAAGATCTGCGCAGTGTCTGAGTCTGTGACTGAGACAGCTGATGCAAGAAACTGGCTGCTAAGAAACGGCCATGACACAGGCAAAGGCTGAACACCTCACAGCAAAGGATAACCGACCCTGTAACACCATTGAGGTCAAGATCCAGGCCATGGAAAGACTGATTTTACGTAGTACATGAGGAGGCATGGGTGAAATCATGAGCGTCCCACGATGAGAGAAAAGGATGCAATGTAAAAGTGTCCAACTGAGCTTTATAGAGAGAAGCAAGCGGCCCTGACAGCCTGGGCCTCAGATGTGTCAAAAGCACCTGCATGGATGAGAACACCCCTAAGGGAAGGCCCACAAAAGGAATCCACAGTGCAGGCCAGGGCATGGGTCAGGAACCCCCACGCACACCTACACCCACGCACACAACCCCGAGGATGCAGCAACAGCACGTTTCAGAGAAGCAGGGCCCAGGTTCAAGGGGAACCTGGAGGCACACACAGGGTGGGAAGAAAGAGTTCCCGGGTCCGCTCGAAGTGCAAACGGTCTATATATTAACGAAACACGTTCAAGAAACAAACTAAAGTTGAAAGCCAACACACCGAAAACAGCAAAACGCGTTGTGCCCCGAGAGTGAGTTTCTGCGTGGGACCCCAGGAACAGTGACATTTGAGGTCCCCAAATCTGGAACTGCAAGACGAACCAGCTTTCCAGCGGGAAAATACGTGGCGCGTTTTTTGTCAGCACGAAAGGAGGGGGAAGGCACGCGCAGCGTCGCGCTGCGGCGCAACACTGCCATCTTGTGGCCAGAGAAACGGAGGGACGCCCAAACCAGGCGAAAATTCACGCTGCCCTTTTTTTTTTTTTTTTTTTTCCTAATACTCCAAGGGCAGGCCTGGCCGGGAGTAGCCTTGTGGAATAAAGAACAAGAACACAATGCACTGGGACCTTCCGAAACGACCCCCGAAAGCCGTCCCAGGCAAGGACGCCCACCGCAGTCCCGCCTCCGGAACCATAGCAACAGCAGCAGGCAGTCCAAACAGAAGGGAAAACGAAGCCTGGCTACGGACTCCAACTACGCGAGGATTGGCGGGGACGGAGCATGCGCATCGGAGCGGAATGAGGTCAGTGCCCATCTTCCTCCAAAAAAGCCCTTGGCTGTTTCCTTCTGTCTGTTGTGGGCTAGGGGGTGGGACCAGTGCTGTCTGCACCTGCCCTTAGGCCGCCCGGGCCACAGAGAATCGCAGCCCTGTCCCTGCAAGCCCGATTTATTGGGTGTCCGTCCCTGACCAGCAGAAGGTGGCTCGTTTCTTTCCGTCTCCTGCACCCCACACTGCGTCCAGCACACTCTCCACTCCGCGGCTGTCATAGTGCACACCTGCCAGCTCCCCTGCTCCCCTCCAGCCGCCTCCCCTGAGGGTTCATGGAGAAGGAGGAGTCAGACCGGTGGGATACTCAGCGTCCCAAACCCCATGGGCACCCTGTACTGGGGCATCCCGCAAATGGAGCGGGCAATCCCACGCTCTTCACGCACGCCCTGCGGCAGCTCAGGGCTCATGATGTGTTTCAGGAACGCAAAGTGCTTCAGCCTGTGAGACAACGCCCTGCTCCCCAGCCCATAACAGAGCCTCGTGCCCAGCACTGCAGGGAATGTGCTGTCACAGGGCACCAGGCCTCGCCTTGTGGCCTCACAGTACAGAAGCTCCATGTGCACGGCTGGGTCTACCGCGGAGGCGCCTTGGGCATATTTGGCAGTTCCAGCCTTTTACACACACGCGCGCGGAAGTGAGGTAGTCTGGCAGCATTCTGGAGTTGGACATAATATAAAAACTCTTTGGTCGACCTGAAAGACAAGGCCGGAATGGGATCTGTTGCAGTCACAGGGTTAGCAGTGCACGGAGCAGTGACAAGCCCAGAGGAAACTCTCAGCGAAGAAAGGTTCTTCAGAGAAGTGCAGAGGCTGGGCCGGCGCCTTGGCTCACTGGGCTGGTCCTCCGCCTGTGGCGCCGGCACCCCGGGTTCTGTCCTGGTTGCTCCTCTTCCGGTACAGCTCTCTGCTGTGCCCCGGGAGGGCAGTGGAGGATGACTCAGGTCCTTGAGGTCTGCGCCCGCATGGGAGACCAGGGGGAGGCACCTGGCTCCTGGCTTCTGATCAGCGCTGCACGCCGGCCGTGGCAACCATTTGGGAGGGTGAAGCAACGGAAGGAAGACCTTACTGTCTGTCTTTATCACTAACTCTGATGTCCAAAAAAAAAAAAAAGAAGAAAAAGAAAGGAAGTGCAGAGGCTCCAAGTAGGATTTTACCCAACACATGTTTGGGAATAAGAACGTTCATTTCGCGCGACTGTATGGTGGGTCTTCAAAAAGTGCACAAGATCCGAGCACACTGAACAAACATCACAGTGACTGCAGGATTGCATGCTCCATAGTAAACCTAGCATTCACCTCCACTTGCCCGTGAACCTTCGGAAGCCCCTGGCACTTTTCAGGAGCTGATGGAGGCTGCTGCTGTGTGGCAGGGGACACGCCAGGGGCACGATTCCCTGAAGGAGAATCTGGACAGTGGCTGATTCAAGACCAGGGTGCAGGGCTGGCATTGTGGCACGGTGGGTTAAGCTGCTGCCTGGGATACCTGCTTCCCATGTGAGGGCTGGTTGGAGTCCTACCTGCCCCACTTCTGGCGCAGCTCATCAGGTCATGCACCTTGGAAAGGAGCTGATGAGGGTCTGAGTGCTGGGCCCCTGCAACCTACATGGAGACCCGGATGGAGTTGCAGACTCCTGATTTGGCTTGGCCCAGCCCAGGCATCTGTGGCCATTTGGGAAGTGAACAGTGACTGGAAGGTGGCCCACTCCCTCTGTCTGTCCCTCTTTCTCTGTCCTTCTGCCTTCATATAATCAAGTAAGTCTCTTTTTCTTAAAAGGTGCCCAAGTGCTCACCTGAAGGGAGCCATATTGCTTAGGGGTAGGTGACCCGCAGCTGGGCTGCAGAGGGGCAAGCCCTGCACAGGGGGAGGATGAGGGTGAGACCCGCATCCAGGGGGCTTTGCTGCTGTCAGCGCAGCTGGGCTGAGGCTGAGTCAGCCAGGGGTCAGCAGAACTGACCAGGGTGAGGGAGACACAAAGCAGCCGCAGACTGCGCAGGGTGGCAGGTGTCTCCAGCAGGACGCGGGGGACAAGACTGCCGGTCCTGTAGAAAGCACTCAGGACAGGGCCATCACCCAGGGGTGCGGACGCCTGCCTCCATCACTTGGAGACGTGTCAGGCATGCTCGCCCTTCCCTGACCCCAGAGACAACACCCATGGCTCAGTTACTCAAAGGCACCATTCACCCGTGACTCCCGATTAGACACGCACCCAGGGTTTCCCCCCGACTGTCCGGTGCAGAGGATGGACCCTCGCTAAGACCTCATGCGGCAGAGTAATGAAGCAGCGCGCTGCGGGGCTGACAGGCCACAGTGAATCTGCGGCCTCTGCCGACCTTATCATTCTAGGTCAGCAAGAGAAACGGGAGTCCTTGCCGCTCTTTAGACGTCGGACGATTTCGCGCCCGCAGAGAACCACCCGGTATCACAGCACAGAAAGAGGAGAGGACCGAAAAGCGGGAAGCGATCCTCCAATGGTCACGGACAAGACTGAACCATTAACGTGTAGGCCTCCCACATGTCGGGGGCCGCCGGCAGGACACCCTGGACATCAGCTGCCCCATCGGCCCTGCTCGCGCCTCACCCACCGCCCACTCGGGCGGACACGCACGCCGGGCCCCGGGTCACCTGGCCCAGAATGCACCGGGCGCCCACGCGCAGCCACCCCCACGCATGCGCGCGTGGTGAGGCCCCGCCCCCTGGCGGCGTCCGTCCGCGGCACCGGGACTTCCCGCGGCGGTTGCTAGGATTCCAGGGCGGGACTAACGGCTTCTTTGGTGGGCAGGATCTCCGGGACTTAAAGAGGGGTCTCAAGCGTTTTCTGTGATCTTGCACTCGAGACTGGGCGTTGGGGGGCAGGAGAGGTTCTCGGATTTGCATTAGCAAAGACGGCTTTGGGTCCGTCGCGGTGGTACCGGGTACAACTACCTTCCATGGTGCCGACAAGCCCTCGGCTCCGGTCGTCCTGGCTGCCACAGTTCCGATCCAGATTCCGATCCGAATGCGCCGGAGAAGTAGCGGAGGATGGTTCAGTGCTTGGGGCCCTGCACATACGTCAAAGACCTGGACAAAGGCCCTGGTTCCTGGCTTCGGATCGGCGCAGCTCCGGCCACTGCAGGTGGGAGGGAACCGGCGGATGGAAGACGGACCTCTCTCTCTCTCTCTCTCTATGTAGCTCTCTTAGGCCCTGTGCCTTCAAACAGATAAGTAAACCTTAGAAAAGGTTTCTCTGTGCAGTGCGCGTCCTGTTTCTGGCGCCGCTAGATGGCAGCAACGGATCACGGCGAACTGCGCCCCTCATCTCCCCCGCCCTTCCCGCTTGAAAAAAATAAGCTGAGCAGTTTCAACCCAGAAAAGAGGCTGCTTAGGTTACACTGGGTCTGGGCGGGGGAGCAGGCCAGCCTGGAGGAGAGGCAGCCTCCCACAGGATTCCAGATGCAAACTCACCTGCAGACGAAGCCCTCTGCTTTCCTGCTGGGCCCGCTCAGAGGGTGGTGCCTGGGCACCGCTGCAGCTGGCACTTCTCCCCTCAGTAGGCTCCTGTCATTTGCCTTCCCAGTTTATCTGGAGTTTCAAGGACCTGCACCGCCGGAGTACTCCTTGAAGCTACCCGCATTCCACTGTCAAGCAAGGGGCCAGATGTGGCTGAACCCAGGAAGCCAGTCTTCGCTGCACTGCTTTCTCCCAGCGGTAACTACGAACTAGATCGTGTGATTATTTCGTGAGGTTTTGCTGGGTCAAGGTGCATTGGAAAGATACTGCTCCATTTGGCCTAGGTGCTTGAACATCTGTTTAAACTCAGGTATGTCGCATGGGGGTTTGTTCTGGAAGTCATTTCCAAGCACTGGAAGTAAGCCTTGGGTCTCTTACTGAATCAGATAGCATGTCCTCCACCAGAGACAAACTTGGCAACTGAGATGGGAAACGGATAAAGCATGAGCCAGGACTCAGAGGTCCACCTCATTTACAAAAATCGGTGGGGGCCTGGTTTGTGGCATGGCAGGTTAAGCTGTTGCCTGGGACACCAGCAGCCCAGATGGCTGCCCACTGCAGTCCTGACTGCTGTATTGCTGACCAATTCCATGCTGCTGAGCCCGGTAGATCAGCAGCAGATGCCCCAAGTGCTGGGGCCCCTGCTACCCACAAGGGGAGCTCCTGGGTCTTGGCTTTGGCCTGGCCTAGGCCTGGCTATTGAGGCCACTGGGGCTGTGAAACAGAGGATGGAAAGTATCTCTCTCTGCCTTTCATTTAATAAATATTTAAACACACACACGCACATCCTTGGGCCAGGAGCTGTGTTCCTTCACTTCTTGCTCCCTGCCCTGTGGTCACCCCAGCCACAGAACAGGGCCAGGCGGGGTGTGGGCAGTGAGCTCTGTGTGGAAGAAGTGAACGAGGACCTGATTGCTTCCAGGGATTTTCTTTGTGAAAATTTCACAGCTGGCATCGGGGGGGCAGGAAAGCTCTCTGCAAACCAGGGTGTGACCCAGAGAGTGACAGAGCGGGGGCAGTGGGCAGTCCTGGTGTCTCTTCCGATGACTCTTGGTAGCCAAGTGCACCTCTGTGTACCTCACTTGCACAAGTGGCAATGAAGGGGGTGACAGCACGTGTTTCAGGGGTGACCACAGTCCAGGAAGTAGCTCAGGCCGAGCTTAGCTTGTGTCCTGGCAGCCGGGGCCATCACACGGTAGTTACTTCCAGTAGCTCCTAGAACGTTTGTAGAGGCACCGGATACTGGGCGGCTTTTCTGAGACTGAGTGTGATCAGAGGGCTCCTGCAGTGCAGGTGCAGCTGCTCTTTGCCACTTCCCCTTTCTGCCCCTGGGAGAAAAGGCCCCTACTGATTGCTCAGGAGATGCAGCCCAGGAAACGCAGGGGAAGGGGGCAAGAGGCCAGAGTCGCCCACAGTGTCCCTGTGGAAGACGAAAGCATGGTTTGCTCTTCTGTCCTTTTGCCCTCTCTGCTTGCTCCCTGTGGATGGATTTCCAGAGGGCCCTGTTCTGGTGGCAAAGCCCCCGGCTTCTCGGGCTCCCTGCAAAGCCCAGGGAACACCGCAGGGGGCGGCACATCCTCTGCTGCTCACCTGGGAGTTGTTGCTTTTCTGACCCTCTCTGTCCTCTAATTTGTTGTCAGAATGACATTAAATTATGCTAACAGCTGTATGGGTAGAAAGAACCGCCTTCTGTCCTGTCTGTTGCAAATACTTCCCTGTTCTTTGCCTTTTAATTATGTTTGTGTGTGTGTGTGTGTATGTGTGTGTGTGTTTTCAGATTTATTTCTATGGTAGCAAATCTGTCTTGTGAGGGAGGCCTCCCTCAACTCCCTGGTACAGAGCTGAAAGGTGCCTGCTCACCCACCTGTCCTGTCACCTGTTTCCCTGCCCCCTCCTTCTTGGGGTCCCAGTGTCCTGACCAAACTCCCCCCTTAAATGCCTGCAAGATCAAGCCAGCAAACCTAAGAGGAAACTTTCCCAGTGGCCACAGGGTTCAGATTGCACCCTGCTGCTCAGCCAGATGGGAGTCAGAGCCTCCCCTTGCCCCACGCACTACCCTTCACCCCTCCATGCCACATTGCCCAGGAGGCTGACCCAGCAAGGCTGCCAGGGCCACCAGTGTTTGGGGGCTGGGCGTGTGATCCCATATGGGAGCACTGGCTGCCCTGCTTCCAATCCAGCTCCATGTGAACAGGCCTGCACAGGCAGCTGAGAAGGCCCAGTGCTCAGGCTACCACCACCCCTGTGGGAGACAAGTCTGGACTCTCTAGCTCCTGGCTGTGGCCGGGCCACATCTGAGCGCTGAAGCCATTTGAGTGTAAAACAGTGGATGAAGATTGATCTCTCTCCCCCACACGCACCCCCCCAACACTGGGCTCTTCAAAGAAATGAAGCTTAAAAATAGAAAGAAGAGGAGTACTTGAGGACAATCCTAAGGAGGAGAAATGAGGATCAAAGAGAAAATGAAGCTGGGTGAAGGGTCAGTGTACTCAATCCAGGCCTTCTTTCTCTTCTCTTCTCTCCTGTCTCCGTTTTTCGCCAGTTGGAATCCCGGCTGCTCCACTGCAAACCGGCTCACTAATAATGTGCCTGGGAAAGCAGCCCAAGTGCTTGGGCCCCTGCACCCACATGGGAGACAGGGAAAAAGCTCTGGGTCCTGGTTTCAGCCTGGCCCAGCGCCAGCCATTGTGGCCATGTTGGGGAGTGAGCCATTGGAGAGAAGGTCTTTGTCTGTAGCTCTGCCTTTCAAATAAATAAATCTTTTTAAACAAATATACCACAAAACCAAAAAGCACATGCTTGGGATGCGTGTACCCCAAATAGCATGCCTGGGTCGATTCTTTTCTGAGCTCTGGATCCGAGCTGCCTCCTAGTGCACATACCCCAGGAAGGCCGCAGGTGATGGCTGGAGAGTTTGGGTCCCTGCCAGCCACCTGGGAGTCCTGGACTGAATGCTTGGTTGCCAGCTGTCACCTTGCCAAGTCTTGCCTGTTGGTGGCACGTGGGCATTGAAACACTGCCTGGGTGGGTTCTCCCCCCCCCCCCTCTGACTTAAGTGAAGAATCTTTTTCTAAGGATCTGTCATTGAACACTCACTCACCTGGCGATGAAGCCACTGAGATGTCTGCAGGTTTGTGTTCACGGGGACAGCAGTGCATACTCTACCAAGCCCCTGTTTAGCCCGGACAACGCCAGTCCTCTTTAGGGAGGCAGCCATACACAGGCCCTTCCTGCTCAGTCCTTGAGCCGCCTCCGTTCCTCTTCTGACTCAGGGCTGGGCTGCTGATGGAGCCTGCTAGGGCAGGTGCCTATGCTCAGAGATGCTGGTGTGGCCTGCGCTACCCGCAGAGGGGCCGCGTGCCCACATTTTCATCTTTCCATTTCTCTCCCATCGTCCTTCCATGCCGTGGCCTCTGGTCAAACAGGAGAGCTGCCAGATCACTCATCCAGGAGCTTCAAACTCCTCAGGAAGGGAAAGAACTTCTGGGAAAGATCCTGAGTGTTCAGAATGGGTCGGAGGCTGGGCCTAGGGGCCCAGGTCGTCACAGCTCCCACCCTGGATGGCTCCTATCTTGGCCCGGGGACCAACAGCAGGCACACGGGGCCCAGAGACTGGGGACGAGCGGCCAGGCTGCCAGAGCTGCAACAGGGAGGGACTTTCTCTGGAGCCCTGGTCCCGGGCCCTCCAGGAGAGCCTGCAGGCAGGACAGCCCCCTGGACACCTGCTCCCCACCCAAACATCTTTCCAGTAGGGAAGCTATGGAAGCAGCTCCTCAGGTCAGGAGGCAGGGGGATGGTGATGTCATAGAACTCCTCAGGGCAGGGGCATGGTGATGTCACAGCTCCTCAGGGCAGGGGAATGGTGATGTCCCAGCTCCTCAGGGCAGGGGGATGGTGATGTCCCAGCTCCTCAGGGCAGGGGAATGGTGATGTCCCAGCTCCTCAGGGCAGGGCAGGGGGATGGTGATGTCACAGCTCCTCAGGGCAGGGGGATGGTGATGTCACAGCAGCTCCTCAGGGCAGGGGTGTCCCAGCAGCTCTTCAGGGCAGGGGGATGGTGATGTCACAGCTCCTCAGGGCAGGGGGCAGGGGTGTCTCAGCAGCTGCTCAGGGCAGGGGGATGGTGATGTCACAGCAGCTCCTCAGGGCAGGGGGATGGGGATGTCCCAGCTCCTCAGGGCAGGGGGATGGTGATGTCACAGCAGTTCCTCAGGGCAGGGGGATGGTGATGTCACAGCAGCTCCTCATGGCAGCGGGATGGTGATGTCACAGCTCCTCAGGCAGGGGGATGGTGATGTCACAGCTCCTCAGGGCAGGGGGATGGTGATGTCCCAGCTCCTCAGGGCAGGGGGATGGTGATGTCACAGCAGCTCCTCATGGCAGCGGGATGGTGATGTCACAGCTCCTCAGGCAGGGGGATGGTGATGTCACAGCTCCTCAGGGCAGGGGAATGGTGATGTCCCAGTTCCTCAGGGCAGGGGATGGTGATGTCACAGCTCCTCAGGGCAGGGGTGTCCCAGCAGCTCCTCAGGGCAGGGGGATGGTGATGTCACAGCTCCTCAGGGCGGGGGCAGGGGTGTCCCAGCAGCTCCTCAGGGCAGGGGGATTGTGATGTCCCAGCAGCTCGTCAGGGCAGGGGGATGTTGATGTCACAGCTCCTCAGGGCAGGGGGATGGTGATGTCACAGCTCCTCAGGGCAGGGGTGTCCCAGCAGCTCCTCAGGGCAGGGGGATGGTGATGTCCCAGCTCCTCAGGGCAGGGGGATGGTGATGTCACAGCTCCTCAGGGCAGGGGTGTCCCAGCGGCTCCTCAGGGCAGGGGGATGGTGATGTCCCAGCTCCTCAGGGCAGGGGGATGGTGATGTCCCAGCTCCTCAGGGCAGGGGGATGGTGATGTCCCAGCTCCTCAGGGCAGGGGGATGGTGATGTCCCAGCTCCTCAGGGCAGGGGGATGGTGATGTCACAGCAGCTCCTCAGGGCAGGGGTGTCCCAGCAGCTCCTCAGGGCAGGGGGATGGTGATGTCACAGCTCCTCAGGGCAGGGGGATGGTGATGTCACAGCTCCTCAGGGCAGGGGGATGGTGATGTCACAGCTCCTCAGGGCAGGGGGATGGTGATGTCACAGCTCCTCAGGGCAGGGGGATGGTAGATGTCACAGCTCCTCAGGGCAGGGGGATGGTGATGTCACAGCTCCTCAGGGCAGGGGGATGGTGATGTCACAGCTCCTCAGGGCAGGGGATGGTGATGTCACAGCTCCTCAGGGCAGGGGATGGTGATGTCACAGCTCCTCAGGGCAGGGGGCAGGGGTGTCCCAGCAGCTCCTCAGGGCAGGGGCGGCGCTGCTGGAATAAAGCCCTGTGGTCTGAGGAGCCCTGTGAGCCCCTCAGTAGCTGGGGTTTGCCCAGCGCAGATGCAGACGTGGTAGCAGACCTGGGCGGAGAAGAGCATTGCAGCCCCGTGGCTCTCTGCAGAGACCCTCAGCACTGTACAAGGATGCCGTCCCTAATTCTGCTGCCTTGCATAAGGGTCTGTAACGTGGCATCCAGTGTGATGCTTTTCTTGCCGCTCTGCACATCTCAACACCGGCTCCAGTCAAGGCAGGAGCCAGGCAAAAGATAGCTTTTTGGCGCTGGACCAGAAAATCCCCGAATGCCTTGCAAAATCTTATCTTCCTTAGAAGATGTCTGCATTCTGCTTGTTTGCATGGCAGAGACAGACAGACAGAGTGCGCCATCTGCGGCTTCACTCTCCACCCCAGGAGAAATGTGTCCGCGTTGGCAGTGTGAGGGGAAGCAGATGGGGCATCAGGCGGGGACTGAAACAGGCAGTGTGTACACAGCACAAGGGGTCCCTGTGGCTTGAGCCAAGAGGAATTTGTACAAAGGCAGAATGCATGTGAGTGAATGGTGGGTAACTGCAATGGGAACCGGCAGGTGCACAGAACAGGCCGGGCACACGTAGGTACGTGCAGCAGGCTGCGCTGCTTAAGGTTGCAGGGACTTGGGGGACCGCTGAACTGACCCCACGTGGGGTCACTCACTGCCACAGACATCTCACCTGGCAGTCAGTTCCAAGGCGGGGCGCCAGGGTGCCCTGCGGGACATAGCTCAGCAGTGCTGAAGGGCCGGGCAAGCGCTGAGGGCACCCCGGGGCAGGAACGTGGCTGGTGGCTCGAATGATCTCTGTGGTCTCGCGTGCTGGAACATGATGGCAGGGGCCGTGGGAAATGCATTGCTGCCATTCCCTTGTGTAGCCATCTGCCTATAGGGGATGCTTACAGTCCCAAGCATATGAGGGGCGAGGGCCTTTTCAGTCATCTTCAGTGGGTGGGCTCTTCAGTTCCGGAGAATTCCAGAGAGACACCTGGGCAGGTGGCCTTGTGAGCTTAGCGTGAGCCAGGGGCCTGTGGTTGCTGCCCTTGGGCTGCCCAACCCATTTGGAGGGAACCACAGGGAGATCACCCTGATTAGGGTGGGCTCGGGCCAGGCCACAGGTCTTCTGGGTCAAGACTTCATAGAGGACCTAGGTATCCAGCCAGGGCCCCCGGCTGAGCCAAGGCCCTGGAGCGTTAACAGCAGACACAGCTGCCAGGTTGTAACCCCACCCACTAGTTTTCTTTCCCTTTCCCGTTCTCAAGTGGATGGAGCCTCTGAGCCTCTAGGCTGGCTGTTCAAACAGCCCAGCCCCTTTGCTGGGTTCCAGAAACTGGCCTTGGCAAAGCAGGCACAGCTGCCTTGCCAACTGGCCCTGCTGGGTAGCACACACGAGGTGTAACTCTACTGTGATGGAACACCAAGGGGTATGAATGACGGATTAAACTAGTCTTACTGATGATACATAAACCTTGGTGCTAGGCTGAGTGCACCTCATTCTGATTAAGAAACACTGCAGGGGGCTGGCACTGTGTTGTAGTGGGTTAAGCTTCTGCTTGTGGCGCCAGCATCCCGCATGGGCGCTGGTTCGAGTCCCAGCTGCTCCATTTCTGATCCAGCTCTCTGCTATGGCTTGGGAAAGCAGTAGAAGATGGCCTAAGTGCTTGAGCTCCTGCACCCGCATGGGAGTCCTGGAGGAAGCTCCTGGCTCCTGGCTGTGGATCAGGTCAGCTGGGGCTGTTGCAGCCATTGTGGAGTGAATGGGCAGATGGAAGGTCTCTCTCCTCTCTTTTTCCCTCTAATTCTGTGGCAAATGATAAGAGCTAAATAAAGGAAAAGAGAAGAAAAGCTCAGCGTGTCCTCACTGAGCAGGACAGTGGTTCTGCAGGCCCAAGTCTGCCCTTGTCCTTACTCTGGTAGAGGAAACTGTCTTTGCTGCACCCCAGCCTTGTCCTGCTTTTGTGATGGCCACTGCTCACAAGGACTGCACTTTCAGTCCAGTCTGAGAACCTGTGGCCACAGGAAGGATCCTCTTAGCAAAGAAGGGCCCTCCCTGCTGGATGTTACAGGAAAGTGCTGACTAAAATCCCCTGCTTTCTGCCTGGCCTGTAGCCCTGCTCCTCACCTGTGTCCCTCTGTCTCGCCTGAACTTGCAACCCTCCAATGTCAGCTCCCTACCCTTCCCTGGCTTCAAGTGTATGGCTGTATTCTTCCCTGTCTGCTGTTTGGGGTTGCATAGAGGACTCACAAAAATTCCACAAAGATTCAGTGGGTGGGGCTGACACTGTGGCATAGTGGGTAAAGCTGCCAACTGCAGTGCCAACATCCCACATAGACAGTGGTTCTAGTCCTGGCTGCTCCACTTCTGATCCTGCTCTGTGCTATGGCCTGCGAATGCAGAAGATGGCACAAGTCCTTGGGCCCCTGCACCCACGTGGGAGACCTGGAAGAAGCTCCTGGCTCCTGCTTCGGATCAGTGCAGCTCCAGCCCTTGGGGCCAATTGGGGAGTGAACCAGGGGATGAAAGATTCTCTCTCTCTGCCTCTCCTCTCTCTGTGTAACTCTGACTTTCAAATATATCAATAAATATTTAAAAATTGAAAAAAATAAAAAGATTTAGTTGGTTCCAAGGAGAAAGAAAATGAAAAAAAAATGATGTTTTAAACAAAGGGAAAAAACGTTTTTTTTTTTTTTTACAGGTAATGAAGTTATTTCCCCCAGATGATGCGGCTTTTCAATTGTGGATTGAGAATTTCACTTTCTTCAGAAAGTACAAAATTCCCCACTTCCTGAATGTGTGCTAAAATGGAGCTTACTGCATTTTTTTCAAGCACGAAGGGCGGGGGATATGAGTGCCAAGGACCTGCCTGAAGCCACACTGCCATCTAGCGGTCAGAGAAACGGAGAGCCTCCACCTTCAGAACAAAACTACCAGTGAGACCAGGGGTTTCCCTTCCCTGTAATAGAGTCAGCCCAGCAGGGCAGGGAACCCGCGATCACAGGGCCACTAGGCCTGGCCCACGGCCTGTCACGACGGGTAGTTCCCTTGCACGGCTGAGTCTACGTCGTGGGCACCTTGTGCATCTGCGCATTCCAGCTTTTCTCATTTCTCTTTCACACATTCACACACAGAATACTCTGCACGTCCCGACAAACTGCACATTCCAGCGTGTGTCTTTGCAGGGGACCTAGTATGGCTCATCTTCGTCCATATGAAAGACCAGGCCAAGAGGCTCTGCTGCAGCCTCACAGCAGAGGGGAGGAGCGCAGGCCAGGCAGGGATGGACGCGCTCCGTGGGACAGCTCAGGGAAGGAAGCTGTGGCAGGGAAGCAGAGAGGGGCTCCCAGGAGGGCTGGAGCAGCCTCTAAGGGCCAGGGACAGAGAGCAAAGGCTCCCGGAAGACTTCCGGGTACGGGGCTGCAGCGTGGTGCGGCTGGGGCGGTGCAGCAGCCGGTCCCGGGCATCCTCCTCCCTTCCCCGGGCGCCCAGCTCGCAGTAGCCGGCCCAGGGAGCCTGCAGGGCCCCTTGGGGAGGAAGACGGACCCTGGGCGCCCTGGCTGGCCACGCACAGACGCGGAACCCCACAGTGTGGTGGTGGTCTGCTCCCAGGGGCCGGGACCTCCCGCGAGGCAGCCCCTTTCAACTGCCTTTTGCTACGGAGGCAGGCTCGGGTCTACTTCCGCGTCGGGGACGGGTTTTCGGGGCCTTTTGTTGTCCTTCGTCCCTGCTCAGCGTCCCTGTCCAGAACCCCTTAGCCTCGGTTAGAAAATGGCGGCGAAGGTGGCTGTGGCCGTGCATCCGCAGGCCGCAGTTTCTCTGGCCGCTAGATGGCAGTGTGGCGCCGCAGCAGCGATCCAGCCCCCTCCTACCCCGCCCTTCGTGGTTCAAAAAAGTGCGCAGCAGCCGTGCCGCGCAGCAGTTCAGGGCGTCCTCCTTCCAGTCCGCCAGTGACTGGGTGAGGGTAGACAGCCTCCTGGGGCATCCCAGCAAGACTGCACCAGTGCGAGCACACGTGCGGGTTCTCCGCTCTGTAACCCGCGTTTTCCTGTGGCGAGGCCCGGGCACCTGAGCAGCGCGCACTCTCGGCTCCCCCACAGCTCCGGTCTTTCCGTGCTGCAGGTCATCCTGGGGTTCAGGGACCCATTTGCATCTATTCAGCCTTGGTGCTGCTCCCTGACCCGCCCCGTCAGACAGCCAGAGAGCCAGGTTCTGTGCAGAAAGCCATTTCTGCCTGGCCCGTGCCCCCAGCGGCACTGTTACATTTTGCGTTTATTTCCTGCGAGGTTTCTCCAGCCTAAAGCAGCGGGTACTGAGTCACCTGTGCGGTGTCTGCTTTAACTCCTTTTAAAAACACCCAGGGGTATTCAGCCTTTCCTACAAACCATTTGAAAAAGATGCAAACCGTTCGTTTTCACTTCTCTTCCTAAAGCAGTGCGGAGTGTATTCGGGTCGAAAATGATTCAGCAAGCTGCTGGAATCTTTGCCTAGTGTAGAGTTGGTCTTCTGTGTACAAAGTTAATAGAGAATGAATCTTAATGGAGAATGGGCCTGGGAAGGGGAGAGGGAAGAGGAGCAGGGGTGGGAGGGCAGGTCTGGTGGGAATAATAACTGTTCCTAAAGCCCTACTTAGGAAATTGGTAGTCCCTAAAAAGTAAATTTTTTTTTTTTTGACAGGCAGAGTGGACAGTGAGAGAGAGAGACAGAGAGAAAGGTCTTCCTTTGCCATTGGTTCACCCTCCAATGGCCGCCGCGGCCGGCGCGCTGCGGCCGGCGCACCGCGCTGATCCGATGGCAGGAGCCAGGAGCCAGGTGCTTTTCCTGGTCTCCCATGGGGTGCAGGGCCCAAGCACCTGGGCCTTCCTCCACTGCACTCCCTGGCCACAGCAGAGAGCTGGCCTGGAAGAGGGGCAACCGGGACAGAATCCGGCGCCCCGACTGGGACTAGAACCCGGTGTGCCGGCGCCGCTAGGCGGAGGATTAGCCTAGTGAGCCGCGGCGCCGGCCCTAAATTTTTACAAAAGTGATTCAGTAGGGAACTTGGGGAACAGAGATAACCCGTGGCCCGCATCTCAAAGAGAACTTCTTTAAAAAGAAAACGCTCCTGTGGCCAAGAGCTCTGTCCCTTTCACTTTCCTGATGTTCCCTGCTGTGGTGTAACTGCTTAGGGATGGGCCTGCAGATGCAAAGTCTCTCAGTACATCAGCTTTCAAATACCAATAAACACACTTTTGTTTTTTAATTTCTGCACAGCTCTTCTTCCTGCTAAGGCACCTGGGAAGCAGGTGCAACATCTCACCAAGACTTGGACCCTGCCACCCAGCTGGGACACCTGGTGGGAGCTGCAGGCTCCTGGCATTGTCCTGGCTCAACCTGGGCTGTTGCAGCGTTTAAAATGAAAATAAATAAATAAATAAATAAAAGGAAAATCTCAGTTTCTCAGAAAAGGAGGCTGCATCTGCAGCCTGGTTCCCAGGGCTGTCACAGCCCACTGCCCTGCATGCTGCTATCCTGCCCCAGGACCAATGGCAGGTGCGCGGGCCCACAGCAACTGGGGACCAGGAGCAAGGCTGGCAGAGCTGCAACTGGGAGGGACTGTCTCTGGAGCCCTGGTCCCAGTGAGGTAGCAGGCATACAGGATAAAATTGATCAGGTTTGTGAGCTGGAAGACTATGCCTTACCACGCCCTGTGTGACCTCATGCCTCTACCTGACCACACCTGGGCACCCACCGGCCAATCAGGTTAATTAACCACTCTGCTTTGAAAGTGGATTAAAGGCCTGGGACATGGTGGGCTCCTCATTTTCTGGCACTTTCCTTTTCAGCATTTTGCCCGTGGGGCCCGTGCTCCCTGGGCCTCCAGGACGCATGGCCTTGGGGCCACCTGCCCCATGCTTCCTGGCCTAGATGCTCCTCCACGTGGTTGGCCCTTGGTGCTTGGTATGAACCCAGACTTCTCTTTTACATAGGGCCCTCGCTCTCCTCTGCATCTTTCTCACTGAATAAAAGCTTAAAAACGTATCATGCTGCCTCGTTCATTTGTGCCAGTATTCAGAATTCTTCTCTGATTATTAGGCAAGAACCCACACAGACGTACTAATACTGGGAATTTGTTAATAAGCACACGGTGCTATGGTATGGCACCCCATATTCTGATATCACCAGGCCTCCAGGAGAGCCTGCGGCAGGAGCCCCCTGAACACCTGCTCCCCCACCCAGACGCCTTTCCAGTAAGGAAGCTGTTTCAGCAGCTCCTCAGGTCATTTTTCCTCACACTCCCCACACATCATTACATGACCTGAATCACCTCAGGGAACTAAGGTTCACTGCAGCTTTCACCCCTGCACCCAATAACCATCACATGCCTTGCACAGTCTCTGTTTGTTAACTGAGTTACCGGGGAGGCAGAAGGACAGCTCCCATCCTCGGCAGCACTCCCCAGATGCCCACAATAGACAGCATAGGACCAGGCCGATGCCATGCGCCCCACACTCCATACGGGTTTCCCACAGGGATGGCAGGGAACCGACCACTTGAGCCTTCACCTGCCTCTTCGGGAGGACGTGGCAGGAAGCTGGAATCAGGAGCAGAGCCAGGGTCCAAGCCAGGCGCTCTGACATGGGACACACGGGTACTCAGCTGAGTGTAACCACTAATCCCAAAGCCCCGCCCAGCATCTCAGCTCCGTGCACTGAGTTCAGTGAGGGCAGTGTCCTATCAGCCAATGATACGCTGACGGTCCTTTGGGACACAAAGGAGATCCACACCAGCTACCAAGGAAATGTTCGCTTCATTTCATCCCCTAAACCTCGGTGAGGTTTTATGGATGAAAACCAAAAGGTGTTGAACCTGCAGACTCTGGGCTCTGGCCTGAGTCTGGAAGCCACGGCCCAAGGAGCTTCAGTGAGTGAGCTGATCTGCTGCCCGCAATGGATTTCACAGAACACTTAGTGACACAGGCAAAGGCTGAGCCCCTCACGCCCAAGGATAAAGGACCCTCTGAACACCGTGGCTACCCTGTAATCCAGGGCCGTGGAAAGACTGACCTTACATATTTTAGGCAGCACAGGCGGAAATGGGAGCTCAACCTTGTTTCAGGGCGTCTACCCGGCCCCCACTGCGTCCTAGGTCCCCTGGGCGCTGGGTGCTCGGGATTAGGCTGGGAAAGGAACACGGGTCACAGCTCCCGCGCTCCAAAGACAGCACAGTGGTCTCAGATAAGGAGGAAGTGTATTTCGGATTCGTTACAGAAACTCTCGACGTCGTGGAAATCATTTTCGACGAAAAGGACTGAATAGAAGGAGCATTTTTCTGGCAGGGAAGCCCAGCTTTAAACAGAGGGGTCAAGAGGAGAACAGGAGCCTACTAGGTTTCAAATGCTCCCTCAGGGATGAAAGACCTGTGAGGGAAGTGCCACAAATGCAGAATCAAAGGCGATGGCAGCGTGGGTGGGACGGGCTTTCCTAACTCTCAGTGGTCTCTGCGTTGCTACAGGGAGCCCAGGGACTGCACGAAGGACAGACGCGCTCGCCGAGGCGCCGCCCCCAAACAATCTGAGAAGGAGGAAGACGACTTTGCAGGAAAGCCAAGTTCAAAGGGAACCCAGGCCCACTCACCCGCTGGAAGTTGGAAACAAAGGAGAAGTTAATCAACACCATTTTAAGGAAGAGAGCCTAAGTAATTTTTCAAAGTCCAGAAACAAAGCGAGTGGCTTTGTTGCCAGAGAGGGAGTCTGCGGTGCGGACGTGGCACACCGGGGCGCGTGAATTCTGCACCCCGTCTCCCGCGGAGAAAACCCACAGAAAATCCCGCGGCCTAAAAACCACCTCGGCCGCGTTTTTTTCCAGCACGAAGGGCGGGGAGACCGGGGCCGAGGCGCTGCGCGAGCCCACACTGCCATCTGCCGTCCACGGAGACTGAGAGCCGCCAACAGCACAGAAACCCGTCTCTTCCACAGCCGCTCTCCTAGAGGCCTGGAGGTCCTGCACGGTGCAGCCGATCGCGACGAAATCGAAAAGAAGACGAGGCACTGGCACGGACCAAAAGGCATCGGCCCCAAAGCCCTGGGTCTCCGCGGAGACCTCCGGGCTACCGCCCTGGGAACCATGGCAACGGCCGCCGGAAGCCGCAGCGCCACAGCGAAGCCCCGCCCCGGGGCGACCGGACTACACGCGGATTGGCGGGTTCCGGGCCTGCGCGTAGGCAGCCGCTGAGGTCCATTCCATTCCATCTCCCTGAAGGGGGATTTGCAGCGGGGTTGCGAGTTGCTAACCGAAGGGCCTGAGGGGGCAAGTTCCGCACCCGCTGCCAGCCCGCCCGAACCTCCCAGACCGATACCTGAGAGCCTGACTGAATAGTCTAGTCTCTGTCCGTGACCATGAGCGGTTGGCTTGTGGCTTCCCGCACCACGGCCACAGTGCACAGCCAGTCGCCCTGCACCCCTCCACCACCTCCCTGATGATTCCTGGAGAGGGAGGCATCTGGCGGGAATTCCCTGAGCTGCTCACACCCAGAGGCCCCAGTGCATCTGTGGTCTCTGCGCTCCCTCAACAGCGGCTCCTCCTCTGCCCCCCTTTTCTCAGTCTCTGCCCCCGGGGAGGAATGAAGCCTCCTTGCCTCTTGTTCTCTTTAACCAGGCGCTGTTTCATTCCCTCGGGATGGGGCTTTGAAGACACAGCACAGACTGGCAGACAGGCCGAGGGGAGGCAGGGATGAGGGTTTCCACTGAGGTGGACACAGCCTGCTGGGGCCAGTCACCGCCTCCCCAGGCGATGCTTAACCACACAGACCGCACTGCCAGGGTCTCAGCCGCCAGGCCACCGCAGGCGGTGTTTCCAGAGCAGAAGAGGGCACCTGGAGAAAACGCAGAAAGCCCAAGTTTCCTTGGACCTCCAGATGTGCCTAGGTCTCTGGCCTCCCTAGGCCCACCTGCGCCTGCGGTCCTGGTCCCCTTCTGGCCCGCTGAGGGTCTGATATAGGAGCTCAGCAGAGTCCACATTCACAAGGGAGTTCTGATCGCTGGTTTATGGCTCAGCCTCTCCGTGCCTGCCCTGAGGGCTTAATAGCTGGGCCTCCTTGCCACCAGGCAGGACACGTGCAGGCCCAGCTCATGGCCCAGGCTTCCTTTTCCTGAGACTTGCAACTCGGACTGGCCAGGGCCACAGAAGAGGAAACCGACTTCCAGCTTCTGATCCCTCCCTCTGCTCTATCCTCCTGGACAGAGAATCCTCAGGGCCAGACATTCCATCTGGAGAGGAGCCCAGAGCAGCAGGCGTCAGGACCCAGCCTCACGCTGGAGCACCAGCCCCCACATGCACTGTGCTCATCACGAGCTTGTGCGTGCTCCCCAACAGGATGCTACACCCCACTACCACACCTTCCCACCTCTCCTGCAGCTTTGCACTCTGTTCTGAGGTAGGTGGGCCCTGGGATCTCCTGACACTGCTCATGTAGCTCTTTTCTGTGGGAGATGTGGCGTCCCCAAACCCACACCACTGCGTGTCAGAGACAGGAATGAGGACCCCAGAGATGCCACAAGCCTTCCTGCCACTCCATCGCGGCCTAAAGTCTCCACTATGCCTACCTCCCCTTGGGAGAAACACAGTGAGGGTCCTCCCAGCTCCCCGTCTGCTCTGCATCAATTCGGAATGCTGGCACGTGCATCCGTTACTTAGCAGAACAGGAGATGGCACAGCGTGGAGAGTCCACGCCCTCTGCTTCTACCACACTGTCTGTGTGACACCTGTCCAGCCAGGGTTCCTGCCAGTGCAGCGTGCGAGACCAAACTGCTGTGCTACCCTCCCCTGCCTGCTCAAAGTCGCCAGCCCATCCCGCCTGCATGGAGCATTCCCCAGCTCAAATGTCCAAGCAGATTCACGTTGCCGAAGCCACGTGCCCTTTGCTGCCCGGGACGTGGACAACACCCCGTTCCAAGGCCTTTACCTTTCTCGGAGTCTGTGGCAGCCAGTCCCTGGCCCCACTTCTACCCCTCTGAGCGATGCCTCTGCAGTCTCCACGTTGGTCACTTTCCTTTGCTCCCGTCTACAATCTCGGTTCCTTCTTGCTTCCAACCTTGCCCTGGGCTAACCTCACCCTGTTCCCGATCCTGGGTGGTCACTGCACCACGCAGGCCTTTTACCAAGAGGACCTGAGTTCACCCTTCTGCCTTGTATGCCGATGGGTTCTCTGACCACCCACTCTCCGGGGGTAATCTCAGCTGAGCCCCACGCCCCAACGGGCTAGGTATCTTATGTGCATCTGCACACACATATTCCACAGGCCTTCAAGTAACCAGGTGACCCTAAAGCGGAGTCCCTTCTGACATGGGTGGTGCTGACACCCACACAATTCCTAAAACTCCTACGGTTGCCCTTAGCACTCCATGAATGCCCTGGAATTCTCTGGAAGAGGCCAGCGCGCTATGTTTCATCAGCAAGTACGAGCTTCTACCATCAACACTTTATCTGCAGGATCTAAAGCACACCAGCACAATGACAAAGCCCTGCTTTTATGTTCCAGGAGCAGCGTCCTAACAGGGCAGGTCCATGTCCACAGCCGAGGCCTAGGCATGGCCTGGCGGAGTTGCCAAGTCCTGGCCCCCAATCTGTGGGGAGGGCACCCCTGTATCTGTCCTTTAGAATCACCCCAGGGCAGATGTGCACACAGGCTGGTTCAGACACATACGCACAGGAGCACGGTACCTGTGTTGCTTTAAAATATCATCTTGCAGTTTTAGCTGTCTGCTGTTTAGCATTTTGGAAGTTTTGTATGAGGTACCTCTCTTTCGCGAGCTGCCTTTGCCTTGCTTATCTCCTGCAGTCGTATTTGAATCATTTCCAGGACTCGGCAGTGTTCAGGCCACGACTGCCCCTTTCCTACTGGATACCCAGGTAGGCCCCATGGGAGAGAGAAGGCCTCCTGGGGTGGAAGGATCTGGAACCCCGTTGTCTTGGTAACCACTCTGCTGTTCCTTGCTGCTAGCTGGCTGAGCTCAGGCCAGGGTCCTCTGGGGTGAGAAGACAGCCCTCCCCATTCTGATGAAGCTCAGGGCTGAGGCTGGTTTCCAGGGAAACTGAAACCTGGCCCCTGAGACTCATGAACAGCCAAGCATGCACTGGGATAGAGCATGCAGGATGGAGTCCCGGAGCCTGCCCGTGGAGCAGATTGGTGAGCCAATACTGATGGGTGGAGACTCACGACTGGGCATGCATACAGACACACATGGAGACTGCACTCACCAGCACGCCTTCTGCCCAGAGGTGCACAGTGGCCGTGTCTGGCTGGAGTTTCAAACACATGGACGATGCAGGACCCAGAACCCGCAAAGAGAGGGGGAGATTCCTTACTGTCGTACAAAACTATCCCGTAGCCTCCAACCCTGACTTATGTGCACATAGGCATTACATTATAAAAAGAGCTCTATGGAAGTACAATCACCACACGATAGTATTCATGCAACTAAGGATACAGCGCAGTGACTGAGACAATCTGCAGTGATGCAGCCACCAGCACAGAGCAGTGTAACACCAGTTCCATCACCCGCCTGAGGACCCCTTGCTCCTGCCAGTGCTCCCTCCCCACGACACCTGGAAGCCCAGGCAACTACTGAGGTCTTCCCCGTCTCTGTAGATTTGCCCTCCTGTACTTTTCCTCCAAAGTGCCTCCTGCAATATGTGCCTCCTGTGTCTGGTTCTGTCCCTTCTGTGGCAGGTATGAGTAGGAAGGCTCTGTTTAGCGTTCTGGAATATTCTGCCTATGGAGATAACACCTTTAGTTCACTCCTGTGCTGACTGGCAGACGTGTAGTTTCTAGTCTGCGCCCGCCATGAACATGGCAAGGAACATCTGAGCATGTGACTAGTGTGGACATACGCCTTCCTTCAATTTCTCCACGTTTCCATTAGTTTCTGTTACAGGACTGCACTGGCTAGAGACGGCAGTGGGACATAGGGTAGATGTGGTACGAGGAGATGCCGTTCCCCTGCTCAGGATCTGAAGTGGAAAGCTTTCATTCTTTCACTAGCAAATAGGATATGATCTGGGGGTTTCTCATAAATGCCTGTTACAGAGAGGGAGTGGGAGTGGGAGAGAGAGAGAGAGAGATGGAATTTTCCAAGTGGTTCAGTCCTCAAATAGCCTGACAGCTGGCCTGGGTAAGCCCAAGGCCAGAAACCAGAAACTTCATCATCCTGGTCTCCCACATGGGAGGCAGGGACCCACACACTTGGGCCATTATGCGCTGCATTCCCAGGCATCTTAGCAGGAGGCTGTGTTGCAAATGGTGTAGCCAGAACTTGATCCGGTGTTCAATATGGGATGGCTACATTGCAAGCAGCCTCTTAGCCTACTGCAGCACAAACTTAAGAAACTAGGTTCTGTTTCATCATGAATGGGTCTTGCATTTGTGTAATGCTTTTTCTTTGCCTATTAATATGGTGCTGTGATTCCACTCTCTGTTTTATTAACATGTTGAATTACTGCCATTGAATTTTGAAGGTGAAATTAACCTTGCAGTCCTAGGATCAGTCTCACTTGGTCACATTGGATGGTCATATGTGTACGATGCTGGATCTGGTTTGCCAATACATTGTGGATGGTGTTGGCATCGGTATTCATCATCTGCTTTGGCTTACACTATTACTGTGACGTGTCTATCTGGCTTTAGTGGTCGTGTAGCACTGTTATCACCCTACACGTTGGCACGTGTTCCCTTTCTTGCACATCCCAAAATAGTTGGGGAAGGTCTAGTATTATTTCTTCTACGAACGTGGACTGACTTTACCCACAAAGGAAACTGGGTCTGGGCTGTCACCCGAGGGAAGATTTTAAAATAGATGTTCTCAATTTCCTTCCTTGCTCTAGGTCTGCTCAAATGACCCCACACTGTCCCAACACTTCCTTGTCTGCTGCTGCATTTGGTTTGAGGTCATGACTAGAAAGGACCTGCTGGGCATCTGTGGACATGATGGGATTACAGCTCCGCGTCTGAAACTCAGGACACTATGATGTTTCAGGCATCACTGCCAGGTTCCCTGCAGCCCTTCACACACACACACACACACACACCCCATGCATGGGCACGGTAGTAGAAACTTGGAGGTGGGGATACAGAGGGGATTCTGTCCCCATCCACGACTCCTGTCCAGACTTTCTCCATGCATTTGCTGGCAGACCTCGGTTCTAAGTGCAGCTCTGGCCTCTCTGGGCAAGACCCCTCTCCCCAGGTATACTTCCTCTAACCCTGCTACTTTTCACTCCTGGGCAATACATGCCATGCCGGGGATCCCTTGTAGGTTTTCTAACCAAAGCATGAGTGTCTGCTATGGTCTCAGCATCTTGCTCCCATCCAACTCAAACAGAAACTTAACCTGCAGGGCAGCAGCACTGGGAGGTGTAGCCTCATGGGAAGTGCATATTTAATGGGGGTTCTGCACTCGTGGATGAATTAACACCCCTAACCAAAGGGCCTGCAGCAGTGCGTTGGCACTCTCCTTCCATCTTCTGCCACGAGAGGACAAAACATGCATCCTTGCTTTGCTTTCTGCCATCCAACACGAGTGGACACAGCAAGAGGGCCCTCAACAGACACCACATATGGGTGCCTTCATTTCACACAGCCCAGGATGCAGCCGAGTGAGACATAGATTTCCTTCTTTGTAAATCACCCAGTCAGTGGTAGCTTGCCAGAGCAGCACACAACAGTCTAAGATAGGGGCCTCACCTCTCTCCCTGGTTAAAGGAGCCATCATGAGGGTAGGGACCAGCTCTGCAAGGCCTCTGCACTTTCCCACCTAAAGGCAGCAGAGCAGCGAATGGGGGACGCCAGGGGAGAAAATGGGTACCTCGGGGCCTGGCTCAATAACAGACTGCAGCCAGCACCGTGGACCTGCTGTGGACGCTGCCCTGAGCTGCTGGGTGCAGAGAGCAGGGAGGTGTCTGGTCTCAGACAAAGGCCCGTGTCTGTGGCCTCCACGTCCGACCTGCACACAGAGTGACATGGGAACCAGTATCCCTGCCCCTCTCCCCTTGGGTTGTGGCATCCTCCCAAGACCTGGTGCTTCCAGCCACGACACGTGCTCTGAAGTGACTGGCTCTCCGCCCTTCACCGCCAGCCCTTGCAGAGCGAGCTGCTGCACAGAGCCGGCTCTGAAGCTGGCCTGCCCCAGCTGGCGTGCCACTTCCGCCTCTCTGGACCTGCTCCGCCCGTGAAACCAGGGGCAAATTCCCTCACTGCTCTGTCCCCTGCTTTCCAAATTCATGCACAGGGACTGAAATGAGCCTAAGTGGTGCATGCATGAGAGAGGATGAAAGGAGCTCACGGGAGGAACTGCAGAGCCCAGGAGGATCGGCAGGTCCAGGGAAAAGGCAGAGAAGGCAGAAGCCATGGCAGCCCTGCTGAGCACTGCCAGGTAGCCAGCTTGCATTGAACCTTGGAGGTTTAGGAGGGAAAACCCTGATGCAGTGCCCTTGTGCCAGGACAGGGGAATTTAACACTCAAGCCCAAGGTCAGCATCTCAGGAACTCACCTGTTCTCCAGCCCCTTGTGTTGGCTTGAGGCGTAAACGTCTGCAGCCATGCAGCTCGGGGCCTACCTAAAAACACAGACTGACACCAAGTGGAATTGGTTTTCAGTTCGGAGGAATCCCGTGTTCATTCGGTGGGGACACGTGACAGGACTCTGTGAGGGAAGAAAAGGGAGAGGTCATCCCACCTCCTGCAATACAAACACCCGAGTCCAAAGCCCAACAGGACCCTGAAATGACACGAGGATGCTCTGCTGCTCCAGTAGCAGGCAGGACACCCACCGTGCTCACCTTCACCATGGAGATGCCCGTGGGCCTCAGCCAGACCAGCAGCCCCAGCCCGCAGACCCTCCTCCTGGGGGCGTGCTCTCTGCGTGCAACTCCCCTGCAGCAGGAGCACTCACTGCCAGTGGCACTGCCTCGCTGCCGTGGCCGCTGGTCTCATCTCGTGGCCGCAGACCGGGACTTGAGGGGTTTGCTGGCGCCTGCCCTCCTCCCAGTTCCACAACCCACCATGCGGAGCTCCTCCTGACACACTCTGATGTACAGGTGGGAATGAAAGGTGGTGAGCTCAGATCTAAGAAGACACAGCCGGGGTTGACAAAGAAGCCTGCGTTCTATTTATTCAGTATTGACAGTGAGATACCCAGAAAGGAACTGCAGTGAGGGAGAATGCTATTGGATGGTTAAGGAGCAGGAAATGGTTTGGATACATTTAGCATGCCGTCATCATAAAAGTGCACACGCAGAAATACAACAGGGAACCACCAAGTTCCAATTTCACGCCCCTTCCCCACTCCTTGTTTAGTGTCAGATTCCTGATCCCGGATCCCAGTGCAGCATGGTGCACGTCAACACACCTAGTGCTGCTTCTCGGGGAAGTGGATAACACGGCACAGGGCACAAGGACATCAACGAGGGGTTCACTCTACACGCACAGCTTCTATCTGACAAGGTGGGGAGGGATGACGGAGATCCGGAGTGGGAAAGGGACACACACATCACGGGGGCCGCAGCGGATGAGGTCAGACCACTGGCATGCAGGGCCTCTTGCACGGAATGCCTCCACCTGCTCCACACGTGACAGGCAGGGCAGAGTAGGCCCTTCCCGGGACTGGATCTCTCAGGGTTTCCACACACAACACAGGTCTTGGTCCCCTCCCACTGTGGCCCCTTGCTTGGTCCCCAAGGAGGACCCATACCCAGGACTGGCAGGACAGCTTCTATGTCTGGACCCTTTCAGGTTCCCGTCCCGTGAGGATGAGCGGCTCATTTCTCATCTAGCCACTGTTTCAGCAGCCTCTGGAACATCCTCTTGCTTTCCTGCTGCCTCTCGGCCTGGCACTTCTCCTCTCGCTCCTCCTCCTCCTGCTGCCGCTGCTGCTGCTGCTGCTGCTGCAGGGACCCCTCAGGCAGAAAGCCAGGCTGGCTGGTCCCCAGGCTGAGGCTCAAGCCACTGAGGCCCTGCACTAGGGTCTCCCACGAGGCCCCACCCCTCTCCCCAGATAACCCGGACGTATTCGGCCCATTGCTCTGGCAGTAGCGACATTCACAGTGGAACCGATTCTGAGGTCTGTCACCCGAGGGAGAGAGTTTGGCTTCCTGTGAGGCTGGATAAGGTGCCCTGTGGTCGCGGTGCCTCCGTCTCATGTGCCCCAGGAGCTCCTTCTTGCCCTGTGGGGGCGGCAGCCTTTCGTACCACCTCTGCTGGGTTTTCGCTTCCCTGTACTGCTGCTGCGGCAGCCCCGCCGGCGGCGGCACAGGCAGATCAGGGCCGGCACCGGGGTTCATGTTCCCCAGGCCCCACACGAGCTGCTCTGCGGAGAGAGGCTGAGAGGCGGCCCTGCTGTCCGCGGAAGTCTCTGCCATGGCCATCGGGGAGGCGTCAGCAGCAAACCCTGGACTCCAATTCTGGAGTGGATCCATGGAGGTTGAGTCCAAGCTGGAGCTCCACCCAGCCCGCGAGTGTAGACAGGGAGGTCAGGCTGTAGGTTCTCAAACAGCTGGAAGGTAGCAGGGCAGATGTGTGGCCAGAAGAGGCAGGGCTGCAGCAAAGGGTAGCAAAAGGAGAAAGAAAACCACCATTACACATCTCATGGGAGGCTGCTGCCCGTGCACTTCCTGTGCGGAAAGTGGGCATAACGACACCCACTCCCTGGCTGCTTCTGAGCACGACAGGAATCCTGCTCCTCGGGAGCTTAGAGTGCTACGGCACCCAATAAAGGTTTTCGAAGTGACAGCAATTACCGTATCCACGTGTCCAGCCGCACAAAATGACGCAGTCATTGACGTTAATTCCTTGCTGATTTTCCCCACCCATTCTGCAGCGTAATCTTAAGATTACTGGGTGAGGAATGTGTTCTTGTCGTCCACACTCACACACTTACAGAAAGCCGACTTTCACTACGCACTCAGCATTTGTGTCCAGGACACAAGCAGCCTTGAACATTTCCACCCTCAGCGCTCTTGGCTTTGCATCTCGTCAAAAAGGTTGGTGTGCCTGGGCGAATGACCTCCAAACTGCCATAGTGTATAAGTGAGCATTTTCTTTAATGGAAACAGGAGTAAAAATGAAGAGATTACAATGAGAAAAAATAGAGAATCCCAATCAAGCTAAAAGCTGGTTCTTTAAATGATCAACATAACTGATACAGCTGTTCACGACTAGCAGGGAAAACAACAGAGAAGGACCAGGTTCCCAGTGACTTGAGACGTGTCAGCTACCCAAACTGACCCAAGACGAGACAGTGTTCACAGGCCCATGTCTTTTTTTCTAAATACTGATATTTTTTTAGTATTTTTTTATTTATTTGAGAGGAAGATTTACAGAGAGGACAGGGAGATATGGAGGGCGAGAGGCAGAGAGAGGTAGAGAGAGAGAGAGGTCTTCCACCTGCTGGTTCACTCTTCAAGTGGCTGCAACTACAGGAGCTGGGCCTATCTGAAGGCAGGAGCCAGGAGCTTCTTCTGGGTCTCCCATGAGGGTGCAGAGGCCCATGGACTTGGGCCACCTTCCATTGCTTTCCTAGGCTATGGCAGGGAGCTGGATAGGAAATGGAGTAGCCAGGACTCGAACTGGCGCCCATATCAGAAGCCGGCATTGAAGGCAGCGGCTTTACCCACTATGCCACAGTGCCAGACCCAGGCCCATGAGTTTTACAAAAAGTGACTTGGGAGTGAGTTAAAAGCCTTTGCTAAAAGATCTGAGAGCCTAGACCCCCCTCCTGGAATTTCTGCCAGACAGCATATGAAGAAAGAACACCAATTCCATACATGATTTCTGCACCAAGACAAAGCAGAGGGAGCACTCCCTAATGATTCCGTATGGGTACCATTACCCTGATACCAAGAAAAGTGGAACTTAGTATTTCCACCGACCTTAGCACAGGATTCTTCAAAAAGAGACTAGTAGTTTGTTCCATCAGTATAGGAAAAGGCCCAGAAAGAAGTGGGTGTCACTCCTGGAATGCAAGGGCTGCTCTTTCAACAACGGAAGATCAATCAACAGAATGCACAGACTGAGAGATGAAGAAGAGGACAGGACGGTTCAAGATCCACAGAAAATCCACTTGATAAGACTCAAAATGCACGGATGAACAAAAGCTCTATCACTGTGGGGTTAGAAGACAACTTCAGAACCTCTTTAAGCGTGTGTACAGAAAAACAGACAGATAACATCCCGGAAGTGGGCAAAGAGTGAGTGCTTTCTCCCTAAGGCTGAGGACGGGCAAGGATGTCCACTCTCACCGTGGCTATTCCACTGCAAGCGGGAGGTCCTGGATGGTGCCATCACGCATACGAGTGAGACGGTAAGAAAGCAAAGTGCCCCTGCTCATAGATCTCACGATTGCTGCCAACGAGCCCCCAGCCATCACCCTCAAATCCCCTGGAACAAAGAGACCCGTTTAGGACGGATACAGGAGACAAGTCAGCACATGGAAAACCAGACAAGGACCTGGAAATGTAAAGCTAAAAAAGCCCTATATATCACAGCCCTCCCACACAATGAAACAGTTACAGATAAAATGAACATACTGGACCTGTATGCTACCAAGTATAAAAGGCTAATGAAAGAAGACCCCCCAGGGGCTGGTGCTGTGGCCCAGAGAGTTAAAGCCCTAGCCTGCAGCACTGGCATCCCATATGGGCGCCGGCTCGAGCCCTGGGTGCTCCACTTCCAATCAAGCTCTCTGTTATGGTCTGGGAAAGCAGTACAGTCCTTGGGCCTGTGCACCCGCATGGGCAACCCGGGGAAGGCTCCTGGCTTCGGATCAACTCAGCTCCAGTTGTTGCCGCCATTTGGGGAATGAACCAGCGGATGGAAGACCTCTCTCTCTCTGTAACTGTGTCTTTCAAATAAATAAAATAAATCCTTAAAAGAAAAAAGAAAGAAGATCCTCTACTGGAGAGAAACAATGTGCTCCTTCCCTGGAACAATCAACAGGGGGGACATAGTCAGTGACCTCCAAGCTGATCTGTAGAATCAAGGTGCGCTTACTTTGCTACTCCCCCACCTGCAGCCCCGGCACCCCTGGTTCTAGTCCCACTTTGGGCGCCGGATTCTGTCCTGGTTGCTCCTCTTCCAGTGCAGCTCTCTTCTGTGGCCCGGGAAGGTGGTGGAGGATGGCCCAGGTGCTTGGGGCCCTGCACCCGCATGGGAGACCAGGAGGAAGCACCTGGCTCCTGGCTTCGGATTGGCGCAGTGCCGGCCATAGTGGCCATTTGGGGGTGAACCAATGGAAAAGGAAGACCTTTCTCTTGTCTCTCTCTCTCTCACTGTCTAACTCTGCCTGTCCAAAAAGAAAAAAGAAAAGAAAGAATCAAGGTGATGCCAATCAAAGTCTCTTAAGGGAGTTTGTATAGAGATAGCAACCAATTCCACAATTCATATGGACTTACAAATTAGAAACAGAAAAGTGTGCTAGTAGACATCATGTCGTGGGCTGGCCATGAGGTTGCAGTAATCAAAAAGCTGTCTTGGCGTGTTGGCGCGGCAGAGCAAATAAAGCTGCCACCTGGGGTGCTGGCATCCCGTGCTGTGTGTGTGCAGAATCATGTCCCAGCTGCTGCACTTCCTATTGAGCTCCCTGCTAATGGCTTTGGAAAAGCAGCGGAAAACAGAAAACGGCACCCATGTTGGAGACACAGAGGAAGCTCCTGGTTAAGGCTCTGGCCTGGCCCCGCCCTGCTTGTTGCAGCCATCTGGAGAGTGAACCAGCAGATGCATGTTCTCTCTGTCTCTCCTCTCTCTGTAACTCTGACCTTGAAATGAATAAATAAATCTTTTCTTAAGACAATTTGACTTGATATGGCGTAGCTGTAAGTTTCAGTGGCCAAACAGAGAGTGTATGAATACACACACCCACACACAAATAAAATCATGGGAGTTTGGGACAAGAAGGGTGCTGGGAGAAAAAGAAAGGGAAGTCTTCACCAAATGGTGTTGTATAACCAACCATATGCAAGAGACTGAACCAGAACCACATAATTAATATGCAGTTGACTAAAATGAGTTCCAGATCTCAATGTCAAAGGTATGATAATGAATTTTTAGAAGAAACCATAGGAGGGGCCAGCTTTGTGGTATAATGCATAAATGCGTTGCCTGCAATGCTGGCATCCCAAACGTGCAGCCCACAGCATAAAGCTGTTGCCTGCAATGCTCCCTTCCCAGATGGGAGCCAAGTGCATAAAGCAGTGGCCTGCAATGCTGGAATCCCAAATAGGTGCCAGAGTCCATAAAGCTGTTGCCTGCAATGCTGGCATCCAAATGGGTGCCACAGTCCATAAAGCTGTTGCTTGCAATGTTGGCAACCTAGATGGGTGCCACAGTGCATAAAGCTGTTGCTTGCAATGCTGGCATCCCAGATGGGCGCCATCTGCTCACCTCAGGATCCTAAGCCTTGTTAATGCACCTGGGAGAAAGCAAGGGAAGATGGCCCAAGTGCTATCCACTTAGGAAACCCGGATGAAGCTCCTGGCTTTGGCCTAGCCTAGCCCTGGGCATTACAGCCATTTGGGGTATGAACCACTGGAAGGAAGATCTCTCTCTGTCTCCCTCTCTCTGACTGTAGCTCTTTAAAACAAATAAACAAGGAGTAAGAGAGGGTAGAGATGTGCAATTTGGGACATGCTCAAGCTGACTTACCTCAAACGGTAGAGTTAGAAACATACTTGGGGATTCCAATTCAATCCCATCAAGGTGGCATATACCAATGCCATCAAAGTGATCCATCCAAGTGATCAATTTCTGTTCACAACTGATCATAATGATAGGACTAAGAGTCAGAAGGATCACATAAACAAGATTAGTGTCTGCAAATACTAACTGATAGAATAAAAAAGGGAGAGAACGATCCAACATGGGAAGTGAGATACACAGCAGACCCATAGAATGGCAGATGTCCTAAACAGCACTCTGGCCTCAGAATCAGCCCTTAAGGCATGCGGATCTGGCTGAAAAGCCCATGAGAGTATTTCAGGCATGGAAAGCCAAGACACTGTGGAAAAAAAAAAAGAAACCTAAATGAAAGATCTCCACGAGTGAGATCCCAGTGGAAAGAACGGGTCATCAAAGAAGGAGGTACCTTTCTCTGAAGGGAGGAGAGAACTTCCACTTTGACCATGGCCTTGTCTAAATATGATCAGAGTCGGTGAACTCAGGGGGCTTTCATAGCCTTGGCAGCTCATGACAAGAGCCTAGGGTGATTACTGATGCCATAAACAAGAGTGTCAATTTGTTAAGTCAACAACAGGAGTCACTGTGCACTTACTCCTCATGTAGGATCTCTGTCCTTAGTGTGCTGTACATTGAGATTTAATGCTATAACTAGTACTCAAACAGTATTTTTCACTTCATGTTTCTGTGTGGGAGGAAACTGTTGAAATCTTTACTTAATGTATGCTAAACTGATATTCTGTATATAAAGAGAATCGAAAATGAATCTTGATGTGAATGGAAGGGGAGAGGGAGTGGGAAAGGGGAGGGTTGCGGGTGGGAGGGACGTTATGGGGGGAAGCCATTGTAATCCATAAGCTGTATTTTGGAAATTTATATTCATTAAATAAAAGTTAGAAAAATAAAATAAAACGAATAAACAAATATTTAACAAAAGAAAAAACCTTAGGAGAATGTCTTTGAGGCTTGAGGAATGGCCAGCCTTGGACATGATGCCTATAGCAATGTCCATAATAGAAAAAAAAGGATAAATTGGAATTTATCACTAAACCTTTACAAGGTTGCTGTGAATGTGACAGAGTGTTAGGAGAACCAGAGGGGAAGCTACACATTAGGAGAAAATGTTTGTGAATCACAGATTCCTAAAGGCCTGTTATCTAGAACACATTTAGAAGGCATTTTTCAACTCAACGGTAAGGAAACAGAGAAGCCCGTGAGAAATGGGGAAGAAACAGACCTGGAGCACATGAAGCGACGCTCCGTGTGACTGAGCGTCAGGAAAAGGCAAACTCTACCCATGATCAGACAGCCCCTGGCTGCCCCCAGAATGGCTGAAATGGCAAGAACTCCCAGGAGCAAGGGCTGGCCAACAGGCTGAGCCACAGGAATGCTCCCCCTGCTGGTGGGCAAGTGAAACAGCACAGCCACAAGGAGATCCTGTTTGACACTTTGTTTCCAGCTAACCAGACCTTCTGGGCAGCAATCCCACTCTAGGGTGTGTACCCTAGAGAAAGGAACACGTGGGTTCACACGAAAGCCTGTGGGTGAACGCTCCAAGCAGCCCTATTCATAATCACCCCAATCGGAGCAAAGGCCAACGTCCTGCCCAGTCCCCAAACCAAGGCTACAGTGAAGAGGGAGAGATCGCGTTTCCCGAGCTAAATTAAGGGGAAGTGGCTGTCACTGCTCAGGGTAGCTCCAGGGAGTGCTCGGGCTGAAGGGACGGTTTGGGATCCAGATTCTGGTGGTGCCTATACAAACCTCCGCATGTCTAAATCTCAATGCACCGTACCACAACAGCAAACAACTCAATCTCACTGCATGTTAAGAGCAAAAACCCACCAGTGGATTCTGCAGGAAGGACCTCTCTCGGTGTGCTTCCTGGGAACACACTGTGCATGACTGAATAAAAAGCAAGATACAAAAGCTCCACTGAAAGTTTAGATCAGCAGCCCAGACTCTCTTCTTTCAGCAAACCTGGGAACCATGAACGCACTGCTTTTCCTGAGGGGGTCCTGGAACTCAGAAATGTTTTTTCATCAAACTGTGGTGATCAACAGGTGCCGGGGCAGGAAACAGCAATATTGGAACCATGGAGTCCTGTGACCTGGCTATGCGTGCACACAAACTCATACATCCCCAAAGAGGGTCTCTTACTATCTCTGTCATTGCCATGTAGGTTTCCAAATACTCGGCCCAGTTACATCCCATGGGCCATCCTTGTCGTAAACCAACACTTTCAGGTAAAACCTTTGGAACGTGATCTTAGCCCAGTTACCTCCCAAGCAGTCTCCACTTGTCACACGGACTCTCGGGATGATCCTTATTCCTGCTGCGGCCACTCAGCGAAAGCCAAGGATTCTACCCACGCTGTTTCGCTGAGAAACGCTTGAGACCTGAGACACCTCACTCCCGCCTGACTGACCCCGTTTTAATGCCTCGTTTCCCTCCGTCCATCAGTCGTGGGAAGTGAACCATTTCCCCGTCCTATCTCTATGCCCAGCACGACCGTCTCCACCCACTCTCACCACCCTTCCAGAGGCATCGAGGCCGACGAGGCCTAGCCATGTACCCCATTGGCAGGGAGGGGTACCGCGTGCAGTCAGTCTGACTTCCCTGCCCTCGTCATGTGCCGCTCCTTCTGAAGTGGGGAACAGCGCAAGTGGACATGACTGAACCCAGACGGTTATTGGCCAAAGCTTCGGTTTGGGAGATGACTTCGTCCCTGGCCGTACTGCTGCCCTGCTATGATGGTTCATGTTGAAGGGCACCTCAGCTAGGCCAGGAGGCCCGGCATCCAGCCCGGTCCAGACTCTGCGGTGGAGGATCTGATGAGCATTGACAAGGCGCTGATTTTCAGGAAAGGACGGTACCCTGCATAACACGGATGGGCTTCTGGTCAGGTGAGGGCTCCCAGAACAAGACAGGCTCTGAAGGGGGAAGCAATTTGGCCCGAGGCTGCCAGACAGACCCCTGCTGTGCTCCCACCTGCCGGCCTGCCTGCAGACCTGGCACTGAAGACATGGGGGCAGGCGCAATGCTGCGGTAGGCTTAGCCTCTTCCTGCAGTGCTGGGATCCCATATGGGTGCCGGTCGGAGTCCCAGCTGCTCCACTTGCAATCCAGCTCCCTGCTGGTGGCCTGGGTGAGTAGTAGAAGATGGTCCAAGTGCTTGGGGCTCCACACATGATTGGGAGACCCAGAAGAAGCTCCTGGCCCCTGGGTTTGGATCTGCCCAGCGGTGGCCATTTTGGCCATCTGGGGAGTGAACCAGTGGATGGGATTCCTCTCCCTCTCTCTCTAACTTTGTCTCTCAAACATAAATAAATCTTAACAAAAAAGACTGCAACATTAACTCACCTGAATTTCCAGCCGTTCCACTGGCGCTCTGCATTTGGGCTTTGTCAGTAGCCATAATCACATGAGCCAAGTCCTTACACTAACTCAATCTCTGAGTAGCTAGAGAGGGAAGGATATGTAGAGGCACATAGCTCTCCTATTGGTCTGTCTCTCTGGCGACCCCCATGAACATGCCCACAGTATGCACCTTTCTGCAGTGCAATCTAAATACACTTACACGTTGTCATAAACCATGTGGCTCACCTGGCTGTGGGGACTGAAAGAGGCATCCCAGAAAATGACTTCTGGTCACTTAGTTTCTGCCACAAGCAAGGTAATGTGACCTATGTGTTTCATTTTATTTATTTGAAAGGCAGAGTGACAGAGGGGGAGGGTGAGATAAAGAAAGCTTCCAACCGCTGGTTCACTCCCCAGATGCGGTCTGGACTGGGCCAGGAGCCAGGAACTCCATCTGGGTCTCCCACGTGGGTACCAGGGATCCAAGATCTTGGGCCACCTTCTGCTGCCTTCCCAGGTGCATTAGCAGGAAGTATGATCAGAAACAGAGTAGCCAAGTGTCTAACTGGCTCTCTGATAAGGGATGTTGATGTTGCGGGCTTTGGGTTCATCTGCTGCACCACACGGCAGTACCCTGAGCTAAGTGTTTCAATCGACTATCTCAGCGAGGTTCCCCAACAAACAACAAAGGTGACTAACATTTTGCAAGTGAAGAATCTGGGGCACAAGTCATTGGCCTGGCCCACGATGGAACTGGGTATGACTGAACGCTTTGACATCTGCAGCAGAGGGAGAGAGGTTTGGGGAGAAAGCTGGGGCCAGAAATGGAGGACTTCCGTGCCACACAAGAGCAACAGCAAACTACACGCTCTGTGTAGCTGTCCTGGGCCACGTGCCAAGCCAGAGGCTGCCCCACACGATGTGCACAGACGTGGAGCCAAGTGGGATGGAGCCATCCAGTGTGAGATGCTGGTCTTTATGCTGCCATCCACTGAAGGAAGCATCTGGGCCTTAGATGCAATCACTCAGCGCGTTGGCCCTGCAGAATCTGTGCTTTCCCACACTGCATGGAGGAGATGACTGTATCGAGAGGCCACATGCTGGCCCTAGGGACACACAAGCAGTACGAGGAAGATTCCATGCCAGGACGGCCATTGCCCCGGTGCACACCCTTGGTGGGAGACGCTTCTGCTCTGGACGCTCAGCCTGCCAAGGGGCCTGAGCTGGGATGCTGAGGGACACAGTTCAGTTATGATGCCTGTCACTGGGAGCCGACCAGGGCTGGTGCAGGGAGCAGGAGACTGACACAGCAGGCACCTACTCTCCCCCAGGTGCTGGTCTCAGTGCCAGCAGTGCTGCACAAAGGACTCGGAAAGTCCCGAGCCCTCATCAGCTTGCGTTCTATTGTGGGCGTGGAGAATGTCAACAGCTAAGCCAGTGAGTGCCAGCTATGCCTGGGTGATGAGCACTAGAGGCATTTGGATGCATTTGGATAACTAACCAGGGACACAGGACACTTTCTACAACTTTTCCTAACGGTGTGAAATACCTACCCCTCCCCCCCCCCCCCCCCCCCCACGAAGTGAGCTTATTGTAGTTCAGAGAAAGAGACTTCCTTCAATCATATTAATCCCACAGCAGAGTGAGTGTTTCCCAGAAATGGCACAGTGGTAAAAGGAAGGGAGGGCTCTGCAGTTGGCTGCATGCCAAAAACTGTGCCCCCAGCCTTGTGCAATTGCTAGGGAGCAAGGAGGCCCTGTCTTTGCCACGCAAAGCCATGCAGGTTAGCCAAAGAGCTGGATCTGCACCTGGCTCTCATGTATGCTGTGTTTCAGAGGCCTCCCCAGACACCCCCGTCCTATGGGTGCGGAACAGAGGGCAGAGTCTTCCTGACGGCTTCACCACAAAACATGGAAGTCGGTGAACACCCGGGGATGCCCACTTTCGTGTGGAAGAACAGGAAGAGGAGAAGGAAGCCTGCCGCATGCATTCGAGGCGACAGGCAGGTGCGCAGGAGAGAAGCAGTGGGAGGGAGTAAGGAGGGGGCAGTGGGGGGAGGAGAGAAAGAGGAGGAGAAGCCTAAGCAGCAAGAGGAGGGACAAGGAGAAAGCCTCCAGCTGGGAGTGCAGAGTTCAGGTGGACTCAGCCCAGGTCATGGATCACTGTGTTGACACCTTGTGTGATACTGATGTCGGCCTGAGGGACATCAACACCTGTCACCTAGGAGCAAAACAACCTGACTGGGTGGCTCTATTTAGCCACTGAGCGTTCCTGAGCATCCACTGCTCGGCGCTGAGAGATCTGGGGAAGTAACAGGTGGTCCCAGGAATGGGATAAAGCGGGGTGAGTGGGACTACACGGGTGTAGACAGGTGCTAATAGAATGGGGGATAGAAGACACCACGTTCTGCAGCTCTTGATGGGACAGAATTTGAGCAGAGCACCTGCCGCATTCCCTCCTTCCCCTTGCGTCATTGCCAGCTGAGACACAGCTGGTGTGATGACAGCTAGACACCATGAAGGGCCGAATTTGGGCGCTGCCTTCATTGATACTGTGCTGCACAGGGTGGGGAGCAGAGACTTGGAAAGATTCTGTGGATTAAGAGAAACCTACGTGGAGCTCTCCACTGTATCAGCTCACCCACTGAGAATTATTCCTACCACAGGGACAGGAGAACAACTGCTACACTGAACCGCACGGGTAGCACCACTCCTAGGAGGCGCCTGTCTGGGCACCTGCCGAGTTCAGCAATCCGGACAGGCCTGGGTGCCTACTTCCCCGCATAGGCTACCCTGAGCGACCCAGACAACGTCAGCTATTGCAGTGCAACGCAGGAATCACACGGTCTACGTAAAGCATTTGTGTTGTCATATCGCGACCCACCTCTCTCACTCCAGCCCTAGAGTGTCTCTCATTTTCCTAGAAACCAAGCCAGTGGTTTTGTATTAGACCACGGGGAGGGAGACTTGCTGGGGGGATGGGGAGCCAAGGAAGCACGATTTCTGAACCTGTTGCACACTGGCTCAGCCAGCTACATCCCGGGTGCTCAGCACTGCCCACTGCTCGTCTGCTCAACCCCGCCAAGCCCCAGCTAGCGAGAGACAAATACGCCACAAGCAGATAGGACAACCGCCATTCCGCCGCGCACAAGTGGTGGGCGCACAGGAAAACCTCCGTACGCTAGGAGAGCTCCCTCCCGGGTGTCCCAGAGGCTGTGGGCCCACGACACCAACGCACACCTGGCCTGTTCTACAAGATCCTTGCTGCCCCTGTGTCTCGGGCACTCTGTCTCTGGGCCTCCGAGCGACTGTCCCACCCGCTCCAGTCTCTGCCCCCAGTCTCTCCCCACCCCCCGCCCGAGCGTCGGTCTCTGGGGCGCTCGGGCTCCCTCGGTCTCTCTCTGAATCTCTCTCCCTCCCCCTTTCTCACTCCGTCTCTCTGTCTCCATGTCTCTGTCGCTCTCGGGTCCATGCTCTCTCTGTCTCTGTCTCGGGCTCTCTCACGCGCGTTCTTTCTCCGGAGCAGCTCCCGCCATGCAGACACCAGCGCGCCGGCGCCTCCAGTGCGCGGCGAACGCAGTGCGGCGCGGGACAAGGGAGGGTTAAGACCACCGAGACGAGCCCTCCGCCACCCGCCTAGAGAGGCCGCACCGTGCAGAGGCGTCTGCGGGTCTTTCCTGCGTCAGAGGGGTGCGACGCCCGAGAGAAGCCGGACGTTCGGCTGGAAGCAGGAGGGCGGGGACGGTGGGCTCCTGTGCGGGACCCGTAGGTGCGTTGCTGCGGCCCGCGGCGTCCGCCCGGGCTGCACGGAGGGCAGGCGGTGAGATCGCCGCTCTCGGTAGCGCAGGGCACGCGGCAGCAGCCCGGCGGCTGTCCCGGGAGCCTGGTGTGTGGACGCGCGGATGCTTCCTGAGGTCGTGGGAAGAGATTCCGGGCAGGGGAGGTGACTTCGGGGGGGAGGGGGCCCGTGGGAGCTGGGCTGAGATTGGAGGAGGCCGCCTTCTGCGCGACGGGCTGGATAGGTCCGGTCTAGACCGTGCACGGGAGGGCCCATGCCTGCTCCTTGCTTATTTATAACTAATTGCTTGTGCACAGGTGCCATTAGCATAACGGGAAGGATGAAAACCCAGCGATGAAGCAATTGAATTTATCCAGGCTGCAGGAATAGGGACAGCGCTTCCGATCTGGAGAGCAGTGTCTGGGAGGGTGGCTTTGCCTTTTTAATTTCCAGAGGTAGGAAAAGGTACGATGCACACAGTTATTGGGGCGGGGGGCGGGTCGGTAATCGGCAGTGGTCTCAGCTGAACTTCGTAGTTACCCGAGGATACACTTCCAGCGCAAGTGAATCGGTGGTGAGACAGAGCAGGGTGGGAGGCTCCTTCGTCCCCGAGGTTTGTGGAGTGGTGAGGTGGGTGGACAGCCAGGCTTGTCTGAATTCCCGTGAGGGAGCTGGTCCTTTGTGCTCGGCCATTTCCAACCGCAGGAGAGGGTGCAGAGACGTTTCCACCGTGGCTCGTTTCAGCTGTCAGGTACTCAGTTCAACATCGTCGACAAGATTCCATTGAGCAAGACGTCTCTGACGCCTGTCCATGCAGCGCCATGGGTCGGAGAGCACTTTGCTCTCTCCGTGGAGGGAAGTGAGGCCGGAACAGCGCTTTGCAGATTTCAGGAGGCAGCGTTCTCAGAGCTACACGAAGGAGGCGCAGCTGATTTAATTATCCCAGGGAGCGAGTCTTCCTCCTCTTTGACAGATGAGATAAGGGAGCCGCAGGGAGGTCAGGTGGTCTGCCTAAGGGAGTAAGTGGTGGAGCCTTGATTCCAATCCCCGCGTGGGAGGCTTCCTCTCTCTGTTGCACAGGCTTCGCGGCCCATTTCCCGATCCACGAGGCTGGCTCCATCCTGTCTGCTCTCCTGCAGGCCTCTTGAGCCAACTGACAAGGCCACAGGCAGATTGCTCTCAAGGAGTCCTAGACAACTTTGGGGCACTGGTGATGCCCTCCAAGAAGACAGCGTTACAGACCCTGGGTGCCCAAGGCCTACCCCATACCCTGAGCGGAGGGTGGAGCTCCAGGAGGAAGATGGGTGTAAAGCAGGAGAGGTTTCCCTGAGACCACCTGAAGGGCCATCCTACTACACCTGTGTGTTTTGAGAAGGGTGACTGATTTATTGATTCCGTCATTTATTGGAAAGTTAGGGGAGAGCGCGGGAGAGATCTTCCATCCACCATTTCACTCTCCAAATGGCTACAAATATCAGGGCTGGGCCAGGGCAGAGCTAGGACCCAGGACTTCATCCTGGTGTCCCACGTTAGTCACCGGGGCCCAAGCCCTAGCGCCATCCTCTGCTGTTCTCCCAGGTGGGTTTAGCAGGAAGCTGGATTGCATGTGGAGCAGTGGGACCCCTGAACTGGCTGCTGGCTTCCCCACGCAAAGCTTAACCCCTGCATCACAACGCAGGCCCATTGCATTTCAGGAATCATGGATTATTTTGCATTTGCTTATTTGTCACTTCCCTGTTTAGCAGTGGCAATGCATATCCTCTGGTAACAATACTCAAAGCAAATATGTTGTAAAAGCAAGGCAGTATATGGAAAAGTAGATTCCCATATTACCTGGGGTGTACCTGATCAAAAGCGGCACCATTCTCCTTTGTAAAAAGAGAACATTCTCCTGGACTAAACGAGTGAAACAGATTAGTCATGTTTCCCTGTCATCCTCAGTCTCTTATTACAGGTGAGGATTCTGGGACAGAGAGGTGTGTCTCCCCAGCGTCACTGCGGGAAGACGTGTTTGTCTCACAGCCGTTAACGCTCATCCTGTCACAGTCTGAATCCATCCAGCCTCCCTCTGCACAGCGGCCCCTCGTCCATGTGGGCTGCCTGCATGAAGGCACCACCTTCTACCTAGCTGCTTAGGCCAGCGATGTGTAGCCATCCAGGGTTGCTGCCTCTCTCCCCTTTCCCACCCCCAGTTGGAGGCCTGGTCAGTCCACCTCTGAAGTTTTTTTAAGCAAGGTATCTACATGCTTTCCATCACCACAGGGAGCCCCCAGATTCTGTCCCCCTCATCTCTCCTTCACTACCACCACCGTTTGCTTCTTGGCTGATCTTCCTGCTGGCCATCTTGAGTGCTTCCCACACATTCATTCATTCTCTCTCTCTCTCAAAGATTTATTTGAAAGTCAGAGTTACACACAGAGAGAAGGAGAGGCAGAGAGAGAACTTCCACCTGCTGGTTTACTCCCCAATTGGCTGCAACGGCTGGAGCTGTGCCAATCCCAAGCCAGGAACCTGGAGCTTCTTTTGGGTCTCCCATGCGGGTGCAGGGGCCCAAGCACTTGGGTCATCTGCTGCTGCTTTCCCAGGCCATAGCAGAGAGTTGAATCTGAAGTGGAGCATCCAGGGCTGGAACCGGTGCCCATATGGTATTCCAGCACTGCAGGGGGCAGGTTTCCCTTCTTCGCTACTGTGCACCCCATCTGGCCCCATTCTCTGGCGTTGTCTGAGGAATGTTTCCAGACTCTGGGTGTTGTCACCCCTGCTGAGACTCTGCAGGTTCTGCTCACACCAAAGAGTGCAGCCCCCTAGACTGGGTACACCTGGCCCTGAGTACCCCAGCCTGCTCAGTTGTAGCAGAGCTGGCTTCCTTTTGCACCCTCACTCTGTCTTCTGGGCAAACCAAACAAATTACTTCCTGTTCATCCAACAACCTCCGCTCTGATTTCTGCAACCTGCCACGTGCTGTTCTGTTTATCTGCAATGCTCTTCTTCTGCCTGTCTCATCTGCCAGATCCCTGTGTACCTTCAACTTCACACTATGTTTAGAACAGTGTCCATTTTACCTGGGGAGTACTTTGATCAAAGGCACACTTGACAGGTTTGATATTTCTTACTGAGTAACACATGATGGACATTAAATACAGAGTCTCCAGTACATTGTGCAGTTTAATTTGACAGGGTTTCCTTTTTTTTTTTTAATGAATTAGTTTGTTTGAACGAGTTATATAGAGGGAGGGACAGGATGGGAGAGATCTTCCATCCACTGGTTGATTCCCCAGGTGGCCGGAATGAATGGCAGGGGATGAGCCAGGCTGAAGCCAGGAGATAGGAGCTTCATCCGGGTCTCCCACATGGGTAGCAGGGAGACATGGAGATATCCAAACACTTGGGGGCATCCTCTGCTGCTTTTCCCAGGGCATCAGGGGGCTGAATCAGAAGTCAACAGCCAGGACACCATCCGGCACCCATATGGGATGCAGGCATCAGGTGGCAGCTTTGCCTGGCTATGCCACAGTGCTGGCCCCTTGCCAAGGATTTCTGGTGAAGGCTTACTTTGAGAGAATAGGATGCATGACAGTACCTGGGAAGTGACAGATCAGGTTGCTTGACTGGAATAAACATTTCACTGTGTGTGTAGATAATGAAATGTATTATATACCTTGTGTTGGTACAGTAAAATTAATAAATAACAAAAGCACCAGTCTAAATGACAAGAGTAATAGGGTAGGCACAGTGTAGATCTCCCCTTAATTCTTTGGGAACCTCATTCTACCTGAATATGGAGTTTGAAATGGTTCCACAGGTTTGGTTTCTTTTTTTCATTTAAATTTGTTTTTATTGTTTTTGAATATATTTATTTTTTAAATTAATTTTTAAGGAATACAAATTTCATAAGTACAACTTCAGGAATATAGTGATTCTTCCCAGCATACCCACCCTGCCACCCCTCCTCCTCTTCCCTCTCTCCTTTTCAGTCCCATTCTCCATTAAGATTCATTTTCAATTATGAATCTTGATGTGAATGGAAGGGGAGAGGGAGTGGGAAAGGGGAGGGTTGTGGGTGGGAGGGACGGTATGGGGGGGAAGCCATTGTAATCCATAAGTCGTACTTTGGAAATTCATATTCATTAAATAAAAGTTAAAAACAAAACAAAACAAAAAAAATTCATTTTCAATTAACTTTGTACGCAGAAGACCAACTCTATACTAGTAAAGATTTCAACAGTTTGTGCACACACAGTTTGAGAACTAGTTTTACAATTAACTCTCAATACAGCTCATTGGTGACAGAGGTCCTACGTGGGAAGCTACTGCACAGTAACTTTTTTTTTTTTAAGATTTTATTTATTTGAAAGAGTTACACAGAGAGAGAAGGAGAGGCGTAGAGAGACAGAGAGAGAGGTCTTCCATGTAAAGAGAATGAAAAAGTTCTGTTAAAATAGAAGGAAAAAGTTTAACTCAAGGACAAGAAGTAAACAAGATAAGGAGGTAAGTCTGTACAACCTTAGGTGAACACAGAGGCTGTTTGGGGAATAGAGGGTGCCCTCTGTTCTTCCAAACAATGTTCTAATCAAATTTGTGGGAATATGGCCCTGGCTAGGCCAATTCACAGACAACTTTAAAAACATTTGCCTCTGGCCGATTGGCAAGCACTGCTAAGGTTAAGGTCAGGTAAGGAATTACTTAAGGAAAGGATATAAAAGGAGAAAAACCAATGAAGGTGGTACCGATTGCTTCCTGAATGCTGCATGCGTTGCCTGTGATGCTTTATTCCGGTGCTGTGGATGTAAGTTTCTACCAGACAGGAGTCTTTGTAAATAAATCTGATCTTCCTACTTTCATGGGTATGTGGATGTTTATTTGTGAATCGAGCCTCTAATATTGAAGTCTGTGCACAGCTCTTGGCCCTATCACTATCTGGTCAAAACATTCCATCTGCTGGTTCACTGCCCCAGTGGCTGCAATGGCCAGAGCTATGGCGACCTGGAGCCAGGAACCAGGAGCTTCCTCAGGGTCTCCCATGTGGGCTGCAGGAGCCCAAGGACTTGGGCCATCTTCTGCTTTCCCAGGCCATAGCAGACACGTCAATTGGAAGTGGGGCCGCTGGCACTAGAAGCGGCAACCATATGGGATGCTGGCACTGCACGTGTCAGCTTTACCTGCTATGCCACAGCACTGGCCTCTCCTGTTGTTAATTTAACAAGTAACACTCTTATGTATGATGTCAGTGATCACCCAAGGCTTTTGACATGAGCTGCCAAGGCTATGGAAGCCTTTTGAGTCCTCAAGCTTCGTCAGTATTCAGACAAGGCCATAAGCAAAGTGGAAGTTCTCTCCTCCCTTCAGAGAAAAGTACCTCCTTCTTTGATGGTGGCCGCAGTTTTGATACCGTGGCAGGATGCAGGCTGAGTACCTCGGTGAGGAGGGCTCCGTAGAAGCATGGCAAGATATCATTCTGTGCCATCAGTGACCCTGTAAATGAAAGATGGGAAGGACACCAGTCCCACCAGCACAACCCCAACCTCCAGCCTGGTTCAAGGGTACACAGTAGACACCCAGGGGCCCTGCCTTGCTTCCCACCATGCTGAAGTGTCTCCTAACATGCAGCATGGTGTGAATATCCCCTAAGGGAGCCTGACCATGGAGGTTGTAGTGCGTACCACACGTGGAAGACCTGGAAAGGCAAATATCTAGCCTGTTTCTACAGACGAGGAAGCAGCCAGAAAAGCAGTTAGGTCATTAGCGTGATCAGTTTAAGTTAATAACTGATCATAAAATAGGATTAAGTGTCAACGGGATCACAGAAATAAGACCAAGTGTCTGCTAATAATAATTGTTAGAATTAAAAAAGAGAGAACAATCCAACATAGGGGTTGGATACACAGCAGAGTCAGAATGGCAGATGTCCTAAATAGCATTCTTGCCTCAGAATCAGTCCTAAAGGCATTGGGATCTGGCTAAAATGTCCATGAGAGCTTTTCAGGCATGGAAAGCCAAGACACTGTGGCAAAGAAATGACCTAAATGGAAGATCTCTGTGAGTGAGATCCTGGCGGAAAGAAGGGGCTATCAAAGAAGGAGGTACCTTTCTCTGAAGGGAGGTGAGAACTTCCACTTTAATTATGACCTGTTCTAAATAATGTTGGAGTTTGTGGACTCAAGAGGCTTCCATAGCCTTGGCAGCTCATGACAAGAGCCTCGGGTGATCACTCTCATCATAAATAAGAGTGTCAATTGTTAAATCAACAAGAGGACTCACTGTGCACTTACTCCCCATGTGGGACATCTTTGCTTAATGAGAATTATCGGTAAAACTTGACTTCAAACAGTACTTTATATTTTGTGTGTCTGTGTGGGTACAAATTGTTGAAATCTTAATATAGAGTTGATCTGCATATAACGATAATTAAAAATGAATCTTAAGACTGGGATGGGAGAGGGAGTAGGAGGTGGTGTGGTTTGGGGGTGGGAGGGCGGGTATGGGGGGAAGAACCGCTATAATCCAAAAGTTGTACTTATGAAATTTATATTTATTAAATAAAAGCTTTGTATAGAAAAAGCCATGAAGGTTGTAGTGTGTACCACACGTGGACAGTTATTTCCAAAAGACCCGGAGAGGCAAGCATCTAGCCTGCTTCTACAGACGAGGAAATGGCCAGAAAAGCAGTTAGTTCACTGCTGCAGATGCCGACACGTGTGGATCTGGAATCACCCCAGGCTGTGCCTCCTTCCAGCAGGCCATGTTCCACTCACGGCGGGACACTTTGCTTAAGTGACCCTTGTGGAGATGCAGATACTGTCCCATGATTGCAGCACCATGTCCACCTGTGAACGTCTGGCTCCTAGTGGACAAGGCTGCCCTGGGGAGTTCTGAGGCACTCTGTGAAGGCTCGCCTCGCCTCAGGGCTCACGGCTGAGCAGGATTTCAGTGTCTAGGGCTGCCCTGTGGGAGACACTTTGCCCTGGTAGGGACCTTGGAATCCAGCCCAGTCCCAGGGCACATCTCCTTTGTCCTTCTAAGAGGTGGTAGGATTTGGAGGCCATCAGACGCAGAAGGTGTTTTAGGGGCTGCACAGTGACCAGACCCCCAGGCTGGTTTGGTGGCCAGTGGACTGAGAAAAGGAGATGTGGCTGGTGCATATTGACCCCACTGTTCTGCAACTCTCTTGCAGTACACTGTGGGTAAGAAAGTGCCAGTTTCCTACGCCTCCCTGCCCTGGGAAGTCTGTCTCACTGCGCCCACCCCTCAGGTGAGGAGGGGTCAGGCGCCCTCCTCTGTTCCCAGGCACCTAGATTAAACCCTGCCATTGCTCTCCCCACACCAAGTCTGTGTGGGGCTCACCTGCCCACAGCGGTAACCCCTAAGCAATCCCGGCGTCTGAAGGTGGCCCCTAGGTAGAGACTTGTTTCCTGTGAGCGAGGGACTTTGAGCTTGGAGCCTTGGCCAGCAGCCTGCATCTCTTTGTGTAGCCCTTATCTCTGCAGTAGGATGACACAGGAGGATCCGTTTAACAAGGACATCAGTATATTCAGAATGTCTCCCTCGGATGTGGGAGGTGGACTCTGTTTCATCCCATCTCTGATTCCAGGACTCGTCATCAGTGAGGCTACCGAATTCTTCAAATGCACATTGGGCAATGCACTTGGCTGAGGCCTGGCCTCGCAGTGCAGCTGCTCTGGTCAGTTACAGAGAGTTTCCCAGGAGGTCAGCATGCAGGGCAGTGGTAGGCCCCATGAGACCTTCCGTGGGGCCGGCTGGGTGAATCCAGGGTGCTGTCTGAGCAGGGTGTGTGTGGTGTGGCTACAGCACAGATGTCCACTGAGACAAGGGGCATGATCCCACAGATGGGCGCTTGTGTCCAGTCCCGCTGAGCTTGGCCAGCCTTGTCCGTTGTCCTCCTTGCTCTCTGAGCAAACTCTGCTGTTTTCTGACTGCTCTTGCTGCTGCCTCCCTCCCAGGAGGTCTGAGCCCCTCCTAGCTGTGCGTGTGGCTACTCTGAGGCAACAGGCGGCCCCTTCCGTGCAGCACACGGTCCTGGGCCCCTGGCTGCCCAGGTGAGCCATCTATAGGTTGTCAACGTGTGTCCGTCTGGCAGGCTCTGCCTCGCTGTTTCCCAGCTGCTCCCTGGGTCCTGGAATGTGCTGAAATATGCTGACCCCGGATATCTGCTCAGCTCCCTCCTCTGCAAAGTGTGCCTTTCCCTGTGCTTCCTAGGCTGGTCACTTCACTTCACTTTTTACCCTGCAGCTCATGTGGTTCCTCCCAGGTTGCTGATCTGTGACTGTGACCCCTGCATCTTTTGTTTCCAGCAGATGCCCTCAGGGTCCAGCCCAGGAGGCAGTTTCTGTGTTACGGAGATGGTTTGGGGAGCCCACCTGCCCTTCCCCTCAGTGCCTGCAAGACCCCGGGCAGGGAATCTGTGCATTTGGCATTGATGAGCCTGGGTGCCTGCAGACAGACGATCAAGGAGGAGAGGGGTCTGTTGCCGGAGGGCAGGGGTCTCTTCCCCACTAGGTCCACACCCTGGCCTGGGGCTTTGCTCTCCCACAAGACGGAGCCCTCAGTGCTGGCTGCACTGATTGCCAAGCACAGGGAGTTTCCAGGAATTTGGATGTATTCTGTTTCGTCTCTTCTTTGGCCCTCAGCTCCCTTCTCAGCATGTGCAATAGAAGCCAGGTTGTGGCGGTTCCTGAATAAGAGAAGACTAGTGGGTGATGAATTGGCTCGGGCCAGTGTCAGCATGTGCAGCCTCGTATTCCTCGTTTCTTACTCTCCTTTTCAGCCTTTTCTTGGTGTCGTGAACAGGGGGAAGGTTTCACTCCAGCGTCAGCTGACAGCTCCTGACGTGCTCAGTGTCCCCTGCCTGACCCTCCGCTGTGGGTGACCCCGTATGTGCTGCTCAGGAGAGACTCTGTGTGCTATATTGTGCGGGCTGCCGGGACTCAGCATTGAAACACCTCCATGCCCTCTGAGAGGTCCTCTGTGGCCTTACAGAATTAGAGGGAGTGTCAGGAGGTGAAAGCAGCACCCTCACGTTTGCCCCTTGCCTTGAGACTCCCTGTGCCCTGGCCTGTGAGGTGAGAGTCCTCCCAGTCCTCAGCACGCCCGGGAACTGAGTGTGGGGCATCCCCAGCGAGCAGGGCTCAGAGGGGAAGGGGAGTATGGGCACAGATGACTTGTCCACGAGAAGGGCATTTGTCCAGCGCTGGTCAGCATCACAGAGCACTGGACACAGACTCCCAGACCCTCGGGGACCTCACACTGTGGGCCTCCAAACCCCAACTCCCCCAGCATCTCTCCCAACCCAGATACCACCTAGGAGAGAGCAGGTGAGATCTCAACAAGGGATGGAACGGAGACAACTCAGAGAGCTCCGCGGTGAGGTAGAGACAGGAAGCATCCCAGATCCTACGGCGCAGCCCACATGCGTTTTAGGGACTTCAGTCCCTGTGGTGGAGAAACTCAGTAGCTCACCCACATCACACCTTGGGTGCAGCAATGTGCAAAATCCTGGAGCGCCAGCCTGGGATGCAGACACGTGAACAGCTGAGAGGCCTGGCCTGGGACAGTGAGACCTCGTCCATGACCTTGTGTGCAAGGGACTTGGAAGAGATTGGCCCGTGTGGTAGCCAGTTCCACACAGCCCAAATCTTCCAGCCCGCGATGGTGTCAACCCTTCCGTTCCTGTCACGCACACTTAAAAGCAAGTCAGAGAAGTCACAGGTGCCAGCACTCCCGCCGGTCAGCCACCTCCCATCCTGTGTTCCAGAAACCTCTGTGACCTCCAGGTGTGGGACAACAGAAGCCCTAGGGGCTCCAGTATGGTCACATTGTCCATGCTGCCCCTCAGCAGAGCTCAAAGCCAATTCCTGAGGTGCAGAGGGAGATCCGCCCAGATCTCTTCCACCCGAGACTCGGCACCCAGCGCAGATCAGAAAGCTACAGACTCTTGGAGAGAGACCCCTCATCTGCCCAGAGCCCTCTCACCCACGGCCACAAGCTCCCCACAGATGAGACCGCACGTCCTGGATGCAGATCCTGCAAGAGCTTAGGGACCTTGCAGCCTGACATTGCTTGGAGCTCCAAGGTCAGTGTTGTAGGCCCCATGAAGTCCTCATGACCTGAGCACATGTCAGGTGGAGCCATGCTGACAGAGTCCCCTGCCTGGTGAGCCACCCGAGGAAGCAGGCATCTGAGGAGTCAGGATGAGAGCGAGAGATGGGGACAGGGGGAGGGGCTTGAGAATCGGAGAGCCCATTCTGGTCATTTTCTTTATCCCTTGTGCCCGGCCCCCGTCAGAACCCTCCTCCTGGACCTGAGCAGCTTCTGCCCTCCCCAGGGGCAGGCAGCCCCCGCATCTGCCATCTGAGCCCATTTCTGGGGAGTGACTGCTGCGCTGGGCCTGGGAGGAAAGCTTCTGGTCCCGAACCCGTGCCAGGCTCTGCCCACCAAAGTGGGGACCCCTTTAGGTTTGGAGGGTTTGTGGGACCCCCACCTGAGGCCCGTGCTGCTGTTGTACTGAATTCCTGCTCCATGGGGAGGTAGATTCTGTGCTGCTCAGTCCGGGAGCCACTGGGACCAGGCCTCCTGCAGCTCCCGGGACCGCGGGACCCACTTCTGCTTGCCCTGGACGACACTGCTTTGCCTCCTGAGCATGTGGAATTTGGAGGCGTGCAGCCAGCTGGTTTCCTTCTGTCCTCCTCCACCCTGAACACTGGGACCCCCGCAGATGCTTTGTCAGAGGCAGGGAGAGGGAGAGGCGGGGCAGCTGTTGGCACGGCGGTGATGGGCACCATGACAAGGCACAGACCTCACTGAAGATGCCACATTGCCGTTGCCCCACTCACCCCTGACCCTCAGCCTCCCTGTGTCCAGGCAGCAGGCCCTGCCCCTTTCTCTCAATGCCAAATTCTGTTGTAAAAGGAATGGCGATGTCAGGTTTCTATACTTGCTGGAGGGCTTTGTCCAAACGGTGGAGCACAGATCTCTGTTTCCCTGTGTTGCCCACCAGGAGGCCAGCACTGCATCATGGCTATTTTCTGTTGGGCACCACAGCTGCAAGGCATGGCCTCTGGGCACAGAGGTGAATGTGTGCCTACCTGGTGGCCTCTTCCTGCTGGGGAGCACACACACTGGCCCATCTCTGATCCCCTGCATCTGCAGTCCCCCAGGACTATGGGAATCCAGTCTCACCTCTCAAGCACCTGCTCAGCTCTGAACACAGGTTTTTTTCTTTTTAAAAAAGATTTTATTTATTAGAGAGAGAGTGTTACAGAAAGAGGGAGAGACAGAAAGGGCTTTTATACGCTGGTTCACTCCCCAAATGGCCCCAGTGGCTGGAGCTTGGCTGATCCAAAGCCAGGAGCCAGGAGTTTCTTCTGGGGCTTGCACACAGGTGACCGGGCCAAATCACTTGGGCCATGTTCTCCTGCTTTCCCAGGCCATAGAAGAGAGGTGGATCGGAAGAGGAGCAGCTGGGACTTGAACTGGTGCTCATATGGGATGCCTGTGCCGCAGGCGGAGGCTTCGCCCTCTTCACCACATTGCCGGCCCCGTCAGGGTTTACTGACTTGGGAAACCCCTTCCCTCGACTTGCCTACCCCATCCAAACATCTGCCCCTGCCCATTGCCTTAGTCCCATGATGGAAGTGCTTGCTTGTTTGTTGAGGGACTTGCTGCCTCCCTTTTGGAACCTGGGCTGCACAAGGGTCTTGAGGCCTCTGACTGCCCATCTTGGACCCGCAGTTCTGCTGGTGGACAGATGCCAGAAACTAAACGGTTTTCTCAGTGTGGCTATGAAATGTTACATTTATTTGAAAGGGAAAGTTACAAAGAGTGAGACACAAACAGATGTCTTCACTCCCCAAATGCCTGCAACGGCCTGGGCTGGGCCAAGGTGAAGCCAGGAGCCTTGAACTCCATCCGGGTCTCCCACGTGGGTGCAGGGGTCCAAGTACTTGGGCCATCTTCTGCTGCCTTCCCAGGTACCGTTAGCAGGGAGCTGGATCAGAGGTGGAGCCACCGGGACTTGAACTGGCAATCATATGGGATGGCAGCACTGTAGGCAGAGGCTTAGCTGGCCCCTCCCATGAGCATTTTACTCAATGAGAACTGATGGAGAGGCCTGAAGACAATATAGAGCAAACCTGTGATCCCAGTCACTAGGCGGTATTTTGGCTGCTTGTACCTATAAGCTGGCTGAGGTTCCAGGGCAGAGGTTCCTGGCCTTTAGTCCCCCAGGGAACATGTGTGACTCACAATTCTGACCCTCCACTTTCCTCTCCACCTCCACCACTTTATGCTCCAAATGTGCAACTATGAACTCCCAAAGCAGGACAACCTCCATGCCAGCGAACATTCTCTTCCGTGGGAGAGAACGGAGCAGCAATCCTGCCTGTATCCAGATGATGCTAGGATCATTCCTAGCCTCTGCCCAGCTCATCCACCTGAGAGCCATTCACTTGCTTTGTTGTCCTAGACCGCGGCTCCTGCTTGATTTGCATCTGTACAAATCTGGGCTGGAGCCAGAACTGAGATCATGGTGACCTTTGGGGAGGTGAAAGTGGAGGCGTGGAGCTCTGTGTGTGGTGGGCAGCCCGCTGCACCTGGCACACAGTGCTTTATCTGAACTACGGGTAGGAGCTCCCCTTCCCAGTCTATCTCCCAGGCAGACTGCTTCATCTGAGCCTCTCATGGTACGTTCTGTCCAGGACATCCCCTCCCGCCACTCCTCCACGTCCCTGCCGTCTCTGGTGATTCACCTAGATCTGGCAGTTTGATGGTCATTTCCAGCGGGTCATTTCATCCTCAGCTTATCCCTCCTCCCCCTCCCAGAACATCACACTGGATCTCCCGCTGCATTGTGGATGCTCTTAGGGGACCATTCCACCATGGTCTCATTTCTGCTGTAGCATCCTATTGGGTTGCAGACTCTGAGGATCTGTGGAGGCTGGGATAGGGCATAGCCTGCGGTGGCAGGTCCTTGCCCCAGAAGTGGTGCCGAGTGTGCTGGCCCAGGGCCAGCGTCTCCCTGCCTCAGTGGTGGACATGCAGATCGGTGGCACAACTGTGCAGGGAGAGGTAACGGCCTCTTTGGGCATTCGTGTTCTGCCTCTTCCGTTCATTGGAAAGAGCGATATTTGTTGGTCTTATTCTGTGCTTTTTCTCCAGCATTTGGAGCAGTGTCAGGCACACAGGAGGCGCTCCACTGATGTTTGTTTAAGGAATGAATTGTTGACTTTGAAATCACTGTGCTAAGAAGTATCCTAAAGAATTGTTTTTTAAAGATTTATTTTATTTACTTGAAAGGCAGTTACAGAGAGAGGTAGACACAGAGAGAGGTCTTCCATCTGCTGGTTCACTCCCCCAGGTGACTGCAACAACCAGTTCTGGTGCGTCCCCGGCAGGCTGAATCTGGGATCCAGGGGCCTCCCCCCTGTCTTCCATGTGGGTGCAGGAGTTCAAGCATTTGAGCCATCTTCCACTGCTTTCCCAGGCTGCAACAGAGAGTTGGATGGGAAGTGGAGCATCCGGGATTTGAACCGGTACCCATATAGGATGCTGATGCCACAGCCTGTGGCTTCAGCCCACTGCACCACAGCAGGAGCCTGCTAGAAATGTTTACGTTTGCAAGGAGCTATGTTACAGCAACAGCAGGAAGAACCTACTTTGGAGTGTGGGTAAATGCACATTAATTCCCAGGGGGTGCTGGAGGACAAAATGAGAGGTTATGTGTTATTATTATTATGCTTTTGAACATCCTCTGCCCTTGAAACAGAGTGGAGGTACCCAGCCTTAGCCTCACAGAGCTTTCCTCCATGACATGCTCTTACTGGGAAGTACTGTGTCTCCCCTCATCTCTTGGTAATCATTGACCTGATTTCTAGCTCTATGGATTTGTTCATTCTGTTCATTTTATATAAATAACAGTCATACAGTATGTTCTTTTTGTCTGGCTCTTTTCATTTAACATAATATATTCAGGATTCCTCCATGTTGCAGCATCTGTCGGTGCTTTATCATTATGGTTTATGATATTCTATTATACGGAATTTGGTTTATATAATATTGTTGTAAGCCATGTTTCATTTATGTATTATTGATTAATGGACTTTTTTTTTTTGACTGGCAGAGTTAGACAGATAGAGACAGAGAGAAAGGTCTTCCTTTTTCCATTGGTTCACCTCCAAGTGGCCGCTACGGCCAGTGCGTTGCAGCTGGTGCGCTGTGCTGATCCAAAGCCAGGAGCCAGGTGCTTCCTCCTGGTCTCCCATGCGGGTGCAGGGCTTAAGCACTTGGGCCATCCTCCACTGCCTTCCCAGGCCACAGCAGAGAGCTGGACTGGAAGAGGAGCAACCAGGACAGAATCCAGCGCCCTGACTGGGACTAGAACCTGCGGTGCTGGCGCTGCAGGTGGAGGATTAGCCTAGTGAGTTGCGGCGCCAGCCCGGTCAATGGGCATTTACATTGTTTTTGATTTCTTTGAGTATTATGAGTAATGCTGGTATGAACAGGTATGAAATCCTGTACAGGTTTTGATGTGTGCTTATGTTTTCTGTTCTTTTTGATACACAGTATCACCCCCCTTAGCCACAGGTTATATGTTCAAGGATTTCCGGTGGATGTCCGATATTGTTATAACTGATCCATGTATATGTACATACGTACATATTATGCATTTTAACATAAACTTGGCATAGTAAACAACATTAATAACTGAAAATAGAGCAATTCTAATCAAATGCATTGAAAATTTATGAACTATTTACTTCAGAAATTTTTCACTTAGTTTTTTTGGACCACTATTGACCTTGGGTGACTGAAACCACTGTAAGTGACATTGTGTATAAAGGTGGACCAGTCTGTTCCCAGGAGTGGAAATATCTTGGTCTTATTACTTTACTTTTAACTTTTTGAGGAAGTATCAATGTTTTCCATTGTAACTTTACCATTTTGCATTCCTATCAGGATTGCATCAGATTCCAATTACTCCAAATTCTCCTCAACATTTTTCATTTTTAAATCATACCCATTCTAGTGGATGTGAAGTGATGATTTATCATGGTTTCAATTTTAATTTTCCCTATTACTAATACTTGTGTGGCATTCATTCATGTAATTATTGTCATGTGTGATTCTTTTTTATAATTGCTAATACCCTAATATTGATTCTTTTCCTTACTAACAGAAGCCTGATTTTTTCAAAGATTTATTTATTTGAAAGACAGAGTCACAGAAAGAGAGAGGGAGGGAGGGACGGAAGGGGACAGAGAGAGAGAGAGAGAGAGAATCTTGCATCCACTGGTTTACTTTCCAAATGGCTGAAACAGCTGGAGCTGACCTGATCCAAATCCAGGAGCTAGGAGATTCTTTTAGGCCTCCCACATGGGTACAAGCCCCCAAGCACTTGGGCTGTCTTCTGCTGCCTTCCCAGGCACATTAGCAAGGAGCTCGTTTGAAAGAGGAGCAGCCGGGAGTCGAAGCAGTGCACATGTGGAATGCTGGTGTTACAGGTGCCACAGCGCCATCCTCTGTATTTCTTCTTTACAGAAATGTCTACTCAAATGCTTAACCTGTGTGTGTGTGTGTGTGTGTGTGTGTGTCTGTCTGTCTGTGTTTCTATGGTAGCGAGAACACTTACCATAAAATCTACTTTCTTAAGAAATATCAGTCCATTTTTAATTTGTCTTTTTGCTGTGCAATTTTGTGGCTGGCATTGTGGCTCAGCAGGGTAAGCTGCTGCTTGTAACAGTGGTATTCCTGGCCAGCGCCGCGGCTCACTAGGCTAATCCTCCACCTTGCGGCGCCGGCACACCGGGTTCTAGTCCCGGTCGGGGCACCGGTTCTGTCCCGATGCCCCTCTTCCAGGCCAGCTCTCTGCTGTGGCCAGAGAGTACAGTGGAGGATGGCCCAATCCTTGGGCCCTGTACCCCATGGGAGACCATGATAAGCACCTGGCTCCTGCCATCGGATCAGCGCGGTGCGCTGGCTGCGGCGGCCATTGGAGGGTGAACCAACGGCAAAGGAAGACCTTTCTCTCTCTCTCTCTCTCTCACTGTTCACTCTGCCTGTCAAAAAAACAACAACAACAGAAAAAACAGTGGTATTCCCATATGAGCACTGGTTGAACTTCTGGATGCAGTGGAAGATTACTCAAGTCTTTGTGCCCCTGCCACCTACATGGAAGACCCAAATGAAGCTCCTGGCTTCTGGCTTCTGCTTGTTCCAGCCCCAGCCAATGTTGCCATTTGGGGGAGTGAACCAGTGGATGGAAGATTTCTTTCTCTCTCTCTGTCTCCCTCCTCCATCCCTCTCTTTGTAACTCTGCCTTTCAAATAAATAAATAAATAAATAAATCTTTTAAAAAATAAATTAAAAATGCTATTTTAAGACACCAATATAATGAAAAGACACATAATAGAAGAAAATATTTGCAAGTCAGAGGTTTGGAACCATCACACCTTTTTGGTGGGACTGCAAATTTATCATTTGACTTTGGAAAAGAGTTTGGTACCTTTTAAAATAAGCATATATACTTACAAAATGACCAGCAATCCTGCTCCTAGACAATTATCCCCAAGAGAAATGAAAACATGTGTTCCCGTGAAGGTTGTTCTCAAATGGTTCATGGCAGCTTCCTTTTATAACAGCCAAACCTGGAAACAACCCAGATGCCCAACAATTTCTGAAAGGGTAACAAACTGAGGTCCATCATTGCAAAGCAGTTCTACTCAGTGATAAAAAGGAACAAACTGGCTGGCGCCATGGCTCACTTGGCTAATCCTCCACCTGTGGCTCTGGCACCCCAGGTTCTAGTCCTGGTTGGGGCGCCGGATTCTGTCCCGGTTGCTCCTCTGCTAGTCCAGCTCTCTGCTGTGGCCAGGGAAAGCAGTAGAAGATGGCCCAAGTGCTTGGGCCCTGTACCCACATGGGAGACCAGGAGAAGCACCTGGCTTCTGGCTTCGGATTGGCGCAGTGTGCTGGCTGCAACGGCCATTGGGGGGTGAACCAACGGAAAAGGAAGACCTTTCTCTCTGTTTCTCTCGATCACTGTCCACTTGGCCTGTGAAAAAAAATCTTAAAAAAAAAAAAAAGGAAAAAGGAACAAACCACTGACACAAATAACAACATAATTCCATCTCAAAAGCAGTATGCCACGTGCAAGAAGCCAGACAAAATACTACACACTATACCTTTTAAATACAAATGGTATTCTGGAATCTTAAAATTATAGGGTCAGAAAACATATTTTTCAAGGGTGTCAGTTGATTCAAAAGGGCCAGGGCAACATTTTGAAATGACATAAATTTTCCTACCTTTTTTAAAAATCAATTTGTCAAAACTTATCAAAGCATATACTTAGAAAGATTGACTTATTAAAGGATGTACTTTTCTCTGAAGGGAGGAGAGAGCTTCTATTTTACTTATGGCCTTGTCGAGCCAGTGGATCCAGAAGGCATCCATAGCTGAGGCAGCTCATGTCAAGAACCTTAGGTTACCACTGATGTCATACATAAGAGTGTTATTTGTTAAGTACACAACAAGAGTCAGTGTGCACTAACTTCTCATGCTGGACCTCTTTCCCCAGAGAGTTGTATTGTGAGACTTAATAGTAATACTTGTTCTCAAAAATCACCTCCATTTACTATGTCTCATAAGTTAAAGTTATTTCTAAGAGCTCACAAGAGATGCACCATTCTTGGGTTCTTCTTTAAAGACAATTTTCTAAAAGGAAAGAAAGTGGAGGAAGGAAGGGAAAAGAATAAGGGGGAAAAAAGCAAAATCACCTTCAGGAAGTAATAACATAGAACAGCCCTTGTCTAGACTGTTGAAGAACAGTTCTCTTATTTTTTTATTGCGTTCTTTCTTTTTTTGTTGTTTATTTTTCTTCCTTGGACTAAGCAGGAGAGTGAGGAGGAAGCGGGGAGTGGGTGGGAGGGCGAGTGTGGTGGGAAGAATTACTATGTTCCTAATGTATTTATGAGATACATACAAAAAAGATTGATGTATTGCTTGTAAATTTAATAAATATGACTTATTGAAAAAGGACAAGGAATCTTTAAGGGAAATATGAGGGAACTTAAAAAAGTTGATGAAATTAAGGAGAAAAAATACATTTGTTTTGGTGCAAAAAGTTTGAAATCAATGCATCATTTTTTCATAACAGGCATTTTCCACATAATTTTTGAAGATCCCTGATGGTATTCAAAAGAAAAAGAATGCACCATTGATACACAGAACAATTTGGATGAAATTCAAGGGCACCAATGCTTGGGGGAAGATACCAGTCTCAAAAGATTACAGGCTGTCCTACTCCCTTTGAATCGTATCGTTGAAAAGACGAAAATGGGGGCTGGTGCTGTGGTGCAGCAGGTTAATGCGCTGGCCTGAATCACTGGCATCTCATATGGGCACCAGTTCTAGTCCCGGCTGCTCCTCTTCCAATCCAGCTCTCTGCTGTGGCATGGGATAGTGGTAGAAGAGGGCCCAAGTCCTTGGCCCCTGTACCCACGTGGGAGACCTGGAAGAAACTCATGTCTCCTGGCTTCGGATTGGTGCAGCTGCAGCCATTGAGGCCATCTGGGGAGTGAACCTGGGGATGGAAGACCTCTCTCTCTGTTTCTATCTCTCTCTGTCTTTCAAATAAATAAAATAAATCTTTAAAAAAAGACAAGACAAAAATGCAGTGAGGAGAATAGATCTGTGGTTGCTGGGGCTTAGGAGTAGAGGAAGGAAGTGACTATACAAGAGGACACAAAGAACCTAGGGAATTCTTTGGGGATGACAAAAAGTTCTATAACTCGATTGTGGTGTTGTACAAATCTGTATGTGTGTTGAAATTCATAGGGCTACACATCAAATATCAGTTTTACTGTAAAATTCAAGCAATTAAAAGAATTTCCCATGAAGCTGGTTGGAATCTTTTTGTGAAACTGTTTTAGCACAGGTGTTTCTATGTCTAAACACTACTTTTATTTGCTTTTGAGTCTCATAGAAAAAGAAGTATTCAGCAAGTCTTCTTTGACTTAACATTATATCTATTTGTGATTTTGTTCACCCCCTCACAGTAATTCATAGTGTGGATCTGACACAATTTATTTATGCATTTTCTTACTGGTGCATAATAAGTAGCTTGTTTCCAGTTTTTTTTTTTTTTTTTTTTACAGAGTTAGCGAGAGAGAGAGAGACAGAGAGAAAGGTCTTCCTTTTCCGTTGGTTCACTCCCCAAATGGCCACTATGGCCGGCGTGCTGTGCCGATCCGAAGCCAGGAGCCAGGTGCTTCTCCTGGTCTCCCATGCAGGTGCAGGGCCCAAGCACTTGGGCCATCCTCCACTGCCTTCCCGGGCCACAGCAGAGAGCTGGACTGGAAGAGGAGCAACCAGGACAGAATCCGGCGCCCCAAGTGGGACTAGAACCCGGGGTGCCAGTGCCACAGGTGGAGGATTAGCCTAGCGAGCTGCGGCGCCGGCCTCCAGTTTTTAACTATTACAAATAAGATTATGATATGAACACTGTTGTATGTTCAAGAATGAGCAGCAGAGATAGTCTATGATGATAAAAATGTAAATCAAAAACTACCTAACCATTCAGTAGGGGAATGACTGAGTCCACAGTGGTGATAATAAATCATAACCTGCCGTGCAAGTCATCTTGTGGGACAAATCATATAAGTGTTAACCTGGGGACCTTTGTGGTGATGGTGTGTGGCTCTGTGACTATGTGTGGGTTGCAGTAACCACTGGAGCAATATGCTCACGGAGCCCATCTCTGCCTTTCCTTTGGGCAGAAATGAGGATAAACAGTAAGGAGCTACTGAGATCTGTGGCCACCAAAGAGCACGCCAGAGATGACCTGTCCTGGCCCTTGGGCCCATGGTTCCCATCAACCCTCAGAGCTTCCCCCTGCCTGAATACTCTGAGCACTCCCAGGAAGGCGTGCCCTGGCCATGCCTGAGATGGCCCAAGTTAGTCCTTTCTCCTACCAACTCTGAGTCTTGTCTCCTTTTGGGCCAAATCTGCTTATCTATTATATCAGTTCCCCCTCTGCTCAGGAGTACCCTCTGCATGCTAGGAGTGTAATTATGCTCCTTGTGCAGGTGAGGAAACTGAGGTCCATTGTGGGGCAGGAGTAGGGACCACAGCTGTACAGCAGCTCAGTGAGTAGATATTGGGGGGCCACTCCCCTCTCCATGCTGCCCACCCCCTCAATCAATGGAGATTTTCTACTGTCTCCTCAGATGGGCCTTCCTGACCTTGGTCTCCCCCACCCCAGCAGGCCTGGTGCACTGCTGATCCCAACCAGGAGTTCTAGATCCAGCATTCAGGCTCTGAGCATTCAGGGGACTGGGTGCAGGAATGCCAGGATCTGGCTTGGTGGAAGGGTTGGTAACCTTTTCCTAAACCCTAGGCTTTGCTGGGACTGTCCCCAGTTCCTTCAGGATCTAGGCCTGTGTCTTCAGGACCAGCCAAACTGTACTGGGGTCCTGGCTGCAGAGCCAATGTATCTTGTGAGCAATAGGCCTGTAATGCAAACTGAAAGTGAGAAAAATGACTAAAATATGAGAACCTTCCTTTAACTGCAGACATGAGCTCCTTGTGTAAGGAAGAAGAGGAGGAAGAGGAAGTCTGCAGAAGACTCAGAACAGCACTAAGCCCCTGTGCCCTTCAGAGGAAGAGGCAGAAGGCTGCCCTCACCTGGCCACACTTCAGTTCACAGCTCATGCACCCAGAGGCCTGTGATCTTACCAGGAGTGAATATTTAAGCCAATGTGTGTTCTCTGTCTTCTCTGAGGTCTTCCAGGTCTTGGAGATGAGACACCACCTGCTGGGAAATGTGGGTATCCCTGTAACATGGACAATTCATTACTGATGTGTGCCTGGTGGAGTGCAGACCTCACCATGGGACCACAATCTTCGATCAGCCTTCCTTGAATGAAAGGGAAACACCAATATGACTTAGTAGCTCATAGTTTGGACCTGGCCTGGTCTCACCCAGGACCATAGACATCCGGAATGGGAATGAATGAGTTATAAGAAGGGGCAGCTGTCATCACAGCTGGGCTGAGGGCTGAGGGCAAAGAGCAGGAGCCTCTGTGAAATTAACATGCTGGGCCTTATAACAAGGAGAAGGCAGAGGAGAAGGGAGAAGATGATGGTGAAAGCCCCTGCAGAGGACATGCTCAAGGCTGATGAGGACACAGAGGGGCTCCGTAAACTGGTGATGAATAGAATTTGCACCTGAGGTGCTGGCTTTGAGAGAAGTCTGATTCATGTACAGTGATCAGCCAGTGTCTGGCATAGAATCCTGGCAAGTAAAGGCTGTCAGAACTGTTATGAATAGTTGTGTTAGAGTTCTCCACGAAACAAAACATAGGAGCATATAATATATATATGAGGGAGTTGATTAAGGGAATTGGCTCATGTGATTATGGGTCTGAGAAGGTTCATAATCTGCAAGTCTAGCTGTCTACAAGCTGGAAAACCAGGGAAGCCAGTGTTATGATTCAATCTGAGTCCAAGGGCTTGAGAACCAAGGGGAACCAATCGTGTAAGTGCCCACGCTTAAAAGCCCAAGAACCTAGAGTTCTCATGTCCAAGGTCAGGAGAAGATTGGTGTCCCAGCTCCAGCGGAGACAGTGAATATGCCTTTCTTATGTCTTTTTGTTCTATCTGGCCCCACAAGTAATCATATGGTGCCTACCCACACTGAGTGAGGCTGGATGTTCCGTTCTCAGTCCACTGATTTGAATGCCAATCTCTTCTGCAAACACAGATACACTCAGAAATAATGTTTTACCATCTATCTGAGCTTCCCTTAGGCTGCTCAAACTGATAGCTAAAATCAAGCATTAGAAGACTGACAGAAATCACTCTGTGAGCTGACAGCTGACATGCTGTTCTTCTCTACAGGACAGGCACCTTGAGGTTAACGTCTCCTCTGCCCACCTCTGTGGCTCCCATGTGTGGGACAGTGACAGCTACCATCATGGCTTGCTGAGCGAGGGTGTCAGTGGTGGGTAGAATAAAATAGACCCTTAAATGTGTCCTCATCCTTATCTCTAGGACCTATTCTAATAAGGGGTGACAATAGCAAGGGTGTACTCAACCCTGCTCTGTGCCAGGCACTGCCGTCAATGCTGATGTGTTATATAGTTTCACCCTCACATAACTCTATGAAGAGAGAAAGTTATTGCCCTGATGGCAGGTTAGCAAAGGGAGGCACAGAGAACTCAAGTAACTTTCTCTTGCATGACTGATGGACAATTCAGACCCGAACTGTGTTGCCCCTACCCTTGCTCTTGCCTATTCTGTTGCATTGCTTTGACTACTAGATACATTGAATGTGAGCCCAGGTGAGAGATATTACATGTGTTTTTCCCAAAGCCTGCAATCACTCTGTGTGATGGGCAGAACACCCCTTTCAATAATCCTGAGGCTTGAAAAGGACAGATGACTTGACCAAGGTCACACAATGAGGACTTGGAGTTGCAGGCTTTTAAATGAGGTCTGTCAGGCTCTAGAACTCACAAGCCATGGGTCATCATGGGTACGAATAGGGCCCATGGGGAGCTAGAATCCAATATCTGAGGACCAAATAGGCAAGTTCTGTCCATGTCTTGAGAAATAGGTATCATTGCCCCATAGTTGTTGTTCAGAGACACAGGATAAACAATTCCCCACAAGATGCTTTCCCCAAATGGGGTTGAGGGAGACTGTGTAGCTTCCAGGATAAAAAACAAGATTCAACCCAGAGGGAGGTTCTGAAGGAAGTAGATCACCTACACTGTGCGGTATATAAAAAGCAGCTGGGGGTACTGGGAACCTGTGTGGAAAACACCCAGACAGTCACCTTACTCCTACTTCTGACCATACTTTATTTTACTTGTGATTTCTTTTTTTTTTGGGGGGGGGCACTAGAATGTATAAAATATAAGTGCACATTTTAATGATGTTTAATATGCTTCACATTCATGTAACAATTACCAAGTTCAAGGTCATCATCACTATTCCAGAAGTCCCCATGGTCCTTTCCTAATCAGTATGCTCTTTCTCACTGTCCCCCATCATCTCCTTCCTATATCTTCCACCTCAGTTCCTTTTCCCAGAAGTCCTGCCCTCTGTCGGAAGTAGAAATGCCGTGATGGCCAGGGTCCCCATCCTGTCACGAATCCTTTACACTGGCTGCCTGGTTGGCACTCAGTGTGGAGGCATCCTCCTCCAGCTGTGAGGCTCACACCCTCTGTCTCCCATGGTGCAACAGAGAGTCACCCCTGCCTTAGGGGTGTCAGGTGTGGGCAGGTGTGCAGGCTCAAGTCCTTCATCTGGAACGTGGGGCTAACCCCACCTCCCTCACAGGCTTTGGGAGAAATAGAGATGTGGACACCAGACGCTTTCAGTGAGTGCCACGTGCCAAACCCGCGTGAGACTTTACCACTACTGCAGGACTGCATGCTACCCAGGAACACACCAAGAGCTTCCTCACCCAGGGCCAGTGCATGCGCTGTTCCTGGTGCATGAGCTCTTCCTGCTGCCTTGGACGCTCTTCCCCCAGCTGATCGCATGGCCTGCTTCCTCGCTTCCTCCAGGTCTCTGCTCAATCATCACCTCTTCAGGGAGGCCTTCCCTGTACACCCTGAAGAAAGTGACAAACATCTTGCCCACCTACCCTTTCCCCTGCCTGTCTTCATTTTCTTCATAGCACTTGCCACTCTCTGATGTGCTATATATTTACTTACAGATGTTACAGGATCAGAGACTGTCAGTTTTGCATTCTGTTGCATCTTCAGAACCAAGAACATAGCTCAGAAAGTCCTTGTTGAAGGGTGTCTGGGAGGCAGACCTTTTAAACACATCACCAAGATGCACGGATACCCCCCCTTCCCCAAGGACTGTACTGGGCTCATTTTATTGACTATTATTTGTGCTGAGCTTTGAGAAGCCAAAATTTCTCTAGGGTTTTAACATTTGTCTGCATGTCTGTCAGGCTTCAAAACTCGTAGTATTCACAATTATTGTGAGTGTCAGGTTTTAGGGGAGATGGAGTCCAATATTTGAGGACAATATGGGCAGTCCTCCTTCATGCCATAATTGATTGAGACTCACCTTGTGTTGGGTTTCTAGAACTGTAGAATAAATACTCCTCAATGAATTGCCAAATAATGGCATCACAGGAGACCCTGTAACTTATAGGACACTGGAGTGAAGCAAACTGCAGAGAAGGGAGGGAGGGACTGAAGATCACATACACAATGTTTATAGATAAGGAAACCAGATTCAAAGAAGCTAGAATGGACAGACATGTGGATATTCACATCAGATCAATTTTTCATTTCATCTTGGGATACTGAAAAGATTGGCAGGTCAGGTCAAAGTCACAATCACAAATGTCTTGACATTTGAATTTGACAGTTTCTCCTGCTGGTCATAGCTATCCAGGCCACCTAGACACCTTACAACCAAAAAGCTTACTAATTGCTTACTAATTTCAGTTTAAGGAAGTAGTTTTTGACGGTCTTTGGAGTTTTTCATTAAGGACCTAGCTTTGGGGTGTAAATATTGCCCATGAGATTGACCCATACAGCCTACACAGGTCCCCTACATTGGAGACCTATGCCAATCCCCTGGTCTTTCTATTCCATCCAGCCCAACCTTTGAACAAGCTTCTCACATGGCAAATCAGTATCCTCATCTCAGACCTCACCCCTCTGATCCTTCCTGGAGACCTTACTGCCCATGAAGCTGACCAAGCCATGACTGGAGCCTCTGCATCCTCAGGGATTTCCTCCTCCTCTCCCCCACATTTCCCCCACCCACATTTGTGACCTGGACATCAGTCCATGCTCCTCCCTGATGTTCATACCCTCTACTCTCACCACCAGCAGCACCATCTCCTGTCCTTCCAGCTCCTTCCCTCAAATGTCTGTGCATGCCCAGCCTTCAGCCTCATAGAAGCCTCCTGTCTACTCACAAAATTGCATTCTTCCCACCAGCCACCAGGCTCTTCCTCACTTAGCTTACCACATCTATAAATTCCACCCCCAAATACATCTCTCCTTTCTATCCCCTCCATAATCTCCTGAGACTCTCCTTAATGGACAAGCTCTGCACCCTGAACACCAATATCTTGTCTTCTTTGTACCCTCTAGAGCCCTGTACTAGCACCAACACCCAATCTTCTCATACTTTTCACTGGTATTTTTTTCTTTTTTCTTTTTTTAAGATTTATTTATTTACTTGAGAGGCATAGTTACAGACAGAGAGAGGGGGAGACAGAGACAGGTCTTCCATGCGCTGGTTCACTCCCCAAATGGCTGCAATGGTTGGAGCTGGGCCTATCTGAAGCCAGGAGCCAGGAGCCAGGAGCTTCTTCTGGGTCTTCCACGTGGGTGCAGGGGCTCAAGCACCTGGGCCATCTTTTACTGCTTTCCCAGACTATCAGCAGGGAGCTGGATCAGAAGTGGAGTAGCGGGGATGTGAACTGGCACCCATATGGGATGCTGGCCCTGCAGGCGATTGCCCAATCTTCTAAGCCACAGTGCCGGTCCCTGCTATTTCTTTGAGAAAACAGAATGGAACAAACAGACTCTCACCACTTCCCAGCAGCACTGCATCTGTTCTTGTAATCTCTGCTGTCCCTTTGGAGGAAGCGACAGGATCCTGTTTGAAGCTACGCTTTCACTGGATACTATGGCCTTCCACCTTCTCAAGGAGTTGGCTTTTGTAATGATCTGCTTCCTGAATTGTCACATTGCCCATTTATTCTGAATTCTTCTATTATTTTTAAACATGCTTTTGTTTTTCACCCTTTAGACAAACAAAATATCCTTCATGGCATTTGGTGTCATTTGCTTATTGAAGGATTAGTTACTTTTTGTTCCATTATAAATAATCTTGTTGTTCCAGAAATTCTAAGCAGTCCATTTATTTTCTCTTGGCCTGTGGACAGTTCTGGCACTTCAGCACTAGGTGGGGCCCTAAGTTGTAATTTCCACAAGTCCATTGCCAGTAAGCTTTCACTATCTCAGTCCCACAGGGTGCTCTGAGTTCAGAGTTGTCCCAAATCCACAGTTGATATGCTGCTCAGAATGCATTATAGAAGCATCCATAAAAAGGCTCGTCTGACCTTACAAGGTCCCTCACTCCCTGAAGGCCAAGGAAGGCCCAGATACTCCTGAGGACACCACCACTGCAATGCTAGATCATATTTGGAGCACACAGCCCTCTGAGCTCAATACCACACAAGCATAGCCCCAAGGCCTATACTGCTTGGTCTGTTTGCTTCTGAGATGGACTCACAGTCCAAGGCCACTTACAAATAGCCCCAAGTGATGCTAGCTGGAATGTAAGGCCAATCAACTGGGAACACAGGGCTCTATTTGGTACCAGGGCAGATATGTTGGATTTTTACCAGCCTGTTACCAAATCCCAAGACAGAAATTTGTGGTTCCTTTCTATCTGCCCAAAGTGATAAAGGCAGCCCCTTGGCTACCCAGGTAGTGAACAATCCTGTGGATACTTTCCAGCCCCCACTGGCCAGCCATGATGCATGCCAAAACACTTCTGTTCCACCAGGTTGCCCATTTCTGCCTGAATCCAGGGCAATTATAGAGATTGAGCACTGGCCTGATCCTGGCACTGGGCTTATCAGGTACTGGATCTCACATCTGTGTGAGCTTAGAGATATGGTACTAAGTTCTCTTTCCTTTTTTACTCATCAAATGTTGGAGTCTTGCTCTGCTGTCTGCCAGACAATGGGGGAGGGTATGGTAGCCACTATTTTTAGTTTTTTGAGGAACCTCTATATTGTTCTGCTTTACTAATAAACTGACTTTAGTAATTTACATTCTCACCAACAGTGTATTTGTACTCCCTTTTCTCTGCATCCTCACCAGCTTTTGTTTTTTGTTTTTTGTTTGATAAAGTTATTCTAACTGGATTGAGATCATACCTCATTGTTCCTTTTATTTGCATTTCCCTTGTGATTCATGATATTTATGTATTTTTGGCCATTTATATTTCTTCTTCTAAGAAATATTAAACAGATTTGTTGTCTATTTTTAAAAAAATTTTTCTTGAAAACAGAGCTATTAATATCACAGAGTAAGGGATTCATGACAATGATCATAACATGGGGAAAGAAGAGTATGTTGCCATTTGCATGGTATGATTCAGTGAAGCAACATTTATATCTAAATGCCAAATGATATGACATTCAGATGATTTTTATACTCTTCACAATAACTTCCACAAATAAGAGAAATATGTAATATTTATCTTTCTGGGTCTGAGCTATTTCACTTAGCATAATAATCTCCAGTTTCATCCACTTTGTTGCAAATGTCAGAATTTCATTTTTTATGGTTTAGTAACATTCCATCATAACATTTTCTTTATCTAATCATCAGTTGATAGACATCTAGGTTGATTCCATGTCTTTGTTATTGTGCTTTGCCCATTTTTTAAAAAAAATATTTATTTATTTATTTGAAAGGCAAACTTGGAGAGAGAGAGAGATATCTTCCATCTGATGGTTCATTCCCCAAATAGCTGCAATAGCCAGGAATGGGCCAGACTGAAACCAGGAGCCCAGACCACCATCTTGGTCTCACACGTGGGTGACAGTGACACAAGCATTTGGACCATTATTTGCTGCTCTTCCAGTCCCATCAGAAGGAGGCTGGATAGGAAAGCAGAGTAGTTTGACTTGAAGTAGCACTCTGCTATGGGATTCAGGCATCTCAAGTGATAGCTTAACTCACCACACCAAAATGCCCACCCATAAAAAATAACTCTTTATTTCATTAATCTTTTATATTCATTTAATTTCCATCTCATTTATTTCTACTCTAATATATTTTAAAACCGTATTTAATTATTTGAAAGGTGGAACAACACAGAGAGAAGAGGGGAGGGAGGGGAGAGAAGGGAAGGGGGGAGGGAGAGATGGGGAGAGAGGGAGAGAAGGAGAGAGGGAGAGAGAGAGAGAGAGAGAGAGAGAGAGAGAGAGATCCATCTTCCATCTATCAGTTCATTTCCTAAATGCTGGCAATAGCCAAGTTTGGGCCAGGCTGAATCTTGGAGCCCAAAACTCCATCCAGGTCTCCCACATGGGTGGCAGGGGCCTAATCTCTTGGGCCATCTTCTGCTGCCTTCTAGGCACATTAACCGGGAGCTGGATCAAAAGTGGAAGCAGCCAGGACTTAAACCAGCACTCTGATATGGGATGTCATTATCCTATGCTCTAATCTTTATTATTTCTTCCATTATATTAATTTTGGGCTTGATATTTCTTATTTTTCTAGATCACTGATGTGCACAATCATGTTGTTTATTTGATATCTTTTTAGGTAGGCACTTATTTTATAAATTTCTGTCTTGTACTATTCTTGCTATATCACATGTTTTTGTATGTTATACTTCCATTTTCATTAGTTTCAAGCAGTTCTTAAATTTTTCCTTTCGATTTCTTTGATTACCTATTTTTTAAAAAAATTTATTTTATTTATTTGAAAGGCAGGGTTACAGAGAGAATTGAGGGAGAGATAGAGAAAGAACCATCTGGTGGTTCACACCCCAAATGGCTGCACTGGCTGCATCTGGGCCAGGCAGAAGCCAGGAGCCAACAGCTTCATCTGGGTCTCCCAAGTGGGTTCAGGGGGCCCAAGCACTTGGTCCATCCTCTGCTGGTTTCCCAGGCACATTAGTAAGGAGCTGGATCAGAAGTGGAGCAGCCAGGACTCCAACTGGCACCCACATGAGTTGTCTGCCTTGTAGACAGTGGTTTAACCTGTTATGGCCCTTGATTACCTGTTCATTCAGGAGCATATTGTTCAGTGCATTTTTATACTTCCTAGAGATTTTTTCTTTTTTTGATTTCTAGTTTTATTTCATTATGTTCTTGAAATTATACATAATATTATTGTGACTTCTTTTTTGACAGGCAGAGTTAGACAGTGAGAGAGAGATAGAGACAGAGAGAAAGATCTTCCTTTCCGTTGGTTCACCCCCCAAATGGCCACTATGGCCGGCGCGCTGCACCTATCCGAAGCCAGGAGCCAGGTGCTTCTCCTGGTCTCCCATGCGGGTGCAGGGCCCAAGCAGTTGGGCCATCCTCCACTGCACTCCCGGGCCACAGCAGAGAGCTGGACTGGAAGAGGAGCAGCCGGGACAGAATCCGGCGCCCCAACCAGGACTAGAACCCGGGGTGCTGGCGCCGCAGGCGGAGGATTAGCCTAGTGAGCCACTGCGCCGGCCTATTGTGACTTTTTTTAAAACTTGTCAAGACAAATGTTGTTTAGTGTTTAGTTCGTTCTAGAGAATGTTTCATGAAACATACTGATGAAAAGTATGTGCATTCTGCAGCTGTGGAATAAGATGTTCTGTTAATGTTTATTATGTCTACTTGGTCTATAGTGTAGTTTGACTCTGGTATTTTTATGTTGATTTTTTTATTTGGATGATCTTTTCATTGCTGGAAATGGTATATTGAGCTTTTATCTCTCCCTTTAGATCTAATAATGTTTGTGTTGTAAAATTGGGTGTACTAGCATTAGACACATATACAATCATTACATCTTGTTGAGTTAATCCTTGATAATTATGAAGTGACCTTCTTTGTCTCTTTTTTGGGGTTTTTATATTAAAAATCTATTTTGTCTACTATAAATATAGCTACCTCTGCTCCCTTTTGATTTTCATTTTCATGCAGTATTTTTTCACTTTCAGTCTCTGTGTGTTTTTACCAATGATGTGAGTTTTTTCTAGGTAGTGTTTTAGTGGGTCTTATTTTATTTTTAATCCATTCATCCAGTCTGTATCTTTTATTTGGAGGATTTAGGCCACTTACATTAAAAGTCATTATTGACAATGAATTACCTAGTCTAGTCCTTTCTAAACAAATTTATTCTGTTTATTTTGAATATCTTTTTCTGGTAGATTTTATATTTTCACATTTAAAAAATAGATTTTTTTATTTATTTGAAAGAATTACACAGAGAGAAGGAGAGAGAGAGACAGATAAAGAGAGTTGTTCTATCTACTAGTTAACTCCCCAGATAGCTGCAGTGGCCAGTGCTGGACCAGGTTGAAACCAGGAACCTGGAACCAAATCTGGGTCTCCCTTGTGTGTGGCAGCGGCCCAAACACTTGGGCCATCTTATGCTGCTCTCCAAGGTGCATTAGCAGGGAGCTGAATTGGAAGTGGAGCAACTGGGACACAAACTGGTGCCCGTACGGGATAGTGGCATCACAAGTGGTAACTTCATCACCATGACACCAGTCTCCATGTGTTTTCATGATGGTAGTTAGCTCTCTGCTTTTGTATGTTGGATTTGCTTAAGCATCTTTTATAAGGCTGATATGAAGGTGATTAATTCTTTCGGTTTTCAGTTATCTTGATTTCTCATTCATTTATGAATGATAGTTTATAGGGGCCGGCACTGTGGCACAGTGTGTTAAAGCCCTGGCCTGAAGTGCCGGCATCCCATATGGGCACCGGTTCTAGTTCTGGCTGCTCTTCTTCTGACCCAGCTCTCTGCTATGGCCAGGTAAAGCAGTAGAAGATGGCCCAAGTCCTTGGGACCCTGCACCCATGTGAGAGACCTGGAAGAAGCTCCTGGCTCCTGGCTTCGGATTGGCACAGCTCTGGCCATTCCAGCCATTTTGGGAGTGAACCAGCAAATGGAAGACTCTCTCTCTGTCTCTACCTCTCTCTGTAACTCTGTCTTTCAAATAAATAAAATAAATCTTAGAAAGATAGTTTATATATATATTATTTTTAAGCATTTTTGAGAAACTTAATTAACTTTGAAGAAAAACCGAAGAATGATACATCTTTTGTGAGCACTTATACATAACCATAGCTTATGAGATGTAAGAATATCCTCCACTTAATACATTAAAATGAAGTAAATCTTTGAGAACAAGTTTTACTATTAACTCTCATAATCCAACTCTTTGAGGACAGAGGAGTTAGTGCATAGTGATTCCTGTTGTTAATTTAACAATTAACACTCTTATGTATGACATCAGTGATCACCTGAAGCTCTTGACATGAACTGCCAAGGCTATGGAAGCCTTTTGAATCCACAAATTCCTTCAGTATTTAGGCAAGGCCATAAGCAAAGTGGAAGTTCTCTCCTCCCTTCAGAGAAAAGTATCTCCTTTGATGACTGCTTCTTTCCACTGGGGCCTCACCCACCGAGGTCCTTCATGTAGAACATGTCTTGCCTTTCTGTTCCTGAAATTCTCCCCTGGGCTTTTCAGCCAGACTAGAATGCCTTAGGGGCTGATTCTTAGGTCAGAGTGTTACTTAAGGTGATTGTCATGCTATGAGTCTGCTGTATGGATTGCTTCCCATGTTGCAGCATACTACAGGGCAGTTATAATTTGCAACTGGTACAGAAATAGATGGATAGACCAATGGAACAGAATTGAAACACCAGAAATCAATCCAAACATCTACAGCCAACTTATATTTGATCAAGGATCTAAAACCAATTCCTGGAGCAAGGAGAGTCTATTCAACAAATCGTGCTGGAAAAACTGGATTTCCACATGCATAAGCATGAAGCAAGATCCCTACCTTACACCTCACACAAAAATCTACTCAACATGGATTAAAGATCTAAATCTATGACCCGATACCATGAAATTATTAGAGAACATTAGAGAAACCCTGCAAGATATAGGCACAGGCAAAGACTTCTTGGAAAAGACCCCAGAGGCACAGGCAGTCAAAGCCAAAATTAACAATGGGATTACATCAAATTGAGAAGTTTCTGTACTGCAAAAGAAACAGGCCGGCGCCGCGGCTCACTAGGCTAATCCTCCACCTTGCAGCGCCGGCACACCGGGTTCTAGTCCCGGTCGGGGTGCCAGATTCTGTCCCGGTTGCCCCTCTTCCTTTACATCATTTTTTGTACTGGACTTATATTTTCCCAGCTTACTACTTGAGATTTCAGTAAATATGAAATCTATTTTTTATTCACTGCTTGAGATCACATATAACTTCATAATAGCACAACTGACAACGTTAATGGGAGGAATTAGGGAAACATCTGTGTGTTTTTCTAAAGAAAAGCCTTTATTTCAAATATATTTTGCCTTTTACTATATAATGAGGATCTGGTATGAAAATTAAAAATCAAAATAGGAAGAAGAAATAACTGAGCAGATTTACCCTTTATGTTTTTACCAGGAAATGTTGGTAACAGAATATTTCTTTAGCTTAACTGAGAAAACACCCAATCGTTGATCATTCAATACATGTTTCTCTGTATAGAAAAAACAGGATTTGTTTTATTTACTTGAAAGGAAGAGTTATAGAGCGATGTAAAGAGAGAAAGAGAGAGGTTTTCCATCTGCTGGTTCACTCCCCAAATGGTGACATCGACTAGGGCCAGACCAGGCCAAAGCCTGGAGCCGGAAGCTTCTTCTAGATCTCGCACATGGGCTCAGGGTTCCAAACATTTGGACCATTTTCCCCTGCTTTCCCAGGTACATTAGCTGGGAGCTGGATCAGAAGTGGAGCAGCCAGGATACAAACTGGTGCCCATGTGGGATGCCAGTGCTACAGACCAGGGCTTTAAGCTGCTGTGCCACAGCACTGGCCCCAGGATTGCTTTTATAAGTTCTTTTTCAGCAGGATCACTGTTGGTGTATAAAAATGCTACTATTTCTGTGTGTTGATTTTATATCCTGAAACTTTTCTTCATTCACATGAGTTCTTTTTTTTTTCTTAATTGAACCACATTTATTATAGTTTTGACCTCTTTTCCTATCCAGATACTTTATTTTTTATTTTTTTAAAGATTAATTTATTTGAAAGTCAGAGTTACACAGAGAGAGGAGAGGCAGAGAGAGAGAGAGAGAGAGAGAGAGAGAGAGGGAGAGAGAGGCCCTCCATCTGCTGGTTCACTCCTCATATGTCTGCAACGTCTGGAGCTGCGCTGATCCAAAGCTAGGAGCCAGGAGCCTCTTCCGGGCCTCCCACACAGTTGCAGGGGTCCAAGGACTTGGCCCATCTTCTACTGCTTTCCCAGGCCATAGCAGAGAGCTGGATCGGAAGTGGAGCAGCTGGGACTAGAACCGGTGCTTATATGTGATGCCGGCACTGCAAGTGGTGGCTTTACCTGCTAAGCCACAGCGTGGACCCCTTTATTTTTATTACTCTTTTGTACATTCCTTCATTTAATCAATGTTAAGAAGCCTTATTAAACAGAAACAAAACCTAAACATCATCACTTATATTTAAACAGAAATACAGATTATTAAAAGTGTGTAAACATAGAACACAAAGTGTAGTTTTTACTTAAGCAGTTACATGAATGAAGCTGTTGTTAAGTTTCTTTTTTTTTAACTTTTATTTAATGAATATAAATTTCCAAAGTACAGCTTATGGATTACAATGGCTTCCACCCCATAACTTCCCTCCCACCCGCAACCCTCCCCTTTCCCGCTCCCTCTCCCCTTCCATTCACATCAAGATTCATTTTCAATTCTCTTTATATACAGAAGATCAGTTTAGCATATATTAAGTAAAGATTTCAACAGTTTGCACCCACATAGAAGCACAAAGTGAAAAATACTGTTTGAGTACTAGTTATAGCATTAAATCACAATGTACAGCACATTAAGGACAGAGATCCTACATGAGGAGTAAGTGCGCAGTGACTCCTGTTGTTGACTTAACAAATTGACACTCTTGTTTATGGCATCAGTAATCACCCTAGGCTCTTGTCATGAGTTTCCAAGGCTATGGAAGCCTTTTGAGTTCACCGACTCTGATCATATTTAGACAAGGTCGTAGTCAGAGTGGAAGTTCTCTCCTCCCTTCAGAGAAAGGTACCTTCTTCTTTGATAACCTGTTCTTTCCACTGGGATCTCACTCGCGGAGATCTTTCATTTAGGTAATTTTTTTTTTTTCTTTACTGACAACTCCATTTCAATCATTGAACAAATTTTACTTAAATTATCAGTTGTAAAAATTCAAATTTAGACATAAAATATGGGACAAAAAGAACAAAAGAACAGGAAGTATCTTCATTACCTAACAGATTAACAAATTGACACACTCAGATACATTCCGAGGCATATCAAAACACCTACATCAAAGGTCACATTCATTTAAGAGTTATCAATACATGTTCAGTGCTAAGACTATTTGTAGCACTTACAGTATATGTAAAGCAGTATTAGACTACTATGATTCACATTTGAGAAACAGTTTTAAGCTTTATGCTACAACTTGCCAAATTAACATTATAGCCAATGCAGTGACAATTACTCATTTCATATTTTTTTCTTCTGAAACTCACTATGCCAGTTATCATTTAAGCACAGGGAATAATGTAATGTCTTCTTCCTTATAATAGTAAATTTTAAAATCCAAATACTTTGTATCATGGAAACTTTGACTAGCTGTACAAAGCCTCGCAAATACAGTACAATCATAAAGTTTCTTCTTTGTAGATTGCAGTAATTTATAGTTGTTTTAGTACAGATAAATGCAGGACACTACTCTAGATTATTGGGCAACAAAATTGTCAGTGTGTCACTACCTGTATTTAAATACAAGCACACCACAGCCACAACTGTGGCAAGTAAATGACCTCACATGTCCTCCACTTCTTCCAGGGTTCCTTTCCATGTCACAGGAGCTAGTTTAATGGATACTGTCAGGTCTCCACCTATCTCTGAAAGTTCCTTTATTAAATTTTTGAAATTTTACTAATGGAACACCTGTGGTCTCAATATGCTAGGTTTTTTTTGAAGAAAATTTAAGCATTTTGTAATTTCATCAATATGCAATTAAGTATGTACATTCAAATAGTAAGAATTATTTTAGCAATATATTTGCACCTATTTGAAGCAATATTTTCTTTTTCTTTTTTATAGAGAAATTTTATTTAATAAATATAAATTTCTAAAGCACAGCTTTTGGATTATAGCGGTTCTTACCCCCATAACCACAGTCCAACCCGCAAACCATCCCATCTCCTACTCCCTCTTCCATCCCATTCTTCATTAAGATTCATTTTTAATTATCATTATATACAGAAGATCAATTCTATACTCAGTAAAGTTTTCAACAGTTTGCACACTTTTTTTCTTAGTTGTCACTAACTAGTTTTAATATAATATGTAATATTTTAAATTTTTATAGACACCTTTTTAAAATGATTAAAGGTATCCACAATACCATTAGTGGGTAATATATTAACCAAAAAAGTAAGAGTATTTTTGAGACTATTTTTTTCCTAACTAGAAAAGCTATGGGATTCATAATGAGCACAGATATAATGACAATTTAACTACTGTTCTACAACATCAATAGTAAGAGTAAATGCATGAAGCACAGAAAAGAAAAACAGGATTTCAGGAGAAAAATCTGGTAAACACTTGAATTTTGGAAGCCTCAAACACAAAAGGGTTCACAATGCTTATAAGCACTATCATTATTTTCACCCTTAGTTAGCTTATCTTTATTTCATTTCTTATTCAGAAATAAAAACATAATTCATTACATAATGTATCTTGTCAATTTCAGTTTTCAAGAATTCAAGTGATGCAAATCCAAGTATTTACTTTTGTGGCAACAACACACTTAAGGACTGAGCTTCAAAGACAGGGAAAAATTCATTTGCAATAACTGATACACTCTTCTGCCCAAAGACATAAGAACAAGACTTAACACTGTAATAAAACAAATGGTAAAAGAAGGAAAAGAAAAAGATGGTCCAATATAATCAATGTCTTCTTTTTATAAATATTAAAAAGCAGATTGCCTTAATATGTGCCTAGGTTCCCAGTAACGGGATATTCTGAAATCTAAGGAACTACAGAAGAAAAACCAGAATAAGTTAAATTTCCCTGCTGTTTTTCCATAAATATTCCTATTGTTTACTTTGGATTTCCTTTGTACTTTTACTGGGAGATTTTCTGCCTTCCCCTTCTTTCATAGAGATGACCATGTTTCTGTGTGTAGCACATCCTTAAGCATCTTTTGTAAGGCTGGACGTGTGGTGACAAATTCTCTCAATTTCTGTTTGTTATGGAAGGTCTTTATTTCACCTTCATTCACAAATGAGAGCTTTACAGGGTACAGCACTCTGGATTGGCAGGTTTTTTCTCTTTAGACTTGGAATATATCATGCCATCCTCTTCTAGCCTGTAGGGTTTCTGATGAGAAGTCAATTGTGAGTCTAATTGGAGATCCTCTGAAAGTCCTGGCTCAAGTGTTTGGGCCCTTACCAGACACTTGGGAGATCCAGTTGGAGTTCCAGGCTCCTGGCTTCAGCCTGGCCCATCTATGACTGTTGAGGCCATTTAGGGAATGGACCAGTGGGTAGAAGATCTCTCTTTTTCTGTCCTTCCTTTCCTCTCTGTAACTCTGTCTTAAATAAATAAATCTTGAAAAAAAAAAAAAAGACTTGTTTTACACAAGATTTCAGAATCAGAATAAATAACTTGGATGATAGCCATTCTAATTGGGGTGAGGTGAAACCTTGTTCTGGTTTCTATTTGAATTTCCCTGAAGGCTATTCATTCTGATTTATTAATTGGATTGCTGGTTGTTGTTGAGTTTCTTGGGCTCCTTATATATTCTGGATATTAATACTTTATCAGATGTATAGTTTGCCAATATTTTCTCCCATTCTGCTGGTTGTCTCTTTGTTGAGTGTTTCCTTTGCTGTGCAAAGTCTTTTTAGCTTGATGTCATCCCATTTGTCTATTTTTGCCTTTATTGCCTGTGTTTCTGGGGTCTTATCAAAGAAGTCTGCCTATGCTAATATCTTAGTGTTTCTTAAATGTTTTTCTCTAGTAATTTGATGATTTTAGGTCTTAGATTTAGATCCCTGATCCATTTATTGTGTGTTGATTTTTGTATAGTGTGTAAGATAGGATTCTTTTTTCAAACTTCTGCACGTAGAGATCAAATTTTCCTCTGCTCTTCTTCCAGGGGGTGATTTTAGCTTGTTTGTTGGTTGTAGATGTGTGACTTAATTTCTGGGGTCTCTAATCTATTCCTTTTGATGCACATGTCTATTTTTGTGCTGTACCAGGCTTTTTTGTTCATAATTTCCCTGTAATATGTTTTGAAATCTGGTCTTGTGATGCCTCCAGCTTTTATTGCTTGGGATTGCATTAAGTATTTGGGTTCTCTTGTGATTTCATATGAGTTTTAGAGTTTTTTCCCCAGATCCAGAAAAATGTTTTAGTATTTTGATTGGGAGCACATTGAATTTGTAAATTTTTTGGGTAGTATGGACATTTCAATATTGTTAATTCTTCCAATCCATGAACATGGAAGATTTTTCCATTTTTTGTGTTTTTTTTTTATATTTTGTTCCTTAATGTTTTGCAATTTTCATTGTAGAGATCTTTCACATCCTTCATTAAATTTATCCTAGTGTGTTTCCATTTTTTCTGTAGTTATTTTGGATGGACTGATATTCCAAGTTCTTTCTCAACCATAGCATTGTTTGTGTATATATCCTGCAACTTTGCCAAACTGTCTTATGAGTTCCAGTAATATCTTAGTGGAGCTCCTGGTTCCCATATGTATGGGATCATATAATCTGCAAATAGAGATAATTTGACTTCCTCCTTTTCCATTTGTATCTTTTTGATTTCCTTCTCTTATCTAATAGCTGTAGTTAAAATTTCCAGAACTATATTGAATAGTGATGGTGAGAGTGGGTATCCTTGTCTGGTTGTAGATCTTAGTAGAAAAGTTTCCAGCTTTTCCACATTGTGGGTTTGTCATATATTCCCTTAATTGCACTTAGGTATGTTCTTTCTATACCCGATTTGTTTCAGTTTTTTTTTTTAATCATGAAAAGATGTTGTATTTTATCAAATGCTTTCTCTGCATGTATTGAGATAATCATGATTTTTATTCTTCAGATTGTTGATGTGATGTATCACATTGATTGTGTATGTTGAATCATCCTGCATAAATTCTACTTGATCCAGTTGGATGATCTTTTTGATGTATTATTTGATTCAATTAGCTACCAATTTATTGAGAATTTTTACATCTATATCCATCAGGGATTGTCGCTCCCCCTCTTCGCGGAGGAACGACACAGGACCCTGCACTGTTCTTTTGTCTGCTCGGCCCTTCCCGCGTTTGCTGCTGGTTCTTCCCGGGTTGGCTGCCGTCCCTCCACCTCCGTGGAGGGGCGGGCCCCCCTGCCACTTTCCCCACTTCCGCAGGGGAGCGGCACACCGCCAGCCGGCTCTCTCGGGGGCTGCTCAGATGTTCCTCAGGTGTTCCTGGTGCATGTTGTCTCTCTTCTCCTTTATAGTCCTCTTCCACCAATCCCAACTCTGCTACCCACACGCCGAGCACGCTGCTCTCCTCCAATCAGGAGCAGCTCCTGCAGCTTGTCAAGTTGGTGAGAGGCAGCTGTGTAGAAGCTGTTTCCTCCTCTCCCAGCGCCATATTGTGGGAGAGCAGATGCATAGAATAAGTCTTAATTCCAGTAACTTAGTCATAAGTAACAGTCATAAATAAAAGGCAGAGAGCCCAAGGGAGGCAACCAGGCAGACGCAACTCTCAGATTATCTGAAACGGCATCTTAATGCATGTCTCTCACTGAGTGGCAGTGATCCAACTGCTGTTGCCATCACTTGCTGTCTCCCACAATGTGTATGGGCAAGAAGCTGGAATTAGAACAGAGCTTGGGCTTGAAGGCAGGCCCTGCAGTGTGGGATGTGGGCATCCCAGGTTAATATCTGACTTGCTGTACCAAATGTCCATTCCACAGGATGACATTTTTAAACCTAATTTGGGGGGTTAGTGTTGTAGTGCAGTGCCTTAAGTTACTTGAGTGCAACAGCAGGCTCGTGGATGAGTAGGGGTTCCAGTTCTGGCTGTTCCAGCTCCTGGAAATATTTGACCTGCTGTAGCAAGTGCCAGTTCCCCCAGTTTTATCTTAAATTTTGAATCGCATTCACCATAAATACATTTTGTTGCTCTGCTTCCGCATAGTTTTTTTTCCCTTTAAATTTATCCGACATTCTTTTTCGAACTTTATTGAGAAATTTCCAATATATTTTTCCAAAATAAACCATCTTACTTTGCATTTCCCTCTGCAGAACAAAATGGCTTCAGCTGCTCCAAGTTTCCAGCAAAGTTAGGTATGATTAGTCTTTTTGATTTTAGCCAAATTAAAATGTATGCATTTGAATATCCATGGGGATTGAGTCAACATTTCAAAATTTTGAACACATTTACCATGTGCTCATTTGCCATTGATGTGTACAAGGGAACCTTAAAAAGTATGTGGACAGTGGAATCATCCCTGGGAAGGCTCTGAGGGAACAGCAGGAGCATTTTGCTCCTGTCCTGTTTTCTACTTGGATCACACTCCTGTTTCTCATCCTGACCACCTCTCCTACCTGGAAAGCTGCCCAGCCACCAGCAAACCCCCAGTGACACCTTGGCAACAGCACCATATAAGTTCTCTTACGTCTTTATTTATTTATTTTTAAAAAGATTTATTTATTTATTTATTTGAAAGTCAGAGTTACACAGAGAGAGAAGGAGAGGCAGAGAGAGAGAGAGAGGTCTTCCATCCACTGGTTCACTCCCCAGTTAGCTGCAATGGCCAGAGCTGAGCCGATCCGAAGCCAGGAGCTAGGAGCTTCTTCCAGGCCTCCCACACAGATGCAGGGGCCCAAGGACTTGGGCCTTCTTCTACTGCTTTCCCAGGCCATAGCAGAGAGCTAGATCGGAAAGGGAGCAGCTGGGTCTTGACCTGGCGCCCATATGGGATGCCACTGCTTCAGGCCAGGGCGTTAACCCACTGTGCCACAGCACCGGCCCCACGTCTTTAAATATACTATTATTGGGGACATGGGAATAAGAAAATCTTGCTTGCTTCATCAATTTACAGGAAAAAAAATTTGTGGCTGATTGTCCTCACATAATTGGTGTTGAACTTGGTACAAGAAAAACTGAAGTTAGTGGCCAAACAAATCAAACTGCAGATTTGGGATACAGTGGGACAGGGATGGTTTAGGGCTGTTCCATGAAGCTACTACAGAGGAGCTGCACACACACTTATGCTGTGTGATACACTAGAAGAAGCACATATAATCACTTAAGCAGGTGTTTGACAGCTGTAAAGCATCTCATCATTCCAAACACTGGAATAATCCTAAGAGGAAATAAAGAAGATTTGGAAGGACAAAGAGATGTTACACATGAAGATGCCAAACACGGTGCTGAAGCAAACAGCTTGCTGTTCTTGAAGCAAACACAAAAACGGGAGAGAATGTAGAAGGTCCTTTCCTTTAGGCTGCCAAAAAAATCTATCAGAACATTCAGGACGGAAACCTGGATCTGAGTGCTGCCGAGTCTGCTGTCCAACACAAATCCTCAGCCACACCCAGAAGCCAGGTGACTTGTGATCCCCAACCCCAGAGAGAAGGCTGTGGCTACTACTGACTTCTTTCTCTGGCCCCTCCTTTGACCTTTCACCTCTGTCTGTTGGAAACAATACTTTTTACTGCCTAATTGTCTTCTGTACATTTTACTGTTATTCTTTAAAAAGAATAACAAAAAAAGGAAAAAAGATTCTGTTGTGAAACAGTTTAACACAATACCGGACTGCTAAACAACTAGATGTCATCAGGTTATCAAAGGCATGTAGAGTAATGTATTTCTCCTGCATGACAAATCTAGATTTTTCCCCCTTCCTCATCCTGTGATAGCTCTGCCACTAATATATGCTTTGTTTACTCTATGGTTTATGTTGATAATAAACCTTCTCCCTATCTTTAACAGTTCAAGTATGCATGCCTGGTGAACCCATTAATTTTATCACTGTGAAATGACTTCTGATGGTAGAGATCTATAACAGCTCTTGTTTTTTTTTTTTTTTTTTTTTTTGACAGGCAGAGTGGATAGTGAGAGAGAGAGACAGAGAAAAAGGTCTTCCTTTTGCTGTTGCTTCACCCCCTAATGGCCGCCACGGCTGGCGCGCTGCAGCCGGCGCACCATGCTGATCCGAAGGCAGGAGCCAGGTGCTTCTCCTGGTCTCCCATGGGGAGCAGGGCCCAAGCACTTGGGCCATCCTCCACTGCACTCCCTGGCCACAGCAGAGAGCTGGCCTGGAAGAGGGGCAACCGGGACAGAATCCAGCGCTCCGACCGGGACTAGAACCCGGTGTGCCGGCGCCGCTAGGTGGAGGATTAGCCTATTGAGCTGCGGCGCCGGCCTTGTTTTGTTTTTGTTGGATAAATTCCCTGTCGTGTGGGTGGCATTTTTCTGGATGAGATTTGTTTCTGTCTTAGCATTGCACAGGGAAAATGTTCGTTTATCTTTTCTCTCCTGCTTAATTAATAGTTTTATCTTTTTAAAAACCCATTTTATCCTTCTTCTTTAACAGAAAGTAAACATGTATAAAATTTGAAGGATGCAAAATAACAATACATTCTTTTTTGTGTGTGTTATATTACTGAGGAAATTTGATTACTGGCATCAGAATACTATAAAATACCAGCTTGTTGAGTATGACCAAATGTGACCATGTTACTCCTTCCATTTCACACAAGGAAATAGACACAACTGTATTTCCCAAGTAGTACTGGCTCCACCCCTTGGTGATGGCAGTCTTTCTGGGGGACATTAGGCTGGAAAGAACTCCTAGCATTAAAGGATTAATCCAGCCTAATTTAAGAAATCCCTTGTTTCCACAGTATGAGAGGACTATTTTATGTACTGTTGGCACAAATTGCTTAGTAACAGGGCAACTGTTTCTACTGGTGTTTCTTACAAGCATAGATCTGTAGTATACAGCCAGGTTGTTCTTTTTGCTCAAAATTGCTTTGGCTATTGGGAACGTTTTTTTTCCTCCATTCAGATTTTGATACTTTTTTTTCTAGTTCTGTGAAAACTAGAATTGCCAAAAAAGCAGTTTACAGATTCTAATGATATTGATTCTTTCAATATGTGAACATGATATATTTTTTTTCATTTTTTGTGATCAATTTCTTTCATGAATGTTTTGTGGTTTTCATTATAGGTGTCTTTCACCCTTCAATAAAATTTATTCCTAGGTATAATTTTTTGGAGCTATTGTAGATGGCATTTATTTCTTGGTTTCTTTTTCAGTTATCTCATTATTTATGTATAAAATGTAACTATTTATTATATGCTGCCTTTATATCTTGCTGTTCTGATGATTGTGTTTATTAACACTAACAGTATTTTGGCGGAGTCTTTGAGATTTTCTATAGATCATGGATTTGCAAACTGACAGAATTGACTTTCTCCTTTCCAGATTGGATATTCTTTATTCTTTCTCTTGCAAAATTACTCAGGCTTGGAATTTCAGTATTCTGTTGGCTAAAAATTATAAAACTGGGTCTCATTGTCTTAATCCAGATCTTAGAGAGAAATCCTTCAGTGTTTGCCCATTTCATTTGATGTCAGTGACTGGTTTGTTATATATGGTGTATATCATGTTCAGTCACGTTGCTTCTACACAGAATTTCTTGAGAACTTTTATCATGAAGAGGTGATTGTATCAAGTGTCTTTTTACATTTATTAAGATGACACTATGACTTTTGTCCTTCATTTTGTTTATGTGGTTTATCTTACTTACTGATTTGTGTAAGCTGAAACATCCTTGTATCCCTAGGATGAGTCCCACTTGGTCATAGCGAATACACTTTCTTTTTTAAAAAAATTTGTTTAAGTTAAGCAAGTTTCATGTTTTTCATATATACAAATTTACAAACATATTGACACTCCCCCCCTACCTTCCCTCCCACCCACACTCTAAATCCTTCCTCCTCCTCTCTTCATACTATTTGTTGAATTCTTTTACTTAGTGTAGGGTTAACTATACAATCATTAAGTAAACTGAAAATAGATCTGTAAAAATTAAGAGTGGGAATGTAATAGGGCATCTATCATTATTCTTATTTTTATTTTTTTGACTTAAACTTCATCTGTTTTAAGTATTGCTACTCTTGTTTCCTTTAAGAATCCATTTGCGTGGAATATCTTATTTCATTCTTTTTCTTTGAATCTATGAGTGTCCTTGAAAATGTGTCCTAGTGACACTAGTAATTATATAGTTAGGTCTTTTTTTTTTTTTAAGATTTATTTATTTACCTGAAAGTCAGAGTTACACACAGAAAGAAGGAGAGGCAGAGATAGAGAGAGAGAGATGTCTTCCATCTGCTGGTTCACTCCTCAGCTGGCTGCAATGGCCAGAGCTGCACTGATCCAAAGCCAGGAGCCAGGAGCTTCCTCCAGGCCTCCCACGCAGGTGCAGGGGCCCAAGGACTTGGGCCATCTTCCACTGCTTTCCCAGGCCACAGCAGAGAGCTGGATTGGAAGAGTAGCAGCCAGGACTAGAACCTGTGCCCACATGGGATGCAGGTACTGCAGGCGGCGACTTTACCTGCTATGTCACAGCGCCAGCCCAGTTTTTTTTTTTTTTTAAATCCATTCATTATATGCCTTCCAATTGGAGAATTCAATCTTCATTTTTAAGATAATTACTGGTATGCAATCTCTTATGCCTGCCATTTTGATACTCATTTTCTAGTTTACTGTACTTTTTTTTCTTTCTTTCTTCAACGTTGATTTTTTTTTGTAGTTAGGTAATTTTCTCCAGTAGTGTTCTGACATGTTGTTTATTATTATTTTTTTAAGTGTATTGTATGTTTCATTGTTGTTACCACATGGTTACTAATTATTTTTTGGTATAAAAATCTATTTTCAAATGATATAAACTATACATGGACAATAAAGATAGAAAATGAAGAGTAAAATAAATAAGTAAATAAATATTTATTTACGTTAGGCCGGCGCCGCGGCTCAATAGGCTAATCCTCTGCCTGTGGCGCTGGCACCCCGGGTTCTAGTCCTGGTTGGGGTGCCAGATTCTGTCCCGGTTGCTCCTCTTCCAGGCCAGCTCTCTGCTGTGGTCCAGGAGTGCAGTGGAGGATGGCCCAAGTGCTTGGGCCCTGCACCCCATGGGAGACCAGGAGAAGCACCTGGCTCCTGCCTTCGGATCAGCGCGATGCGCTGGCTGCAGCACGCCTGCCGCGGCGGCCATTGGAGGGTGAACTAACGTCAAAGGAAGACCTTTTTCTCTGTCTCTCTCTCTCTCACTGTCCACTCTGCCTGTCAATAAATAAAAAAAATTAAAAAAAAGATTAAAAAAAAACTGTACATTTGCTCTTCATTCTTCACCCCATTTTGAATTTTAAGACCCATTCCCTGCCTATTACTATATTAACTTAGTCTTCATATTTGAGATATGACTGTTTTATGCATAATGTTTACCCTATTAGAGAATTCTGAATTCATCTGTATATTTACTCTTTTTTAATAGAAAGCTTTTATTTAATGAATATAAATTTTGTAAGTACAACTTTTGGATTATAGCAGTTCTTCCCCCATACCAACCCTCCCACCCCCAAACCATCGCACTTCCCACTCCCTCTCCCATCCCATTCTTCATTAAGATTCATTTTTAATTACCTTTACGTATATTTACTCTTGCCAATGCCTTGTCTAGATCCTATTATTTTCATCTTCATCATTTGCTTTGAAGAACTCTCTCCCTTTACCACTAGTTGTAAGACAGATCTGGTGGTGATAAGTTCTCTCAGCTTTTGTCTGCCCTCCCAATATCTATCTTTCTTACATATCTAAAGGATATCTTTACATGTCTAAAGGATATATAAAGGATGTTTTGTTATATACAGTGTTTCTAGTTAGCAGTTTTCTCCCTAAGTAACAAGAAAAATCTCATCTCACTTCCTTGTGACCTTTAAAAGGTTTTTTTTTTTTTTTTTTTTTTTTGCCAATTAGTGTGCTGCCAATTGTATTGTGACATCTTTATGTGTCATTTGTTTCTTTTTCTGTAGTCTCCATAAGAATCTTCTCTTGGTGCTGGCATTGTGGTGTAGTAGATAAGCCACAGCCAGCAGCACCAGCAACCCAGTTCCAGCTCAAGTTCTGGCTGCTCCATTTTTGATCCAGCTGCCTGCTTATGCACCTGGGAAAGCAGCAGAATATACCCCAAACACGTGGGCTCTTACCACTCATGTGGGAGATATGGGTGAAATAACAGGTTCCTAGCTTCAGCCTGGCCCAGCCGCAGTGATTGTGGCCATTGGGGGGTAAACCAACAAGTGGAATCTCTCTTTGTCTCTCCCTCTCTCTTCGTACACTGGCCTTTGAAATAAAAATAAATCTTTCTTTTGCAATTGTTAAAAAGTGTCAGAGGATTTGACTACACTGTTTTCTTAGATGCAGCCAACCCCATGAGGGCACCGAGAGCTGACGGCCACACAAGGCTCCCAACACACCCCACAGCTCCTCCTCAGTGGCGGGGGACGGGGAGATGGTTCTAGTCCATCTGCTGCCCAAACCTTCCTTAGCACAGAGACCTGGGCCTCCAGTTCTAGCCTTCCCGCTCTGTTCCCGAGCATCTGTAGAGCGTCTCCACACTGTTTCCTGTTTCCATGGGAGACCGTGGGGAGGAAGAAAAGCCACCCAGAGAAGGAACTCCGGGGTGGCTCACACACCTGAAGTGTGGGGGAGGAGGCCGGAAGTGAAGGGGCGGGGATTGGTGAGGAGGCAGGGCTCACTCACCGGAAGTGTGGGGGAGGAGGCCGGAAGCGAAGTGTTGGGGATTGGTGAGGAGTCCAGAAGACAGATGGTGAAGGCGGATTTTCACTCAGGGCTACCTGGGGGACTTTGGTGGAGGCACTCGGCTGTTTCATCTGGCTGAGACTCGGTCGTCATCAGCGAGCTGAGAACTCTGCATGAAGGTGTGAGTTTTCAGGAGGACAGTTTGCGGGCTGTGCTTGGGACGAGGGGTGGAGAGGCAGGGCTGGAGGTGGGCCTGGCCGCCAGGGCTTCTGCCCCTCTGCCCTCTGCCACCTCAGGACTAACCTGGCTGACGGGGCGGGAAGATGGATACCACTGCGAAGATTCCTAACCCTGTGAAGACCCTGCAGGAGGAGGCAGTGTGCGCCATCTGCCTCGATTACTTCACAGACCCTGTGTCCATCCGCTGTGGGCACAACTTCTGCCGAGTGTGTATAACTCAGTTGTGGTTCAGGCAGGATGAGGACGGAGAGGAGTTAGAATGGGAAGAGGAGGAGGGGGAGGAGGGGGAGGAGGGGGAGGAGGGGGAGGAGGAGGAAGAGGAAGACATTGAGGAGACTGTGGGGGCCAGTGTTGGATTGGAAACGCCCATTGTGGATGATGACTTGCAGCGTGCCATGGAGGAGGAGTTTGAGGGGCCCATTGGAAACAGGGAGTCCAACTGGGATTCCGTGTGGGGGGAGGAGGAGGAGGAAGAGGAAGATCAGGACGTAGTGGACATGCAGGAGGAGCACCTCAGTTGGGAGGATGAGGAGGAAGTTCTGGCAGAGGGTGAGGAAGAGGAGCTGGACCCCGCCGCCCCACTGTCTCCTCCTCCAGAGCTTCGGAGGTGCTTCACTTGCCCCCAGTGCCGAAAGAGTTTCCATCGGTGGAGCTTCCGCCCCAACCTGCAGCTGGCCAACATGGTGCAGGTGATTCGGCAGATGCACCCAAACCCTGCCCAAGGGAGCCATGTAAATGAGCAGGCCATGTGTCCCAAACACCAAGAAGCCCTGACGCTCTTCTGCAAGGTAGACGAAGAGGCCATCTGTGTGGTTTGCCGTGAATCTCGGAGGCACAAACAGCACAGTGTGGTGCCGGTGGAGGAGGTGGTGCAGGGGTACAAGGCCAAGTTGCAGGGGCATCTGGAACCCCTAAGGAAGCACCTGGGGGAGCTACAGGACATGAAAGCCGAGGAGGAGAGGCGGTTGGCAGAGCTAAACAGCCAGATGGATTTAGAGCTGGCAGGTGCAGCCTCCGAGTTTGGGCAGCTGACCGAGTTTTTGGAGGAAGAGCAGGCACATCTGCAGTGGCTCATCCAAGAGATGTACAAAGCAAAGATGGGAAGAGCTAGAGCCAATGTCAACCACTTCTCAGAGCAGTTTACCAAACTGAGTGGCCTGCTGGCTGAGGTCCAGGAGCGGAGCCAGCAGGGAGGCCTACTGCTTCTCCAGGAGACTCTCAAAAAGTGTCAAGAGGTATTGCAGCAGCCCCCAAAGATCTTTCCCCCTGAAATATCCCAACCCCTTGGTGATGACTTCAGGACAGACGCCATCGTGAGGAAAATGAGCCGAGTGTTCTGTAAGGATACAAGAGTGAACCTGAAGCCAGATCCTGATGCAGCTCCTCTGGCTCCGAATCTGTCCACCGATTCCTGTGATCCACCTGGTGGAGAGGCGGCAGGAGGTTTTTGACCATCCCTACACGTTCTCAGCCCTCAGCTAACTGTTGTGTACTGGGGTCCCAGGACTTAGCTCTGGCTGTCATTCTCTAGCTGTCACTACTGGGAGGTAATGTTTGATGGAGGGGTTGGACTATCTGCGCTGCTTCTGAATCAACCCATCCTATGGAGGTTGGATTCTGAGAGGACCTCTGTGGACATTGTGGATGCCAGCTCCTCACATCATTTCAGTGGATGACATCACTTTCCCAGCAGCCCCTGCTACAGCAGCTAGTGTGATGTGTGTACACCATTGGCAGCTGTCTATGCTCAGAGCTCAATTGAGCAGATATTGCTGAGCCTGAGTGAGAAAACATAGAGCTTTGGAAAATACCTGTACTGTGAGTTGGAGCACGTGGGCTTCCACAACATGGAGATTCTAGCCCACCTGCACAGCTTCTTGCCTGGTTTCCTATGTTAGAGTGTCTTTCCTTTATTCCAGCTCCTCTCCAAACTCATCTGCACCGAGCTCTGCCCTTGATCAGCCAGTCATCTGTAGGTGCTCCTTATATCATCTCTCATTTCTGCTTGGGTGGGTGGTCGGTGGTGGGTGGTGGTGGAGGCTGTCCTATAAGTTTATGTTCTCAAAAACACCTCCCACTATGTTTCTGCGTTGCCTCTGGCTGTTCATTGAATCCTGTCTCTCTCTCTAGGAGCATAAAGACCCTCCTGTCCTCCGTTTCAGCCTTCTCACCTACTGTGTCTGTCCAGCAGGGTCTGCATGGGGATCCCTGATAATGAGATCAGCTGTCTGGTTTTCCCTGTATATTTCAGTCTATCCCTGGGTATGAGTTTGAGTAGGGGATGGGAGCAGATTGTAATTTTATTCCTTAACTTCCTTTTCCCCCAACTGCTCTTCCTTATGTCAGCCCTGAAGCTGGAGGGTTTGGGCAACACAGCATCCCCATTCCAACTCCATTTTCGGGTGCAAATTTTAACTAAAGGATGTGAAATACTTTTTGAGGAGGCAGGCTGCACAAAAGGGCAGACCTGCGTAAAGAAATTCCCACTCTCCTCAGAAAGCTGAAGGGATTCTAAACTTTCCTTCCATCCTGAATTTTTACCTGCATAGAACAACCAGAACTTAGCTTCAGTGACACATCTGGAATGGTCAATATGATTGAAATTGTGTAACATTATATAACCCAGGAAGTTATTTTCTCCTCCTTCCTTTTCCCAGTACTTGAATCTTTTTACAAGCTTACTCCATCCTACCCCCTCCACATCTTCTCACAGCCAAACTTCCTTTCTCTTTATTGCAGTTGCTTTTGTTAGTTTTCCGCCTGTCTCTCTGCCTTTTCATTCTCTTCATGTGACAAGCTGTGTCCCTGCTGAAACGCAAGTAACGTGTTCATGCCTGATCTCATCTGATCTTGGAAGCTAAGCAGGGTTGGGCCTGGTTACTACTTGTCTGGGAGAAATCACAGTATTTGATCTTTTATGTTAGGTTTCTTTAATTTGAATTCACTTTTGAGATATAGTTGAGCTGTACATGCATTGGTAATTTGTTACTTTTCATTACTGAGTGGTGTTGCATTACATGAGTCTACCTCAGTTTATTTATCCTTTAGCAATTGTTAAACATTTTGGTGATTACAAAGTTTGCCTGATATAAGGGAAGCTCCTGTGAGCATTTCATTAGGAGTCCTCTTGGGTGCAGAAGTTCTCATTTCCGTTGAAAGTCTGTCTAGAATTCTGTAGCACTAATATTACTGAGTTATACTGTAAATTTATCTCTGAAATGAAATTCCTAACTCTTATGTAAAGTCAAAGTACATATTTTCTTTCCTAGAAACATGATGTGAAAATTCCAGATATGATATGTATTTTTTCTAGTTTATGTGCTTTCTTTTCATGTTCTTAGTATCTTTTAAAGAGGAACACTTTTATTTATTAAACTTGATACATTTTCTAATTCATAGCTTCTGATTTTTGAATCCTAAGAAATTTTCATACATTCTCTGATATTCTATAGAAGTTGTATAAAATGGGATATTACATTTATGTATCTGGTTCTTTTGGACTTATTTGTTAAATATGTGAAAGAATGTCAGAGGTTTGTGTGTTTGCATGCTGAATTCTTACTGTTTAAACACTTTTCCTTCAATAAAATGCCTTTTCCTATTGAATTACCTCAATATTTTACTGTAAAAATCAGCACATATATGCTAGTCTCAGTTTGGACTCTGATATATTTATGCTAGGAACACAGTGATATGATTAGTAATAGTTTTCAATTAAGTCTTTAAAATAATCTTATTTTTTTTAACTTTTATTTAATGAATATAAATTTCCAAAGTACGGCTTATGGATTACAATGGCTTCCCCCCCATAACGTCCCTCCCACCCACAACCCTCCCCTTTCCCACTCCCTCTCCCCTTCCATTCACATCAAGATTCATTTTCGATTCTCTTTATATACAGAAGATCAGTTTAGCATATATTAAGTAAAGATTTCAACAGTTTGCTCCCACACAGAAACATAAAGTGAAAAATAATAGATGATTTTTAAAATGATGATGAAATCAGATCAGACCTATTGTCATGTTTAATCCCAGTGAGAGTCAAGTTGGGAATTGATAATTTCTTTTTTTCTTTTTTTACAGAAGTTCAGTTTAGTATACATTAAGTAAAGATTTCAACAGTTTGTACCCCCATAGAAACACAAAGTGAAATATACTGTTTGAGTACTCATTATAGCATCAAATCTCAATGTACAGCACATTAAGGACAGAGATCCTACATGAGGAGTAAGTGCACAGTGACTCCTGTTGTTGACTTTACAAATCGACACTCCTGTTTATGGCATCAGTAATCTCCCTATGCTCCAGTCATGAGTTTCCAAGGCTATGGAAGCCCCTTGAGTTCTCCGACTCTTATCTTGTTTAGACAAGGTCATAGTCAAAGTGGAGGTTCTCTCCTCCCTTCAGAGAAAGGTACCTCCTTTGAAGACCTGTTCTTTAAACTGGGATCTCACTCACAGAGATCCCTCATTTAGGTAATTTTTTTTTTTTTTTTGCCAGAGTGTCTTGGCTTTCCATGCCTGAAATACTCTCATGGGCTTTTCAGCCAGATCCGAATGCCTTTAGGGCTGATTCTGAGGCCAGAGTGCTGTTTAGGACATCTGCCATTCTATGAGTCTGCTGAGTATCTCGCTTCCCATGTTGGATCACTCTCCCCTTTATTTATTCCAGCGGTTAGTATTAGCAGGTACTAGACTTGTTTATGTGCTCCCTTTGACTCTTAGTCCTTTCATTATGATCAATTGTGAACTGAAATTGATCACTTGGACAAGTGAGATGGCATTGGTACATTCCACCTTGATGGGATTGAATTGGAGTCTCCTGGTATGTTTCTAACTCTACCATTTGGGGCAAGTCAGCTTGAGCATGTCCCAAATTGTACATCTCTTCCCTCTCTTATCCCCACTCTTATGTTTAACAGGGATCACATTTCAGTTAAATTTCAACACTTAAGAATAACTGTGTATTAATTACAGAATTAAACCAGTCATATTAAGTAGAACAGACAAAAAAACTAAGAGGGATAATGTATTAAGCTGTTCATTAACAGGGCTATGCTGATCAAGTCACCGTTTCTCATAGTGTCCATTTCACTTCAACAGGTTTCCTTGTTGGTGTTCAGTCAGTTGTCACCGATCAGGGCGAACATATGGTATTTGTCCCTTTGGGACTGGCTTATTTCACTCAGCATGATGTGTTCTAGATTCCTCCATTTTGTTGCAAATGACTGGATTTCGTTGTTTCTTACTGCGGTATAGTATTCTAAAGAGTACATATCCCATAATTTCTTTATCCAGTCTACCGTTGATGGGCATTTAGGTTGGTTCCAGGTCTTGGCTATTGTGAATTGAGCTGGAATAAACATTAGGGTTCAGACCGCTTTTTTGTTTGCCAATTTAAATTCCTTTGGGTAAATTCCAAGGAGTGGGATGGCTGGGTTGTATGGTAGGTTTATATTCAGGTTTCTGAGGAATCTCCAAACTGACTTCCATAGTGGCTTGACCAGTTTGCATTCCCACCAACAGTGGGTTAGTGTCCCTTTTTCCCCACATCCTCGCCAGCATCTGTTGTTGGTAGATTTCTGTATGTGAACCATTCTACCCAGGGTGAGGTGAAACCTCATTGTGGTTTTGATTTGCATTTCCCTGATTGCTAGTGATCCTGAACATTTTTTCATGTGTCTGTTGGCCATTTGGATTTCCTCTTTTGAAAAATGTCTATTGAGGTCCTTGGCCCATCTCTTAGGTGAGTTGTTGGTTTTGTTTTTGTGGAGTTTCTTGATCTCTTTGTAGATTCTGGTTATTAACCCTTTATCTGTTGCATAGTTTGCAAATATTTTTTCCCATTCTGTCGGTTGTCTCTTCACTCTCCTGACTGTTTCTTTTGCAGTACAGAAACTTCTCAATTTGATGCAATCCCAATAGTTGATTTTGGCTTTGACTGCCTGTGCCTCCTGGGTCTTCTCCAGAAATTCTTTGCCTGTGCCAATATCTTGAAGGGTTTCTCCAATGTTCTCTAATAACTTGATGGTGTCAGGTCTTAGATTTAGGTCTTTAATCCATGTTGAGTGGATTTTTGTGTAAGGTGTAAGGTAGGGGTCTTGCTTCATGCTTCTGCACGTGGAAATCCAGTTTTCCCAGCACCATTTATTGAATAGACTGTCCTTGCTCCAGGAATTAGTTTTAGATCCTTGATCAAATATAAGTTGGCTGTAGATGTTTGGGTTGATTTCTGGTGTTTCAATTCTATTCCATTGGTCTATCCATCTGTTTCTGTACCAGTACCATGCTGTTTTGATTACAACGGCCCTGTAGTATGTCCTGAAATCTGGTATTGTGATGCCTCCGGCTTTGTTTTTGTTGTACAAGATTGCTTTAGCTATTCGAGGTCTCTTGTGTCTCCATATGAATTTCAGAACCATTTTTTTCCAGATCTGAGAAGAAGGTCTTCGGTATCTTGATTGGTATTGCATTGAATCTATAAATTGCTAATGGGAGAATGGACATTTTGATGATGTTGATTCTTCCAGTCCATGAGCATGGAAGATTTTTCCATTTCTTGGTATCCTCTTCTATTTCTTTCTTTAAGGTTTTGTAATTTTCATCGTAGAGATCTTGAACATCCTTGGTTAAGGTTATTCCAAGGTATTTGATTGTTTTTGTAGCTATTGTGAATGGGATTGATCTTAGAAGTTCTTTGTCAGCCATGGCATTGCTTGTGTATACAAAGGCTGTTGATTTTTGTGCATTGATTTTATATCCTGCCACTTTTCCAAACTCTTCTATGAGTTCTAATAGTCTCTTAGTAGAGTTCTTTGGATCCTCTAAGTAAAGAATCATATCGTCTGCAAAGAGGGATATTTTGACTTCTTCCTTCTCAATTTGTTCCTTTAATTTCTTTTTCTTGTCTGATGGCTCTGGCTAAAACTTCCATAACTATGTTAAATAGCAGTGGTGAGAGTGGGCATCCCTGTCTGGTGCCAGATCTCAGTGGAAATGCTTCCAACTTTTCCCCATTCAATAGGATGCTGGCCGTGGGTTTTTCATAAATTGCTTTGATTATATTGAGGAATGTTCCTTCTATACCCAATTTGCTTAGAGTTTTCATCATGAAAGGGTGTTGAATTTTATCGAATGCTTTCTCTGCTTCTATTGAGATAATCATATGGTTTTTCTTCTGCAGTCTGTTAATGTGGTGAATCACATTGATTGATTTGCGAATGTTGAACCATCCCTGCATACCAGGGATAAATCCCACTTGGTCTGGGTGGATGATTTTCCTGATGTGTTGTTGTATTCTAATGGCCAGAATTTTATTGAGGATTTTTGCGTCTATGTTCATCAGGGATATTGGTCTATAATTTTCTTTCAGTGCTGCATCTTTCTCTGGCTTAGGGATTAAGGTGATGCTGGCTTCATAGAGAGAATTTGGGAGGATTCCCTCTTTTTCGATTGTTCTGAATAGTTTGAGAAGAAATGGAATTAGTTCTTCTTTAAATGTCTGGTAGAATTCAGCAGGGAATCCATCTGGTCCTGGGCTTTTCTTTGTTGGGAGGGCCTTTATTACTGTTTCAATTTCTGTTTCAGTTATTTGTCTATTTAGGTTTTCTATGTCTGCATGGTTCAATTTAGGTAGATTGCATGTGTCCAGGAATCTATCCATTTCTGATAGATTTTCTTGTTTGCTGGCATACAAGTCCTTGTAGTAATTTCTGATGATTCTTTTTATTTCTCTTTTGGTTTCTTCTGTGACCCACTGTTCATTCAGTAGCAAGTGTTCACTTTCCATGTGTTTGTATATTTTCTAAAGATTTTTAAATTGTTAATTGCCAGTTTCATTCCATTGTGGTCAGAAAAGATACGTGGTATGATTTCAATTGTTTTTCGCAGGCAGAGTGGATAGTGAGAGAGAGACAGAGAGAAAGGTCTTCCTTTGCCGTTGGTTCACCCTCCAATGGCCACCATGGCCAGTGTGCTGCAGCCGGCGCATCGCGCTGATCCATAGCCAGGAGCCAGGTGCTTCTCTTGGTCTGCCATGCGGGTGCAGGGCCCAAGTACTTGGGCCATCCTCCACTGCACTCCCTGGCCACAGCAGAGAGCTGGCCTGGAAGAGGTGCAACCGGGACAGAATTCGGCGCCCCGACCCGGACTAGAACCCGGTGTGCCGGTGCCGCAAGGCGGAGGATTAGCCTATTGAGCCATGGCGCTGGCCCTTCATAGTCTTTCATAATGCTGACTACATTTCTATATTTCTGTGTGTAGCTCATTCTTAATCATCATTTGTAAGGCTGGACCTGTGGTGAAAATTTCTTTCAGTGTCTTTTTGTTATGGAAGTTCTCTATTTCTCCTTAATTCATAAATGAGAGCTTTGCAGGGTATAGTATCTGGGTTGACAGTTTTTTTTTTTTCTCTTAAGACTTGCATTCTCTGCATTTTTTCTTAGCCTGTATGCTTTCTGAAGAAAAATCAGCTGTGAGTCTAATTTGAGATCCTCAGAAGATAATCTGTCATTATCTCTTGGGCACATTTTGGAATTTTTTTGTTATGTTTTTCTTTTGAAAGTTTTCATACAATGTATTGTTGTGATAATCTTTTCTTGTCACATGTATTAGAAGTTCTGTTTTTTTCCCCCTGTATTTGGATGTCCCTTTCTTTCTCCCAATTAGGGAACTTTTCTGCTATCATTTCTCTGAACAGGCCTTATAATCCATTCTCTCTTTGCACACTTCCTTGAGGAACTCCTAAGACACATATGTTTGGTTGTTTAATAGTACCCTGTAAATCTTCAACAGTATTTTCAGTTTTTCTAATTTTTCTTTTTTTTTGTCTGAGATATTTCTAAGGATTTGTCTTTTAGCTTGAATATTCTTTTCTGCTGTATCACCTAGTCTGTTGTTAAGGTTTTGTACTGTATTTTGTATTTGACATACTGAATTTTTCATTTCTAATATTTAATTTATTTTTCTCTTTAATATCTTCGTATCTCAGCAAAATTTTTCATCCATGTGGTGTATGGCTTTCTTTATCTCTTGAATGTCTTTCTGGGCTTTTGACTAAGTTTATGCTCATTCCTTTGAAGTTTTTTGTCGGCTTTTCATCAATCTGTTTTCACATTGTAATATTGATGTGTTGTGTTCCTTTTGTGGAATCATTTTCTTTCCTTGTTCTTTTTTCTTGTATTTCTGTGTTTTTTGGCTTTCTCTTTTGTGTTTTATCTTTTATGTATCCCTCTCTGGCCTAGTTGAGTCTGCTTTTTTCTTCAGAGAGTTGGCCAGTGAGGTCAGGGAACTCTGGTCAGTGTTCAAGGGTGGGGCAAATTCCAGGGAGACATCCAAATTAGTCATGGTAGATCTCCTCTGTTGTTACCAGTGGGGAAAAGTATGATCACATCACTGGTGTAATCATGGCCTCATCACCTCTCTTCCAAAGTGGTCAATGTCTGGAGTTAGCCCATAGTTGCTACAATCTTCCACCAATGCAGGTGCAAAACCACACAATGGATCTTTGCGTTCATCAGTGTGAGCTCAGAACCCTCTGCAGTGACCCACCCCAGGAAATTGGGATTATGAGCCTCTGAAGCCAGACACAGTGATTTCCTGGCGATACAGCTTGCCCTATTGTGCAGTCACAGAATTCCCCCAGTCATAGTGCACAAGCCTCCCACAATCACAGGGTTCAGGGTATCCACTCTCAGTCCTCTGAGCCTGCCCCATCCATGGACAGAGCAGGGGCATTCCATGCCTGTGGGTGATCTGCCTTGGTAGTTTGAACCTGGAGGCTGTGATAGAGTCAGGGAATGGCAGCACCTCACAGACCTAAATGGACGCCTAGCCCCCTGCCAACCCTATGGGCCAGTCTCAGAGTAAATGGGAAATGCAGATTTATCCCTCTGATAAAATCCTCTAGTCAGGTATGCAAGCCACCACAGCCTATACTCTCTTTAAGATGGTGCTTTCTCCCTGCTGGTCTCTGGGTGCACTTGTGGTGGGATAGGGATAAAGAAATGTGTTCTTCCTTCACAGTGTTAGCTGAGTATACTGCCCTCCACCAGCGATCCAGGTAGACTCAGGATCAGTGTAGTCTGCAAGGTTTTCCCTCAAGTAATATTACCAGTGACATGGCTGCCACAGTCTGCTTTCACCTCACTCCCAGAAGATGGTCTTCACTAGCCCCTTTCTGTGGGAATTACAGGTGGTGTCCCTGCTCACTGCTTGCATTTTTACTGACCATGCTGCTGCACTGCATCTCTCTTCTGTCTGTAGAATTTCCCCTGGAAACTTCTCTCTACCTCTCCCCTGGGAATGCTGTTATTTTGCCTTTGATCTGTTTTCTTCTTGTGGTCAAAATCAGCACTCTTTTTCCCTATTCAGTTATGTTGGATTACTAAATTTTTTGTGTATTGTTAGTTTTGAAGTGCTATTTCACTACAGTTTTTAAAATGATTTATTTTGATTATTTGAAAGGCAGAAAGAGAAAGGGAGAAACAGAGAGAAAGATCTTCCATTCATTGGTTTACACTTCATGAAATGGCTAAGGCAGGTCCAGGCTAAAGCCGGTAGCCAGGAATTCCATTGTGGTCTCTCACATGGATAGCAGGGACCCAAGCACTTGGGCCTCCTTTCATTGCTTTCCCAGGTGCATTAGCACGTAGTTGTATCACAAATGGAACAACCTGGGCTCACTGGCACTTGGTATGGGATGCAGGCATCACAGTATCTGATGTCATAACCCATCCATAACCCATGCTCTGGACTGTGTGATCTTCTCTTCAATCATCCTGAAGAATTTTCAGAGAACTGTCATCATTTCTTCCAGAAATGACTGGCAGAATTTTTCAGTGACACCACTAGATCCTTGAATTTGCTTGAGAAAAGACTTTTTGTTTTACTTTTTTGGTTCCATCTTGGTTTCTTTTAGTGCGTTCAGTTCCTTTAACATATAAAAGACTATATATGTCATCTGCTTCTTCTTGTTTCCTTTCCAAAAATGATTTTAAAATTGATTTGAAAGATAGAGTTAACAGAGAGAGAGAAAAAAAAGAGAAAGAGAGATCTTCCATCCACTGTTTCACTCCCTAAATGGCTGCAATGACGGGATAGGCCGGGCTGAAGCCAGGAGTCAGGAGCATATTATGGGTCTCCCATGAGGGTGCAAGGGCCCAGGGACTTGGACCTTCTTTTGCTGCTTTCCCAGACATATTAGCAGGGAGCTGGATTACAAGTGGAGCTTCCTGGACTCGAACTGGAGTCCATACATGATGCTGGTGCTGTAGGCAACAGCTTAATCCATTGGTCCACAGCACTGGCCCCATTTATTTCTTCTTGACTTATCTTACCTAGTTAGTGTCATTGATGTAGTTTTCCCATTCCATTTAAAATACACAATTTAGATAATATATTCCATGATTTTCTCTGTTATGCAATTTATAACTATAGAATCTATATTTGTATACTCTGGATTTACTGATACTGGTACTTTGTGTTCTCTTCTGTGTTGCACTCTCTCACATCAGTTGCTGTTTATTAATTTGATCTTTTCAAAGAAACAGCTTCTGGTTTTGGTGTTTTTTGTATTGATTTTCTGAAATTTAAATTAATGTTACTCATATTTTGATCATTTTTCCCTTCATATTGCTTTGAATATAATGTGATCTTATTTTTCTAGTTTTAAATTCAAAGCCTATGTCATTGATTTTGTGACCTTTCTTTCTTTATTTTCTTGAATATTTTTTTTTTATTTGAAATGTGGAGAGAGAGAGAGACTATCTTAACTCTACTGGTTCAGTCTCCACATGTCTGCAATGACTAGGGCTGTGTCAGGCTGAAACCTAGAGCCTGGAAATCCATCTGAGTCTCCTACGTGGGTGCAGGGGCCTAAGAACTTGAGCCATCTTCTGTTGCTTTCCTAGGCACATTAATAGGGAGCTGGATGGGAAGTGGAGCAGCTTGGACCACACAGTGCTTTTATGGGATGCCAGTGTTGCAGGTGTCAACTTAACACCTGGTGCGACAATGCTGGCCACTCTTCCTTTCTATTATAAGCCTTTGATATTATAATTTTATTTTTAATCACTTTTTTAAGATTTATTTATTTATTTTATTTATTTTAAGATTTATTTTTTTATTGGAAAGTTAGAGTTAGAGTCAGAGAGAGAGAGAGAAAAGATGTCTTCCATCTTCTGGTTTACTCCCCAAATTGCCACAAAGCCCAGAGCTGAACCGACCTGAAGCCAGAAGCCAGGAACTTTTTCTGAGTCTCCCACATGGGTGTAGGGTCCCAAGGACCTAAGCCCTCTTCCACTGCTTTCCCAGGCCATAGTAGGGAGCTGGATCAGAAGTAGTGCAGCTGGGACTTGAACTGGCACCCATTTGGGATGCCTGCACTGCAGGCAGTTGCTTTATCCAATACAGCGCTAGCCCTCTTTACCTACTTTTTACTTGCATTTTCTTTTGTGTTCTATTTTAAAATTTGCCTTGCAACATCTTAATCCAAATATTACTTAATAAGTATTGTTAATTTTCTTTCTTTTTTTAAAAAAATTATTTTATTTATTTGAAAGAGAGAGTTAAAGAGAGAGGTCTTCTATCTGCTGGTTCACTCCCCAGATGGCTGCAATGGCCAGAGCTGAGCCGATCCGAAGTCAGGAGACAGGAGCTTCCTCTGGGTCTCCCGCATGGGTGCAGGAGCCCAAGCACTTGTGCCATCCTCTACTGCTTTCCCAGGCCATAGCAGAGAGCTGGATAGGAAGAGGAGCAGCCAGGACTAGAACCGGTGCCCATATGGGATGCTGGTGCTTCAGGCCAGGACTTTAACCTGCTGCACCATAGCACTGGCCCATGTTAATTTTCTATATGTATTGTTTCCATGTGTCTTTATAAAACCGTTTTGTTTTTTTAACTGTTTTTGTTCAGAGGACATATTTTTAATGTTTCATTCCTTTGTATTTTTTTGACATTTGGCTATCAGCACCAATATGCACTATTCTAGTAAACATTCTGAGTGCCCTAGAGAAGAGCCTGTGTTCTGTAAATTCCAATTAGGTTAGGTTGATAGGAAGTGTTGTTCAAGTCTTTATATATGATGGTCTTTTTTTTTTATTTGACAGATAGTTAGATAGTGAGAGAGAGAGAGACAGAGAGAAAGGTCTTCCTTCCGTTGGTTCACCCCTGAACTGGCTGCTACTGCCGGAGCTACGCTGATCTGAAGCCAGGAGCCAGGTGCTTCTTCCTGATCTCCCATGCGGGTGCAGGGGCCCAAGCACTTGGGCCATCCTCCACTGCCTTCCCGGGCCACAGCAGAGAGCTGGACTGGAAGAGGAGCAACCGGGACTAGAACTGGGCGCCCAAATGGGATGCCAGTGCCGCAGGCAGAGGATTAACCAAATGAGCCACGGTGCCGGCCCCCTGATGTTCTTTTCTTTTTAAAATTTTTTTGACAGGCAGAGTTAGACAGTGAGAGAGAGATACAGAGACAAAGGTGTGGGGAGCAACTCGGACCAGATTAAGTTACTGGAATTAAGACTTATTCTATGCATCTGCTCTCCCCCAATATGGCGCTGGGAGAGGAGTAAACAACTTTTACACAGCTGCCTCCAGTTCGACCAATAACCTGCAGGAGCTGATCCTGCTCCTGATTGCAGGAGAGCAGCGTACTCGGCGTGTGGGTAGCAGAGTTGGGATTGGTGGAAGAGGACTATAAAGGAGGAAAGAAACAACATGCACCAGGAACATCTAAGGGGAACATCCAGATAACATCTGAGCAGCCCCCCCAGAGAGCCGGCCGGCGGTGTGCCGCTCCCCCTGCGGAAGTGGGGAAAGTGGCAGGGGGGCCCGCCCCTCCACAGAGGTGGAGGGACGGCAGCCAACCCGGGAAGGACCAGCAGCAAACCTGGGAAGGGCTGAGCAGACAAAAGAACAGCGCAGGGTCCTGTGTCATTCCTCCGTGAAGAGGGGGAGCGACACAAAGGTCTTCCTTCCGTTGGTTCACCCCCAGTGGCGCGATGCATGGATCCGAAGCCAGGAGCCAGGTGCTTCTGCTGGTCTCCCATGCGGGTACAGGGCCCAAGGACCTGGGCCATCCTCCACTGCACTCCCTGGCACAGCAGAGAGCTGGACTGGAAGAGGAGCAACCTGGACAGAATCTGCCGCCCTGACCGGGACTAGAACCCGGTGTGCTGGCGCCGCAGGTGGAGGATTAGCCAGGTCAGCCGAAGCGCTGGCTATCCCCTGATGGTCTTTTAAAGTTTGTAGAAAACAGTATTGAAAGTTAAAAATTTTTGGTGAATATTTTTTTGAAATCCACTCATAATTTGTTCATAATATGCATAGAATTTCCAAATATTTTTGAAGATTTTGTATATCATTAAATATTGTCCACTCTATCTACCAGTTGCTGAGAATACTGAAATATTTATCCATAACCATGTATTTATCTATTTCTTCTTTTTTGGTTCTCATATTTCTGTTCATGTATTTTGACGTTGCATGTATATTCATGGTTTTTGTGCCTTCTAAATTAATGTCTCTGTCATTATTGTCTCACTTTAACCTTTTAATGAAGTGTGATTTTCAAGTTATTAATTTAGCACTTACAGCATTCCTTTTATTGATATTTGTATGTAATATTTTTCCATCTTCCTTTTTTTCTTCATTCCTGAAGTGCAGTTTATATTAACAGTGCATAATTTAGTTTTGCCTTTTAAAAATCCAATTAGGCAAGCCCTATCTTTTTTTTAAGATTTATTTTATTTATTTGAAAGAGTTACAGAGAGAGGTAGACACAGAGAGAGAGATGTCTTCCATCTGCTGGTTCACTCCCCAGATAGCTGCAACGGCCAGAGTTGCACTGATCCGAAGGCATGAGCCAGGAGCTTCTCCAGGGTCTCCTATGCGGGTGCAGGGGCCCAAGCACCTGGGCCATCTTCTACTGCTTTCCCAGGCCATAGCAGAGAGCTGGATTGGAAGAAGAGCATCCAGGACTAGAACCGGTGCCCATATGGAATGCTGGCACTGCAGGCCAGGGCTTTAACCTGCTGTGCTACCATGCCGGCCTCAAGCCCTATCCATTAATAGTTACATGTAAGCACATTTTATTTGGTTTGGAAACAGGTAACATTTAAAACTATCTTGTTATTTTTTGTTAATTATCACAACCAATTTTATTCATTTTCCTGTTTCTTCCTATTTTCATCTGTATTGGATTAGTTTTGAATATCTTTATTTTCTAGTGTTTGCTGTAAACATTACAATATAGTAACTCACAATTAGACTTCAAATAATATTACACCATATGTGCTGTGTAGCAATCTAATTTCATTTTCCTTCCTCCCCTTTTTTGTTGTTACATTTTATTTTACATGTTTTGTAAATTGCATAATATGATGTTACTAATTTTATTTAAAGCTGTCAATTATCTTTTTAGAATTACATACAAGGAAAAATCTTTTAAACTTTTATTTATCCTTAATTTTATCATTTCCAGTACGATTCAATCCTTTTTGTGTATCCAAATTTGCTTCTTATATACTTTCCCATCTAACTGAAGAATTTGTCTTACCACATTTTATAGTGTTCATCAGAAAATAATTTCAGTAGCTTTTTGCTTCTTTTTAAATTTTCTATTTCATTTTTTAAAAAGATTATTTATTTGAGAGTTATAGAGAGAGAAGGAGACACAAGGAGTTCTTGCATCCTTTGGTTCTCTCCCCACGTGGCCACAACAGCTAGGTCTGAACCAGAGAGAAGCCAGGATCCAGGAGCTTCATCTGCTTCTCCCATATGGGTAGCTGAGGCCCAAAACATGGGCCATCCTGCATTGGTTTTCCCAATTGGTTTTCCTGGGATCTGGATCAGAAGTTGAGCAGCTGGGATATGAACTGATGTCCATATGATATAGCGGCATTGTGCGTGGCAGCTTTCCCTGCTATGCTGCAACATCGGCCTCTGAAATTCATTTTTTGAAAATAGTAAAATTGGGTAGAGAAACCTGGCTGGCATACATTCTGATAAGAAGTCTACTGTACCTCTTAAGTTTCTTACTCTGTATTTAATGTGTCTGCTTTTTCTTTTCTTCATCAGCGGGGTCATTAGTGTTGGTGTTTGAGCCAGTGTTGTCATTAGTAGATCTGGTCTTTGGTTGTGTTTTTCTGTAGTTGCAAACATTTTCAGGACACAATAGACTTCAAATTCCTCCCCTAGTGGGCTGTGCTGCCTGCTATTACTATGGGATCTGAAGGGCTGGAGAATCTTAGTGATCTTGCCCCTGACTGACTTTTTTTTTGACAGGCGGCGTGGACAGTGAGAGAGACAGAGAGAAAGGTCTTCCTTTTGCCATTGGTTCACCCTCCAATGGCTGCCGCGCTGGCGCACTGTGGCTGGCGCACCGCGCTGATCTGAAGGCAGGAGCCAGGTGCTTCTCCTGGTCTCCCATGGGGTGCAGGGCCCAAGTACTTGGGCCATCCTCCACTGCACTCCCTGGCCACAGCAGAGAGCTGGCCTGGATGAGGGGCAACCGGGACAGAATCTGGCGCCCCGACTGGGACTAGAACCTGGTGTGCCAGCACGGCAAGGCGGAGGATTAGCCTATTGAGCCACGGCGCTGGCCCCTTACTGACTTTTAAGTGGTCCTGTATGCCTGGTCCACAGAGGGATTCCCCAAGATGGTCACTTCTACCTCTATTGGTGGAAGCAGGGGATGTTGTCAGTCTTTAGTCGCAGCCTTGAGAAGGATCTTTATGCTTTACCCTGAGCAGCAGGCCTTTCTCAGCATTCCTTTTCACCCTCCTCTTGTGTTGGAAAAATTCTAACTTTTTATCACTGAGGGATATTTTGGAAGAGAAAGAATTCTGTCTCTTATCCAGGGTAGCATGTCTCTCTACTTTATATCACTGTGGGGTGGTGTGTTAATGTGTTTTCTGCCCCAGCTGCAGGCACAAACAGCTTTCCTTCTTTCTTTCCCTTGACAGTCATCAGGGAGGTTCAGTGAGAAGGTTTCCTGTCCTCCTATCGATGGATCATTACTTTGTTTCTGTAAGAGAAACGTTTGGATGGTACATTTACACAATGGGATAGAGGACATCCTTACAAGAGGAGATGCTTTCATTTGTTGCAATATGGATGGAGCTGCTGGACCTTCTGCTAAGTTAAACATTCCAGCAATCAAAAGATAAATATTCCATGATCTCAATTATATGTGGAGCCAAAAAAATGTTGAATATGCAGAAATAGAAAATAACTTTAGTGGTTACCAGGGGCAAGGATCAGGAGTGGTGAAATAAATAACCGTAGGTCAAAGGATAGGAAATTGCAAATATGCAAGATGAACAGGTCTAGATACCCAGTAAACAGAGGTACTATGTAAAACATGACCATTATAGTTAATAATGTATTGTGTAAGGGATCTTTGATTAAAAGTAGATTTTAGCTGCTCTTGTTGGATCAAAAATCTGAGATGATAGATATGTTGAAACACTTCACTATAATAGCCATTTTACTATCTTTGTATTCCATGTTATAACCTGCAAGCATACACAATAGAAATTTATTTTTTAAAAAAAGCAAGAAAGAAGTACTGGGGAAGCAGTGTTTCTTGCCACTGAGGGGCTCTCTCAGGTCACCTGAAATTCTTCCACTCTTTCCCTTGCAGACCAATGGAGTGCCACTTATGTCTGAAGTTTCCAGGTATTTCAGTTCTCTTAGCCCATGTTTATGAATGTTAAATTTTCAGTTTCTCCCCTATTTTGTAACTGTCACTTCTTCCACATGTTTTGCCAGAGGTAGAGTAATTAGTGTGCCCACCTCTCTTCAGCGGGGCTTCTCACCCTTTTGTGTCAGTTCACATGGCTGCTTGTTTAGCTCTCATTGAGACATACACACACACACACACACACACACACATTTCTGATACTGTAGCTTGTTGGCCTTTTTCTCATTGTGAGGGTTAAGGTGGCTTTTTCAGGACATTATATATTCTGTGCAGCAGAACTCTTCTTTATAAAATATACTGCTGGTACAAAAAAACACCCAACCTGTATTCAAATACACTAATCAAAATATAATACAGGTGCTCATAAACCGTGACTTGCAAGTCAAATTCAGCCCATGGGTTATTTTCATATAACCTTTGAGCCAATGTTGTTTTTCCATATCTAATGTATTCTTTTAAAAAGCAGAACAATATGCCTCATAGGCTCTATATGAGCCAGAAAGACTGAAATGTCTACTACAAGGCTTCTGAGACCATTGGTACTGACACATCTGGCCTGCGGTGCTTCCTTGCAATAGCCTCCAACCAGTCTGTGGGGCCACTACTTCTAGAGCACCACTGAGGGACAGCTTGGATGTGTCCACTGGCTGAGGAGGGGTGAAAAATCCTGTCCAGCAACATGGGGCTTAAGTTCTGCACGTAAAAGTAGCTAGACAATAAGCTTCAGAGATTGGTGATTCCAATGCAGTGCCTAGAAGCCCATGGCGGCTGCCCACCAGCCTCGACCTGCAAGCCTGCCACACAGCAAGAAACAATTAAGAGAAACACCAGACATCAGACAGTGGAATGTTGAAATGCCCACTATTTCTGTATTAGAGTCTATCTCTCCAGGTTTAGTATTTGCTTTATAATTTTGGTGGTCCTATGTTGGATACATATATTTGTAATTGCTACATCTTCTTGCTTAATTGATCAGCTTATCGACATTCTGTGCCTTTGTCTCTTTTTATAGTTTTTAAAAATGTAAAGTCTGTTTTTTGTGACATGAGAATAGCTACACCTGCTCAATTGTGTTACATTTTTGAAAACCAAATATTTTGGCTGGCACTGCAGCTCACACCGGGTTCTAGTCCCCGTTGGGGCGCCGGATTCCTTGGGCCCTGCACCCGCGTGGGAGACTAGGATAAGCACCTGGCTCCTGCCTTCGGATCAGCACAGTGTGCCGGCCACAGCGCGCCATCCGCAGCGGCCATTGGAGGGTGAACCAATGGCAAAGGAAGACCTTTCTCTCTGTCTCTCTCTCTCACTGTCCACTCTGCCTGTCCAAAAAAAAAATGTTTTAACAAGCAGTGAATTAGTGTAAACAGTACAATGTAATTACTATGTTATGCTTCAATTGTTCATTTTAACCTACCATTCTGTAGTTCTAAAATGATTCATTTAAAATCAAGAGGCTTTTCAATGTAATATGTTGATTAAAATGTACTGGTAGGAGGGTCTGGCATTGTGGCAGAGAAGGTTAAGCCTGCCACTTGTAATTTAGGCATCCTGTAACAGAGTGCCTGTTCTAGTCCTGGCTGTTCCACTTCTGACCCAGCTCCCTGCTAATGCACCTGGGAATGAGTGGAAGGTGGCCTAAGTACTTGGGCCCCTTGCTACCCACGTGGAAGATTTGGATAGAGTTCCAGGCTTCTGTGTTAAGCCTGGCTTAGCACTGTCTTTTTTGACCATTTGGAAGAATGAAGCAGCTAATGGAAGGTCATTCATTCTCATTCTCTCTCTCTGCTTTTCAAATAAATATATAAGTCAATCTTTTCTTTAACTTTTATTCAATGGATATAAATTTCCAAAGTACAGCTTTTGTAAATGTCCCACTAGAAAGGTATTAAGAATCTTAGAATGAAAATGGAACGTATATATGTGTGGGTAAAAGGCAAATCTTTAATTTGGGATAAATCTCTTGGTACGCTGGCAGCATGTATGCACGTGTAAAACATTTGCTGCTAAACGGAAGAGACTCATATATGTAAATGCATTAAGTAAAGGTTTGATAGTTTATTATAAACATAAAGGAGAAATCCAAAGTTCGAATTCTGAAAATATTATTTGCATTATTAGAGACATGAAATCTTTTGTGAAATTTCATTTTACTCATTCACTTTACAGTCAAATATTATACTGTCTTCATTTGTGTATAGAACTGCTTCAATTCTCAGTGACTTAGAGTCTATAAACTTGTTTGCTTTTTATTTTAAGATTTTTAAACGATTGACTTATTGACTTGAAAGACCGAGTGATGGGCAGAGAGAGGGAGAGAGATCAATCTTAGCTAGAAGCTAGGATCATGGAACTTGAACTTGATCATATCAGATTTTTAAGTTTCCAAATGCTCATAATATCCAGTGCTGTTCCTATCATGTTAAGGCTTAAATTTAAGACATTTGTTAATTAATTTAAAATGTGGAGTGCATGCCTGCTTTGTGTGGCAGAAAGTGAAGCTACACCTTGCAACTCCAGTAATGCATATTAGAGCCAGGGTTTGATTCCTGAGTGCTCAGGTTCTAACCAGATCCATCTGGATGTGCCTGCAAGAGCAGATGAAATTGGCCATGTCTTTGTAACCCTCCTAGTCTGGGAGACCCAGATTATTTTCTGGTATCCTGGCTTGGGACTGGCTCCTACGTAATTGTTGAGGTCATTTGGGGTGTGAACCAGTAGATAGAAGATCTCACTGTCTGTCCTTGTCTCTGTGTCACTCTTTCAAATAAAGTAAATCTTTAAGAATCTCTACTTACTTTAATATTTACTGTATATGTGCTTCTTGCTTACATGGTGTGATGAGTTACTCTCTGCTGGCATGGGTGATGTCTAAATTCATGATGTCCTGGTTGGGAAGCCGAGTATATCCCTGTAGTAGCATTTGGTTGACTGCCTGGTTGGTGAAGGCTTTGGTTCGTTTCATTATCACCTGCTGTAAACACTGCTGGTAGTTGTCGCTCCCCGTCTTCGTGGAGGAACGACACAGGACCCTGCGCTGTTCTTTCGTCTGCTCGGCCCTCCCCGGGTTTGCTGCTGGTTCTTCCCGGGTTGGCTACTGTCCCTTCCACCTCCGTGGAAGGGCGGTTCCCCCTGCCACATTCCCCACTTCCGCAGGGGAGCGGCACACCGCCGGCCGGCTCTCTCGGGGGCTGCACAGGTGTTCCCCTTAGATGTTCCCCTTAGATGTTCCTGGTGCATGTTGTCTCTCTCCTCCTTTATAGTCCTCCTCCGCCAATCCCAACTCGGCTGCCCACACGCCGAGTACGCTGCTCTCCTCCAATCAGGAGCAAGTCCTACAGTTTATTGGTTGAACTGGAGGCAGCTGTGTAGAAGCTGTTTCCCTTCTCAGCGCCATATTGTGGGAGAGCAGATGCATAGAATAAGTCTTAATTCCAGTAACTTAGTCTAGTCCGAGTTGCTCCCCACAGTAGTGAGGTGATTTGGCTTTGCAGACCTCGGATGGCATCAGCTGGGGTCTCAATGGACCTAGTGACCTCTTGTAACTGTTGGAGTTGTTTTGGAGTCCATTGGCCGAGTATACATTGTGGCCCAAAACTGTTCCTGAGATCACTACTGAGGAGAGGGAGGCTGCTTGTCTCTTGTGGGTAGGGGGGTTTATAGAAACAATTCTGAACAGTCATAAGTTAAGTGAGGGGAGAGGACCATCAATCCACATGGGTTGGGAGTGGAGCCATTGATGTAAGAGTAGAGAGTATGATTACAAAAGTATTAAAAGGAGATGCTGGGGCCGGCGCTATGGCACAGTGGGTAAAGCCACTGCCTGCAGTGCTGGCATCCCATATGGGTGCCGGTTCAAGACCTGTCTGCTCCACTTCTTATCCAGCTCTCTGCTGTGGCCTGGGGAAGCAGTGGTGGATGACCCAAGCCCTTGGGCCCCTGCACCCACATGGGAGACCTGGAAGAAGCTCCTGGATCTTGGCTTTGGATTGGCACAGTTCCGGCCATTGCGGCCTATTGGGGAGTGAACCATCGGACAGAAGGCCTCTCCTCTCTCAGTGTAACTCTGACTTTCAAATAAATAAATACATTTTTTTTAAAAAAAGGAGATGCTACAGGTCTTAAACAGATTTTTAAGATGATTTCAGAATATTGTTAAAAACCTCATTGCTTTATCAGAGAATCAGATTCTAGTTTGATGTCAAATAATAGCTTTTATTTCCATCTGCTGATTTCCTTGATTTACATTTTGAAACAATCCTTTAGAAATCTCCAAAGACAACATTTTTCAAATAAGATAACATATCAAATTTCAGCCTTAGTTACTTTCAAGCAGTGTTGAACTATTTTTATACACAGTTTATGAAAACATTTTTAATAAACCCAAATAGTTTTTCTATAGAATATAAGGTGCTAACTGTACCCACATTTGCATTTAGACACAATTATCTTATTTGTCTTTACCCAATTTACACTTAGCAATTATACCTGAATGACGGCCGGCGCCGTGGCTCAGTAGGCTAATCCTCCGCCTTGCGGCGCCAGCACACTGGGTTCTAGTCCCGGTCGGGGCGCCGGATTCTGTCCTGGTTGCCCCCTTCCAGGCCAGCTCTCTGCTATGGCCCGGGAGTGCAGTGGAGGATGGCCCAAGTGCTTGGGCCCTGCACCCCATGGGAGACCAGGATAAGCACCTGGCTCCTGCCTTCGGATCAGCGCGGTGCGCCAGCCGCAGTGCGCCAGCTGCGACGGCCATTGGAGGGTGAACCAACGGCAAAGGAAGACCTTTTTCTCTGTCTCTCTCTCACTGTCCACTCTGCCTGTCAAAAATAAATAAATTAATTAATTAAAAAATAAAGAAAATATCTGAATGACTGAAGATGCTGCTATTATGTCATACCTCTATCTGAATTAAGATCAAAATTGCATTCACATGGGATTCTACTCCTTTTATAAAATTCTTAACATTAAACCAGAGACTGCAAAATCCACCTTAGGGACTCTAACGAGTACTAATTACCCATTTCTGTATCATCGGAAACCTGTTAAAACAAACTGCAAAATAAGTTTGGCAAGTTATTTGTCTACCATTATGTTAGGTTTAATAAGAGAGGGTATCCATCAGAGCATATGGGTGTCCCTCCAGAGATTCCTAAGGAGAATCTGACAGGTGATAGAATAAGCGGCGATTATGGAAAAGGAGATATGTCTGGAAATAATAATTAACTCGGTGAGCCTGCTGGTTTAAAGGGCCAGAGGTCTTGACCAGTATTTCACATAGGTTGAAAGAGATATACGAGTGTAGAATTTCTGAAATTTCTCTCAGGGCTTCATCGCTCTCTTGGTGCAGGGCAGAACAGATGACAAAGTCCCTAGGTTAAAAGAGGAGTGGCAGAATGGACGAGGAAGGTTTTGGAAAAGAGAGATGCAGTTTTGGCTGTTAATCCAGAGCTAATGAATGAAATATCTAAGAAATGCTTGCTAAGGGAACCAGGAAATTGAGTTTGTAGGAACTGAGGAGACCTGCTGAAATCAGCTTGATATTTAGTTGTGAGGCAGGGATAAAACTCATCAAATGACTCGATTTGCAGTCCTTTGTCCTGTCTGGCTTGCTCATGATAGAACAAACAGCCAACAGAAGGGTGAGGTAGGTGACTTGTTTAGAGTACACTGTGATGTCAAAAGGTTGGAATCGCCACTCCTTTGCTGTTCTTATGGTAAAATTGGATCTGGAGGGGGAAGGGCAAAGACCAGTTGGAGGACCAGGACATGAGATGGCCTGCTCCCAAACTTGCCTTTGCTTCTCCTCAAGGAAGGTGTTAGAGAGGATCATAGATAAGGCAGGAGGAGTAGACATGGACAAGGCCTGGTTCTGAGATAACGGAGAGCAGGAGCTTAGAGTTCCCAGGCAGGAATGGGAGGTACAGTGAGTGAGACAGTGAGAGCCGGAGTTTTGGCTTTTAAGCAAATGCTTTGGAACTTAAGAGTTTGAGCTAGAGAACACGAGTGGCGATAGAAGGCTTAGACATAGGAAATCTCCTTCCACTTTTTCGAACGCTCACAGAGGTAGTAGAGATCCAAATAATGTTTGGGTTAAATGTGCTGTTAAGCAGCCATTTGGACAGGTTGTCGAGGTAGGAGACAACCGAGAAGAGGATCAGACAGAACGTGGGACGAAGCTCCCATGGCGACCCATAGAGTCAGACTGGTGGATATTGGGTGTCCCTGAGATCATGGCCATCCAACGGGAGGATATGGGAACAGAGGGTGGAGTCATCACCCATGTATCCACTGGAGCCCAGGGCATAGCCTGTAGAAGGAAAACAGGGGTTGAGTCAACATCCACACCCACTGTTGCCCAGTCACAGAGTTCCATAGAGGCATGAGGCCATGAGAGTTGTGGTGCCTGGTAATAGGACTTTGGGGCAAAGTTGTGTAGAACCACAACCTGTAGAGAGTTGTGATGAGAGGATCCTTCACCTGCCCTGTCTTACCTCAGAAATTTTTGAGGGCCAGTGTGTTAATGGAGATCACAGAATGTTTGGTGGTAAAGGAGGTAGTCCAGGGGTGAGTTTTGTGGTGGGCAGAAGTCCAGGATTCTGAAGCAGCTCATATCCTGGAGAGGAGAACAAGGTCGACAAGAGAGCCTGGTCCCAGGTTTTGGCACCAATGAAAGATCACCACAAAATACATCAAACACCAGATTAAAGGAGAAAGTTTATTGTTGGGTGGGGTAAACCTGACAGGCTGCCTTGCCAAACACAAGAGAACAGCCAGATGCCAGGATTTTAGTTCAGGTCTCTGTGAGTGTCTGGACCCAGTTGCTCTTCAAATCATTTGCTGCCACTCTCAGTGTGGCCAGGAAATTGGTATTGGAACAGAGCCTGGACTCTAACCCAGACCCTCCAATGTGGGATGTAGACATCTCTGTAATATCCGACCTGTTGTACCAAAATACACACCCCATACATTTATCTCTTCAAAACATTTTGGGGGCAGCGTGGTTGCACAACGGTTTAAGTCACCTGGCTGCACTGCTGGCTTCTTCAAGGATGATGATGGGATCCATACAGGCTGTTCCTCTTCCCATCCAGCTCCAGGTTAATGTGGCTGTGAAAGCAGAGGAAGATGTGGAGTGCATGGCCCCTGTCACCCACCTGGGAGATCAGGATTGAGTTCCATCTTCTTGGTTTCAGCCTGGCAGAGCTTTGACCACACTGGCCATGCAAGATCGATCCCTCTCTCTTTTTCTCTGTCTCTCATTTGTATAGCTCTTCTTTTCAGATAAATAATCTTAAAAGCAAATAAAAGAAACAAATATAATAGAATGAAATTTTTTGAGAGATTTATTTGTTTACCTGAGAAGCAGAGTTGAGAGAGAGAGAGAGAGAGAGAGAATCCATCACTGGTTCACTCCCCAAATGGCCACAACAGCCAGAGCTGAATGGATCCAAAGCCAGGAGCCAGGAACTTCCTCCAGGTCTCTCACACAGGTGCAGGGGCCCAAGCACTTGGGCCATCCTCCACTGCCCTCCCAAGCCATGAACTGGGAGCTGTATCAGAAGTGGAGCAGCCTGGACTGGAACCAGCACCCATATGGGACACTGGTACCACAGGCAGATGCTTAACCCACTATGCCACAGCGCCGGCCCAAGTATGATAATTTTTAAAAGAAACCATAATTGTGTTTATTAGAATGGCAGAGAGAGAGAGAGAGAGAGAGAGAGAGAGAGAGAGAGAGAGAGATAGCAATAGCGATTCAGGAATTCTCCTAGCTAGTAGTTCAGTCCTGAAATGCTAGCAATATCCACTGATTTCCCCATCATGTTTAATCTTAACTATAAAACACATGTTAAGTAAAATTAATTAATGAATGAATTACATGATGTAGAAGCCTGAGAAGGATCTAGCATTGTGGCACAGAGTGGTAAGCCCAGGCTTACAAATCCTGTATCCCATATGGGAGCAAGTGTTCCATTCTAGGCTATTCCACTTCTAGTGCAGCTCACTGCTAAAAATGTGCCTGGGACAGCAGCAGCAGAAGGTCACAGGTGAGACTAGAATGGAGTTATAGGTTCTGGGCTATGGTCTGGCCTATTATCCTTCTTTGAAGCCATCTGGTAAGATTTACAGGACATGGTTGATTTCCTTCTGCTCTCTTCCCCTCTGTCATGCTGTCTTTCAGCTAATTCATATACACATTAAAAAAATAAAAGCACAGAGAAATAAGAAGTCAGATAAAAAGACAGAAATATGCCATCGGCTATTTTCCTCTCAAAATTTCTGAAATGGGTAGGGTCACACCAGAGTGAAGCCAGGTGCCAGGAAACTAAACAAGGTAACCGAGGTTTGGGCAGTGTCCCACCTATTTGAACCACCAACTGCTGTCTCCTTCAGTGTATATTGACAGGAAGACGGAGTTTGGAAAGGAACTGGGACTTGAACCCAGGAACTCCATGTTGATATGGGCATCGTAAGAAATACCATACCTACCACAATAAATGCACATTCCAAAGCTTTACTTTTAAAATCCACAATTCATTTATTTTAAAGTAAGACTTGGACTGCTATAGAGGGAGTGAGAAACACACACACTCACACACACACACGGTGAGCAAGAGAGTCCATGAGGATGTTAGGATCCCAAATGCTCACAAAATCCATTGCCATTTCTATCATCTTAAAGCTTAACTTTAAGATTTATATGAATTAATTTAATATTTTAACATTTTATTTTGAAAAGCTTTTATTTAATGAATGCAAATTTCATAGGTACAACTTTAGGAATATAGTGGTTCTTCCCCCCATACCCACCCTCCCACCCCCACTCCCTTCCCACCTTCTATTCCCTCTCCCATCCCATTCTTCATTAAGATTCATTTTTAATTAATTTTATATACATAAGACCAACTCTATACTAAGTAAAGATTCAACAGTTTGCACTCACACACACACACGTGCTATGCATAAAGTACTGTTTGATAACAAGTTTTGTAGTAATTCTCATAGTACAACTGATTAAGGACAGAGGTCCTCCATAAGAAGTGCACAGTGACTTCTGTTGTTAATTTAACAATTAACACTCTTATTTATGACTTCAATGAACACCTGAGGCTATTACCCTGAACTTCCAAGGCTATGGAAGCCTTTTGAATCCACAGATTCCTTCAGTATTTAGACAAGGCCATAAGCAAAGTGGAAGTTCTCTCCTCCCTTCAGAGAAAAGTACCTCCTTTGATGGCTCCTTCTTTTCACTGGAGTCTTACAGAGATTCTTCATGTAGGATACTTTTTGCCATAGTGTCTTGGCTTTCTATGCCTGAAATGCTCTCATGGGCTTTTCAGCCACATCTGAATGCCGTAAGGTCTGATTCTGAGGTCAGAACATTACTTAAAGTGATTGTAATTCTATGAGTCTGCTGTGTGGACTGCTTCACATATTGAACATTCCCTCCTTTTTAATTCAGTCTATTATTATTACCAGGCACTTGATCCTATTTATATGATCTCTTTAACACTTAATCCTATCTATATGTTCACCTTAATACTTAATATGATCGCTTTAACAATTAAGATGGCATTTTTACCACCAATTTTAATGGGATTTGGAGTCCCATGACAAGTTTTTAAACTGTATCTTTAGGAGTCAGTCCATAGGAATGTATGCAGAACTATACAGCTTTATAGTTACAAACTTCCTCCTCCTCTCTTACTCCCCTTCTTATTTTATATTGAGGTCTATTTTCAATTGACTTTATATACATATGATTAACTCTATGTTAAGTAAAGAAATCTACAAGGAATATGAATAAGAGAAAAAAAAAACTGTTCCTCGACAGTCAAGACAAGCTCTGTTCAAGGCATTTCTTCTCAAAGTGTCAATTTCACTTCTACAGATTTCATTTTAGGTGTTCTATTAGTTATCACAGATCAGGGAGAACATAGGGTATTTGTCCCTTTGGTACTGGCTTAATTTCACTAAGTATAATGTTTTCCAGGTTCATACATTTTATTGCAAATGACTGGATTTCCTTTTTCACTGCTGTGTAGTATTCCATAGGGTACATATACCATAATTACTTTATCCATTCTTTGGTTGATGGGCAGTTAGGTTGATTCCATGTCTTAGCTATTGTGAATTGAGCTGCAATAAACATGGGGGTGCAGATAACTCTTTTATTTGCCAATTTCATTTCCCTTGGATAAATTCCCAGGAGTAGAATGGCTGGATCATATCGTAGGTCTACATTCAGATTTCTGAGGTATCTCCAAACTTACTTCCTTTGTGGTTTTACCAGTTTACATTCCCACCAACAGTAGATTTGGTACCTTCTTCCCCACATCCTCTCCAGCATTTGTTGTTTGTTGATTTCTGTATGAAAGTCCTTCTTGTCGCTCCCCGTCTTCGTGGAGGAACGACACAGGACCCTGCGCTGTTCTTTTGTCTGCTCGGCCCTCCCTGGGTTTGCTGCTGGTTCTTCCCGGGTTGGCTACCGTCCCTCCCACCTCCGTGGAAGGGCGGTTTCCCCCTGCCACTTTCCCCACTTCCGCGGGGGAGCGGCACACCGCCGGCCGGCTCTCTCGGGGGCTGCACAGGTGTTCCTTCAGATAGATGTTCCTGGTGCATGTTGTCTCTCTCCTCCTTTATAGTCCTCTTCCACCAATCCCAACTCTGCTACCCACACGCCGAGTATGCTGCTCTCCTCCAATCAGGAGCAGGTCCTGCTGTTTATTGGTTGAACTGGAGGCAGCTGTGTAGAAGCTGTTTCCTCCTCTCCCAGCGCCATATTGTGGGAGAGCAGATGCATAGAATAAGTCTTAATTCCAGTAACTTAGTCTAGTCCGAGTTGCTCCCAGTTGCTCCCCACACTTCTAACTGGGGTGAGGTGGAACCTCATTTTGGTTTTGATTTGCATTTCCCTGATGGCTAGTGAAAAGCTACTTTTTAAAAAAATTTATTTGTTTATTGAGAGGCAGTTACAAATATATAGAGAGATCTTCCATCTCCTGGTTCACTCCCCAAGTGGCTACAACCACTGGAGCTGGGCTGATCTGAAGCCAGGAGCTAGGAGCTTCTTCCGGGTCTCCCTTGCAGATGTAGGGACCCAAGCATCTGGGCCATCTTTCACTGCTTTTCCAGGCCATTAGTAGGGAGCTGGATTGTAAGTGGAGCAGCTAGGACATGAACTGATGCCCATATAGGGTGCTGCTACCACAAGCAGAGGCTTAGCCTACTACACCACAGCACCGACCCTTTAGGTCTACTGAATGCTTCTCTCTCATTCTTGGTTCCCAGGAAATTTAGCTCAGTATAGCTGAATTTTCTTATTAGCTACATAAAACATAAATAAATGTGTTAACTGTATAATATCTCCTCATTCAGCTTTGTTCCAATATTATTGGAAAATCCTGCATAATATAGGAAATTTAGGATATGTTTTATTTATGAAACACTTGCTTAGCTGAAGGCAATAAATATCATCTCTGTTTTCTGCTGAAATGCTGTTTAATATGTTATGTTTAACTGTTAATTTTTAATGTGTACTGAAATATGGGTAAGAAGTTAATTTATTCTTGTACAGAAACCAATTCTTAAGACTCTCATTGCAGTATAGCAGGTTAAGATGCCACTGGGGTTGTGGCATAGTGGGTAAAGTCACTGCCTGCAGTGCTGGCATCCCAAAATGGTGCTGGTTCTAGTCCCAGCTGCTCCACTTTTGATCCAGCTCTCTGCTATGGCCTGGGAAAGTAGTGGAGGATGGCCCAAGTCCTTGGACCCTGCACCTGCATGGGAGACCTGGATTTGGCTCCTGTCTTCTGGTTGACACATCTCCGGGTGTTGCGGCCAATTGGGGGTGTGAATAAGCAGATGGAAGACTCTCTCTCTCTCTCTCTCTCTCTCTCTGCCTCTCTGTAATTCTGCCTTTTAAATAAATAAATAAATCTTAAAAAAAAGATGTCACTGGTGACATCGGCATGCAATATTGGAGTGCCAATTCCAATCCCATCTGTTCTGCTTCCATGTCTGCTCCCTGCGAATGTGCTTAGGACAGATGCTAAAGATAACCAAGATACTTAGATCCTATCATCCACGTGAGAGACCCAGATGGAGTTCTGAGGTCTTGTCCCTGGCCATTGCAGCCATTTGGGAGTGAACCAGCAGATGGAGTTCTTTTTGATTCTGTCACTCCTTGTCTCTCTGTTCCTCTGCCTTTAAAGTAATCTTTTTCAAAAGAGAAGCCAATTATTGTAGCAAAGTTTCTTTTTTCCCCCAAAGAAACATTTTATTTAATGAATACAAATTTCATAAGTACAACTTTAGGAATATAGTCTTTCCACCATACCTGCCCTCCCACCCACACTCCCACCTCTTCTCCTCCTCCCTCTCCCCTTCCCAGTCCTATTCTCCATTAAGATTCATTTTCAATTAACTTTGTACACAGAAGACCAACTCTATAAAAGTAAAGATTTGAACAGTTTTCACACATATGCAAACACAAAACTGAGAACAATTTTACAGTTAACTCTCAAAATACAACTCATTAAGGACAGAGGTCCTGCAAGGGAAGTTAGTACACAATGACTTGTTGTTAATTTAACAATTAACTCTCTTATATATGATGTCAGTGATCATGCAAGGCTCTGGACATGAGTTGCCTAGACTATGGAAGCCTTTTGAATCCACAAACTCCTTCAGTATTTAGACAAGGCCATAAACAAATTTTAAGTTCTCTCCTAACTTAGAGAAAAGTACATCCTTCTTTGATGGCCACTTCTTTCCACTGAGGTCTCACTCACAGAGATCCTTCATGTAGATCATTTAAAAAAAAAAGATTTATTTATTTATTTGAGAGGTAGAGTTACAGACAGTGAGAGTGAGAGACAGAGAGGAACATCTTCCTTCCGTTGGTTCACTCCCCAAATGACCATAACAGCCAGAGCTGCGCCAGTCAGAAGCCAGGAGCCAGGAGCTTCCTCCTGGTCTCCCATGCAGTTGCAGGGGCCCAAGGATTTGGGCCACCTTCTGCTTTACCAGGCCATAGCAGAGAGCTGGATTGGAAAAGGAGCAGCCGGGACTAGAACCAGCACCCATATGAGATACTGGCACTGCAGCTGGAGGATTAATCTACTGCACCATGGCGCCAGCCACCATGTGGATCATTTTTTTTGCCACAGTGTCTTGGTTTTCCATGCCTGAAATGCTCTCATGGGCTTTTCAAAAAGCTAGTTCAGGATGCTTTAAGGGCTGATTTTGAGGTCAGAATGTGTAGCACGGTTTCTTGAAGACACGTACTCCATTGCCATTGCTTTTCCTCCTTGGTTTAAAATCAGTTTATCATATCTGTGAGTCAATTCGGAACAGTCTCAGTCTGCTGATTTTTTTTTGCCATTACCATGCAGTCCCACTTACTGTAGGATATAGTTAGTCTTGATATTATGAATTGTGAGTTCTGTTTAACTTTCCTTTCTATATAATTGTGGACATCAGCCATATTGAAAAAAGTTGAAGAGAAAATTATCTCTTGATACACTGAGGCAATTTTGTTTGAAAGAAGAAAGTCAAATGTATCTATAGCTACAGGATACTTTTCCTAATGCTTTTGAGATTCAGCCTTTTTATTTATTTCTTTTTAATAAGTTATTTTAATTTAAATAGAATGCTTGTGTTTTTGAAACTTTATTTGAAATACAGAGTTAGAGAGAGCGGGGGGCCGGGGGAGATCGATCTTCCATCTGTTGGTTCACTCCCTAAATGGCTGCAGTGGCCAGAGCTGGGCTGATCTGAAGCCAGATGCCAGGAGCTTCTTCTGGGTCTCCCACATGGGTGCAGGTGTCCCAGGACTTGGGCCATCCTTAGCTGCTTTTCCTTGTGCACTAGTGGGGAGCTGAATTGGGAGTGGAGTAGCTGGGACTCGAACCCGCACCCATATGGGATGCTGGCGGTGCAGACCGGGGCTTTAAACCACTGCACCACAGTGCCAACCTATCCCCAGTTATTTCTATCAGGAGTTCCTTTCTTTCTTTTCTTTTTTTAAAATTTGACAGGGTTATAGACAGTGAGAGAGAGAGAGAGAGAGAGACAGAGAGAAAAGTCTTCCTTCTGTTGGTTCACTCCCCAAATGGCTGCTATGGCCGGCGCTGCGCCGATCCGAAGCCAGGAGCCAGGTGCTTTCTTCCTGGTCTCCCATGGGGTGCAGGGCCGAAGCACTTGGGCCATCCTCCACTGCCCTCTCGGGCCACAGTAGAGAGCTGGACTGGAAGAGGAGCAACCGGGACTAGAACCCAGCGCCCATATGGGATGCTGGCACTGCACGACGAAGGATTAACCGAGTGAACCAAGGCGCTGGCCCCAGGAGTTCCTTTCTTTTTAATGCTGAGCAGTATTTAAGTGTATGGAAAAAATTCCTTCCTCCATTCAACAACTAATAACATTCCAGTTGCTTTCAGATCTTGGTAATTAAGAATATGGCCACAATAAACATTCATGTTCAGATTTTGAGTGCACATAACTTTTTATTAACTTAGCTAATTATATTAGAGGGGGACTGCTGGGTCATACACAAAGCATATATTTCTCTTTAGAAGAATCTGCCAAATTGTTTTCCAGAGTGGCTTTAACATTTGTATCCCCTGCCCCAGCAATCCATGAGTTCCTGTTGTACTGCATTCTAAAGATCTTTTAATGTTATCGGTACTTATGGGTTTCATTTGTTTGTATTATTGTTTTGTCAGTTTAGTTATTGGAGCCAGTATGTAATGGTACTATATTATGCATTTGCTTTGTGTTTCTCTAATATTTTATGATGTTGAGTTTTATTCAAGTGATTATTGTCCATCCATACATCTCCATTAGTGAAATGCCTGTTCAAATGTTGTGACTATTTTTCACTCACTTTATTTTTGTATGGGGACTTTGTTGTTCATTATATATGCTAAACAACAGTGCTTTATTATCATATATGTGTTTTGTTCCTCACATGTGACTTTTATAATGCCTTTCAGAGCATAAAGATAAATGTGTTATCCATCAATTTTAATAAATTATATTTTGATGTTTCATGTATGAGATACTTGCCTAGCTGAAGGTCATAAATATCTTTTCCTATGTTTTCTGAAAGGTCTGTTGTTTAATGTGTTATATTTAACTCTATGATCTATGTAGGGCCAATTTTTTATGTGTAGAAAGAAATGGGTGAAAAGTTAATTTTTCTGTGTATAGAAACCAGTTATTTGGGCTGGTGTTGTGGTGCAGTAGTGTAAGCTGCCATCTGTGATGGCAACATCCCGTAGTGGAGTGCCCGTTCCCATCCCAGCTGTCCTGGTTCCAGTTGTGCGCACTCTCTCTCTCTTTCTCTTTTAAATATTTTATTTATTTATTTGACAGAGTTACAGATAGTGAGAGGGAGAAATAGAGAGAAAGTTCTTCCATCCTCTGGTTCACACCCAAATGGTCGCAATGGCCAGAACTGGGCTGATCTGAAGCCAAGAGCCAGGAGCTTCTTCCGAGTCTCTTACATGGGTACAGGGTTCCAAGCACTTGGGCCATCTTGCACTGCTTTCCTAGGCGACAACAGAGAGCTTGATCAGAAGTGGAGCAGCCAGGACTCGAGCTGGCGTCCATATGGATGCCATCGCTGCAGGTGGAGGATTAACCTGCTGAGCCGCAGCACTGGCCACATGCTCTCTTCTTTTTTTTTTTTTATAATTTCCAAAAAAATTTTGTTTATTTTATTTATTTGAAAGTCAGAGTTACACACAGAGGGAAGGAGGAGGTGGGGTGGGGATCTTCTATCAGCTGGTTCACTCGCCAAATGGCTGCAATGGCCAGAACTGAACTGTTCTGAAGCTAGGATCCAGGTGCTTCCCACAAGGTTGCAGGGGCCCAAGGACTTGGGCCATCCTCCACTGCTTTTCCAGGCTGTTTCAGAGAGCTGGATCAGAAGTGGAGCAACTGGTAATCAAACTTGTGCCCATATGGGATGCCAGCACTGCAGGCGGTGGCTTCACCTGCTACACCACAGCGCCTGCCCCATGTGCTCTTTTCTTTTTTTTCTTTCTTTTATTTAATGAATATAAATTTCCAAAGTACGACTCATGGGTTACAATGGCTTCCCCCCCCATACCGTCCCTCCCACCCACAACCCTCCCCTTTCCCACTCCCTCTCCCCTTCCATTCACATCAAGATTCATTTTCGATTATCTTAATATACAGAAGATCAGCTTAGTATACCTTAAGTAAGGATTTCAACAGTTTGCTCCCACACAGAAACATAAAGTGAAAAATAATAGATGATTTTTTTTAAATGATGATGAAATCAGATCAGACCTATTGTCATGTTTAATCCCAGTGAGAGTCAAGTTGGGAATTGATAATTTCTTTTCTTTCTTTTTTTTTTTTTTACAGAAGATCAGTTTAGTGTACATTAAGTAAAGATTTCAATCGTTTGCACCCCCATAGAAACACAAAGTGAAATATACTGTTTGAGTACTCGTTATAGCATTAAGCCTCAGTGTACAGCACATTAAGGACAGAGATCCTACATGAGGAGTAAGTGCACAGTGACTCCTGTTGTTGACTTTACAAATTGACACTCCTGTTTATGGCATCAGTAATCTCCCTATGCACCAGTCATGAGTTTCCAAGGCTATGGAAGCCCCTTGAGTTCTCCGACTCTTATCTTGTTTAGACAAGGTCATAGTCAAAGTGGAGGTTCTCTCCTCCCTTCAGAGAAAGGCACCTCCCTCTTTGAAGACCTGTTCTTTCCCCATGTGCTCTTTTCTAATACACCTAGGAAAACAGTGGAAGATAGCCCAAGCTTGTAGACCCCTGAAACCCAAGTGAGAAACCTAGTTGAAGTTCTGGGTCCCTGGCTATTTGCTGGTACAGCCCTGACCACATTTGGAGAATAATCCAGCAGATGGAGGATCTTTTTCTGTCTCTGTCTCTCCATATCTTTCTGTCCGTTTCTCTAAATAAAATAGATTTTTTATTTATTTATTTTTATTTTTATTTTTTTAAGAATAACTGTGTATTAATTACAGAATTAAACCAGTCATATTAAGTAGAACAGACAAAAAAAACTACTAAGAGGGATAATGTATTAAGTTGTTCATTAACAGTCAGGGCTATGCTGATCAAGTCACCATTTCTCATAGTGTCCATTTCACTTCAATAGATTTCCTTTTTGGTGTTCAGTCAGTTGTCACCGATCAAGGAGAACATATGGTATTTGTCCCTTTGGGACTGGCTTATTTCACTCAGCATGATATGTTCCAGATTCCTCCATTTTGTTGCAAATGACTGGATTTCGTTGTTTCTTACTGCGGTATAGTATTCTAAAGAGTACATATCCCATAATTTCTTTATCCAGTCTACCGTTGATGGGCATTTAGGTTGGTTCCAGGTCTTGGCTATTGTGAATTGAGCTGGAATAAACATTAGGGTGCAGACCGCTTTTTTGTTTGCCAATTTCAATTCCTTTGGGTGAATTCTAAGGAGTGGGATGGCTGGGTCGAACGGTAGGGTTATCTTCAGGTTTCTGAGGAATCTCCAAACTGACTTCCATAGTGGCTTGACCAGTTTGCATTCCCACCAACAGTAGGTTAGTGTCCCTTTTTCCCCACATCCTCGCCAGCATCTGTTGTTGGTAGATTTCTGTATGTGAGCCATTCTAACCGGGGTGAGGTGAAACCTCATTGTGGTTTTGATTTGCATTTCCCTGATTGCTAGTGATCTTGAACATTTTTTCATGTGTCTGTTGGCCATTTGGATTTCCTCTTTTGAAAAATGTCTATTGAGGTCCTTGGCCCATCTCTTAAGTGGGTGGTTGGTTTTGTTTTTGTGGAGTTTCTTGATCTCTTTGTAGATTCTGGTTATTAACCCTTTATCTATTGCATAGTTTGCAAATATTTTTTCCCATTCTGTCGGTTGTCTCTTCACTCTCCTGACTGTTTCTTTTGCAGTACAGAAACTTCTCAATTTGATGCAATCCCAATAGTTGATTTTGGCTTTGACTGCCTGTGCCTCCTGGGTCTTCTCCAGAAATTCTTTGCCTGTGCCAATATCTTGAAGGGTTTCTCCAATGTTCTCTAATAACCTGATGGTGTCAGGTCTTAGATTTAAGTCTTTAATCCATGTTGAGTGGATTTTTGTGTAAGGTGTAAGGTAGGGGTCTTGCTTCATGCTTCTGCACGTGGAAATCCAGTTTTCCCAGCACCATTTATTGAATAGACTGTCCTTGCTCCAGGAATTAGTTTTAGATCCTTGATCAAATATAAGTTGGCTGTAGATGTTTGGGTTGATTTCTGGTGTTTCAATTCTGTTCCATTGGTCTATCCATCTGTTTCTGTACCAGTACCATGCTGTTTTGATTACAACGGCCCTGTAGTATGTCCTGAAATCTGGTATTGTGATGCCTCCGGCTTTGTTTTTGTTGTACAAGATTGCTTTAGCTATTCGAGGTCTCTTGTGTCTCCATATGAATTTCAGAACCATTTTTTTCCAGATCTGAGAAGAAGGTCTTCGGTATCTTGATTGGTATTGCATTGAATCTATAAATTGCTAATGGGAGAATGGACATTTTGATGATGTTGATTCTTCCAGTCCATGAGCATGGAAGATTTTTCCATTTCTTGGTATCCTCTTCTATTTCTTTCTTTAAGGTTTTGTAATTTTCATCGTAGAGATCTTGAACATCCTTGGTTAAGGTTATTCCAAGGTATTTGATTGTTTTTGTAGCTATTGTGAATGGGATTGATCTTAGAAGTTCTTTGTCAGCCATGGCATTGCTTGTGTATACAAAGGCTGTTGATTTTTGTGCATTGATTTTATACCCTGCTCCTTTGCCAAAATCTTCTATGAGTTCTAATAGTCTCTTAGTAGAGTTCTTTGGGTCCCCTAAATAAAGAATCATGTCATCTGCAAAGAGGGATAGTTTGAGTTCTTCCTTCCCAATTTGTATCCCTTTAATTTCTTTTTCTTGCCTAATAGCTCTGGCTAGATCCTCCAGAACTATATTGAATAGCAGTGGTGAGAGTGGACATCCCTGTCTGGTACCAGATCTCAGTGGAAATGCTTCCAACTTTTCCCCATTCAATAGGATGTTGGCTGTGGGTTTTTCATAGATTGCTTTGATTGTATTGAGGAATGTTCCTTCCAAACCCAGTTTGCTTAGAGTTTTCATCATGAACGGGTGTTGTATTTTATCAAATGCTTTCTCGGCATCTATTGAGAGAATCATATGGTTTTTCTTCTGCAGTCTGTTAATGTGGTGTATCACATTGATTGTCTTGCGCACATTAAACCATCCCTGCATACCAGGGATAAATCCCACTTGGTCTGGGTGGATGATCTTTCTGATGTGTTGTTGCATTCTATTGGCGAGCATTTTATTGAGGATTTTTGCATCTATGTTCATCAGGGATATTGGTCTGTAATTCTCTTTCAATGCTGCATCTTTCTCTGGCTTAGGAATTAAGGTGATGCTGGCTTCATAGAAAGAATTTGGGAGGATTCCCTCTTTTTCGATTGTTCTGAATAGTTTGGGAAGAATTGGAGTCAGTTCTTCTTTAAATGTCTGGTAGAATTCAGCAGTGAATCCATCTGGTCCTGGGCTTTTCTTTGTTGGGAGGGCCTTTATTACTGTTTCAATTTCTGTCTCAGTTATGGGTCTGTTTAGGTTTTCGATGTCTTCCTGGTTCAATTTAGGTAGGTTGCATGTGTCTAGGAATCTATCCATTTCTGATAGGTTTCCCTGTTTGCTGGCATACAAGTCCTGGTAGTAATTTCTGATGATTCTTTTTATTTCTGTGGTGTCTGTTGTTACATTTCCTTTTCCATCTCTGATTTTATTGATTTGGGTCTTTTCTTTTTTTAGTTAGTTGGGCCAATGGGGTGTCAATTTTGTTTATTTTTTCAAAAAACCAGCTCCTCGTTTGGCTGATTTTTTGGAATTTTTTTTTATTCAATCCTGTTGATTTCTTCTCTGATTTTAATTATTTCTCTTCTCCTACTAGATTTGGGTCTGGTTTGCTGTAGGTTTTCTAGATCCTTGAGGTGAATAGAAAGCTCATCTATTTGGTGCCTTTCCAATTTCTTGATGTAGGCACCTATTGATATAAACTTTCCTCTTAACACTGCTTTTGCTGTGTCCCATAAGTTTTGGTATGTTGTGCTGTTATCCTCATTTACTTCCAGAAATGTTTTGATTTCTCTTTTAATTTCTTCTATGACCCATTGTTCATTCAGGAGCATGTTGTTCAATCTCCATGTGTTTCTGTATGCTCTAGGGATTCCTGAGTTGCTAATTTCCAACTTCATTCCTTTATGGTCTGAGAAGCTGCATGGTATGATTCTAATTCTTTTGAATTTGCTGAGACTTGCTTTATGGCCTAGTATGTGGTCAATCCTAGAGAAGGTTCCATGTACTGCTGAGAAGAATGTAAAATCTTTAGCTGTAGGATTGAAAGTTCTGTATATATCTGTTAGATCCATTTGGGCTATAGTGTCGTTTAAATCTACTGTATCCTTGTTGAGCTTCTGTCCTGTTGATCTGTCTATTTCTGAGAGTGGAGTATTGAAGTCCCCCAGTACTATTGTATTGGGGTCTAAGTCTCCCTTTAAGTCCCTTAACAAATCTTTTAGATAAACTGGTGCCCTGTAGTTAGGTGCATATACATTGATAATTGTTATATCTTCCTGTTGAATTGATCCCTTATCATTATATAGTGTCCCTCTTTGTCTCTCTTAACAGTTTTTGTGGTAAAGTTTATGTTGTCCGATATTAAGATGGCTACATCCGCTCTTTTATCATTTCTGTTGGCATGGTATATCTTTTTCCAGCCTTTCACTTTCAGTCTGTATGGATCTTTGTTGGAAAGATGTGTTTCTTGTAAGCAGCAAATAGATGGGTTTTGTTTTTTAACCCAATCAGCCAAACGGTGTCTTTTAACTGGACAGTTCAGGCCATTCACGTTCAATGTGACTAATGATAAGTGGTAACTTTGCCCTGCCATTTGCCAAAGATAAGTTCTAATATATGCTTTGAATTCCCTGTGATCTTTTGCTGTGAGCTTTCCTTCCTTTATCTTCTTTAATATTGATGTCCGTGTTTCTGTGTTTCTGTGTGTAACACATCTTTAAGCATCTTTAGCAGGGCTGGACGAGTGGCGACAAATTCTTTCAATTTCTGTTTGCTATGAAAAGTCTTTATTTCACCTTCATTCACAAATGATAGCTTTGCAGGATATAATATTCTGGGCTGGCAGTTTTTCTCTCTTAGTACCTGGGCTATATCTCGCCATTCCCTCCTAGCTTGTAGGGTTTCTGATGAGAAGTCAGCTGTGAGTCTGATTGGAGATCCTCTGAGAGTAATCTGACGTTTCTCTCTTGCACATTTTCGGATCTTTTCTTTACGTTTCACTGTGGTGAATTTAATTACAACGTGTCGTGGTGAGGATCTCTTTTGGTCGTGTTTATTAGGGGTTCTGTGAGCTTCCTGTACTAGGATTTCTCTGTCCTTCTCCAAACCTGGGAAATTTTCTGCTAATATCTCACTAAAAAGGCCTTCTAATCCTTTCTCCCTCTCCATGCCTTCAGGAACTCCTAGAACCTGAATGTTGGGTTTTTTAATAGTATCCTGAAGATTCCTGACAATATGTTTTAGATTTCTAATTTCCTCTTCTTTTCTTTGGTGTGACTGTATCCTTTCCTTTTCTCTGTCTTCTAAGTCTGATATTCTCTCTTCTGCTTCACCCATTCTGTTTGTAAGGCTCTCTATTGTGTTTTTCATTTGATCTATTGAATTCTTCACTTCATTATGATTTCTCGTCACTATCACAGTTTCCTGTTGTACTAGTTGTTTCGTTTCATTTTGATTCCTCCTTAATATTTCATTTTCACAAGAGAGGTTTTCTATCTTGTCCATTAAGGATTTCTGTAGTTCAAGAATTTGTTTTTGAGAACTTCTTAATGTTCTTATCAATTTTTTGAGATCTGCTTCTTGCATTTCTTCTATCTCAACATCTTCATAATCTTGAATTGGGGTGTCTTTTTCATTTGGGGGCGTCATGGTGACTTCCTTGTTTTTATTACCTCGGTTTTTGCGTTTGTTATTTGGCATATTGGAGATATTTGGTTTCTTCACTGTGGTGCTTTTTCTTGTTATACTATGACTCTAGATTAAGTGGACTATCTGTTTTTGATGGAGCCTTAGCGGCTTGAGATGGGTGTGGCCTGAGAGCTCTGTTTGGTGTGCCAAAGGTGACACTCCCAGGTTAGGCGTGGTAGATCTCTCTCTTTCTTTTTTTGATTCAAAAGGTAAGTAATTCCGTACAGCTGAACGAAGTTGGAGGTAGTTATTAGGCAAATGATATACCCACAGGAGCTAGAGATTGGAAGCTCTTTCCCAAGGACCACACAGGGAATCTGTTCAGCCCTCAGAGTGGGCTCAAATTCTCCTTCAGTCTCCCACTGGGTTGCCAAAGTTACGGAATTGTAGCGTCTCTGGAGAGTACTGACGTGAATTCCATGAGTTCTCTCCCCCACCGTCTCTTTTTTCACAGTCTCAGTTCAGTAGCACCACAAATTTACTAGGTCCTAATCTCCTGTTAATTTGCCCCGCCCAGAGTCAGGTTTTTCTGCTAGGCTCAGGGCCGGTGCAGACCTGAGGTCGCTCTGCTTATGACGTATGTCCAAGATGGCGCCTGCTCTTTGTCGTGCTCGCCCTTGAGAGGTGAGCGGAGAGAGAGAAACCCGTGTCCGTACCAGTCACCTTTTTTTTTTTCTCTCTCTCTCTCTCTTCCAGTTAGCCTGGTGAACTTTTTCCCCCCGGGGGTCGTTCCCTCTAGTCTCCTCTCTCCGTTTGCCTGCCGGTGTCTCGGGCTATTGAGGTTCGGCTCACCTCGCGTTCCAGCGTTGGTGTGTTGAATCTGCCACTGGTGTCCTGAACTGTGGGCTCCCACGCTCTCCATGCAGGTGCACTGTGAATCACGCATTCCCAAAGAGTTTCTTCTGCTGTTTCCTCCCCTACTCTTCCTTGAACCTGCAGTATCTCCACTTTTATTAAACTATCTCTCCCCGGACTATCAGTGTGCTCCCTTCCTATTCTGCCATCTTGCCTCCTCCAGAATACATCAAATAGATTTTTTTTAAATGAAGCCAATTGTAGGACAGTTTTTTGAAAAGTTATTCTTCCTCCATTATCTTTCCTTCTTGATATAATATCAATTTATCACATCTGTGAGCAATTCTGCACTCTGTTTCAGTCTGGTGATGTTTTGCCATTACCGCACTGTCCCAATTACTGTACGATATGATTAGTTTTGGTATCATGTAGTGTGAGTTCTGTTTCATTTTCCTTTCTATATAATTGTGGGCATCAGCCATATTGAAGTAGGTTGAAGAGTCAATGATCTCCTGATAAGTTGAGATAAATTTGCTTTGAAAGCCACAAGATAAATGTGTTTATAGCTGCAGAAGGATACATTCCTCTCAGCCTGGGGGAATGACCCAATATATAAAGGAGAGAGTAATTGTTCAGGACAGAGAATTGATCGTTCCATGAGCACAGTACCTGAGAAGATGGCAGGCATGCCATCTGGAACAGAGATAAGGGTGCTCTTTCTAGTTTGGAACTTAGGTAGTGGAGGAATGGCAGAAAATGGCAAAGCAGGCACCAGGAAAACTGGGTATTGGAAGCTCTGCAAAGCCCCAGCCTCTGATAATCTACACTATCCTCTCAGCTTCCGTGAGATTAACATTTTTTTTGGATTCCATGTAGCAATGAGATGATGTGAAACTTGTTTGTCTGAGCTTGGTTTATTTCAGTTAACACAGTGACCTCTAGTTCCGTCCATGCTTTTCAAGTAATAAAATTTTATCCTTTCATGGTTGAGTAATATTCTGTTGTGTATATGTACCTCATTTTCTTTATTCATTGGTGAATGGACACCTAGGTTGTTTCCATTTCTTGCCTATTATAAATAATGCTGTAACAAAAATGGAGGTGCAGATGTCTCTTAAACTGATTGTTTTCATTTCCCTTTGATATATACCCAGGAGCAGGATTGCTGGATCATATTTTGTTCTATTATGAGGTTTTTGAAGACTACATAAACTGTTTTCCACAGTGGCTGTACTGATTTACTTTCCCATCAAAGTTTACAAGTGTTGCCTTTTCTTCACATCTTTACCAGTACTTTTTGGCTTTTTCTCAATGGCCAGTCTGAGTGGAGTGAAGTGATAGCTTTTTTGCAGTTTTGTCATGCATTGCCCTGATGATTAGTGATGGTCAACATTTTCCCAGAACCTGTTGTCCATTTCTATTTCTTTAGAGAAATGTCTATACAGATGTACTGCCTGTTTTTTAATTGTATTATTTGCCTTTTTTTGCTATTGAGTTTTCTGAGTCCTAACGTATTCTAGATATTAACCTCTTGCCAGATATTTAGTTTGCAAATATTTTCTCCTGTTCTGCAGGCTGTTTTTTCTTCTGTTGTTTCCTTTGCTTACAGAAGCATTTTTCTTTCATGAAATCCTGTTTATCTTCTTGTGCTTCTGTCTCCTCTGCTTTGGAATCTGTTCCAAACAGCCATTACCTATCCTAATGTCCTGAACAGGCTCTATATTTTCTCTAGCAGTTTCAGTGTTTCATATCTTATATTCAGATCTTTAATACATACTGAGTTGATTTTTTTATGTGCTGAGAAATAGTGCACTTCTTATATTCTTCTGCATATTGACACCAAGTTTTCTTAGTAGCATTTCTTGAAACTGTCTCTTCTCCAGTGCGTGTTCTCAGCACCTCTGTCAGAGATCAGATGACTGTAGAAGTGTGGGCATACTTCTAGGTTTTCAGTTCTGTTCCACCGGTCTATGTGTGTGTACTTATGCCAATCCTATGCCTTTTTTTTTACAAGTATAGATTTGTAGTATATTTTCCTATCAGGTAGCATAATGTTCTGTGCTTTGCTCTTTTTTGCTCCAAATTGCTTTGGCTTTTGGGGACTTTTATTTTTCTCCATTCAAATTTTGATAGATTCTTTTCTAGTTCTGTGGAAAATATCCCTGGCATCTTTGTATGAATTGCATTGAATCTGTTTTATTGATAGTCTTTCAATATGTACACATTATAATTTTTTCCTATTTTTTGTGGTATCTTCAATTTCCTTAATGAATGATTTGTGGTTTTCATTGTAGGTGTCTTTCATCTTTCATATTTTTCTTAGATATGTTTTTTGAGCTTTTGCAGATGGGATTGTTCTCTTGACTTCCTTTTCCATGTAGTTGATTATTGGTATATAACAGTGTAATTGTTTATTGTATGTTGCTTTTGTTGTCTACTGTTTTGCTGAAATGTTATTATTAGCACTAATAGGTTTTTGGTGGAGGCTTTGGGATTTTCTATAGATAAAATCATGGAACCTGCAAACTGTAACAGCTGGCTTTCTGCTTTCCCGGTTGGATGTTCTTTACTTGTTTTTCTTTGCAAAATTACTCAGGCGTTGCATTCAAGTATTCTGTTGGCTACACGCGGTAAAAGTGGGCCTCATTGTCTTAATCCAGACCTTAGAGAGAAATCCTTCAGTCTTTCACCATTCCGTATGCTGTTAGTTATTGGCTTGTTATCTTTGGCCTATATCATGTTCAGGCATGTTGCTTCTACACAGAATTTGTTGAGAGTTTTTATGATGAATAGATGATTGTATCAAATGCTTTTTTCTGCATTTATTAAGATGATTCTATGACTTTTGTCCTTCATTTTGTTGATGTGGTGTATGTCACCTACTGACTTGTGTAGGTGGAAACATTTTCGCATCCCTTGGATGAATCCCACTTGGTCATAGTGAATAATTTTTCTAATGGGCTGTTGAATTCAACTTTCTAGTATTTTGTAGAGGATTTTGACAGCTACATTCGCCAAAGATATTGGCCAGTAGCTTTCTTTTTGACTTTGCGTCCAAGTCTGGTTTGGTATCAGGGTAAGGCTGGTCTCATAGAATAAGATTGGAAGAATTCCTTCCCCCAATGAGTGGAACAATTTAAAAGGAATTGGTGTTAGTTCCCTTTAAATTTTTGGTACCCTTCAGAAGCAAAGTCATCTCTTTTTAGTCTTGTATAAGTGAGAGACATTTTATCAATGAGTTAGTCTTGCTATTCAATTTTGTCTGTTTTATATTATACATTTTAAATTATTAAATCTATTTAAGATGTCTATGTCAAGGGATTTTTCCATGTCTTATAAGTTATCAATTTTTTGCCATATAAGTGCTCAGAATAATCTCTAAGAATCAGTTGTAATGTGTCAGTTTTATCTCTGTTTTTACTTATTTGAGTTTTTCCTCTTCTTATTTTGTCTAGCTAAGGGCTTATCAACTTAGTGTCTTTTCAAAGAAGTATGCATTTGCAAAGTTTTGTTGCTTATTGATCACTAATTTTATTGCATTGTGGTCATAAAAGTAATCAATATGATTTCTCATTTTTTGGATTAGTTTGAACTTGATTTCTGACCTACCATATGATGTATCCTGGAAAATGTTGCACTGCTGTTGGGAAGACTGTGTATTCTTCAGCTGACAGAAGGAATGTTCTTTAACTGTTTATTATGACCAATTTTTCAAGGTTACTGTTTAATTTTGCTTCTGTGTTGGCTTTCTCTTTGGATGATTGGTCCTTTGTTTTTAAATTCCCTACTATAGTATAATTGAGTCTCTGTCTCTCCCTTGAGGTATATTAATATTTGTCTCAAATAGTTGTTTATTCTGATACTGAGCAAATTTATATTTATGATTTTATTTCTCTTGGCTAAATTTTACCACTAATCACCCTGTAATGATCCTCTTCTTCTCATTTTTCTATTTTTGACTTAAAATCTATTTTATCTGTTATAAGTATGGCTACTCTTGTTTCCTTTAAGAATCCATTTGCACGGAATATCTTATTCCATTCTTTGAATATATGAGTGTCCTTGGAAATGCAGTGAGTTTGTTGTAATTACCATATAGCGATATCTTGGTTTTTGTTTTAACCCATTCATTCAATGCCTTTTAATTGGGGAATACTGTACATTTAATTTTAAGATAAATACTGATAGGAAAACTCTTAGGGCTACCTTTTTGACACTCATTTTTAAGCTTAATATATTGCCTTTCTACAATGCTGGTGTTTTTTGTGGATGAGTATTTTTCTCTAGTAGTGTGTTGACGGCTTGTTTATTTTTTTGGTAAGTCTGTTTTATTTTTCTTTGTAGTTACCACAAGACTTGCAAGTTATTTTTTCATCATCAAAAGCTATTTTCAAATGATATAAACACTACATGGATAACAAAGATAGGAAACAAAACATAAACTAACTAACTAAATAATGCTATTAAGGAACTGAACACTTGCTCTGCATTATTCACTTCAATTTTAATTTTATTACCCATTCTATTTCTTCATTCCATACCTATTAATGTATTAAATATTTATTTTTATTCTTTGATTTCAAATCTTCATATTAATGTTTATGCACAATATTTGCTGTATTAGAGAATTTTGAATTTAAAGCTACACTTACCAATGAGTTTTCTAGATTCTATTATTTTTTTCTTCATCATTTGTCTTTTTTCCTTCAATTTGAAGAACTCTGTACCTTTAGCAGTACTTGTAAGGCAGGTCTGTTGGTGATAAATTCTCTTAGCTTTTATTTTTCTGCAATGTGTTTATCTTTCTTTCATATCTAAATGATGGCTTTGTTATGTACAATGTTTTTAGTTAGCAATTTTCTCCATAAGAAATAAAAAAAATCTCATCCCAATTTCTCATGGCATTCAGGCTTTTTGCCAAGAAGTGTGCTGTCAGTTGCACTGGGACATCTTTATTTGTTATTTGCTTCTTTTTCCCTTGTATCCATAAGCATTCTCTTGCTGCTGGTGTGGTACAGTGGTTAAGCCACAGCCTGCAGCATTGGTGTCCTCTATTAGAGTGCTGGTCCAAGTACTGGCAGCTCCATTTTCCATCCAGGTGCCTGCTTATGCACCTGGGAAAGCATCAGAATATGCACCTGGGAAAGCATCAGAATATGGTTCAAGTAATTGGGGCTATGAACCCATGTGGGAGATCTGGATGGATTTGCAGGCTCCTAGCTTCAGCCTAGCCCATCCCCTGCCATTTTGTCCATTTTGAGAGTGAACCAGCAAATGGGTAATCTGTCTCTCTGTCTCTCCCTCTCTCTCTGTACCTGAGACTTTCAAATAAAATTTCTCCATCATTAACCTTGGAGACCTTGATTATAATATGTATTGCAGTACGTTCAGTTGAGTTGAAACTGGTGATGTTTGACCACTCTGTACTGGAGGGTTTTATGTCTCACTTTATTTAAAGTTTTCTATGATTATCTCTTTGCCTGTTATTTCTACTCTTTGGCATTCTGGTCTTTCATGAACTTCAATACTTCATATGTTTTATCTTTTAATGCTGTCCCAAACTGCCTGTAAGCTCTCTTTGTTACTCCTGGGTATATTCTTTTTTCTCCTCCAACTATGTATTTTCAAAAAACTTGTCTTGAAGCAAATTGGTTTCTTTGTTTCATTTATTATTCTATTTCTAAGGATTCATTTATATTTATTTGAAAGGCAGAGTGACCGGGGTAGGAAGACAGGGAGAGATGAGGTAGAGGTAGAAAGACGTTAGAGTTAGAGGTAGAGGTAGAGGTAGAGGCAGAGGCAGGGGCAGAGGCAGAGGTCCAGGTCCAGGTCCAGGTCCAGGTCCAGGTCCAGGTAGAGAGACCCATCTGCTGTTTCAGTCCACATATATCACAACAGCAAGAACTGGCCCAGGCTGAAGCTTGGAGCCTATTACACCATGTAAGGCTCCCACGTGAGTGGCAGGGACACAAGTGCTTGTACAATCATTCACAGCAGGGCAGCCAAGACTCAAACCAGGGTCTGTTATGGAATCCCACTGTCACAGGCGGTGGCTTAACTTGATGTGCCGCAATGCTGGCCCCACCTAGTACATTTTTCAGCACATGAATTTATTTCATTTTTCAAGTTATTTCCATCTATGTTGATGTAGTAAATATTTTTTCTGTGGTGTTTTAAAGTTCATTGAGTTTCAATAAAATAGCTATTCCAAATCCTGAATTCAAAAATTTGCAGATCTCAATTGCTACCTCCCTTGATTCTGGTACTCATTTTGTTCTTTTTTAAAAAAGATTTATTTATTTATTTGAAAGATAGAACTACAAAGAGGCAAAGGCAGAGAGAGAGGTATTCCATCAGCTGGTTCAACCCCAAATGGCCGACTTGGTGGCACTGGCCCGATCCCAAGCCAGGAGCCAGGAGCTTCTTCTGGGTCTCCCACATGTGTGCAGGGGTCCAAGCAATTGGGCCATTCTCTACTGTTTTCTCAGGCCATAGCCGAGATCTGGATCGAAAGTGGAGTAGCCAGGCATTGAACTGAGTTGAACTGGTGCCCATATGGGACCCTGGCACTGTAGATGGTGGCTTTTCCCACTATGCCACAATGCCAGCCCCTCATTTTGTTCTTTAGGTAAGGTCATCATTCCTAAGAGTTCTGGATACTGGTTGGCACATGACATCATTTGCACATGGCAGGATTAGGTGTTTTTCCCACTCTTGATATTCTGCCATTATTTCTGTCTGATCTTCCAGAAATTCTATGTGTTGTTCTTATTTTCTCTGATCCTGTGCACTCTCCTGCTATTTCAGCTGAGTTGGCTCCTATGTCAATATTTGCCACATGTTTCATGTGAGTTTTCTGCCACTTTTACAGACTTAAGATGATTCCCCAAGCTCAAATGTACTAAATCCTGGTTGGTGCATTGTTCATAATGAACTAGGGAAATGTCTGAGAAGGGGTAGTCTGTCCCTCCACATCCCTTCCTGGAACTGGATTGACCCAGATGCATGGTCCTTTAGTCACCCATTCCATAATATAAATGCTAGTTTATATCCAGAGCCCACAGACCCCTGAGACTAGTGCAGCACGTGGCTAGGAATACAACCTACCCTGCTGTGGTCTGTCTGGTGACAAAGGAGACACACAGACTGAGGTGCTACCCAGTAGCCTTAGGTGATAATAACTGGCATATAGTTTGATCAATGGTGGCCAAAGGACATCTCCTAACACTACAACCAAAAAGGAATATGATTCAAATAAATAGAGGGAGAGAGGGAGAGGGAGAGGGAGAGGGAGAGGGAGAGGGAGAGGGAGAGGGAGAGGGGGAGGGAGGAAGAGAGAGAGAGAGATATTCTTCAGCAAGGTAGTCACCCTGGCAAGGAAGCAATAGATCTCAGAGGAGCATTTATTCAGCATTAATCAAATATTTCTGGACTCTCTCTCTCTCTCTCACTGTCTAACTCTGCCTATCAAGAGAGAGAGAGAGAGACAGAAAGCGCTTCCTTCCATTGGTTCACCCCCCAAATGGCTGCTACTGTCGGCACGCTGCGGCTGGTGTGCCGTGCCGCCCCAATCCGAAGCCAGGAGCCAGGTGCTTCTCCTGGTCTCCCATGGGGTGCAGGGCCCAAGCACTTGGGCCATCCTCCACTGTTTCCCGGGCCACAGCAGAGAGCTGGACTGGAAGAGGAGCAACCGGGACAGAACCGGCGCCCCAACTGGGACTAGAACTCGGGGTGCTGGTGCCGCAGGTGGAAGATTAGCCTAGTGAGCCACGGCGCCGGCCTATGGAAACTCTCTTAAGGAGTATCAGTTATTCTCAGATTAGCTGGCAGTATGACAATGAACTGGGGAGCAATGGAATGTCAGTTAATGAACAAATAAATCCATATTATATGTGATAACAAAATAATCTAGATTCTAAACTATAAAGTAGCCACTTCAGTATTTAAAAGATTTTATCATTTATTTATTTGAGAAGGAAAATTACAGAGAGAGGGAGAGACAGAGAGAAAATCTTCCATCTGCTGTTTCACTCCGCAAATGGCCACAATGGCCAGAGCTGGGCAGATGCAAAGCAAGGAGATCCAAGATTTTTCCAGGACTCATTTGGGGGTGTAGGAGTCCAAGCACGTGGGACATCTTCCACTGATTTCTCATGCCATAAGCAGAGAGCTGAATTGGAAGAGTAGTAACCAGGACAGAAGTCAGCCCATAAAGTACCTACTTGAAACAAATAATCAGGTCATGCTTCTTTTAGAAATTAAGAATGGAGCAGAACCCCTAAAATTGAGAAGGAGATTGCTATATCATGGCAAAATGGAAGAAAGCAATCAAAAAGAGAGGGTAGCATGAGTAGGAATACTGATTAAACTACTTAAAGAAAGAGAGGATTTAGCAAAGCATATAATGAGATGTATATTCTAAGCGTTGTTTTCACAAATATAAAAGTCAAAAATTAACATGAAAGGAGAGAACGGAGACAGCATAAAGGAAATTGGGAGGAAGCCAGAGGGAGGAGTGTAGGTTTTGCAAAGCAGTGAATAGCTGAATGAAAGCATCTAGAGATGCAGTATGAAGAAACTAAGTGCGATCCTAGGATTAGGCAATGTGAGGGCCATTGGTATTTTTGTTCATTTCTTTTTACAATTCATTGTAATTTAATTACATATATTTAGCATATATATAAAAATTATATTATGCTTTACAATTATTGTATTTTTTGCTTAAATTCTTAATTTACTTTTAGAATTTCATGTCTCACAGGAGACAATATGTGTAATTGCCAGTGTTGACTTTTTTCAATGGATTTCAATTCAAATATTTCTATTAATTTTTACAAACTATTTGACTTTTTAAATTTTTGATCAACAAGCTAAACTTTTTATGGGGTACAGAGAAATATTTCAACACATGCCACAGTATATACTAATCAAACCAGGCAATGAGCTATGTTTTATCTTTTTGTTGTATTCAGAGTTGACTGTCTTCTCACTTGCAGGAATTACATGGAATTTAGTACAATATTGGGAACTATAGATTCCCCATAGTACTGTGGAACAGAATTTGTTTCTTCTATCTGAGTGTAATTGGTACCCATTTTTGACACTACCTCTACACTGCAGGGTCTTAGTCCACCTGTACAAGGATGGACTGGGTCCGAGGAAAGGTAAGTGCACCACTCGCCCATTCCCCAGCCTTCCGATCCGGAGGCAATCAGACGCAGGGGGGAGTCAAGTCTAGCAAGAACTTGTTTATTTCACACGTAACAGAGCCTTTTATAGCACAAAACTGCAGAGTCATTGGGGCAGGGCTAAGGACCAACCAATCACTTAAACGGTCATTTTACGGGGCGATTTTTACAGGACTAGCCACATGTCTATACACTTGTTACTAGTTTTGTTACCTCCCCTGATGTTGCATGGCCAATTAGCTTTAGTGGTAAACAACTTTGGATTTCACCCACCTTACTTCCTCTGGGCACCATCTTTGAATTGCTTCGTGTAACTAATTTCCCCACATATACCCTGATGCTTCCAGGTCCCTAGTAATAACTATTCTAGGTTCATATCAAAAATTTTGTAGCTTCCACAAATGAGAGAATACAGGCAGTGTTTCCCTTAACTGATTTGGCTTATTTCACTGAACCTAGTGATCTCCAGTTCCATTCATTTTGCTGTGAATAGTGGCATTTTATTGTTTAGCCTAATAATATCCATTTTGTGTGTGTGTCTGTGTGTGTTTGAATAAAATTTTCTTTATCCATTCATCCATTAATTGGGAGTTAAGGTGACTCCATATCTTAGCTATTGTGAACAGTGCCACAATGAACACAGGGGTGTAGGTATTACTCTGACATGCTGATTCATTTCCTTCAGATGTATACCCAGGAATGAGATAGCTAGGCCACATGATAGATTTATTTTAGATTGTTGAGTAACACCCATATTGTGCTCCAGAGTGGGTAATTTGCATTCCCGTCAGTACTGTGTAAGATTCCCTTGTTATCACGTCCTCACCATCATGGGTTATTTTTGTGATTTTTTTTTTTTTGACAGGCAGAGTGGACAGTGAGAGAGAGACAGAGAGAAAGGTCTTCCTTTGCCGTTGGTTCACCCTCCAATGGCCGCCGCGGCCCGCGCGCTGCGGCCGGCGCACCGCGCTGATCCGATGGCAGGAGCCAGGAGCCAGGTGCTTTTCCTGGTCTCCCATGGGGTGCAGGACCCAAGCACCTGGGCCATCCTCCACTGCACTCCCTGGTCACAGCAGAGGGCTGGCCTGGAAGAGGGGCAACCGGGACAGAATCCGGCGCCCCGACTGGGACTAGAACCCGGTGTGCCGGCGCCGCTAGGCGGAGGATTAGCCTAGTGAGCTGCGGCGCCAGCCTTATTTTTGTGATTTTGATAATAGCAAATATACCTGAAGTCAGAGAGCACACGTATCCTCGATTTGCTTTTCCATGAAGGCTAATGATATGGAGCACTTTTCATGAAATTTCTAGCATTCACAATTTTTTCTTTTTTTTTTTTTTAGGTTTTTAAAACAACATTTATTTTAAAAATGTTAGTGAAGGAATTGTAGGAAACTAAAAAACACAAGAAGCTAGGAAAAACTTAAAAGAAATTTAGTTCAACATTCCCTTCTAGGTCTTGTGTGTGCACACACAACATCTACTTCATTGTGACTTAGATTATACACAATGTTTGCATTGTGGTTTTCACACTTCATGAAAATTTGATTCAGAATCCCAAAGCTGTATGAGTATTTTGATAGCCAAGAATGCACAACATCGACTCAATCTGTTAGGAAAAAAGGTACCTCTGACCTTCAGGAAGACAACATTTTTGTAAAAGGCAAAAATGGCAGCAGGTCTCTAAACAAACATCTGCTGAGTTATAATTAAGACACTGCTTTCCCCTAGTGCCAGGTTTAAAGGGACACACACAGCAGTGGTGCATTCTAATTATTGTGTTTCTGGGAAAATTCATGACCAGTTTGATAACATGGAGATATCAGCAAGAAGGGATATTTCCATTGCATCACTTTACGTACTCCTATAGCACAGTCAAAAGCACACACATCGAAGCTGTCTACAAAGCACAGATATGAACACACTCGCATGCCTCTCGTTATACACTTCTTTATGCCTCTGTGCTGCCAACCTGCTGAGTGGTTCTGACACACACTGCTCAGAGGTGACTTAACAATTCCAGGTTCAAGCTGGCCACTTCCGCCTGTGGGTAGTCCGTGTGTTTGCAATTTGTGCCAGGCTTGCAGATGCAGCGCAGCTCTTGAGGCCATAGCACCGAGAGCAGACGGACACAAAAAGCTCCCACCATACCCCATAGCTCCTCCTCAGTGGCAGGGGACGGGGAGATGGTTCTAGTCCATTAGCTTCCCCAGCCCCAGACCTTCCTTAGCCCAGAGACCTGGGCCTCCAGTTCTAGCCTTCCCGCTCTGTTCCCGAGCATCTGTAGAGCGTCTCCACACTGTTTCCTGTTTCCATGGGAGACCGTGGGGAGGAAGAAAAGCCACCCAGAGAAGGAACTCCGGGGTGGCTCACACACCTGAAGTGTGGGGGAGGAGGCCGGAAGTGAAGGGGCGGGGATTGGTGAGGAGGCAGGGCTCACTCACCGGAAGTGTGGGGGAGGAGGCCGGAAGCGAAGTGTTGGGGATTGGTGAGGAGTCCAGAAGACAGATGGTGAAGGCGGATTTTCACTCAGGGCTACCTGGGGGACTTTGGTGGAGGCACTCGGCTGTTTCATCTGGCTGAGACTCGGTCGTCATCAGCGAGCTGAGAACTCTGCATGAAGGTGTGAGTTTTCAGGAGGACAGTTTGCGGGCTGTGCTTGGGACGAGGGGTGGAGAGGCAGGGCTGGAGGTGGGCCTGGCCGCCAGGGCTTCTGCCCCTCTGCCCTCTGCCACCTCAGGACTAACCTGGCTGACGGGGCGGGAAGATGGATACCACTGCGAAGATTCCTAACCCTGTGAAGACCCTGCAGGAGGAGGCAGTGTGCGCCATCTGCCTCGATTACTTCACAGACCCTGTGTCCATCCGCTGTGGGCACAACTTCTGCCGAGTGTGTATAACTCAGTTGTGGTTCAGGCAGGATGAGGACGGAGAGGAGTTAGAATGGGAAGAGGAGGAGGGGGAGGAGGGGGAGGAGGGGGAGGAGGGGGAGGAGGAGGAAGAGGAAGACATTGAGGAGACTGTGGGGGCCAGTGTTGGATTGGAAACGCCCATTGTGGATGATGACTTGCAGCGTGCCATGGAGGAGGAGTTTGAGGGGCCCATTGGAAACAGGGAGTCCAACTGGGATTCCGTGTGGGGGGAGGAGGAGGAGGAAGAGGAAGATCAGGACGTAGTGGACATGCAGGAGGAGCACCTCAGTTGGGAGGATGAGGAGGAAGTTCTGGCAGAGGGTGAGGAAGAGGAGCTGGACCCCGCCGCCCCACTGTCTCCTCCTCCAGAGCTTCGGAGGTGCTTCACTTGCCCCCAGTGCCGAAAGAGTTTCCATCGGTGGAGCTTCCGCCCCAACCTGCAGCTGGCCAACATGGTGCAGGTGATTCGGCAGATGCACCCAAACCCTGCCCAAGGGAGCCATGTAAATGAGCAGGCCATGTGTCCCAAACACCAAGAAGCCCTGACGCTCTTCTGCAAGGTAGACGAAGAGGCCATCTGTGTGGTTTGCCGTGAATCTCGGAGGCACAAACAGCACAGTGTGGTGCCGGTGGAGGAGGTGGTGCAGGGGTACAAGGCCAAGTTGCAGGGGCATCTGGAACCCCTAAGGAAGCACCTGGGGGAGCTACAGGACATGAAAGCCGAGGAGGAGAGGCGGTTGGCAGAGCTAAACAGCCAGATGGATTTAGAGCTGGCAGGTGCAGCCTCCGAGTTTGGGCAGCTGACCGAGTTTTTGGAGGAAGAGCAGGCACATCTGCAGTGGCTCATCCAAGAGATGTACAAAGCAAAGATGGGAAGAGCTAGAGCCAATGTCAACCACTTCTCAGAGCAGTTTACCAAACTGAGTGGCCTGCTGGCTGAGGTCCAGGAGCGGAGCCAGCAGGGAGGCCTACTGCTTCTCCAGGAGACTCTCAAAAAGTGTCAAGAGGTATTGCAGCAGCCCCCAAAGATCTTTCCCCCTGAAATATCCCAACCCCTTGGTGATGACTTCAGGACAGACGCCATCGTGAGGAAAATGAGCCGAGTGTTCTGTAAGGATACAAGAGTGAACCTGAAGCCAGATCCTGATGCAGCTCCTCTGGCTCCGAATCTGTCCACCGATTCCTGTGATCCACCTGGTGGAGAGGCGGCAGGAGGTTTTTGACCATCCCTACACGTTCTCAGCCCTCAGCTGACTGTTGAGGCCAGGGGGCCAGAACATATGCTCTGAATGGCAGTATTGGTAGGTAAATGTGGGTAGTGGAGTGTTTATATGGTCGGCACTGCTTATGAATAGACACATCCTAAGGAAAAGATGGACTTGGAGAGGAACTTTGTGGACACTGTGGATGCGTACTTCTCATGTCATCATCCAAGCTAACGGCTTCAGTTGCCCAAGCAGCACATGCTACAGCAGCTAGTGGTGTGTGAGGATACCGCTGAGAACCATTATGGAGCACAGAGTTCAAGAGAGCAGACACTGCTGAGACCAGGTGAGAAACCACAGCACGTTGGAGTGTATCTGAACTGAGAGCCTGAGTGTGTGGGCTTCTACGACATGGAGACTCTAGCTCATCCGCACTCCTCATCTGACCTCCTAGCAAGGGTGTCTTCCATTCTTCCACATGCTTTGCAAAGTCACCTGCTCCAAGCTCTGCCCCTGATCAGTCACTCATCTGCCGGTGCCGCTGATGTCCTCTGCATGGTCGTGATGGAGGATGTTTCATAACTTTATATTATCAAGGCTCCTCCCACCATGTTACTGTCTTCCTTCTGACTCCTTCTTGAACCCAGGCCCCTGCTTCAGTCTTAGGAGCTGCAAGTAGAATTCTGGCCTCCATTTCAGCCTTCTCACCTACTGTGTCTGTCCACCATGGGATCCCTGATAATGACATCAGCTGTCTGTTTTTCCCAGTCTTTCTAGCCCAGTCCAGGCCTGGGGTCTGAGTTTGAGTAGGAGATGAGAGCAGACTGTAATTTCTTACCTTAACATCATTTTTCCCCAACCCCTGTTCAACTTCATGTCAATCCTGAGGCTCCCGGGTTTCCGCTACCATTGCAGCATCACGATTCCAACTCCAGTTTTTGGTGCAAAACTTTACTAAATGATTTGGAATCTGTTTTGAGGGAGCAAGCTGGGTGAAAGGATAGAGCTGGGTAAAAATCATTCATGCTTTCCTCTGGAAACTTTACTGATTCTATACTTTCCTTAAATCCCCAATTTCTTCCTGCATAGACCAAACAGAGCTTAGCTTCAGTAGCACATCTGGCATAACCCAGCAATTTATCTTCTCCCCCTTCCTTTGCCCAGCACTGTAATTTGGGAAGAAAGGTCATCCCATCCTACCCCTCCAGGTCTCACTACGAGACTCTTCTCTTCTGTTCATCAGACTCTTCTCTTCTGTTCATCGTAATTGCTTTTGTTACTTTCCAGCCTCTCTCTGCCTTTTAGTTCCTTCCATTTGTTCAGCCCTGCCCCTTAGAAATGCATGTAACATGTAGGTATTGAGTTGGCTGAAATTTTGTAACACCACACTGGCAATACACCTTTTGCAGTTACATCTGTCCCACCTCTTTTAATCCAGTGAACAACTACTGCTTGCCAAAGTTGCTTAAAATTTTCACACAATGTTTCCTATCACTTTGTGTACATTATTCACAAAATATTGAACTATCCTAATCTTCTTTAATACACACTAAGCGTTGGGTGCCTTCATTGTTGTGCATTGAGTTTAGCTGCCTTTTACAGGGCCAGCATCCCATATGAACACAAGTTCGAGTATTGGATGCTCTCCTTCTGAACCAGCTTCCTAATAAAATGGTTTAAGATCAAATGGACATATTTAGAAGATATCTTAGGCTATAACCATTTTTACCTGTGCTCCTGGGAAAGCACAGAAACTGTCCCAAGTCTTTGGGCCTCTGCACTCATGTAGGAGATCGAGATGAGTACCAGGCTCCTGGCTTTGTCCTGGCCCAGCCGTGGCTGTTGTGACCATCTGAGGAGTGAAAGAACAGATAGAAGATCTCTCTGTGTCTCTCCTTTTGTCTTTGTACCTCTGTCTTATAAATAAATGAATAAATCTTAAAATACACCAGACACTTGTATATATCTAGGAAGACTAGACATATACAGTTGGTCTTTAAAAAGGTCATGGAAACTGGATTTGAAAGATAAGTTATTTTGGTGCAAAAAGCCTGAAACCCATGTAGTTTTCCTTAGCATACATATTGCATAAAAATTATATGGGTTTCAAACTTTTTCTATCAAAGCAGACTTACCTTTTAGTTCCACTTTCCACGAACTTTTTGAAGTACCTCATATAAGAAGTTGTCCTCTGAGTACACAATATTGTGTAATAAAATTTGCCCATGTAACAATGGTTATATCCTGAAGTATCTTTTAAATATGACCATTTGATTTTGAACTATTCACTCTACTTCCTGACCTTGTAAATGTTAAATGTACACTGTTGATTCTGGAGACATGTAAACACTAATCAGATCCAAATATGGAAAATTTCTCTCTTTCGAAATACTTTTCTTGGCACTTGTACAGTTCATCCCCTTTCCTCATTCCAAATCCCTAGGAATCACTAATACACTTTCTGTTTATAAATTTGTATTCCCCAAATAACTTACATTAGACAGTAAAGTGTTTGGTTCTTTATGTTTGGTTTCTTTCACTTAGCATATCAGTTTTGTGAGCTGTACAAGCATTGGTAATTTGTTGCTTTTCATTATTGAGTTGTGTTGCTTTACATGAATATACTTTAGTTTGTTTATCCTTTAGCAGCTGTTAAACGATTTGGTTATGTTCAACTTTGTCTGTTACAAAGGAAGTGCCTGTGAACATTTCAGTAGAAGCTTTCATTGATGCATAAGTTCTTATTTCTCTTGAAAGTCTCTAGAATTCTATAGGAGTAAGACTACTGAGTCATATTGTAAATGTTTCTTTCTTGGAAAAGGTGTGTAACTTTTAATGAAAAGTCAGTATACAATGTTGCAATCTCAGAACCAAGATGTGAAGGTTCCAGACCCAATCTGCAAATATTTTGTTCCAGTAAATGTACTTTCTTTTCATCTGCCTACTATCTTTTAAAGAGGAACGCTTTTTGATTTAGTAAACTTAATTTGTGAATTTTCCAATTCATAGTTTCTGATTTTTGAATCCTAAGAAATGTTTATGTAAACCAGTGCAGTAGATTCTCTGACATTTCTTTACAGAAGTTTTACTACATGGGAATCTTACATTTATGTGTATGATGCATTCGGTTTTCATTTCTATAGGGTGTGAAATACAATATCGGAGGTTCATTTGTTTGCATGCTGACGTCTTACAATTTAAACACTCATCCTTCAATAAAATACCTTTTCCTACTGAATTATCTTGATTTCTTACTATAAAAATCAACATAAATATGTTCGTCTCAATTTGAACTCTGATTTCTTTACCTGTGCTCATAACGCAATGACTTGACTACCATAGCTTTAAACAACCTTGAAAAATCTTATGTGCTTTTTATATTTTATGCATTTTTGGATATTATACTCTCTCTGTTTTTATATAAGAAATTTTAACAGAAACATCAATTTTTTTTAAACAGAAAGATGCAAGGATTTTCATTGGGATTACACTGAATCTGTAGACACTTTGGTTGAAACTGGGACATATTCACAATGTATTTTTAAATAATTATTTATTTACATTGAAGGAGTTACAAGAGAGAGGGAGAAACAGAGAGAAACAGAGATGTTCCATCTGCTAGTTCTCTCCCTGGTTGGCACAAGTGCCAGTGCTGGGCCAGGCCGAAGCCTGAAGCTTCATCTATGTCTTCCACATGGATGATAGGGGCCTAAGCACTTGGGACATACTCTGGTGCATTTCCCATTTGATTAGCAGGGAGCAGTATTGGAAGTGGAGCAGCTGGGGCATGAGATGGTGTACATACAGGATGCCAGTATGGCAGGTGGTGGGTTTATCCACCACACTACAAAGTCACCCCCCATGTTCACAATTTTGAATCTTAAAATCCACTAATGTGGTATATCACTCATCTGTTATTGCCTGTTCTAATTTTTTTCTGTAATGGTTTTTGGCTTTTTTTGTACAGGTTTGCAGGAACTTTGTTAATTATTTATCACTAATGTGACATGGCTTTTTGGTGCTATAGTAAGGGATACTCTTTTCACCTTCAATTTTCAGTTGATTGTTGCTGGTATATAAAAACAGCATAGACATCTTGTATTGTACTTTGCTATACTTCCATTTATGTTAATGGAATTAGGTATATCTCATTTGGCTACAATGCTTTAAATTTTTTGTGTATACTTATTGTCGAAGTGCTATTTCACTACAGATTTGGTGTCAAAATAGTTTACATTTACAGCTACTATCTTGTTTTATTTTGTTTCTTATCACATCCAGTTTTATTCATTTTTCCTATTTCCTCTTACACTATTTTAATCTGCATGGCTTATTTTCATATCTTTGTTTTTAGCAGTTGCTATAAGAATGAGAATATAATTAACTCACACATAGACACAAATAACACTACACCACATGTTCTGAGTAACAACTTTGTTTCCTTTCCTTCCTTGCATTTTTAAAAATTGCATATAAGGAAAGGATTTTTATTTATCCACAATTTTAGCATTTGCAGGACAATTCAATTATATTCATGGATCCAAATTTCCTTCGTTAATCTAGTAATCTGTTGAATTGCAGTGGTAAACTTCTATGTTTAAAACGACTTTGTAATCCTGGCACTGGAGGGTACTGGTTTTGGTCATGACAGTCTGATCACTTCTGAATAAACTTTCTTAACAATTTGTTTAGGATTTTAATAAATACCCTCACGAGTGACATTAGCTTCAACACTTAGTTCATAAATTATCTTTGATGGACTTGGGATCAAGGTCACACTAGGTAAATAAAATGAATTGGAATATAAAAACTGTTCCTTGGGCCTGAAATCTTTGAAAGGTGTGAGTAATGTGGGACCTGGCTTTTCCACATTCAGCTGCTTCTGGATCACATCTCTATTTCACTATCAGGCCTTAGCTAAAAGATAAACACAGAAGGAGCAAGTCTGGGTTCATGTGCCTTCAAAAAGTTGCGAGTCCCATCTTTGCTACTAGATGACTCTAATGATCCTGTCATCCTGAAAACTATGCATTTCTATTTCTATGCTGATACTATCCTTATGTACACAGAAGTTTAAAAGTCACCACACTGTTCATTTGCCTTGGTAATGTTGATCTGTGCTGTGGGTGATCCTGTGAGACTGCCTGCCTAGCCCATGCAGTTAGCCTGACTGCTGGCAGGTGATACATTTCGCTCCCCCCTGCCTTGTGTGGATCAGGTAAATTGCTCCCTGGTGTGGCCCAGGCCCACCTGGAAAGCTACTCTAGCTACATAACCTTTAAGCTGATTGGAGGGGCATATTGGCGCCAGTGTCGGTTCTGTCCTATGGGTGTTGCCCTGAATTAGTTAGGCCCTTCTTCCTGCCCTTTAAAGGTGTCTGTGGTTGGCTGGTGCCACGGCTCACTAGGCTAATCCTCCGCCTTGTGGCGCCGGCATACCGGGTTCTAGTCCTGGTTGGGACTAGGATTCAGGCTTTGTTGTTGAAGCCTTTGGTACTTTTTCAGAGCAAATACTTCTGAAAGTTTAGAATACAAAACTGATGATGTGTGTATTGACTTTACTAACAATCTGCTATATTCAGAAAATTATGGATATTGTTATATTCATTGTTTTTTAAAGATTTTATTTATTTGAGAGGTAGAGTTACAGACAGTGAGAGGGAGAGCCAGAGAGAAAGGTCTTCTGTCTGCTGGTTGAGTCCCAAATGAGCGCAATGGCCGGAGCTGCGCCGGTATGAAGCCAGAAGCTAGGAGCTTCTTCTGGGTCTCCCACATGTATGCAGGGGCCCAAGTACTTGGGCCATCTTCTACTGCTTTCCAAGGCTACAGCAGAGAGCTGGATCGGAAGAAGAGCAGCCGGGACTAGAATTGGCGCACATATGGGATGCGAGCGCTGCAGGTGGAGGATTAACCTACTGCGCCACAGCGCTGGCCCCTATATTCATTATTTAACAGAAAAGCCTTTGTTCCTCTCTTGAAGGATGAGTTTACCAAAATGAGACACACAGATCTCTCAAGTTAAATAATTGATACAAAATAAGCATTAACATACCTCTTTTATACTTATCTTACCGTGCCACAGAAAATTATTAACTATAATGCTAAAGCCATTTCAGACGGTTGATGAGGACCCAGAGAAAATGACTGATGTCACAAGCTCCATAGATAAATTCCTCAACATCTGTAAAAGTTCTGCTCTTTATTGAAAAGATAGTTAGAGGTGCCGGTGCTGTAGCTTAGTAGTTCAAGCCTCCGCCTGTTGTGCCGGTATACTTTATGGGCACCGTTTATTGTCCTGAGTGCTCTTCTAATGCAGCTCTATGCTAATGACCTGGGAAGGCAGTAAGAGATAGCCCAAATGCTTGGGTCCTTGATACGCGTGGGAGAGCCTGAAGAAGCTCCTGGCTCCTGTCTTCCGATTGGCCTAACTCTGGCCATTATGGCCATTTGGGGAGTGAACCAGCAGATGGAATATTCTCTCTGTATTTCTCTCTCCATCTCTATTTCTGTGTAATTCTGCCCCTCAAATAAATAAATAAGTCTTCAAAAGTAAAGTTAGTTAGAGGCAGGGAGGGAGAAACAACCAATACCTTCTTCTCTACATAGATCATCACCCTATCATCAAATGTCATTCAGAAGGCCGTCCAGATGCTTGCTTTTCACTGTATAGCCCCGTTACTATATAACCCAGAAGAACTACAACTCTGAGCCCCAGTTCTTCTTCACATCTGATATGACAGTTTTGCAACAAAGGATCTTGCTCAGAATCCACCCTGCTTACCAAATGGCAGGAGGTTACAAACAGCATGTGTTTTCCCCTCTCACAGAAGCTTAAATTTATTTCCTGGTGAAAAGGGACTGAAAATCTAGGGAGTAAAGATAAAGTGAGATTGAATGTAGTGTATCCCATTTTCCCATGAAATATGTGAGGCATCCCTAAATCACAGATCTGATGGAAGAATGAGGGCTGAGCTAAGGAAAGGAATTAGGATACCTTGCTGAGGCAAAACATATTGGGTCCTACTTATCCCATCTCTTTATAAGCTGTGGAATGAAATAGTCAAGAGTTTCCATCCTGGCTTTGACCAAACACACTGGTTTGTAATGGTGGGGAAGTTATTTACATCTGTTCAATTTGTTTCCCAAATTATGGTACAGACATTTAAGTGTATACACTAAATGATTGTTAGGAGGAAAAAACAGGGTGACATATATGAAAGATGTTATAATTTAGATAAATTTGGTTTATTATATTTAATTTTTAGCAAATTGTCAAATGTTTTATTTGGTCATATATTCATTTGCCTTTTAAATTACTTCTCTACCAGTGATACTACTTTTGAATCTTTAATAGGGATATTAGGTTAACTGTACATTATATAGTGTGGTAAAAATTGTGTTACATGATGTACTTTATCATGCCAGGGAAAATCCATCAATAGTCAGGTCATACAACACCACAGTCTGTTGACTGTACAAGCCATCCCTAAGTAGCACTGCAGTGGTCATCAGAGACATGGAGATTACCTGTGAGGTTGTTAGTTTATGTTGTCACAATTCAGTCGATTCAACGAGTAGGAAAGCAATGAGCCAATGTGTATTAAAATAGTTTAATTGCACAGAACAAAAGCAATTCTGTCAGTTCTGTGTCCTAATCCCAAAGTTTGACACTGAATCAGAGGTACTCAATGACAAACAGCACAGTGAGTGGGTTTCTACCAGTGAGAACCCTTGGCTGTACCCTAAGGCATCGAGTGGTCTTAGCCCCACAGCTGTACCCTAAGGGGAGGCAACAAGTAAAATCCTGAGCACAACTGAGACTAGGAAGAAGCCTAAGTGAAGGCTTTGTGTCAGTCTCCAGAAAGTCAGAGAGACAGGTTTGAAAATGTCTTTTGAAATCTCCTGCTTATCTTTCTTGGTTCCCGAGAGATCACAAGGTGTTCAGCCATGACTCAGGACAGACTGCAGTCTCGCTTGGCCTACCTGACTAATTTGGGGATATACAAGGTCTCCAAGAAATCATGGAATGGCATGGTGCTGTGGCACAGAGTGTTAAAGCCCTGGCTCACAGTGCTGGCATCCCATATGGGCAGCAGTTTGAGTCCCAACAGCTCCTCTTCCGATCCAGCTCTCTGGTATGGCCATGGAAAGCAATGGAAACCATGGAGACCCAGAAGAAGTTCCTGGCTCCTGGCTTCGGATCAGCTCAGCTTCTGCCGTTGCGGCCATCTGGGGAGTGAACCAGCGGATGGAAGACCTCTACCTCTCTCTGTAACTCTGTCTTTCAAATAAATAAAATAAAGCTTTAAAAAAAATAAAGAAACTGTGGAAGAGCTATGCTCCTATTGAGACTGGACAAAGTAAAAGTCCATATGCTGGCCGGTGCCGTGGCTCACTAGGCTAATCCTCCGCCTTGTGGCGCCGGCAAACCGGGTTCTAGTCCCGGTCGGGGTGCCGGATTCTGTCACGGTTGCCCCTCTTCCAGGCCAGCTCTCTGCTGTGGCCAGGGAGTGCAGTGGAGGATGGCCCAAGTCCTTGGGCCCTGCACCTGCATGGGAGACCAGGAGAAGCACCTGGCTCCTGCCTTCGGATCAGCACAGTGTGCCGGCCGCAGTGCGCCGGCCGCAGTGGCCGTTGGAGGGTGAACCAATGGCAAAAAGGAAGACCTTTCTCTCTGTCTCTCTCTCACTGTACACTCTGCCTGTGGGGAGCAACTGGGAGCAACTCGGACTAGACTAAGTTACTGGAATTAAGACTTATTCTATGCATCTGCTCTCCCACAATATGGCGCTGAGAAGGGAGGAAACAGCTTCTACACAGCTGCCTCCAGTTCAACCAATAAACAGCAGGACCTGCTCCTGATTGGAGGAGAGCAGCGTACTCGGCGTGTGGGTAGCAGAGTTGGGATTGGTGGAAGAGGACTATAAAGGAGGAGAGAGAGATAACATGCACCAGGAACATCTAAGGGGAACATCTATCTGAAGGAACACCTGTGCATCCCCCAAGAGAGCCGGCCGGCGGTGTGCCGCTCCCCCGCGGAAGTGGGGAAAGTGGCTAGGGGGAACCGCCCTTCCACGGAGGTGGGAGGGACGGTAGCCAACCCGGGAAGAACCAGCAGCAAACCCGGGGAGGGCCGAGCAGACAAAAGAACAGCGCAGGGTCCTGTGTCGTTCCTCCACGAAGAGGGGGAGCGACATCTGCCTGTCAAAAAAAAAAAAAAGTCCATATGCAATGCACGTATAAACATGGCATCTACAGTAATGTCTCACAAACGAAAGGAATGCTTTTCAACTACAATCATCATAAGATTGATTAGCTCAATACACATTCACTAGAAATATCTGGGACGCTGCAAACGAGAAGACTAATGATGTGTGATGATTGCAAAGGGGGCTCTCTCACTCTGCTGGAGTAGACAGAAGAGCAGTTGTAGGCTGGCGCCACGGCTCAATAGGCTAATCCTCCGCCTGCCGTGCAGGCACCTGGGTTCTAGTCCCGGTCGGGGCGCCGGATTCTGTCCTGGTTGCACCTCTTCCAGGCCAGCTCTCTGCTGTGGCCCGGGAGGGCAGTGGAGGATGGCCCAAGTCCTTGGGCCCTGCACCTGCATGGGAGACCAGGAGAAGCACCTGGCTCCTGGCTTTGGATCAGCTCGATGCACTGGCCACAGTGCGCCGACCGCACTTTCTTTTTTTTTTTTTGACAGGCAGAGTGGACAGTGAGAGAGAGAGACAGAGAGGAAGGTCTTCCTTTTGCCGTTGGTTCACCCTCCAATGGCCGCCGCGGCCGGCGCGCTGCGGCCGGCGCACCGCGCTGATCCGATGGCAGGAGCCAGGAGCCAGGTGCTTTTCCTGGTCTCCCATGGGGTGCAGGGCCCAAGCACCTGGGCCATCCTCCACTGCACTCCCTGGCCACAGCAGAGGGCTGGCCTGGAAGAGGGGCAACCGGGACAGAATCCGGCGCCCCAACCGGGACTAGAACCCGGTGTGCCGGCGCCGCTAGGCGGAGGATTAGCCTGTTGAGCCGCGGCGCCGGCCAGGTCTTCCTTTGCCGTTGGTTCACCCTCCAATGGCTGCCGCGGCCGGCGCGCTGCGGTCGGGCGCACCGCGCTGATCCAAAGGCAGGAGCCAGGAGTCAGGTGCTTTTCCTGGTCTCCCATGGGGTGCAGGGCCCAAGCACATGGGCCATCCTCCACTGCACTCCCTGGCCACAGCAGAGGGCTGGCCTGGAAGAGGGGCAACCGGGACAGAATCCGGCACCCCGACCGGGACTAGAACCCGGTGTGCCGGCGCCGCTAGGTGGAGGATTAGCCTAGTGAGCCACGGCGCCGGCCCCGCACTTTCTCTCTGTCTCTCTCTCTCACTGTCCACCCTGCCTGTCAAAAAAAAAAAAAAAAAAGAGCAGTTGTAGTGACAAGGAAAATTCAGACAACAACCTAGAGAAAGAAGAGTGAATGGAGTGGACATAGAACAGGATAAAGACAAGGACCTTTTCCCAGTGAGCAGCTTTAGATAATTTTTCAAAGATTAGTTGGATATGGATGCATGGTTAATTTCTGGGTTTCTATTCCAATATATTAGTCCTTATGTCTATTTTTGTGCCAGTACTAGGCTGTTTTGGTTATAACAGCCTTGTAGTATATCTTGAAATCTGATTTTGCATCACATACATTCTTTGACATTCAGATAGCTTGCTTGTATTTTGCAGACTTATCTTCTGGTCTGAGGATTTTACTACTTATTTTATTCATTCTTGATATTCCCAGAGATTATCATAATGTCCCTTTAGGTAAGTTTTATGCACTTGTGCTATGTTATACGACTTAGATTTTCAGTTTTAGAAATCCTTTAAATATTTGAAAAAATGAGAGACAGAGGTGGGGGAAATGAGAGAGTGAGAAGTTCCACTACATACTGGTTAATTCTGCAAATGGCCACGATGTTCAGGAGTACTTCTGTCTGGTTCCAGGATCCTGTAAATTCATCTAGGTCTGTCATGTGGGTATGGGGGATCAGGTACGTGAGTCATATTCTGCTGCTTTCCCTTGCAGATTAGCAGGGAGCTGGATGGGAAGCAGAGCAGCCAGGACTCAAACTGCTGCTCTGTTTTAGGAAGTCAGCATTGTAGATAGCAGCTTACCTCACTTACCCCAGTGTGAGCCCAACCTCTATTTTCTATCAGCATTGTTGCATGATTTATTTGGTATGTTTTTTAACTTCTCTGTCTTCAGTCACAGAGACTTTTTTTTTAAACAATATCTATTTATATGAAAGGTAGAGTTGCAGGGGCAGGGAGAGAGAGAGAATGTGATATACATCTGCTAATTCATCCGCCATATGCCCTCAAAAGCCCATACTAGGACAGGCCAAATCCAGAATCCTGTAATTTCATCTGGGTGTCCCAGATGGGTGGCATGAGCCGAAGCTCCTTTGCCAGGCACAGTGTCAAGTAGCTGAATTGGAGGAGGAGCAGCCCACACTCAAACCTGTGCTCATAGGTGGTAAGAACATCACAGGCGATGGTTTCACCAACTGTGCCACAACGGCCATATTTGGCATTTTTTTTCATTTTTTCAATACTATTAGGGTTTCGGTCATCCATCTCTAATATTGAATGTTCCTTCTATTGAATGTTCCTCTTTTGCTTCTGATTCCTAGGAGATTCAGGTAAGCTTCAGTGCATTTTGTTTCTGGCTATACAAAATATAAATATACAATGTTATCAAAGAAGGTTTCCTTGTAGAGGTCTGATTCCAATATAATGTAATGTTTCTTCAGATTACTGGAAACATTGTATCCTCTCCAGGAGGAAAACAGCACTGTAGCTGTCTCTTCTCCATAAGTTTATTATGCATACATTTTGGTGGGTTATCTGAATCTTTTGCCAATTTTTTTTTTTTTTTTGAGAGGGAGAGAGCAGGCAGGTGAGATCCCATCACTGGTTCACTTCTTAAATGCCCAGAATGACGAGGGCTAAACCAAGGCAGAAGCTGGGAGCTGGAACTCAACCCACATCTCCTATGTGGGCTGCAGGAACCCAACTACTTGAGCCCTCACCACAACCTCCCTGGTTCCTCATTAACAGGAAGCTGGAGTCATGAATCCAAGGCAAGTATCTATCTCCACTTTGATTTGAGGTGCAGGTGTCAAAAATGGTGATCTAAGCACTAAGCCAAAGACCCACTGACATATCCTGATTATTAATTTACTTTCCTTCTTCTCTATTATTGAGATCTTAAGGTTCTTTACATATTATGTAATTGAGCACATTATCAGGTAATGTGTTTTTATCCACATATGATTTTCTTTCTCCTAGTCCTATAGGCAATGAGAATAAATTGGGTGTTTTAAACATTTCTTTCTTTCTTTCTTTAATTAATTAATTAATTTATTTTTGACAGGCAGAGTTAGACAGTGAGAGAGAGAGACAGAGAGAATGGCCTTCCTTTTTCCATTGGTTCACCCCCGAAGTGGCCACTATGGCTGGTGCGTTGCGGCCGGTGCTCTGCACCGATTCTGAAGCCAGGAGCCAGATGCTTCCTCCTGGTCTCCCATGCGGGTGCAGGGCCCAAGGACTTGGGCCATCCTCCACTGCCTTCCTGGGCCACAGCAGAGAGCTGGCCTGGAAGAGGAGCAACCGGGACAGAACCAGCGCCCCAACCGGGACTAGAACCTGGGTTGCCAGCGCCTTAGGCGGAGGATTAGCCTACTGAGCTGCGGTGCCAGGCAAACATTTATTTCTTTATTATAAAGGTAGAGTTACAGAGATAGAGAACAAGAGACAGAGAGAAATCTTACATCTAGTAGTTCACACTCTAAGTTACTACAAAGGCCAACGCTGGGGCAGGCCAAAGCCAGGAGTGAGGAACTTCATCCAGGTCTCCCACTTGGGTTCAGCGATCTAAGTATTTGGAGCATCCTGTGGTGCGTTCCCAGGCACATTAGTAGGGAGTTGGATCTGAAGTGAAGTAGCAGGAAACCACTCGGCACCCCCATTGCATACCAGTGCCACTTGCTGCAGTCCAACCCACCATGAGAAAATGCTGGCTGTCAGAATAAATTGTTACTCTGAGCAGAGTCAGAGAAAGATGGTAACTAAGAGCCTCCAATGATTTTCTTCCCCACAGAGCGCCAATTTGAACAGATATTCACCTGCCATTCTCTCTAAGAGCCACAGAATCCAAGTGAGAGATCACAGTGCCTACTTTAATATAATAATATGAAAAGAGAGATTGAAGAAAGTGGAAAGCACAGTTGTTTGTGTAACCCCTCTGCAAGACCTAAGTCACCCACCATACAGACAGACTACTCATCTTCTACTTGGCACAGGAAGATAGAATGAGGTAGATACCTCACACTTGAAATCCAGTACCAGAGGGCCAGAGTGCTGGCAAAGCAGTTAAGGCCACCACCTATGATAGTGGCATCTCATATGTGCACTGGATTGTGTCCCGGCTGCAGCATGTCTGATCCAGCTCCCTGTTAATATGCCTGGGAGGGCAGCCGAGGATGGCCTAAATCCTTGGAACCATGCACTCAATATGGGAGACCTGGAAGAAACTCTGGGCTCCTGGCTTTGGCCTGGCTCATCCCTGACCATTGCAGCAGTTTGGGGAGTCAATTAGCGGGTAGAAGATTTCTCTCTGTCTTTCTCTCTCTCTGTGTAACTCTGCCTTAGAGGTAAACAAATAAATTAAAATATAAGGAAAAAAAAGAAGTCCACTATTAGGACCAGACAATAACAACTAGTGTAGGACACAGACCCACCCTCTGTGACATCCAGACTAACTGCAGATCGAGTCTTTGGACACTGCTTAACTAGGGAGCAAAGGAACAGTATCCATCAACCCTTCCCCAGCTACTGAGAGAGTGGAGCAAGACTGTAGCTTCTGAATAGTAGAACAGGAGACTTGAGGCCTTGTCATGAAGCTGACAGGCATGCATACTGCTGAGACAGCTAACATCTGATAAATAATAAAGGCCTCTACCACCAGGCCAGTACTTGCAGATCAATCACCTAGAGATGCCCTAACATCAGGCAGGAATCTGTACCAGTGCACAGACTTGTTTTGGCTTGTTTCATTGCAAGCCTACCATGAATGTGGTATGTACCTCCAAAGATTGCATATGACAAAGTGACTGTGAGGACCATGTGACACCCAGATGCTGTTAGCCAGAGTGGTCAAGGAGCTGGCTTCATCACTACTCCCCTATCTGTGGGCATACATACAGAACCATAGAACTGTGTTGTGGGACTCAGTGCTGGCATGATACAACCCAACTCTGAGCAGATTCCAACAACCCCTATCCTCAGGCCAGTGCCTGCAGATAGAGTCTCTATACTTGCATCAGAATTAAAAGCAGTCCCTGTAGCCATCAGGTGACTGGACACATATCCCAGTCAGAATGACCTGTGGCTGCCTGAATTGCCCATGAGCTCTTAGGGCAGCTCAGCAGCCAACACAGCCCAGTATTGTGGGCTTTGGTCCTGCCCTTATGCTCTGCTCCTTTCCATGAGCTCTTGGCTCCTGGTGTAATCTAGCACTGGGGCATTGGTGGTCAAAGGACTAAGCCTCTGGGTCTACCTTATATCTGGGAAGAGGCTTCCAGGGATGAACTACTTCTTTTTAGATACTTTCCCAGTTCATTTTGAAAAACGTGCACATTGCAGATTTCCACAATTTCACACATAGGGGAGTATTTTGAGGCTGAACCGGTGAAAGCACACTAATAGTGGGCCTGCAGCAAATGTGGATTTAGGGAGCCATCTAGTGTGAAATAACAGAAGTCTCCAGGTTCTTAAAAAAAGTAAACAGCTGCTTAGAATTTCTGGAAGGACGGTCAAAATCAAAGCCAGATTTTGAAGTCATTAAAAAATAATCCTTCAGAAAGCTAGCATTTGGTGGGGCAGGTAAGATGCCGTTAGTGAAGCACACATCCAATATAGGAGTGTTGGGGTTCAAGAGCTAGATCTGCTTCCAATGACAGCTTCCTGCTAATGTTCACATGGGAAAGCAGCAGGTGCAGGTTCACATATGTGGGTCCCTGCCGCCCATTGGTAAATACCTGGATTGAGTTCATTCTCCTGGACCCAGCCTGCCCCAGCCCTGGCTGTTGTGGCCATCTGGGAAGTCAAACAGCAAATGAAAGATATTCTCTCTCTCTCTGCCTCTCTCTCTCTCTCCCTTTAAAATAAACATAAAATAAATAAACGTTACATAAAAACTGATCCTTCAAAGTGCATGTCGTGTCCTATGGCACCAAGCATCAGGAACTTTCAGAGAACCATGGCTTCCCTTAATGAACACACAGACCTACCAGAAAGCAGTCACCTGAGTGATGATGTTTTCAAGCATTCAGATTGAAGATTTCAAAATAGTTCCTTTAAGGAAATTGAGCGAATTTCAAGAACACACAGAGAAATGCCTAAACGCTCTTATAGAAGAACTTGATGGAGACACAGCTATCATTGAGCAGCTTTTCTGAGTGTAGGAGCAGTCCTAGAGACCTGCATGCCATGAGAATCAAGTGGAGGAAGCAGCGAATGCCCAGGCTGAAGCTCAAACGAAGAGCGATGAGGCAGAAGTCCAAGTAAGAAGCAAGCTTCAGTAACTGTCTTGGTCAAAGGAGTAGAAGGAAGGGAGGCCAGAGCCTGGGGATGCTGATACCAGTTATTGGAATGCCTGCTACTATCTACAACAGTCTCTTGAAGCAGGTGAAACTTCCATTGATGACAGGTCACTGAAGCCACCTCACAGAGACCTCCCGTGCTGTCATGAAAACTGTGCCCTATGCCCCTTTGCCCTGTGCTTCTGACATTTTGGTAAGAGTATGTGTACAGACGTGTTCATAACGCTCACTATGATAAGCATGGTGCACTAAACATGCGTAGCTTTAGTATGAAGGGTAAAAAAGGCACAACTAAAATGATAACTTCAATAATACCTTATGAGGCAGCCAATATAGAAAAATGTAAAATAGGACATCAAGAAAATCACACTAGGTGTTGGAGCTGTCGGTTAGCACCAGTTCTTGTCCCGGCTGCTCCACTCCTGATCCAACACCCTGCTAATGTGCTTGCAAGAACAGGCACTTTGAGTACTTGCGTCCCTGCCACCCGTGTGGGAGACCCAAATGAAGTTTGAAATCTCCTGGCTGAGCCATGGCTGTTGCAGTCATTTGTAGAGTGAACCAGAAAATGGGCTTTCTGTCTCTCTCTCTCTCTCTCCTTCTCCTTCTCTCTCTCCTGTCCATCTCCCCCCTCCCTCTCTCCCTCTTCTCCATCTCTCCCTCCTGTCCCTCCTGTCCCTCTATTCCTCCTGTCTCTCTCTCCCTCTCTGTCTCTTCCTCTTCTCGCTCTCTCCCTGCTCTCCCTCCCTCCCTCTCCATCTCCATCTCCTTCTCTCCCTGTCTCCTTCTCTCTCTCTCTCTCTCTCTCTCTCTTCCTGTCTCTCTCTCTTTCCCTTGCTGTCTATCTCCTCTCTCCCTTGCTGTCTTGTGAGTGTCGTGACAACCACAATGGGGAAAACTTTAATGGACTTACCATATTAAGAAGCACATAAGGAAAGCATAGGATCAAGAGGCGATCACATAGGCACCAAGCAAAATTGCAAGGGAGAGGAGGAAGGAAAGGAGCTACCATAAAACTAGAGAGCATGTATCAAAATGACAACAGTAGGAACTTTTCTACCAATAATTACCTTAAATGTAAATAGATTATGTTGTCCAAATAAAAATGCAGATTGATGGGTAAAAAATCAAGCTTCTTAGTGCTGGTAAGCAGCCTATCACTTCCTCTGCCAGCTAGGATGCCAACATCCCACATCTGTGCCTGGGTTTGATTCCCAGCTCTGGCTCCTTATTCCACCTGGCTGCTCGTGTGCACCCTTGGAGGCAGCAGTAATGGAAATGGAAACCCGGTCCACGACTGTGGATGTGTCTGAACCATACAAAAACTGGATGTTCACAGCCACAGTCAATGGAATCAGACCCTATTCCAGAGCTTCAAATGTGCAGGAATGTGAACCTCAGAGTGTAAAGAAGATAAGCCTGAAGGTATCTGTTCTACAGGGTGACTGTGAGCATGGAAAAAAAAATCCCAAAACAATCAAAGAGAAATGCACAGAGAGAAACACATAGGTGAAAAAAGGTGTTAAGATGCTCTGCAGTTTGTTTCTATCACCACAAGGCTCTCTGAGATATATTGTTCCCTTCGGTAGCCTAGAGCTATCTGCAGACTCGAGATCCTGGAATAGAAAGGTGATTGGTCAGGAAAAAGAGAATTGCTGTGGGAGCTGTTTTGGGCCGTGGGGGATCTCTGTCGACAGGGGAAAAGCCCATCCGTTAGTCCGCGGCCGGGCCCTGCTGTGCATGACCATTGTCACGAGTGTGTCAATTACTGCGTACGCATCTGCTCTGGTTATTGTGTATGCACCTGCTCTGGTTTTGGTGGCAGAGACCTGTGCCAGGGTAGCCTGTGTTTCTGCAGTGTACTCCTGTGCACTGCCCAAGGTTCAGCTGGTGGGCCCCGAGATCCATTCTCCTCAGATGTTAAGTGAGAATGAGTGTAAGGAGTAGTGCACCGGCTTCTGGTGGGCTAGCACTCTGGTCCTAGGCGTCTGAGGAAAACAATGTTGCTAGTAATATGAAATCTTAATTTATTTTTCACTGGAGAGGCAGAGAGACATAGACATGAATCATGAATTTTAAACGTGCTTCTGATGAGTTCTCAGTCAGGAACAGGGAATGAATGATCAGAATCTGGAGCGCCTGCAATGCTTGTTACAAAGTGGCAGAGAATTTGAATTATTCTTCGAGATGAAGAGTACAGATTTTAAGTGATGAGCTGGACTATGAAAGCAGAAGATAGTGACACTCTAACTGTCAGCATGGGCCCAAATAGCAAGACCTAGGGGAGATGGGCCGCAGGAATCTGTCCCACAGGGAAGGGCCACCTTCTTGATACCAAAGAGCTAGACTGCTGCACAAAGAAGTGGACAAAAGGCCTCCACTCAGGGTCCTGAAGGCAGAGCTTCCACTCCAGTGTGCCTATAGACGTTACATCCCACCAAAGCGGATTGTACTTAAGACTTAACATATAACAAAAAATTTCCAGCCAGATTGATGTCTTACTTGTGACTCGTGACTCCATTTCCATTCTGGACAGAGAATACGAAGCGTATTTGAAAATGATCACCAGAAAATGAAATCAAATGTTGTGCATTTTAGTGTTCAGAATCCAAGGAATCCACTTGAAGGCTATAGCTAATGCAAGTAGCTACTTACTCTTTATTTATTAATTATATATTTTAACTTTTCTTTAATAAATATAAATTTCCAAAGTACAACTTTTGGATTATAGTGGCTTCTTCCCCCTATAACCTACCTCCCACCTGCAACCATCCCATCTCCGCTCCATCTCCCATTCCATTCACATCAAAATTCATTTTCAATTATCTTTATATACAGAAGATCAACTTAGTATATACTAAGTAAAGATTTCAACAGTTTGCACTCACACAGAAATACAAAGTATAAAGTGCTGTTTTAGTACTTATACCGTTAATTCACATAGTACAACACATTAAGGACAGAGATCCTACTTGGGGAGTAAGTGCACAGTGACTCCCGTTGTTGATTTAACAATTGACACTCTTATTTATGACGTCAGCAATCACCCTAGGCTCTTGTAATGAGTTGCCAAGGCTGTGGAAGCCTCTTGAGTTCGCCCACTCTGATCTTATTTAGACAAGGTCATAGTCAAAGTGGAAGTTCTCTCCTCTCTTCAGAGAAAGGTACCTCCTTCCTTGATGGCCCGTTCTTTCTGCTGGGATCTCACTCACAGAGATCTTTCATTTAGGGTTTTGTGTGTTGTTGTTTTTTTTTTTTTTTTTTTTTTTTTTGCCAGAGTGTCTTGGCTTTCCATGCCTGAAATACTCTCATGGGCTTTTTAGCAGGATCTGAATGCCTTAAGGGCTGATTCTGAGGCCAGAGGGCTGTTTAGGACATTTGCCATTCTATGAGTCTGTTGTGTATCCTGCTTCCTGTGTTGGATCATTCTCTCCTTTATAATTCTATCAGTTAGTATTAGCAGACATTAGTCTTGTTTATGTGATCCCTTTGACTTTTAATCCTATCATAATGATCAGAAATGAACTGAAACTGATCACGTTGACTAGTGAGAAGGCATTGGTACATGCCACCTAGATGGGATTGAATTGGAATCCCCTGGTATGTTTCTAACTCTACCATTTGGGGCAAGTCAGCTTGAGCATGTCCCAAATTGTACATCTCCTCCCTCTCTTATTCCCACTCTTATATTTAATAGGGATCACTTTTCAGTTAAATTTAAACACCTGAGAATAACTGTGTTTTAAAGAGTTCAACCTATGGTATTAAGTGGAACAAAAAATGCTAAAAGGGATTAAGTATTAAGTTATTATTAAGTTGTTCTTTGACAGTCAGGGCTATGCTGATCAAGTCACCGTTTCTCATAGTGTCCATTTCACTTCAATAGGTTTCCTTTTTGGTGCTCGGTTAGTTGTCACTGATCATGGAGAACATATGATATTTGTCCCTTTGGGACTGGCTTATTTCACTCAGCATAATGTTTTCCAGATTCCTCCATTTTGTTGCAAATGACCGGATTTCATTTTTTTTTACTGCTGTATAGTATGCTATAGAGTACATATTCCATAATTTCTTTATCCAGTCTACTGTTGATGGGCATTTAGGTTGATTCTAGGTCTTAGCCATTGTGAATTGAGCTGAAATAAACATTGAGGTGCAGACTGATTTTTGTTTGCCAATTTAATTTCCTTTGGGTAAATTACAAAGAGTGGGATGGCTGGGTTGTATGGTAGGGTTATATTCCATTTTCTGAGGAATCTCCAACTGACTTCCATAGTTGCTTTACCAGTTTGCATTCCCACCAAGAGTGGATTAGTCTCCCTCTTTCCCCACATCCTTGAGGGCTGGCATAGTGTTTCTGCAGGTTAAACACCTGCGTATACACCGGCATACCATATTAGAGGACTCATTCGATTCCTCCCTGCTCTACTTTTGATTCAGCTCCCTGCTAACATGCCTGGAAAGGCAGCAGAAGACGGCCTAAGTGCTTGGACCTCTGCTACCCATGTGAGAGACCCAGATGGACTTCAAGGCTCCTGGCTTCAGCCTGGACCAGGCCCAGCCATTATAGCCATTTAGCAAGGGAACAAGTGGATGGAAGATCTCTTTCTCTCTGTGTATCTGTTTTTTTCTCTAACACTTGCTTTCAAATAAATAAAATAAATCTTCTTTTTAAAAAAATGTCGGGTGAGGTAATAGGAAGGATAGTGGAAAGATGCCACAAGAAGCTTTTTTACTGGCTATCTATCCTGCTAGAGGTTGATGTAAGGCTGTTACTCATCCATCTCCCTAGTTTCTGTTGATCATGGAATGCTCTTCCCTACCTCACCTTAGGGTATAGCTATGAGGTATGAAGCTGATCACTGCCTTCGGTTTGGATGTGAGTTTCTTATTGGCATAGAGTCTTACTCCCTGCTTTCTGTTACTGAGCACCTGTGATTCAATGTCAAACTGTGGGATCAGGGACACAGCTGACACAATGCGTCAGCTTTTGTGGTATCTGCAAGTACTAAATAATCTGGATCCATTTTGGTTCACTGTCTTCCTATTGACATTTGACAAGACAACCTGTCAACTACACTAGTGGTCACTGCAGCTTTGTTGGCCCCTGAAATGCCTGGAGCCTCCTGACCATGTCATAGAAAGAGTGTGACATGTGGCAGGCGCTGCGGCTCTCTTGGCTAATCCTCTGCTTGTGGCACCGGCACCCCGGGTTCTAGTCCCAGTTGGGGCGCCGGATTCTGTCTCAGTTGCTCCTCTTCCAGTCCAGCTCTCTGCTGTGGCCCGGGAGGGCAGTGGAGGATGGCCCAAGTGCTTGGGCCCCTGCACCCGCATGGGAGACCAGGAGGAAGCACCCGGCTCCTGGCTTCGGATCAGTACACCACGCCGGCTGTAGCGGCCATTTGGGGGATGAACCAATGGAAGGAAGACCTTTCTCTCTGTCTCTCTCTCTCTCTCATTGTCTAACTCTGCCTGTCCCCCCCCCAAAAAAAAGACTGTGACACATGACCAGAATATACACGTGTTTTTCATGACAACATACACAACATACAGCCCAGTTTTCAGTAATTCCTATGACTTAGGATTGGTCTCTTCAGACCTCAGCTTTTTACAAAGTAATTTTATAATTTATGTTGTATGTGATACCAGTTATATTGCTATTGAATTATTGTATTTGTGTGTAAGAGTGTGTGTGTACAGGGGGTGTGTTTGTGTGTTTTTGTGTGTGCATGTAAGGGGGGGGGAGAGAGAGAGAGAAAGAGAGAGAATCATCCACACTCTGGTTCACTCTCCAAATGCCCCAAATAGACATGACTAAATGCAATGCCCATTGCATATATAATCTCATTTTTCCTCTATAGACTCCAGTATTCATATGTGGTATTAATTTCTACTGTGAATTGGGGAAAGAGATCCAAATTATGTATCATTCCCACCAATGTTAAGTTCAGTGTATATAAGAGCCAAGATGGAAATCCATGGCTTATACGCCATAGGCTTTAAGAAGACAGTGTAGGTAGTATAAGCCTCAGCAAGTTCTCCTGGTTCCTCTCCCCTTTCCCTAAGTAGCCCCTAATCTTTCAGCAGCTCCACAGCCTAGGAACTTCTCACTTAATCTGTGGCTAATGGGATACCCTACACTTAGCCTTTTTATTTCAACCCTAGACTTTCACTTCTTTTGGAAGGGGGAATCTTTATAAACACATAGAAGAGGGGGAAACAATGGGTGTCTACAAGCCTTCTCCATTCTCAGAGTGGTACAGATTCTCAGATAGGCTTTGTTGCAATTATTTTTGTGAGTTTGAGAATACAAATGAGGCTCAGAATTGTAATTATTGAACCATCTGGTTTTTTTTTTTTTTTTGAGATTTAAAAGCAACATTTATTAAATTCGAAGACCTCCAGCCATAGCACATGGAGGGCGTCTCCAAAAGAGGAAAAAACCCAAAAGGGGCTAGAGGCAGTGGGGTTTTCAAGTACAATTTTTAGGAAAAAAAACCTTCAGCTTGACATTCAGTACAAGGCGGGGACAAAACCCATCAAAAATCCTAATTTGCAATCTTTTTTCCTATCTGGCTTGCTCATGATAAAACAAAAGAGCCAACAGAAGGGTAGCATACCTAATTTAGTTTTACAGCAAACTGCGAGCTCAGAAGGGTAGAATCACCACTCCCTTGCTACTCTCATGATGATTGGAAGCTCCCAAGGAGTGTGCAGGCAGGCACTTCTGACCTTGATAAGGATAATTTTTTGGGGGTGGGGACATTTTCCACCCTCATTTTCCAGACTGCATATTAAACCATCTGACTCCTCACATTGCCTCCCCACAAAGGAATGGATCCTGTCTTCTATTAGGGGGGCTGGGCGATGATGATCGCTATGGCTGCTTCATGCTGAAAAGGAGCTTTGCTGGGAATGGCAGTCAAGACAGGTTTCCAGCAGGATGAGACTTCTCAGTCAGAAGTGGCTCCTTGAGGGGGACAGCAGTGCCAGCTTGCAGAAACCGTTTCCATCCATGGTTTCATGTGCATGGCCATCTAGAATTTCCCTGTTTCAAGTCTGGAGAAAATGAATCTAACAAGTAGTTTAAACTCACTGGGTCTAAAATAATGTTCAGAGTCATTATTAGAGGACATCATAAAGGTGCTATCTAAGCCATAAGCCAAGTTTTCCCATTGAGAGGCAAATAGAACCTGATGGAAGGGGCCTGATAATAATCAGGTGGGCCTTAAAGCCTTGCCAGTTATGAGGCCCAGACTTGTCTATTTCTTCACATGGGGTACATCATAAGGGAGATGAGAACCTTCTTAGGGAAGGCACCGTGTTGATTTCCAGTACCTAGCTGGCCTGATAGGAGTGCTTGAAGAGAAGGAAAGTGACATCTCTAAAAGAAAAACATTTTTAGTTAGTTTGCAATTCTGCCTGCAATGTTACAAACCCTACTTGGCCATCTCCTCAACAGCGCTGGTTACTGTGGCAGCTGGGCCACGTGAAAGGCTTTTCAGCTTAGAGCCAGCAAGGTCTTCGGCTCTGACCCAGAAGTCATTTGACTCCAGGGCAGTTCTGTTTCCAGTGACCCAACTCTTGGCTGCCAGAGCTGCCAGGACGCTTTATAAGCTGACTTCTGCTGAAGCCCTGGCTTTCCCAATCAAAAACTGAAGCAGTGGACTGGCCTGTTGGGTCTCCTTAATGGAAGATCACTGTGTAGAGCAGCCATTAATTGGTCTGCCATCTATCTTTTCATTGCTTCTGCCACCTGGCTTCCTCTTCCTTCCATTTATTTGTTAAAACAGATCAGAGGAAACATTTAAGGGAATATAAGTCCTAATATTTCATGGCCTAAAGTAGAAATCTGTAGTCACAGGCATGTTCTGACAGTGGTTTCTCTGTAAGGTAAACAATGTCCGTGAGGAAAGCTATGTTCTCACTTTAACATCAAACATGATGACCATATTGTACTGTGTTTTTAACAACAGCAGTATAATGCTGGAACCAGGTAGCTAGGGCAAGCGAGCTTCTGAACAAGTTGTGGTGACTGTCAGACTGAAGGTATCTCATGGAGGGGAACCAAGAGATTTGTTGCTTCTCCTTTCTTGTTTCTTAATAACTTCCAATACAGCTGAGAAATTTTGCGGGAGATGTGGTGTTTACCCATGGAGACTGTGACATTAATTCTTTTCTGTGTTCTAACAGTCTGTTCCAATGGGCTTTGGTATTATATTTTTCAATAGCACAGTAGCATAAATATGTTATAAAATGATTTTAAGTGATTGCTTTTGCACAATGATTTAGTCTGGGAGATCTGTGTGCTGAATTTTAGGAAATAACTCCTTAAAGTGAAAAATAGACCTTTTAATGTCAACTGGTTTTAACAGCATCATTGAAGTGTGCCTAAATTATTATTTTGTTTGTTTAATTTGGAAAACCAGACATTTTTAAGTTATCGATATGGTTGCTGTAAGCTTATTTTTTCTGTTATTTTTTTAGAGATTTATTTATTTATTTGAAATGCAGAGTTACAGAGAGAGGGAGAGACAGACAGAGAGAGCTTCCATCTGCAATGGCCAGGGCTGTGCCAGGTTGAAGCTAGGAGCCAGGAGTTTCATCCACATCTTTCATATGTGTAGCAGGGGCCCAAGTAGTTGGACCATCTTCCACTGCTTTTCCCAGGTATTACCAGGGAACTGGATTAGAAGTGGAGCAGCAGAGGGCTTCCATAGCCTTGGAAACTCATGACTGGAGCATAGGGAGATTACTGATGCCATAGACAGGAGTGTCAATTGGTAAAGTCAACAACAGGAGTCACTGTGCACTTACTCCTCATGTAGGATCTCTGTCCTTAATGTGCTGTACATTGGGATTTAATGCTATAACGAGTACTCAAACAATATATTTCACTTTGTGTTTCTATGGGGGTGCAGACTGTTGAAATCTTTACTTAATGCATACTAAACTGATCTTCTGTAAAAAAAAATTATCAATTCCCAACTTGACTCTCACTGGGATTAAACATGACAATAGGTCTGATCTGATTTCATCATCATTTTAAAAATCATCTATTATTTTTCACTTTATGTTTCTGTGTGGGAGCAAACTGTTGAAATCCTTACTTAATGTGTGCTAGGCTGATCTTCTGTATGTTAAGATAATTGAAAATGGATCTTGATGTGAATGGAAGGGGAGAGGGAGTGGGAGGGGGGAGGGTTGTGGGTGGGAGGGACGGTATGGGGGGGAAGCCATTGTAATCCATAAGTCGTACTTTGGAAATTCATATTCATTAAATAAAAGTTAAAAAAAAAATCAGTGCAGGGCACTCTCAAAAAAAAAAAAAAAAAAAAAAAAAAAAAAGAAGTGGAGCAGCCAGGACATGGACAAGCGTCCATATGCGATTCTGGCATCACAGGCAACGGCTTTAGCCACTAAACCACAACGCAAGCCCCCGAGTGACAGTTTTAAAATTTATGTATTCAGGGGCTGGCGGCGTGGCTCACTTGGTTAATCCTCCACCTGCGGCGCCGGCATCCCATTTGGGTGCCTGGTTCTAGTCCTGGTTGCTCCTCTTCCAGTCCAGCTCTCTGCTGTGCCCCCGGAGGGCAGTGGAGGATGGCCCAAGTGCTTGGGCCCTGCACCCACATGGGAGACCAGGAGGAAGCACCTGGCTCCTGGCTTTGGGTCAGTGCAGTGCCAGCCATAGCGGCCATTTGGGGGGTGAACCAACAGAAGGAAGACCTTTCTTTCTGTCTCTCTCTCTCACTGTCTACAACCCTACTTGTCAAATAAAAAATTATGTATTCAGAAGATTAATGGCAGCATACAAAGACGAGCTATAGCTTTATGAGTAACATTACCATTTAAGTCACCCCACAGGGAAGATCCAGATTCCTGCTCATGCCCCTGGGGGGCAGTGGATGATGGTTCCTGCCACCCATGTGGGAGACACAGGTAAAGTTTCTGGCTGCTGGCCTTGGTTCTGCCCAGCCCTGTCTGTTGAAGATATTTGGGTAGTGACTAGATTAGGAATCTCTGTTTGTGTTCTGTGTCTCTGTGTGTATGTCTTCCTTCCCCCCTCTCCCTATGTCCCTCTTCCTTTCCCTCTCCCTCCCTCTTTCACTCTTTCAGATAAATAAATATTTGCAAATAAACAAGTTACCAAATCACTTCAGGTATCTTATAGATAATGTGGGCTCCACAAAGTTGAAAGTGATGGAATAATGAGCTGTCCCTAATGTCTTTTAAGCAGGATCCAAAACTAAATAGGGTACATGGGTTGAACATGGGACAGCTAGCTCTGCGTTGATGAACAGTCTTCACAGACATCAGTTCTCAAGAGCAGAAAAGGAACGTGGTAGGTATCCCAATGCATGTTATGCAGTTAGTACAACCTTAATAGCAATCCTCATCAAGAAGCATATAGGAAATAAATGTAAATGCTAATGCCATTCAAGGGCCTCCACATAAAAATACGAAACAAATTGCCAAGACATAGCTTATTCCAGAGGGGCAAAGCATCCTAAGTGAATTATTCCCCCTAGGAATGCAAAGCAAAATATAACAACACGGAAGTTAGAAAACCTCTTGGGTCACCCCCATCCTGTTCCAGAGTGCTGTGGTTACAGCTGCACCTTTGATGCCAGCTTCCTTGCGCCGCCTCCTGGGTGGTAGGGGGTGGGGAGTGGAGCTTCCTCTGGTCTGCAGACTTGCTGCTCAGTACAGAAATAAATAGAAAAGTCCAAAAGAGCACAAAAGTAAAAGCAAGTTTATTTGCGAGAAGTGACAAAATCTCCCAGAAGAGATCTGAGAAGGGGCCCCAGAGCTGGGATCCATTGCCCCTGGGGGCTCGTCTCTTTGGTGTTAATTTTCTCCCTCCCCCCTTATCTGGGAGATACTGGCCCTTCACCTGGAGCATGCGGTAGGGGTTGCATTTGAATTGGCACCCCTGCTTCTGTTCCTGAGAGTGGAAGGGGTCTGTAATTGAGGAGGGGTGGGATTTCATAGAATTTGCCCAAGGTCCATTCTGCCCTTTTTTAAAAAAAGATTTATTTAATTATTTGAAAATCAGAATTACACAGAGACAGAAAGAGAGGCAGAGTGAGAGAAGGTCTTTCATCTGCTGGTTCACTCTGCTTGGTCCACAATGGCTGGAGCTGTGCCGACTGGATCAGAAGCCAGGAGCCAGGAGATTCCTCTTAGCCTCCCACGCAGGTGCAGTGGCACAAGCACTTGGACCATCTTCTACTGCTTTCCCAGGCCACAGCAGAGAGCTGGATGGGAAGTAGAGCAGCTAGGACTCGCACTGGCAGAGGCCCTCTTTCCCTAAGTCTCCCCCTTCTGACAGAGCTGCTGTCGGACATACAGTTGAAGAAAACTCTAGCTGTTTCGTGCTATACAGGGGCGAAGTGGAGAAGTCATCTGATCCCTGAGGGAAAGTCAATCAAGTGGGCCTTGGTAGAAGTCATCAGGAACGGACATCTGAGGTTCCATCAGAAGGACCGTCTGCATCTAAAGAGCACCTGTCATGCCGGAGATAAGTTGTACCACTTGATTAAAGAAGCAGGGACCAAAAGCACAAAGGAGGAGAAGGGAAAGTATCACAGGTATGAAGGGGTCAAAAATACTCCAGACAAATCTTTATTGATTAAGGAGCCCAACCATGTTTCTTGGTTTAGATTTTGATTGCGACCTTGAATAATTCTTTGAGCTCAGGTAGGTCACTGTCCAGCTGTGGGAGTTGGTTATCCAGAAACAACATGCTTCATGAAGCATTGCACAGGTTCTACCCACCTCAGGGGAGAGTAGGTCGCGTGCTCCTCAGGTGAGGACCAAGACAATCAGGATTGGGAACCCCAGAAGAAAACAGAGTCCGAATACCTCAGCTATATGTACCGGAATAGGGCCATTAGGTTTTGTGAGAACAGGCTTACTTATCGGAGTTGAGGTCTGCCTGAAGGGGTGTTTGACACCGTCCACTGGTTCACATGAGTAGTGAGGCTCCACGGTTGACTCTGAAGACACGAGGATACCCCCAGGGTCTGCGTTCGCAGTCCAGGACTTTATTCTTGACTGTTGGATCCCTGCATCAAAGCCTGCAACCTTAACTGGTTGCACTGGAGAGAATTACTGGGAAAGGCCCCTCCCAATTGGGTTGGTTAAAATCCCGAGAGTCTAAGGACTCAATCAAAATGCAGGTCCCTGAACAAAAAGGGGGCTCACTTTTGTGATGTGGCCCTGGCTCAATTGAGCGGAATGCCAAAAGGAGCCACTGGAACTCTGCCCACTTTTGGGTCTGGCTTGCACCTCCCTGGCTTCCTCACCTAGGAGAGTATCATGGTTCAGAAAGGGCCATCCACACATGACATCAAACGGAGTCAGACCCTAAAATCTGGGAGTATTTTTGACTCGAATCCAAGCTATGAAAAGTAGTCGAGTCCACTGTAGCTTGGTTTCCTGAGTTAGCTTAAGTAGGTGTTGTTTAAAGAGTCCATTAGCCCTTTCCACATGCCCTGGTGACTGAGGGTCACCACACACAATGGAGTTGGTGGTTAGTTCTGTTTGGCCTGAGTGAGTGCTCACAGAGGAGCACCACACTCTGAGCCCAAGGTCTTCAACAATCCTCCTTTGTCCTGGACCCTTTTTGATACCCTAATGGGTGAATTGTAGGGGCTAACACATTCCTTCAGTACTCCGTGATCGAGGAGGCCCTGAATGCTGGGTTCTGAGCCTCTTGTACCTCCGGACAGACAGGATATTGTTTCTCATGTGGAAAACCTGTGGATCTTTAAGTCTGACTTTCATGGGAATTGCTGTCTTTGCCTGTTCCATAGTTTCTTCATCTGACCATATCTGAGGGTCTCCTTTTCCTGGATGAGGGTATCACAGCCTGTGACTCCTGATGCTAACAGGAGTCTGGGAAAGGATGTCTCGGCCTAAAGTGGGCAGTGTTTGCAGTACTGTTAGAAAGGGATGGGATGATGCCTGAAGTGCTTGGGTCACTGCCACCCACATGGGGGACATAAATTGAATTCCTGGTTCCTGGCTTTGTCTCATCCAAACTTGGCTGCTGTAGGCATTTAGAGTATGAACCAGTGGTGGAAGATGCGATGGCTCCTCCTCTCTCCTCTCCTCTCCCTCCCTCCCCTCACATAATTAGAAATAAGTGAATAAACATAGAATCGTACCAGTGTAATACACCAACTTTATGGATTCACGGTGGAAGAAGGTCTAAGATCATCCTAGCAGTCACACTACAAGTGACTGATGAAAGTTAGCAGTACTCAAGATAAATATTCTCAGCAAACTGGGAACAGAATGGGGCTTCCGCCGCTCTCCTCCAGGGACACTGCACCACCTCACCAGATGTGAGTGGCCACCCAAGCGTTGGCACCATGGTGGCTCCAGGACCGGTCACCCTCATCTGATCGGGCCCTGGTAAAGTGGAGACCCGAGAGCAGGTGACTGGTGCTCCTGCGCACCTGTGCACACGTCCTCCTGGACGGGGCTGGGGAGCGACTGCAGCCTCAATCTTCAGGGGAACCAATGGGCCTGGTGTCACTGAGCAGGTGGCCCGTGGGCCTGGTGCCGAGAGGGAGTGGGCACATGGGATGGACGGGGGCGTCTGAGCTGCGCTGCAGCGGCTTTTCCAAACTGCGTGGGGAGTATGTCCGCTGCCCTTAGGACAGTAGAATCACTGCACCGACCTGGACAAAGGTGGGCAGAGAGGCTGCCTCCAGCTTCCAGGTTTCGCTGTTTCCTCTCGGGATCCCCCTGAGTTCTTTATAAGACGGGCCGGGCTGTGCAGGGGAACCATCTTAGGAAATGCAGGGCCCCAAGGGAACCAGCCACAGGCCTGCCCTGAAGCTCCACTCTGCAGACTGCACAGCCTAGAGTGCCCGGCCACCACCTGTGTCACTGGCACAGCCTAGGATGCCCTGACACCGCCCATGTCACCGGCACAGCCTGGACTGCCCTGACACCCCCCGTGTCATCGGAATGGTAATTGGGTTCCTGACATCCACGCAGGAAACTCGGATGGATTTCCTGGCTCCTTGTTTCAGCCTGAGACAGCCCCGCTGTTGCAGACATCTGGGAAGTGAACCAATGGAAGCAAGTTCACTGGCTCGGTCTGGCTCTAGCTGCCTGCCTCTCTCTCTGCCTGTGTGTGTGGTGCCATCTCTCCCTACCAACAGCAAATGTATACTTTTTTGAAGATTGATGTTTTGGTTTGAAATCATATTCTGAACACAACACTGATACAACTGTTAATGTCGTCACATTGGAACTGCCTAAGTGAAATGCAACGAAAAGTCAGTATTGCATTTGTTTTCTCCTTGATTGGGCAGATGTGCAAAAATATTTCTTTACATTTAATGTTTCTTTTAGAAGCAAGTGTAATCATTTGTTTCCAGTTTTCACATTTATTCCACCTGTACATATGAATAACACTTCCTTTTAAATTTGAAAGCATTCATGTTTGTATAGTGAATTACACTGTCACACAAATTTTCTGCTATCACCATCATTTTTGCCATCAAACTGTGATGATACATATGCCAAGTCTCACCGTTTGAGACAAGAAAGGAAATGATGAAACGAACAGAGAATGGAATGGAGACAGAAATGAGAAGCAGAGTGAGACACCTGGAAAAGCCAAGCATTTGTTAATAAATGGAACTGTGTTTGATCGACAACTTGTCCACATGGAAAAATCCATGGTGCCTGTGATGTTTAGATTCTGGTACTACTGGGATTTGATAAATAATGTATGATTTCTAGCATATTAAATACTTTCTCCGTAAAATCACAGAATAGGATATGTTGCAAATGATATCACAGAAATACAAACGGCTATTTGGGACTACTATAAACAACCATACACCTACAAATTGGAAAACCTAAAATAGAGATGAATTAATTTCTGGATATCCATAACTTACCAAAACTGAACCATGAAGACACAGAAAACATGAAAACACCAGTAGCTCAGTAATGAAAAGTCGCCAGCAAAGAAAATCTACGGACCAATGCTGAAGTCCATCGAACTTTTAAGGAAGAACACCAATCCTTCTCAACCTGTTCTCAAATATCAGAAGGGAGCAAATCCATCCAAACTCATTCTCCAACACCAGAAGTATCTTGAATCCAGAGTCAGACATGGATAAAAAAAAAAAAAAGAAACAAATAAAGAACACTATAGATAAATATCCCCAATGAACATAAATGTGTAAATTGTAAAGAAAACACTAGCAAACTGAATCCAACAACACACAGAAAAACTCATTCATAATGGACAATTGAGATTTTTCTCAGGGATTGCAGCATGGTTCAGCATTTGTAAATCTATAGGCATACTATAGCACATCAACAGGAGGAAGAGGCTGGCGCCGCGGCTCACTAGGCTAATCCTCCACCTTGCGGTGCCGGCACACCGGGTTCTAGTCCCGGTTGGGGTGCCAGATTCTGTCCCGGTTGCCCATCTTCCAGGCCAGCTCTCTGCCGTGGCCAGGGAGTGCAGTGGAGGATGGCTCAAGTGCTTGGGCCCTGCACCCCATGGGAGACCAGGAGAAGTACCTGGCTCCTGCCCTCGGATCAGCGCGATGCGCCGGCCGCAGGGCGCTGGCCGCAGCGGCCATTGGAGGGTGAACCAACGGCAGAAGGGAGACCTTTCTCTCTGTCTCTCTCGCTCACTGTCCACTCTGCCTGTCCAAAACAAACAAACAAACAAACAAAAACAGAAAAACAAAATACAAAAAAAAAAAAAAACAGAAGGAAGATAAACATCATATGGTCATCACTATAGACACAGAAAAAGCATTCAGTAAAATTCAACATCCATTCATGATAATAAAAACAAAAACCTTGGGCAAAATACCATAGAAAGAAAACTCTTCAAGATAATAAAGGCTGTACATGACAAAACCACACCAAATATAATACTGAATGGGGAAAACCTGAAAGCTTTTCATGTAAGATCTGAAACCAAGCAAGGATTCACTCTCACTGCTGTTATAACATAAATACTGGAAGTTTTACCCAGAGCCATTAGGCAACATGAGCAAATAAAAGATATACAAACAGGAAAGGAACAAACCAAGTTATTCCTGTTAGCAGATGACATGATTCTATATACAGAGGCACCCAAAGACTGTACCAAGGAACTATTACAACTGATAAACAAATCCAATAAAGATGCAAGATGCAAAAGCAATACACAAAAATCAGTCACATTTTATACCCATTCTAGAAAAGTCACATTTCAAGAACATATTTACTCTTAATTATATAACATATTCAATATCTATTAATCTCTTTTCCACACTCATTGCTGGCTTTTTCCATTTTCTTCAGGAATATAGAAACTACTGTTATATTATATTACTATAGAAAGACAAGTACCTTTAGTTTATTCATTGGATTACATCTCCATTTACTAATGTAGCACTTGTCTTTATTAAGTTTTCCCTTCCGTTTCCCTTTGATTTATTAACTCTGTGGCTCTTATTACTAATATCCATATTGTGTGGTCATGTTTTAATACCTCTTTATTTAACATTTGTCTTTTTATCATACATATTTCATGTATATGAACTTTGCAAGACTTCCTTTCTGTCAATTTCAGTAGGCTCCTGGAAGTAGTGTTAAAACTGCCCTTTAACTCTTCCCCTCCCGGTTTCTCTCCCCCTCCCCCATCTCCCTCTCCTCTCCCTCTCCCTGACTCTCTCTTCCTGTGTATCTCTGCTTCATACATAAAAAATAAGTTTTTATAAAGTGGATGGACATTTGGCACAGTGGCTAGGACGCTATTTGGGACATTGACACACTGCACTAGAGTTCCTGGGTTTGGGTTCTGATTGCACTTCTGAACAAACTTCCTGATATTGTGAACCCTGGATACAACAGATGATACAGCTAAAGTGCCTGGGTCCTCGACACCCCCATGGAAAATCCCAAATGAGTGCCAGTCCTAGACATATCTGTTGTGGGCATTAGGGGAGTGAGTGAGCAGATGATGGATGACCTCTCTCTCTCCTCTCTCTCTATCTCTCTCTCTCTCTATATATATGTATATATACATACACACACACACATACACGCATATCCTTTTGTTTTTTAAGATTTTTTTTTTATTTGAAAGGTAGTGTTACAGGGAGAGAGTGAGAGACAGAGAAAGGTCTTTCATCCCTGGTTCACTCCCCAAATGGCAGCAACAGCTGGAGCTGGGTGGATCCAATCCCAGGAGCCAGGAGCTTCAAATAACAAAAAATGCATTATGTTTTTCATAGAAACATAAATTATAACAGGGTGTGAAAAGCATTAGCTGTTGGTTAGAAGGCTTATACTGCTAAGTAAGAAAATATTTTCATACATTTCACTTCAATATGGCTTGGACCCAGTTTGTTTCAGTTATCTGAAAACATGTCAGGGTGACAGTCTTCTAAAGGCTGACTAGTCATCCAAGGGTCTTTTTATGTGAACACTGTTATTAAAGTAGAATTAATGTTATCTCTAAGGTATTATAAATGGTTTAATATCATGAAAAACAAAGACATATAATGTTGCACCTTAATGAATTACATACCTGCCTCTGGCACTGTAGTGCTCTAGTTGTGAGGTGCTGTCTCATTGAATTCAGGACCATTTTCATATACATCTCCAGGGTCAAGCTGAAGATTTTCCTGGACATCTGGTTCCACGTGGGGCCCTTAGAGATAAAAAGGTTACCGAGAGACAATAACAAGATGGCAGAATCGACGACTTTTCTTTCCTTATGTCCAGGATTTCAGCAACAACAAAAAAATCCATACCCAGATCAGGAGCACATACCCCATTACCCAATGTACTGCACGCAGGCATGAACACTCTAGTTAATGTTTCTCACTGGAAAGTATTTAACCACAGCATTTCCCAGATGAAGTAGAGACTGGCCTTCTAGATAGAGTGCATCTGAAGCCAATGGGGTGCACAAACAAGAGACCTGTGTGAATCTGAATGGGAACGTGTGTACTTCCTTTCCTTCCCCACTCACCCAAGTCAACTAATTCAAATGTTCAAATTCTTAATTTAACTAGTCTGTCTGCATACACAGCACCCCAAACTTTCACTGCTTGAAGCCAATGGAATGGATCCAGAATCACCTCGCTCTAGCTATGGACAAGGTTGTGCTTTCCTGTGAACACAGGACCACGGAGAATGAAACGTGTTTAAACAAATGAGCGGAAAAATCTAATTGTGCTTTATCTCTGTCCCTCTCTCTGTGTCTCTCTGTGTGTGTTTGGGGGCGCAAAATCTAATATTACTGATACTTTATGAAGAAGATCTTATCATTTGTGTCAACATGGAAGATCCTGGAAGACATGATGCTAACTGAAATAAGCCATAGGCAGAAAGAAAAATACTGCAGAATCTCACTGAGGTGGGGACTCTGAAAATGAATACATGGAAACAGAGTAGAATGTTGGCTACCAGGAGTGTTGGATAGTGAATTGGGAAATGTACATGCAAGGTAAAAAGTTGCAGGTTAAATAATACTAGAGATACAAATCCAACGTGTGTACTAATTAACAATAAATTACTACAACTTTAAGTTTACTGATAGAAACATTTTAGGAGAGAGCATATGAAGAGATTGATAGTAGTTCTTTGGGATCACTTACATATATTTATCAACAAATAATGTTGTATACCTAAAATACAAAAAATAAAGGATGAAAGATTAGGGCCCGTGCTGTGGTATAGCAGGTAAAGCCGCTGTGTGCAGTGCTGGCATCCCATATTGGTGCTGGTTCGAGTCCCGGCTGCTCCACTTCCGATCCAGCTCTCTGCTATGGCCTAGGAAAGCTGTAGAAGATGACCCAAGTCCTTGGGCCCCTGCACCTGCATGGGAGACCTGGAGGAAACTCCTGGCTCCTGGCTTAGGATCAGCACAGCTCAGGCCGTTGCGCCCAACTGGGGAGTGAACCAGTGGATGGAAGACTCTCTCTGTCTCTCTCTCTCTCTCTCTCTCTCTGCCTCTCCTTCTTTCTCTTGTGTAACTCTGACTTTGAAATAAAGAAATAGAATGAAAATATAGTTAAGCAGTAAGACATGAAATGTGAAAAATAAAATGGTAAAATACATTCTGCCAGTGTTGTGAAATCAAACCTGCAGGTAAATGGGATGCGTAAGATCCCAGAATCCTTATTTCAAGATTCTGTTGCCAAAACGCAAGGGGAAGTCATATGTCCCCATTGTTATGCTTTTTCTCCAGTCACGATTTCCCTCAAACTACTTTCCATTACTCCGACTTGATGTTATACTCGAAGTACCAAATCATTATTATTTTGGGTCTGTCCGATCCAATAAGAATGTGAGACCAAGACTAAAATTAAATTTCTGGAGAGTATTTAGATTCCAAGTACCTGACATGTAATATGGCATGAGTAGAAACCAGTAAGTATGGCATGAGAACATATGTTAATAAAAGATTAATCTCTTTAAGGATGCCTCCATTGGCACAGGTGCTTGGTGTAGCTGTTCAGCCACAAGTTAGAATGCAGACACTGTATATCAGAGGGGCTGGGAATGAAATCAGTGTAGCAAAGAAGATACCTGCATTCACCGGTTTTTCTACCATGCTATCTGCAAGAACTAAGGAATGGAAGCAACATAGATGCCCATCAACAGATGAACGGATACAGGAAATGTGGTCTGTATACACAATGGAATTTTATTCAGCGATAAAACAATGTTATCCTAATATATGCATAAGAAAATATGGAAGAGTGAGATTGCCAATTCAAGAAAAGCCAGACACAAAAAGCAATCATCCCATGTATTAGCTCACATGTGGAAGCCACAAATAATTTCGACCTGAATGTTGTAAAATACTGATTTATAGGAGATTGTGAATGCCGGGGCATCTGATAACTCGTACCAAGAGACAGAGAAGGAATGCACTCTAGTGTTTTACTGCACAGTGGGATGACTGTAACTAAGAATAGCCTGTCCTACAGCCTGTGAATAGATAGAGAAGAGGCCCTCCATGGCTCCAAGCATAGAATGATGACAGGGACAGACTAAAATCCATTGCTTTGTCTGACTGGTACACATGGTGTACATTTGAAATGTCACATTGTAACCCGTAGATATGTGGAGCCATCAGGTGCAAATCAGAAAAATAGAACACTATTTAAAGAGAGGGAAATGTTACATAACCTTACTTTATCAACATCCATTGAATACTTGTATCCATGTATCAGAGGGTACCCCATAAATATGCACAATCAAGAATAATTGAAAATAAACAATTAATAAAGTAATTAAGATGCCACTGTCATGAATGATAGGGATAGAGAAGTTCACGCAGATTAAATGGGACAAACTTTACACTAGAATCAAATGCAATGGATTAGACTCTGGATGACAAAAATATGTACAAAGGAAATTACTGGGACAGATAGGGAAATTTGAATGTAGACTGCATCTTAAACAATTGCATTATTGAACAATTAAATTTCCTGAATTATAGAATTATACACTGATTTTCAAAAAGAATGACTTTATCCCTTGGATTTGCACACACACAGGGTAATGATGTTTCATACTACCTGAAAATTAATATAAGTGGGTTTGCATCAGAACAAAAATAATATTAATAAGTATATAGTCATGTTAATATATGCTTCTAATCAGGGCAGAAGGGAGACAAATTGTAGGTGTGGAGAGAATGGAAGCAGGAAACCCACAGGGCCTGGAGCATGACACTTTGTGACTCTAGATGAAAACTCTGGGAGATTTTATGACAATTGTCAACTTTTGTATAAATGTAGATTTCCAAAACCTGAAATACAAATGAACGAATATGCAAGAGCTAGATTATAATTCAGAGAGACAGCACTTATTTTTGCAATATGGGCAGCAACTAGGATTGGACTTTGCCTTCCTTGCTTTCCTGTATTATAAAGCCATATTTTAAACAAAGAAAGGCAGAACAAAACACACTGCATCTACTCCTCCAAGGCCATAGTGTACTAAGAGGAGTCAACGTTAACTTTCTCAGACATCTGAAATCTACACCATGCATGGAATCTGAATTATAAATGACATACACTTTTTTGCTGTAAGATTTGATGAGTGGATTTGTAGGTCTATGCTAAATATAATCATGACACTCACCCCTTCCCAGGGTAAGCAACACTTATTTTGTGAAAAGAAAGGCATATTAGGTACTTATTTCACATTTCATGAACGAAACCCATGTGGAAGAAAGTACCAAATATAAGAGCAAAATTATTTGTGACTCATGGAAAAACTACTATCTTACAGCGAGAATAGAAAGTGGGGTGTAAAGAAATGAATGGGCATTGTTGGCAGTCACATTTGGAAAGACAGCGAATTGCTAAAAAAACAAAACAAAAAAGTATACCATGAAATATGCAAATGCTTAGGTTGAGACTACTACTCGCAAAGAAATAATTCGGCACATAGCAATGTGATGAAAGTTGCATTGATCCAATCCCACAAGAATTTGTGTGGCTTTAAAACGCCTTTAAAAATCATAGTAACTTGAAATAACTTCAAAGCCGTTCAGGAAAAGGGACTGGCGTGACACTGTGGGATAAACCACCACTTGCAACAATGGCACTTCACGTTAGAGTGTTGATTCAAGTCCTGGCTGCTTAGTTTCAGATCTAGGTTCCTGCTATTGTGCCAAGAAAGCAGCTGATGATGACCCAAATGCTTGGATTCCTGCCAGCAATGTGGGAGATCTGGATGGGGTTCCTGGCTCCCAGCCTGACTCAATCCCAAATATCTAAAAATTTTAAAAAGAAGTCTTATAATGAGGAAAGCACAAAGCTGTAATGTATATTCTTCAACTTTCCACCTAATATGCAGGAACTGTTTGAGATACCTTTGTAATGTTAGTGTTATTTCCTCCTGTGCCATAATAAATGAGACATGCATATCCCTCACCCTCAAAAGGCCTTTTCGTTCTCCTTCCCTTTACCTTCAGCCTCAGGTTCTCCCTCCTCTTCTATATCTTGATCAACTGGAATCTCCTGATTTTCAACTGCTGGCTCCTCCAGTTGAAGTACTTCAGCACCAGATTGCTGGGGCTATTAGGTTGAAATTATAGAAATAAACAGTCTTGTGGAAACACATGTGATAACCATCTATAACACATATGTATGCATAATAATCATTTGAGAAATTTCTTCAACATGATCCTACATCCTTATTCTGAATAAAATTAGTCCTCCCCCTGAGAGGTGTCTCCCAGAAGAGTTACCTCCAATGCGCGTGGGAGTTATTTTTTTCTGTGCTGGGATGCACGTGTGCTCTCTACTGTGAGTAAGCGTGAGAGTGAAATCACTGACTACATCCCATGGGAACATAAAGAGCATCCATGAGGAATACAGCAGATGTAATTGTCCTGGGTGAATGTTTCCTTTGCGACACCAAGTGACAGCCGTCATCAACGCAGAAGACCTTTATCAGTGTATTTTGCTACTCAGTAAGACTTTCCCAAAGATAAACTTGCTAACAGAAAACATTACACATTGAAGCACTCACCTCCACAGGTTCAATTTGCTCTTGGAAACTTTCTTCTGCATTTCCTCCTCCCATAGCTCTAGATGTTGCTCTTGTGCCACTCATGTTTCTCAACGAAAGCAGAATATTGTGATTTGGAGAATGCATTTAAGAGAACTGCAGTATTTGAACATTTGCATGGCCAAACGTCAATTTGTAACTTTTAAATATGTTGAGATAACTTTCAAAAATGTCCCTGGATATGCATGCATATCCACCCTTTCTGATCCTTGGTAACAGCACTTCCTCGGACAAGTCTGACACAGAAAGGCGTAAGGACAAGACAGAGGTCCTAGCTGATGCTATCTGTCGCATCACTGGATGTCCCGTATGGAGACATTCTTGGGAAATCTGCTACACCATGAAAACTCGAGTGACTATCCTATTTGTCACAACCGCACTAACGAGGCCAATTTGTGATCCCAAATAGTTTTCGTTGAGATGCACAGCTCCATCCCTCCTTCTCGTGGTGTTTCTGCACCGACCAGGCCAAAGTGAGAAGCTGGGATAGAGGGCGATAGGGACGCCTCTCCCTGGGCATCTGGGCCTGCGCTTTACGGATTTTGGAGATGCTGTCACCACCTCGGTGTCCCCACTCTCTATGTCCTTCCCTTAACATCTGCCCAGCCTTACGTCTGGTTTCCTCTGAGGACTTGTGATCTGCCCCCTGTGAGCCATACCGGGATCCTCTGGGACACAGATCTCTCCAACAGCAGCCTCAACCCTTGCCCTGTCTTCACCTGCCCCACTGCCCTCCAGGCAAACCTTCCGCCCTTGTCCTGGCCCCAGCCGGAATGTAACAAACATGGTGGCAGCGCCATCTGTGCGCAGGCCGACGTCCTTGAAGTCCTTCTTGTTCTCAGTCCCCGCACCTCATCGCCCAATCCCGCGAAGACGCTTGGCGTCTTCTCATACTCACTCACACGTGAACTGATCAGACAGCGGCTACCTACTCACTGTGTCTCAGGCAGGCAGCAAGACAGAACACAGCGGGAAAATGGCGCCCGCGGCGCGGATGTGCACAGAGCACGCCAACGCGAAGGCTCGTGCGCAGCAGGGGACGTGTGCAGCAGTGTGACCCTGCGCCAGTCAGGACGCTCGTGGGCGGGACTTACACTCGGAAGCCTCAGCAGTCCTCAGCTACCAAGGAATTGCTCCCCACTGTTTCCTCCAACAGTCTGATTCTTCCAGGAGAGCCCTGGGTTCTCCTTTGGGAAAAAACATCTCAAATAGACCTGCTGTGACAGAAGTAGCTTTTAAATATGTCAGCGCTGGGGCTAGTGCAGCTGCCGCTGGTGACAGGATGCCAGTTTGTGGGAGACCCGGATGACGCGCATGGCTTCTGGCTCCTGCCGCCGCTTGGGGAGCGACCCAGAGGATGGACGATCGCTTTGTCCCCCTCTCCCCCTCTCTCCCTCTCTCCCTCTCTCGCTCTCTCGCTCTCCAACTCGGGTTTTCAAATTAATAAGTAAATATAAAATGTTAGTCTATTTTTATGTCGGCTTTCTCCAGTAATTTTCTGCCCCACCTGTGGCCGTTTTGCTTTTGTTGCTTTCATCATGCTTGCAAACACTTGGGTTTCTCTGGCTTCTGAGTTACGTTTTTTCCATTAACATCTGTAGGCCGGTAGCTCACCTGCCTGAATACGACTGGTCTGGTCCACGCAAGGTTCAGAACTATCCGATAGAGGTCCTAGGATGTAGGCACAGCCTATTGTCACAAGATGGATAGCAGCAGTGGTTATGCTCATCATACGCAGTGCTTCCTGAGCATCAGTCACCTGTCCTGTCCGCAGGGCAAAGCTGGCAGTATTACCCAACGCTCTCCCTCCACAGGGTCACTAGCATCTCAGAAGCGGAAAGGCCTTCCGAATGTTGGTACTTATTCTGAGGTCTTGTGTAAAGCATTTTTATCAAGGTGGGGCACAATTCACTTAGAATTGGACACAATTGGTGGTGTGATATTTTAGGATTCATGGACATACACAAAGACTGTAAGTTTTAGAAATTTTAATTGACGTGTAGTAGTGATTGTCCATAGCCAATGGATACGCTGTGCTTTTCCTTTTTCTAGAAATGTCCACAATGTGTAATAATCCCATTCAGGTAATTAGCATTAGCATCACCTCAGGAATTTATTATTACTTTGGGTTGTGCACGTTCTGCACCTTTTCCTTTAGCACTGTACATTTTCCATTCCAGGACTGCTAACTATAGAGCTATGTAGAGTACTACAGAAGAGTAGAACTTAGTCTTCCTTTCTAACTGTGTTGTGGCATTCATTGTCCATCCTCTATGCCCTTTCTCCTACCATCTCCACCCTCTGGTGACCTGCGCTCTACCTTCTGTTTCTGTGAGATCCACTTGTGTAGCTTCCAATGGGAGTGAGAATATACGCTGTTTGGCTATTTGTGAGCAAGGTAAGCATTTTAAGAAAAGCTAATCAAATACTTTGCAGGTTGAAAAACCTCATTTGACTTTTTATTCAGCAGTGCATATATATATTTCAAGGAGGTGCTGGAATAAACAAGGTGGTTTTCCTTTTTTGCAAACTTTACTTTCAGAAACAAGAGTTTCCTGTATTTGTAGTTATTTGATGAAGCAAGGAGCTATAAGCTATTTTTTATGCAGCCATTAGGATGGATCCGTGACTTCTGTTCAAGTTCATTTCTAAAAGTGTGGAAAAGTGAAAATAATATATGATGGAGAGTTTCCACAAGCATTAATGAACACCCTGATACATCTTAGCACTTTAGTGTGGGAAACAGTATGTGATATGGAAAATCAGGCTTGGTGCCTCCGTGATCAAATAGGTTTTTACAAATAAATTAAGCTACATTTTTTGTGCGACTCCAGTAGATTCTGTCAAGTCCGGCTTTTTAACGTTTTTTTTTCTTTTTTCTTTTTTTTTTTGACAGGCAGAGTGGACAGTGAGAGAGAGAGACAGAGAGAAAGGTCTTCCTTTGCCGTTGGTTCACCCTCCAATGGCCGCCGCGGCCGGCGCACTGCGGCCGGCACACCGCGCTGATCCAAAGGCAGGAGCCAGGTGCTTCTCCTGGTCTCCCATGGGGTGCAGGGCCCAAGCACTTGGGCCATCCTCCACTGCACTCCCTGGCTACAGCAGAGAGCTGGCCTGGAAGATGGGCAACCGGGACAGAATCCGGCGCCCCGACCGGTACTAGAACCCGGTGTGCCGGCACCGCAATGCGGAGGATTAGCCTAGTGAGCCGCGGCGCCGGCCCAGCTTTTTAAAGTTTATACCTGGATTGTGAAAAGTCAACCGGACTTTGAATAGTGATTACTATAGGGTGTGAGTGACAGACAGGACTGGAAGGAATTTGGATCAATGGGTTCCAAATTAGAATCAGAAAAACAGAATAAGTTCCTAGTGTTGCACAGCACAGTGGGGAGACTGTACTTCACAGTACCCTAGTTTATATTGTACAAACAGATAGAAGAAAGAACTGCCAGGCCTACAACCATGAAGTAATGTCTCGGATCAGGAAATGTTCATTACCCAGTTTTGACCAGTACATTGCATACATAAAGTCAAATGTAACACTGTAGCCCTAAATATGTACCATTACTGTTAATAACAAAGTAAAAAGAAACTGTGAAACTCACACAAATGCTTTAGAAAGCCAGGGCTAAAGAGGAAGGATTCAAAAAGGGGGATGAGCAGATCTTCCAGAAAGATCAGTAAAAACACAAAAGAAGTGAAACAATATTAAAAAGTACTGATACTCTCAGTTCCAAATTAGAATAAAAGAGTTTTCAGTGACTGAGAGCAAAGAATAGCGTTTAAATTTATCAGGTAAATAATAGGGGAAAGTTGTTTATAAGTGAAAGGCCTAAATAGTTAATACAAGTATTCAAAGACTTAGCAAAAGAGTATTGCAATCTGAAAAATACCAAGAGTAAGGGGAAATGAAAATGAAAGCCTTGAAGGAACAAAGATGAATGCAGTGCAGCAAAACGTGCAAGACATGGGAAAGGACAAAATAAATGTGGACGGTCAAATAGCTCATGAATGCATGACCAAAATATTGAAACGCAAAGTGTATTCAAAAGGAGCCAGGACTGCACACCTTTTACAATGGATAAATTTGAAAAGACTGCCCAAGTTTTGGTTAGAACATGGAGCATATGGAGGTTTTATACTCTGCTTTTGCAAATGCATTGCGCTATGGAATTTTTTGAAAACTATCTCGGCAATTTTCCAATACTGTTGTAAAGGAGAACCTCAGAGTGCTTTTTAGAAAGAACTTTATGGTGCAAGGAAAAAAAAAAAAGGAATAAAGTATCTTCAAAAATGTCAAGGAAAATGAATACTACCACAAATAGGTGCACATATTTAAACTTTTTCAATATTTATTTACTTGAAATGCAGAGAGAACAGAGAGAGAGAGACATCTTGTGTGTGCTCGTTCACTCCTGAAATGGATGCAAAAGCCAGGGTTAGGTCAGACTGAAGGCAAAAGCCTGGAACTTCATCTGAGTCGCCCACCTAGAATACAGGGACCTAAGTACTTGAGCCCTCACCTGCTGCCTCCCAGAGTGTGCATTAGCAAAGAACTGGATCAGAAATAGTCAGGATTCAAAACCAGGCACTCCAATATGGATGACGGTGTTCCAAGCCAGCCCCCTGAATTTCAAAATTTTTGGCACCAAATTAAATTTAGTTTTAAATTCTGGTTTTCCACAAACTTTTTAAAGGTACTCCATGGCTGTGGTGAATGTAATATAAAATAGAGGAAAAAATTTAAGAGCACAAAGATGGCAATAAGAACTTGTCTTCAATATCGTGATTCCTACATTGAAAACTGCATGAATAGCTAGTGTTGTGTCCCTAAATAAAATCATATTCTCTTATGTTCCGTCATGTCATGTGTAAAATGGGGATAATGAGGAGGGTAGTAATTTATTTTTTAGTGAAAAGGGAATATTTAGATCATTTTAAGTGTGAGATCAGTATGGTTGCTAATTTAGGTTTCAATTATGAGACAGAGGTGTCACACTGCCTTATATGACAGGATTAAAAACATTTATGGAAAACGGGATTAAAATAAAAACATAAGAAATAAACTTTATTTCTCAACACAAACTCCATCAGAAGCATGGCTTTTCTAACTGATAATACTAGTTATTTAGTAGGTCCCTGAACAACTGAAAGTGCTTGGATTTTAATAGAGGAAAAATGGGTTGTCTTTAATCTTTTAAAGTTTTTTATTAATTTACTGGAAAGGCAGAGAGAGAGAGAGAGAGTAGGAGGGAGGGAAAGAGGGAGAGAGGGAGAGAGAGAGAGAGAGAGAGAGAGCAAGCGATATCATATATCCACTGCTTCATTTCCCAAGGGCTGCAGCAACCAGGCCTAGGCCAGGCTGAAGCCAGGAGCCAGGAACATCATCTGGATCTCCAACACGGGTGGCAGGATGCAATCACTTGAACCATATCCTCTGCCTTCCCAGGCTCATTAGAAGGAATCTGCATCAGAAACAGATTGCAGCCTGGAGTTGAACTTGATGGAGTAAGGACAAATGCCTTAGATCTGTTTTTGTCCCTTGCCTGTGAGCGAGCTGACAGCAGATCCTAACCCCATACATTCTTTCCCAAGGTTCCTTGTTAGCCTCCCCCCAATCCTGTATTCTTCCTCTCAAGCAGGACACTCTGCCCACAGCCCCTGAACCTGTAAGACCCTACCTTACATGCCACTGACCCCTGTCTATGAAAACCCCGGCCTGTGAGGGAGGGGATGCTCTCTACCTTCTGTGGTAGTGGTCCCTCTCTCAGCCTTGAATAAACCTGTGCTTGTTGTGAGTTCCTGGTCTGCCTCTTGTTGCCTGGTTTGTGCCTCTTTTTTTTTTTTATCTTAAAAACTTATATTTTGGTGCCCATACAGGGAGGGGTGCGAGAGATCGGCCCTCTTGCAAACTGTGCTCCCATACAACCTCGCACGCCTTTCAGGCAGTCATTGGACAACCTGCTCTTGGAGCTAAGATCTCTCCTTCCACCTGATCAGGGGGAATATCGACCTGCTGCATGCTTAGAGCTCTGATACCCTCTGGGAGAGGGCCATGACTCTCCCCTCCTCCAAACTCACCATTCCCTTCTGCAGCAAACTGGAGGGGATGATCACGCGGTAACCTTTGAGGATCTGGCCTCAGGGCACCCCTTCACCTCCAGGGATACCCCTGAGCAAGGTGTGTGGTTGAATTTCTGCCCAGCTCTTGCTCTTCTCAGTCGTCTACCAAGTGCCTCTCCTCCGTGGAGGGAAAGTGAACTTCCCAGGCTCACCACACGTGTCCTCCTTGGAAAGACTCGGGCAGGTTTGGATACCACCTCTCCAAACTCCCCAGATGAGTTGAGTACCGCTTTGGTCACCTGCCTACTCATTCCCTGCTTTAAGTTTGTCTTTCTGGAAACTCAGAGCCAGAAACTTTTGCCAGATCTCTCCACTGCATGCGCCCCCAGACTTGATTTTCAACCCACAGACTGGTGAGAGGTTGGCCTTGATCTCCCCACAGCATCCAGGGCAGACACTGGCTGTTGTCTCTGCCCCCGAAGGGTCTATGGTCTTTGGCTGTTTTGCTCTCCCTTAGTTCCAAGAACAATGGATACAGCTTTGGAAGGTGTCCAGAATCCTGCCACACGTCTTTGACTGGGGACGCTTGGTCTGAGCATGGGGATCCTCTCCTCTGCGAGAAGCTTCTCTTGTGGGAGCTCCTCTTCAGGAAACATCGAACAACAAGCTGAGTGTCACAACCACAACCTTATTCTACCTGCACCATGGCTTCCAAAATTTCTCAGTTTCCTCCTGACTTCCCCCTGACCTCTCTATTAAAAAAGCTGCCAGCCTTAGGCCTAAAGGGCCTTCTCTGAGGTCGCTCCTTCCATTTAGCTCCTGCTCATAATTACAAGCTCTCCTGATGGAGGGAAAACCTTGCTTCCCTGCCCTCTCCCTTCTCAGCCTGGTCACTGCTGCTGCCGCCTCAAGGGCATGGCCCCTTGCCTGCCCTACCCCCACCTTTGCTGGCTCCTTGCCCCCCACCCCTCCATGGTAGCCACAACTACTCCTCCTGTCCCTGGCTCCCTTGCACTCTCCTTGCCATCCTGACCCTCCCCCTCTGTCCATTTCCCCAGGCACTCTGCTTATCCTGACCTTCCCATAGAAGAACAACACATCCTGGAAGCCCCCGCCCCACAATCCCCTCCATCTTCACATCCTCTTTGCCATCCTGACCCGCCTGAGGACCCTCCGCCACGTCAACCGAGGGGAGGCTCCTCGCCTGCCACACACCTCATTCCCCACCCAATCCGGCCTTCTCCACCATCTGACTTATCTCCTCCTCACCCTCTCTCCTTGTCTGATGACTCCCACTTGCCATGGCCCCTGTCTTATCTTCTCCAAATTTTACAGCCTATGCCTGCTCTTCCCTCCAGGAAGGTGCATGGAGGGGAAGGTCTGGTCAGTGTCCATATCCCTTGCTCTCGATGAGACCTTAATCAAATTGAGGAATCTTTAGGCTCATTCTCAGAGAATCCCTCTAAGTATCATAAGAGATTCCTTCCCCGGCCCAGTCCTACAGGTTTACATGGTAGGACCCTTATCTCATCCTACCCTCCACGTTAACCCCGGACGAGTGGGAGTGCATCTGGCATGCTGCCCAAGAACTGACAGATGAGATGCACCATCAGATCCCAGACAGTCACCCAGAGGCCGCTCAGGCTGTTCCTAGGGCTGCTCCTGAGCTGGATTGCACCTGCCAACCCCAAGACCCATGGATATGGGCTCGAGATGACATGGTCTCTGGTCTGTCGGCTGTTATGGACAATAACAGTCATAAGTAGGTCAGTTGGATAAAATTCATGAAATCATCGCAAAGTGAAGAAAACCTGGCCCTCTTTATGTCTTGCCTGTCAGAGGCGATGATAAAATATACTGACATGCATCCTGGTTTTCCAGGCCTGTTGTTGTTACAAGTCCAATTTATACCTCCATCAGCCCCTGAAATCCAGTGCCAACTCTAAAAGCTGGATGACCACCCACAAACCCCTCCAAAAGGACCTCATGAATGTGGCCTTTCATGTCATTGACCGTAGGGATGAGGAAATAAAATTCAAAAGGAAAAAAAATACAAAATTATAGTATCACATGTTTCCCTCTGTAATCCAGCAAGCCCCTAACTGCACACCAAACCCCAGCCCTCTGGGAACCTGTTATCCATGTGTCAATACTGGGCCCTGAGCCAAGGCCTGCCCTAACCCAAGGCCTCCCACTAAACCAGATCCCAACTGCAGGCGGTGGGGACACTGGAACCTTGGCCCTGGGGAGGATGCCTTGCCCACCGGGGGCAACACTCTGTCCTGCCAACTCCAACACAGGACATCTCCTCTCTGCTAATCTGAACAGTATAAGGAGGCCTGGGTCCTGTAGCACCCATCAAAGATGAGCCCACGGAACCAGGGGTGTCAGGGACAGTGTCCAGCAAGCAGATTCCTGTCTTGATGGATACTGAGACCTGTATATCTGCTTTACATGACTATCATGGTCCAATTCTTCCTTTTTTCCTTGTCTCTGTTGTTGACATAAAAGGCCACGTTGAGACACCAAATAGGACTCCCCTTTTATATTGCTCCTTTAGAGATATTACTGCCTTACATTCTTTCCTTACTCTTCGCAATTACCCCCACCCCCACCCTTCTGGACAGAGACTCTCTCCACTGCTTGGGGACATCTGTCTTCATTCCCACAGGGGATGAAACCTACATGTTTATCCTTCATACTACAGGCTTTCCTCTTGCCACCTCTCCTTCCCAGATGCCCAGTTTTCCCCAGTCAACCCTCTAGTGTGGGATACACTAGAAAAAGAATGGCTCTTGTCATCCAGTACAGGACCTCTGATGGTGTATTAATGCCGCTGTCCATCCCACATACTCTGTCGTGCCTAATCAATATTCTCTCCTCTCCCAAACACCTCCTATAACTTCATTTGACTCTGTTCTAGACCTAAAGAATGCCTTCTTCCTGATTCCTCTCGAGTCATCTTCACAAGCACTCTATGCCTTTACCTGGTTTGATCCCAATTCCCACCTTACCCGACAGCTAACCAGGAATGCCTTAACCCAAATTTTTTGAGATAGTCTCCACTACTTTGGACAGACCATCCAGGCAGACCTAATCTCTATTAATCTGTTACCCTGTGCCCTTCTTCAATATGTTCATGTCCTCCTACTCTGTAACCCCTCCAGACAATTCTGTCTCCAACATACCACAAGTCTTTTACACTTTCATCGGAAAAGGCTATCCCAGAAAAATGTCCAGCTAATTTCTACTTCTGGAATGTTTCTGGAACGTTACATTGGGGGTGACTAAAAATTCTCCAGCTCATGAATTGGATTCATTAGATGAGATGGGAAGAGATTTCTGAACCCAAGACAGGCAGGGACTATGTCCATGATCAGTAGGAAGCAGATACCGAAGATATGATGAGGTCACATACTTCAGCATTGTCTTAAGGTTAAGGGTCAGAAATCTCTGAAGGGGGAATGATGTAAGTCATATAGATAGATGAAGTTCATGAGCTGGAAGCCACATCTCTCCTGCTGTGTGATCATCTCCACCTACCTACAGTCAGATGCCCTTTGCCTAAGAAGCCTTTCCCCATATTCAGGGGCTGGGGGGGCAGTATCATGTAAACACTTCCATTTCTTTTTTTAGTGTTTAATTTATCTGAAAGGCGGGGGGGGGGAGAGAAAGAGAGAGAAGCAGACAGAGAGAGAGAGAGAGAGAGAGAGAGAGGGAGGGAGGGAGAGAGAGAAGGAGAGATCATCTGTCCACTGGCTTACTCCCAAAATAGCCAGAATGGCCAAGCCATAACCAGGTGCCCTGAGCTTGTTCTGGGTCTAGTAGATGCATGGGGCCAAGTATTTCTGTAATCTTCTGCTCCCCTCCTGGGCATACTAATAGGGAGCTGGATCAGAAGTGGAGCAGCTGGGACATGCACCCACATGGGATGCTGGCACTGTGGGCTGATGGTTCACCCAGTGTGCCACAGTACCAGCCCCTCTATAACTTATTATAAAGAGACATCCTTTCTCTGATGTTTGTATTGGGAAGCTCTTAAGGATAAGTTGACTGTCAGTGTATGGGTTTACTTCAATGATTTCTAATCAGTTTCAATGGTCTTTGGAACAGTTTTTATGCTAGTACCATGCAGTTCTGGTTGAAATAGCTTTGTAAATGTCTTGAGGTCTTGTATATTTGAGATCTTGCATTCTGGGGCCTCCAGGTTTGCTACTTTTGTCGAGTATTGATTTGAGTCTTTGAGGATTTTATTACTGCCTTTTGAATATTTAGAATTGGTTTTTCTAGTGCCGTGAAAAATGTAATTTGTATTTTGATTACTACTGCATTGAATCTGTAAAACAATTTCAGTACATTGGACATTTTAAGGAATTTTCCAACCCATGAACAAGGGAGGTCTTTCTTTTATTTCCATCTTCTTCCTTTCTTTCATTAGTGCTATGTAATTTTCATTGGGGAAGTCATTCAAATCTTTGGAGAGATATATATATATATATATATATATCCCTATATATTTATGTTCTTATAACTATTAATGGAACTGTTATTCTAGTTCCTTTTGTATTGAGTACATAATTGGTGTATATAAATGCTACTGAGATTTTATAATTTTGAATATGGAAGTTATTTATAAAATAAATGATGAAAACTATAAAAGCCCAACATAGGACTGGCCTCTAAAAAGTAAATTTTCACTAAAATCAAGAAACCAACACTTGACAAGATTTAAGTAAAGCCTATAGCAGTTTTCTAGGTTTTGTCGTCGCCAGGCCAAATCACTTTTTTCAAATAAAGGCAGTGCAGTTGTTCAAAGAAGGCAGCATGAGCCAGTTCTATCACTCAAGGTAATTAAAAGCTTATTGGTGAAAGAATGCAAGTAAACTGCTTAAATCATATTTAAAGACAATGATAGGAAACAAATTCCAATGTGGTAGCTTATGAATTGTTGACCGTATCCTGCAGTCAGCAACTGGAGAAGGCCTTGATCAGTTTGAGTGACTGGAAAACATGTATAGACAAGGTGCAACTAAAGTTGAGAATGAGCTATGGGATACATGTGCATATTTAATTAGGAGGCAGAAGGTCATTGGCAAAGGGGTCCTAGGGAAACTAAAAAATGTGTAAAAGTGTTCAACCGTACAAAAATGGATACAAATATCTGAAACGCTCTTCTCTATCTTCTTATCTAACTGGACATCGCTCAAGCTGCTCAGGTCCCTACTGGAACTCAACTCCTCTTGGAAGGCTTCCCTTAATCTCTTTTCTTTTTCTTTTGTGAATTTCAAGTGTTATTTAGGTTCTACAGTTTCATATGTACAGACTTAGGAACACAGTGATACTTCCCACCCGACCCTCCCTCCCGTTCCTGCTTCCCCCCTTCCTCCTCCTCCTTCTGTTTATAAGCTCATAAAAAGCCAGAGAAAGTGAAAGCACTCTCTTTCTCTCCTCTGGAACCCAGAGTGTGCAGAGTAGGAAGAGTCTTTGTCTTTGTTTCTCTTTGCCTTTCCTGGGTCATTCTCCCTAAATAAAGGCCACATATGCATGTGTATTTTCCTCACTTTGTAAATAAATGTTGTCACTTTGCATGTCCTGTTTGTGCCTGTGCTTAGGATGCTTCTAAGTAAAAGGCAAGAGTTGAGAATAGACATTTAGGCCCAACCTAGCCCACAGCAGTGTGATGAGCTTCATGGGGATTTGGAGCAGGTTGTAGGTACTCCCTGCACAACAATTCACAGACAGTATCCACAGCAGGCCCTGGTGTTGCAAGATCAGAGTTGCGAGATCAGTGCTAGCTCCAAGAGTTGGCTAGATTTAGAGTTATCAAGGTGCTTACCAGATCCAGAGATTCAAGAGTTGCCCTAATGCTGAGTGGAGGAAGAAGAACCCACAGATGCTGATAGGTGAGAGTGATTTCAGCCCTGTAATAGTAGGGAAAGCTGTCTGGGGCCACTCTCTGTGTGTGCTTACTGGTTTGGGTTGGGCGCTGCTACCTCTGGCCTGAGTATTGAGAGTGTGGTAATACCCAAACTCTGGCCACGTCCATGGGAGTGGCTGGAGCTTGAAGCCCTGAGTCCCTTGCCGGGCTTTGGCTGAATATGGGTACGCTGGGTCATAGCTCTCTGAATGTTGCAGTGTTGTACTGTTATTAGCCTTAGCACAGAGACTGATTTGGAGTCAGGTGATTAAGTGTTGCTGAGCTGAGTGAAGCACCTAAGGATTATACCTTAGCTGTGGGTGTGTGTGCTGGGTGAAGTCAGGGAGCCCCAAGGACCATTCATAGGTGGCCCACGACTCTAGAGTGATACCGGAGATGGATGTGTTGGAGCACATGTGTGTGGGCAGGGGATGTTGAAGCTGACTGGTTGTCGCTCCCCCTCTTCGTGGAGGAACGACACAGGACCCTGCGCTGTTCTTTTGTCTGCTCGGCCCTCCCCGGGTTTGCTGCTGGTTCTTCCCGGGTTGGCTACCGTCCCTCCACCTCCGTGGAGGGGCGGTTCCCCCTGCCACTTTTCCCCACTTCCGCGGGGGAGCGGCACACCGCCGGCCAGCTCTCTCGGGGGATGCACAGGTGTTCCTTCAGATAGATGTTCCTGGTGCATGTTGTCTCTCTCCTCCTTTATAGTCCTCTTCCACCAATCCCAACTCGGCTGCCCACACACCGAGTACGCTGCTCTCCTCCAATCAGGAGCAGGTCCTGCTGTTTATTGGTTGAACTGGAGGCAGCTGTGTAGAAGCTGTTTCCTCCTCTCCCAGTGCCATATTGTGGGAGAGCAGATGCATAGAATAAGTCTTAATTCCAGTAACTTAGTCTAGTCCGAGCTGCTCCCCACACTGGTGTACTTGGAGCACCAGCTCTTCAGGGCACAATAATGAAACCAGCCAATTTATAGTCAGAGTGACCTCACGTTATCAGTGCACTTCACCCTCTCTGACACGTGCACCATCCAGAGCGCCAGCTCACTGTAATGTGCCTTCCACCCCACTGAGGTCTGTGCCCAGCGTGCAGCCTCTGTAGTCAGACTGGTGGGTACATGAGAACCCAGCTGCAACCTGCTATTACAACAGGACAGGCCTTCTTATTTCCAGAGACCTAGCGGCCATCTATCCCATTTGTCCGACCCCCACTCACCACTGCACACTCACCACTGCACTGTAGAGCACAGTGTGGACCTGTGCTCTGGGATCGTGGCTGCGCTGTTGGACCCAGCTAGGCGATTGGCTCTCAGTCTGCCTTGTTAGTATGCATGTTAGCATGTCTTCGTGGCCCCTGGGAAAAAGATAGTTAAGGATTTCTGGTGGGTGTCCATCCTAATTTTTAGACATTATGTTCACTATTTTTGTTCTATGTTCCTTCCCTGTATTTCTCCTTTGCACTTAAATGTTTCTTCTGTGAAAGTATCTGCCCCTAGCAGATAACTTGATATTTCTACTTTAAATTCAAAAGTAGTATCACTTCCTAGAGTTCAAATTTTAAAGGTGAATTCAAAATATTTTAACACTGAAATGATTACATTATGTAACGAATGAAACCAATGACAATACAGCACCCATTTCTTGTGTTATTCCCTTTATTATCTATCTTTTTTAAAAAATATTTATTTATTACAATGTGTCGTGGTGAGGATCTCTTTTAAAAGGTAAATTTTAAACAAACTGTAATAGACATCATGGAATACAATCCAACAAGAGAAAGGATAAATTATTTATTTTATTTATTTTGAAAGTCAAAGTTAGAGAAAAGAGGAGAGGGAGGGAGGGAGGGAGGGACAGAGAGAGAGAGAGAGAGAGAGAGTCAGTCTTCCATCCGCTGGTTCACTCCCCAATTGGCTGCAACGGCCGGAGCTGCGCCAATCCAAAGCCAGGAGCCAGGAGCTTCCCCCAGGTCTCCCACGCGGGTGCAGGGGCTCAAGGACTTGTGCCATCTTGCACTGCTTTCCCAGGCCATAGCAGAGAGCTGGGTTGGAAGTGGAGCAGCCGGGACTCGAACTGGCGCCCAAATGGGATGCCAGCACTGCAGGTGGTGACTTTACCCACTACACCACAGCGTCGGCCCCAAAGATAAATTATTGATATACTGAACAACTTGGATGATAACCAGAGTATTATGCTGAGTGAGTGGAAATGCCAATCCCAAGTGATTATCTACTGTTTGGTGATGCTTATATAAAGTTTTGTAAATGACAAAATATTAGAAACTTTGGACAGATTTGTGGTGCCAGTTATTAGTGATTATGATGATTGGACATGAACCTATACATATGAACTACTATAATAACACAGAACTTAACACAACATACACACACACGCACATACACACACACACACACGGACGGATGAGTATGCATGAAACTGAGGATTTCTGAATAAGATTAGTGGATAGTATCAACAAAAATATCTTAGTTGTCATACTATAATTTTGCACAATGTTGCCATTGAAGGAAACTGGGTAAAGGAATTTCTCTGTATTATTTCCTTCAACAGCATGCAAGTATACAATTATCTCAATAAAAATTTCAACTGAAAAATAAGTCATGATGTTCTCAGGCGTGATTCCAAATACCATGCTCTACTCAAAGAAATTAGAGTCCTTTGGAGAACAGCGCATTTTCATGGCAGAAATAGTGAAAGAATAAGGAGAGTCTAGGGCATTCAATAGTCCTAGAAAATAAAGAAGTGCTAAGAATTAGTGGAAAATGCAAAAAGACATAGCAGCTTGAAAGGGCTTTTATGGGCCAAAGTTGAGACAGTGTGAACTTTAAAAAATTACTTAGTTGGCCGTACATTATTGAATGAATAAAAATCCATGAGTTCAAAATGATATTCAGGAAGAGAGGGAAAAAAGTGAGACTAATTTTTCTTAATTGGAGATTTCTAATTCTCCAACCATTTACTCTGAAAACCGATCATTGAAGGTACAGAATTAAGCATATATCTTGCCTTGTAGGGAGACACTGTAGTGTACCCACAGTTGGTAAGAGAAAGCTCAGGTGTGGGGATGAATGCCGCTTCAAGAAAGTAGAAGGAAATTTAGAATTAGAAAACCATCATTTTCTGCTGGACCCGCCGGACCCGCCAGACCCGCTGGAGCCTCAGAGTCTGCACGCCAGCGCTGGAAGGGGAGGTGAGTTAAAAACCTCTCGGTAACCCGAGACATTGGCATGGAAAGGCAGAAAAAGCCTGCAGAGAACGAGGCCTGAAACCCCACTGGGGAAAATTCACCAGGCTGGCTGGAGGAGAGAAAAAATCAAATAAATAAGGGGAACCTGCACGGACATTTCGCCTCTCTCTCCACTCACCTTACAAAGCCGAGCAAGACAAAGGGCAGGCGCCATTTTACGTAAGTAAAGTGGTGCGCGCCATTTTACGTAAGTAAAGCGGGTGTCTCTCATTAGCCAAGCGGAAAAACCTGACTCTGGTAAGCAAATGAATACCCACAGGGGCCAGATTTCATACATCAACTACTCTCAATTCCCCTCAGCTGTGTGGAATTACTTCCCAACTGAGTCAAAAAAAAAAAAAAAGACAGTGAGAGCGAGCAAGAGAACAATCAGGGTGAATCACCTTTGGCACACCCTTAACCCTGTAGAACCAGAGCTCTCTGGCCACACCCATCACAGCCTCTAAGGATCCATCAAAAGCAGACAGTCCTCTTAATCTAGAGTCACAGTATAATGAGAAAAAAACAAAGAATATCTCCAATATGACAAACAAACGCAAAAGTCGAGGTAACAAGAACAAGGAAGACACTATGACTCCCCCAAATGAAATAGACACCCCAATTCAAGATTATGAAGATGATGAGATAGAAGAAATGCAAGAAGCAGATCTCAAAAAATTGATAAGAACATTAAGAAGTTCTCAAAAACAAATTCTTGAACTACAGAAATCCTTAATGGACAAGACAGAAAATCTCTCTCGTGAAAATGAAATATTAAGGAGGAATCAAAATGAAATGAAACAACTAGTAGAAAATGAAACTGTGATAGTGATGAGAAATCATAATGAAGTAAAGAATTCAATAGATCAAATGACAAACACATTAGAGAGCCTTAAAAACAGAATGGGTGAAGCAGAAGAGAGAATATCAGACTTAGAAGACAGAGCACAGGAAAATATACAATCAAACCAAAGAAAAGAAGAGGAAATTAGAAATCTAAAAAATATTGTCGGGAATCTTCAGGATACTATTAAAAAACCCAACATTCGGGTTCTAGGAGTTCCTGAAGGCATGGAGAGAGAGAAAGGATTAGAAGGCCTTTTTAGTGAGATATTAGCAGGAAATTTCCCAGGTTTGGAGAAGGACAGAGACATCCTAGTACAGGAAGCTCATAGAACTCCTAATAAACGTGACCAAAAGAGATCCTCACCACGACACGTTGTAATTAAACTCACCACAGTGAAACATAAAGAAAAGATCCTAAAATGTGCAAGAAAGAAACGTCAGATTACTCTCAGAGGATCTCCAATCAGACTCACAGCTGACTTCTCATCAGAAACCCTACAAGCTAGGAGGGAATGGCGAGATATAGCCCAGGTACTAAGAGAGAAAAACTGCCAGCCCAGAATATTATATCCTGCAAAGCTATCATTTGTGAATGAAGGTGAAATAAAGACTTTTCATAGCAAACAGAAATTGAAAGAATTTGTCGCCACTCGTCCAGCCCTGCTAAAGATGCTTAAGATGTGTTACACACAGAAACACAGAAACACGGTCATCATATGAAAGAAGGTAAAGGAAGGAAACCTCACAACAAAAGATCACAGGGAATTCAAAGCATATATTAGAACTTATCTTTGGCAAATGGCAGGGCAAAGTTACCACTTATCATTAGTCACATTGAACGTGAATGGCCTGAACTGTCCAGTTAAAAGACACCAATTGGCTGATTGGGTTAAGGAACAAAACCCATCTATTTGCTGCTTACAAGAAACACATCTTTCCAACAAAGATCCATACAGACTGAAAGTGAAAGGCTGGAAAAAGATATACCATGCCAACAGAAATGAAAAAAGAGCGGATGTAGCCATCTTAATATCGGACAACATAAACTTTACCACAAAAACTGTTAAGAGAGACAAAGAGGGACACTATATAATGATAAGGGATCAATTCAACAGGAAGATATAACAATTATCAATGTATATGCACCTAACTACAGGGCACCGGTTCATCTAAAAGATTTGTTAAGGGACTTAAAGGGAGACTTAGACCCCAATACAATAGTACTGGGGGACTTCAATACTCCACTCTCAGAAATAGACAGATCAACAGGACAGAAGATCAACAAGGATACAGCAGATTTAAACGACACTATAGCCCAAATGGTTCTAACAGATATATACAGAACTTTCAATCCTACATCTAAAGATTTTACATGTTTCTCAGCAGTACATGGAACCTTCTCTAGGATTGACCACATACTAGACCATAAAGCAAGTCTCAGCAAATTCAAAAGAATTAGAATCATACCATGCAGCTTCTCAGACCATAAAGGAATGAAGTTGGAAATTAGCAACTCAGGAATCCCTAGAGCATACGCAAACACAGGGAGATTGAACAACATGCTCCTGAATGAACAATGGGTCATAGAAGAAATTAAAAGAGAAATCAAAACTTTTCTGGAAGTAAATGAGGATAACAGAACAACATACCAAAACTTATGGGACGCAGCAAAAGCAGTGTTAAGAGGAAAGTTTATATCAATAGGTGCCTACATCAAGAAATTGGAAAGGCACCAAATAGATGAACTTTCAATTCACCTCAAGGATCTAGAAAACCTACGGCAAACCAGACCCAAATCTAGAAGGAGAAGAGAAATAATTAAAATCAGAGAAGAAATCAACAGGATTGAATCCAAAAAAAAAAAACCATTACAAAAAATCAGCCAAACGAGGAGCTGGTTTTTTGAAAAAATAAACAAAATTGACACCCCATTGGCCCAACTAACTAAAAAAAGAAGAGAAAAGACCCAAATCAATAAAATCAGAGATGAAAAAGGAAATGTAACAACAGACACCACAGAAATAAAAAGAATCATCAGAAATTACTACAAGGACTTGTATGCCAGCAAACAGGGAAACCTATCAGAAATGGATAGATTCCTGGACACATGCAACCTACCTAAATTGAACCAGGAAGACATCGAAAACCTAAACAGACCCATAACTGAGACAGAAATTGAAACAGTAATAAAGGCCCTCCCAACAAAGAAAAGCCCAGGACCAGATGGATTCACTGCTGAATTCTACCAGACATTTAAAGAAGAACTAACTCCAATTCTTCTCAAACTATTCAGAACAATCGAAGAAGAGGGAATCCTCCCAAATTCTTTCTATGAAGCCAGCATCACCTTAATTCCTAAGCCGGAAAAAGATGCAGCACTGAAAGAGAATTACAGACCAATATCCCTGATGAACATAGATGCAAAAATCCTCAATAAAATTCTCGCCAATAGAATGCAACAACACATCAGAAAGATCATCCACCCAGACCAAGTGGGATTTATCCCTGGTATGCAGGGATGGTTTAATGTGCGCAAGACAATCAATGTGATACACCACATTAACAGACTGCAGAAGAAAAACCATATGATTATCTCAATAGATGCCGAGAAAGCATTTGATAAAATACAACACCGGTTCATGATGAAAACTCTAAGCAAACTGGGTTTGGAAGGAACATTCCTCAATACAATCAAAGCAATCTATGAAAAACCCACAGCCAACATCCTATTGAATGGGGAAAAGTTGGAAGCATTTCCACTGAGATCTGGTACCAGACAGGGATGTCCACTCTCACCACTGCTATTCAATATAGTTCTGGAGGATCTAGCCAGAGCTATTAGGCAAGAAAAAGAAATTAAAAGGATACAAATTGGGAAGGAAGAACTCAAACTATCCCTCTTTGCAGATGACATGATTCTTTATTTAGGGGACCCAAAGAACTCTACTAAGAGACTATTGGAACTCATAGAAGAGTTTGGCAAAGGAGCAGGGTATAAAATCAATGCACAAAAATCAACAGCCTTTGTATACACAGACAATGCCATGGCTGAGGAAGAACTTCTAAGATCAATCCCATTCACAATAGCTACAAAAACAATCAAATACCTTGGAATAAACTTAACCAAGGACGTTAAAGATCTCTACGATGAGAATTACAAAACCTTAAAGAAAGAAATAGAAGAGGATACCAAGAAATGGAAAAATCTTCCATGCTCATGGATTGGAAGAGACAATATCTTCAAAATGTCCATTCTCTCAAAAGCAATTTATAAATTCAATGCAATACCAATCAAGATACCAAAGACCTTCTTCTCAGATATGGAAAAAATGGTGCTGAAATTTATATGGAGACACAGGAGACCTCGAATAGCTAAAGCAATCTTGTACAACAAAAACAAAACTGGAGGCATCACAATACCAGATTTCAGGACATACTACAGGGCAGTTGTAATCAAAACAGCATGGTACTGGTACAGAAACAGATGGATAGACCAACGGAACAGAATTGAAACGCCAGAAATCAATCCAAACATCTATAGCCAACTCATATTTGATCAAGGACCCAAAACCAATTCTTGGAGTAAGGACAGTCTATTCAATAAATGGCGCTGGGAAAATTGGATTTCCACGTGCAGAATCATGAAGCAAGACCCCTACCTTTCACCTTACACAAAAATCCACTCAACATGGATTAAAGACTTAAATCTACGACCTGACACCATCAAATTATTAGAGAGCATTGGAAAAACCCTGCAAGATATAGGTACCGGCAATGACTTCTTGGAAAACACCCCAGAAGCACAGGCAGTCAAAGCCAAAATTAACATTTGGGATTGCATCAAATTGAGAAGTTTTTGTACTGCAAAAGAAACAGTCAGGAAAGTGAAGAGACAACCGACAGAATGGGAAAATATATTTGCAAACTATGCAACTGATAAAGGGCTGATAACCAGAATCTACAAAGAAATCAAGAAACTCCACAACATCAAAACAAACAACCCACTTAAGAGATGGGCCAAGGACCTCAATAGACATTTTTCAAAAGAGGAAATCCAAATGGCCAACAGACACATGAAAGAATGTTCAAGATCACTAGGAATCAGGGAAATGCAAATGAAAACCACAATGAGGTTCCACCTCACCCCAGTTAGAATGGTTCACATTCAGAAATCTACCAACAACAGATGCTGGGGAGGATGTGGGGAAAAGGGACACTAACCCACTGTTGGTGGGAATGCAAACTGGTCAAGCCACTATGGAAGTCAGTCTGGAGATTCCTCAGAAACCTGGATATAACCCTACCATTCAACCCAGCCATCCCACTCCTTGGAATTTACCCAAAGGAAATTAAATTGGCAAACAAAAAAAGCTGTCTGCACATTAATGTTTATTCCAGCTCAATTCACAATAGCTAAGACCTGGAACCAACCCAAATGCCCATCAACAGTAGACTGGATAAAGAAATTATGGGACATGTACTCTATAGAATACTATACAGTAGTCAAAAACAACGAAACCCAGTCATTTGCAACAAGATGGGGAATTTGGAAAACATCAAGCTGAGTGAATTAAGCCAGTCCCAAAGGGACAAATATCATATGTTCTCCCTGATTGGCGACAACTAACTGAGCACCAAAGGGGAAACTTGTTGAAGTGAAATGGACACTATGAGAAACAGTGACTTGATCAGCTCTTGTCCTGACGGTTGATGTACAATGTAATACTTTATCCATTTTAGTATTTTTTTTTGTTCTAGTACCATTGGTTGAACTCTGTAATTAACACACAATTATTCTTAGGTGTTTAAATTTTAACTGAAAAGTGATCCCTGTTAGGAATTTGGAAAACATTATGTTGAGTGAAATAAGCCAATCCCAGAGGGACAAATACCACTTGTTCTCCTTGATAGGTGACAACTAACTGAGCACCTAAAAGGAAACCTGTTAAAGTGAAATGAACACTATGAGAAACGGTGACTTGATCAGCCCTCACCCTGACTGTTGATGAGCAACTTAATATGTTATCCCTCTTAGTATTTTTTTTGTTTGTTCTACTTAATACTTTTTGAATACGGTAATCAATACACAATTCTTCTTAAGTGCTGAAACTTAACTGAAAAGTGATCGCTGTTAAATATAAGAGTGGGAATAAGAGAGGGAAGAGATGTGCAATTCGGGACATGCTCAAGGTGACTTACCTCAAACGGTAGATTTAGAAACATACCAGGGGATTCCAATTCAATCCCATCGAGGTGGCATGTACCAATGCCATCTCACTAGTCCCAGTGATCAATTTCTGTTCACAATTGATCGTAATGATAGGACTAAGAACCAAAGGGATCACATAAACAAGAATAGTGTCTGCAAATGCTAGCTGATAGAATCAAAAAGGGAGAGAATGATCCAATATGGGAAGTGAGATACACAGCAGACCCATAGAATGGCAAATGTCCTAAACAGCACTCTGGCCTCATAATCAGCCCTTAAGGCATGTGGATCCGGATGAAAAGCCCATGAGAGTATTTCAGGCATGGAAAGCCAAGACACTCTGGGGGAAAAAAAAAACCTAAATGAAAGATCTCCACGAGTGAGATCCCAGTGGAAAGAACGGGTCATCAAAGAAGGAGGTACCTTTCTCTGAAGGGAGGAGAGAACTTCCACTTTGACCATGGCCTTGTCTAAATATGATGAGAGTCAGTGAACTCAGGGGGCTTCCATAGCCTTGGCAGCTCATGACAAGAGCCTAGGGTGATTACTGATGCCATAAACAAGAGTGTCAATTTGTTAAGTCAACAACAGGAGTCACTGCACTTACTCCTCATGTAGGATCTTTGTCCTTAGTGTGCTGTACATTGAGATTTAATGCTATAACTAGTACTCAAACAGTATTTTTCACTTTATGTTTCTGTGTGGGAGGAAACGGTTGAAATCTTTACTTAATGTATGCTAAACTGATATTCTGTATATAAAGAGAATCGAAAATGAATCTTGATGTGAATGGAAGGGGAGAGGGAGTGGATAAGGGGAGGCTTGTGGGTTGGAGGGACGTTATGGGGGGATGCCATTGTAATCCATAAGCTGTACTTTGGAAATTAAATTCATTAAATAAAAGTTAAAAAAAATTAAAAAATATTTATTTATTTATTTGAAAATGTTAGAGAGAGAGACAGAGAGATAGACAGAGACAGAGACAGAGAGAGATGTCTTCCATTTGATGGTTCAATCCCCAATTGGCCGCAATGTCCGAAGCTGCGCGGATCCAAAGCCAGGAGCCCGGAGCCAGGAGCTTCTGGGTCTCCCATGCAGGTGCAGGGGCCCAAGGACCCGGGCCATCTGCTACTGCTTTCCCAGGCCATAGCAGAGAGCTGGATTGGAAGTGGAGTAGCCGGATCTCAAACAGGCATCCATATGGGATGCCAGCGCTTCAGGCCCAGGCGTTAAACCCGCTGTGCCACAGTGCTTGCTGTCACTCCCCCTCTTCGTGGAGGAACGACACTAAACCCTGCCTAGGCTTCATATCCGTGTCACGGCACCATTATGTCGCTCCCCCTCTTCGTGGAGGAACGACACAGGACCCTGCGCTGTTCTTTTGTCTGCTCGGCCCTTCCCGGTTTGCTGCTGGTCCTTCCCGGGTTGGCTACCGACCCTTCCACCTCCGTGGAAGGGCGGTTCCCCCTGCCACTTTTCCCCACTTCCGCGGGGGAGCGGCACACCGTCGGCCGGCTCTCTCGGGGGCTGCTCAGGTGTTCCTTCGGATAGATGTTCCTGGTGCACGTTGTCTCTCTCCTCCTTTATAGTCCTCTTCCGCCAATCCCAACTCTGCTACCCACACGCCGAGTACGCTGCTCTCCTCCAATCAGGAGCAGGTCCTACAGTTTATTGGTTGAACTGGAGGCAGCTGGGTAGAAGCTGTTGCCTCCTCTCCCAGCGCCATATTGTGGGAGAGCAGATGTATAGAATAAGTCTTAATTCGAGTAACAGTCTAGTCCGAGTTGCTTCCCACACTTGCCCCCCCTTTATTCTCCATAGACACCATGCACTTTATAAAGTGCGAATTACACTTTGAATATGGGGAGTCAGACACAGATGATGTAAGTACCTTTCTCACTGACTGCAAAATCAGTGAGTCAGAGCCAAGATGGAAACCCATGACTATTTTGTGCCCTAGGCTGACAGATGACAGAGTAGTTAGTGTTGGCCTTCCTAGGTTCCCCTGCTTCCTTTCCTTTTCCTTACCTAGACAGTATTATTGCATCCTCATCCACATCCTTGGCACTTCTGACATATGTTTCTGCAATATGAGATACCCTACATCTAGCTTCATCTTTTATTTGAATCATAGATTTTCTGTTCTTTTGGAACAGGGCACATTTTAAACATAAGAGGGAGAAAGAGTTGCTGTTTATGACCTGTCTACTTTCTCTTAGCAGGATGTAGTCTGAGTAAGGGCCTTTGTTGCAGAATTACCTTTTGTGATGTAAGGATGCTAATCCTCATCAGAGTAGCTATTCCTGAATTGCATATATTAGGAGGGGTAGAAGGGTGAAACAGGCACCTGGGTCTGGGTCGGGGTGGGGGTGGTGGGAGGTGCTTCTGAATGAGATACAGTGATGTTGATGTTCATGGAATTTTATGTAGAGGGACAAGGTTCTCCGAAACCTTCAGAAATTTTACAGGTTAGTTGTGGTGTTTATTCATGGAAATTCTGACAACAGTTCTTGCTGTGCTCCCACAAATGTTTGCAAAGTACTTCAGTGTTCTAATTATATTTTTCTATGACACAATTAAAGTATCTTGTTGTACAATTATTTCACATTTTATGTTTATACCAAAGATTTAATCTGGGGGTCTGAATGCCACATGTTGTGAAACACCTTTCTTTAAAGGGACAATAAGACATTTTTGTTTTAAACAATCGTATGTATATATAATTATATAGAAATTACTGAAAATATTTGTCTAAATTTTGATCCAAATATCAAATTATTTCTTTTTTTAACTTTTATTTAATAAATATAAATTTCCAAAGTACAACTTTTGGATTATAGAGGCTTTTCCCCCCCATAACCTATGAATGACATTTTTCAATATTTGAAAGCATTTCTGCTTCTATAATAAATTATGTGGTCACATGGGGTTGCCTGACATCCAAATTGTTAGTGACACCAAGCTCCCATGAGATATATACTGTGTCTGCAAGTATGGGAAAACGAGGAAGGAATGGAGGGAGAGAGTAACGGAGACGAAGAGAGAGTAAGACACTTAGAAAAGTAAATTGTTTTCAAAAGTTAATTTTAATGAAAACTACTGAAATTTCTGTGACTGGGCTGTATTTGTATTTGTGACATTCATATTCAGGTAATACTGGGATATACAAAATAGTGTATCCTTTCCTAGAATATCAATCATTTTATCCTTGAAACCACGAATTACAAGCTAGAGTTACAAATAATATCACAGAATACAAAGGAGTATATGCTCACAAATTGGAAACCTAGGCGGACGAATTTATTTCTGCATATGTAAGGTTTATGGAATCTGGGTCATGATGACACAGGAAACATGAACAGACAATTAAGAAATCAAGAAAGTGGCTGATACACAGAGATTTACTAGAGAAATGAGAAAGTGTCCACACTTAAGTGCGTAGAAGAACTGGTGACACATTGTCACCGTGTACTCCACCCAGAATACAGAGATGTCCAACAAAGAGGGGATTCCTAACATTCGGTTTCCCTGTTCAGTATTTAGATTCCCAGAACCGTTACTGTAAAATTGTGTGAGCAGGCTCCAGGGATATGGTATGCAAGAAAGTGTCATAAACCACCAAAATCTCCTCTTAATGCATATCAGCAGCGGGGTGGGTATGGGGCCTGTCACACCACCAGTCAGGACGCCCACATGGCATACCAGGGAGGCTGAGTTCCACAGTACCAGAGCAAAACCCAGCTTTCCTCACAGCTTTGCTACAGTCTGATTCACAGGAGCTAAGATATGTAATCAGCCGTGATGCCCATAAACAGCTGACGGGATAAAGGAAATAAGGTCCGTATGCACAAAGGAACATTATTCAATCATAAAACTAACGATCTCCTATAGGGGCTGGGGCTGTGGCATAGTAGGTTAAGCCTCTGCCTGCAGTACCAGGATCCACACGGGTGCCAGTTTGAGTCCCTGTGGCTACACTTCAGATCCAGCTCTCTGCTGGTGCAGCGGGGAAAAGAGCAGTGAAGGACCCTTTCTTGGAGGTATTAATGTCACAGTCTCACAAACTCGGGCAATTGGCGTGGAACAAAAAGCTCTGCTTGACTGCCCAGCTTCTGTCCATCCTCCTGGTGCCTATTTTGCACTGTCCTGGGCAGAGGTGAGAAGCTGGGCTGTACAGATGAAGGGCAAGTCCCTCACCGGCCAGTTCTGCCTGACCCTTCACTGAACTCGGAGAAATAGAGAGATCTTCAATCTGCTGTTTCACGCCTCAGTGGCCACATGGGCCCAACGTGGCAAGGCTGAAGCCCGGAGTCAGGAGCCAGGAGCTTCATCTGCATCTCACAAGGGTTATCAGGGACCCAAGCACCCAGTACATCTTCCTCTGTGGTTCCCAGGTCATTAGCAGGGATCTGGATCAGAAGTGTTTATTACGTCACGTGTGACAAATGAAGGTAACAGACATTTTAATGCATTGGGCCATTTTGATTCTTTCAAGTGTTGCTCAGATTAAAATAATATTAAAATAATTAAAATAGTTACTGAGACTTCTCTCAGTAGGATCAGTATTAAATCAGTAGATTCAAGTATATAATTCTGTTGACAAGGAAATGAGATGACCAATTTGACTTTTTCACTCTTACAAGTCTCTTCTTCTTTCTCTGCTATTTCTTGGAAATTCCATTCACTGTTGGTCTAGCTGTTGTTGAGGATGCTGTGTCTGTGCCCTTGCCCCGTATCTCTCCATGGAATGAAATTTCTCATCTATGTGTCTCTGCCTCCCAGCACCAGGGTGGGATATCCCTCAAAGCAAGCACCACATGTTAGTGCTCTCTCCATATCCAGCACCCTAGACATTTCCCATAGCGTGAAAGTCTCAAAGCATGTCTATGTTAACAGGTTCCTAACTCTAACAGAAAACATCACCTTGATTTGAGTCATGATTGTGGATGTCATGTTCATAGGCACTTTATTCATGATTTTTTTTTCTGCCACACACCACAGGGGAGCAATCCTGCCATAGAGCCCAGGAACCCACACAGGATAGGCTGGCAAATTTGGACCGCATTCTTCCCTGAGAATTGGTTGAACACCATGTGATTCCTCTTGGAGAAAGGAGAGACAGACAGCACGGTGCAGTGCTGTCGCAAGGCACCTTTTCCACCTGCCAGTCTATGCTGCTGGAGGAAGACACAACGCCATTCCTCAGCCCACTTTCTGTGCTATCACTGTGCCTCTCTCAGTGCCAAACTGTGGGAATGGAGACACAGCTGACACTATGATGATGTTGCTTTTGCTGAGTCTTCAATTCATAAACTGCTGGATCCACTTGGGCTCCTCGTCTTCCTAACCACAGAAGCTATTCAAGTTAGCAAGCCAACTTAACACTGCACTAGTACCAAGTCCTGTTTTTGTCTGGGGCACTGCAGTGATTACTAGAGACTTTTGCCTACCTCACTGATAAACTCTGGTATTGTGTGGTCCTACATGACCAGAACATCACGAATGTTCCCAGGCATCACATGCAGCCTTCTGTTCAGGTTTCAGCACTGACTGGGACATCTGGTTGGCCTTGTCCAACCTTAGTTATTTACAAACCAACTTAGTATCAATTAACATATCTGAAACCAGTTACATTTCTATTTAATTCACATACTGATATGAACCTGATTTCAATTTCATTTTAAAAGATAACCTGATACACTTCCTTGAAATTCCAAAATAGTATCACTTTCTTGACATGTAGTTTTGAAATATTTTAAAATTAAAAGTTTATATAATAATGGTGAGTGCAAATTCAATTAAGATTGAACATCTATTGCTTAAAATATCCCATTTGTTTTCCAATGGCATCATGAACTGCACATGGTGTAATTATCACCTTTAAAATGGGTAATCTTGGGGCTGGCACTGTGGTGCAGCTGGTTAAAGCCCTGGCCTGCAGCGCCAGCATTCCATATAGGTGCCTGTTTGAGTCCCAGCTGCTCCTATTCCAATCCAGCTCTCTGCTACAGGCTGGGAAAGCACTGGAAGATGGCCCAAGTCCTTGGGCCACTGCACCCCCGTGAGTGACCCGGAAGATTTTACTCCTGGCTTCGATCAGCTCAGCTCTGGCCATTGGGGCCATTTGGGGAGTGAACCAGCAGATCGAAGAGCTCTCTCTCTCTCTCTAACTCTGCCTTTAAATAAATGAAAAAATCTTAGAAAAATGAGTAATCTGACCCAAATGATGTTAAATACATTTCCACTAACTGCCAGATCAGTGTGAGTCAGGTTCAAGATGGAAACTCGTGACTGTTTCATGGCCAAGGCTGGCTGACAGCATATTATTTACTGTCAGTCTTGAAGGTTCCTGAGTTTCATTTCCTCCTCCCTAACTAGGTCCTAATATTACCTTCTGATGTATGTCCTTGGCACATCATATACACACACATATATAATATATATATATGCATATATATGCTTATTCTAAAATGAGGAATGCTGCATATAGTCTCACCTCTTATGTTTGGTTCTTTTGGAAAAGAATTCTTTTAAACATATATTAGGAAAATCAATATTGTTTATAACATCACCCCGTCCTCTACCCAGGACGAATTCTAAGAATTTTGCCTTGCATGCAAAATTATCAATTTTGAAAATTTATTTATTTATTGAAATCCTAACTAAACAGAGGGAGACAGTGAGGGAGGGAGGGAGGGAGGGGCGGGGGGAGGTGAGGTCGTCCACCTGCTGGTTCATTCCCCAGTTGCAAACCACAGCCAGCACTGTGTGAGGACAAAGTCATCCGAGTCTCCCACATGTGTGGCAGGGACCCAAGTACTTGGGCCATCTTTCACCGTTTTTCCCAGGCCATTAGCAGTGAGCTGACTAGGAAGTAGAACAGTTGGGAGCTGATCTGACTCCCACATGGGATGTCAGCTTTGCAGAGACCAGCTTTATGCACTACTCAACAACACCTGCCTCAGAGTTATCCTTTGTAAGTTGTAAGGAGACAGCAGAGCCTCAGAGTTACTACTCTTGAAATGCATCGATAAGAGAGGTATAAGGCTATAAGTGTTATTATGATCCAGCTACCTGAGTTAGGATTGAGGCATGGCCTTGCAGGAGAGGTGTTGCACTGATTTTGAAGGGATGGAGTAAGCCTGCAGAAGCCCCTTCTGTCTCTGTTCTTCAAGTAGGGTCCAGTAGTAAAATGAATAAATGGTCTCACTACAGCTGAACAGGGGAAAGCAATTCCTACCTTACTGAGGCCTTTCAGGGACATAACTTCTAAAGTATAGAAAAAAGAAGTTCGTGTCCCAATTCATTCTACTAACATAAAATTGGGAAGAAAGTCCATCAAGGAGAGTAGATACCTGTAGAAGCTAATGTCACTCATGAGCACATACAAAAAAAAAAAAAAAAAAAAAAAACCATGAAACATGCTTTTAATACAGAGATTACCCCAAAGGGATAATACAGTTTCACGATCTTCTTCTCAGAAAAATACAAGGTTGCTTTACACACAGGAATGTACCACACAATCCACCAAATTAACATATCAACAGTGCAGAAAGATCCGCAGATCAATAGTGTGGAAAGATCATCTAAAGGGATGTACCACGAGTGATTAATGAAAGTCCACAATATTCAAGAATTTTTCCTTCCAAAGTAGAAACAGCAGAGAACTTCACATTCTGATAAAGTATATTTCAAAACAGGGAAACCCCACACTTATATGCTGAAGTGCTTAAAATTTTTCATTTCCCATATGCATAAGGAAAGAAGCTGCTACATTTCTGGCTTTATTTAAAATTGTATCGTGTGGGCCTATCGAATCTTTTCAATTGTTTAATGATTTCAATGACAGGAATAGTTGTTGCTACTCAAGGAACGTATGATTGTGTGTGCTGAAAATCAGAAAAGACCTAGAGAAAAAAAAGTATAATAAAATATTTCACAAGGTTGACAAACAGACACTCAATTAGCAAACATGATTTCTATACCTACCAAACCCATCAGAACATAAAATTTCAAATCGGATACAAAGATGACCAAGATTTCTCTACAGGAAAAACTTTATTGAGAAACTGAGTTTCAACATCCATCCAATCGGAGAACAAATGGCAGGACTTTTGGTTGTCTTCATTTAAACCTCTGGCCATGCTTCAACCTATAATACAAACACAACATTCAGAAACATTACGACGCAGAACATGCCTGAGACAACCTCCGTGAGAAACCTCTGCTTTGGTGTTATAAGACAGACTGAACGTAGAGGCTTGTAACTGTCAGGCTTGGGCTTACTTTTAGTTAGATCTCTGTGGAATCATGGAAGATGGACGGCTGAGCATACATATTATCACCACTTGTTAAACACAAACACAATACGCATTGTAGTAGGACAAGGAAACCTAGAAGCTGTTCAAGTTCAGAGCAGATGAAATCAAATGAACCTTCTAAAAGGTAGTTTGAAGTACAAAGCAAAAACCTAACATGTTTTCTTTTAAAAACTAAGACACACATAAAAATATCCTAAGCCATACAACAACCTTTTTATAAAGGTGTGATTTAAATGTGGCTTGATATCAAATTCAGATTACAAGATGCATAAAAGTTAAGGTCACATTCGCCACAGCCTATGTGCAATAGTGGGAAGTCTAGCAATGTGTTTGTCTTGTTTATGTTGTGGAGATGTGCAATGATGATTCTGTGACCTATTTTCTACTATGCATATTTTTAAGTAAGATAAACATTTATCCCAATTTTTCAGGCACACTGTACGTGTAAATAGGAATCAATGTTTTTTTTTTTTTTTTAAGGTTGACAGCGTTTCTGTTTCTATAGTAAATTATACGGTCACACTTGATTTTTGACATTGAAATCATGAGTGATATATAATTGTGATGAAATATATAAGATGTCTCCAAGGATGACAAAGAAAAGAAGTGATGGAGAGCGAAACAAACAGAAAGACAGAGGAAGACACCTAGGAACGTCAATTTATTTCTAAAAGTTAATTTTTTGAGGAACCACTGAAATTTCTCAGAGACTGGACATTATTTGTGATGTTTGTATTTAGGTACTGGGATATATATAAAACAATGTGTGCAAATCATATAATATCAGTGGATTTATCCATGAAATCAGCAATCAAATGTTCCAAATAATATCACAGAAATACAAAGGACCATACGCTCACAAATCGGACACCTGGAAGGAATTAATTAACTTCTAGCTATGTGTGATTTACCAAATCTCTATCCTGATGACACAGGAAACCTGAATAGTACATTGACAAGTATAAACATATAAAATAGCTGTGCAAATTTCTCAGAAAAGAGAACCCTGATCAGTTGGTTTGACTGTTGAATTCTGCCAAATGTTGAGACAGAATTTAGGGACCGGCGCTGTGGCGCAGTGGGTTCACGCCCTGGCCTGAAGCGCCGGCATCCCATATGGGCGTCGGTTCTAGTCCCGGCTGCTCCTCTTCCGATCCAGCTCTTTGCTGTGGCCTGGGATAGCAGTAGAGGATGGCCCATGTCCTTGGGCCCCTGTACCCACGTGGGAGAACCCAAGGAAACTCCTGGCTCCTGGCTTTGGATCGGCACAGCTCTGGCTGTTGCGGCCATCTGGGGAGTGAACCAATGGATGGAAGAGTTCTCTCTCTCTGCCTCTCTCTCTTTCTGTGTAACTCTGACTTTCAAATAAATGAAGTAAATCTTTAAAAACAGACAGAAGTTTTAAAGCAAAGAAAAGTATAGACTTCTATGCTTGATAAATATAAATTTATAAAACAGCAAACAAAGTACCAGCAAGTAAATGCAGCAACACATCCAAAGCATCACTAGGTGAGATTTATTCTGGACATGTAGGAATGGTTCAACACTTGCAACTCGAGAAGTCTAAAGCATCACATCAAGAGAATGCAGCATAAAAACCATAGTAACATTTCCACACACAACAAAAAGCATTTGATAAAATTAAGCCTACATTGTGCTATGTTAAGTAGTTTAAGTATATATTTAATGTTATTTTGTTTATGTGATATATCAATGGTATTAAAAAGTTCACAGAAAATGCACATTATGAAAAAAGGACATTTGCAGATTTTCACACGAAAATAAACATCTTTCCACCCAAAAGAAAAAAAGGCCTAAGTAGGTAGAGAAGAGAAACCTCAAGGTTGTAGAGATTATGTATAGCCAACAAGCTGAAAACATTCCCTCTCAGGTCTGGAAGCACACAGGGACCCATTCTCACTGTTATCATTCCATATAACACTGAAAGTTTTACCCAAAGCCTTTAGGTAAGACACTGAAATAAAAGACATACACATAGGAAATGAATAGGCCAAATCAGCTCATATAACAGATGTCATGGTTCTGTGTCGAGACAAACCAAAAGACCATGCTAAGAAACTCACAACTGAGGCAAATGAAAAGACTGTGCTAGGAAACTGTTACAACCGATCAATGCATTCAGTATAGCGAGAGGATTCAAAATCAACACACAAATAGACTGTGAAAATGTTACATCTCTCGAATGCACTCATATTTAGCTGTAAAATATATGCAATATTTGACAGTTCCTTTTTTATATTCTTTCACGTTTTCCACTTTCTTCAATGGCATGCTCTATTGAGTATGTATTTATGTTAATAATTAGATAGAGGAATATTTCTGAAGGTTTGGTTGGACTACTTCCCTTTTCTAGAGAGTCATAGGTACTCTTACCAACACTTTCATTTTCACTTAGGTTTCTTCTGCTGCACTTCTATGGCTATTCGTTATATTTAATGACCAATTAGAAGTACATATTCACTTAATATCTACCTTCTAACACATGCATTTAAAGGTCGTGATCTTCCCTAGACTGCATTTTAGTCATGTATAATAGAATCCAGAGGTAGCCTTAAGACAGACATTTTTTTGTTTATGCAACTTTATTGGAGAAAAATAAATCTATGACTAGAAGAGCTATGTCAATATTCTCACACATTTTAAAAGATCTATTAGTTATTTTATTTGAAAAGCAGAGCGACAGAGAAAGAGGGAAAGAGACAGAATGAGAGAGTTCTTCCTTCCTCTGATTCACTGACCTAAAGGTCAAAACAGCCGTGTGCAATGGCTAAAGCCAGGAGCCAAGAACTCCATCTAGTTTTCTGACATGTGTAGCAGGGGCTCCAGCACAAGGGCCACATTCTGCTGCCTTCCCAGGAGCATTAACGGGGAGCTGCTCTGCAAACAGGAGGCTGGGTCAAAACCAGCGCTCTGATATGCGGTGGCAGTGTCACGACCACTGACCTTCTCATGAGATTTTAAAGCAATATAGGGTAACCGTTTTTGGAAGAGTACTGCAAAGTTACTTTGTCCCTGAAATCAAATTTTTCACTGTATTAATCTTTTTGCTGGTTTTATACATTTTTGTTTTTAAGAGAGCGAGAGCGGGAAACTTTTCGTCATAGCATGCGTTTGAATACTGTTTCTCTTATTGCCTGCGAGGGCCAGTTCTGTGTTAGGATGAGACTGAGAGCTGGGAATTTAATCCAAGTTTCCCAGGAGGGTGGTGAAGAACCAATCACTGAGCCATCACATGCCACTTTCAAGGGTGTGCATTGTCAGGAAGCTGGAATCAAGAGCCCGATGAGTCCTCAAACTCAGGTGCACTGATAAGGGGATGCAGCTGTCTTACTTAGTGTCCAAGCTGCTATGTGAAATCCCATGTCCCTCTTTGCACAAACGCATTACATATGTATTAAAACAAACTATAATGGAATGTAAAAAAAGGTCAGATGCTGTTAGGAGATTTATAATGAAAAATAAGAAAGTGTTTTGATGTATTATAATTCCAAAGACTTAGACTCAACTTGCTTCAGTTCTTTGATAGTGTTTCAGGGAGGCAATCAGGCATTTGCAGACCAAATGATCATCTTTTTTTTATGTGAATGCTGCCTTGAGGGTAACACTAAAGTCATGACTGTACGTGTTATAAATGTTACACTAATGTAGAAAACAAATCCAATTGATGTTGCACCTTCATGGATGGCATACCTGCTTCTGGCATTTTAGGGCTCCTGATAGTCTATGATGCCCCATTGATTTCAGGATGTTCATTTTCTTCATCTGCAGGTTGGTCCTGGGAAAGTTCCTGGAGATCCTGAAGATCAGCTTCCATGTGAGGCTCTTGGAAATAAAAATATTATTGAGTGGCAGAACAGGCTTCTGACCTTTCGTCCTCCAAGATTTGCACCAAAGAGCCATCTACACACGGATCAATTCCCTCTGCCAGAAATCAAGAAAGTGGCTGATACACGGCTAATCACTAGAAAACAGAGAAGCTGTCCATGCTTAAATGGGTAGGAGAACTTGTGACACCTGTCACTGTCACCGTGAACCTCACCAAGTGCACAGAACCTCATCATCAAGAGGGAATTCCTATCGCCCAGCGTCTCCCTAAGGAGTGACAGGCTCAGTGCAGACACAGAGCTCCCACTGCATCTACTGTTCCCACCTCAGAACCTAGCTCCGAGAGTGCAAGCCCATTGCTGGTCCTGTGTTCCCTGTGAGTTTCCTCGGGTACGGGTGAAAGGCAGGCTGACTGAAGAAGCCAGGTACAGCAAGAAAATACTGCCTGATCACACTACATGTGAAACCTAAAAAGAAGGGCCATATAGAAATAGCAGAATGGTGAGTATCAAGAGGGTGGTGAGAAATGATATTGCATAGCACAAGGTGAAAAGCAGCAGACTAAATGAAGAGAGAGATGCAACACACAACATGTGTATTAGTCAACAATCAAATACTTACAGCTTTCTGACAATAGATTCAGCTGCTGTCAGCATTAAAACACAACGAAAGACTAAGAATATGAACAATGAATATACCCAATTTTTGGATTATACTAATTGTTTCTCTCTATGTATTTGTATATACTTATCAAACATTATGTTGTGCAACTCACATATATACAATTAAAAGAACTGTCTAAGAAACAAAATATACTTTTATGACAAAAATGAACCATTATGTTCTTTCTATTGATATAAAGCCCTGGCAAGGATGGCGTTTCGCTGCACTCAAAATAATTTTTGAAGAATAAGAAAAAATTCCTTACAGGAAGGCAATGCACAAAGCTACAAACTGTACTCCTCACTTTTGCAACCAATATTCACCAATGTTTGAGACACTTGTGGAATGCTTTCTTTCTTCTGCTGATTGAATGGACACCTCACCCCCAAAGGAATTTTACTTCCCCTGCCCTTTACCTTCACCCTCAGGTGCTTCCTCATCTTCCATGTCCTGACCCAAAAGAATATCCTCCAACCCACTCAGTAGGTCCTCTGGTTGAAGATCTATGTCATCAAACAGCAGCATCTATTGGATTGAGTGAAGGTAAACATAAATTTTGTTGTGCTACCTGTACGGACTATACATAATACATAGGTATGTCTAATGACCATCAAAGACAGACTTCCAACACAATTCTATACACTCATTTTCTTAATAAAGTTACACTCCCTTAGGAGAAGTATCTCCCAGAAGAGTTACCCCCCCCCCCAATGCTTTTTAGTTATTTCTATCTATGCCGGGATGGACGTGTGCTATCTAGTTTTTAGGAAGCGTGACAGTGAAGTCTCTGGCTATAGCTCCAAGAACATAAGGGTGTCCACCCAGGACACAGTAGAATGAAAAACTCCCAGATGAACGCTTCCTTCAAGAAACCAATTGCTGAGCCGGTGAGGTGGCAGAGCAGGTAAGGCTGCCTGCCGCCTGCAGTGCCGGCATCCCATATGCACACCGGTTCGAGTCCCGGCTGCTGCACCTCTGATCCGGCTCTCTGCTATGGCCTGGGAAGGCAGTGACGGATGGCCCAAGTGCTTTGGCTCCTGTACCTGCATGTGGGAGCTGAAGGAGGCTCTGGCTCCTGGCTTCGGATCAGCTCGGTTTCGGCCATTGTGGCCAATTTGGGAGTGAACCAGCAGATATAGGACCTCGATATCTATCTCTCTCTCTCTCTCTCTCTCTCTCTCCCTCTCTTTCTCAGTGTAACTCTAACTTTCAATGAAATGAATAAAAAAAAAACTAAAAAAAAAAAAGAAAGACCAATTGTAGGGCTGGCGTTGTGGCATAGTAGGTAAAGCCACTACCTGCAGTGCCAGCATCCCATATGGGCAGCAGTTCGAGTCCTGGCTGCTTCATTTCTGATCCAGCTCTCTGCTATGGCCTGGGAAAGCAGTGGAAGATGGCCCAAGTCCTTGGGACCCTGCACCCGCATGGGAGACCCAGAAGGGGCTCCTGGCTCCTGGCTTCGGATCACTGCAGGTCTGGCCATTGTGGCCAATTGGGGAGTGAATCAGTGGATGGAAGACCCCTCTCTCTCTTTGCCTCTCCTTCTCTCTCTGTGTAACTCTGACTTTCAAATAAAAAAATAAATCTCCAAAAAAGTGAGACCAATTGCCACCAAATATCGACATGGATGAACTGTATCTGTACTACTCGGTAACATTTTCTCAAATATAAAAATATTCAGAAGCGTCATCAACCACTGAAGCACTTACTTCCTCGGGCTCTTCTGGCTCTTGAAACCACTCTTGGTCATCTTCGAGTTCCATAACTATAATTACTGATTTCACTGCCTCAGGCATAGTTCACCCTGAAAGCACAATATTATGATTTGGAAAATGCACTGAAGAAGAGTGATAAATTGAAGTTTCATGGCCAAATGTCGACCTGCAGTTTAAAAAAAGTTCTGAACAGACTGACAAAACCAGTTCCAGTTGAATTTTATGTTCCATGAACCCTGAACGTTTGCAACAGTATTTATATGGGCGAATAGGGCAAAGAAAGCTCTGAAGGCAAATGGCAAAGACAGGTCATCTGTGATGGTATTCATCAGATAACTGGGCACACTATACGGAGATGTTAGGGAATCACCACTTGACAGAGAAATCTCGGGTGGTCATTCTATTTCTCTCAGGGACTACTGTCCCAGTTCACAAACCAGGCCCGCGGGCCGCAGATGAAGCTGCTCTGACGAAGTGCGCAGCTTCCTCACTCCTGGGCTGTTTGTCCTGCACCGTCCAGGGCTGAGGAGATAAGCTGGGATAGAGAGAGCACGGCAGGCCCCGACATGGCACCTGTGCGGGTGTTCTTCCCATCTCGGGTCGCTGCCCCTGCCCACGCCCTCCCCTCTCCACATGCCCGCCCTTCTTCCCAGGTCCCGGTTGAGGGTTCGGGAACCTGTCCCCCGTGGGACACTCGTGGAGCCGCTAGGATGCAGACATCTCCCCAGTCCTCAGCTACCATCAGCTGACCCCTCCGTGTTCCTTTCTGCCCGACTACGAAAGTAAGGAACATGGCGGCCACGCCACCAGGGAGGGGAGGGGCACTGCTCTCGAGGTCCTTTCTCCGGCAGGACCTCGGATCACATCTACCGACTGCGTGAAGCCGCTCTGTGTCTTCTCCCCGTCCTTCGCCCTTAAGCTGATAGGAGGACTGACCCGGACCTACCTCCTGCGTCTCAGGAAAAGAGAAAGACGACTCACGACTTCAGGCCTGGCCAACAAAGCAGATGAGAACACGCATGCGCAAGAACACACATGCAGCAGTGAGCATGCGCTCTGAGTCAGCCTCCTGTAGGCAGGACTTGGCCTTTTCTGCAGTGGCAGATGTAGGATCCTGAGTTGTCGTGTGGCTGGGAAGGACTTGCTCCCCACTGTTGCTTCCTGCCCACATTTTCTTCTCTTCCAGGAACTCGGTTGCTAGAAAACCCGAGGGTACGCTCTGGGAAGTATATTCGTCATATGAGCTCTTGTGAAAGAAGGACGTCTTCACGATGTTAATAGCTCCGTTTGTATCTGCATTCACCAGTGATTTCCTTCCCTGTTGCGGTTACGTTGTGGTTATGGATGTATCCATCCATGCAGGGCCTTTTTCCACGGCTGCAGAGTAGAGGCAACATATACTTGGGAGTTGTTTATCCATTCTTGTAGTGTGTTTCTTTGAGTTAGGGATTTAGTCTATTTATGTTCAAGGTTATTACTTATAAGAAATGATTCGGGCCGGCGCCGTGGCTCACTAGGCTAATCCTCCGCATTGCGGCGCCGGCACACCGGGTTCTAGTCCCAGTCGGGGCGCCGGATTCTGTCCCGGTTGCCCCTCTTCCAGGCCAGCTCTCTGCTGTGGCCAGGGAGTGCAGTGGAGGATGGCCCAAGTCCTTGGGCCCTGCACCCGCATGGGAGACCAGGAGAAGCACCTGGCTCCTGGTTTCGGATCAGCGCGGTGTGCCTGCTGCAGCTCGCCAGGCGCGGCAGCCATTGGATGGTGAACCAACGGCAAAGGAAGACCTTTCTCTCTGTCTCTCTCTCTCACTGTCCACTCTGCCTGTCAAAAAAAAAAAAAAAAAAAAAAAAAAAGGAGAGAGAAGAAAACTTTTAACGCCTTGCGGCGCCGGCACACCGGGTTCTAGTCCCGGTTGGGGCGCCAGATTCTGTCCCGGTTGCCCCTCTTCCACGCCAGCTCTCTGCTGTGGCCAGGGAGTGCAGTGGAGGATGGCCCAAGTGCTTGGGCCCTGCACCCCATGGGAGACCAGGAGAAGCTCCTGGCTCCTGCCCTCGGATCAGCGCGGAGCGCCGACCACAGCACGCCAGCCGCGGCGGCCATTGGAGGGTGAACCAACGGCCAAGGAAGAATTTCTCTCTGTCTCTCTCACTGTCCACTCTGCCTGTCAAAAAAAAAAAAAAAAAAAAAAAAAAAAAAAAAAAAACCCAAAAACAAACAAACAAACAAAAAAATAGAAAAAGAAATGATTCGGGCTGGTCATTTTTGTAAAGATTCCCATCGATGTATTTCAGTCTCCATTTTTCCTTTACTAGGAAGTTTTGCGCTTTCACATTCTTTCATGATGCTGAGTGTCTGTCTCTGTTTCTTTGTGTACAATAGCCATAAATATCCTTACCAGGCTGGCCAGGCGGTGAGAAATTCTTTCAATTTTGCTTATTTTGAGAGGTCTTCATTTCAAAATGGTTTTGATTCAGAGCTCACTGAATACACCAGTCTGCATCGACAGTGTTGAGTCTTTCAATACTTACACCATAACTTTCCATGCTCTGCTAGCCTGTAGGGTTTTGTTGAGAAATCTGCCATTCATCTGATAGATGGCCCTTTAAAGTGACCTGCAGCTTTTCCCTTGCAAGTGTTAGGATACTGTTCTTATGTTTCACTTTTAAAAGTTTGACTTAAGTGTGACATAGTGAGGAGCATTTCTGATCATGCCTGTTTAGGGTTTCTATGTTTTTCCGTATTTCAATGCCCTAATGTTCCTCCAAGTTAGGAGAAAATTGGAGAAATCCCTACTATTATTTCATTGAAAGTGTTTTAAAGTTCATTCTTTCATTCCATTCATTACAGAATTCCCAGGAGTCCTAAAAGGAATTTTTTTATCCCACATATCTCAAGTAGTTTTTTCATTATGTCTTTTTTTCTCCTCCTCCTATTGCTCCTCCTCTCCTTTTCCTTTTCCTTCTCCTTCTCCCCTTTAATTCTCCTCCTCTCCCTTCTCTCTCTCTAGCTCTCATTCTCTTTCTCAAGCTAACCCCCTTTCTAATTCTTCTCTGTGATATTTTATAAGACATGTCTTTTAAATCAGATATTCTTTCCTCTACCTCCTTGCCTCTGTTGTTTACGCATTCCGCTCTATTTTTAGTTGTTATTATATAATCCATTTTGAATACTCCTATTCATTTCTTTTAAATTTTTAAAGATCTAGTTCAGAGAACTGCTTCTTCTTTTTAAGATTTACTTTGTTTCTCTGAAAGGCATAGTGGCAGGTAGAGAAAGATCTTCCATTTTTTGGTTTACTCCTCAAATGGCTGCAACACCCTGGGTGGTCTTCAAAATCAACAATAAGAGAGATAATACTTTATTTAATAAAGTGGAAGCCAACCAGAGGAGACACTTCACAAAAAAGATACCAGTGCAGATGGTAAATACGCAGGCGAAAAGTTGTCCTATGTCACATAACACTTAGGAATCGCAAAATGAAATAACAGTGAAACTACTGTAGCTCTCCTAAAATGCTCAGCATGTAAATCAAGGACAACATCTAGTCCTGAGGGGGTGTGCATCAGCAGGAACTTTCATTCAATAATCATGATAATGACTTCTACCAAATCTAATACATACTGGCCATGTGAATCTGTAATCACATTCTTTCTTTTTTAAATTTGTATTTAATGAATGCATTTTTACATAGACACAACTTTAGGCATATAGTGGTTCTTTCCCCTATGATCCCCCCCCCCCCACCCAGCAGTTCCCATCCCACTGCCCTCTCCCTCTCCCATCTCCTTTTTCATTATGGATCATTTTTAGTATGACTTTATATACAGAGGACCAACTCTATGTTAATCATACTTCAACAATTTGCACCTCCCCACAACATATAGAGTACAGTTTGGGGAGAGAATTTGCAGTCGTTTCTCTTACTACAATTCAATAGGGACACAGGTCTTACATGGGGAGCAAGTGCATAGTGACTACTCTTGCTCCTTTAACTAGTAACACTCTTTTTTATGATGTCAGTGATCATCCAAGGCTCTTGTCATGGGCTGCCAAGGCTATGGAAGCCTTTTGTGATCATGGACTCCACTGGTATTTGGACACAGGTGTAAGCGAAGTGGATGTTCTCGTCTCCCTTCAGAGAAGAGTGTCTCCTTCTTTGATGACCCCTTCTTTTCTCTGAGGTCTCACAGAAATCCTCCGTGTGGGATATTTTCTTGTCACCGAGTCTTGGCTTTCCATGCCTGAAATGCTCTCACATTCCTGACCAGGAAGGCTTAAGGGTTGATTCTGAGGTCAGAGTGTTACTTATTGTGAATGTCATTGTAGAAGTCTGCTGTGTGGACTGCTTCCCATGTTGGTCCTTCCTTCCTTTTTAATTCTATTATTTTTACCGGGTACTTGATGTTATTTATATCATCCTTTTTAAACTTAGACTGATCTATCTGTTTCCTTAACATTTAATATGATCGTTTTAACAGTGAAGATGGCGTTTATACCACCGATTTTTATGGGTTTGGAGCCCCATGACTAGTTCTTAGGCTGTACCCTTAGAGGTAAGTCTGCATGACTGTATACAGAACTAGACTGCTTTACAGTTTTAAACTACTTCCTCCATCTCTTATACCCCCTCTTATTTTTAACTGGGATCTTTTTCCAATTGCCTTAAAATACATATAATTAACTCTTTGTTACATAGAGAGTTCAGCATATAGTATGAACTAGAGAAATGAGAAAGAAAGAAAGAAAACAGAGAAAAAAAACAACAAAACAAGACGAAAATGATATACAAAGTAAAAAGTAACAATGGTAAATCGTCCCTCCACAATCACGTCAAGGATTCTTGAAGACATTGATTCTTTTTTTTTAGCTTTTTTTTTTTAACTTTTATTTAATGAATATAAATTTCCAAAGTACGATTTATGGATTACAATGGCTTCCCCCACATACCGTCCCTCCCACCCACAACCCTCCCCTTGCCCACTCCCTCTCCCCTTTCATTCACATCAAGATTCATTTTCGATTATCTTAATATACAGAAGATCAGCTTAGTATACCTTAAGTAAGGATTTCAACAGTTTGCTCCCACACAGAAACATAAAGTGAAAAATAATAGATGATTTTTTTTAAATGATGATGAAATCAGATCAGACCTATTGTCATGTTTAATCCCAGTGAGAGTCAAGTTGGGAGTTGATAATTTCTTTTTTTTTTTTTTTACAGAGGATCAGTTTAGTATACATTAAGTAAAGATTTCAACAGTGTGCACCCCCATAGAAACACAAAGTGAAATATATTGTTTGAGTACTCGTTATAGCATTAAATCTCAATGCACAGCACATTAAGGACAGAGATCCTACATGAGGAGTAAGTGCACAGTGACTCCTGTTGTTGACTTTACCAATTGACACTCCTGTCTATGGCATCAGTAATCTCCCTATGCTCCAGTCATGAGTTTCCAAGGCTATGGAAGCCCTCTGAGTTCTCCGATTCTTATCTTGTTTAGACAAGGTCATAGTCAAAGTGGAGGTTCTCTCCTCCTTTCAGAGAAAGGTACCTCCTTCTTTGAAGACCTGTTCTTTCCACTGGGATCTCACTCACAGAGATCTTTTTGCCAGAGTGTCTTGGCTTTCCATGCCTGAAATACTCTCATGGGCTTTTCAGCCAGATCGGAATGCCTTTAGGGCTGATTCTGAGGCCAGAGTGCTATTTAGGACATCTGCCATTCTATGAGTCTGCTGAGTATCTCACTTCAGATGTTGGATCACTCTCCCCTTTATTTATTCTATCGGTTAGTGTTAGCAGGCACTAGACTTGTTTATGTGCTCCCTTTGACTCTTAGTCCTTTCATTATGATCAATTGTGAACTGAAATTGAGCACTTGGAATAGTTAGATGGCATTGGTACATGCCACCTTGATGGGATTGAATTGGAATCCCCTGGTATGTTTCTAACTCTACCATTTGGGGCAAGTCAGCTTGAGCATGTCCCAAATTATACATCTCTTCCCTCTCTTACTCCCACTCTTATGTTTAACAGGGATCACATTTCAGTTAATTTTCAACACTTAAGAATAACTGTGTATTAATTACAGAATTAAACCAGTCATATTAAGTAGAACAGACAAAAAAACTACTAAGAGGGATAATGTATTAAGTTGTTCATTAACAGTCAGGGCTATGCTGATCAAGTCACCGTTTCCCATAGTGTACATTTCACTTCAACAGGTTTCCTTTTAGGTGTTCAGTCAGTTGTCACCGATCAGGGAGAACATATGGTATTTGTCCCTTTGGGATTGGCTTATTTCACTCATCATGATGTGTTCCAGATTCCTCCATTTTGTTGCAAATGACTGGATTTCGTTGTTTCTTACTTTGGTATAGTATTCTAAAGAGTAAATATCCCATAATTTCTTTATCCAGTCTACCGTTGATGGGCATTTAGGTTGGTTCCAGGTCTTAGCTATTGTGAATTGAGCTGGAATAAACATTAGGGTTCAGACCGCTTTTTTGTTTGCCAATTTCAATTCCTTTGGGTAAATTCCAAGGAGTGGGATGGCTGGGTCAAACGGTAGGGTTATCTTCAGGTTTCTGAGGAATCTCCAGACTGACTTCCATAGTGGCTTGACCAGTTTGCATTCCCACCAACAGTAGGTTAGTGTCCCTTTTTCCCCACATCCTCGCCAGCATCTGTTGTTGGTAGATTTCTGTATGTGAGCCATTCTAACTGGGGTGAGGTGAAACCTCATTGTGGTTTTGATTTGCATTTCCCTGATTGCTAATGACCTTGAACATTTTTTCATGTGTCTGTTGGCCATTTGGATTTCCTCTTTTGAAAAATGTCTATTGAGGTCCTTGGCCCATCTCTTAAGTGGGTTGTTGGTTTTGTTTTTGTGGAGTTTCTTGATCTCTTTGTAGATTCTGGTTATTAACCCTTTATCTGTTGCATAGTTTGCAAATATTTTTTTCCCATTCTGTCGGTTGTCTCTTCACTCTCCTGACTGTTTCTTTTGCAGTACAGAAACTTCTCAATTTGATGCAATCCCAATAGTTGATTTTGGCTTTGACTGCCTGTGCCTCCCGGGTCTTTTCCAGAAACTCTTTGCCTGTGCCAATATCTTGCAGGGTTTCTCCAATGTTCTCTAGTAACTTGATGGTGTCAGGTCGTAGATTTAGGTCTTTAATCCATGTTGAGTGGATTTTTGTGTAAGGTGTAAGGTAGGGGTCTTGCTTCATGCTTCTGCACGTGGAAATCCAATTTTCCCAGCACCATTTATTGAATAGACTGTCCTTGCTCCAGGAATTAGTTTTAGATCCTTGATCAAATATAAGTTGGCTGTAGATGTTTGGGTTGATTTCTGGTGTTTCAATTCTGTTCCATTGGTCTATCCATCTGTTTCTGTACCAGTACCATGCTGTTTTGATTACAACTGCCCTGTAGTATGTCCTGAAATCTGGTATTGTGATGCCTCCGGCTTTGTTTTTGTTGTACAAGATTGCTTTAGCTATTCGAGGTCTCTTGTGCCTCCATATAAATTTCAGCACCAATTTTTCCATATCTGAGAAGAAGGTCTTTGGTATCTTGATTGGTATTGCATTGAATTTATAAATTGCTTTTGGGAGAATGGACATTTTGATGATGTTGATTCTTCCAATCCATGAGCATGGAAGATTTTTCCATTTCTTGGTATCCTCTTCTATTTCTTTCTTTAAGGTTTTGTAATTTTCATTGTAGAGATCTTTAACGTCCTTGGTTAAGTTTATTCCAAGGTATTTGATTGTTTTTGTAGCTATTGTGAATGGGATTGATCTTAGCAGTTCTTCCTCAGCCATGGCATTGTCTGTGTATACAAAGGCTGTTGATTTTTGTGCATTGATTTTATACCCTGCTCCTTTGCCAAAATCTTCTATGAGTTCCAATAGTCTCTTAGTAGAGTTCTTTGGGTCCCCTAAATAAAGAATCATGTCGTCTGCAAAGAGGGATAGTTTGAGTTCTTCCTTCCCAATTTGTATCCCTTTAATTTCTTTTTCTTGCCTAATAGCTCTGGCTAGATCCTCCAGAACTATATTGAATAGCAGTGGTGAGAGTGGACATCCCTGTCTGGTCCCAGATCTCAGTGGAAATGCTTCCAACTTTTCCCCATTCAATAGGATGTTGGCTGTGGGTTTTTCATAGATTGCTTTGATTGTATTGAGGAATGTTCCTTCCAAACCCAGTTTGCTTAGAGTTTTCATCATGAACGGGTGTTGTATTTTATCAAATGCTTTCTCGGCATCTATTGAGAGAATCATATGGTTTTTCTTCTGCAGTCTGTTAATGTGGTGTATCACATTGATTGTCTTGCGCACATTAAACCATCCCTGCATACCAGGGATAAATCCCACTTGGTCTGGGTGGATGATCTTTCTGATGTGTTGTTGCATTCTATTGGCGAGAATTTTATTGAGGATTTTTGCATCTATGTTCATCAGGGTTATTGGTCTGTAATTCTCTTTCAGTGCTGCATCTTTTTCCGGCTTAGGAATTAAGGTGATGCCGGCTTCATAGAAAGAATTTGGGAGGATTCCCTCTTCTTCGATTGTTCTGAATAGTTTGAGAAGAATTGGAGTTAGTTCTTCTTTAAATGTCTGGTAGAATTCAGCAGTGAATCCATCTGGTCCTGGGCTTTTCTTTGTTGGGAGGGCCTTTATTACTGTTTCAATTTCTGTCTCAGTTATGGGTCTGTTTAGGTTTTCGATGTCTTCCTGGTTCAATTTAGGTAGGTTGCATGTGTCCAGGAATCTATCCATTTCTGATAGGTTTCCCTGTTTGCTGGCATACAAGTCCTTGTAGTAATTTCTGATGATTCTTTTTATTTCTGTGGTGTCTGTTGTTACGTTTCCTTTTTCATCTCTGATTTTATTGATTTGGGTCTTTTCTCTTCTTTTTTTAGTTAGTTGGGCCAATGGGGTGTCAATTTTGTTTATTTTTTCAAAAAACCAGCTCCTCGTTTGGCTGATTTTTTGTAATGGTTTTTTTTTTTTTTTTTTTGGATTCAATCCTGTTGATTTCTTCTCTGATTTTAATTATTTCTCTTCTCCTACTAGATTTGGGTCTGGTTTGCTGTAGGTTTTCTAGATCCTTGAGGTGAATTGAAAGTTCATCTATTTGGTGCCTTTCCAATTTCTTGATGTAGGCACCTATTGATATAAACTTTCCTCTTAACACTGCTTTTGCTGCGTCCCATAAGTTTTGGTATGTTGTGCTGCTATCCTCATTTACTTCCAGAAAAGTTTTGATTTCTCTTTTAATTTCTTCTATGACCCATTGTTCATTCAGGAGCATGTTGTTCAATCTCCCTGTGTTTGCGTATGCTCTAGGGATTCCTGAGTTGCTAATTTCCAACTTCATTCCTTTATGGTCTGAGAAGCTGCATGGTATGATTCTAATTCTTTTGAATTTGCTGAGACTTGCTTTATGGCCTAGTATGTGGTCAATCCTAGAGAAGGTTCCATGTACTTCTGAGAAGAATGTAAAATCTTTAGCTGTAGGATTGAAAGTTCTGTATATATCTGTTAGATCCATTTGGGCTATAGTGTCGTTTAAATCTACTGTATCCTTGTTGATCTTCTGTCCTATTGATCTGTCTATTTCTGAGAGTGGAGTATTGAAGTCCCCCAGTACTCTTGTACTACTATTGTCACTAAAAGTGACAATTTCACTTCTAGAGCTTTCATTTTAGCTGTGCTGTTAATTCTCCCAAAGCAGGGAGAACATATGGTGTTTGTCTCTTTGGGAGTGGGTTATTTCACTAAGTATGAGGTTTTCCAGCTTGCTGCATTTTGTTGCAAAGGACCAGATTTCATCCTTTTTTTTTTTTTTTTTTTTTTACTGCTGTGCAGTATTCATAGTGTACGTAACCCCCAATTTCTTTATCCAATCTTCGGTTGATGGACATTTAGGTTGCTTCCATGTCTTAGCTATTGTGAATCGAGCTGCAATAAACATGGAGGTGCAGAGAGTTCTTTTGTTTACTGATTTCATTTCCCCTGGATAAATTCCCAGTAGTGAAATGGCTGGGTCATACGGTAGGTCTATATTCAGATTTTTGAGGTATCTCCACACTGTTTTCCACAGTGGCTGTACCAGTTTACATTCCCACCAACAGTGGGTTAGGATGCCCTTTTCCCCGCATCCTATCCAGCATTTGTTGTTTGTTGATTTCTGTATGAGGGCCACTCTAACTGGGGTGAGGTGATACCTCATTGTGGTTTTGATTTGCATTTCCCTGATGGCTAGAGATCCTGAGCATTTTTCCATGTGTCTGTTGGCCATTTGGATTTCCTTTTTTGAAAAATGCCTGTTAAGGTCTGTCGCTCCCCGTCTTCGTGGAGGAACGACACAGGACCCTGCGCTGTTCTTTCGTCTGCTCGGTCCTCCCCGGGTTTGCTGCTGGTTCTTCCCGGGTTGGCTACCGACCCTTCCACCTCCGTGGAAGGGCGGTTCCCCCTGCCACATTCCCCACTTCCGCGGGGGAGTGGCACACCGCCGGCCGGCTCTCTCGGGGGCTGCACAGGTGTTCCCCTTAGATGTTCCTGGTGCATGCCGTCTCTCTCCTCCTTTATAGTCCTCCTCCGCCAATCCTAACTCGGCTGCCCACACGCCAAGTACGCTGCTCTCCTCCAATCAGGAGCAGGTCCTGCAGCTTGTCAAGTTGGTGAGAGGCAGCTGGGTAGAAGCTGTTGCCTCCTCTCCCAGCGCCATATTGTGGGAGAGCAGATGCATAGAATAAGTCTTAATTCCAGTAACTCAGTCCAGTCCGGGTTGCTCCCCACAGATCCCCCTTTCTTTTTATGTTTTTGGCGTTGATACGCGCCTGTCTTCGGTGTCCCGCGGCACACACTCTGCTCTGCTTGCTAGAGTTGCCCACAGGTGCTTACAAGTCCTATCAACCAGGCAAACCGAATCCAGGTCCTCTCTTCGCCATGTTGTGAGGGGGTTTTTAGGCGCTGATGCGTGCCTGAGTTCAGTGCCCTACAGCGCATGCTCTACTCTGCTAGAACTGCCTGCAGGTGCTTACAAGTCCTAGCAATCAGGCAAACCGAATCCAAGCCTTCTCATTGCCATATTGTGGGGAGACTTATTGATGTTAATTCGTGCCTGTCTTCGGTGACCTGCGGCGCATAAGCTGCTAGCCGCCCGCAGGTGCTTATCGTCCTAATCAGGCAGACCGAATCCAAGCTCTCTCATTGCTGTGTTGTGGGGAGGCCTTTCTCTATTTCTCTATCTCCGGGCATTCCTATTTCTCCTATTTTACTTCTATCTACCAGCATTCCTATTTCTCTCATTTTACTTCTAAAACTTCTGTTTCTCTTATCCCTGCGGCTTCCCGGCACCCGCCCCGAGGCTGCTTCTCGGCGGCTTCTCGGCGGCTTCCCGGCTCTGAGCCGCTTCAGCCAGCTTCTCTCATCTGCGCGGCTTCCCGGCTTCGCGCCCGCACCACGGCCTCGCACTAGCCCAGCGTTCCCTATCTACTTGTGCCCCGCACGCTCTCTCTGCGCGCGGCACCCTCCGCAAGTCACACAGCCCCAGCTCACGTTTCCGCCACTAGCATTCAATCCAAGTTCCCCGGACTAACCTGGCGAATTCCAACCTGGTGGCCCACGTCTCTGCCTCTGGTTCCAGATCTTCGCCTCTTGCTCCCCGGGCTGACTTGAATTCCAAGCTGGCTTACGTCTCCGCCTCGGCCTGCACTCGCGGCTTCATCCTCCCTAACATTTTTCTCTACCCGGTATGTTTCCCTAAGTTTTCTTCCAACAATATTCCCCTCTCATTTCTCCTGGCCTCTCCCCACAGTCCGTGGTGTTCCTTCTAGGTTTCACTTTTACTTTCAACCTGCAGTCCGTATCTGAGTCTAAGTTTCTTCTTGCTTTCACTTTAAATCCTAACTTCTTTCCCACAGTCCATATCCGAGTCTATGCCTAGGCTTTCGATAGCTTCTTCCGGCACCTTTTCCATCCGGGTTTCCCTAGGCTCTTTGCTAGTCTCTCTCTCCGGTAATTTCCACTTCTTCCCGTTTCTTCCCTCCTAGGTTTCCCTATCCGAGTCACGGCACCATTATGTCGCTCCCCGTCTTCGTGGAGGAACGACACTAAACCCTGCCTAGGTTTTCTATCCGAGTCACGGCACCATTATGTCGCTCCCCGTCTTCGTGGAGGAACGACACAGGACCCTGCGCTGTTCTTTCGTCTGCTCGGCCCTCCCCGGGTTTGCTGCTGGTTCTTCCCGGGTTGGCTACCGACCCTTCCACCTCCGTGGAAGGGCGGTTCCCCCTGCCACTTTCCCCACTTCCGCGGGGGAGCGGCACACCGCCGGCCGGCTCTCTCGGGGGCTGCACAGGTGTTCCCCTTAGATGTTCCTGGTGCATGCCGTCTCTCTCCTCCTTTATAGTCCTCCTCTGCCAATCCTAACTCGGCTGCCCACACGCCGAGTACGCTGCTCTCCTCCAATCAGGAGCAGGTCCTGCAGCTTGTCAAGTTGGTGATAGGCAACTTTGGGTTTTGGGTTTGGGTTGCTGCTGTTTTTCTAGATCCTTGAGGTATATAGAGAGATCAATTATTTGGTACCTTTCCAATTTCTTTATGTAGGCACCAATTTCTTTCTTCCTTTGCTTCTTCTTCTTCTTCTTTTTTTTTTTTTTTGAACAGGCAGAGTGGACAGTGAGAGAGACAGACAGAGAGAAAAGTCTTCCTTTGCCGTTGGTTCACCCTCCAATGGCCACCGTGGCTGGCGCGCTGTAGCCGGCGCACCACGCTGATCCGATGGCAGGAGCCAGGTGCTTCTCCTGGTCTCCCATGCGGGTGCAGGGCCCAAGGACTTGGGCCATCCTCCACTGCACTCCCTGGCCACAGCAGAGAGCTGGCCTGGAAGAAGGGCAACCAGGACAGAATCCAGCGCCCCGAACGGGACTGGAACCCGGTGTGCTGGCGCTGCCAGGCAGAGGACTAGACTAGTGAGTCACGGCACAGGCCTGTAGGCACCAATTTCTATAACTTTCCTCTTAGCACTGCTTTTGCTGTATCCCCGAAATTTTGATAAGTTGTATTGTCATTTTCATTTGTTTCTAGAAATTTTTTGATTTCTCTTTTGATTTCTTCTTCTGATTTCAGTCAGAATCATGTTGTACATTCTCCATGTTGTTTGCATATGATGCAGAGATTCTTGAGTTGTTGATTTTGAGCTTCATTGCTTTGTGGTCTGAGAAGATGCATGGTACAATTTCAATTTTTTAAAAATTTGCTGAGGCTCCCCTTATGGCCTAGCATATGGTCAATCCTAGAGAAAGTTTCGTGCACCAGGGAGAAATATGTGTACTCTGTGTCTGTGGGGTGGAAAGCTCTGTAGATATCTAGTAGGTCAATTTGGTCTATAGTGTCAATTAGCTCTGTTGTTTCCTTGTTGGTATTCTGTCTGGTTGATGTGCCCATTGCTCAAAGTGGGGTATTGAAGTCCCCTGTTACTATTGTATTTGAGTCTATATCTCCCTTAAAAATCCCTTAATAATTCTTCCAAATAGCCAGGCGCCCTGTAATTAGGTGCATATACATTTCTAATAGTAATGTCTTCGTGTTGGATTGATCCTTTAATCATTATATAGTGTCCTTCTTTGTCTCTTTTAATAGATTTTGTGTTAAAGTCTATTTTGTCTGATATTAGAATGGCCACACTGGCTCTTTTTTGGTTCCTGTTAGCTTGAAATATCTTTTTGCATCCTTTCACTTTCAGTCTGCATGCATCGTTGCCGGTGAGGCGTGATTCCTGAAGGCAACAGGTAGATGGGTTTTTCTTTTTTAATCCATTCAGATAGTCTGTGTCTTTTAACTATAGAGTTGAGACCATTTACATTCAGTGTGACTATTGTTAAATACTGTCTTTTCCCTGCCATGTTTCCTTAAGTAGGGCTGTTTATGTATTTTGGTTTTTGTTTGTATTTTCGCTGGGTCATTTTCTACATCTGTCTTCTTTTGTAGTGAAGTTCCTGTTTCTGTGTTTCTGCATGCAGCACATCCTTGAGCCAGTGGTGTAGGCCTGGGTGTGAAGATACAAATTCTTTCATTTTCTGTTTGTCGTAGAAAATCTTTATTTCCCCTTCATTCATAAATGATAGCTTTGCAGGGTACAGTATTGTGGGTTGTCAGTGTTTTTCTTTAAAAACTTGGAATATATCACGCCATTGCCTCCTTGGCTGTAAGGTTTGCAATGAAAAGTTTGGGGTGAGTCTCATTGGATTACCTCTGAATGTGATTTGTCGTTTCTCTCTGGCACATGTTGATTTGTTCTTTGTGCTTCACTGAGCTGAGTGTTACCACAATGTGTCGTGGTGAATTCCTTTTCAGGTCGTGTCTGTTAGGAGTCCTGTGTATTTGTTGTATTTGGACATCTCTTTCAATCTGCCTATTGTGGAAGTTTTCTGATATTATTTCATTAAGAAGGCCTTCTCATCCATTCTCTCTTTCCACACCCTCAGAGACTCCTATTATCCGGATGTTACAATGCTTGATTGAATCTTGTAAAACTCCAACCGTGATTTTTAATTTTCTAGTTTCTTTTTCTTGTGCTTGGTCTGACTGTATTATTCCTGGAAGTTTGTCTTTGAGTTCTGATATGCACTCTTCTATTTCATCTGTTCGATATCTGAGAGATTCCATGGCATTTTTTTTCACAGGCAGAGTTAGGCAGTGAGAGAGAAAGACAGAGAAAGGTCTTCCTTCCGTTGGTTCACCCCCCAACTGGCCGCTAAGGCCGGCGTGCTGCACTGATCTGAAGCCAGGAGCCTGGTGCTTCCTCCTGGTCTCCCTATGCAGGTGCAGGGCCCAAGCACTTGGGCCATCCTCCACTGCCTTCCCGGGCCACAGCAGAGAGCTGGACTGGAAGAGGAGCAACCGGGACAGAACCGGCTCCCCAACCGGGACTAGAACCCGGTGTACCGGTGCCGCAGGCGGAGGATTAGCCTAGTGAGCACCCATGGCATTTTTTACTTGCTCAATTGAATTTTTCATTGCCAGTATTTCATTCTGGCTTCTCTTCAGAATCTCTATTTCTGGGGTGTGCTTTTCATTCAGATCTTGAATCTGTTTCTGATTGCTTCTAAGTAATCTGATTATTAGTTTTCTGAATTCTTTTTCTTGCATGACTTCAATTTCTTCTTCTTCAGCCTCTATTATTGAAGGTTTAGATTGCTCCATTGGCGAGCTCATAGGTTCTTCTATATTCTTATTTAGGGTTTTTCCTTTGTTCCTTGGCATTTCTGTTTGATTTCTGTTTGGTTTAATTTTTAAGTTGATTTCCCTCTGCTATGGGCTTCTATGGGTCTGCGCAAATGCCAGTGTAAGCAAGTAGCTCCATCTCCTAGAGTTTTGTTCATTGCTGGGAGCTGAAGGAGGCAGGTACTTAAGTAGGCAGGTACCTGAGCTTTTATGTACTAAGCCCTGCCCACTGGGGCCGGTCTCCCTGTTCCTTTGTTTGCCTGACAGCCCCTGGGCCTCCGTTATTCAGCCTTCCCCATCACTGTGCCCCCTGCGTGATGAGGGGGGAGTCACTCTGAACCATTGTGACCCCTGTTTCCAGGTGGGGTGGCCCCTGCTGTGCGGGAGCCAAAAGCACAGCCCGCCTGCCTGCACTCCAGAATGTAAACAAACAAAATGGCTGCTCTCCACCCGCTGCAGCTCCGATTGGTGGGGGACACACCGAGGAATCATGGCATGTTCAACCTCTGTTCATCCCCCGGAATCGCACCCTCTTCCCCCTTATAGCACCAAGCGCTGTTCACTTTGCTTCCCCGCTCATCCGTGCTTGCATCTCTGTGAGCTGGCACCCTCTCACCTGTTTCCCCCAGGATGCGGTGGCAGTTGCCCTCCCACTGATTCCCTCTTTCTGCAGTTCGGGTGCCACTACCTTTCACGGTGTGGTCCCTGGCACTGTCTGGCGATCTCCTGGGCCACTCTGCACCAACCTTCCGTGGTTCCGTCACCTGAATGTATCCCCTCTATTCATTAAACTTTCTCTGCCTGACTGGGAACATCCTGCTGCCATACTGCCATCTTCCCCTGAATCCACTTTCTTTCATAACTCCATGAGTTGAGAATGGATGTCCACCAAGATACCAACACATGGATATTTAATTGCAAATATTTGGAAGCATACAGTATATCTTCTGTAGGGACATAGATACACTGATCTGAAACCAGAAAATGGAATATTAATTCGGACTAAAAGTAACAGGATTTCAATCAGGGAATACATAGAGGACATGAAAATACATCTTAGGAAGACAAAGACTTTACTGAAGGAATACCTACCATACACATCCATGCATGATATCTATAAAAGTGTATTATGACAAGACAGTAGATGCTAGGGAAACAGCTAAAAGAATAAGCAGAGAAGAGTGGATGGTTACTTTTTGATTTTATTTAAGTTTTTAAATTTTTGAATTTTAAATTTGATTACTGCAGCTTCCATTCGATTTCCTCTTGCATGTAATTATCTCAGAGGGGGAGGGAGGGAGGGAGAGAGAGAGAGAGAGAGAGAGAGAGAGAGAGAGAGAGAAACACAACTGGTACACTTCCCAGATGGCCACATCAGTCAGGGCTGAGGAAGGCTGAAGCCAGGAGCCAGGAGATTTTCTGGTTCTCCCACTTGGGTGGCAGGGCTCAAGTACTTGGGCCATTATCTGCTGCTCTAACAGGCAATTAAAGGGACCTGCAACAGAAGTGCAGCAGCCAGGACATGAACTGGGATGCTGGTGTCACAAGCAGCGGCTTAACCTGCTAATTGACAATGGCAGCCCCTTTACAATTCCTACAACCATTAACTTCTATACCTTCGAATATTTCCTTGTTACTTGCTAATGTCTCGTTCTTTCAGATTGAGGATTCCCTTTAGAGTTTCTAGTAAAAATATACCTGGTGACTATCAATACTAAAGTTTGTTTGTGAAAATATTTGTATCTCTTTCATATGTAAAAGATACCTGTGTTGGGTGTTGAGGAACAATGGCTCAAGCTGGTGTATAATGATTTTCATTTAATAAACATATGACTACAAGCTAAGCTTGAACGTGATAGTAACAGCAGTTGTTATTGTGAGTATTTAGGGGCCTAACATCCTGTTGGGTTCTCTCGCTCACTCGCTCTCTTTCTCTTTCTTTCTTTCTGTCTGTCTCTCTCTCCTCTCTCTCTCTCTCTATCTCTCTCCATTCCCCACCCCCTCTCTAACAGAACAGCATTAAAATTGGAGGGCTTTAAAAGTTAGAGTTTGGGGATTGACATTTGTTGTAGAAGGTCTGTTATTTCTTGGTATGCCAACATCTCAATGGAATGCCTTTCTTCGAGTCTCAGCTCCATTCCAGCATCCTGCTAATGCACACTGAGGGAGGCAGCGGGTGAAGGTTCAAGTACTCAGACACTTCAAGTTCAAGTACTCCACCAAGTGAAGGTTCAAGTACTCCAAGTCTTGGATTAAGCTCCTGGAGGCTGCCTTCAGCCTGGTCTAGCCCTACCAGTTTCAGAAATTTTGGGAGGGAAACAGCAGCTGGGAGATTTCTGTCTGTCATTCTGTCTCTGTTTCTCTGTGCCTTTCTATATTGTTTTAAAGGTTTCTGTGCTTCAGTTGGATGTCAGAGTAAGAGAGAGAAATGGAGTGACCGAGAGAGGAAGTGCATGTTCCTGGCACTGAAAAACCCCTAAAATCCTGGATGGTGCTGGACAAGGCAGCATACCAGGCTCTCAGAACTCCAGCCTGGTTGCATCTGTGGGTTGCAGGGTCCCGAAATGATGGCCTATCCTCCCCTTCTTTCCCGGGCACAATATTAGCAGGAAGCTGCACAGGAAGCCAGACGGCCTGGATTGGAACCTTTGTTCATATATGGGTTGCCGAATTTGAGAGCTGAGGCTTAACACCCTGCTCCACTTGGCTAGACCTTTTGCAGGCTTTTATAACATATAATTAAGTAATTAATTTTACTTCACATAAATTATAAAGATAAGATTCAGCAGGATAGGCTATGCAGTGGATATTGCTGGAATGTTGGACTGAACTAGCAGATAGGAGAAAACCCGTTTTTGTTTCTGTCAGTTTCTGTGTCTTTCACGTAAACACGATTTGAGGATTTAAAAAAAATCTCCCATTGCATTGATCTGCTTTTAACATTTAGGTGAAAGACAGAATTGCACAGACTGGGAAAGACAGAGACACACGGATCTGGCAGTCCTGCCATAGAGCCTATTCGACCATGCACGAAGCCACCAGGACAGGCAGGCGAGAGACCACATTCTGTCTAAGAACTGGCAGAACACTTTATGGCTGCTCTCAGTGCATGGAGGGATAAACCGCATGGTGAGGAGCTGTCACAGGCATTGTCTCACCTGCCTGCCTCTCCTGCTGGAGGAAGACACAAGCCCATTCCTCCTCCATCTCCCTAGTTTCAGCTGAGCCCAGGATGTTTGTCTTTGCCTCACCTTAGTGTGCAGTCACGGGGCATAAACTGCTCACTGCCTTAGGGTCTGGAAGTGGGCTTCTCACTGGCATAGCCAACCACTAGCTGTGCTATCACTGAGCACCACTGATCTAGTGTGAATCTGTGTGGTTGGGGGCACAGCTGACACCGTGCTGATCTTGCTTGTGTGAGTCTTCAAACAATAAACTATTGGGTTCCCTTGGGCTCACTGCCTTCCTACTGGCTGAATCTATGCAAGTTTTGCAAGCTTAACAAGCCAACTCAACTGCGCTAGTAATATTTCCTATGGTCGTACAGGGACATTGGTCTACTTCACTGACAAACTCTGGTGTTGTGTGGTGCTGCATGAATAGTCAGTTAGGTTTCCTGAAATCCCATAGAGCCTGCTTTTCAGTGTGACATTTGGTTGGCTTGCCATTCCTTAGTTATTTACAAAGCAATTTTACAAACATTGTCATATCTAGAACCAGTTAAGTGGCTATTTAATTCACACATTGATGTTTTTTGAATTCAAGTTTATGTACAAGTTAACGACATACTCCTGACTGAAATTCCAAAGTGGTATCATGGGGCCAGTGCTGTGGCATAGCGGATAAAGCTGCAACTTGTAGTGCCCGCAACCCATATGGATGCCACTTCCGGTCCCGGCCTCTCCATTTCTCACCCAGCTCTCTGCCATGACCTAGGAAAGCAGTAGAAGATAGCCCATGTCCTTGGGCGCCTTTAATCATGTGGGAAATCCGGAAAAGGTTCCTGACTCCTAGCTTTGGATCAACTCAACTCCAGTTGTTATGGCCATCTGTGGAGTGTACCAAAGGGTGAAAGAGCTCTCGCTTGCTCTCTCTCGCGCGCTCTCTCTCTCTCTGCCTCTCTGTAGCTCAGCCTTTCAAATTAATAAATAATTTTAAAAAGTGGTATCACTTGTAAGAGATATAAGTATGAAATTAATTTAAAATATTTTAAATTTTAAATGATTATAAAATGAAGGAAATCCAATTATAAAACCTATTTCTAATTCATCATCCTTATGCTTCATGGATAAAAGTAACTGCTTAAATGTAATTTACCTTAAGAACTGGGGAAGCAGATCAAATGATGTCAGTAACTTCCTACCAGGAGAATGGTCAGTGTGAATCAGAGTCAAGTCGGAGCCCATGGCTATGTCTCGCCCTAGACCCTCGGATGGCACAGCAGGCAGTTTTTGGCCTTGGAACTTCCCAGGCTTCCTTTCCCTTTCCCCTTCCCCTTACTGGGCCCTAATATGCCATTCTGATCTACACCGTTAGCATTTCTCCCACATTTTTTTTTACAAAATGTGGTAATTACATCTAGTCTCACCTTATATCTGTACCTTAGATTTTCAGTTCATTTGGAACAGGAAATATTTTAAAAACAAAAGGGGAAAATGAATACTGCTTATAATGCACATCCTTTTTCTAAGCAGAATGGATTCTGAAAAAAGGCCTTTGTTGCAAGATTATCCTTTGAGTTGTAAGGATGCAAATGAGCCTCAGAGTTGCTACTCTTGAAAAGCATTTAAGAAGGGAGGTATAAGGCTGAATCCTGGTACCTGGGTCAGAGATGAAGAAGTGTGGCCTTAAAATTGGGTATAAATTGTTTGGAGAAATGGAATAATCCTGCAGCTGCCCCTTTTGTCTCTGTCCTTGAAGTAGGCTCTAATGATGAAATGACTAAATCATCTCAGCACAACTGAACATGGCAAAGCTACTCCTACAGTACTCAAGGCTTTCAGACATATATTCTGAGGTAGACCATTTCGTTTTATGGAGAGTAAAATTAGGAAGACAGTCCGTCAAGGAGAAGAGATCACAGTAGAGGCAGGTGTCACTCATGGGCACATACAGAAAAGCTGAAACACTATATACTGTTTTTTTAAGGAATGGATGTTTTTATTTTCTGTTCCCATTAGATAAACAAAAAAGGAATAATGTGTCACAAAGTCTTTTTTTTTTTTTTTGACAGGCAGAGTGGACAGTGACAGAGAGAGACAGAGAGCAAGGTCTTCCTTTGCCATTGGTTCACCCTCCAATGGCTGCGCGGCCGGCGCACTGCAACCGGTGCACCGCACCGATCCGATGGCAGGAGCCAGGTGCTTCTCCTGGTCTCCCATGGGGTGCAGGGCCCAAGTACTTGGGCCATCCTCCACTGCACTCCCTGGCCACAGCAGAGAGCTGGCCTGGAAGAGGGGCAACCAGGACAGAATGCGGCGCCACGACCGGGACTAGAACCCGGTGTGCCGGCGCCGCAAGGCGGAGGATTAGCCTAGTGAGCCGCGGCGCCGGCCGTCACAAAGTCTTATGACAATATTCATGACTAGAAGAATTAGTAATTATGCAGAATGATTATCATAGGAGTAAGTATCTACCAACACATGTCCAGCAATTCTACTTTCACCTGAATTCAGAAAATAAAAATCTGCACTGAGAGATAAGCAGCATGTGCAAATGGATCACCCAGCTGACTCAGCTGCTTGCGATTCTATGTTCTTTAAATCAACAAAAGAAAACAATACCACTATCTTGTTCTTAAATAAGAAGAAAGATAACTGGGATTGACTGGTGAAATATTAACTTAAATCTTGCTTTTTCCCACAACTTAAGTAAATAAGCATTTAAATGAATCCAGTTATCATTATTCAAGAGTTCACCATCTTCAATTATCCATTAATGTTGATTATATCCATAACTTACAAAATACAAAAGTGTTCTACGTTTGAAAAAAATAGCCATCTCAAAGGCCAGAAACACAGTTTTAAGCCCACATAACCGTATTTAAGATCAGGACATGACATGCACCAAGTATAGATTTTTGGATTTAATTCCTTTGTAGCCCTTATTGCACAGTATCCCTATTTTTTAAAAAAGATTTATTTATTTATTTGAAAGTCAGAGTTACACAGAGAGAGGAGAGGGAGAGAGAGAGAGAGAGAGAGAGAGAGAGAGAGAGAGATCTTCCATCCGATGGTTCACTCCCCAATTGGACACAACGACCGGAGCTCCGTCGATCCGAGGCCAGGAGCCAGGAGCTTCTTCCAGGTCTCCCACGTGGGTGCAGGGGTCCAAGTTCTCGGGCCACCTTCTACTGCTATCCCAGGCCATAGCAGAGAGCTGGATGGGAAACAGAGCTGCCGGGTCTTGAACCAGCACCCATATGGGACGTCGGCGCTTCAGGCCAGGGTGTTAACCCGCTGCACCACAGCACCGGCCCCCAGTACTGCTATTTATGACTTCTCAAATGAACAAGAGCCTGTGGCAAAGAAAATGATCTATATGAAAGACCTCTATGGGCAAGAACCCAGTGGAATAAGCAGTCACCAAAGGAGGACGTACTTTCCTCTGAAGGGAGGGAAGTGCTTCCACTTTGCCTATGGCTTTGTTGAAATACTGAAGCAGTCTGTGGATCCAAAAGGTGTCCATAGCCTAGGCAGCTCTTGTCAAGAGCTTTGGGTGGTCACTGACGTCATACATCAGAGTGTTAATTGCTTACTAAACAGGAGTCACTGTGTGTTAACTTCCCATGCAGAACCTCTGTCCTCAAAGAGCTATATTATGAAACTTAATACTAAATCTTGTTCTCCAAGAATTATGATGTTCTAGTGTATTAACTGGAAGCTATTTTGTCATACAAATTCTAGTTATGTCTAAGTGCTTGCAAAAGATGTACCACTATTTTCAGGTTCCACTTTAAATATAATTAAGTTTCCAAAAAAAAGTGAAATTACCATCAAGATGCAAGGACTTTGACTAGCCTTTGTCTAGACTGTTGAGGAACAGCTTTTGCTCTTGTTTTTTGTTGCTGTTGTTGGTGGTGGTGGTTTCTTTTGATTTTTTTTTATCTATTTTTCTTTTTCTCCCTTATACAAAGAGCAGAGCTTTTTACCTAGAACAGACTTAATCTTCTGTGTATAAAGTTAAATGAAAATAGACTTTAGTAATAAACAAGACTGGGAAATGAGAGGAGAGAGGAAAGAGGAAGATGGGTGGCAGTGTGGGTGGTAGGGTGGGTACGGTGGGAAGCATTACTGTGTTCCTAAAGTTGTATTTATGAAATGTATGCAAAAATAAATAAATAAGTAAATAATAAATAAATAAATACAGGAAATCTACATGTATACTAGAGCTTCTTATTCTGATATAGCCTACCCCACACAAAAAATACCCTTACTTAATATGCTTAAGTGTTTGAAGATCTCTATTTCCTATCAGGCGTAAGGAAAACATCTCCAGTATTTCAGGTTCTATTCAAGATTGTACAGTAGGTCTCTCCAATACATTCAAGTGGTAAGAAATGTATGATTACAAGGCCAGGAATAGATGTTCTTACTCAAAGAACGTATACTACGTAAGCTGAAAATCAGAAAGGATTAAGAGAAACAATGTGCAATCAGATATTTCACAAGGTTGACTGAAAGAAAGTCAGTACACTAACATGGTATCTGTACCTTCCAAATACATCAGAACATAAAATTACAAAAAGAAACTTTATTGAGAATTTGAACTCAAGTATCCAAAGGAAGTACAACTGGCAGGAATTCAGGTTGTCTTCATTTAAACGTCAGGGTGTGCTTCACCTGTAATATGAACACAACATTTGGGGACATTAAGTTGAAGAACATTACTGAATTAACCTGAAAGACAAAACAAGCTTCGGTTTTACTAAATAGACTGAAACTGCAGGCTTGTAACAGTCACCCCTGGGGCCTGTGCTGTGACATAACACGTAAAGCTGCCACCTGCAGTGCCAACACTCCTTATGGACACACGTTCCAGTCCTGGCTGCTCCTCTTCTGATCCAACTCCTTCTTGATGCACCTGGGAAAGCAGTGGAAGACTGTACATGTCCTTGGCTCTCTGCACAGGGGAGACAGACAAGAAATACCCAGCTCCTGGATTTGGATTGATCAGCTCCACTCACTGGGGCCATTTGGGGAGTGAACCAGTGGATGGAAGTGCGTCTCTCTCTCTCTATCTCTCTCTCTCTCTCTCTCTCTCTCTTTCTCTTTCTCTAACTCTGCCTTTCAAATAAATATATAAACCTTTAAAAAAAAAACCCAGTCACCCTTTGGCTAACTATTAAATGCCTGGGAAACATAAATGAAAGATCGTCAACTATATATATATATATATATATATATATATATAAAATCTTGATTGTTAAACACACTACAGTTTCTAGTAGTAAAAGGAATCCTAGAAATTGCACAAGTTCAGGACAGACAAAATCAAAGAAACCTACTAGAAGGTAGTTTTTAGTGGAAAGCAAAAACCATTTCTGTGTCTCCTAAAAAATCTCACAACCACACAAAAATATCCTAGGATATTTAGGAAAGTATTTAAAGATGTCTGATTTAAAGGTGGCTTGAAATCATTCTGATTACAAGATGGATAAAAGTTAATCTCACGTCTGCCACTGTCTAAGTGAAGTAAAGGGAAACCAGCATGGTAGCAATGGCCGAAGCTGCGCTGATCTGAAGCCAGGAATTAGGTAGGTGTTTTTTCCCAGTCTCCTATGCAGGTGCAGGGGCCCAAGGTCTTGGGCCATCTTCTACTGCTTTCCCAGGCCATAGCAGAGAGCTGGATCGGAAGTGGAGCATCCAGGACTTGAACCGGCGCCCATACAGGATGCGGGCCCTGCAGATGGTGACTTTACCTGCTACGCCACAGCACCGGCCCCTATTTTCCTTTTGTAAGGAGTCATTCATATCTCCTATTAACTACTTCCATTTGGCTTAGGTTTCATGTACTGTTTTATCGTCATGCTTTATATTTAACGGCCACTTAAAAATACCTATTCACTTAATAACTATCTTCTGTTAAATGCATTTAGAAATCATAATATTCCCTAGATTAAATTTTAATCATCTTTAATAGCCTCCCAGCGGTAGCCTTCCAACTGTCCTATTTTCTCTACTATTTTAAAAAATTTATTAATTAATCTATAGGACAAAGGGCTGAGACACTGGGAAAGAGAAAGCAACAGAAAGACTTTTCTTTCTGTGGTACACTGCCCTAAGTCCAAAAAGGCTATTTATATGCCTGAAGCCAGGAGCCAAAAACTTTGTCCTGCTTCCCACATCGTTTGTAGAGATTAAGCACCTGTGCCATCTTCCCCTACTGTCCCAGGCTCATTAGCAGACATCTGGATTGGAAATGGATAGGCTGGAACACACCTGGCACTCTGATACAGATGGTCTGTGACTGAATGGGAGGCTAAACCCGCCATGCTACCACGTCAGAACCTCCCACAATATTGTTAAGCATCGTAGAGAATGACAGCCTTAAGAAGACCAAGGCATTGGTAACTTCGTCCCCAGACATCAAGGGCATCCTTGTATTATGTTTAGGCCTGATTTATTCATTTTTATTTTTATTAGAGAGACAGAGATGGCATGTTCTTGGTTACTGCTGTTCTCCCCCATAGCAAGCCTGGGGCAGGCCTGCATTTGGCATAGCTGAGAGCTCAGAACTCAAACCTAGTTTCCCACTAGGGTGGTAGAGAATCAACTATCGAGCCATTGCAGGCTGCTTTCTACAGTGTGCATTGTCAGGATGCTGGAATCAAGAGCGGAACATGAAGTCAAACTCAGGTACTCTGATATGGGATGTAGCTGTCTTAACTAGCATCCCAATGGACATGTCAAAAGCCAGCCACCTAAAATTCCCAAGTTTTTGTCTTCACATTACTCTCCCACCAACTGTTGTCTTAAGGCAGGAACTTGTAATGTGTACCCTGCAATACGATTGGTGTTCATGCTCCCATATGGCATTTACAGTGTTGTTAGACGTATTAACTGGAGCTGCTACCGTGCTGCCGTAGACTAAGCAGTGGTCCGGGACAACGACACCCACCATTGATGTGGGGCTTCAAGTTCCAGCTGCTCCACTTGTAATCCAGCTCTATATTGATGTGCCGGGGAGAGCAGTGGAAGATAGCCCAGGTACTGGGTCCCCTGAGGCCCATGAAGGAAACCTGGATGGAGTTTCTGGCTCCTGGTTTCCACCTTGTGCAGGCCCAGCTGCTACGGTTATCTGGGGAGTGAACCAGCAAAGAGAAGGTCTCTTTCTCTCTCTGTCTCCCTGTGCTTTCATATAAATAAATGAATCTTTTGAAAAAGAAGTGACACTGAAGATTCATAGTAGGGCAGAGATTAGGCACAGCATAGGTGTTCATTTTCAGTTACCTTCGACATCCAGGACATACAAGCACTTTACCTACTTGATCAGTGCTGAAGGAAAAAACCAGTTGACCCCTTGCCATTCTATTATTCAGTCATTCTATGCTATACTGGGAGAAGGATTTAGAATGAAATCATTCTCTGTGAGAGAATACAGAACACGACAGAATCTAAGAGCAAGCATTCAGGCAATCAAATATCAAATAACCATCATGTACTCATTTGTTGCTTTTTCCTATCCCTATTCAAGAACACCACCTTGTTGAAATAATTGTTTTTCTCTGGTTGCCTTGCCATGGCCTCATTGACCCTGATATGCTGCTTCCCTCAGTGCACTCCATCATTTATCAATACTTGTAAAGACTGTTATTCCCACTTCCAACAATCATATTACTGACAATTATATATAAATAAAAAGGGGGGATGCAGAATGCAGAGAACAAAAATTCTGCCAAAGCACTCTCAGGTGAGAACACATTTCTTCTGAGCACATAGTGTGGCAGCAGAATGTAAAAGGAAACATTTCTGCCAAAATCGTATGCCTAATAAACACGTATTAAACAAGAAAAGGGAGAAATGTGGAGAATAAGATTTCTGCGAATGCACTCCTAGTGAAGATATTTTATTCCTAGAACACAGAGTGTGACTGCAGGGACTGATTAAGGATAGTTTATGACCTACTAACGAGAAGGGCACTGAGCCCTTGTGGGAATGCTGGCTTCACAAGGACATGCAGCTGCTTTCCCAGATATGCTAGTGTAGTATGTCCTGCTAAAGCTGTTTCAGAGAAACCTTAGAGTGATATGAACACGTGCATGCACTCTACAAGAGGCTGTCGCAATCCTTGTCAATAAAGAGAACACGCTGGGTTAGCCTTTTTGGAGGAAAAGTTCCAGCGTGCTGTCTCTCCTTTCACTTGCATAACCCAACTATCATTGTTCCTGCAGTAATGCAACGTAAAGTTGGATTTAAAATCTGACCCGAGGCTTACTTTATAGAAAGCACATTTTTCTTGGTATTTCCTCCCAAAACTAGAGAATCAAATAATTCTGCTGTTAAAATCATTTTTAAACAAAATCAAACAAAAACGGGTACAGTACTGTGGCATAGCAGGCAATGCTGCCGCTGGTCATGCAAGCATCCCATATGGGTAGCATATCAAGTCACGGCTGTTCCACGTCCAATCCAGCTCTCTGCTATGGCCTGGGAAAGCAATGTAAGATGGCCCGAGTCCTTGGGCCCCTGCACCATGTAGGAGACCCGGACGAGTGTCAGCCTCCTGGCTTTGGATTGGCTGAGCTCCGGCCTTTACAGCCATTTATCTCTCTATCTCCACCCCATCTTTCTCTGCCTCTGCCTCACTGTAAGATTGCCTTTCAAATGAAGAAACAGATATTGAAAAAAAAAAAAAAACAAAAATGGATCAAAGATTTAACTGTAAGACATGAAAGTATGAAATAACTAGAATGCAAAATACAGTCATAGGTGGAAAAATTCTGGACTGAAGAATGGCATGCTGCATACGGCTATGGAGAACAATGGAGAAAACAGTGTAGAAGGTACACTTTCGGCAGAGAATTGGAGAGAGAACTGCTCCGAATCCCCCCACGGAAGGGGAGGAATCTTTGTGAACCTGCCTGGTGAATGCTGACGCACAGCCAGAGAGCACGGAGAGTCAGGCACATTTTTCATGGCATGGGTCCAGACTGGAGCCTTTGGGCTGGCTGTTGCTGGTGGTCACCTATGGTCTTAGTCAAAGTGAAGGGGGATGATTGATTCAAACCAATCTCTCCACAACAGAACCCTTGATCGGGCTGAGAGAGGACGGGCACCATTTTAAAAAAGGGAAAAACTAGGGAAGCCTGCAAGCGTGCACAAAGCAGCTCACTGAGACCGGGCACCTGAATGCAGCGCTGGCAGCGTTCGCCCAGTGACTCTAGTGTGCAGGTGTGATCCACAGCTTCAGTGCAGAAAATGGCCCTCAGCATCCCCAAGGCTTAGTCAGAAAATCAAAAGAAAATCAAACAAAAAGTCAGAGCTCGGCTGGGAAGTGGTAGGGCAGCTACAAGGGAAAGAGGTGGGCCCGTGCCAACCATACCCTTTGCACTTGACCACTGTGGGAGCCATATGTGCTGAGTCCTTGAGGTTTGGGCGGCTACATGAAAGGGAGTAGGGTGTAGCTGGGTATTGATTTCAACCACCGCCATCTTGGGTATTACCCTGCAAACTTGCCCCAACTTACCACATTCAAAAGAGCCCCCTGGCCACACCCACCACACACCTCCCAGTATTCATTGAAATGGTAGATATTCCACAAAGCCACAGTAGCATTACCCAAAAGATAAAAGCCAACAGAAGAAAAAACTTAGAAATCAACTACACAATGCTGAAATATCAGAGCCAAAATTCAGAAAAAAAGAATAAGGAAGTCACCATGACATTCTCAGAACACAAAAATATTTCATATTAGAATGAGAAGATGAACAGATCAAGGAAATGCCTGAATGGAATTTTGAAAATTAATCATAGTTACTTAAAAAAAATCAGAAGCAAATTCACGAACTGAATAACATCATATATGACATGAATAAGTATTTTCACAGGAGACTGAGAATTTAACGCAAAATCAAAACGAAATTTTAGAAATGAAGAATTCAATGGATCAAATAAAAAATGCAGTGGAAAGTCTTAACAGCAGACTTGATTGGGCAGAAGAAAGACTATCCGAAGAAAAATCTTTGGGAATCTTACAGGTAGACCAAAAAGAAAATGAGAAAATAGAAAACTAAAAAAAAAAAAAAAAAAAAAAAAACAGTTTTGGAGATCTATGGGATACTACCAAACGGCTCAACATACAGGTATTAGGAGTTCCTGAAGGAGTGGAAAGACAGAAGGGAATGGAAAACCTGCTTAGGAGAATACTTACAGAAAAATTCCCCAATTTGGAGACAGAAAGGGTTGTTCAAATAGAGGAAGCACATCGAACTCCTAACAGAAACGACCTGGAAAGATCTTCGTCATGATACATTGTATTCAAACTCTCTACAGTAAAATATAAAGAAAAGATTCTAAAATGTGCAGGAGAGAAATGCCATATTGCTTTCAGAGGATCTCCAATTAGATTCACAGCTTGCTTCTCATCAGATACCCTACAGGCTAGGAGGGAATGGCGAGATACAGTCCAAATCTTAAAAGAAAAAAAAAAACTGTCATCCCAGAATACTGTACCCCACAAAGCTGTCATTTATGAATGAAGTTGAAATAAAGACGTTCCATAACAAACAGAAATTGAAAGAATTGGTCGACACTTGTCCAGCCTTAGAAAAGATGCTTAAGGATGTGCTACTCACAGAAACACAGAAAGATAGCCATCATTCTGAAAGAATGTGAAGGCAGAAAACATGCAAAGTAAAAAAAAACAAAAGCAACCCAAAGTAAACAATCAGAATATTTAAGGATAGATGGCAGGGCCAAGTCCTTACTTATCAATAGTCTCCTTGAATGGAAGTGGCCGAACGGATGGAAAAACAAGACACATCTATTTGCAGCTTACAAGAAACACAACTAACCAACAAAGATGCACGCAGACTGAAAGTGAAAGGATGGGAAAAGATAGTCCATGCTAACAGAAACCATAAAAGAGTTGGTGTTGCCAAGCTAATAACAGACAAAACAGACTTTAACATAAAAACTGTTAAAAAGTTGAAGAAGGGTACTATGTAATGATTAAGGGATCAATTCAACGGGAAACTACAATAAATGTATATGCACCAAATTACAGGGCACCTGGCTATTAAAAAATGTTAACAGACCTAAAGGGAGAGACAGACTCCAATACAACAGTAATGGGAGATTTCAATACCCTATTTACAGCAAGGGATGGATCAACCAGACAGAAAATTAGCTAGGAAACAACAGAGTTAATCGACACTTTAGACCAAATGGACCTAACGGATATCTAAAGAACCTTTCATCCCACAGTGGCAGAATACACATTCCTCTCAACAATGCATGGAACTTTCTAAGAATCTCTAGAACATATCTAAACACATAGATACTGGGCAACTTACTCCTGAATGAACAGAGGGTCATAGAAGAAATCAAAAGAGAAATCAAAAAATTTCTGAAAATAAATGAAGATGACAGTAGATCATACCAAAACCTATGGGATAGAGCAAAAGCAGATGTAAGTGGGAAGCTCACAGCTATCGGTGCCTACATGAAGAAACTGGAAAGGTACAAAATAAACGAGCTATCTACACATCCAAAGGACCTAGAGTAACAACAACAATCCAGACTCAAAACCGGTAGGAGGAAAGAAATAATTAGAACTAGAGCAGAAATAAACAGATTTGAAACAAAAATATACAAATGAAAAGCTGCTTTACTGAAAAAATACACAAAAAATTCATGCCCCTTTGATTTCTTTTTCTTGCCTAATGGCTCTAGTGAAAGCATCCAAGACTACGTTAAATAACAGTGGTGAGTGTGGGCATCCTTTGGATATTAGGGGGACTGCTGCCAGGTTTCCCCATTCAATAGGATGCTTGCTGTGCTTTGTCATATATTGTCTTGATACTCTTAAAGGTTTTCATCATGAAAGGATGTCGTATTTTATCAAATGCTTTCTCTGTGTCTACGGAGATAACCGTACGATTTTTGATCATTGATAGATCATTGGCACAGCTAACCACAAAAAGAAGGAAAAGGCTCAATTCAATAAATTCCAAGATAAAAAAGGAAATTTAACAACAGATGGAACAGAAATAAAAAGAATCATCAGAAATTACTACAAAGAGCTGTATGTCAACACACTAGGAAACCTAGAAGAAATGGATAGGTTCCTAGAAATATACAATCTACCAAAGCTGACTCACGAAGATATAGAAAACCCAAACAGACCAATAACCAAGGCAGAAATTGAAAAAATAATAAAGACCCTCCCAACAAAGAAAAGCCCAGCACTGGATATAATTACTGCTGAATTCTACCAGACATAAAAAGAAGAACTAATTCCAATTCTTCTCAGGCTTTTTAAAACTGTCAAAAAGGAGGGAATCCTCCCAAATGCCTTCTACAAAGCCTGCATCATCTTAATACCTAAACCTGGAATATATATATAACAGAAAAAGAGAACTACAGACCAATATCCCTGATGAGCACAGATGCAAAGATTCTCAACAAAATGCTAGCCAATTGAATCCAACCTCACATCAGAAAGATCATTCACTCTGACCAAGCGATATTTTATCCCCAATATGCAGCAATGATTCAACATTTGCAAATCAATTAGCGTGATACATTACATTAACAAACTGAAGAACAAAAATCATACAATTATCTCCACAGACACAGAGAAAGCATTTGATAAAATACAACATCCTTTCATGATGAAAACCTTTAAGAATATCAATACAATATATGACAAAGCATAGCAAGCATCCTATTGAATGGGGAAACCTGGCAGCAGTCCCCCTAATATCCAGAACCAGACAAGGATGCCCACACTCACCACTGTTATTTAACGTAGTCTTGGATGCTTTCACTAGAGCCATTAGGCAAGAAAAAGAAATCAAAGGGGTATGAATTAGAAAAGAGGAAATCAAACTATCATTATTTGCAGATGACATGATCCTATATATAGGGCATGTGAAAGACTTTACTGAGATACTGTTGGAACCCATAAAAGTCTGTGATAAAATGGTAGGATATAAAACCAACACAGAAAAACCAATAGCCTTTCTATACACAGACAATCCCATTGCTGAAAAAGACTTAAGATTAGTACCATTAACAATAGCTCCAAAATAAACTCTATAGAATACTATACAGCAGTCAAAAACAATGAAATCCGGTCATTTGCAACAAAATGAAGGAATCTGGAACACATCATGCTGAGTGAAATAAGCCAGTCCCAAAGGGACAAATATCATATGTTCTCCCTGATCGGTGACAACTAACCGAGCACCAAAAAGGAAACCTGTTGAAGTGAAATGGACACTATGAGAAACGGTGACTTGATCAGCCTTTGCCCTGACTGTTGATGAACAACTTAATACTTTATCCCTTTTAGTATTTTTTTCTGTTTGTACTACTTAATACTATTGGTTGAATTCTGTAATTAATACACAATTATTCTTAAGTGTTGAAACTTAAATGAAAAGTGATCCCTGTTAAATGTAAGAGTGGGAATAAGAGAGGGAGGAGATGTACAATTTAGGACATGCTCAATCGGACTTGCCCCTAACGGTAGAGTTAGAAACGTGCCAGGGGATTCCAATTCAATCCCATCAAGGTGGCATGTACCAATGCCTTCTCACTAGTCAAAGTGATCAGTTTCAGTTCACAATTGATCACAATGATAGGACTAAGAGCCAAAGGGATCACATAAACAACACTAGTGTCTGCAAATACTAACTGATAGAATAAAAAAGGGAGAGAACAATCCAACATGGGAAGCAAGATACACAGCAGACCCATAGAATGGCAGATGTCCTAAACAGCACTCTGACCTCAGAATCAGACCTTAAGACACGCGGATCTGGCTGAAAAGCCCATGAGAGTATTACAGGCATGGAAAGCCAAGACACTCTGGCAAAACAAAACAAAACAAAACAAAACAAAACAAAACAAAAAAAAACACCCTAAATGAAAGATCTCTGTGAGTGAGATCCCAGTGGAAAGAACAGGTCATCAAAGAAGAAGGTACCTTTCTCTGAAGGGAGGAAGGGAGGAGAGAACTTCCACTTTGACTATGTCCTTGTCCAAATATGATCAGAGTCGGCAAGCTCAAAAGGTTTCCATAGCCTTGGCAACTCATGACAAGAGCCTAGGGTGATTACTGACACCATAAACAAGAGTGTCAATTTGTTAAGTCAACAACAGGAGTCACTGTGCACTTACTCCTCATGTAGGATCTCTGTCCTTAATGTGCTGTACATTGTGATTTAATGCTATAACTAGTACTCAAACAGTATTTTTCACTTTGTGTTTCTGTGTGGGTGCAAACTGTTGAAATCTTTACTTAATATATACTAAACTGATCTTCTGTATATAAAGAGAATCAAAAATGAATCTTGATGTGAATGGAAGGGGAGAGAGAGTGGGGGGTGGGAGGGAAGTTATGGGTGGGGGGAAAAGCCATTGTAATCCATAAGCTGTACTTTGGAAATTATATTCATTAAATAAAAGTTAAAAAAAAGAAAGAGAGAAAAAGTTTAGGATTCTAAGACAAAAAAAAAAAAATAGCTCCAAAATCATCAAATACCTTGGAATAAATTTAATCAAGGATGTCAAAAGTCTCTATTATGAAAATCACAAAACACTAAAGAAATAAATAGAAGAAGACATTAAAAATGGAAAAATCTTCCATGTTCACGGATAGGAAGAATCAACATCATCAAAATGTCCATACTACCAAAAGCCTTTGACAGATTTAATGAAATACCAATCAAAATAGCAGTGACATTCTTCACAGATGTACAGAAAACTATGTTCATATTCATAAGGAAAGATAAGAGACCACAAATACCCAAGATCAATCCCATTCACAATAGCTACAAAAACAATCAAATACCTTCTGGAATAAACTTAACCAAGGACGTCAAAGATCTCTACGATGAGAATTACAAAATCTTAAAGAAAGAAATAGAAGAGAATACCAAAAAATGGAAAAATCTTCCATGCTCATGGACTGGAAGAGTCAATATCATCAAAATGTCCATTCTCCCAAAAGCAATTTATAGATTCAATGCAATACCAATCAAAATACCAAAGACATTCTTCTCAGATCTGGAAAAAAATGATGCTGAAATTCATATGGAGGCACAGGAGACCTCGAATAGCTAAAGCAATCATGTACAACACAAACAAAGCCGGAGGCAACACAATAGCAGATTTCAGGACATACTACAGGGCAGTTATAATCAAAACAGTGGGGTACTGGTACAGAAACAGATGGATAGACCAATGGAACACAGTAGAAACCCCAGAAATCAATCCAAACATCTACAGCCAACTTATATTTGATCACGGATCCTAAACCAATCCCTGGAGTAAGGACAGTCTATTCAACAAATGGTGCTGGGAAAACTGGATTTCCATGTGCAGAAGCATGAAGCAAGACCCCTACCTTACACCTTACACAAAAATCCACTCAACATGGATTAAAGATCTAAATCTATGACCCGACACCATCAAATTATTAGCGAACACTGGAGAAACCCTGAAATATATAGGCACAGGCAAAGACTTCTTGGAAAAGACCCCGGAGGCACAGGCAGTCAAAGCCAAAATTAACAATTGGGATTACATCAAATTGAGAAGTTTCTGTCCTGCAAAAGAAACAGTCAGGAAAGTGAAGAGGCAACCGTCAGAACGGGAAAAAATATTTGCAAATTATGCGACGAATAAAGGATTAATAGCCAGATTCTACAAAGAGATCAAGAAACTCCACAACAACAAAACAAACAACTCACTTAAGAGATGGGCCAAGGACCTCAATATACATTTTTTAAAAGAGGAAATCCAAATGGCCGACAGACACATGAAAAAATGTTCAGGATCACTAGCCATCAGGGAAATGCAAATCAAAACCACAATGAGGTTTCACCTCACCCTGGGCAGAATGGTTCACATACAGAAATCTACCAACAACAGATGCTGGCGAGGATGTGAGGAAAAAGGCACACTAATCCACTGTTGGTGGGAATGCAAACTGGTGAAGCCACTATGGAAGTCAGTTTGGAGATTCCTCAGAAACCTGAATATAACCCTACCATACAACCCAGCCATCCCACTCCTTGGAATTTACCCAAAGGAAATTAAATTGGCAAACAAAAAAGCTGTCTGCACCTTTTTTTTTTTTTTTGACAGGCAGAGTGGAAAGTGAGAGAGAGAGACAGAGAGAAAGGTCTTCCTTTTGCCGTTGGTTCACCCTCCAGTGGAGCCGCAGCCGGCACACTGCGCTGATCCGAAGCCAGGAGCCAGGTGCTTCTCCTGGTCTCCCATGCGGGTACAGGGCCCAAGAACCTGGGCCATCCTCCACTGCACTCCCGGGCCACAGCAGAGAGCTGGACTGGAAGAGAGGCAACTGGGACAGAATCCGGTGCCCCGACCAGGACTAGAACCCGGTGTGCCGGCGCCGCAGGTGGAGGATTAGCCTATTGAGCCGTGGCGCCGGCCTGCACCTTAATGTTTATTGCAGCTCAATTCACAATAGCTAAGACCTGGAATCAGCCTAAATGCCAATCAACAGTAGACTGGATAAAGAAATTATGGGATATGTACTCTATAGAATACTATATAGCAGTAAAAAAAAAGAAAGAAAGAAAGAAAGAAAGAAAGAAAGAAAGAAAGAAAGAAAGAAAGAAAGAAAGAAAGATCCAGTCATTTGCAACAAAATGAAGGAACTGGAAAACATCATGCTGAGTGAAATAAGCCAGTCCCAAAGGGACAAATATCATATGTTCTCCCTGATCGGTGACAACTAACTGAGCACCTAAAAGGAAACCTGTTGAAGTGAAATGGACACTATGAGAAGCAGTGACTTGATCAGCCCTTGTCCTGACTGTCGAGGAACAACTCACTACTTTATTCCTTTTAGTATTTTTTTTGTTCCACTTAATACCATAGGTTGAACTCTTTAATCAACACACGATTTTTCTTAGGTGCTTAAATTTAACTGAAAAGTGATTCATGTTAAATATAAGAGTGGGAATAAGAGAGGGAGGAGATGTACAGTTTGGCACATGCTCACTCGGACTTACCCCTAACGGTAGAGTTAGAAACGTGCCAGGGGATTCCAACTCAATCCCATCAAGGTGGCATGCACCAATGCCTTCTCACTAGTCAACGTGATCAGTTTCAGTTGATAACTGATCATTATGATAGGATTAAGTGTCAAAGGGATCACATAAACAAGACTAGTGTCTGCTAATACTAACTGATAGAATTAAAAAGGAGAGAACAATCCAACACAGGAAGCGGGATACACAGCAGACTCATAGAATGGCAGATGTCCTAAACAGCCCTCTGGCCTCAGAATCAGCCCTTAAGGCATTCGGATCCGGCTAAAAAGCCCATGAGAGTATTTCAGGCATGGAAAGCCAAGACACTCTGGCAAAAGAAAAAAATGACCTACATGAAAGATCTCTGCGAGTGAGATCCCAGCAGAAAGAACAGGCCATCAAAGAAGGAGGTACCTTTCTCTGAAGGGAAGAGAGAACTTCCACTTTGACTATGGCCTTGTCTAAGTAAGATCAGAGTTGGTGAACTCAAGAGGCCTCCTTAGCCTTGGCAGCTCATGACAAGAGCCTCAGGTGATTACTGACGTCATAAACAAGAGTGTCAATTTGTTAAGTCAACAATAGGAGTCACTGTGCACTTACTCCCCATGTAGGATCTCTGTCCTTAATGTGTTGTACTTACATGTGAATTAACGGTATAACTAGTACCCAAACAGTACTTTATACTTTGTGTGTCCGTGTGGGTGCAAAGTGTTGAAATCTTTACTTAGTATATACCAAGTTGATCTTCTGTATATAAAGATAATTCAAAATTAATCTTGATATGAACGGGATGGGAGAAGGAGTAGGAGATGGGATGGTTGTGGGTAGGAGGGACATTATGGGGGAGGGGGGAGGAAAGCCAGTATAATCCAAAAGTTGTACACTGGAAATTTATATTTACTAAATAAAAGTTAAAAAAGATATAAATATATTTAATATATGTGATTGGAATTCTAATTGCTAATAAGAGCAATGCTTTCGTTATAATGCACAGGATTCATCCAGAAACTCATAAGTCATATTTGAACTGATACTAAAATCGACTTCACTGCTTCAGAGTCTGTCATACAAACCATTAGTAAAAACTCATTATATATTTAAAAGTACAAGCTTTAAGAGAATGTAATACAGGTTAGCTGTTGCTGGGAGATTTATAATGATAATAAATTGCAATATTAAATTATAATTTATACGGCTTTGACCCAAATGTTTAGTAATTAGATAGTGTTTCAGTGAGGCAGTCAGGCTTCTGAAATCTGAATGATGATTCAAGGACTACTGTTCTGCGAACACTGTCATTAAATTAGCATTAATGCTGTCCCTACAGGTACTGTAAGAGGACTAGGTATGTAGAAAACAGATTCACATGACGCTGCACCATCATGGGTTACATACCTGTTCCTGGCATTCTAGGGCTCCCGATATGCTATGGTGCCTCATTGACTTCAGGATGTTCTTCTTCTTCCTGTGGATGCTGGGCCTGAGAAGGTTCCTGGACATCAGCTTCCATGGGTGCCTCTTAGACATAAAACGTGACATCAGCAACATAGCAGAACAGGAGGTTCCGACTTTTCGCCCTCCCAGAGTTCCACCAAAGAAACATCCTGACACAAATCAATTCCCTCTGTGAGGAACAGAAAGTGGATGATACACACCTATCACGAGAAAACTGAGAAACTGTCCACACTTAAGTGGGAAGAACGTGTGACACACTGTCACCGTGTACTTCACCAAGTGCAGAGAACCTCACTGTGAAGACGGAATTCCCACCGCCCAGCATCTCCCTAAGGAGTGACAGGCTCAGTGCAGACACAGAGCTCCCACTGCTTCTACTGTTCCCACCTCACAACCTAGCTCTGAGAGTGCAAGCCCATTGCTGGTCGTGTGTTCTCTGGGAGCTTCAACAAGCATGGGTGGAAAGCAGGCTGACTCAGATGAGCCAGATACAGAAAGAAAATACTGCCTGATCTCACAACACGAGAAACCTGAATGGATGCATATACAAAAATGGTGGAATGGTCATTATCCTGAGAGGGGGTGAAGAATAGGTAAGGAAAATTGCAAGGGGAAAAGTTGCCTATTACATACATCTATGGATGCTAGGTACAACATGCGTACTAGTCACCAATAGAATATTTTTAGTGAATTTGACTGACTGAAGAGAATGGTGCTCTTACCACTGAAATAAAGACTAAGCATAGGAAGAAGTGCATATATCCTTTTTTATTTTGGTAATTGAATTATTTATATACAAATATACATGCATGTACAAAAGCACACACACATATAAATGCTTACCAATGCATTGTGTGGTATACCTCAAATAAAAAATACAAAAGAAATAGAGTGGTTACCAAGTTAAGTAGAAAGAGCATGAAATATGAGCAACAAAATGATAAAATTCATTCCTTCAGTGTCGTGAAATCAAAGCTGTGGGCTGACGTGATCACGAATGTGATTCCTAAGAATCCCAAGAACTTAATTTCGGGAGTCTGTTTGCCACAAAGGAGGGGAAGTAACATTCCCCCAATGTTGTCCTTTTCCCTTACCACGATTTCCCTCCATCAAACCACTTTCCTCTATGAAATTACTTTCAATTTTACTCAACATATTCAATCAGTGGTATTCTGGGTATTCTGCTGAGAATGTGAGTCACAGGCTAAGCACCCTGTGTCTGATTAGTATTTAGATTCCAGAACCTGAATTGTGACATGCATGCAGAGGTTCCAATAAGTATGGCATGCAGAAAGGTGTAATAAACAATCGAAATCTCTTCTTTACAAGGTCAGCAGTAGGTGCCAGCGTTGTGATGTATTGGCACAGTGGTTAAAGCCGCAACCTGCTACGCTGGCATTCCTTAAGGGCGCTGGTTCAAGTACTGGCTGTTCCACTTCTGATCCCGCTCCCTGATAATGCACCTGGTAAAGCAGCAGAGGATGGTCCAAGTACGTGGATCCCTGCACTCCCGTGGGAAACCTGGAAGCTCCTTGCTCCTGGCTATGTACCCACACAGCTCCAGCCATTGTGGCCATTTGAGGAGTGAACCAGTACACAGGACATCTCTTTGTTTCTCTCCCTCTAAAACTCTGCCTTTCAAATAAATAGATAAATCCTCAAAAATAAATAAAAATGCATCAGGGAAGTTATTTGGTCTAGCTCTTCAGCCACCAGTTAGGAGGCCCACATGCCCTATTACCACTATGGTGACTTTGACATCAGCACAGCAAAGTCATGACTGCACTCCCGGTTTTACTACTGTCTGATTCACAAGAACTAAGATATAAAATCCACCAAGATAGCCATCAACAGATGAAGTCATAAGGAAAATGTGGTTCTTATACACAACGGAATATTATTCAGCCATAAAAATAACGATATCCTCTCACTTGCCCTGAACAGTATGGAAGTGGACGGTATCAAATTAAGGGAAATAAGTCAGAATCAGGAAGACAATCACCACATATATCAAACCATATGTGGAAGCTGCAAAATCATTGTTAAAGACATATATTTGTTTGAAAGTGAGAGAGAGAGAGAGAGAGAGAGAGAAACTTCTCCCACCTAGCGATTCACTCCCCAAATGGCCTCAATAGCCATGTCTGGTCCATACAGGAGACAGGACTCAGGACCTCCATACTCGTCTCCCTGCTGTGTTGCAGGGGCCCAACAACTTGAGACATTCTCTGCTGCCCTGGAAGCTGCTTCAAAAGGAAGCACATCACCCAGAAGACTGATAGAGGAAGCCAGCCTCATAGGTGGTATCTCAACCCAATTCACAACATCAAGCTGCTACAAGATAATTTTTGGTCTTTAAAAAATATGTATTTATATGAAAGGCATGGTTACAGAGAGAGACAGAGAACGAGACGGTGGGGAGGTAGGAGGGAGAGAGGGAGGGGAGAGAGGGAGAGAGGGAGAGGGAGGGGGGGAGAGAGAGAAAGAGAGAGGGAGAGAGAGATCGTCCATTGGTTGGTTCACCCTCCCCCAAATGGCCATAACACCCAGGTCTGTGCCAGGTTGAATCAGGAGCCTGGAACACTATCTAGGTCTCCCACATGAGTAGCAAGGGCACAGGCACTTGGCATTCCCAGGTGCTTTTGCAAGAAGCTGGTTCAGCAGTGATGTAGCCTGGACTCAAACTGATGCTCATATGGGATGACCAACTCACATGTGCTAGTGTAACCCCTGAGCAACGACAGTAGCCTCAGTTATTTGATCAGAATACAGAATAGTGATGACTAGAGGCTGGGCAAGTTTGGGGGTAGGTGTATTGGATAAACGATATTAATATACAGCCAGAGATCAGGAATAAGTGCCAGTGTTGCACTGCACAGCTGTATGACCGTAATTATCAATAGCCCATTATATATTCCATGAATGCATCAAAGGGAAGAAGTTTGGGGCTCCAAACACAGGATGAATATAAGGACATCGAAATGTCACCTGCTTTAAATTGACTGGTACACATTCTGTACATCTCTTGAAGATTTCTTTTTTTTTTTTATTTGACAGATAGAGTTAGACAGTGAGAGAGAGACAAAGGTCTTCCTTCCGTTGGTTCACCCCCCAAATGGCCGCTACAGCCGGAGCTACGCCGATCCGAAGCCAGGAGCCGGGTGCTTCCTCCTGGTCTCCCATGCGGGTGCAGGGGCCCAAGCACTTGGGCCATCCTCCACTGCCCTCCCGGGCCACAGCAGAGAGCTGGACTGGAAGAGGAGCAACTGGGACTAGAACCTCTGTACATCTCTTGAAATGTCACACTCTCACCACAGATACCTCAAGCTCTGGAGTGTGGTCAAACAATAAAAATATATTTAAGGAGGAGATGGTAATGTTAAATAACCTGGTTTGACCAACATTCAATGAATACATGTGCCCATTTATTGCAGTGTACCCAATAAACATACACAAATATAATCAAGTAGCTAAAAATGTAATTAAAATGCCATGGTCATGAATGATAAAATTGGAAAGACCCATGCAAATTAAAGGGAGCTAAATGTACATTACAAAGACAATGCACTGGACTCTAATTGAGAAAAAATTACACAAAGGAAATTGTTGAGACCTCAGAGATATTTCAATGTAGACAGTATCTTTTTTAAAAAAAAATATTTATTTGATAAGTGACAGAGGAGGGAAAGACCTTCAATCCACTGGTTCAGTCCCCAAATGCCTTCAACAGACAGGGCTGGACCAAACTAAAGCCAGGAGGCAAGAACTCCACCTAGGCCTCCTACATGGGTGGCATGTACATTATTAAGCATGCAGAGTACAATGCTGAATCGTGTAGACAGTATCTTAAATTCTTGCATTATTGAACCGTTAAATGTCCTGGATTCTCTAAGTATGCCATGGTTATCGAAAGAAATACTTTTCCACTTTTCTTGGATATGCACACAAGGAGAGTAAAGGGACTTCATAAGAACTGAAAATCAGGGGCCAGCGCTCTGGCGCAATGCGTTAACGCCCTGGCCTGAAGCGCCAGCATCCCATATGGGCGTCGGTTCGAGTCCCGGCTGCTCCACTTCAGATCCCGCTCTCTGCTGTGGCCTGGGAAAGCAGTAGAAGATGGCCCAAGTCCTTGGGCCCCTGCACCCGCGTGGGAGACCTGGAGGAAGCTCCTGGTTCCTGCCTTCGGATCGGCGCAGCTCCGGCCGTTGTGGCCATCTGGGGAGTGAACCAGCGGATGGAAGACCTCTCTCTCTCTCTCTCTCTCTCTCTCTCTCTCTCTGTCTCTGCCTCTCCTCTCTCTGTGTAACTCTGACTTTCGAATAAATAAATAAATCTTTAAAAAAAGAATTGAAAATCAATCTAAATCATTCTGTGTTAATAAAAAAGGCAGTAAGGACAAAACTTTATACACATTACGATACACAGATAATCAGGACACAAGGGAGACAAATAGAAGGGCAGTGGGGGTGGGAGGGAGTGAGGGTGAGGCAGGAAGAAAACGGAGAAAACCCTGCATAGCTTAAAGCATAAAAATTAGTGAATATAGATGAAAACTCCATGTAACATAATTGTATCATGATAAGTTTTGTGCAAACTTAGGTTTCCAAAATATAAACTAAAAATGCAGGATTATGCAATAAGGCAGCACAGACATTTGTGTTATGCACTTAATAAAAGCCATTCACTTTTCACACAAAAACATAGGTGATGGGAATATTACAACGTGCAGAATGAAGGAAAGATGTGACTCAGCCAGCCAAGTGCTCTTTGGTAAAGGACACACTACCTGAGCCTCGGTTTTCTCCTGTAGACAGCGTGCCAACATCCCTGTGTACCCAAGTGTTATACATGTACGCTGACCACGCGTTCCTCACATGCCATGAAAAATAGGCAGTCTCTTGAGAACATGGCTACAAAAGAGTACATGCTTTTAGGACAAAAACGAAATGGTATGCTTTGGCACCCGGTGGAGAGGCCTGGCAAGGAAGGTATTCTGAAGCAGTCAAAGTAGGTCTTGAAGGAAAGAGAAATTCCTTAGAGCGAGGCAACACACTAAGCTGTAAACGATACTCTTCACCTTTCCACCCAGCGTTCAGGACATGTTTGAGACACGTGAGACATGTTTTCATGCCTCCTGATACTGAGTGTGCCCTGTTGCATGAGGGACATGCACACCTCACCCCCAAAGGCATTTTACTTCCCCTGCCCTTTACCTTCAGCCTCAGGTGCTTCCTCATCTTCCACATCCTCATCATATGGAATGTTCCCCTCTTCAAGTAGAAAATCTTCATCCTCAAACAGCAAGGTCTATTGGAATGAGTGCAGGTAAATAAAATGTTTTTGCTCTAATACATGTAATAACTCTATATAAAGCACAGGTACATATCATGGTCATCAAAGACAGATTTCCAACACAATCCTACACACTTATATTCTTAATAAAGTGACTCACCCTTCAGAGAGATGTCTCCCAGGACAGATGCCACCAATGATTTTAAAGTTATTTTTATCTATGCTGGGATGGACGTCTGTTGCATAGCGTAAGCATGGCTGTGGAGTCCCTGGTTATATTTCCCAGGAACCTAAGAACATCCACCCTGGACACAGCAGAATGAGAACCTCCTGGACCAACGTTTCTTTCCTGAGACCCACTGTCACCCATTACCCACACGGATGACCTACATCAGCAGCATATCTGTATCACTTAGTCACCTTCCGTGAAAAGTGAATTTATCAACAGAAATCATCATAAGTTAAAGCACTCACCTCCTCAGGCTCAATTGGCTCTTGGATCCATGCTGCTATGTCTTCTGCTGTAACTGAAGATGCTGATTTCATTCTCTCAATCATGTTTTGCACTGAAAGCAGAACATTATGATTTGGAAAATACACTTAAGACAATTGCTGTATTTATATTTGTCTCCACAGCCTAGTGTCCTCCTGTAATTATGAAAAAGTTTTGAATGCATTTGCAAAACAAGTCCCAAATTGGGTGTATGTTTTCCGTTTTTCTGCAAGTCGGCAATCATATTGATGCTGGCCAGTCTGGCAAAGAACGTTCTTAAGGCAAATGGCCACAACGGGCCATTTGTGATGACATCCGTCACACATCGGGATACCCCATCATGCAGACTGTTGGGAGAACACCACCAGGGAGAGAAAACTCAGGGCAGCAGACTTTTTGGTTGGCTTTTGAGGGTTTCTAGTCTAATCTCACACACGAGGCCCATTTGCCTCAGATGAGGCGGTTTCGTTGGAGTGTCCAGCTTCCATCCTTCCTCCTAGCAGTTTCTCTGCATGGTCCAAGGCAGAGGTGAGAAGCTGGGGTACGGACCGATGGGCACACCCCTCACCGGGCACCTCTGCCTGACCCCTCACTGAACTCGGAGATGCTGACATCACCCCACTGTCTCCAGGCCCGATGCCCTGCCCTCTGCACCTGCCAGGACTTCTGCCCGCCTGGGTCTCCACTGAGGATTCGGCAATCTGGCCTCTGCGAGCCACTCCAGGAGCCACTGGAGTGCAGACTTCTCGAACGGCCTTCCCGGCCCTTTCCCTAACTTCACGTGACCCCGCTCCTGTCCGAGGGCCACCTTCCTTTGTTTTCGGGCCTCACTACAAACATCAGGCACATGGCGCCAGCGCCACCAGTGAGAAACACATCGTCTTCGAAGTGTTTTCTCCTCCTCTGGGACCACACGTCACATCACCCAATCCCGTGAAACCGCGTGGCGTTCTCAAATGCATTCACATTTAAATCGACCAGAGGACTCATGAGGACCTACCTGAATAGTCTCAAGAGGAAAGATGATTGCAGCAAACGGCTCGCGTGCCACGCGTCTGCACAGAGAACGCCAACGGGAAGGCGCATGCGCAAGAAGACAAGTGCAGCAGTGAGTTTGCGCACTGCGTCAGACAGCTGTGGGTGGGTCTTGGAGTTTTCCAGCCTCGGCAGACGCGGAAGTACAAGCTGTCCCATGTTTGTTTTCAGCGGGAGCAAAGTGTTCGTTTTCAGCCCAGTCTTTCTTTGTCTCCCAGGAACTCTGGGGACAGACAACTCTTATGTTTCCCTTTGGTAAGGCTATGCATCTTGAGAACTGTTTTGATACGAGCAGGTTTAAAGGTATTAATACCTCTTTTGATATCTGCTTTTCATCAGTGCTTTCCTTCCCAATTGTGGTTACTTTGTTGGCTGCTGGCATCATTTTTCCTGAAATTATTGACTATTTTCTTGCTTCTTGTAGTTCATAAGCATTATTCAAGAGGGAGACAGACACGAGAGAGAAAGAGAGCACTACTATCCACTCACACACCAAATGCCCACAATTGTCCAGACAGCGGGGATCAAAAGCCGGGAGATTGTGATTTGATCCAGGAAACCCACCTAGGTGGCAGGACCTTCCCTCCTAAACTGTCTCCATTGCATCACAAGGTCCACTTTATCAGGAAGCATGAAAACACCCATACAACAAAGTAACCACAATTGGGAAGGAAAGCACTGATGAAAAGCAGATATCAAAAGAGGTATTAATACCTTTAAACCTGCTCGTATCAAAACAGTTCTCAAGATGCATAGCCTTACCAAAGGGAAACATAAGAGTTGTCTGTCCCCAGAGTTCCTGGGAGACAAAGAAAGACTGGGCTGAAAACGAACACTTTGCTCCCGCTGAAAACAAACATGGGACAGCTTGTACTTCCGCGTCTGCCGAGGCTGGAAAACTCCAAGACCCACCCACAGCTGTCTGACGCAGTGCGCAAACTCACTGCTGCACTTGTCTTCTTGCGCATGCGCCTTCCCGTTGGCGTTCTCTGTGCAGACGCGTGGCACGCGAGCCGTTTGCTGCAATCATCTTTCCTCTTGAGACTATTCAGGTAGGTCCTCATGAGTCCTCTGGTCGATTTAAATGTGAATGCATTTGAGAACGCCACGCGGTTTCACGGGATTGGGTGATGTGACGTGTGGTCCCAGAGGAGGAGAAAACACTTCGAAGACGATGTGTTTCTCACTGGTGGCGCTGGCGCCATGTGCCTGATGTTTGTAGTGAGGCCCGAAAACAAAGGAAGGTGGCCCTCGGACAGGAGCGGGGTCACGTGAAGTTAGGGAAAGGGCCGGGAAGGCCGTTCGAGAAGTCTGCACTCCAGTGGCTCCTGGAGTGGCTCGCAGAGGCCAGATTGCCGAATCCTCAGTGGAGACCCAGGCGGGCAGAAGTCCTGGCAGGTGCAGAGGGCAGGGCATCGGGCCTGGAGACAGTGGGGTGATGTCAGCATCTCCGAGTTCAGTGAGGGGTCAGGCAGAGGTGCCCGGTGAGGGGTGTGCCCATCGGTCCGTACCCCAGCTTCTCACCTCTGCCTTGGACCATGCAGAGAAACTGCTAGGAGGAAGGATGGAAGCTGGACACTCCAACGAAACCGCCTCATCTGAGGCAAATGGGCCTCGTGTGTGAGATTAGACTAGAAACCCTCAAAAGCCAACCAAAAAGTCTGCTGCCCTGAGTTTTCTCTCCCTGGTGGTGTTCTCCCAACAGTCTGCATGATGGGGTATCCCGATGTGTGACGGATGTCATCACAAATGGCCCGTTGTGGCCATTTGCCTTAAGAACGTTCTTTGCCAGACTGGCCAGCATCAATATGATTGCCGACTTGCAGAAAAACGGAAAACATACACCCAATTTGGGACTTGTTTTGCAAATGCATTCAAAACTTTTTCATAATTACAGGAGGACACTAGGCTGTGGAGACAAATATAAATACAGCAATTGTCTTAAGTGTATTTTCCAAATCATAATGTTCTGCTTTCAGTGCAAAACATGATTGAGAGAATGAAATCAGCATCTTCAGTTACAGCAGAAGACATAGCAGCATGGATCCAAGAGCCAATTGAGCCTGAGGAGGTGAGTGCTTTAACTTATGATGATTTCTGTTGATAAATTCACTTTTCACGGAAGGTGACTAAGTGATACAGATATGCTGCTGATGTAGGTCATCCGTGTGGGTAATGGGTGACAGTGGGTCTCAGGAAAGAAACGTTGGTCCAGGAGGTTCTCATTCTGCTGTGTCCAGGGTGGATGTTCTTAGGTTCCTGGGAAATATAACCAGGGACTCCACAGCCATGCTTACGCTATGCAACAGACGTCCATCCCAGCATAGATAAAAATAACTTTAAAATCATTGGTGGCATCTGTCCTGGGAGACATCTCTCTGAAGGGTGAGTCACTTTATTAAGAATATAAGTGTGTAGGATTGTGTTGGAAATCTGTCTTTGATGACCATGATATGTACCTGTGCTTTATATAGAGTTATTACATGTATTAGAGCAAAAACATTTTATTTACCTGCACTCATTCCAATAGACCTTGCTGTTTGAGGATGAAGATTTTCTACTTGAAGAGGGGAACATTCCATATGATGAGGATGTGGAAGATGAGGAAGCACCTGAGGCTGAAGGTAAAGGGCAGGGGAAGTAAAATGCCTTTGGGGGTGAGGTGTGCATGTCCCTCATGCAACAGGGCACACTCAGTATCAGGAGGCATGAAAACATGTCTCACGTGTCTCAAACATGTCCTGAACGCTGGGTGGAAAGGTGAAGAGTATCGTTTACAGCTTAGTGTGTTGCCTCGCTCTAAGGAATTTCTCTTTCCTTCAAGACCTACTTTGACTGCTTCAGAATACCTTCCTTGCCAGGCCTCTCCACCGGGTGCCAAAGCATACCATTTCGTTTTTGTCCTAAAAGCATGTACTCTTTTGTAGCCATGTTCTCAAGAGACTGCCTATTTTTCATGGCATGTGAGGAACGCGTGGTCAGCGTACATGTATAACACTTGGGTACACAGGGATGTTGGCACGCTGTCTACAGGAGAAAACCGAGGCTCAGGTAGTGTGTCCTTTACCAAAGAGCACTTGGCTGGCTGAGTCACATCTTTCCTTCATTCTGCACGTTGTAATATTCCCATCACCTATGTTTTTGTGTGAAAAGTGAATGGCTTTTATTAAGTGCATAACACAAATGTCTGTGCTGCCTTATTGCATAATCCTGCATTTTTAGTTTATATTTTGGAAACCTAAGTTTGCACAAAACTTATCATGATACAATTATGTTACATGGAGTTTTCATCTATATTCACTAATTTTTATGCTTTAAGCTATGCAGGGTTTTCTCCGTTTTCTTCCTGCCTCACCCTCACTCCCTCCCACCCCCACTGCCCTTCTATTTGTCTCCCTTGTGTCCTGATTATCTGTGTATCGTAATGTGTATAAAGTTTTGTCCTTACTGCCTTTTTTATTAACACAGAATGATTTAGATTGATTTTCAATTCTTTTTTTAAAGATTTATTTATTTATTCGAAAGTCAGAGTTACACAGAGAGAGGAGAGGCAGAGACAGAGAGAGAGAGAGAGAGAGAGAGAGAGAGAGAGAGAGGTCTTCCATCCGCTGGTTCACTCCCCAGATGGCCACAACGGCCGGAGCTGCGCCGATCCGAAGGCAGGAACCAGGAGCTTCCTCCAGGTCTCCCACGCGGGTGCAGGGGCCCAAGGACTTGGGCCATCTTCTACTGCTTTCCCAGGCCACAGCAGAGAGCGGGATCTGAAGTGGAGCAGCCGGGACTCGAACCGACGCCCATATGGGATGCTGGCGCTTCAGGCCAGGGCGTTAACGCATTGCGCCAGAGCGCTGGCCCCTGATTTTCAGTTCTTATGAAGTCCCTTTACTCTCCTTGTGTGCATATCCAAGAAAAGTGGAAAAGTATTTCTTTCGATAACCATGGCATACTTAGAGAATCCAGGACATTTAACGGTTCAATAATGCAAGAATTTAAGATACTGTCTACACGATTCAGCATTGTACTCTGCATGCTTAATAATGTACATGCCACCCATGTAGGAGGCCTAGGTGGAGTTCTTGCCTCCTGGCTTTAGTTTGGTCCAGCCCTGTCTGTTGAAGGCATTTGGGGACTGAACCAGTGGATTGAAGGTCTTTCCCTCCTCTGTCACTTATCAAATAAATATTTTTTTTTAAAAAAGATACTGTCTACATTGAAATATCTCTGAGGTCTCAACAATTTCCTTTGTGTAATTTTTTCTCAATTAGAGTCCAGTGCATTGTCTTTGTAATGTACATTTAGCTCCCTTTAATTTGCATGGGTCTTTCCAATTTTATCATTCATGACCATGGCATTTTAATTACATTTTTAGCTACTTGATTATATTTGTGTATGTTTATTGGGTACACTGCAATAAATGGGCACATGTATTCATTGAATGTTGGTCAAACCAGGTTATTTAACATTACCATCTCCTCCTTAAATATATTTTTATTGTTTGACCACACTCCAGAGCTTGAGGTATCTGTGGTGAGAGTGTGACATTTCAAGAGATGTACAGAGGTTCTAGTCCCAGTTGCTCCTCTTCCAGTCCAGCTCTCTGCTGTGGCCCGGGAGGGCAGTGGAGGATGGCCCAAGTGCTTGGGCCCCTGCACCCGCATGGGAGACCAGGAGGAAGCACCCGGCTCCTGGCTTCGGATCGGCGTAGCTCCGGCTGTAGCGGCCATTTGGGGGGTGAACCAACGGAAGGAAGACCTTTGTCTCTCTCTCACTGTCTAACTCTATCTGTCAAATAAAAAAAAAAAAGAAATCTTCAAGAGATGTACAGAATGTGTACCAGTCAATTTAAAGCAGGTGACATTTCGATGTCCTTATATTCATCCTGTGTTTGGAGCCCCAAACTTCTTCCCTTTGATGCATTCATGGAATATATAATGGGCTATTGATAATTACGGTCATACAGCTGTGCAGTGCAACACTGGCACTTATTCCTGATCTCTGGCTGTATATTAATATCGTTTATCCAATACACCTACCCCCAAACTTGCCCAGCCTCTAGTCATCACTATTCTGTATTCTGATCAAATAACTGAGGCTACTGTCGTTGCTCAGGGGTTACACTAGCACATGTGAGTTGGTCATCCCATATGAGCATCAGTTTGAGTCCAGGCTACATCACTGCTGAACCAGCTTCTTGCAAAAGCACCTGGGAATGCCAAGTGCCTGTGCCCTTGCTACTCATGTGGGAGACCTAGATAGTGTTCCAGGCTCCTGATTCAACCTGGCACAGACCTGGGTGTTATGGCCATTTGGGGGAGGGTGAACCAACCAATGGACGATCTCTCTCTCCCTCTCTCTTTCTCTCTCTCCCCCCCTCCCTCTCCCTCTCTCCCTCTCTCCCCTCCCTCTCTCCCTCCTACCTCCCCACCGTCTCGTTCTCTGTCTCTCTCTGTAACCATGCCTTTCATATAAATACATATTTTTTAAAGACCAAAAATTATCTTGTAGCAGCTTGATGTTGTGAATTGGGTTGAGATACCACCTATGAGGCTGGCTTCCTCTATCAGTCTTCTGGGTGATGTGCTTCCTTTTGAAGCAGCTTCCAGGGCAGCAGAGAATGTCTCAAGTTGTTGGGCCCCTGCAACACAGCAGGGAGACGAGTATGGAGGTCCTGAGTCCTGTCTCCTGTATGGACCAGACATGGCTATTGAGGCCATTTGGGGAGTGAATCGCTAGGTGGGAGAAGTTTCTCTCTCTCTCTCTCTCTCTCTCTCACTTTCAAACAAATATATGTCTTTAACAATGATTTTGCAGCTTCCACATATGGTTTGATATATGTGGTGATTGTCTTCCTGATTCTGACTTATTTCCCTTAATTTGATACCGTCCACTTCCATACTGTTCAGGGCAAGTGAGAGGATATCGTTATTTTTATGGCTGAATAATATTCCGTTGTGTATAAGAACCACATTTTCCTTATGACTTCATCTGTTGATGGCTATCTTGGTGGATTTTATATCTTAGTTCTTGTGAATCAGACAGTAGTAAAACCGGGAGTGCAGTCATGACTTTGCTGTGCTGATGTCAAAGTCACCATAGTGGTAATAGGGCATGTGGGCCTCCTAACTGGTGGCTGAAGAGCTAGACCAAATAACTTCCCTGATGCATTTTTATTTATTTTTGAGGATTTATCTATTTATTTGAAAGGCAGAGTTTTAGAGGGAGAGAAACAAAGAGATGTCCTGTGTACTGGTTCACTCCTCAAATGGCCACAATGGCTGGAGCTGTGTGGGTACATAGCCAGGAGCAAGGAGCTTCCAGGTTTCCCACGGAGTGCAGGGATCCACGTACTTGGACCATCCTCTGCTGCTTTACCAGGTGCATTATCAGGGAGCGGGATCAGAAGTGGAACAGCCAGTACTTGAACCAGCGCCCTTAAGGAATGCCAGCGTAGCAGGTTGCGGCTTTAACCACTGTGCCAATACATCACAACGCTGGCACCTACTGCTGACCTTGTAAAGAAGAGATTTCGATTGTTTATTACACCTTTCTGCATGCCATACTTATTGGAACCTCTGCATGCATGTCACAATTCAGGTTCTGGAATCTAAATACTAATCAGACACAGGGTGCTTAGCC